>NC_051320.1:24205537-25470180 GCF_015220235.1 Choloepus didactylus
AATCCATTTTTATTTCTAGGTGACCAGAGGAGTTTTGTTGGTCAAGTTCAATAACATCCTCAGCATGATTTCAGGAAGAAATTACAGGAAGCAATTCAGGTCCATCACTTTCTCAGAGGGAAATATTACAACCCTCACCTCCTGCTCCCAATATTAGGCCCTGAGTAGGAGTGAGTTACTCATTTTCTGAAGGAGCGTTAACTCATTTAGGCCTCTCTATTCGTGTAGTAATTACTTCTTCCTTTGTCCAAAACAGTACCCCAGAGATTTCAAGGAACAGGTGTTTAAAGGTAGAAAAATGCCAAGAAACACTCTTATAAGTGATTTTCTTCAATTTCATTTTAAATACAGCTGATTATACATGTGTGTGTATGTATGTATGTGTGAGTGTATATATGTATTTATATTTACACAAAAGGAATTTGGGGATTTCAGTTGCACATTTGTATTCTTATTAGTTAGGTTACTGTTTTTTTCCTCCTATAATAGAGATCCAACCCAATAGTGGCTTAAAGTAGACCAGGTTTCTCAAGTTCAGCATTATTGACATTTGTACCAGATAATTCTATATTAGGGGGCTGCCCTGTATATTGTAGGATGTTTAGCAGCATCCCTGGCCTCACATCCCAGTAGCAACACCATCCTGCCAGTTGTGACAATCAAAAGAGCCTCCTGAAATGGCCAAATGCCCCCTGGGGGGAAAAATTGCCCCCTGTTGATAACCAGGGAACTAGATAGAAATTTACTTCTTGCACTTAAGCTGGCATGTGGGCCAAAGCCATCAGAAGCCCAGGCTCCACACTGCCTTGCCATCCCTAGGGTGTGCCCTCATTACATGAATCTGTACATCTCACTAAAATATCTAGATGCTAGGTGAGCACAGACATGTGCTGATAAACTGACTCAAAAAAAAAAAAAAAAAATCCCTGATTTGGAAAAACAACAACTCTAGAGTTGTAGTGCTGGCAGATTTCTGTGTTGTAATTCACCAGGAAACAAATATCAGAGAACTTTGGAATTAGAAGAGGCTCAGTAATGATAATGATCATAATTATAATTATAACAGATAACACATATCTAACACCATGTGCCAGTTCCTGCCTAAACACTTCACATATGTTCATGCTCATTTAATCCTTACAATAACCCTAAGAAGTAGGTTCCATTATTATCTTTATTTTTATATGAGACTGTTGAGGCACAGATGGGGTAAGTAACTTACCCAAAGACACACAGCAAGTAACAAGTAGGACCAGGATTCTTCAAGCTCATCTATTCTAACCTTCAATGTGCATTCATCCCCATTTCCTTCTATAATTCCCCCTGTATGGCTGAGCTGGAAAGTAAAAACTACATTTCCCAGACCCTTTTGCAGCTGAGGTTCTGGGGGGACTGACTTCTAATTATCAGCTTCATGGATATGAAGCAGCTTTAGTGGTGGCAGTAGGAGCAGCTATTTCCCGACCACATCTAAGGTGGTGTGGCCTTGAAACCCAAAATTCAAAGGCAGCTCCTCCAGAGCTTTCAGAGCTTGGTAAGCACCACAATTTCTGTATTAAATCCCGCTCTGCCTGAAATAACCTGGAATGATTTGTTTCCTGCACTAGATGTTAACAGGTGACAAAATTGAGGCAGGAGTAGAATAAATATGACAGTCCTAAGATCAGAAAAAGCCAGGCCTAGAATTAAGCTGTTTCATCCTGGGAAGGATTCCAATGGTAGAGTGGAAATTTGGGGTTGAGTTTTAAGCTTAGGTCTCTCACTTATTGGGCCGGGAAACTTTTTTTTTTTTTTTTTCCTTTTAGGTCTTTAAAAATTGCCTCATGTGTAAAATGCAGGTAATAGTGTCTCCCTTTTAAGATTGTTGTAACAATGAGATGGCTTATTAGGAAGTGAGTTTGGTGCTAATGGCAGAGTTAAAATAATAGTGGCTTAAGTAAGAGAAAAGATTATTTCTCTGTGACATGGAAGTCCTGGCATGCGGTTCATGATTAGTGGGGCAGAATCACCATTCCCAGAGACTGGATTCCTCTCTGATTGCTTGAGAATTTTCAACATTCAGCTTCCACTTGTGGTCCAAGATGAATATTCCCACAAATCCAGCCAGTGGGAATTGGGTGGAGGGGAAGGGAGAAGTGTGCTCTTTTTCTTCAAGGACAGAAACTAGAAGTTGTCACATCATTTCCACTCATGCCCCCTTGGCTAAGTTAGTCATGTCTCCACACTTTTGCTGTAAAAGAGACTAAAACATATAGTCCTCTGGACAGTTCTGACCCCAGTTAAAAATATTTAGTTCTATTATGAATAGTACATCAGAAGGATATCTTGGTATTGGGAATAACTACAGTCTTTGCCACACATGGGATAACACAGGCAAAACACTGGGTATACATGATAGATACAGATACACATTAATATGGCATCTCTGCATTTTATTGGACTCTTACCTTTTAGATTCTAGAGACAATTTGATTTCAGATTTGGGTTGTAAAGGCAATACTTTGGAATTGGGTTACATGAAAATTTTAGGAAGTAATATCTATCTCTGAATCAAGCTTTGATGTGAAATGCCAAGAGAAAATGCCTTTGCCTTTATAAGGGGATTTTTTTGCTTTCATATTCCCCTGTAGGAAAACAGTAATATCTCACAGCATTGTGAAATCTTATCAGGGTGTTACACACACGCCAAGCTCTAGGGGAATTCTATGCGGCATACTTACTTTTGCAGAAGAACATTTGAATCCTTAAGGCTGCTAGTGGCTCTAAAGTTCCTCTAATTTTTCCTTCCAAGCTGTTAATCACAGCATCAGTAGTAGACCCAATCGGTAGAACGTGGTTATTGTGGTTGTGGCCTAAGTTATCCAAGAGGATCTTTAAAAATCTCAGAATTATAACTTGTAAAAGTAAGAAGAGGTAAATTATGGGAATTGGAATAAGGTGACCCTTGGAGAATCTGTGTAATGAGCTAGCTTGTCTTTAACATTTACCCACTTTCTTTTTAGGTTTTCTTCTTCCTTCCCTCACCAATGCCCACCCCAACAGGTTTTTTCTCCTCTGAGTGCATCTCAACCAACTGTCTTGTTAGAAACAGTTGAGCACCTGGTATTACTCTCATTTTGCAGATGAAGAAACCCCTTATCTCAAAGAAATGAAAGCTAAATGTCAGGGGAGGAGAATACCAGAGATATTTGGGGAGAAAGTTCTCTTCTTTGCACCTCTTAACTCATGCTCTATTGACAGCTGTTTCCCCACCCAGAGGTGGGCACTGGTTAGATCTGTTGGAAAGGAGTCATTTCCGTTTTGGGAAAAATTTAGTGCATGCTTATGAGGATAAGTAATGAGACAGGTTCAATTGACCTCTTTACTGAGACTATTGGAATAGTTTATAATGTTTGGAGAAGACTTTAGATTATAACTGTTGATGCTGTGATACTTGATGAGGGGCAGGAAGAATTTTCTATGTACCTAGTCAATTATACCACACAGAGCTGGGACAGCATGGTGCATCAGTTTCCAGGGCTGCCATACAATTTACCACAAGCTGGATGGCTTAAAACAACAGAAATTTATTCGCTTACAGTTCTGGGGACCAGAAGTCTGAAATCATTGTGGCAGCAGGTCCATACTTCCTCTGAAGCTTCACTCCAGCCCCTGCCTCCATCAAAACACAGCGTTCTCCCTGTGGGTCTGTCTCCATTTCCTTTTCTCATAAGGACACCTGTGATTGAACTTGGACCCACCCCGATCCAATATGACCTCATCTTAATTTGATTGTATCTGTAAAGACCCTATTTCTAAGGTTATAGGTGGACGTAAATTTTTGGAGGACACAATTCAACCCACTACACTGTCTAGAAAAATAGTGCATGCCACAGAAGAAGATACCTTCCCCTGCTTCCTACATGGCTTAGCTCCCATGTGGGCTCAGGGTGACCTCTTTCTCACCAACACTTGCAGCAATATCTAATACAGCAGTTGACTTTTTTTTTTTTTTTTTTTCTGGGTTTTAGCATCCCTCAGCTGAGTCTCTGACCACACAAGTCTTTTTTATTTTCTCCTTCAAATTCAACCTATTTGATTAAAAATCCATTTTAGAAACTGACCTAGAGTGCTATTAAATATGAAAAATCATAAAGATATCTATACTTACCTAATAAATAATTGTATATATATATATATATCTTTTTATCCCATCTTCTAATTCTCAGTTCACCCAGACCAACTAATGACAGAGAAGATGTGTCAATAAAAGAAAATCTAAAGATGTTTTTGAATGGGATTCTTGTTGATGTTGTTGTTTCTCCTTTTTTCTTCTTTTCTACTCTTCTTTCTTTGTGGGAGAAATGGAAATGTTCTCATATACATTGTGGTGGTAAATGCATAACTATGTGATTATACCAGGAACCATTGATTGTACACTTAGGATGGATTGTATGGTGCATGAATAAAACTGTTTTTTTTTTAAGATATTTTTGAATTGTTTTGAATTTTGAAAATTTGGACCAAGGTGACTGCAAGAAGAAAAAGAAATCCTGTTAACAGTGGACTCTGGACCTTTCTTATATTAAATGGACCATCAGATGTGGCTTCTTAGGACTTCAAGACTTAAAAAGAAGCTAAAATTAGTAGTTCAAATTAAAACAAACAAAAAAGATAAGATTCACAGTCATAGCAAGATGCCCAGGCTAAAACTCACTTCCTGAGAATCAACCAGTCAACCAAACTAACAAACAGAAAATGGTGATTAGTAGACACTAGGGAGAACTCTGACTCCAAACCAGCTAGCAGTTTCTATCTACCAAAAGAGAACAACTTGTTTAGACTGTGCTTTTGTTTTTTGTGGACAAAAATGAATAGACTTTTTAGTTATATAGATATAAGGAACCCACTCTACTATTCTTGGGGAAAATTGTAAAGTGACATGAATGCAGATGTTTTAGAGTGAAAACTAAGAAATTTTATTTGTAACATGAATTCCTTTTGTTTTAGCTAGAGTGCCATTCTTGTAGACTCTGATCCTTTGGGAAATATTGCTTTTCTCTGTAAAGATTTAGCCTCAGGGCACCATGTCTACACTGTGTGGCTGGTTTTCATGAAGATGTGTATGAGCAATCACCCAGAGGGAGACCAGGCTAGATGCAGGCATGGGCTTCACCTCCCTCTGCAGAAAATGCTCCAAGAATTTACTGGTTTGGCTAAACTCAGCCTGCAATTGTGTTCCAGGTTGTTTGACTATTTTGGTTTGGTAAAGCTGATGAAATGCAATATTCCAGAAATGGACTGACTTTTAACAATGGGGATTCATTAATTTAAAATTTACAGTTCTAAGGCCATGTGTGCCAGTTTGAGACTGTTATGGACCCCTAAAGAGCCATGATCTTTTAATCCAATCTTGTAGGGTAGAACCTTTTGATTGAGTGTTTTCATGGAGATGTGACTCACCCAGCTGTGGGTGAGAACTTTGATTAAATTATTTCCATGGAGGAGTGCAACCCCATCCATTCCGGGTAAGTCTTGATGAGTTCACTGGAGTACTTAAGAAAGCTCAAGAGCTGATGCTTGGAGACACTTGGAGATGCAGACAGAAAGATGTTTGGAGATGCTAAGCTAAGAGACGAAGCCCAGAGTTTTCCAGGGAAAAGCTAAGAGAGGACCTCCAGATGCTTAGAGTCAAATGCCCTGGGAGAACAATCAAGGATGCATAGGAGCTGAGAGAGACAAAAGTCAAGCAAGGATGCACAGAGGCTAAGAGAGAGAAGCTGAGAGACACATTCTGGAGAAAGTCATTTTGAAACGCAACCTGGGAGCGGACGACCAGCAGACGCTGGCCACATGCCTTTCCAGCTGACAGAGGTGTTCTGGGCGCCATCAGCCCTCCTTCAGTGAAGATATCCTCTTGTTGATTGCCTTAGTTTGGATGCTTTATGGTCCTCAACTTTGAATTTGTAACATTAAACCCCTTTATAAAAGCCAATCCATTTCTGATATTTTGCATAATGGCAGCATTAGCAAACCAGAACACCATGAAAATGTCCAACTCAAGGCATCAACATGATGATACCTGGACTCTGAAGATGGACTGCCTGCATCTGGGGCTCTTGTCACGTGAGAAGGCACATGGTGGTGGCTGGTGGTCCTTTTCTCCCTGGTTTCATTACTTTTAGCTTCTGGCTTCAGTGGCTCCCTCTCTCAGCTTCTCTAGGGCTCTTCTGAATGTCCTCTCTTAGCTTCTCTGTGGTTTTTTCTCTCATAAAGGGCTCCAGTAAGAGGATTCAGACCCACCTTGAATGGGCTGGGTCACATCTCAATTCAAACAACTTAATCAAAACATCCCACCCACAATAGATCTGCACCCATAGGAATGGATTAAAAGAACATGGCCCTTTCTGGGGTACATAACAGCTCCAAACCACCACCCTGACACATAGCGTTACTAGGGTCTGACCTGCCCAGACCTTGAGCAATGCACTCGTGACTGAGAGTTGTGTTCTAATGCCGAGGTCCTGTTGGAGCCCCGTGGGTCCAGGCTAGGGTCTTTCTGAAGACAGCAGATCTTCATCCCCTTAGAAGAGACAGATCCCATGACAGGAATGAAGAGATGGGATTCAGAAGAGAGCTTGGGGGCTCTGCCCTCTGGGGCTGGTGTGTTTAGGCCTTGTAGTAGATCGAATAATGGCCACCCAAACATATCAAGCCCTAATCCCAGGAACTTGTAAATGTGACCTTCTTTTGGAAAAGGTCATTACATATGTGACTAAAGAATCTTGGGATGGGGAGATTGCTCTGGATTATCCAGGTGGACCCTCAGTGTCATCACAGGTGTCCTTATAAGATAGAGGCAGAGGGAGACTTCACAGGGACACAGAAAAGAAGGTGATGTGAGGACATTGCCAGATCTTGTAGTGACGTACCTGCCAGGCAAGGAAGCCAGCAACCTCCAGAAGCCTGAAGGGGCGAAGGATGGGATCCCCCCTTGAGTGTCTGGAGTGGTCCAGCCCTGAGCACCTTTACTTCATACTGTGAAATGGATTTTGGACTTCTGCTCTCAAGATCTCTGAAAGAAAACAATTCTGTTGTTGTAAGGCCCCCAGTTTGTGGAAATTTGTTGCAACAGGCTCGGGAAATGAGCACACGCCTCCTCTCTACCCAGGCTTTCTCCGAATGCCTGAGGGCACCTCTGGCCAGGGAACCTGGAAGGTTGAATACAGTCCCGTGGATGCGAAAACGAGCTGCATGTAATAACAGTTGTGATGTGTTCTATGTTCTTTAGGCTATCCCTACTTTTTAGTAAAATCTTGGAATTTGCTCTTTTGTTCTGGGGAAGTAAGAGAAGGGACTATGCCCATGCTTGAGATAACTCAGTTGAAAGAGGAGATCCGCAGTCCAGGGGAAAGTAAGGCTCCCAGAGGTGCAGTAAGTGGTGTGCAGAAGACCTGAGTATGTGCTGGGGGCAGAAGAGGAAATTAGCTCAACGGGACCAGCTAGGACACCTCAGGTAGATCTGTGGAACTCCAGGATCTCTCCAAGGAGCAGAGCCAAGTACAGGAGTGCACTGCCTGCAGCAAGGCTGGGGGTTGAGTGGAAGGGTAACAGTTACTGGCACTGACTCCGTTTTTGTTGCTGCTTCCCTCCCCTTCCTGTTTTCTGGGAACTGCCCCTCCCTCTATGCACAGAGAGAGATTCAGCAGTGGGCTCTTGGCACCTTTGTGTATGCCAGTGATTCCAAGCCGTTTCGTGTCATCACACACAACAAAAATGCTAATATTTTGTATGACATTGGAGTAACCTGGAGGGAATTCGGCAATGCCTACCTATGGGACTACATGTTTGCTGTATGCTTTTTTCTGCACTCTTTATCAAATTCATGAAGTTCACTTTACCTAGTTTGCTAAGAGTTTTTATCATGAACGTATATGGGTTTTTGTCAAGTTTTCTTCATGTATTGAGATGATCATAAGTTTTCTCCTCTTTTTTCTGTTAATGTGGTAAATTCTATTATTTATTTTTTCAAATATTATACTACCTCTGCATTCCTGGAATAAACTTCAATTGGTCGGGAGGTATTAATGCTTTTATATATCACTGAATTTGACTTGCTAGTATTTTAATAGTTTTTGCATGGGAGAGATTATCCTGTGTTGTCCTTATATTATTCTCTTCAGGTTTTGGCCACAGGGTTATACTGGCTTTATTTCTATACTCTGGAAGAATTTATGTCAGATTGGTGTCATTTATTCCTTAAATGATGATAAGAATTTGCCAGTAAAGCCAAATGAGACTGAAGTTTTCTTGTGGGTAAGTTTTTAACAATGGATTCAATTGCTTTTGTAGTGAGAAAGGCTAATGGGGAATATGGTGCAGACCCTGCTAGACATTACACCATTACACAGGGTCAGGCTGTTGTGGACACTCCAGCCGGAGACCTGAAAGTTTTTGGAGTTTTCCTAAACAACTACAAGGTAGATTGAATTACGTTCCCCAACGCATACAAGTTCTCAATCTGCATTCCTGTGCGTGTGAGCTCATTTGTGAATGGGACCCTTTGAAGAGATGTTATTTTTAGTTAAGTTGTGGCCAATTGAATCAGTGTGGGCCGCAATCTGTATTAGTGGAGTCCTTTATAAGCAGAAGAAATTCAGGTGTGGTTAGTAAGAGGAGGCCACACAGGAAGAATCTGGAAGTCAGTGGAAACTGGCAAAGTCAGTGGAAACCAGTAGGAGAGAGAGATCACCAAGTAACAGGAAGCAAAGATGCAAGCCAAGGAAACCCAATGATTGCAATAAGCCAGCACTACAGACACTACAGACTTTTGGGAGAAAGCATGTCCTTGCCAAAGCCTTGATACTGGACTTCTAGCCTCCAAAACCATGAGATGATAAAATCTTATAATTTAAACCAACCCATTGTGTGGTATTTGTCATAGCAGTATGGCAAATAAGACAAACTCAAATTGTTTACTTTCATGTCACATCATCCCGCTCAAGATCAGATCATTCTAATGTACAGCTTTGCTAATTATCGGCTATTCTTTTTGCCTGAAAACATGTAAAATAAGACTCTGTTCCTAGTCTGTCTGTTGTTTTGTTCCCTCTTCTCTGTTTTGTAAATTCTCTTTCTACATTTGGTGACAATGATCTAAGAGCTTCCTCCATCAGACTTGTGAGTCAGTTTGCAGGTAGAAAACCAAATAAATGTCTGTCTGTTTCCTAGGGCTCCCATAACAGTGCACCGCAAACAGGGTGGCTTAAAATGACAGAAATTTATTGCCTCACAGTTCTGGGGTCCAGAAGTCCAACGTCAAGGTGTCGGCCAGGCTGTGCTCCCTCTGAAGTCTGTTGGGCTCTCGTGGTGGTTTGCTGGCAATCCGTGGTGTTGTTTGGCTTGTGGCATAACTCAGTTTCTGCCACTATCACATGGCCTTGTTCTCTCTGTGAGTCTCTATGTCCAAATTTCCTCTTCTTATGAGACACGAGTTGTACTGGGTTAAGAGCCCATCCTACTCCAGTGAGACCTCATTTTAACTTGCCTATTTCTATTTTCAATGCGCCTATTTCCAAATAAGGTCATATTCTGAGATATTGGGAATTGGGACTTCAATATATCTTTTGGGGGGACACAATTCAACCCATAATATAATGTCTATGAGTTATTCTTGTAAATTTTATTTGGGGAGTTTCTAAGATATTGACCTTCTGTGTTTGATAGTTTTCCCTTTTCCTATAGTGAACACCTTTAAAGTTCCAACACAAAACCCAGGGTGTTACCAGGTCCCGTCCTGTCTGGTACACACTCAAATTCAAATTTTGTTACTTCCCCCAAACCCCTGCCCCAGCGAGTCTATTGAGAGTTCACTTAACTTCTCAGCCCCTCCTCTGCCACTTTAGAACTAGAAAATGTCTTGAGAAAAAAAAAGGCCCCAAATTCTAGGATCAGCTCATTGGGCTTTCCAACTCTCCTGGATTTTTGGCCCCATAATTTTGCATTGTCTTGTTTGTTCTCTATTCAAAAAGATAGTCCAATGTTCTTCTGACTTTTTTAGTTGTTCTCCATAAGAGATTGCTCAGAACCACTTGGTCCACCATTTGGAAATAGAATCCTAATAGTGATCTGTTCTTATTCTTACTTTTCTAACAGTGAAATTTTGATTTGAATCCATAAAATTTCTTATTGCACATTGATATAGATACACTCAGTACTGCCATTATTTAATTAATTCATTTATATGCTAAATAATATCTACCATTTAAACCAGTCTATAGGCATTTAACTATCATTCAATAAATCTGCAAATTGAGAATCTTGAACATCAATCACTTTCTGATCTTTTGATAGTCATTGTATTTAAGTATGAAACAGCAGAGGGTAGAAATCCAATTGTTTCTTTGCATGAAGCTGAAAACATACTATGCAACCAGCTTGAATTTTATTATTATCATCATTTTGATAACATCATTCAATGTGAAATTCAGATCCACTGACAATATTAGGGCTTTTCTGTATATGAAACAATCCATAAGTTGCATCCCAGGGTTTTCAGAACAAAATCTTAAATCATTCTTGTCTATGTAGTCACATTACTACAACAGAGACTTAGGTAGCATTTCTGTGATATTTTATTTGTATCAGGGTATTCATTTTCCACTTCACGTAATTCACCCTCCATGCCTCAGTTTGCCAGGGCTGCTATGACAAATGCCACACAATGGATTGTCTTAAACAGCAGGAATTTATGTCTCATGGCTTTGGGGGCCAAAAGTCCAACATCAAGGTGTGGGCAAGGCTGGCTTTCCTGCAATCTGTAGCATTCCAGCAATTCTCCATCACATGGTGAGCTCTCTTTCCTTAGGTCTGCTCCTCTGGCTTCTTCTGATTTCTAGTTTCTACTTCTGTGCCCAGTTTCCTATGCTTATAAGGACTTCAGCCAAATGGATTAAGGCCCACCCTGATTCAATCTGTCCTCATCTAAACATAATCTTTGAAGATCCTTCCCAAATGAAACCACACCCTAGCTAATAATAACATCTTCAAAGGTCCTATTTACAAATGAGTTCACACCCACAGGAACGCAGATTAAGACTTGAGCAGATCTTTCCTGGGGGGTTGATTAAATCACCAGTGCCCAATATTTACTGATTTATTTTTGATAATTCTTTAGAGCAACACATAATGTTCTTTCAATCACCTCTCTTCAGAAATTGCATTGTGTTCATTAGAACATTATTAATGTATTCATTAGTACAGTTACAGTTTTTACACATGAAAACTTTTTGTCAACATACATCTAACAGCATATTTGAAAGTGGCACCTTTTTAATTTTCTTTGGTTCATTGGTCCCACACAGAGTGTTGGCAGTTTTCATGGTGGCCAGTAAAATGAGTGATTCTCACACCCCCTTTATCTAGTGTATGGATGAGTAGAAAAATGGGGATAAAAACTTAAGGACAAAGGGGGTGGGATGGGGGGGATGATTTGGGTGTTCTTTTTTCACTTTTACTTTTTATTCTTGTTCTGGTTCTTTCTGATGTAAGGAAAATGTTCAGAGATAGATTGTGGTGATGAACACATAACTATGTTATCATACTGTGGACAGCTGATTGTATAGCATGGATGATTGTATGGTGTGTGAATGTATTTCAATAAAACTGAATTTAATAAAAAAATTTTTTAAAAATTAAAAAAAAATGAGTGATTCTACAATGGTATGAAGCTTTTTGATTTAACTATTAATTGTGTGATCCTGTAATTAGATTCTTGACCTCTATGTGATCCAGTTCTAATAATTTCATCAGAAAACTTCATTTCTCAGTTTGTGCTTGCAAGTGCATACATGAGCTCAAATCATTTTCTGTTAAGTTATTATAGTTTGCATCATATTTGAACCTTCTCATATAAGTATGACTCCTAGGTTGAGGAAGAGAACGTTAAAATTCACGAATCAAAGTTTGAAATAATTCTCAGTATGTTCTATAATTAGTACTAAAACTTTCTTTAGGGGGTGGAGGATTTGCCATGTCTGTCAGGTGACTGTGATGACACTCCAGCTTTAACCCCAAGGTTCTTACTAAATTGGGAAAATACATGTCTTTGAAAATGAAATGCCTTAAATATAACACATTTAAGAGGAGCCTAGGCAATTAGGGCTCCAGAAAACCTTATTTTGAAACAAAGAATTTGCCTTGTCAGCTGCAGTTTGAAAAATACTTACACAAATGCCTTTGAAATTTCATTCAAAAAAAATAAGCATGCAGAAGTTTGGGGTCATGGAAAAGTTTTAGTAATGGATGGTGGTGATGATAGCACATCAATGTGAATGTAATTAGGACCACTGAATTCTATATTTGAAAATGGTTAAAAAGGGAAATTTTATGTTGTATATATGTTAACATAATACAAAATTTTTTTTAAGTGTGCATTAAGAAAATAGAAAGCCTCTCAGCAGTAGGAATCAGAGTGCCAGGCACAGATTTGGAAACCTTCTCCCCAACACTCTACGTCATGAGAGCTCCCCTACAGACATCCAGACCCTAACTTGGAGAGGGGAAGGCACAGGAGAGTTGGAACTTGTGAGATGGAATATTTGGGCCTAAAGAAAGAAATGACCTAAGGAAAGTTAAATTATTGCATTGGACTAGAGTAACCGTCTGCTGCTCAGTGGGTAGAGCTTTCCAGGAAGAGCGGATTGACCAAAGAACATAGGCTCTACATTTTCTCATGCATCCATATTGTACAGCAAATAAATTTGCAATCATATTATAATCCTATCCTTTTCCAAAACTGACTCAGGTGTTATACTGAGCTTATTTTTACATAGATTATTTTATTTTCTCATTTAAGTCTTTAGCTGCTCTGTGATTGAGGTTACTTCTGTTATACCTATTTTATGAAACAGTGGTTCTCAAATGCCCCAGGGAACATTTGGCAATGTCTGGAGACATTTTTGATTGTCACGGCTGGGGTGAAGTGCTCCTGTAATCTAGTGGGAGGTGGCCAAGGATGCCGCTAAACAACCTGCAATGTGCAGCACAGCCTCCCACAACAAATTATCCAGTCCAAAATGCCAATAGTGTCATGGCTGAGAAACTCTGTTTTAGATGAAGAAACTAGTTGTAGACAGGTCAAATAACGTGTCCGAGACCCCACAACCAGCAAGTGGCTGAGCAGTACTCTGCACCCAGGGGGCTCTGGATGGAGAGCCTGTCTCATCCACTCTGGAATACAGTCTGTAAGTGTACTTGAGTCATTAATACTTCCAAGATTTGCCTTTTTTTGTCAACTAAGCACTCTTTAATTTTTGCCCCACTAACACTGAGCTCAGCTGCGGTATAGAGCATAAAGAGTTTGAATTTTTTTTAAATACAATTTTATTAAAGCATTGGAATTGGGCTTTGAATTTTTATTTTTTTTTGGCCTGGGACAGGGGTGCTTTCGTAAGTAATTCACAGATTAGCTCTAATTAAGAACAAGTGCATTGTGTTCTGAATGTTTTCAATCGTTATAGAAGTGCCAATATAATATCCTAAATGTCTGTCATTGTTTCTTGTCACTTTTTTTCCTATCAACTCTTTTCTCCACTGATTTTTATTTCAAAGATTTCATTTTTGCCAATGAATTGTGCTTTAATAACCTGGGAAGGGATGGGTAATACTTGACAGGCAAGATTCAGATGTGATTATAGATTTGACACATTTGAGATATGAGCAAATTAGAGATAAAAGTGTGCAGACTGGAGGGAGGTGGGGCAAGATGGCAGACTGGTGAGCTGTATGTTTTAGTTACTCCTCCAGGAAAGTAGGTAGAAAGCCAGGAACTGCGTGGACTGGACACCACAGAGCAATCTGACTTTGGGCATACTTCATACAACACTCATGAAAACGTGGAACTGCTGAGATCAGCGAAATCTGTAAGTTTTTGCGGCCAGGGGACCCGCGCCCCTCCCTGCCAGGCTCAGTCCCGTGGGAGGAGGGGCTGTCAGCTCCGGGAAGGAGAACGGAGAACTGCAGTGGCAGCCCTTATCAGAAACTCATTCTACTGATCCAAACTCCAACCATAGATAGACTGAGACCAGACACCAGAGAATCTGAGAGCAGCCAGCCCAGCAGAGAGGAGACAGGCATAGAGAAAAAAAACAACATGAAAAACTCCAAAATAAAAGCAGAGGATTTTTGGAGTTCTGGTGAACATAGAAAGGGGAAGGGCAGAACTCAGGCCCGAGCTCAGGCCCTGAGGCGCATATGCAAATCCCGAAGAAAAGCTGATCTCTCTGCCCTATGGACCTTTCCTTAATGGCCCTGGTTGCTTTGTCTCTTAGCATTTCAATAACCCATGAGATCTCTGAGGAGGGCCCTTTTTTTTTTCTTTTTTTTTTAATCCTTTTTTCTTTTTCTAAAACAATTACTCTAAGAAACCCAATACAGAAAGCTTCAAAGACTTGCAATTTGGGCAGCTCAAGTCAAGAGCAGAACTAGGAGAGCTCTGAGACAAAACGCAATAATCCTGTGGCTGAGAAAATTCACTAAACACCACAACTTCCCAAGAAAAGGGGGGTGTCCGCTCACAGCCATCATCCTGGTGGACAGGAAACACTCCTGCCCATCACCAGCCCCATAGCCCAGAACTGCCCCAGACAACCCAGTGTGACGGAAGTGCTTCAAATAACAGGCACACACCACAAAACTGGGCGTGGACATTAGCCTTCCCTGCAACCTCAGCTGATTGTACCAGAGTTGGGAAGGTAGAGCAGTGTGAATTAACAAAGCCCCATTCAGCCATCATTTCAGCAGACTGGGAGCCTCCCTACACAGCCCAGCAGCCCAGAACTGCTCTGTGGGGACGGCAGTCACCTGTGATATAGCACAGTCATCCCTCAACAGAGGACCCGGGGTGCACGGCCTGAAAGAGGGGCCCACTTGCAAGTCTCAGGAGCCATACGCCAATACCAAGGACTTGTGGGTCAGTGGCAGAGACAAACTGTGGCAGGACTGAACTGAAGGGTTAGACTATTGCAGCAGCTTTAAAACTCTAGGATCACCAGGGAGATTGGATTGTTAGAGCCACCCCCCCCCCCAACTGCCCAGAAACACGCCCCATATACAGGGCAGGCAACACCAACTACACACGCAAGCTTGGTACACCAATTGGACCCCACAAGACTCACTCCCCCACTCACCAAAAAGGCTAAGCAGGGGAGAACTGGCTTGTGGAGAACAGGTGGCTCGTGGATGCCACCTGCTGGTTAGTTAGAGAAAGTGTACTCCACGAAGCTGTAGATCTGATAAATTAGAGATAAGGACTTCAATTGGTCTACAAATCCTAAAAGAACCCTATCAAGTTCAGCAAATGCCACGAGGCCAAAAACAACAGAAAATTATAAAGCATATGAAAAAAACAGACGATATGGATAACCCAAGCACCCAAATCAAAAGATCGGAAAAGACACAGCACCTAGAGCAGCTACTCAAAGAACTAAAGATGAACAATGAGACCATAGTACGGGAGACAAAGGAAATCAAGAAGACCCTAGAAGAGCATAAAGACTAAATAAAAAAATGGATGATCTTATCCATTGCAAGACTAAATAAAAAAATGGATGATCTTATGGAAATTAAAGAAACTGTTGACCAAATTAAAAAGATTCTGGACACTCATAGTACAAGACTAGAGGAAGTTGAACAACGAATCAGTGACCTCAAAGATGACAGAATGGAAAATGAAAGCATAAAAGAAAGAATGGGGAAAAAAATTGAAAAAATCGAAATGGACCTCAGGGATATGATAGATAATATGAAACGTCCAAATATAAGACTCATTGGTGTCCCAGAAGGGGAAGAAAAGGGTAAAGGTCTAGGAAGAGTATTCAAAGAAATTGTTGGGGAAAACTTCCCAAATCTTCTAAACAACATAAATACACAAATCATAAATGCTCAGCGAACCCCAAATGGAATAAATCCAAATAAACCCACTCCGAGACATATACTGATCACACTGTCAAACACAGAAGAGAAGGAGCAAGTTCTGAAAGCAGCAAGAGAAAAGCAATTCACCACATACAAAGGAAACAGCATAAGACTAAGTAGTGACTACTCAGCAGCCACCATGGAGGCGAGAAGGCAGTGGCACGATATATTTAAAATTCTGAGTGAGAAAAATTTCCAGCCAAGAATACTTTATCCAGCAAAGCTCTCCTTCAAATTTGAGGGAGAGCTTAAATTTTTCACAGACAAACAAATGCTGAGAGAATTTGCTAACAAGAGACCTGCCCTACTGGAGATACTAAAGGGAGCCCTACAGACAGAGAAACAAAGAAAAGACAGAGAGACTTGGAGAAAGGTTCAGTATTAAAGAGATTCGGTATGGGTACAATAAAGGATATTAATAGAGAAAGGGGAAAAATATGACAAACATAAACCAAAGGATAAGATGGCTGATTCAAGAAATGCCTTCACGGTTATAACGTTGAATGTAAATGGATTAAACTCCCCAATTAAAGATATAGATTCGCACAATGGATCAAAAAAAATGAACCATCAATATGTTGCATACAAGAGACTCATCTTAGACACAGGGACACAAAGAAACTGAAAGTGAAAGGATGGAAAAAAATATTTCATGCAAGCTATAGCCAAAAGAAAGCAGGTGTAGCAATATTAATCTCAGATAAAATAGACTTCAAATGCAGGGATGTTTTGAGAGACAAAGATGGCCACTACATACTACTAAAAGGGGCAATTCAGCAAGAAGAAATAACAATCGTAAATGTCTATGCACCCAATCAAGGTGCCACAAAATACATGAGAGAAACACTGGCAAAACTAAAGGAAGCAATTGATGTTTCCACAATAATTGTGGGAGACTTCAACACATCACTCTCTCCTATAGATAGATCAACCAGACAGAAGACCAATAAGGAAATTGAAAACCTAAACAATCTGATAAATGAATTAGATTTAAGAGACATATACAGGACACTACATCCCAAATCACCAGGATACACATACTTTTCTAGTGCTCATGGAACTTTCTCCAGAATAGATCATATGCTGGGACATAAAACAAGCCTCAATAAATTTAAAAAGATTGAAATTATTCAAAGCACATTCTCTGACCACAATGGAATACAATTAGAAGTCAATAACCATCAGAGACTTAGAAAATTCACAAATACCTGGAGGTTAAACAACACACTCCTAAACAATCAGTGGGTTAAAGAAGAAATAGCAAGATAAATTGCTAAATATATAGAGACGAATGAAAATGAGAACACAACATACCAAAACCTATGGGATGCAGCAAAAGCAGTGCTAAGGGGGAAATTTATAGCACTAAACGCATGTATTAAAAAGGAAGAAAGAGCCACAATCAAAGAACTAATGGATCAACTGAAGAAGCTAGAAAATGAACAGCAAACCAATCCTAAACCAAATACAAGAAAAGAAATAACAAGGATTAAAGCAGAAATAAATGACATAGAGAACAAAAAAACAATAGAGAGGATAAATATCACCAAAAATTGGTTCTTTGAGAAGATCAACAAGATTGACAAGCCCCTAGCTAGACTGACAAAATCAAAAAGAGAGAAGACCCATATAAACAAAATAATGAATGAAAAAGGTGACATAACTGCAGATCCTGAAGAAATTAAAAAAAATTATAAGAGGATACTATGAACAACTGTATGGCAACAAACTGGATAATGTAGAGGAAATGGGCAATTTCCTGGAAACATATGAACAACCTAGATGGACCAGAGAATAAATAGAAGACCTCAACCAACCCATCACAAGCAAAGAGATCCAATCAGTCATCAAAAATCTTCCCACAAATAAATGCCCAGGGCCAGATGGCTTCACAGGGGAATTCTACCAAACTTTCCAGAAAGAACTGACACCAATCTTACTCAAACTCTTTCAAAACATTGAAGAAAATGGAACACTACCTAACTCATTTTATGAAGCTAACATCAATCTAATACCAAAACCAGGCAAAGATGCTACAAAAAAGGAAAACTACCGGCCAATCTCCCTAATGAATATAGATGCAAAAATCCTCAACAAAATACTTGCAAATCGAATCCAAAGACACATTAAAAAAATCATACACCATGACCAAGTGGGGTTTATTCCAGGCATGCAAGGATGGTTCAACATAAGAAAATCAATCAATGTATTACAACACATTAACAAGTCAAAAGGGAAAAATCAATTGATCATCTCAATAGATGCTGAAAAAGCATTTGACAAAATCCAACATCCCTTTTTGATAAAAACACTTCAAAAGGTAGGAATTGAAGGAAACTTCCTCAACATGATAAAGAGCATATATGAAAAACCCACAGCCAGCATAGTACTCAATGGTGAGAGACTGAAAGCCTTCCCTCTAAGATCAGGAACAAGACAAGGATGCCCGCTGTCACCACTGTTATTCAACATTGTGCTGGAAGTGCTAGCCAGGGCAATCCGGCAAGACAAAGAAATAAAAGGCATCCAAATTGGAAAAGAAGAAGTAAAACTGTCATTGTTTGCAGATGATATGATCTCATATCTAGAAAACCCTGAGAAATCGACGATACAGCTACTAGAGCTAATAAACAAATTTAGCAAAGTAGCGGGATACAAGGTTAATGCACATAAGTCAGTAATGTTTCTATATGCTAGAAATGAACAAACTGAACAGACACTCAAGAAAAAGATACCATTTTCAATAGCAACTAAAAAAATCAAGTACCTAGGAATAAACTTAACCAAAGATGTAAAAGACCTGGATATAGAGTTACCATTCGATCCAGCGATTGCACTTCTCAGTATATACCCGGAAGATCGGAAAGCAGTGACACGAACAGATATCTGCACGCCAATGTTCATAGCAGCATTATTCACAATTGCCAAGAGATGGAAACAACCCAAATGTCCTTCAACAGATGAGTGGATAAATAAAATGTGGTATATACACACGATGGAATACTACGAGGCAGTAAGAAGGAACAATCTCGTGAAACATATGACAACATAGATGAACCTTGAAGACATAATGCTGAGCGAAATAAGCCAGGCACAAAAAGAGAAATATTATATGCTACCACTAATGTGAACTTTGAAAAATGTAAAACAAATGGTTTATAATGTAGAATGTAGGGGAACTAGCAATAGAGAGCAATTAAGGAAGGGGGAACAATAATCCAAGAAGAACAGATAAGCTATTTAACGTTCTGGGGATGCCCAGGAATGACTATGGTCTGTTAATTTCTGATAGATACAGTAGGAGCAAGTTCACAGAAATGTTGCTATATTAGGTAACTTTCTTGGGGTAAAGTAGGAACATGTTGGAAGTTAAGCAGTTATCTTAGGTTAGTTGTCTTTTTCTTACTCCCTTGTTATGGTCTCTTTGAAATGTTCTTTTATTGTATGTTTGTTTTCTTTTTAACTTTTTTTTCATACAGTTGATTTAAAAAAGAAGGGAAAGTTAAAAAAAAAAAAAAAAGAAAGAAAAACAAGGAAAAAAAAAAGATGTAGTGCCCCATGAGGAGCCTGTGGAGAATGCAGGGGTATTCGACTACCCCACCTCCATGGTTGCTAACATGACCACAGACATAGGGGACTGGTGGTTTGATGGGTTGAGCCCTCTACCACAGGTTTTACCCTTGGGAAGACGGTTGCTGCAAAGGAGAGGCTAGGCCTCCCTATGGTTGTGCCTAAGAGCCTCCTCCCGAATGCCTCTTTGTTGCTCAGATGTGGCCCTCTCTCTCTAGCTAAGCCAACTTGAAAGGTGAAATCACTGCCCTCCCCCCTGCGTGGGATCGGACACCCAGGGGAGTGAATCTCCCTGGCAACGTGGAATATGACTCCTGGGGAGGAATGTAGACCTGGCATCGTGGGACGGAGAACATCTTCTTGACCAAAAGGGGGATGTGAAAGGAAATGAAATAAGCTTCAGTGGCAGAGAGATTCCAAAAGGAGCCGAGAGGTCACTCTGGTGGGCACTCTTATGCACACTTTAGACAACCCTTTTTAGGTTCTAAAGAATTGGGGTAGATGGTGGTGGATATGTGAAACTATCAAACTACAACCCAGAACCCATGAATCTCGAAGACAGTTGTATAGAAGTGTAGCTTATGAGGGGTGACAATGGGATTGGGAAGGCCATATGGACCACACTCCACTTTGTCTGGTTTATGGATGGATGAGTGGAAAAATAGGGGAAGGAAACAAACAGACAAAAGTACCCAGTGTTCTTTTTTACTTTGGTTGCTCTTTTTCACTCTAATTATTATTCTTGTTATTTTTGTGTGTGTGCTAATGAGGGTGTCGGGGGTTGATTTGGGTGATGGATGTACCGCTGTGTAGTGGTACTGTAAACAATCGAGGGTACGATTTGTTTTGTATGAGTGCGTGGTATGTGAATATATCTCAATGAAATGAAGATTAAAAAAAAAAAAAGGACATTATTCAGACATATGAAAAAATTGGAATATAGACTATAAGCTTTATATCAGTGTTAAATTTCTTGAACTAGACAACGTTATTTTAAGGTGGATATATAAGTGAATATCCTTGTTCTTAGGAAATGCAAGTGAAAATTTTAAATATTCAAGGAGCATGATATTTATAACTTATATTTAACCTATACTCAAAAAATGGATTGATAGACGGATGGATGGATTAATAGATGGATTGATAGATTTATGTAGAAAGATAGCAAGATTTGGGAAATGCGGCAAAATTTTTAAATTGGTGGATCTAGATGTCTGAGGGTTATGGGGGTATGTTGGAATTCTCTGTATGGCGTTTGTATTATTTTTATAACTGTCCTATAATTTTGAAAATATTTCAAAATAAAAAGTTTTTAAAAAGTCTCTAAAAAAAAAAAGTGTGCGACTGTTACACCAAGAGAAGGAAAAATAAAGGAAATATGAGTAACAACTGGTCAGATTCATGACATGTTGTCATATTTTTATTTGGAAATTCATGTTCACAAAAATTTTCATGTAAGAAATGATTTGATATGATTTATACAAACAGTTTAGAGAATTTATAAATCTGGGAAAATAATTCCTATAAATTTATTAATACTTATTTCACTGGATTTATTGTCTTCTTAGCTTTGCATTTCTTACTATCTCACACTTGCTTTACCCCATCTAATAGCCTCTTATGTAGGCTCCTGCCCCTAACGAAATGCTTATGGAAATTCTTCTCCACATTACTTCCAGGGTACACTTCCTAAAATGTAAGTCTGATCATGCCATTATCCTGCCTAAAATTCTTCAGCTGTTTCCTTTACTTTCCAAAGCACCTGTGGAAACATGGAAGACATTTCATGCTAAGACCCCTCTCCTCCGTGCAAGCTGCCCCCTTCCCCTATCATATGCCCAGGCTCTAGCAAACTGAACTATTTGTAGTTTCCTTCACAAGCCATTCTTTTCAGTGTCTCATTGCATTTGTGTTTGAAAAGCCTCATTGCATCTTGTGTACCCACTAAATTCACTCATCTTTCAAATAGTCCTGCTTCTGTGAAACTTTCCCTGGCTTCCCCACTCTCAGTTATATGCTCCCTCTATAATCTCACAATAATCTCTACAAAGCTCTATTAAAACATCTAATTATATTCTACTTTAATTATCCATTTATCCATCTGACTCTCCCTCTATATGTTGGACTCCTGATCAGCAGGACCTTGTCTTGTAGAATCACCCACACAAATCGTATACTTTCTGGTATTTAGTAGATGTGCATTGATTATTTTTGGAGAAAGGGAATGGATAATTAAATATTGAAAAGATAAAAGTTACTCTAGAATCAAATCAAATCAATCATTATCAACATCTTGAGGCAAGATGGAGTAGGGAGGTGTGGAATATCATTTGTCCTATAGGGCACCTAGTAAATAGCCCTGAACTTTAAGGTACAATGGTTTGGGGAACTTCTGTGAACAGACAAATATTGTATACCAGTCTGGAATGGATGGAAGGGCCAAGAATGCAGCACAGAACTGTAAGTAAAGTCTCCCACTTGCATGACCTCACTTGTTTTGGAGTCACTTCCCTTTGGGAAAAAGAAGCAGTCTCTATTAGGAGCAAAGGAAGGTAGCTCAACCAAGTTCCAACTGTGGATTTAATTAACAAATTCAGACTGCTGAATACAAGCTCTGAGCACAAAACAAAACAAAACAAAACAAAAAAACAGAAAAGAGTTTTCTCCCTGGCAGAGGAGGCAGGGCTAACAAAAAAAAAAAAAAAAAAAAAAAGAAAAGAGAGAGAGAGACTTTTGGAGTTGGCTGAGCTCAGAATACTGGGAAAGGGCTGGCCCCAAGAAAAGTGTGCCAGTTTGGATGTATTATGGCCCCCAAAATGCCATTATCTTTGATGCAATCTTGTGGAGGCAGAAATATTAGTATTGATTAGATTGGAATCCTTTGGTTGAGTGTTTCCATGGAGATGTGACTCAATCAACTGTGAGTGAAACATTTGATTGGATAATTCCCATGGAGATGTTACCTTGCCCATTCAGGGTGAGTGTTAACTGGATCACTGGAGTCGTATAAAGGAATTCACAGACAGAGGACCTCAGAGCAGCTAATAGTGACATTTTGGAGAGCAGCTAAGAGTGATATCTTGAAGAGGAGCTGCAGCTAAGATAGGACAAAACTCCCCAAGAGGAACATTTTGGAGAACACCATTTTGAAACGCAACCTGGGAGCAAGCAGATGCCAGCCATATACCTTCCGAGCTAACAGAAGTTTTCCAGATGCCATTGGCCATCCTTCAGTGAAGGCACCCTATTGATGCCTTACGTTGGACACTTTATGGCCTTAAGACTGTAATTTTGTAACCAAATAAACCCCCTTTATAAAAGCCAATCCATCTCTGATGTTTTGCAACATGGCAGCATTAGCAAACCAGAACAAAAAGGGACACATAGGGCCAGGTACCAAACCCAGCTCTTGATTGGTGAACCCAGGAGTTGGGGACCAGCTCTGAAAAGAATTTTTTTTATTTTTTTATTTTTTATTTTTTTAACTTTTTACTAGGCCATTAAAGAAAGCAGCAGGCATTTTCAGTTGTCAGCACTACCCTAGGCAATAGCAGAGTTAAGGTATGTCTGACAGACAAAGTAACTAGTCAGTTGAAGGAGGTAATTCCCTGAAGGGCATATCTTCCCTGAGAAAAGTGGGGTGTGGGGTGGGGCAGAGCCCAGCCCAAGTGCTGGCTCCCATTCAGAGAATTCAGACCCCAGGGGCTGGAAAACTGAGACAGTTTAAGCCCATCTTCTGCCTCAGCCTTTGTCTCAACTATGCCCCTGGCAGGGACAGGGTCTGCTGAGAATTAAAGGCACCATACCACTTTATGCCAGTGGGGAGCAGGAGGCTGACAAGAACCACAAGCTGGGCAGTATAGGAAAAACACAGAATCAAGAGGCTTCACAGGAAAGACTGGCACCCTACTGGCTCTCATCCCCCAGGGAAACTTGATAGTGATTACACCCTGTTCCTGAATCCTGGGCCTGTCTTATCTGAGAAAATCTGATTGGGGTTGATCCTACCTGGGGAGACCCTCCTCAAAAAAGCTTCCATATAGGCAGGGAAAGAACCAGAAAAACAAGAGTTGAAAAACTCTGATCAGTTCAACAGAAGCTATGCTAGAGGTCCAGAATAATTTGAACTGAATGTCAAGAACAAATAGCAAACAAAGCCAACCAACAAGAAAACTCCAGGTAAAAGAGAGAAAATTAGCTCCAGAATAAATTAACGAAGGAAATCAGATGCCTGGAAACCAGCAAAAAATCACAAGTCACATTAGGAATAATGATGATATGACCCAGTCAAAGGAACAAATGAATGCTCCAAATGAGACACAGGAGTTGAAACAACTAATTAACAATATTCACACAAATCATCTAAATCAAATCAATGAGTTGAAGGAAAATATGGTAAAAGAGATGAAGGATAGAAAGAAGACACTGGGTGACCACAGAGAAGAACTTGAAAGCTTGAAAAAAAAAAAAATGGCAGAATTTATGGGAATGAAAGTCACAAAAGAAGAGATGAAAAACACAGTGGAGACACACAGCTGCAGATTTGAAGAGACAGAAGAAAGAATTAGTGAACTAAAGGACATAACATCTGAAATCCTACACACAAAAGAACATATAGGAAAAAGAATGGAAAAATATGAGCAGAGCCTCAGGGGCTTCAATGACAACATAAAGTGAATGAATATACATGTTATGGGTGTCCCAGAAGGAGAGGGGAAGGGAAAAGTGGCAAAAAGAATAATGGAGGAAATAATCACTGAAAATTTCTCAACTCTTATGAAAGACATAAAATTACAGATCCCAGAAGTGCAACATACCCCAAGCATAATAGATCCAAATAGACCTACTCCAAGACACTAATAAGATTGTCAAATGTCAAAGACAAAGAGAATTCTGAAAGCAACAAGAGAAAAGCAATCCATCACATACAAGGGAAGGTCAATAAGACTGTATGGATTTCTCAGCAGAAATCATGGAGGCAGTGGTATGATATACTTAAAATACTGGAAAAGAAAAACTGTGAACCAAGAATTCTATATCTGAAGAAACTGTCCTTCAAAAATGAAGGAGAGTTTAAAATATTTTCCAACAAACAGACACTGAGAGAGTTTGTGAACAAGAGACCAGCTCTACAAGAAATACTAAAGGGAGCACTACAGGCAGATAGGAAAAGACAGGAGAGAGAGGTTTGGAGAAGAGTGTAGAAATGAAGATTATCAGTAAAGTAAAAAGAGATTAAAAAAATAAAATATGACATATAAAATCCAAAAGACAAAATCTCAGAAGAAAGTACTTGCCTTACAGTAATCACATTAAATATTAATGGATTAAACTCCCCAATCAAAAGACATAGACTGGCAGTATGGATTATAAAACAGGACCCATCTATATGCTGTCTACAAGAGACTCACTTTAGACCCAAGGACAAAAATAGAGAGAGAGAGAGGATGCAAATAAATAAAATCAGAAGTGGGAGGTGGGACATAACTACTGACCCTTCAGAAATAAGGAGAGAATGAGAGGATGCTATGAGCAACCATAAATTAACAAACTAGACAACTTAGATAAAATGGGCAACTTCCTAGAAAAGCATGAAGAAACAACACTGACTTGAGAAGAAATAGAAGACCTCAGCAAAGTAATCACAAGGAAAGGGATTGAAACAGTCATCAAAAAGCTCAAAAAAGGGAAAAGTCCAGAAACAGATGACTTCACATGTGAATTCTACCAAACATTCAAGAAAGAATTAGTACCAGTAATGCTCAAACTCTTCAAAAAAATTGGAGAGGAGAGAAAGCTACCTAACTCATTCTTTGAAGCCAAAATCACCCTAATACCAAAGCCAAACCAAATACTACAAGAAGAGAAAATTACAGACCAATCTTTTTAATAAATATAGAAACAAAAATTCTCGACAAAATACTTTCAACTATAATCCAAAAGCACATTAAAAGAATTATACACCTTGACCAAGTGGGTTTTATTCCAGGTATACAAGGCTGGTTCAACACAAGAAAATCAATTAATGTAATACACCACAACAATAAATCAAAGAGAAAAAACCATATGATCATCTTGACTGATGCAGAAAAGACACTTGACAGAATTTAACATCCTTTCTTGATGAAAACACTCAAAAGGGTAGGAATAGAAGGAAACTTCCTCAACATGACAAAGGGAATAAAGGAAAAACCCACATTTAACATCATATTCAATGGGGAAAGACTGACAGTTTTCCCTCTAAGATAAGGAACAAGACAGGGATGCCCACTGTCACCATTCTTATTCAACTTGTGCTGGAAGTTCTAGCTAGAGCAATTAGGCAAGAAAAAGAAATAAAAGGCATCCAATTGGAAAGGAAGGAAGTAAAACTTTCACTGTTTGTAGATGACATGATCCCATATGTAGTAAATCCTGAAAAATCTACAGCAAAGTTACTGCAGCTAATAAATGAGTACAGCAGGATACAAGATCAACAAGCAAAAATCAGTAGTGTTTCTATACATTAGCAGGGAGAGTCTGAGGAGGAAATCAAGAAATAATTCCATTTACAATACCAACCAAAAGAATCAAGTATTTAGAAATAATTTTAACCAATGACATGAAAACCCTATACACAGAAAACTACAAAAAAATTGCTAAAAGAAGTCAAGGAAGACATAAAGAAATGGAAGGACATACCATGTTCATGGATTGGAAGACTAAATATAGTTAAGATGTCAATTCTACCCAAATTGATTTATAGATTTAATGCAATACCAATTGAAATCCCAACAACTTACTTTGCAGAAACAGAAAAACCAATAATCAAATTTATTAGGGAGGGAGGGTGCCCAAAATAGATAAAAATATCTTGAGAAAGAAAAAATGAAGTGGGAGGTCTCACACTAACTTTAAAGCACATTACAAGGCTACAGTTTTCAAAACAGCATTATACTGGCATACAGCTAGGTACACTGACCAATAGAATCAAATTGAGTGTTCAGAAATAGACCCTTCCATCTACAGACAATTGATCTTCGATAAGCCATCAAGTTGACTGAACTGGGACAGAGCAGCCTCTTCAACAAATGGTGCTTGGAGAACTGGATATCCATATCCAAAAGAATGAAAAAGGACCTCTATCTCACACTGTGCACAAAAATTACCTCAAAATCAAAGACTTAAGTGTTTAGATCAAAGACATAAACATTAGAGCTAAGACCATATAACTATTAGAAGAAAATGTAGGGAAATATCTTAAAGATTGGTGATAGGAAGTTATTTCCTAGACCATACACTCAAAGTGCAAGCAGTGAAAGAATAAACAGATAAATGAGATCTCTTTAAAACTGAATACTTTTGTGTATCAAAGGACTTTGTCAGGAAAGTAAAAATGTGGCCTACGCAATTGGAGACAGTATTTAGAAACCACATATCAGATAAGGGTTTAATATCCAGAATATATAACGAGATCCTACAACACAGCAACAAAAAGACAAACGACTCAATTAAAAAAATGGGCAAAAGACATGGACAGACACTTTTCCAAAGAGGAAATACAAATGGCTCAAAAACACTTGAAAAAATGCCTGAATTTCACTAGCTATTAGGGAAATGCAAATCAAAACCACAATGAGATATCATCTCACACCTACTGGAATGGCCATTATCAAAAAAACAGAAAACTTCAAGTGTTCAAGAGGATCTGGAGAAAAAGGTACACTTATTTACCATTGGTGGGAATATAGACTGATGCAAATGCTCTGTAAGGCAGTTTGGCAGTTCCTCAGGAAGCTAAGTATAGAATTGCCACATGATTCAGCAATCCCATTACTAGTATATACTCAGAGGAACTGAAGGCAGTGACATGAATGGTCATTTGTATGATATTTATAGTGGCATTATTCACAATTGCCAAGAGACGGAAACAGCCCACATGTTCATCAACAGACGAATGGATAAACAAACTGTGGTATATACATAAGATGGAATATTACACAACTGAAAATGGAATAAAGTCATGATGCGTGCAACAATGTAGATGAACCTTGAGAACATTATGTTGAGCAAAATTAGCCAGAAACAAAAGGACAGATACAGTATGTTCTCACTAATATGAACTAACTATAATGAGTAAACTCTGAAGAGTGAGTTAAAGATAGGAACATAGGTTATCAGGAGATAGAAAGGGATAGGAATTGGGCATTTGATGCTGAAGGAGTACTGAATGTTCAATGGGATTGATTGTAAAGATCCAGAAATGGATACTACAATATTATCTGGTGGTAGCACAATATTGTAAGTATGATGAACAAAGCTGAGTGTCAGTATGTTTGAAAGAAGAAGGCTGGAACATGTATGACACCAGAAGGAAAAAGAGAGGATGGAAAGCGAGAGGATAAAAACTGGGACTTGTATAATTTAGCAAAACCTGAGTGGCTAATGATGGAGATTAAATGTATAAATTTAAGGAAGTTTTTGCATGAAGGACAACAAGTGAATGTCACCATTGCAAGATGTTGAAATGGAATGGAATATGGAAAAACTACAATCAATGCAAAGTAGGGTCTATAGTTAACAGAAACTTTGTAACATTCTTCCATTAATTGTAACAAGACAATATACCAAAGCTAAATGTCAATAAGAGGGGCCTATAAGGGAGGCATATGGGATTCTTCTTGTTGTTTCTCCTTTTTATTTTTCTATTCTTTTTTTTTCCTCTTCTTTCTTTGTGGAAAAAACGGAAATGTTCTCATATGGATTGTGGCGGTGAATGCATAACTATGTGATTATACTGGGAGCTATTGATTGTTCACTTAGGATGGACTGTATGGTTTTTGAATAAAGCTGTTTGAAAAATAAACAGAAATACAGGTTCTGGAGAAGATGTGGAGAGAGAGATACCTATTCACTATTGGTGAGAAGTAGAATGCTGTAGCCCCTCGGGAGGGCAGTGTAGTGGTTCCACAGGAGGTTAAGTATAGGGTTGCCATATGATCCTGCAACCCTGTTATTAGGAAATACTTGGAAGAACTGAAAGCAGGGACTTGAATAGACATTTTCACACTGGTGTTTATGGTGGCAGTATTCACGATTGGCAATGTATGAAGGTGGCCTAAGGGTACATCGATGGGTGAATGGAAGGGCGAACTGTGGTGTATACACACAATGGAGTACTGAGCTGCTGCAAGAAGGAATGATGTTGTGAGGCATGCAACTAGATGAGTGAAACTTGAGGACATTATGTTGAGTGAAATAAGCCAGAAATGAAAGGACAAATACTGTAAGGCCTCACTAATATAAACTAACTATAATGAGCAAATGCTGAGAATTGAATTCGAAAGCATAGGTAATAAAGGGATAGAACTTGGGCAGAGATTGGGCAATTGACGATGCAAGAGTACAGAATCTTCAATAGGGCTTATTGCAAAGGTTCCTAGATTGGAAGCTCTTATATCAGTCACATCTATTCCTCAGTTTTAACTGTTATTTCTAAGCTGAGCTCTTTGCATATAACCTGGTAATTCTCTGGAACTTTGGGTATCTGTGAGACACCTGAGACTCAGAGTTCTGCAGCTTTGAAAGTCAGCATTACTCCATACAGCAACTGTTAAAGAAGCTGAAAAACAGATCAGACTTCAATTAGTGTATGAATGAAATGGACTTGATTAGGACTAAGGTAAATCAGAACACAGGGAAATGGATGATACTGCCTGTAGTTTGAAACTTCAACTTCTGTGTGAGACCAAAGGAAGAGGTGCTTATTTGGTACAGTTTATATTTTCCATAGCTCACTATCTAATTCAACCTCCCTGGTCAGTTTATTTAAACAACATAATTACATGGAACCTAGAATAGGGAATGAGACCTTGTTATTCTATACAGGTTAAAGTCATACCTCGATACATCCCAGAGTACTTGGAGCAGAAAATAAAAAAACATTTGCAGAGTCCCCTTGAGGGACTGGGGGGGAAATGTGGAAGTATTAAACTTTCCCACCTGGGGAATTAATGATATTCTCACAAGTGTCAGGGACTCTCAATTTAATAAGTCAAACCCACAGTCTTGGGGTTTGCCCGTATGAAACTTATTCCTGAAAAGGAGAAGCTAAGCCTACTTATAACTATGCCTAGGAGTCACCTCCAGAGAACTTCTTTTGTGGTTCAGACGTGGCCTCTCTCTCCCAGCTAACTTTGCAAATAAACTCACTACCCTCCCCCCTACACGCGACATGACTCCCAGGGATGAGCCTGGCCTTGGCATCATGAGAATGCTTTCTTGACCAAAAGGGGGAAAAGAAATGAAACAAAATAAAGTTTGAGTGGCTAAGAGATTTCAAATAGAGTTGAGAGGTCATTCTGGAAGTTATTCTTATGCATTGTGTAGATATTCCTTTTTAGTTTCTAGTGTATTAGAATAGCTAGAAGGAAATACCCAAAACTGTTGAATCGCAATCCAGTAGACTTGGTTCTTGATGATGATTATATAACTATATAGCTTTTATCATGTGACAGTGTGATTGTGAAAACCTTGGGACTGACACTCCCTGGATCCAGTGTATGGTCAAATGAGTAATAAAATAAAGACAAATAAATAAATAAATAAATAAATAAATAAAAGGGGGCAGTAAGGGGTATGAGATGTTTTGGGTATTTCATTTACTTTTTTTTTTTTTTTTTTGGTGTAATGAAAATGTTCTAAAATTGATTGTGGTGATGAATGCACAGGTATATGATCATACGGTGAGCCATTGATTGTGTACTTTGGATGGATTATATGGCATGTTAATATACCTCAAAAAAATTGCATTTAAAAAAACAACAAAAAAAGAGATCACTTCTTAATCAACTTAGTCTCTTGTTTTAAAAGCATTTCATAAAGCGATTTAGCTCTTAGTTCAGTTGTGACATGTTTAAAATATAATTGATATTATCACTGTTAGGTAAACAGACAATTTCCTATAATCATTTTTATGAGTTTTAAGGGAATATATTGATAAGCAAACAGAATGTATTAAAAAGTCCATTAAAAATAAACTCAAATAGCTTGACTTGAAGTGCTGTGTTATTTCAAAATTTCATTAGCCAGCAAGCACATTTTCAGAGTCCAATAACCTAGTGGTGAATTACTACTGGAGCAATAAGTTAAAACCCTACTTTTAAAAATGTCATTTACCAGCTGGAAAGAAGCTAGTTCCCGCTGAATGCCATAATATTTTATGTGTACATTTAAGAGGGCTAAATTGAACTTAACTACATGCTCATGCTTACTTTAAAGGAGAAAAAGCAATAACTTCATTCCAGGAAATATCCTCCTGGTCATATTCTTTTTCATACAAATAGTTTCCTATGAGAGTCTTGCTATTTGGTTAATGTCCATCATAAATTCCTGCCCTGAGAATGACATATTTCTGTCGTAAGTGCACCATATTCCAACCCCAGGTTTGAATTCCCAATTCCCAGTGGAATGTTTGCTGTATAATGTTTATCAGAGAAAAATGGGGAAAATAATTACTTTAGGAGGAAGAGTCCTAGCCTGAGGTATTATTTGAAAACAACAGAAAATTCTGGAGTGGCAGATACTAAAATGGTGTTGGTTAGAAATCAGCTAGACACTAAATGACAGGAGAAGATTCACCAAACAAACTTCTGAATAGAGAAAATCAGAATCATGGTGTGTCGGCAGCTGTCTTGCTGTTATCAGAACTTCACACATCCAGGGGTAGCCAGAATGGGAACTTCTAAGTTTCGTTCTAAAATTCACCATTGACTTGAGAGTTTTGTTTATAAAATGAGAAGAAATAGTTGTTTGCTTACCCAGTAATGTCAAGGCAGTGTTTGAACAAGCAGTTCAAGTTTCTTCTAATAAGAAGGGCAATACGAGTACAAAGTCCTTCCTTTTTCACCCAGAATGAATTCATTTAAAAGTAGTAACTCAACTGAAAGCCCAGGATCCAATGAGATGGGTAAAATCATTAATAAACCAACCTGGTAGCATACTACTGAGGAGGAGTCAACCTCTGGGGGAAATGAACAACATACTTCACCTTGACACCAGATAATTTATTTGCAAGGATATTGGGTGGGGTGGGGGGGAGGTTGTGAAGATTATTGTTTGGTATTTGAAAGAGGATTTTTGAAGTTTGCATGAAAGATTGAACGTCATGTCTCAAAGGCAGCTTATGTTTAGGTTATTTAAAGTAATTTCAGGGTTTATTTCTGACAGGAATCCACTGGAGGGCAGTATATAGTAAGAGTTATGGCTGGTTGAGTGGAATATTGATTTGTTTCAGAATATCCTATTACAGCTTAATTCTTTTAAATGACATACAATTTCACTGCCTGTTTTAAAGTTTAAAACGGTTTCCCCCACTTAGTGCTTGGATAAGTCTGTGTATTTCCATTTGGTGTGAATAATGATGAGGCTAATTGTATATTGAAAGCATTTCTGCCTTACTGACAAATCAAAAAGTGTGAATCCAAGTTTCTGCGCTCAGTTGAACAGTGATGCATTTCAATCTGGCCAGACTTTAATTTACACTCTATTTCCCTTAGGAAAGAAACCAGGTTTCCAGAGACAGCTGCCATTAATTGAGGTTGGGTCACACTGCCTCGCACATCTTGGACCTTGGACATTGAGTGCTACATTCTGGGCCACCCCAGATGTCTATGTCACCCTATCCCCTCGATGAAATTTATTTGATTTTATTTCTGTGCATTAATAACACATCTCTGAGACAGAGCTTGGAATTTAACTTGTTAATTTAAATGTGGGAAGAAATACTACACTTGATTAAATAGTTCAATCAAAATGATTAAAAATAGTCACCTTTTGCCTATAATGATGGTGTCCTCCTCAGCCATAGTTCCCTCCTCAATCCATCCACCCATCCATATATCTATCCATCCATCCAACCACTCATTTATTCAATATTTATTGAATTCCCATAATGTATAGCACTGTACATGCCTTGAATTTCAAAGGTGAATATGAAATTTCAGTTCAGAATCATGGAATTGGAAATAAACTCTCCAATAATAATAGTAGGTATTATAAAGCTCTCTGGACCAGGCACTTCTATAAGTTCTTTACATAACCACCCTATGTGGCAGGTTCCTTCATCATCCTACCATCCCCCTCATCCTTCTCCTCCTCATCCCCATTTACAGATGAGTACATTGAGGTACATAACACACATGTTCCCGTGTCATATGGTGGAGCCAAAGATAGAGACCAGCTCCAGATCCCATGATCTGAACAACTAACCAAGCTATACTGCTGGTCAAGAGCAGGGGTTCCAAGTGATGCAAAAATCTGCATGGAAAACAGATAATTTAAGGAGGGCTCTTTGCTCTTGTGAAAGACAACCATACTGGACAATTAAATAGAGGATATTATTCCACCTATTCCAATGGGGAGAACGATCTTTAATGAAGCACGTTTCAAAGAAGAGAGAGAGAATCTGGAGTTTTATAAAATAGGGGAGTCAGTGAGGAAAGGAGGAGGTGGGTCATATCTGGGCATCTGAGAACACAGGGTGGGCCTTTGTGCTTAGTTGGTTGGCCATTCCTAGGAGCACAGAAGGCTCTCAAAAGGACAGGCGGGTTTCTCACCTTTGTCGCTCAGATAAAGATCAACATTGCCACTCCCCACTTTTGTTCAAGCTGTTTGAATATTATTCCTCCCTGTATAACTCAGAAGTGATAATAAACCGGAGAGGGGCAAAGCAGAGTCTCTTGGGGATTCTTGTTATTGTTGATCCTATCAAACCAGTTGAACCATCTGTCAAGGGGGGTGTTTTAGATTCCTGGGGATCAGGCATCTTAAAAGAAGGCTGCAAAAAATGAAAAAGGACAATATTAATATAAAATTTTGTGTTAAAATAAAGAGCCAGGAATTGAACCCAGAGGGTAACCAGTCCAGTGGATTCCAAAGATTGGTGGAGGAAACTCTTTCCATTATATAGCACTGCCCATGGAGTTTTGTGAAGCTCTCGAGCTGTGTTGTCAATGCTGTCGGTGATGTCCACAGTTGTGGTTACCTCTTATAAATGCATGCATCACCCGAGTATTCCATGGAACTTCTACAGTGGCCCAGACAGGGGCTCTCCTTGGCTTCCAGGGAGAAATCAGCTCATGCATGGTGAGTCCTTTGAGGTTGTATTAAGTCCCAGGGCTTCAGCTTGACAGGCTGCTTCAGACTCTGGGGAAAAGGGTCTGTGAGGCATCCTGGAGGCCCCATAAGGCTCTGGGCAGTCAGGTTTTAGTTCCTGGTGACACCCAGTCAGGCGAGAGGGAGAAAACTTTGGAAACATTAGTTTGAAAGGTTGTAGCCAGGTATTGAAGGAAACTGGAATAATTGAAAGTATTGAAAATTTGGCAGTAAACTTACAGGACTTGTTTATCTGAAAATGCTTTATATTGCCCTTATCTAGAAAGATAGTTTCACAGATCTTATAATTCAAGGATGATGGTTATTTTCCCTTGCCACTTTGAAGATATAATTCCACTACCTTCTGGCTCCTATTGATGTGGAGAAGCCAACTAACTATGATTCCTTTTAGGTAATTTATCTTTTCTTTCCAACTGCTTTTAAGAACTTTTCGGTTTCACTATCAAATGTTTATGTGTAGATTTCTATTTGTTTATCTTGCTAAGATTTGTTAAATTACCTGAATCTGAATTTTGTTATCATCTTCCAGTACTGGGAAAATCTCAGCCCTTGCTTTTTTGAATATTGCCTCTCTAAAATTCTCTTTGTTTTCAGTTGGAGTCCTAATTAGATAAATGTCTTCAGTTCCTATCAATCTGCCTCTTGTATTTTCCATCTCTTTGTTCTCCACTTGCTCTGCATTCTAGGTCATTTTGTCCAGTTAGCTTCATGTTTACAAGTTTACTAATTATTTTTTTCAGCTGCACTGTTTAACCATTTCAGCTGGTCCTACAATTTCAATTATTATATCATTCATTCCTAGATGATATAAGAATGTAATTCTTTGGTTCTTTTTAAAATCTGTCTGTTTATTTTTATGGTCTCTTGATCCTGATTAGTACCATATTTTTTTCTTTGAACATAATTAACGTAATCATTCTGTATTCTTATACGTGAAAATTCTAGTGCCTTATGTCCTTACAGGTCTAATTCTGCTGTTGGTTGTTTTCTCTGACTCTTACTCCTGGTGACTTATTTTCTTGTATGTTTTATTATTATTTTTTTTATTGTGAGTTCATATTTGTTGGAAATGTTTCAGAGAATTCTCTAAATCTGAGGGTGAGCATGTGTTTCTTTAGGGAGTGTTTACATTTGCTTCTACAAGTCCCAGGGGCCATTACAGACTTGCATAGACTTTAAAATACAATTGTTGGTTTGCAGCTTTCAGGGTCATGAAAAGACTGTAATTCAGGCCCTAACCCCACATGTGCTCTGGCTGGGGATCATGAATTCTCAAGTAAGTCCTTTTTTAGAACCTTTACCTAGAGCCACGGCCAAGACAGAAAATTCCCTTGCCCACTGCTTTGGAGGAAAGGTTATTTGTTTCCTGGTTTGCTCTGCTACTGAGAGTGTGTTTCCTCCAGGGTCCTCAAGTTAAATGAGATAGTCTTTGACTTGGCTCCTTTCTCTGCAAAGGCCCAAGGCTTTGGCCCCAGACCCCTTGTGTCCTGAAGCTCCAGGCCTCAGGGTGGTGGTTACCCCTGAGCATCCAGGAAGGGGAGGGCCCACTTACTTCCCTTCTCTCAAGCTTCTGCTTTGTTCCCATTCTCCATGGGCTTTTTTTTTTGTACGCCACACTTTCCCAAAGGCTGATTCAATTTTTAAAACTGGTTCTAAAAATACATTTTATTAAGGATTTTTAGAAGTTATGTTATAGGAGAGCACACAATTCCATTCATAAAATAAAAATATTGCAATAGCAAATAAAGGTAGCACTTTTACAAGTTATTTTCAAACAGCATTCTTTCTGTTTGTTAGTCTTCTCTACTTACTAAACGTCAGGCTCTCTGCTAAGCATTTCACACAAATTACCTAATTTAACTCTTATAACAACTCCACCAAGTAGGTATTATTAATGCCCCCATTTTACACCTGAGAAAAATAAAACTGAGAAATATTAAGTATTATATCTCAAATCATGTAAATTACAAGTGTTAGAGGTACATTTGAACCATGGTCTCTGACTATAAATTCCACGTTCTTAACCACTCTTCTATAAAGTTGAGTAAAAATGGTTGAGCTGGATTTGGAAGAACTTCTTACTAACTTCTAGACTCACTAAAACAATCCTCATAAATTCTTCTTTGTCTTGATCCAGAAGGCTATTACATTCTTAATCTTTCATTTTACTTTTACAGGTATAATGATGTTATAATGATATGACTTTGCAAATGAAAATTCTGAATACACTTCATGGTTTTGTTTATGTGTGTTTGTTTTTAAACTTCATTTAAATAAAAGATGTCACTGGAGTTTGGTAAGCTCCCATCAACTTTCAATATCCCCAAATCTATTCTTTTGGTCTTTCTGAAACACTCACCCCTAAAGCATGTTAAGTGACAAGTGAATAGGTATGCAAGCAAGACAGAGAGACGACAAATCAAACAGAATTTTGATTGCCTTAGAAACCCATGCTTGAGATTCTCTCTTAGCATATTTTTGAAAATATGGTTATGCCATTGACAAGTCTTTTATCTTTGATTGTGAATCCGAGTTAATATATGACACATTTCAGATAAAAAAAAAAAAAAAAAAGACATTGAGGAAGGAGAATGTGATTCAGATTCCTGAGGAAGAAAATGATTCTTAATCTGAGCTTGCAATTCCCCACAGCAAACTTATGTTTGCTCATTAATGAGAAATCAAAACAGTAGAAGGCCAGCTTCAAGAAGTGCAGAAATTGTGAAATGAACAGTTAGATACTTCATACAGTGATTTTAAAAATGGAGGGCCTCTGGAAAGCTGAAATAAAGAATTGGCAAATATTGCCCAGGAGAGCCTGAAGAGGAGTTATTTTTGTACAATGAATACAGAGTAATTTGACAATTAAATGAGTTTTGATCATTATCAAATGTTAAGGTTCCTTCTCTTCCTGTGCAGGTTAAGAAAAATAGGTTTCATTTTCCAGGATCTTTCAGTTTTCACAGCTATTACTGAAAAATGGAGGTGATTCTACATGAAACCCTTAAAGTTCAATACAAAGAGTAGAACACCATCACCACAAATGCTCTTTGAGAAATATTCCACCTTCTCCTTAATCTAATCAAGATGTTAAAAAATGGAAAATATTTGCCACTGTTAAAAAATGACAATATGCAAAAATAATATAAAAATAGGGAAAGCAGCCTGGTTTGTTCCTGGTGTCTGAATTCTGGGGCTGATTCAGTACAGGAGACTCTACTTCATATCTGAAATGATCAAGAATATCTGTAGGAGTAAGCTTACTGGAAGGCAAAATATTCCACTGGGAATCTCTGGACTGATCAGGACAGCCCAGCCAGTACTTCTCTGACTCCAATAGCTCTTCCTCCTTCAATAACACGTGCCTCCAGACTGCAGACTGTAAACCACTGTTCCTACCCAGGGTGCAAACTCTCCTGCACATTCACACTTGCTGTAAGCAGCTCAGTCTCACCCCACGCCACCCATACAGAGGTCGAGGTGCTACCCAAGCTCTAGTAAAGAAAATGCCGTAAGCTTGTCTGACAACGCCTTCACAATGACCTCTTCTCCCTCCACAAATTTCACTGAAATGACTACAAGGAAATTCAGAAGATAATTAATTTATGCTAGCCCTCATATGAGAGAAAGGAACAATGGAAGGTCAGAGATTTCAACCAGTTTCTTGAAAATAGAAAGCCAAAAAGATAATATTGCCAGAAAAACTAGAGCAGGAGCTAAATTCCAAAAGGATCATCAAAAAAGAGTCTTCAGGGGATGCTGAAACTGGTGACAAAGACATGGAAAGCCTATAAGGTAAGAATTGGTAGGTGATTAAATACAGGGTTACCTAGAGATTTTTCTCTGGATTAGCATTGAACTTGGGCTCTCATACCCAACCTTAAACATCATCTCCACAATGCACTGTGGTGATTTTTGTCTCCAGGATAAAACAGGAGCATTGGCCCCTAAAGACGTCAGCTGATCTACATGAGAAAAGCTAACACTTATAGTGGGGATTGTGTGTGTGTTCATGTGTGTGTGTGTGTGTGTGTGTGTGTGTGTGTGTGTGTGTGCGCCAGCTTTCTCTGCTGAAAGACCTAGAAGCAAAGACATTCCAGCATCCATGAGCACCTCTAGCATGCATATCTTGGTGTCTAATACCATTCTCCACTAAAAGGTACCAGGGCTTCTTAGAGAAATGTTGACTCCAGAGCTGGGGTAGGGATGGTCCAAAATGAAGTTGGAACATCTTGTTATGCCAGGAATAGGAAAGTCTTTTTTTTAATGATGGAGCATTTTAAAAGGACACAAGAGTCAACATAAAGCACCTCCAACTGACTAAATATGGAACAATTTTGTCATTAAAATAATTAAGCAAGTAATTAATTACAAATTGAAAAAATAGGAATCAATGTGTCTTTTCTGATAATAAATAGATAAATAAAAGGAGAAGGGAGCACAACTCTTGCTTATAATAGAATGATGACTGCCAATTGGTAAGTGTGGTGGAAGTAGTAGAGAAGGAAAATTATCATTTTGCAACCATAATGTAAAAGATAGAGTCAGACAAGAAACATTAATGGATGCTATATCTAGGTAGGGGGAATATTGATAAGGAGCCAGATATTTACATGGTCTTAAAGTATCTCCCCACAGATTGCTTATTAGTTGCAAGAAAGGAAAAGTAACTATACAGTAAAGAAATCAAATAATGTCTTTACTGGATGAGCAAAATAAAATCACCATTGTGGGGCAAATGGATATGTATGCCTTTGGATATTATACCCTGAGAAAGACACAGCATCATTCATTTAATATTTCAACTGCAAATGCATAAACTTAATTCAATCATGAGGAATGTTAGACAAACTCAAAATGAGGAACATTCTATTTAAAAACAAACAAACAAAAAATAGTGGAAGGAGAGGCCATATTCTTCAAAAGTGTCAATGTCTTCAAAAACAAATGAAGGCCATGAAACCACTCCATGTTAAAGGAGGCCGAAGAGACATGAGAACTAAATGCAATAAATAATTTTAACTCTGTCCTGTATTACAGCAACAAATCAGATTCGAACATGGACATTAGACCAGATAAAAGTTTATCAATGTTAAATTTTCTAAAGTTGGTAACTGTCTTGTGATTATGTAAAAGAATATCCTTATAGGAAATATATAGAGAAATATCGAAGTGTAAAGGGGCATGTTGCATACAACTTACTCTCAAATAGTTCAGAAAAGGTCTGTGTGAGTATATATACACATGTACATACATACACAGAAAAAGTGTGTGCCCACACATGTAAATGATAAAGCAAATGGGGCAAAATGCTAGCAATTGGTGAAGCTCGGTAAAGGATATATAGGTGTTTTTATGCTCTTCTTGCAAACTTTTCCATAAGTTTGAAGTTATTACTATATTAAAAGTTAATAAAGATACAAACTACTGCAACTTTAAAAATTAACAAAATCTGTAAGAAGATCCAGGAAATGTCTTAGATTTTAGAGCAAAATGACTGAGTGATAGAAAAAGAGAGAAAAGATAAGAAAAGAGGTTGAGTCTAAATAATCCATTTAATCAGAATTCTCAGAAAGAACAGAGAAAAGGAAAAGTGGGGAATATTCAAAGAAATGATGGGAGGAAGTGTTCCTAGGGCTGAAGAAAGACCCACGCTCAGGTTGAAAGAACTCACTGGGCATCCAGAAGAATGAATGAAATAATAAAAAAGACCCACACTCAGCTGCATCCTTGTGAAATTCCAGCACTCTAAGGTTAAAGCGAGCATCTATGAAGGATTTGGGACCAAAAGACAGCTTATTTCCAAATAAGCAGGAATCACACCAGCATCAAATCTGTCATCAGGATCACTAGATTCTGAAGACAGAGGAGCAATATCTTCAAAGTGAGACCCGATTCTCACCAGTGACACTAGAATACTGGAAGAACAAGTAATGATGCCACAACAATTTGAAAGGAAAATTGCTTTAACGCTATACTTTATTCTGAGCCAAATTACCAATCAAGGGCGACGGCAAAATGAAAATATTTTAGGATTTACAATACTTCAAAAATTTTCCCACTGATACACCTGCTCTAAAAAGAGTGCCAGAGGATATTTTCCAGGAAAAATTTAAAATGTATAAAATTAAAAAAAGACAAGGGAGCCAAAATTTTGGGTATAAACCAGAAGTCCAACAAAAGGAAACTCAGGATGACAGCTACTATGCAGCAAGCCTGGAGATAATTGGTCCAAATTAGAATGGGAAAATGTTAATGAATGTCTTCAAGAAGAAAATTAATTATACATAAAAATGGTATGATTAAACAACTGGGTGATCTTGGTGATAAGTAGAAGTAATGTCATACCAGTAATACCATAACACCAGTGATAATGATGACGACGATGATGATGATGACGACGACAATGATGATGTCATGAATGAAGATCCTTAATTCTCTTGCTTGGAGGATCTATTTTTTTCTTTATTTTCTTTTCATTATTGTTTGTTTGTTTGCTTGTTATACTGTTATAGAATAAGGGAAAAGGAGGAATATCTTTTTATTCATTCATTGGGAAAGGTATTTTCTTCCCAAATTAGCCCCTAGGCAGTTGTCACATCTAATTCTTTTCATTGTGCCTTTAGGAGTACCACTGTTTTGAACAACTATTCCCTCCAATGCTTCAAACAACACCCTAGTATCTCTACACTTATGTTCCTCCTCTATCCTTGGAAAGGACCATCTGACAACTGGCTCTGGGTTCTCTGGCCAGTTTTGACCTTTATTCTTCAATATGTAAGTGATTCAGTATTAAGTCAGCCTTATTCTGATTTTGTGCCTCAGTTTTGGTAATTAGGTATCACTTGTCCTCTAGTTCCAGTAAACCTAGGTTATGTTCCCCTACTTTGGAGGCCCTGTATCAAATCCCTGCCTGGTTTTCTGGGCCCTTAGAACCAGTCATACCTCATCCCTGCCAACTCCTACTACATGGAAGGGAATAACATCAGACCTGCTTAATACTGATGCTGCCTGGATATGTGTATGTTGCTGGATCCCACATTAACTTTTTGGAGTCTGTCCAATTTTGACAGCACTGTTTTACTTCTTTTGACTTTCCTGATAGGTCAGCTGCTTCTCTAGAATCTCCATTTGTTGGCTGTCATCACCTTCTCTGGATTCCAACCACCTTAAATTACTAAAGTTTTGGAAAGTGGGTCTGGCCACCAAATAAGTATTTCTAGCTCCAGGCCTTGACCTTTATTTTCTGTCCCACCTGACAGAAGATACATTCATGCTTCAATATGATACTATCCTCTACTACCTATGGTTCCTTCCCCACAACTGAAACCTGGCATTCCTATGGTGGTACAATTGCTTTGACCTGTTACAGTTGTGCCTCTTGACTCTTGCCCTGACTCACTGGGTAAGGAGAAAAGGGAAAAACCTTTCTTTATACTGATGCTTTCAGACCTTGTCTCTTCACCATTTTGTTTTATGTCTGTACTTGCAATTGCTAAATCCTTGTTCTGTCCTTTGTCACCTCATGCCTGACATTGCAATATATGCTAGCTGTTTTTTTCTGCCTTTTTCCCTTTCTGCACACCAATCTACCCTGACACTCTGCCAAAATTATCTTTCTAAAAGAAAAAAAAATTCCTGCTAAAAACTCACTCTCTTGCTCAAAATCCACAATGATTTTCTATTTCTTGGTAGGGGCTAAACCCCCAATTCCTTATTCTGGGGTCCAGGCTCTCTACAACCTGGTATGGACATTGATGCTGACTTAGATCCTCCATATGTAAAATGTAAATAACAAAGTCATTCTAGGTATGTCATTGAGAGAGCGTGCATTTAAAAATTATTTGAAGGCTTTTTGATCAGCTCGAGTGTTACATAAATATTTAGTAATAACAACAATAAACATACTCATGTTCCCAAGGAGAAACAGTTGAGAACTGGCCCTCACTATGATAGAAGATGACAGATCTTGTTGTACTTTGATCAAAGACCTCGTCTCTGATGTATGTATATGTCTAGCACATCTCATGATAATGTGCTGTTAGTGCTAGATACTTGGGGTTAAAAGATCACAAAACTCAATTAACAAGAAGAGAATGTAGGAGAAGTAATGAGACACTCAAAGTAATAAATGTGGTGTGGCAGTTGTAGAGTTAAAGAAGAAATGAAATATGCAGTTAGCAGCATTGGGTAAACTTTCTCTGATGCTGGACGCTTTCTTTTTAATAGGTTAACCAAATGCAAATATATTCACATTGTCATTGTAATGTATATCTGACTTCTCTAACCAGCTCTGCTATATTTAGTGTCAATTACACAGTCCCTAGGCAGTATGGTATTATTATATCCAAATCATTGTTGACTGACTGAGGAAAATTTCAATTTATCAGTCATTTAAAATTAATGAAGCCAATTCATCATGTCTCTTCTGCCTTTGGATCCTGGTCCTTTCTGGAACATCACTTTGGTTAGTTTTCATTATTCTTACCTCTTGAATGGATTAGGAAAAACTTGTTAAAATTAGAGTCATAAATGATTTGCTCAGACATTATATACAAAGTATTAGAGAGTCAGATTGGTAGTTTTAAGATGAAAAATCATGAACTTGTATTTTTTTCAACTTTTTTCTAAGTTTTTCATAAGTTCCTGAGCTTGATTTTGAAATTTTAACTTAGCTCAACTAATTCTATGATTTTGGGACTGTCTTCTTACTGTCAAATTAAGGGTACTTTCTTCTCACAGAAGAATGTTTACTGTACATTATAAAGGAAAAAGAGAAGATAAATCAGTTTTAAAGGTTCTAATTTCATATATATATATATATATATACACACACATATATATATACACACACACACACACGTAACATTGAGGGAGTAGATATTAGATAGCCTGAAACAGTAACATTCACTATATGCAGTTGGGACATTAGGTGGATAATTCATGTGTTAGGGTAATTCCAAATGGATTATCTCATCTTTGTGAAATAATTCTGTAAAGTTATCAGCACTCAATAAATTTATATATATATATATGTAAAACCAAATGTTAGTGATTGCCTAAGCTTCAGTGATGGTACTATAGTGGTAGACATTTGTGTTTCCTCCCATCCCCTTTCCTCCACCTTCGGGATCAGCCCCCAGACCCCATCAGAGACTCAAGCTCTCCTTTCCTTGCGGCCTTGTGGTCTGGGAGGTGGGCTCCACCCCTCTTTCCCCCTAGTCCATCAGCAAACTGCATTTCCCTGGAGACAGCAACGGGTTCAGGAATAGGCCTGTTCAGAGCCAATGCAACTCAACTCTGAAGATTTGGTTTCAGCCACTGGGGATGCAGAGTCTTCCTTTTCCCAGGAGATTTGAACTAGATGTGCGGTTGTGCTGGAGCCCCTGGAGTGCAATCCCAGAGGGACCGCCCACCTGAGGACGGAGCCTGCATAGGGTAGGACAAAGTTAGAGATAGAAAGAGAGAGAAACCTGGTCATGGTGACATCGTGTAACCTCTGATCAAGTGGTACCTAAAGCTACTACAATCCCTGCTCTTTTCTGTTATATGCGCCAATAAATACATTCTTTGTTTAAGCAATTAGGACTGGGTTTCACTATTACAAGCAATAGAAAGAGTCCTAACTCCCAAAATTTAGGATGGTTTTTTAATTAATATTTTTCTATATTTTCCATTTTCTGTGATGAACATAGGGGCTGTAAACAGAAGGTCTGCATGGTAATCTAATTTTAAAAAAAGTTTTGTGTGTTCCAGGAATTGTTTTAGGCATTCAGTGTACATAGATTAAAACATCATCACTCCCTCAAGGATTGTAGATAGTCTGGTGAGGGGTGACTTTCTTTGGTAGATAGCTCATTCATGTGGGAAAGCTATGTGCCAGTTAGGGTTCTCATGGCAAGCAAGAAAAAACTGATTGAAAACTTAGTTAGAAAAGGTAACTTATTGGAAGGATCTGTCATGGTTTACTAAACCAAAAGAGTAACTGAGGAACCCAGCTGCAACATGCAGGAAGCAGGAGGCCGCTGAGCATCCAGTAGCAAGAACTAGTTTACAATTTGAACAGATCAGTGGCATATTTTTTCCCTCTTTCTGTCTCTACTAAAAATTTAAATCCTAGCAAACAAAAAGTCTTGGGCTGGGAAGGGCAAAGCATCTTGTCTTGAGAGTTTCATCCATTCTGCTTTTACCAGAAAAATGGGGGAATAGCTATTAGGTAGCCCAGAACAGTAACATTCACTATATGTAGTTAGAACATCAGGTGGATAATTCATGTCTTAGGGTAATTCTGTATGGATAATTAGTATTTTGGAAATAATTCTGTGAAGTTCTCAGCCCTCAATAAATGGTAGCAATTAACATCATTTTTGTCACTCCTAAATGATGCTTACTTCACTTCTTTTGTATATCCCATTGAGTTTTCCTGGGTAGAGTTCATATTAGGTCACTTCCTTAGACTATCTGTCAGGATAGTGGCATGACAGTCTATTATTACATCATGGGAGCATGTCTAGACAAGGAAGAAGTTTGGACCTTGAATCTGGAATGAGACCTAAATAAAAAGCAGGGCAAGGGCTGGGGACTCACTTGGCTGAGTTTCTGTTGTTTGACTCTGGAAGTGTTCCCTGGAGCGCCAGGCATAGGATTCGGGGTTGAAGGGTGCATACCTGTCCTCACTATTTATGGTGGATTGAATTGTTGGTCCCAATGCTTCAACTCCCTCATAGTAGAATTACCCATCACTGCCATTTCTTCCTTGCTCCTTGACTTTGTGCCACGTGGCTTGCTTTGGCCAATGGCATGTTGGAATATTAGTAAGCATTAGTGAAAAATGTTTGCACTGCCGGGCTTCTTGTTCTTCTCCCATTCTCGTGAGAAGAACATACAGCCTGAATGGATGAGACACATGGAGCAGAGTCACTACAGCTGACCTTCAAGTGTATGAGTGAGAAATAGATGCTTACTATTAAATATCACAGAATTTTGGAGTGGTTGGTTATGAGTTTACATTTGATGGATGTATTTTCTAATACAATTGTTGTAAAACCCTGTGTGTCACAGAAATGACTTCCCGCCTTCATGTAATATAAAATTCACAAAACTACTTGAGATGTAAGTAGTCTACCTCTTCATTTCTGCCTAGTAATTTGGTCAAATAAAGATTATATGGCTCCATCAATGAATGAAATACATAAGAAAACTATATGTAGAACTTAGCTAGCATTCTGTGCTAGGTTAGATTAGGAAAGTTAGAATAGGAAAATGGTGTGACATTTGGAAGCCATTTTCATTCCCAAGAAATGAATTGTATCATGCCCATATGGAATAAATGGCAAAAGTGGCTCCATAACATCTGATCAACAGAGTAAATAGAAGGGAAGTTCTATTTTTATTTAAACAGGAAAGATGGAGATTAACATTTAATGAATAACATTCAAAAGAAAACACACACATTTTTGCACTTAAATTATCCTAACATTATCATAACATGCCTCAGTTTTCTCCTAGTAGTGTCCTGTGATGTCATTTTACTTTAAAGGTGCCATGGGACAATACTTCTTTTGTCCTTTTGGATATATCTCACCATAAGAGTTGTAAAACTTTGCAAATACAAAGTTATTTCTAAGGAGTGGCTTCCTTCTAGATGTCAGTATAGTTGACCTTTAAAAGATCATTGTCTTTAGAAGAACAAACATTGTATGATTTCACTTATATGAAATATCCAGAATAAACAAATATGTAGAGACAGAAAGTATATTTCCACGTTACCAGGGGCTGGGGGTAGGGGCAATGGGGAGTTATTGCTTAATGGCTACAGAGTTTCTGTTGGGGTATTTACAAGGTTTTGGTAATGGATGGTAGTAGAATTTTGTGAAAGTAATTAATATTACTGAACTGCACACGTGGAAGTGATTAAAATGGGAAATTATATGTGGTGTGTGTTAGCACAATTAAAAAAAAAAAAATCATTGTCTTAATTTAAGTTCTCCCAGAAGTAGATTTTTCCCAAAGATCTATATATATATATTTAACTGATCTGTAAGACTGTTTTAGTTTGCTAATGCTGCCGGAATGCAAAACACGAGAAAAGGATCAGCTTTTATAAAGGGGGGTTATTTGGTTAAACAGTTACAGTGTTAAGGCCATCAAGTGTCCAAGGTAAGTCATCAGCAATCGGGTACCTTCATGGAGGATGGCCAATGGTGTCTGGAAAATCTCTGTTAGCTGGGAAGGCACATGGCTGGCGTCTGCTCCAAAGTTCTGGTTTCAAAATGGCTTTCTCCCAGGACATTCCTCTCTAGGCTGCCATTCCTCAAAAATGTCACTCTTAGTTGCTCTTGGAGTGTTTGTCCTCTCTTAGCTTCTCCAAAGCAAGAGTCTGCTTTCAATGGTCATCTTCAAACGGTCTCTCATCTGCAGCTCCTCTCTCAGCTTCTGGGTGTTCTTCAAACTGTCCCTCTTGGCTCTAGCAAGCTCTCCAAAATGTCACTCACAGCTGCACTGAGTTCCTTCTGTTTGTCAGCTCATTTATATGGCTCCAGTGATTTAATTTAGACCCATCCTGAATGGGTGGGGTAACACCTCCATGGAAATTATCCAGTCAGAGTCATCACACACAGTTGGGTGGGGCACATCTCCATGGAAACACTCAAAGAATTACAATCTAATCAACACTGATAACCTCTGCCCACACAAGATTACATCAAAGATAATGGAGTTTTGGGGGACATAATACATTCAAACCCGCACATTCCACCCTCTGGACCCCAAAATGACATTATCTTTCCATATACAAAATATAGTCACCCCATCACAATATCACAAAAACATAAATCATTTCCGTAACAATAGTTAAGTACAAGATCCCATTAAATCAGTTACAGTTGTAGTCTGTCCAAAAGCAAAATTCCCCTCTGACTGTGGACCTGTGAACTCAGAACAAGTTATGTGCTTCCAATATACAAAGGAGGGACATTCATAGGATAAACATTCCCAGGGCCATAAGGAGAAACAGTAAGGAAAACAGGGTTAACAGTACCAAAACAGTTCCTAAAACCTACGGGACAAACTCCATGAGATTTCAAAGTCTGAGAGTCATTAACAGAACGATGTTGCATCCTTGGGGCTTGAAAGAGTGGGAGTCGAACCCTTCCTAAGGGCCTTTTTGGTAGCCCTTTCCTCTCCAAACACTGGGGTGAATTCTCCAACATATCCACACATTGTGGATACCACCTTCTCAGCCCCACCTTCCTCAAACATTGGGGCAGCACTCAGATTCCCTTCCATCTCCAAGGTACACGCTCAACCCCTTCAGAACAGTGAGGTGGCAGCCAGGCTTTCCCCAATTTCTGGGAATGTGCTCCACCCTCTTTGGGGCTTGGGGTGGCAGAACATTTCCTGAGCATTGAGGCAGAACGCCTGCCCTTGATCTCTGGGGCAAACTCACCCTTTCCGTGGTGTGTGGGCCACTCCACTGTCCCAGCCCAAGACTTCTTGACTCCAGACCTCAACCTCCATGGCTCTGTCTTTGAAGAAATTTTTCCTTCAATTTGTTCCTTGTCTGTCTCCTCCAGTCCAGACTGGAAATGGCTCTATCTATAAAGATCTCACAAAAATTCTGTTGGCTTCACATGAAGCACACAGGGGTCAAAGCTGTCAGACAACAGGACTTTCCACAAATCCTTCTGCTTAACTCCTTTTCCAATCTTGGCTTGCACTGAAATGGCAGCTGGGTTCCATGTTTGGTTACATCCTCACGTTGGGCTGTAGTTTCTGAGGATCCACCCCTTGGAAGCCTGGAATTTTGCAAACCATCAGTTTCTGATTTCTTTGAACCCAAGGGTTCAGTTCTAAGTTTATCTCTGTCCTGTCACATTTTACAAATTTAGATCAAAGCTGGTTCTGTCATAGGTGAAGAGATAGTCTAGCATTTATTAAATAACCCAAGCAAATACTAAAAGTCCATCCATTAGGAATAAGAAATAAGTAAAATTGAGAGTGAGTCATCATAGCAGTTACTATTTCAGTTCCCTGTTCTTGTACGAGAAACCACCCCAAACTTAATGGCATATAACAACAGCAGTCATTTATTAGGAATATCTGTCACCACACGGGGGATTGATTGGGCTCATTTAGGCAGTTTTCAGACAGTAGCTGGGGCTGGAGTCATCCTGACAGCCACTGGCTCACCTGTCTGGCAGAGGGGCTGGGCAGACTCACACAGATGTAGTGTATTGAGATGGGATCTCAACTCGTTTCCACCTCCTGCCTGCATCCAGTAACATCACAACCAATATCCATGAACGCTTCCTTTGAGAATGACCTAGCAGTCATCCTACTTTAACTCACTAATAATGTCCAAACCACCATCCCAAGGCCACAGCAAAGGCCTATTACTATCATATTTCACTCATGTCTTGGAAAGAAATGATCTTACTTCAGAAAAAAAAAGAAAGGCAAATAAAGTCAATCCTTATCACTGGAAATCTCAAAAAAGATATCAGATCACTCCAGCAAGATATTTTCACTTTCACTTTTGTACCTATCTTTCCATTGACAAGCATGCTTTTCACGAAGAATAACTTAAATAATTCTGGGATTATTTTACAGAGATGCTTCTGATAATGACAATATGATGAGGTGATTGTTGTCTGCAGGAAGGTACTGAGATAGCTCATTGAACTTCATGGAGGTGGTATTCCACTTAAGATTGCCATGATTTTTCCAACCAGTCAAGGGCTGTTTGTGCCTCCCCCTATGGCTGAAGATTTTCATTATCTTTGACACTGGGAATTGATAGCCAGAGGAAAAATAAGGGTTGAAAGAAGGTAGCTGGGTGATAGCCCAGTGTTTAAGTTAACTATCTCCCTTTCTTTCTTTGGTCCCTATCTCTGGAGAAAAATAGGCTATGGGGATGAAGCTCTTAGGCCACTGGGATTTTGTAGGCCAGCCTGGCTTGCTCTGAAATACAAAGAGCACATCACCAAGGCTCCGAGTGTGGGAATGTTTGGACACTGTGGGGATTGGAACGTGTCACAGAAATCAGCTTCCTTGAGGTTCCCTGGGTCAATCTTAACTCATCTTCTGCCAATGACAAAGTCCTATGACACAACATTCAACTTCCTAATGCCATTACAGCATCAGCCTGGCAAATAGTCATCATGCTGCTTACCCAGTGTGGCAGCACTCAGGGATTGGGCTCTCAGTGCTCTGTCTCCAGCTGATGGTCTAAATTTAGAGCTGCAAGAGTTCTACCTTAGGTTACTGACAATGTTTTGAGCCCCTCTTAGGCCCAAAATTGTTTTTTAGAGCTTGGCATGCATCTTCACATCTGCCCTTGAGGATGGTATCATTAGAGAGATAATGGCTATAAAACAGGGAGGCCAGCTAAGCCTGATCACGTGGAGCCAGATAGGAAACCAGGTCTGATTCCCAGCACCACATTTTTTTCCCCTCTTGTTAACGGTATTTTATTGAGTTATAATTTACATACAGTAAAAGCACGAAACTTAAAATACAACTCAAGGAAATTTAACGTATTTATACTCTTCTATAACCATTCTTCAGCTCAAGATATTGAATAAATCTATCACCTCTGAAAATTCCCCTGTGCCTCTCTTACGTCTGTATCTTTACCAACTCACCCCCACCCCATAGATAAGTGCTGTTCTGATTTTTATCACCATAGATTCATTTTACCTGTTCAGGATCAGGAACATAAAAGGAATCATGCATTCTGAATTATTTCACCTCTGGCTTCATTTCCTCAACATAAGGTTTTTAAGATTCATCCATGATTTTGCATGTATTAATAATAGCTTGTTCTTTTTTTATTGCTAAGTAATATTCCATTGTGTGGATTGACCACAGTTTATTCATTTCCTATAGATGTACATCTGGACTGTTTCCAGTTTTTTGCTATCTGTATTCTTGGGCAAGTCTTTGTGACTGTACACTCATATGCACTCATTTCTTTGGAGTATATACCTAGGGTGGAACTGATGTGTCTAAGGTAGATTTATGCTTCACTTTATTAGGAAGTGCCAGAAATAAACACTATTAATACTCACTATATATATTAATCATGGCCTTTTTTCTCTCATGAATTTACAAATACTAGATATATGTTTTAGTTGAAATGGGAGCACCATTTTTTATGTTTGTCAATACATCATGAACCATTTCACATATATAATTCATATATATATCATAATTTTAAATGGCATTATTCCTCTGTATGAATTTTAGTAGATATAGTTGGTCCTATCCAGATCCACTTTACCTACTCTGTGCATACAGCCTAACCCCTACCTGCTAGTAAGTCACGGCAGCACCTTTTTCCTGAGAATTGCCCTCAAGGTATTGGAGTTTTCTGGCCCTGAAATGCCTGAGAGATTACAGCCCCTCTCTGCCTCCCATGCCTTGGGATCACCTGCAGGCAATGAATAACAAAAATCCTCTTGCCTCAAGGTGGGACACCTGTGCGGTTCTGTTATTCTCTAGAGACCCCCATGGGCTCGGGAGCCTCTTCCCTGGCTGTTCCCTGGTCCTATCCTGCTTCCCTTATACCCATTCATATTTCTCCTGAGAACACTCCCTCAAGAAATACCTGCACAAGAATTCCCTCTCAGGCCCTGCTTCTAGAGAACCCAACTTAAGACATGGATGTACTGTAATTTGTACAAAGAAATCCCCCATGTTGGTCATTTAGGTTGTGTACAATTTTTGCTATATAAATAATTTTGCAATGAGCTTCCTTATAGTTAGATATTTCCTAGGGGCCCATCCAGTCCCATGGTTTTAAATTCTCTATATATGCCAGTGATTGTTAAATTTAGTTCTTCAACTGGTAATAGAAGAATGAATAGTTTCCAGGTTTCTCAAACTGTGGACGGAGAACTTTTTTTCATTCAGGTCTGCTCTTTTTATTTTCCAGAGAATTCCAATGAAAATTGCAGAAAGAATAAGAGAAATAGAAAATCATCAAGAGGCAGACACTACAGTGAAAATTGCTCGGGGCAAGATCCACTGAGGGATTTTAAAATTGGTAGGCAAAGGTTTGGGGAGAAACAAAGTAATTGCATTGGCCCAAAGAGCTTCCCCAAGATATTTATTAATTACAAAGGGAAAACCAGTAACTTTACAGTTACTTAGTTATTGCTAAGTGATATTCCATCACATGAATATAATATGGTGGAGAAATCTGGCAGACACCTAACCAAGTGATAAAAGTTAACATTAGTAGTAATCAACATCGTGTACTCCATGACATCATGTGCAATACTGACAGTGACCCTTTGATATAATCACCAAGGAAAGCACATCATCACTTTGGGTATCCATACCAAATGCATCACCCAAATTGAGGGACAGGGACATTCTATTAACTAGCCTTCTTCAAAAGTTTCGAAGTTATGAAAGAATGAAGAACTGTCTCAAATTGGAGGAAACTAAGGAGACATGACAACTAAATGCAATGTAGGATTCCAGATTGAATCCTAGAATAGAAAAAGGACATTAATGGAAAAACTGATGAAAATCAAATAAGTTCTGCAGTTCAGTTAATAGTTTTGTACCAATGTTAATCTCCTGGTTTTGGTAATTCCATTATGGTTATGTAAAATGTTAACATTTGGGGAGGATGAGTGAAGAATATATGGGATCTCTATACTCTCGTGCAGCTTGTTAATAAGTCTCAAATCATTCCAAAATAAAAAGTTAAAAAAAATACATTCTCCATCTATTCACTTCTCCTTTGCTGCCATCTTTGATCCACCCACCTTCATCTTTCATCTGGACCACTGCAGTAGCCTCATAATGGACCCTCACATTCCACTTTAGCACCTCTACTTTCCATTCTCCACCTAAAACCAAGAGTGTTTTTAAAATCATGATGTCACTCTCTCGTTTAACCCCCCCACCCCCATTTGCTTCCCTTTATGATCTGTGTTAAATCCAATCTCCATCCTGTGAGGCAACCACCCTTTCCTTTGCTCCTTAAATCCCAAGTATATGGGACTGCTTTTTCAAAATTATGAAATATTTCAGGTATTAAAAAAGTGTGGAGGCCGATTAAAATGAGTATTAATTTCCCCACTCATCCTTATCAGATGTGTTGCTTTAAATCATTTTTAAATAGAAATGAAATGTTAGAGCTGCAATTGAAAAGCCCCAAACCCTGACCCCATTCCTTTCTATAGGATTTTCCTTCTTACAGGTTGTAGAAGAGTTTTAAATGTGTTTTGAGTAGTAATTCTTTGTCAGTTACATGCATTATAAATATTTTTTCTCTGTGGTTTGCATTTTCTCTTTATGGTATATTTTATAGTTCATAAGTTTTAAAATTTAATGTAGTTAAATTTTCTTTATGGTTTGAAATTTTTAGGACTTGTTTAAAATCCTTCCCAACTTCAAGGTTTTATGGACATTCTTTTATATTTTCTCCTAATAGCTTAAAAAATTTTTTTTGTTGTTATACTTTAATATCTTTGCCCTTGCAATTCCCTCTTAACATCTGCCACTGCATCTCTGCCTGGCTGATTCTTTCTTGCCATTCAGCTCTTTGCTCAAATGTCATCTCCTTCCCTAGCCACTCAATTGAAAAATCACCACCACACAGTACCAGCTGCTCTCTCAAATTATCTTGTTTTATTTTCTTCACAGCTCTTACCACTCTCCACCATTATCTTGTTTGTGAATTTGTTTACTTGTTTATTTTATGTTTCCCCTAAACCAGATGTAAGCTCTATGAGAACCTGTGTCTTTATCTTCTTCCTCAGTGTCTCCAACGTCTTGAACAAAACCTGCAGGTGGCTTCCAGGAAGAGGAAGCAGATTCTGAAAGAGTTTAGCACGTGGGTTGCTTATTAGAGAGTGCCCTTTAAATCCACACCTATGAAATGGAAAAGGGGGAGGGAAGATGGAACAGAGAGAGCTGCAATGCAGGACGCAAGCCTTGGACACCCTGGAGAGCTCTGGAGGTAAAACCGCCCGTCCCTGTGATTCTGCACGGGGCTTGTTGAAGGTTGAATGATGTACCTCCGTGGAAGACAGGAAGACGTGTTCTTTATCTCAATCCACGTTCCTGTGGGCGTGAACTTGTTTGTAAATAGGGTCTTCTGAAGAAGTCAATTTGTTCATTTTAGTTAAGGTGTAGCCCAACTGAATGAGTTTTAATCTGTTCTGCTAGAAGTCTTATAAGAAGAAGAAACCGGAATCCAGAAGCCAGGGAAAATCACAGGGAGGAGCCAGAAAGCCGGAAGTCAGCGGAAACCGGAAGAGCAGTTGCCAGGAGGGGGAGGTCCCTGTGACAGGCAGAGACGCAAGCCCAGGAGCCCCAAGGGTTGTGGCAAGCCAGCACCAGAGCACGGCTGACTTTGGGAAGAAATCACGGCCTTGCTGACATCTTGGTTTTGGGCTTCAAGCATCCAAAACTGTGAGCCAATGATGTTGCTTGTTTAAGCCAACCCAGTTGTCTGGTAGTTGTCATAGCTGCCTGGCACCTTGAGGCAGGCCTTTACACCCTGTCTCCTCTAGTCGTTGCTGTGACCTGCCTTGGAAGGGGCGGGGCCTGGCGTGCAGCTCTGCAGTTGAGGCCGTCTCTGCAGAAACTGACAGCAAGCCCATCACAAGTGCCTGGCGTATAGGTAGCACTTAATATTTGTTAAATGCGTCTTTCCACATATCCTGAGTATAAAGTCAAATTTCTGGGTAAGAGCATTTAAAACATTTTAATGTGAGAACTGCAGAAATTCACTCAGTAAATTTAGTATATTTTTTGGGACGTATGCATTCTTCCCTATGGGCCAGCCCTCTTTCCACCCTTCATCTTTTGGGTTTAACCTTCAAAGGACATTTTTCACTTTTTCGTTGGTATTTTTTTTTCAACTTTAAAATGCTTTCTAGTAAAGACTTATGTTTTTGTTGTTGTTCATAATTTCCACCCTTTATACTTAGAAAGACATTTCCCAATGATGATTATTTGTTTTCTTATGGTGCATTCATAATTTCATTTTGCAGCTAAATCTTTCACTTATCAATAACTGACTTTGTATGGTATGAGGAAGGGTCCACGCTTTTTTAAAAATTGTCTTACATGAATAATTATTGATTTATTTTTCAAACTCTTAGTTTTTTGTTCATTTGGTGAGCTCTAGAAATAACTGCAGGGGAAAAAAGTATGAGAAACTATTTATTTTGCTGAATAAGGATAACATTTTTTAGAAAATTTTGCTTTTCTGTGTTATTGGGATGCTGAGAAAGTTACATGACACCTCCTCTGACTCAAATTTTCCTGTATGAAGGAGGCATAATTTACTCTGTAATGCATCTTTTTTTCACTAATGAACTATTTCAGGATCTAGTTCAGTTTCAATGCAAATATTCAAGAAAGTCTAAATGTTTTAACTCCCAGCTGAATAATGGCTTGCATGAATTAGAGCTAGAGCTGTTAGTTATCCAGTTCTCTGTTTCAAGCTATAGTTCGAAATCCCAAGAATGAAGACTTACTTATAGAGCTTCCTGTCCTGCATGTGGTTTGATTAGAAATGTCCCTGAAAACTGGGCTGTGTGGGAGGATACAAAAATTTTTGTCATAGGAAGAAAATAGCAATGGCCAAGGAATAATAAAAATAAAACAACAGACCATCTTCCGAGTTTTTGAACAGCCTACTAGATATATTTTAGGTTTGGAATGAGATTTTGGCACAACTTCAGGATATTTGGATTTTTAGTTGAAATTGTAATTGGCTTTTATTCTGATGTCTTAATAAGGAAAGAACACTTTAGTAATAAATAACAACTGTAGCTTTGTTTGCTTGTGAGAGCTTTCCACATATTAGAGAAAAACAAAAAATAAATATCACTTCTGAATCCAGCAGGGGGAAGCAAGTTGGTACTGAAAGGCGTGACCTTTGGAAGGAATGAACTTGTCATCCCTCAAATCATATGGGTTTCTGTGTTGGGTTTACCCTCTCTCTAGAGCCCTGGAACCTAAATCATTGTCTTGTGCATTACAGGTCTACCTTTTGACTTAGTTTCATTTTTCCATGTATTCACTATTCTGTTTTATGTTTAACAAATATTTATTGAATATTGGCTACAGGCATGGTGCTGAGCTCTGATGGGTGAGGTAGGGGAGGGCATTATATTCAGCATCAGGGCAACTGAGGTAAGATAATTATTGTCTCTTTACTCGTGGGAGCTTAAACATCTATGTATACGTTACTTATGTGTCTATATGCCTATTTTACAGAAGCTTCAGGAACACATTAATTTTAGGTATTTGCCTTTTCAAAAGGGCAGGAGGGAATAAACTTTTAAATAACTTTTTGATCTAATGCGTTAATTCATTAAGAAATATTTATTGAGCACAGACCACTGCAAACCCCTAAAAATAAAATATTCAAATAAAACATAACCTCCAGTGATCTAATCTAAGTAATAATGTGTTGATTTCTTTTTACCCTGGATTTAGTATGAGGGAACCAAAGAACGTTTGATTTTGCCCTAGGAAGAAAACCAGCTTTAAGGATATTCGGTTTGGGTAAATTTTCCCTTTGACACCTGAATAGCTAAGACAGATGCTACTACTGTCCACTGATACCTGGTTGCATTCCCCTTCTGGGGCACACTCAGGGGACTGTACTTTCATGAATGCTCAAAGTTGGGTGAGTCTTTTGGCTAGTTCTGGCCAATGAATTCAGGATCCTTTTCCACTTAAGAATTTTTTTTAAATGCAGGTAGGAGACCCTGGATCACTGCTTTTCCCCTGTAGGGCAGATGCAGAAAGAAGTGTTGAGAGGGAGGCTCCTTGGAGTGACAGATCCCCCACTCCCCACCCCCTGCCTATCACCACGCATTACCATGTTGGATTCATAATGCATGTGAAAAATAAACTTTAGCTGTTTTAAGCCACTGATATTTGGGGGTTTTGGGTTACCACAGCATAATCTAGCTTATCCTGAATGTCACAATGAGCAACTTCCTTTTGACTGGCACTGGCTTCCTAAAAGATCAAAACAGCCTCTAAATATCCAATTTCTCTATTATGACAGATTTTCATGCTGCTGCCACTTTTAATGGACCGTAGAACTTTCTTTTAGAACAGAAAGACAATGTTGTAGGGCAGATTATATGAAATGCCTAGAGAATGAGATCCTTCTGTGATTTCTAAAGACTGTGTGTATTCAGTGCCAAATATCCAGATGACAAATGAAAACTTCAATGAAATATCCATGTGTTTGCAAATAGAATCTGGATGCTTGATATCAGGCAAAACATCTGGGTCAACTGCTGGTATTGGGAACTTTTTCATTGGACAGTTAGCACCCTGCACAAACTGGCCTGAAGTCAAGGATTCGGTCTAAGTTTGGGTATAGAAATCCTCTTTTTGGTGAAGTGAACCCAAGATAGACTTAGGCAGAACCAATGCTAAATGTCTTGTTAAATGCTTGTAGCTTAGAAGTAGGAGAAGATTTCCCCCCCTAAAGGATATCCTTTAAAAACCCACTGTTAGTAATAGACCCCTTTCTTTTTTGAAATAAATATTTCCTCTTTTTAAATGCAAATATGGCTGAGGGCAGCCACAGTAATTTGGATGGCAGTCATTTATATACTTAAAAAGAGAACAAAGAGCTGAAGGTAAAATTAAGTGATTTAAGACTTGTATAAGAGTTAGATAAACTGGGACAGGCTCTGTCTTAGTTTGCCAGGACTGCTATAACAAGTTCCACATGCTGGCAGGCTTAAACAACAGGAAGTTTCTGTCTCCTCTCACAGTTTGGGAGGCTAGAAGTCCAAAGTCACAGTTTTGCAGTCCATGCCTTCTCGGAAGTCTGCAGTCTTCTGGTAGTGGCTTGCTGGCAGTCAGTCTGCCTCCATCACACAAAGATCTGTTTCCTTCCATTTCCTCCTGTGGCTTCTTCCCTTCCTGCTCCGTCACCTATGTCTGTCTAGATTTCCTCTCCTTGTAAGGACTCCAGTCATATTGAATTAAGGCCCACCCTGATTCAGTGTGAAGATCCTGTTTACAAATTAATCCACACTGGCGGTTAGGACTTGAACATGTCTTTGTGGGGAGCATTATTAACTCTACCACAGGTTCTGAACTAAGAAATGGGACTAGAGAAAAATATGAGAAGGTAAGAAGCAATTTAAGGGAGTGGGAAAGAGCCTCTCAAATTAAGTGACAAAGAGATATCCCAAAGCTTTTTTATTCTGTATGAAGATGAAAACTCATTCTTACTTTTTCCTTCTAAAATGGGATACTAATAAAAAATGTACAAATGTATTCTGGAATTATTGAAATATATATAAATGGATGGATGGATGGATAGATAGCCTTTTTTATGATTAGAGTCTGATGTATGCAATAAATAATAAAGTTGGTCACCATTACTTTGGAAAAAAAGAACACCAGTTGTCACATAAGTTTATTTTGGCCTCTTTTCCATATTAAGTAACACTTTAATGATAGCCAGTAATTTCTACTTTTTAATTTTCTCTTTTCTGCAAATTAATACCAGCTTAGAGAGTCTGGGTGATAATTATAACCCATTTTTTCTTCCCAATGTAGAGTCTCAGCCTGGTTCGTGAATGTCAGTCAGCCTTGTGTCTGCTACTTTTGTTCTGGGCAAAGTGAATGCTTCATTGCTGTTGGCCTCACAATATAATCACAGAATGTTTCAAGGTCATGTACAGTGTCCTCTGGAACCAAGTGGAGGAAACCCAATTTCCTGCCAGAATCAGCGGAGCTTCTAGTACAAAAGGTCACTATTGGCTACAACCTCTTGGGTGGCTTTGGAGCTTACAGAGGGAATTGGGCCAAGCAGACATGGGTGTGGAACAGGACTTTGCCTGCCGTTAATTTATTTGGCCCCATGCTGATGAATGATGATGAATGTCATAGATTTTTATCTAATGGGAGCATAAAGGCTTTCTAAATCCCCTTATTTCCCATCAACCACCATGCAGCTAATTGAAGCTTAAAGCACAAGCATTGTTCCCATTGTTTCTATTATTAGGGGAGATATTTAGTAGAAAATATGTAGAAATGTCTGGGTGGAGACAACATTGCAACTCACTTGATTATAATCAGATTCTTGCATCTAACACCCCTTCCTTCAAACCATTGGCTATGAATATTAAGAATGCTAGTTTTACATCGTATCTCTCAATGCAGTTAATTCAATCTCATTGTTAATATGTATTAAAACTCCCAAAGACCCATTCTTCCTCCTCCTCCCTGTTTTTTTGTTGTTGTTGTTGTTTGGTTGTTTTTCCCTTTTTAAGCAAGCCACTATTGACTATAGTGGAAAGGTTGTAATAATCATGTTATTATAACCAGCAACCTTCATTATTATTTTTTGTTTGTAGTCACCTGTATGGGTCATTTGACATTCTGCCCATGGTGGGAGAGAGTCTTCCTTGAGACTCTAGAGTTCTTACACATCTTGGTGAGTGTGCCAAGACTGCCAGACCCTGTTTTCCAGGCCATTTTCAAGGTTGATTATGCAGTGGTAACATGTGAGGTGAGGTAATGTATTCCTCTTGCGCAAAGAGCGGACTCCCCAAGCTCAGAGTTCCCCAGCTGCAACACAAACCTGCTGCGTACATAGTCTACATCTGAGTGATATCACATAACCATGGTGGGACTTGGGGACAAGGAAACTGGCATAAATGTATTGGTATTCATGCTGCTTGCTATGCCATGAATAATATAGTCCTTTGTTTTTGACCCTAGAGTCTTGTGTCTTCTGTCAAGCACCATGAAACAGCCTATAGCACCTGGTATGTGGCTGCTTTAAATCCATGCCTTTTTCCCAAAATATACTGTAAGTCCCTGAGGTCAAGAGTCTGAGTCCTCTGTATTCTCATTGGGAAACATAATAAATATTCAGTAGATATTCATTGGTCATGATGATGAGATCAGATTATACAACAATGGTGAAAAATCAAGACAAGGAGGGAAATCATCATGGCTGCTTGCAATGCCATTCTAGAATGGCATGCCTACTCACTTCTTACTCATCCTAACCTTGTGAACTGGATGATTCCATGTTGTGAAGAGGTTTTTCTGCAGGAAACAGATGTGAAGAATTAGACTGCAATGAAGAGGCACTGAGAATATTGCAGACATGGTTACTCCACTCATCTGCAGGCAGAGCAGTTATTTGTCATGAAGAAGAAAAAGACCACTTCAGGGAAAAAAATTTTTTAAACAAATAAGAAAAACAAAAACAAAAGAGAGCTGTTGTTTTTCAATATGAGTGCAATAGCAAAATATTTCTCTCTTCACTGTTTACTGAGCAGGAAGTGGTAGATTTCTTTGAACTAAAATCCATCTTGTAGCTATCAAAGAAACTCAATCGGAACAGGGATTCTCTAAGTAATCAAGTACTTTTTTTTTTTTATCAGGTAGGCAACACTTGTTTCTCTATCAAGTAAATATATGAACTAATTTGCTTCTCATTTAAACAGATATAATGCTAAGTGATGCACTGAAATACATGTGTTATACCAACTCTACCCTAGGAAGGCATTTCCCCAAGAGCTGACTCACTGGAGTGGCCCCCATGAGAATAGCCTCTCAGTTCTCACATTTCGGGGAGAGTAACTGACTCAGAGCCCCAGCTCTCTGGCTCTGCTCTGCAATCCATCCCCACATTTGTACCAGTGTACTCCCAGTTCATGACTGGCTGTGGCAGGGATATGAAGGCTGGCCCATTCCTGGAGATGTGGGGTTCCTTTGATAGGTGACTTTGGTTGAGGGCTCCCCAGCAACACTGGAACCTTCCTTACAAGTGCACTTTAATCTAAGATGCCTCCACGTGACCTTTCTGTTCTTCACTTGGTGTCAGATCTGCATCACAGGCTTTTGGCTCTCCCAGCCTCCTCCAGCTCCCTCCCCGTTTCTTCTCATAGGCATTCCCCTCTTACATTGCTAGCATAATCAATCCTGTCTTGGCATCGGCTTCTCAGAGGACTTAGACTAGCACAATTGAATGACAAATTACAAACATTATCTGTTGAAACTTAAAATTCTTAGAGCAATTGAGAGGAGCATATTCTAATCTGAAATTATCACTATTTGACTAATTCATGATTTAATAAAACTGAGAGTACCAGGAATCTCAGAGGAAATTATAATGAAAGAGTGTCTATAATGTGTACTCAATATTTCAGCTTATTTATTTTAATCTCTTATTCTAACTCCAGTTGTAGTTATTGGGACAGTGGTATCCCAAATATACCTTGGGTTGTCTCAGACTGTCTCTTTGCTTTTGGAGGTTCTTTGCCTGAAATACCCTCCCTGTCTCTTCCTCCCATCCTCATCCCTCATTATCTTACTCATCCTTTCAAGACTGAGTCAAACTCTACATTTTCTGTGAAGCCTTTACAACCTCTCCCCAAGGAGAGTATTTCTTTCCAGTTTCCAAAGCCCTTATTATTTATTGTATTAGTGATCACAGCCAGCTTTATATCTTATTTGTTTGAATTCTGTGAGGTATTTGTGGTATGTCCCCTATAGTAAAAATTACTTAAGGATGGGTTGTGTTCTATGAAAATTTACATTCTTCTCCTTCTAGAGAAACAGAATTTTGGTGCCTGGCTCTGAGTATATCTTCAATCTGCATTTATTGAACTGAATGTAAATTCTCAGTTGCTGGCTATTTGTAGGAAAGTACCTGGAAGTTTGACAAGTTAGAGCCCACCAGTGGGAATGATTTTTGCTTTTTTTTTTCCTTGCCCATTTCTTTTTTTTCTTTATTTTTTTATTTTGTAATATTCATTTTATTGAGATACATTCACATACCATGCAGTCATACAAAACAAATCGTACATTTGATAATTCACAGTATCTTTACATAGATGTACATTCATCACCAAAATCAATCCCTGACACCTTCATTACCACACACACAAAAATAACAAGAATAATAATTAAAGTGAAAAAGAGCAATTAAAGTAAAAAAGAACACTGGGTGCCTTTGTCTGTTTGTTTGTTTCCTTCCTTCCCCCATTTTTCTACTCATCCATCCATAAACTAGACAAAGTGGAGTGTGGTCCTTATGGTTTTCCCAATCCCATTGTCACCCCTCATAAGCTACATTTTTATACAATCGTCTTCAAGATTCATGGGTTCTGGGTTGTAGTTTAATAGTTTCAGGTATCCACCACCAGCTGCCCCAATTCATTAGAACCTAAAAAGGGTTGTCTATATTGTGTGTAAGAGTGCCCATCAGAGTGACCTCTCGGCTCCTTTTGGAATCTCTCTGCCACTGAAGCTTATTTCATTTCCTTTCATTTCCCTTTTGGTCAAGAAGATGTTCTCCATACCACGATGCCAGGTCTACATTCCTCTCTGGGAGTCATATTCCACGTTGCCAGGGAGAGTCACTCCCCTGGGTGTCTGATCCCACGTAGAGGGGAGCCTTGCCCATTTCTTGACTGCTGAGAAATAGTATTAATTATAATATTATATAATGTTCCACACCAATCCTTTTTAAAAGACAAGCAATAATGATTTAAGACTAGTCAACTGAGTCTTTGAACTTGAAATTTTAAGTACTTTCTGTGAACCCAGAAGCAGATCTTACCTCTGACTTTTCCCTTGAGTTCCTCCCAAATGGAATTCTCAAATTGACATTCCATTCTCCTGCTTAATATGTTGCAGCATCTTCCATAATTTTCCCCTCATGCTGGACTTGTTCAGATGTGTCAGAATGATTTGTGTTTGTGTGTGGAAAATCACCTTTCCTCCCCTGGGGTTCACATCAGTTTCCCCTGTCTTCATAAGCTTCCACTAAAGGCTTGTGGACCATTAAGAGATTTAAAGCCTCACCTCCTTTGAAGTGCGAGCAGAGACCAAATCCTCTCCTTTCATGCTGACATCTATAAAGCTATGATATGAAGACAGAGACTTACGACCACTGCCTAAGTTTTTGTTGGCCCCCAGTCCTTCACTCTTGCCTGCAGCTGCGTGTCGAATCACCCTGGAGATACAGAAGCAGATCGGAAAATTTATTTTCATGCATCAGTGTCTTGAATGATCACCCTACAGCTTTGTAAAAGCATCACATGCAAATATTGGTGTTCTTTTAAAATGTCATGATACATCCTTTAAAAATACATTCAACTGTATTTGGTTGCCAGCTGGTATAGAATGATTTAAATTAACTAATCCTCCAGATTATTGTGGAGTGATGAGTTTTGGTGGGGAACTTTTGGTCACAAGGGGAGGCAAGGTTGAATATAGGCCTTATCTGTGTCTTCTCTATTCCTGTAAAATGTGGTAAATCTCTGTTGGATGTAAAGTGTTATTAGAAGTAGTTGAGTGTGTTTTAGCTTCAGTTTAAAGCCATTGCAATAGAAACTCTAATTAAATTCAATGTTTAGAACAACCTATATATAAAAAATGGTGATAATATAAAAAATGTCGAAGCTCTGCATGACCTCTAGTTCTGAGATTCCTCTCTGGCCCATTTGTTATACAGACAGCACCCTAGAGAGCCATCCTCTGCTACCTTTCATCACAAGGATACAGGAAACTTTCCATGGGACCTGCAGCTTCCCTGGGTAGCCAGGTAGGAAGCATAGCACTGTCTTTGCTTTCAGATCCTCAAATAAAAGGAATTCTATCTCTCCCTCGATCTAGGATTCAGCCTGGGATGTGAGCATAGATTTCCTTTCTCCCCCATCTAAACTCTCCTCTCTTAACTCCCTTCCTCTATTCAGCTCTATGCATTTTATCAAATATGGGGAGATGATGTGTTGTGAATGACAGGGAATGTTAATTTTGCTTGATTCCTGGTTTACTTTTTTTTTTTTTTTGTCCTATTTTACATCTGAATCTATGCTTTTGCACTTAAAAGCCAGGAGTATTGATAAGTTTTTTTCTCTGCCTTCTTTATTACTCTTCCCAATTTGAAACAGTGATTGAGGTCACACTGAATGGAGGTGATTTTGAGTGTTTAGGGGATTCACGTAATACTCCATGTAAACCTGCCATCCACATCAAGAAGTAATCTCAAAAATTAATAGGTGATTTCATTCACCTATACCAAATAGACTAGCAGAATTTGAAAGATGGATTTAAATTTTAGTTTAAAGCTAATGACAATGGATATTTATTTCCAGGATGATAGCTGTGGAGTGATCCTAATAGGTGAAATGGAAATTGCGATGTTTCATAAGAACCCTGAGAGGAAAGAAGTTATTTTATTCTTCATTCAGTGGACTCCTAGATCCAGGAGGGAATATTCTGAAATAGAGGCACAGAAAGTCCACTTGAGCTTTGACATTGACATAATTAAGATGACCCTGTGGTCATTTTTGTTTACTCTTCAAATTTAAATTTATTAAGACATTCCGTTATGTCTGTCAGTCTCCACCCAAACTTTCTACTAAAAATAAAATAAGTCCCATTGCCCATCAAAGGGTGCTTGAGTAGTGGAAGTTTTCCATTAACTTCAAAAAATTTTTCTGTAGGAACTCGAAAAACTTCCATTTTAAAAGCTCACATATGCTAGTCTTAGATTCTGAATCTCCTTGTTTTTGTTAACAAGTTACTATACATTAAACATAATAGCTCTCAAAGAGGCAAAAATCTTTGCTCAACTTTTTTGCCTTTTTGTTTTTGGTACGGAGTCGTTAGTAGGATCTACTAATAATTTCAAATAATTAAGTCGTTTGTGCCTGGATTACCAGTAGGATTAGGGCTAAATATTCATTCCTTCATTGTACCTTTCTTCAGGGAAATTTGAAATCTTTGGACATTTTTCTATTTGCTTTATAATCTTAACCTCTTTGTAGGATAAGGAAGGCAATTGCATTGTTGACAAATGATAAGAAACGCACTATTTAAAGTTTTTTTTTTTTATCAGTTTAACATTGCAGTGGACAAACACATTCAGTATTTTTCTAGGACTATACTTCTGGATGCCAGCAACCCCTTGTTTGTGATTTGCAGTGACAATCTTGCCAAAAACCAGAAATTATAAGTGCAAGTGCAGGCCTATGTGATCACATAGGGGCCTCATAAATAAAAGCAGTACACTAGAAATAAAAATATCCATGTGGAAACAAACATAGGCACATCACAATGTCAAACAGTCTCACAGACTTGTACTCCTGTTATCATCTTTGAAAGGGACATGACAAGAACCTGGAAAAAAGAAGGTACTGTAACCTGTAACATTCTTGGAAATTTCCTATGTAACTACTTGTTAAATTGTACTTTGAGAGTTATCACTTTTTTGCATATCTATTATATTTCACAATAAGGAAATAACTGAAACTGTGGAACTGTAACCCATAACATTCTTTGAAATTTGCTAACTACTTGTTAAATTGCACTTTGAAAGTTATCACTTCTATGTATATATGTTATATTCTACAATTTTAAAAATGATTTTTAAAAAAAGGGAAGGAGGAAGAGAGATGCTGAGTAGGATGAAGTATTTACAATAATAGAAATTAGGTGAAGCCAAACAGAGGAGAGTGACGTCAGTTAGCACTAAGAAGCAAATAGCTAGGGTGAGCAAAATAGAAGAATGAGTCAAGAAAAATAAGAATCACAAAAACGCGGGTGCTCTCAGTAGGATCACATAGAGCTGGAGGTGGTGCCTACCTCACTTGCTTTCACAAGTCCTGAGAGTTGTCATGGGCTGGATCTGGGTCTTTGCTTATCAAGATTGTTTCTTCACTCTGCTGCCCGCCCCAATAGTCTTGGGAGCCTCCGTGACCACCAGAATCCAAAGATTTTCATGTTCATGTTATTCTAGATCCCGCGGCAAAATCAGCTGAAAGTCAGTGTCAGGGCTTTATCATATTCTGAGAAGCTAAAAACACCTCAGACAAATAGGAATAAATAACCTTTGCAGCGACTTAAACATTTTGGAAGATGTTTAAACTCTTGCAATCCAAAAGCTTCTATGTTAGAAGCTTCTGACCAGTTTAACCATTGCTTTAAAGGATCTTCTTATGAGGCTTTGATATGTTCTGTCATTGATTCATCTGTTCATTGTTTAAAGTACATGAGTTGTAATATGTTATGACTTACCTCACGTAATGAGTGCTTAAAGGTAATGACATTTCATCATTACCACCCTTGAAAAGTTATACTACTTTTTCAGATAATGGCTACTATTTTTCCAAGTTAACAAGATTTGCACCCCAAAACACATTGAATAAATATGCTGTAAGAAGTGATATTTTAACATTATGGCTTCCAGCAAAGACTTACTTAATGATTCACTCAAAACAAGTTTCTTGTCAGAGCATGGCATATGGAACAAATTTAAATTGCACACCATTATGGGTGCACCCAAAACATTTTCCTTTGTGTATATAAGACAAATGAAAGGGAAGAAAAGGCAGTTATCTTAAAACTGTTGTTCCCATGGGCTATTTCCAAGTGTTTTAAAGTGTTCTTAAGTTTATGTAGCCTTTACTCTATCTTAAAGGTATTTTTCTGTGCTACAACTCTAAATTTTTTTTTTATTAAATTCAGTTTTATTGAAATACATTCACACACCATACAATCATCCATGATATACAATCCACTGTCCACAGTATGATAACATAGTTATGCGTTTATCACCACAATCTATCTCTGAACATTTTCCTTACATCAGAAAGAACCGGAACAAGAATAAAAAATAAAAGTGAAAAAAGAACACCCAAATCATCCCCCCATCCCACCCCATTTGTCCTTTAGTTTTTAATCCCCATTCCTCCACTCATCCATACACTAGATAAAGGGGGTGTGATCCACAAGGTCTTCACAATACAACTCTAAATTTGAGTGCAGGACAATCCATGAGCCACAACAATTTGAAAATTAGTGAAGAGAATAGGTGCAGAAAAAAGAGAATACACCTTCCAAAGAAGACACCCTCCTCCACCATCCACCATCCACCACCCACTGTAAATCTTTTATTGCTTCTTTGGCAAACATACTTCCAGGAGATTGGAGGCTGGAGGAGAAAGAGGAAAAGGTGTTAATTTTTGCTGTTTCCTGCCTGGTTTGGCAGCTTCTGTATCCTTTATGGTCACAAACCTTGTCAGGTGGCATCTCTGCTAGGGCTCAGCTCTTGCCAGCATCCAGTCCAGCTCCTTCGCTTGATCCTTCAGGCCTTGCATTGGTAAAGACCTTCTTGATGTTGCCTCAACACCTCTGTAATTAGCTAATTAACCTCTGTAATTGGTCCCCTCATTAAACCATTTTCAGTTCCCTCATTTCAATGAGCCATACATTTCCTGGCAGTTGCATATATCTCCTACACATTTTCTCATACATTATTTTATTTAATTCCGACAATTACCATGTGAGAGAGTTATCGTCACTCTATTAAACAGGATTGCACCTACCAAAAATTGTAGATCAGATTTAAGTCTAGATCTGACTAACTCCACACCATGACACCTTCTACTTTCCTCCTGGAAGGTTTTTAGTTGTTTAGAAATGCCATATCCATAAATTTACTCTTCCCATTCCCAGTTTGGAAATGAGAAACAGAGTATCCAAACCATCTGCCTGCCCCACAGTTCACTGTTGACATTACCATGACTTTATTCTTTGACTGTCTTCATCGCCATGACTGTACTATTCCAGGAAACTTTTGCCCAGGGAGATAAAAGTTGAAAATAACTTCAATGTTCTTTCAGGAACTTCCTGAAAAATCCATTTTAATGAATGTCAAACCATTTGGCTTTTCAGTAAATACCATCAAACAGCGCTTTCATCTCCAGTACCCTGTGAAACCCTCACCTCAAAGCCCTAATTTTGCTGTATTTGCCAATCCTAACTGTCCTGTTATGATCTGTATTCAGTCCTATCCAGGTCCCCAGCCCTTGCATTGAAAGACTCACTTTAAATCCCAAAACCATAGAAGTTGTCATTTCCATGTATGTGTGTTGTATTATACAATGGAAGAATATGATTTTAAAAAAAATCCCCAAACCTCATAAATGTCACAATTTTGCTCTCTCTCCTTCAAGATGCTAGTAATTCATTGTTAAAATAGTGCTCCCTTATTGAGGTAAGCAATAAACCAGCTTTGCCTTTAAAAACAGGTCATTTGGGTGGTATTTTTGAGGATCCAGTATTTGAGAAGACTGATACATACAGAAATTAAGTAATTGCCCACATTCATTGAGATAGGAAGAAGTGGAGCTGGGGTTTGAACCCAGGTCCCTGACCCTGAAGTCCTCTCATGAATAGCACACTATTTTGCCCCCAAGATGCTAAAGCTGCAGAAGAAAAATGTGATAAATTAGCAGCACAGGTGCTTGGTCACCAGCATGCTCAATGCAGTCCCTAATGGCTTGAGCAGCAGTTCGTTATTATCTCTTTAGCTATTCAGAAATGAAGTGACTACTGATTATGTTTTACATCTCCCGAAGCTTAACTTTTTTAGGCTTTTGTCACTTACATTTTCAAATATGTCATAGAGGTAATTAGCAAAAGTAATAGAATTTCTTTATAGTATCATCTTGTCACATGAAAATGTGAAATTGAATTTTGTCATCATAGAAAATGAAAAGAAGAGACATGCCTTGACATGGTATTATTAACCAAAGGACAAATTTCTGAGTGGTTTTCACTGTGCAGCACAGATTATTTTATCATTTAAATGGAATAGAGTAGCTCTAATCATTTCCCAAAGAGCATGATTATTACAATAAAAGTAGACACTTTTAGCAAAACAGGATATGATTTTCTCCTTAGTATGCTAAGGGGTAGATCTTAGGAAGACTAGACTGATAATTTAAAAATTCTAATTACATATATGAAGGTAACCATGAAAATAGAAAGTAACAGAACCAAAAGTAGTCAAGAAAGTTGCTAGGAAATTCTGGAGGTGGCTCTTCTTCATGTTTTAGTTTTTATGGTAATCTGTGTCCTTTGGGGATGCCTGAATACATTTCCTGCAAACATATGTTTATGTTTAATGTCCTTTTGCCTAGGGTTGTGGGGAGCTAACTCTGTAAGTAGACCTCCACCGAGGTGACTCTCCTGAAAAATCAACCCTCTCCCATCTCTCTGGTTGATAAACTGAACCTTCATCGCTGGTACACCACTCCCTATCGTGCCCACGTACTTATGCTCCCACCAGTTGCACTGGATGCTTCTCTAGACTTAGTCGTGTTTGATCCCAAACTTTAGCATTGTAATAATATAACAATTATATATTACACAACCTGATGGACTTCAACTTTTAAAAGAAAAATGTTACTATGAAAACTGAGTTAAATACTTCAGAAAGCAAATTGCTTTTTAAAAATGTGAACACATCCAATGACTAAAAGAATTGTGAAAAAAAACCCTGAAAGTCTAGAAAAATATTTGCTCTTAGAGTGTACTGTGTCTTCAAATTCTTGTTTTCACTTAAGGAAACAGAAACTGGAAAGCTTAGAAGATGAATTATGAACCTAGTGAGAAAGACCATCTGGAACTCCAATCAGATTCATACTCAAAGGAAAAGCTTTGGTTCTACAACAAAAGACTAGCAAGTGAATATGCATTTATACATTCAAAGTAAAATTTGAAGTTCAAGGTATCTATGTATCTCTTCCGTGATGGTCTACTATAACTTTTTAGATTAATAAACCATGGACTGGTAAAGTTTATACTAGATAAGAGGACTTCTATTGTGTTTATGATGTCCTGTTTTATCACGATCTAGTTATTTCTATACACTGGAGATGGAGCAGTGCATGACACAGACACGGTCTCTTCCTTCATAGATCTTCTATTCTAGTGGGGGAAGACAGACAAATCAACGAGCAAATTAACAAGATAATTATGAAATGCAATTAGTGTTAAGAAAAAAATAAACCAGGGTGAAGTAATAGGGTGAACAGGCCGGGATGGTGGGCAGCAACTTTAGATTACATGGTAAGGGGTAAAAAAGAAGGGATAAGAAGGAGTCGGCTTATCTGAGGAACAGAAAGGCAAGCAGCATGACCAGAACATGGTGAACAGAAAGAGAGCTGTGCAGGAATCGGGTTGTGTGGGGCTGTTTAGGCCATGGGAAGGTATTTGAATCTTATCCTAAGCACTGGGAAGGTGCTGAAAGGCTTAAATGTGATTTAATTTATGTTTTCAAAGATCATTCTGGGGGTTGTGTGGAGAAGGATCGAAGAGGTACAAGAGAAGACACCAACTGGAAGATGATGGAAGCAGTGCAGGTAGATGGAGGGCTATGGCTGCAGAACCAGAGAAAAGGACAAATACAAGGCATTTTTGAAGGATAGAATCAACAGGACTTGCCTGAAGGGTTAGGTGCAAATGAGGAAAAGGAAGGGAGAAAATAGGAAAACGTTACTTAGGTTTTTTACGTGAGCCACTGCATGTAGCGAACGTACTAGAGAGGGGGAAATGAGTATGATTTTCAGTAGATTCAGTTTGAGACGCCTATTAGCCAACCAGTTTTAGGTACATATTAGGCAGAAGAGTCCAATTGTAATGAGTGTAATTCTAGAGTCAGACTTCCTGGGGTTGAATACTGACTTGACTGCCTTGGGCACTTATTTAACTGCCTCATGCCTCAGTTTCCCCATCAGTAAAAATACAGGAAATAATTAGCGTCAAAATCAGATCATGGATAGGATTAATTAAAATATCACATATAAAAGTTTAAAACAGTGCTTGACATTCAGTAAATGCACAATAGTTTTTATGGTTGTTATTGTTGTTTTACCAGAGTTGGACCCCAAGAAGGAGGCTTGAGCTGGACATACAAAGTTGGGAATCATCAAAAATTGTATTTAATGCAAAGGGTCTGCATGAGATCTTTGAAAGGAGAGAGTGTAGGAAAATATGTGAAGAGGATCCAAGAACAAGTTCTGGGATCTTAAACATTTAGGAGTTAACAAAAGAGGAAGAGCCAGCAAAGAAGAGTTTCCCCCAAACAGTTATGAGGATACTCCCAGGCTCACTTGTACTCTCTGGGTAGAATAGAGGATTCTCTTTGGGGAAGACTGACTGGCTCTTTTGATAAAAGATAAGAGATACTGATATTTGAATGCCCCTCAAATAATAGGTAGCTCACTGTCAAGTGGCACCTACCCCTGATAAATCCTGCCCAGGCTAATAGAACTCCTAACATGAAATATAGAAAGAAAACAAAAACAAAAAACAAAAAACAGCAAACCAAAAAACTCAGAGGAAATAGAAATTCAAGAAGGATTAGGAAACTTCATTGAAACACTCCAATGCCATCCTCAGAGATAAGGAGATGATATTGTATCCACAAAATGAGAACAGAATGTATAAAAAGTGAATCCTCAAAGCACAAGAATGGGCTCTTGGGTATTAAAAATATAGGAGAACTAAAAGAACCAATAGAAGGTTTCAAAGGTAAAGTCAGAAAAATCTTTCTGAAAATGGATTAAAGGAAAAAAGAAATGGAAACTAGGAAAAGAAAAATAAAACAAATTTAGAAGGGTACAAGGTCCAACATCTGAATAATAAGAGTTCCAGGAAGAGAAAACAGAAGAAGGAACATATGAAAGAAACAGCACAAGAAAAATCCCAGAACTGAAGAACATGAGTTTTTGACTGAAATGACCCATTAAGTGTCCAGCCATATGAATGAAAAGAGAGGCAAATAAGGACAAAAGAAAAAAAAAATCCTAGAAGATTCTAGAGAAAAAACAATAGGTTCCATAGAGAAGCTACAATCAGAATGGCATTCATAGGAATTCTGAACAGCCTTAGGAAGCCTTGCCACCTAGGGAAGAGCACAGGGGAAAGCTGAAGAGAATTCCCAGTTGATGGAGGGAAATCCCTGCATAGCAGCTGTTGTGTAGCAAGCAAAGAGAGGATATGTAATGAGTCAAGAGCCTTGACTGCTGGGAATCCTGAAGTAAACAGGATGAAAATACCAGAACTCACTGCCCACAGAAAGGTGGGCGATCAGTCATGGTCTTGACTTAGCCTGTGGTATGTTTGCACTGGACCAGCTGCTGTTGGTTCATGTAGTTCTTCTGAGGTGGACAGAGGAGTACTTTAAACTGGTGGAAGGCTACCCAAAGGAAGCTGTTTCCACTGACCATACAGCATATACAGTCTTCTCTCAAGTCTTTTTTTTTCAAAGCTTTCTTTTATGTGGATGCCAATCTCATTGAGAATTTCTTAAGGGGGAAGAATTCTTCAGGCACTACCAATTTTATGAAAAACTTTAGTCTCACCAATTGCAGGCTATGTTGAGTTCTCCCATTAGATGGTATGAGCTTTTCAAGGTATAGGTTGTTTTATTAGTGACGGATCCACTCTTTGAAGTACTTGTGTAATTTATGAATTAGATTCCTTTTCTTAACAGTTGGCACCAGAATGGCTTTTTGTGAGGAAACAACTCTTGTTTGGGAAAATTCCTTGATTAGCTACTGGGTACATTCACATACCATGCAGTCATACAAAACAAATCGTACATTTGATAATTCACAGTATCTTTACATAGATGTACATTCATCACCAAAATCAATCCCTGACACCTTCATTACCACACACACAAAAATAACAAGAATAATAATTAAAGTGAAAAAGAGCAATTAAAGTAAAAAAGAACACTGGGTGCCTTTGTCTGTTTGTTTGTTTCCTTCCTTCCCCCATTTTTCTACTCATCCATCCATAAACTAGACAAAGTGGAGTGTGGTGTTCAGAGAAGCCAAAGAGAATGGTTAAATGGCTCTTCATGAGAATTAGTGAGGAATTTATTTTGTTCCTGAAAGGTATGGATGGGAAAGAGAGGGAAGCAAAGAGAGAGGAAGGAAAGCAGACATCAGGAAGAGGAAATTATAATATGATAAAGCATCCAGCGTTACAAATGGGAATGGCTGAAGGGTTCTCTAAAAACAAGATTGCTGAAGACTGAATGGATGTCATCAGCACTAATACAACAAGACGCACTCTTCTACCAGCCCATCCACATTGTATCCTAAAGTTCACCACACTCACAGTCCTGTGCAAATTGTCTTGAGAAAGGAGATGATTTTAATGCCTCAGTCAACTCAATGTTAAATACAGACAGTAGCAGTCTCTTCAACAAATGGGGTTGGGAGAACTGGATATCCATATCCAAAAGAATGAAAGAGGACCCCTACCTCACACCCTATACAAAAATTAACTCAAAGTGGATCAAAGACCTCAATTTAAGAGACAGTGCCATAAAACTCCTAGAGGATAATGTAGGGAAACATCTTCAAGATATAGTATTAGGAGATTGCTTCTTAGACCTTACACCCAAAGCATAAGCAGCAAAAGAAAAAAATAGGTAAATGGGAACTCCTCAAAATCAAAAGCTTCTGAACCTCAAAGTAATTTGTCAAAAAGGTAAAGAGGCGGCCAACTTGGTGAAAATATTTGGAAACCATGTATCTGATAAGAGACTGATATCTTGCATATATAAGGAAATCCTATAACTTAATGACAGTAGTAAACACAGCCCTATGGGTAAAAGATATGAAAAGACATTTCTCCGAAGAGGAAATACAAATGGCTAAAAAACATGTGAAAAAATGTTCATCTTCACTAGCTATTAGGGAGATGCAAATCAAGACCTGATAGGTATCATCTCACACCAATAGGAATGGCTACCATCAAACAAACAGTAAACTACAAATGCTGGAGAGGATGTGGAGAAATTGGGACTCTTATTCATTGCTGGTGGGACTGTATAATGGTACAGCCACTCTGGAAGACAGTTAGCCAGTTTCTCAGAAAACTAGATATTGAGTTACCCTACAATCCAGCAATTTCACTTCTCAGTATATAACCAGAAGATGTGAAAGCAGTGACAGGAACAGATATCTGCACACCAATGTTCACAGTGGCATTGTTCACAATTGCCAAAAAATGGAAACAATCCAAATATCCTTCAGCAGAGGAGTGGATAAACAAAATGTGGTATATACACACAATGGAATACTATGTGGCAGTAAAAAGGAATGAGGTCCTGAAACATATGGATGAACCTTGAAGACACAATGCTGAGTGAAATAAACCAGACACAAAAGGAGAGATATTGTATGTTACCACTAATGTGAACTCTGTGAAATATGTAAAATAAGTGTTTTATAATATAGAATATAGGGGACTTAGAGATAGTCAGAAGCTAATGAAGGAGGAATGATAACCTAATATGTACAGATATGATAATGGGGTTGAACTTAATGGTATGGGAATGGTCAGGTGTGACTATGGTTTGTTAATGGGATTATAAGTATCAGTGATGCATTGAAGGCGAGCATGTTTGTAAATGGTTGTTTAAAGACATGTAACCCACAGAGCAGCACCACAAACCTGCAGTTGATAAGAACTCTGAGATGTTTTATGTTGTGATAATTATTTAAAGTTGAGAGTGATGATGATTATGCAACTAAGTGAAGATAATGTAAAAAACTCACTGTTTATCTTGGGATAGAATATATATTAAGTGAAATAAGGAACCTACTACTAAATAAATCAAGCTGTCAACTTGAAGCTTGCTCTTGTAAAACTTAGGGCTGTAAATGGGAGGCTGAGCCTTCCTGTAATTATGACCAAGAGGCACCTTCAGGAAACCTCTCTTGTTGCTCAGATGTGGCCTTTCTCTTTAAGCCCAGCTTGGCGATAAATTCATTAACCTCCCCCTGACAAGGGACATGACTCCCAGGGGAATGAATCTCCCTGGTGATGTGGAACATGATTCCCAGGAATGAGCCTGACTCTAGCAGCAAGGGACTAAAAATGCCTACTTGACCAAAAGGGGATAAAAGAAAGGTAACAAGCTGAGGTTACAGTGGCTGAGAGATCCCAGAGTCGAGAAGCTATCCTGGAGGTTTCTCTTACGCAAGCTCCTGCTAGACATCCCAAATGGCCACAGTATGCCATGCCCTTACCAAAAGTATGCCATGCCCCAAATACCTAGGTCCCTACCTGAGATTCTATAAAAGATTCACTTACTCAGTTTTATCTCTCAGAAACTTAAATCCACCAGAGTGTTCCTATGCCAGACAAGTCCTAAAACCCAGAGGCAACAGCGTCTTTAAGAACACAATTGGATGCAGCCCCCTTCCCATACTGGAACACCTCCTTTCAATATGAACAAATTAGGGTGCTCACTGCCTATATACCCCTGAAGATGGAGAAAGAGATTAAGTGAGAGGAAGGGGTAGCAACAAACAAGATAAGATTTAACAAAGATCTATGAATACTGAAACTTTATATAAATATATATAAATATTATACATATATATATATTTAGATGCTGGTGTGTTGGATAGCTGGAAGGAGGTAAATGACATGGTGGAACTGTAACCTATAACATCCTTTGAAATTTGCTCTATAGCTACTTGTTAAATTGCTCTTTGAAAGTCTTCCTCCTTCTGTATATACCCTATATTTAATATTAAGGAAAGAACTGAAACAATGTAACCCATAACAGTTTTTGAAATTACCTATATAACTGTTGAGCTGTACATTGAAAGTTAACACCTTTCTGTATGTACGTTATATTTTACAATAATGGAAACAGCTGAAGTTGTGGAACTGTGACCCATGGCATTCTTTGAATTTGCTCTCTAATTATTAAATCATACTTTGAAAGTTATCACTGTTATGTATATATGTTAAAGTTCAGAATAAAAAAAAATGCATTAAAAAAGAAAAAAAAAGTGGAGACAGTAGGCCCAGAAGTAGGCACCCAGAAACAGATTTAACCTTAGGAAGATTGGTCACCAAGAATGGATTGGACGCTGTGCAAAATGAGGGTTCAGGTCTGGATGTGTTTAGATTTCAGGGGAGTGGGAAACCCTGGTTGATCTGTAGATTACACCTCTGTAAACACATCACTAAAATGACGAAAGTCTTGAGTGTCATTTTTTTTTCCCCCAATGGCTGATTTGCTCTTTTATTATTGTAACCTAAAACATGTTCAGTGCAAGCCACTGCTTGGTTTTAATTTAGTTACTTTCATAAAACCCTGTGTGAAATTAATTACATCCAGTGAATGGAATGTTTGTGTGTGTGTGTGTGTGTGTGTGTGTGTGTGTGTGTGTGTGTGTGAGTTTCCCATGCTTCAAAGATGTGGCCAGTTTCTTATTGAATAGTCTTTTGAAAAATTTGATTCCATTATTTTCAAGGTGTAATGTCTTTCTTATTTTGTGATGTTTAATGTCACTCTAAAAGCTTTTTATTATGTAGCACTTAACGTGCTAGATCTGTTCTTTTGTCCATTCAGTACTATATACATACATACATACATTCCTTTTACCTGTCCATTATCTAATTTCTCTTCTTCATAGCTAGAAATTTCAGTTCTTGGCAGCTAGTCCTCTTAACACAGAAGCAAAACTCGTAGCTTAACTGATCTTCTATTTCCTTTTCCTGTTTCTTGTTCTTCATTGTCTTTTTTTTTTTAATGAGACCAATTTTCTTTTCTGCTGACTGTCATAGATTAATTAAAAGACTTCTTTGTGTTAGTTCAAGGATTTTCAGTGGTAAACATTGCTTCCCTGTGCTTCTGATCAAATTATTTTTCATAACAGAACTTATCTCTTTTACTATTAATTGATTTTAAAAAAATATCAGAAGGCATACCTTTACTTTTCTTTATTTTCAGTTTCAGGGAATGTTCCTTTAATAAACTCATACTCTCACTGCATTTATCAGAACATGTCTGTGATAACAGATATCTTCTTTTCTGAACTAACCCTCCATTTATTTGGAAGATCACTATCTGATCTCTTGACTTGGGAGTTGAACACCGTTAGTAACTCTACTCCTAAAGCAGAATGAGCAATTTCAAACATAGTTTCTGTTGTCCCTATTTCAAGGTTTAGTTCATTTGCATAAATGAAAACAAAATCCTATAAAACCATCACTAGGTAACATTGTTCAATAGTAGTTAATTACTAGAATCTGTACATGTTCGAGATGATCAATGATAAAGGAAAAAAATAAGAATATTGTTACTTATCATCTGTTCTTGCATTCTCAACAGATAAACTGATTCTCTGTTTTCCTGGGGAAAAAAAATGAAGCCAGCAGAAGAAACTGTCTCATTTCTCCCTATCAAATCTATAGAGCTACCAGCTCTGCATCTGCCTTCTCCTTGCTTCCGGTATGCCAGGGCCAGGAGCTCCATGTGCCCTTGGCATCCCATCCTCTCCCACCTTCTAAAAACATATGTACTAGTTATTGGTTCTCTCTTTCCCCTGTATTTTCAGTTTTTATCCATCCCATCAGCATTTAAATATAGTCTAATCTATCTCATCTCATTAGAAAAAAAATCTTGACCCCAAACCCACTTCCATAACCATTCTGTTTGTTCTTCTTTTTACAGCCAAACTCATCTAAAAGTTTTCTGTGTTCACTGCCCATATCATCACATCCCATTTAGTTCTCCACCTGGTTTCCATCCCCATGATTCCACCAAAAGGACCCTCTCTCAGATCATCAGTGACATCTATTCCTGAGGTCAGTGCACTCATGCTTTCATTTCTCTTGGCTTCTCATTGTTCTTTGACACAGTTTACCATGAGGTCCTTCTGATTCCTTCTGTGAAAACTCAATTCCTTTGGCTTCCATCACCGTCTACTCCTTTGGTTTTACACAAGAAAGCTTCTCTGACCACTCCTTAGCTTCCTTCTTGGATCTTCCTCCTACTTTTCCACCTCAACTTTAGATGTTTCAGTTGTACAAGGCTTGGTTTGTGCACCGTCCTTCTAGATGCTCTCCCTCATGCATTCATACCTTTGCAGAGGTGTTACTGCCCATCTTCTCCCAAAAGATTCATTAGAATGCCAGTAAATATATGGGAGGTTCTGGTAACTTCTATTTCTATTTCTGGACCCCCTCTCTCTCCTCAGGGAACTATTTGCAGGGAGAGTGTGTGTTATGACAGCTTGCCATCCCCATGTGGGTGTCATAATAAAATTGGGGACTTCTTTTAACAGTTAGGGAGCAATTTGAAATGAGAAATTTTGATAGAATCATGTTTTGTCCTTCCTCAGGGCTCATTATGATAGCACACAAAGTATGCTTGGTTTATTTTTAAGATTCTTATTTTAGCTTCAGAAGGCAATTACATTGGATCATTGTTATTTCCTCCCAAAGAGAGAACATATTTCTAGCCTTTTGATGTTATGATTTAGTTTTATTACCAGGATACTTGATAGCCATTTTAATTTGTTCCAACATTACCCCCTGTTGGAAGAATTATTTAAAAGGTTAATTCTAGAAAATTCCCTTTAAGCTTTTTAATGCAACATAATATTTTGTAGTAGAAGGATCAGGCAGCATGGTTACTTCAGAAAGCTTTTTCCTAACTAGGAACATTTCTGAGAACCCTGGGTATGTTTGCATACTGAGAAATGTCAGCAGAGTGACGCTGTCCCACAAAGTAGTCCTTGTTTATGGGGACTTTTTGCTTCTGAATCAACCAGGCTGAAAGCCATAATTTCATGACATCTTAACTCTGTATCTTAGTTTATCCTTGAAGGGAAGAGATTTCTTTGAGGAATATTGACTTCTTGAGTAAATCATTTAAAAATCACCCACTAAAATGAGCAATGGTGTAGAATGGTACAGAGATGTGTGCTTTGGAACTAGACAAGCCTAGGTTCAAATGCTAACTCAGCCATTTATTAACTGTGATTATTTATTAGGAAGTCTTTTACCTTTCCTGAGCCTCAATTTGTGATTTGTAAATTGGTTTTCATTATACTTATATCATAGGTTTATTGTGTACGTTAAAATGAAATAATGTATGGAAAGTATCTGGTAGCCATTAATAATAGTAATAGTAATAAGTCAATAATAGTTCAGCCTCAGGTCAGATTAAAAAACTTCCTCTAGCTATGTGTTTCTGAAATAATGAAGTATTTTCAGTTAGGTATAATAATAATTAAAATATGGAGAGGATTTTGAAACTGTGTTTCACATATATTATATGGTTTTATGTTGCAGTAAACATATGATTCTGCCTATTGTGGGTGAGGATTTAGAGTGTGAGCTTGTTCAGTGCCTTCTTGAAGTTCTCCCAGCTAGTCCAGTGGCACAGCTAGTTGTGAAGTCAGTCTCTCTTTATCCTATAGTGTATCGACTGGGCTAGAACTAGGTAGATTGAAATGAATCTTGGATCATCTATAATAATACTTAGCACCATGTAGTATACATCATGATTTTTCCATGCCTGTCAAATGAATGAGTCCACCTGAGGATATTACTAATTATGGGAGAAATCTAAAACTTCTTTTGCTTTTCTGTTTATGATAGTCTAAGTAAATATTAAAACTACTTGCAATACAAATTGAAGGAAAGCCAGAACATATAGTACCAAATCTTATTTAACGGAGTTGGAAATAACAAAGAGAATTTTATATCATCTCTCATGTGATAAAAGTTTTCATCTAATTTAGCTTTCCTGATACTTCAAATGGAGTATTTTAAAATTTGATCACTGTAATATGCCAAATCCACATTCTACTTGTGAGGTAATATTATTGAAAAATGGCAAATATCTAGTGTGTAGTCAATTAATTTATCCTTTTATCCCCAACACACACAAGCACACATAAATGAACACAACTTGACTTTTCATCATCCAAACTGGTAGAACTTTAAAGTTTTTGTTTAGCACATAGGCAATATGAGAACATAATGGAAATTAAAAGCTTTGGGGCCAATTAGACAGTTTATTGTTTTGAACCAGACTGTTGAAGCCAGGATATTGAAGAAAATAACACGAGAAGAAACAAATGGATTTGATTAGTTTCAGTTACTTTAATATGGAATTATTTAAAATTATAGAACTTGTGTTAAAGGATAATTTTCCAAAAAGGTAAAATAATGATTCTTATACAAATTTAAAATAAACGTGTCAAAGATTTTATTCATCCCATTAATTAAATGAGAAAACTGGAAAAGATGCTACAACCAGTTGAAAGAAGTCCAAAAGCAGAGCAGTTTATAAATCAGAAATACTAGAATAATGTACAAATGGACCAAACACACTAGCTTCTCCCCCAGAGAGTAGGGAGTGTGAGAGGGGTTCTCCTTCTGGACAGAACTTATATTTGTACATCTAGAGAAGAATAATTTGCATTGCTGTGAGTTTTCTATAACTTACAACGTTGTAATATAGCTCAAAGGCAATGACGGCCACCAAGCCCCCATACAACCAGTCAGATAACACTGAATGCTCTGCTCTAAAGCTTTACACAGTGCATTTGCCACTGAAGCATGTTTTCTTCCTTCTCCTTAGAGCAAACTTGAATATCAAAAGAATCCTGGAGGTTGCATATTGGCATGAGAGAGTGAATGGGCAGGGGTGACTTCCAAGCTTGTATGATTTGAGAAGGTCATGGAATATGTTAAATAGGTGATTTGTACCAGAAGACCTCTGAGATCTCTTACGAATCTATGATTCTCACAATTTCTTAAAAAGAATTTTTTTTTTTTTTTTTTAAACCTAAGCCTTCCTAGACCCACTGAATCAGAGTCAGAGGTTTCATTGACTTCGGCCCTTTCCAGCCCAGACAGAGGAAGTGAGCTCTAGAAGAACTTGTTCTAATTTACACATTACTCTCTGCTTTTCACAAACTTGATGTTGAATCTTGTCAGGAAGCTCAGCAAAGTTGACATTCCTTTGTTCTGATTAGAATGAGAATCGATGACAGGACCTGGTAGTGTGACCAGCAGAGTCCCCGTCACCAGGGAACACTCACTGCTGGTGGAAAGAGCCTCCTTAGCAGCCTTCATGTGCACTCACAGGCCAGGAGGAAAGCAAACAAACTTGAAAAGGGGAGAAAAAGGAAAAGGGAGATTTGCTGTTGCTTGGGCACCTCTGCCAGGTTGTTATTTGAGGAATGTTGGTATTTTCATTTTTGAGGGCTTTTAAAATTCTTCTATTTGTTTCTCATTGACTGTAATCAATGGGTTTGGACAACTTGGATTATAGCATTTGACAGAGTTTATATTTTTCTGTTGATGAGAACACTGTTCTCATTAGCATTAATGACAATTCCATGTCATTCTTGTCCTGACCTGCCAAGTGTCCTTTTCCTTTTGGAAAATGGATCTTTTTCTCCTATACCTCCTCAAACTTCTCCAGCCTCAAATATTTAGGTAGATTTCAAATGTACTCTAAATGCCTATTCCTCTATGTATAGCTTCCAAGTGTTTGCAGGTTTTGTCTTTGCACAAGTTACACCAGTGCAAAATGAGAGTAAATAAGTGATGAAAAATGTAGCATTAAGACTTTAATTTCTCTAATGGAATTTTTAGTACATATGTCAATAAGAAAAAAAAATACACATTTGCAAGAACTCCTTTATCGTGAGTATGTTTGTACATGCAGATGTTTTTTTCCCCTGCATCTGTATGGTAATTGGTAGCAGCAATTCCTTAACAGTCTTTTTTTTTTTAAAGTTTTATTCACACACCATGCATTCTCTCCTAAGTAAACAATCAATGTGTTCCCGGTATAATCACATAGTTATGCATTCACCACCACAATCTATATGAGGACATTTCCATTTCTTCTGTAAAGAAAGATGAAGAGGAGAAAAAAAAAGAAAAAGAATAAAAATGATGACTAAGATAACAAAATAAAAAATAAAAATAAAATAAAATACATCAAAAAGGTCAGACAACACCACCAACACCAAGAATCCCATACCCACCCCTTATATCCCCCTCTTATAGACATTCAGCTTTGGTAAATTGCCTTTGTTACAATTAATGGAAGCATATTATAATGTTACTGTTAACTGTAGACTCTAGTTTGCATTGGTTGTATTTTTCCCTACTACCATCCCACTTTCAACGCCTTGCAAAGTTGACATTCCTTTGTTCTCCCTCGTGTAAAAACATTCTATATTTGTATATTTAATCACAATCATTGACCATTCTAGATTTCACTAAGTTATACAGTTCCAGGCTTTATCTTCTGTCTTTCCTTCTGGTGTCATACAAGCCCCTTGCCTTCCTTTTTCAACTGCACTCAGAGTCATCTTTGTTCAGTGTACTTACAATATAGTGCTACTTTCACACAGTATTGTGTTATCCATTTCTGGGTCTATACAATCAATCCTCTTGAACATTCTATACTCCTTCAGCATCAAATGCCGGTTTTATACCCTCTTTCTATCTCCTGATGTCTTCATTTCTACACTCGTCTCCAAACCTCTCTCTCGTCCCTTTAGTATTTCTTGTGTGTGTTTGTGTGTGGGGGGGGGGGTCTCCTGTTCACAAACTCTCTCAGTGTCTGTTTATCTGTAAATATTTTAAACTCTTCCTCATTTTTGAAGGACAGTTTTGCTCGATATAGGATTCTTGGTTGGCAATTTTTCTCCTTCAGTATCTTGAATATATCATACCACTGCCTTTCATGGTTTCTGCTGAAAGATCCACACTTAGACTAATTGAGCTTCCCTTATATGTGATGGATTGCTTTTCTCTTGCTGCTTTCAGAATTCTCCCTTTGACATTTGAAAATCTTCTTAGCAAATGTCTTGGAGTAGGTCTATTTGGATCAATTCTGTTTGGGGTACTCTGTGCTTCTTGGACCTGTAATTCTATGTCTTTTATAAGAGTTGGGAAATTTTCATTGATAATTTCCTCTATTATTCTTTCTGCCCCTTTTCCCTTCTCTTCTTCTTCTGGGACACCTGTGACATTATGTTCATGTGCTTCATGTTGTTGTTCAGTTCCCTGAGACCCTGCTCATATTTTTCCATTTTTTTCCCTAGCTCTTCTTTTGTGTGTTGGATTTCAGATGTCCTGTCCTCCAGTTCACTAACCTTTCTTCTGCCTCTCCAGATCTGCTGTTGTATGTCTCCACTGTGTTTTTCATCTCTTCTATTTTGTCTTTCATTTCCATAAGTTCTGTCATTTGTTTTTCAAGCTTTTGAATTCTTCCCAACTTTTACTCACCTCATCCTTGGTCTTTTTTGACATGGATGACTCGGCTGAGGATGGAAAAAAAATGGAGAGAAGGAAAAGGCTGTTCAGGTCATTCCCAGGACCCAGCGTCTTTATATCCCTCATCTCTTTTGTCACATTTTCTTTCAATTTGTTGATTTGATTTAGAAGATTTATTTGAACATCTTTAATTAGTTGTTTCAACTCCTTAATCTCAGTTGAGATGTTAGTTTGTTCCTTTGACTGGGCCATATCTTCCTATCTCCTGGTGTGGGTCATGATTTTTTGCTGTCTAGGCATCTAATTTTATTGATTAGTTTATTCTGGAGGTTGTTTTCTCTCTTTTGCCTAGGGTTTTCTTGTTGGTTTTCTTTTATCCCTGTCTGTTCTTTGTTTTTCTCACTGGCCGGTTGTCAGATTGGCTCTGCCCCCCAGTCTTCCCCCAAAATCAGGTGCCAACAGTGGCCTTTCAGAGGGATGGGAGGTAGGCACTAAGCACCCCAGCAAGTTTACTGTGTCTGGTAATACAAATCTGCTGACTTCCAGTGGTACTCTGTTTTTCACCAGCCCAGCAAGACCTGGGTTTGTTTTAGAGCCCTGCTTTAACAGTTGGGTCTTCTGTATTTCTCAGCCAAAACAGGGCTGGATTTCTGTACATGGCATGTGGACCAGCTTCTTGTTCCTAAGAAAGGGTCTGAAGCATCATTTCAAGTATTTCAATTCCTTTGCACTTTCCAGACCATCCATCAGATGGCACTGTTCAGTAACTTAGTTGTCCTCAGAGGCTGCTTTGCCTCCATGCACAGGCTGCATCTATACAGTTGAGCTGAAACTGTGGAATTCTTATGCCCTTACTTTGCCAGCCAAAATCTGGCTCAACGTGGGGCTCCACCTGTGGCAGAGTACTCCCTCAGCTGACTCAGCATTCCGGCCATCCCCCAGGCAAAGAAATGGCCACTGGCTGCTGCTTCCCTCAAGGGTAGGGAAAGGGCTTTCAGACCCAGGGCTGGAAACACAGTCTCTGTCCATGTTTTCTCAGTCTCTTTGTCCCTCACTGACCTGGGTCTTGAAATGACCCCCCCTATCCCCCAGGTATTCAAATGGTAGGCGTATCTCTCACTACTGTGAGAGATTTGATTTTCTGTGTCCCTGGTGGGAGGGGTCCTGTCTGCTGATTTTGTGCCTTTCTCATACTGAGACTGAGTGAGGGGGAGGAGAGAGGACTGGAGAGAGGTCCGAGATGGAAGATTCCTACCTGATATTTCTTCTCTTTCTTTAATTTGGCATTTGTAGGGTCCTTTTCCAGTCAATATCCTCCTCCAGAGTTTCAAACAATTCAGAATTGTCCTTTTTTCATTGAATCTCTGGAGAGAAGTTTTCAGTAGTTGTTTATGTTGCCATGCTTATGACATCACTTCCCCTTGACATTCTTAAAAACTCTGTCCTGTTAGTTTAAGACCTCACTTTGCTCTGAATTAATGATTAAATACTCCAACCACAGGTAGATGTAACACACACAGTTCTTTCATTTGACTCTGACAGAATTTGGAAACTGTAGTGGGGTTTTTTTGACTGTTCATTGTAGTAACTGAGAGAAAGCAGAAAATTTCCCATTTTAACCACATTCAAGTGTACAATTTGGTAGTATGAATTATATTCATGATATTGTACTACAATCACTGATATCTATTACCCCTTCTTCTTCATCACCTTGAACAGAATCTACTTATCCATTACGCTATAACTCCCCCTACTCACCCACCCCCTCCTGCCCCTGGTAATCTATAAACCACCATCTGTCTCTACGAAGTTTGCTTCTTTTAGCTATTGCATGTAAGTGAGATCAAAGAATATTTGTCTCTTTGGACTGGCTTATTTCACTCAACATGATTTCCTCAAGGTTCGTCCATATTGTAGTGTGCATCAGGACTTCAATTCTTTTTACAGCTGAATAATATTCCATTGCACAAATATATTACATTTTATTTATCTATTTTTCTGTTGATGGACACTTGGGTTGCTCCCAACTTTTGTCTCTTGTGAATAATGCAGCTATGAATATTGGTCTACAAAAACCTGTCTGATTCCCTGCTTTCAATTCTTTTAGGTATATATACTGAGACGTGGGATTGCTGGGTCATATGGTAATTCTATTTTCAATTTTATGAAGAACTGCGAAACTAATTTCCACAGTGGCTACACCATTCTGCAGTGCCACCAGCAATGTTCGTTTATCTTCTCATCCTCACCAATGCTTATTTTTCTTTTGTTAAATGATAGCCATCCTAGTGGATGTGAAGTGGTATTTCATTGTGGTTTTGATTTGCATTTCCCGATGTTCAGCATCTTTTCATATGCTCATTGGCCATATGTGTGTCTTCTTTAGAGAAATGTTTATTCAGGTAATTCTTTGCCCATTTTTTTTATTGGGTTATTTGTCTTTTTGTTGTTGGTTTGTAGCATTTATTTGTATATTCTGGATATTACACCTTTATCAGATATATGGTTTGCAACTATTTTCTCCCATTCTGTAGGTTGTCTTTTCACTTTCTTGTTAGTATCTCTTAGTTAATCTCATGGAGATTAGACAGAATAAAGCATTAGTCTAGCCAAACTGTCATCTTGCTTTAATTTCAATTTCGTTGACTACTCTGGGATTGTTTTACAGTTTGTTTAGGACTCAGAGAAAACTGCCATGCAAGTCTATAGCCGACAGAATCCTGAACTGCCAAAATACTACTGATTTCCTTAAAGGAAAGAAGGCATAGTCCCAACTTTTACTCACCTCATCTTTGGTCTTTTTTGACATGGATGACTCTGCTAAGGATAAAAAAAAAAAATAGATGAAAAAGGCTGCTCATGTCATTGCCAGGACCGCTTGTGCCCTCTGCCTTGGTCTTATCTCCCAGGATCCTTTGTCTTTGGAAACTCAGTTTGGTGATGTTTTAGTCCAGGGATTTCAGTGTACGGTCCCCTGACTGGCAGCATCAGGCACCACCTGGAACTTTTAGAAATGCAGATTCTTCAGGCCCGTTGTCAGACCTGCTTAATCAGGATCTCTTGGGTAAGGCCTAGTGAGCTGAGTTTTAACAAGCCCTCCAGGAGGTTCTAATGCAGGCTCACGTTTGAGAATCCCTGCTGTCATACCCAACCACTGGGGGTTCTAAAGCATGCTTTCCCGTTTTCACTTCCAGAATTGATTTTTCTTCCACCTTGTCATCTCCACTGTTCCACATGTCATCCTAACCTGACCATCTCCTATTTGCCCTTCAGTACATGTCACAGCCTCCTCTGAGTGTTCTGTAAATTCCCAATCTGGATCACAAATTCCTTCTCTGAGCCCCCAGGTGAACCCTGTTATGCTAGCCCTTGCCATCTGACTTGCTACATATTTCTGTGTTCTACTCCCTTGGTCCCTCCCCAGACTGTAGGCACTTTAAGAGTAGGGTGATAAGAAATATTTCATGAAATCCTTTTAATTTCAGTTGAGCACCATGCTTGGAGCAAACAGGTCTGAAAGTGTGAAATAAATGTTTATTGGATGAATAAGCTACATACCTGTTTCACATCAGGCACTAATTGTTTTTTAAAATTACTAAAGTCATTTCATACATGTACATATTGTTTCCTTACTTTCTTTGTAACATTAAAAATATCCTCAAAGACTGTGGTCACTTTATTTTGGCTTGGTTCCCTTTTCTCTCAACATTGTTAAAGCAAAATCTGCCACACATGGAATTACTTGAAATGATACACCAGTAAATGCTTAACATCACTTATTATCTTCACAAGGAGGATTAAGATATGGGCAGGATGGTATCATTTACAAGTCTAATTTTAAATGAAACTTCATTATTCATTTTTCAAAGTATAGGTTAATGTATGTAGATGGATATTATACAAAATAATCTGGAGTTTGCACGGAAACAGGAGTTGTTTACTTATTTATCTGGATTATGAAAGCATGTTCTCCCATTGCCACACCTGTACTTTTTTTTCATATAATTAAAAGCATTTTTTTTCCAGAAAAAAATGCTGACAGAGAATCAAGCACTAGTGAATTTCCTCAACTCAATGAACTATTTCTATCCAAGAAATCCTATCCCTAATAGTGCTTATGTGAGTATTTGGAAAAGGAAGCAGAGAAGTCTTGGAGGTACATCTTGACAGTTTCCAGTTTAATTCTTAACAAAATTCGTGCATGAGCAGAGTTAAAGCCCCATCTTATGGAATCATTTCTTAAACTCTGCTGCAGAGATGGTTGGTGAAAACAATCTAAAAGTGGTTTCAAATAAAGAATTGATGGCAATGCCAATTCTGCCAAACATCACCAACCATTTCACTTCTATCTTGAAACAAATTAGAAATAGATGTTCACCCTTACATGGTCCAGTCCCTGGAATACAGTGTTTATTTTAGCATAGGAGAGAATAAACTTGTAAGAACCTCAGGATTTTAAAACATTGAAAGGCCTTACTTTCTCTTCTTTCGGAAAAGAAATGGCTCCTCGCTAACATTCATAGGCTGCTTTTGAAGTTCCCATGGTGTAAGACAGAAGTCAACTTATGGAAAGAAATACTTCCAGGAGAGACACATGTCCATTTTGGGGAATTATGCCCCCCACAAAAGGCATGTTTAGGTCCCAACCCTTTGTCTTGCAGGTGTGAACCCATTTGTAAATAGGGCCTTGGAAGATGTTATTAGTTCAGGTGCCCAAACTAAATGAGGTGGGTCTTCATCCAAACGGCTGATGTCCTTATATGCAAAGGAAATTGGACACAGAAAGAGAAGCCATGGAACTGAAAGTCAATAGAGGAGGAGGCAGGGCAAGATGGCAGACTGGTGAGCTGTATGTTTTAGTTACTCCTCCAGGAAAGTAGGTAGAAAGCCAGGAACTGCGTGGACTGGACACCACAGAGCAATCTGACTTTGGGCATACTTCATACAACACTCATGAAAACGTGGAACTGCTGAGATCAGCGAAATCTGTAAGTTTTTGCGGCCAGGGGACCCGCGCCCCTCCATGCCAGGCTCAGTCCTGGGGGAGGAGGGGCTGTCAGCTCCGGGAAGGAGAAGGGAGAACTGCAGTGGCAGCCCTTATCGGAAACTCATTCTACTGATCCAAACTCCAAACATAGATAGACTGAGACCAGACACCAGAGAATCTGAGAGCAGCCAGCCCAGCAGAGAGGAGACAGGCATAGAAAAAAAACAACACGAAAAACTCCAAAATAAAAGCGGAGGATTTTTGGAGTTCTGGTGAACATAGAAAGGGGAAGGGCCCTGAGGCGCATATGCAAATCCCGAAGAAAAGCTGATCTCTCTGCCCTGTGGACCTTTCCTTAATGGCCCTGGTTGCTTTGCCTCTTAGCATTTCAATAACCCATTAGATCTCTGAGGAGGGCCCGTTTTTGTTTTTTTTTTTTTTAAATCCTTTTTTCTTTTTCTAAAACAATTACTCTAAGAAGCCCAATACAGAAAGCTTCAAAGACTTACTATTTGGGCAGGTCAAGTCAAGAGCAGAACTAGGAGAGCTCTGAGACAAAACGCAATAATCCAGTGGCTGAGAAAATTCACTACACACCACAACTTCCCAAGAAAAGGGGGGGTGTCCGCTCACAGCCATCATCCTGGTGGACAGGAAACACTCCTGCCCATCGCCAGCCCCATAGCCCAGAACTGCCCCAGACAACCCAGTGTGACGGAAGTGCTTCAAATAACAGGCACACACCACAAAACTGGGCGTGGACATTAGCCTTCCCTGCAACCTCAGCTGATTGTCCCAGAGTTGGGAAGGTAGAGCAGTGTGAATTAACAAAGCCCCATTCAGCCATCATTTCAGCAGACTGGGAGCCTCCCTACACAGCCCAGCAGCCCAGAACTGCCCTGGGGGGACGGCACTCACCTGTGACATAGCACAGTCATCCCTCAACAGAGGACCCAGGGTGCACGGCCTGGAAGAGGGGCCCACCTGCAAGTCTCAGGAGCCATACGCCAATACCAAGGACTTGTGGGTCAGTGGCAGAGACAAACTGTGGCAGGACTGAACTGAAGGATTAGACTATTGCAGCAGCTTTAAAACTCTAGGATCACCAGGAAGATTTGATTGTTAGAGCCAACCCCCCCCCTGACTGCCCAGAAACACGCCCCATATACAAGGCAGGCAACACCAACTACACACGTGAGCTTGGTACACCAATTGGACCCACAAGACTCACTCCCCCACTCACCAAAAAGGCTAAGCAGGGGAGAACTGGCTTGTGGAGAACAGGTGGCTCGTGGACGCCACCTGCTGGTTAGTTAGAGAAAGTGTACTCCACGAAGCTGTAGATCTGATAAATTAGAGATAAGGACTTCAATTGGTCTACAAATCCTAAAAGAACCCTATCAAGTTCAGCAAATGCCACGAGGCCAAAAACAACAGAAAATTATAAAGCATATGAAAAAACCAGACAATATGGATAACCCAAGCCCAAGCACCCAAATCAAAAGACCAGAAGAGACACAGCACCTAGAGCAGCTACTCAAAGAACTAAAGATGAACAATGAGACCATAGTACGGGAGATAAAGGAAATCAAGAAGACCCTAGAAGAGCATAAAGAAGACATTGCAAGACTAAATAAAAAAATGGATGATCTTATGGAAATTAAAGAAACTGTTGACCAAATTAAAAAGATTCTGGACACTCATAGTACAAGACTAGAGGAAGTTGAACAACGAATCAGCGACCTCGAAGATGACAGAATGGAAAATGAAAGCATAAAAGAAAGAATGGGGAAAAAAATTGAAAAAATCGAAATGGACCTCAGGGATATGATAGATGATATGAAAAGTCCAAATATAAGACTCATTGGTGTCCCAGAAGGGGAAGAAAAGGGTAAAGGTCTAGGAAGAGTATTCAAAGAAATTGTTGGGGAAAACTTCCCAAATCTTCTAAACAACATAAATACACAAATCATAAATGCTCAGCGAACTCCAAATAGAATAAATCCAAATAAACCCACTCCGAGACATATACTGATCACACTGTCAAACATAGAAGAGAAGGAGCAAGTTCTGAAAGCAGCAAGAGAAAAGCAATTCACCACATACAAAGGAAACAGCATAAGACTAAGTAGTGACTACTCAGCAGCCACCATGGAGGCAAGAAGGCAGTGGCACGATATATTTAGAATTCTGAGTGAGAAAAATTTCCAGCCAAGAATACTTTATCCAGCAAAGCTCTCCTTCAAATTTGAGGGAGAGCTTAAATTTTTCACAGACAAACAAATGCTGAGAGAATTTGCTAACAAGAGACCTGCCCTACTGGAGATACTCAAGGGGGCCCTACAGACAGAGAAACAAAGACAGGACAGAGAGACTTGGAGAAAGGTTCAGTACTAAAGAGATTCAGTATGGGTACAATAAAGGATATTAATAGACAGAGGGGAAAAATATGACAAACATAAACCAAAGGATAAGATGGCCGATTCAAGAAATGCCTTCACGGTTATAACGTTGAATGTAAATGGATTAAACTCCCCAATTAAAAGATATAGATTCGCAGAATGGATCAAAAAAAATGAACCATCAATATGTTGCATACAAGAGACTCATCTTAGACACAGGGACACAAAGAAACTGAAAGTGAAAGGATGGAAAAAAATATTTCATGCAAGCTACAGCCAAAAGAAAGCAGGTGTAGCAATATTAATCTCAGATAAAATAGACTTCAAATGCAGGGATGTTTTGAGAGACAAAGAAGGCCACTACATACTAATTAAAGGGGCAATTCAGCAAGAAGAAATAACAAACGTAAATGTCTATGCACCCAACCAATGAGCCACAAAATACATGAGAGAAACACTGGCAAAACTAAAGGAAGCAATTGATGTTTCCACAATAATTGTGGGAGACTTCAACACATCACTCTCTCCTATAGATAGATCAACCAGACAGAAGACCAATAAGGAAATTGAAAACCTAAACAATCTGATAAATGAATTAGATTTAACAGATATATACAGGACATTACATCCCAAATCACCAGGATACACATACTTTTCTAGGGCTCATGGAACTTTCTCCAGAATAGATCATATGCTGGGACATAAAACAAGCCTCAATAAATTTAAAAAGATCGAAATTATTCAAAGCACATTCTCTGACCACAATGGAATACAACTAGAAGTCAATACCCATCAGAGACTTAGAAAATTCACAAATACCTGGAGGTTAAACAACACACTCCTAAACAATCAGTGGGTTAAAGAAGAAATAGCAAGAGAAATTGCTAAATATATAGAGACGAATGAAAATGAGAACACAACATACCAAAACCTATGGGATGCAGCAAAAGCAGTGCTAAGGGGGAAATTTATAGCACTAAACGCATATATTAAAAAGGAAGAAAGAGCCAAAATCAAAGAACTAATGGATCAACTGAAGAAGCTAGAAAATGAACAGCAAACCAATCCTAAACCAAGTACAAGAAAAGAAATAACAAGGATTAAAGCAGAAATAAATGACATAGAGAACAAAAAAACAATAGAGAGGATAAATATCACCAAAAGTTGGTTCTTTGAGAAGGTCAACAAGATTGACAAGCCCCTAGCTAGACTGACAAAATCAAAAAGAGAGAAGACCCATATAAACAAAATAATGAATGAAAAAGGTGACATAACTGCAGATCCTGAAGAAATTAAAAAAATTATAAGAGGATACTATGAACAACTGTATAGCACCAAACTGGATAATGTAGAGGAAATGGACAATTTCCTGGAAACATACGAACAACCTAGACTGACCAGAGAAGAAATAGAAGACCTCAACCAACCCATCACAAGAAAAGAGATCCAATCAGTCATCAAAAATCTTTCCACAAATAAATGCCCAGGGCCAGATGGCTTCACAGGGGAATTCTACCAAACTTTCCACAAAGAACTGACACCAATCTTACTCAAACTCTTTCAAAACATTGAAGAAAATGGAACACTACCTAACTCATTTTATGAAGCTAACATCAATCGAATACCAAAACCAGGCAAAGATGTTACAAAAAAGGAAAACTACCGGCCAATCTCCCTAATGAATATAGATGCAAAAATCCTCAACAAAATACTTGCAAATCGAATCCAAAGACACATTAAAAAAATCATACACCATGACCAAGTGGGGTTTATTCCAGGCATGCAAGGATGGTTCAACATAAGAAAATCAATCAATGTATTACAACACATTAAGAAGTCAAAAGGGAAAAATCAATTGATCATTTCAATAGATGCTGAAAAAGCATTTGACAAAATCCAACATCCCTTTTTGATAAAAACACTTCAAAAGGTAGGAATTGAAGGAAACTTCCTCAACATGATAAAGAGCATATATGAAAAACCCACAGCCAGCATAGTACTCAATGGTGAGAGACTGAAAGCCTTCCCTCTAAGATCAGGAACAAGACAAGGATGCCCGCTGTCACCACTGTTATTCAACATTGTGCTGGAAGTGCTAGCCAGGGCAATCCGGCAAGACAAAGAAATAAAAGGCATCCAAATTGGAAAAGAAGAAGTAAAACTGTCATTGTTTGCAGATGATATGATCTTATAGCTAGAAAACCCTGAGAAATCGACGATACAGCTACTAGAGCTAATAAACAAATTTAGCAAAGTAGCAGGATACAAGGTTAATGCACATAAGTCAGTAATGTTTCTATATGCTAGAAATGAACAAACTGAAGAGACACTCAAGAAAAAGATACCATTTTCAATAGCAACTAAAAAAATCAAGTACCTAGGAATAAACTTAACCAAAGATGTAAAAGACCTATACAAAGAAAACTACATAACTCTACTAAAAGAAATAGAAGAGGACCTTAAAAGATGGAAAAATATTCCATGTTCATGGATAGGAAGGCTAAATGTCATTAAGATGTCAATTCTACCCAAACTCATCTACAGATTCAATGCAATCCCAATCAAAATTCCAACAACCTACTTTGCAGACTTGGAAAAGCTAGTTATCAAATTTATTTGGAAAGGGAAGATGCCTCGAATTGCTAAAGACACTCTAAAAAAGAAAAACGAAGTGGGAGGACTTACACTCCCTGACTTTGAAGCTTATTATAAAGCCACAGTTGCCAAAACAGCATGGTACTGGCACAAAGATAGACATATAGATCAATGGAATCGAATTGAGAATTCAGAGATAGACCCTCAGATCTATGGCCGACTGATCTTTGATAAGGCCCCCAAAGTCACTGAACTGAGTCATAATGGTCTTTTCAACAAATGGGGCTGGGAGAGTTGGATATCCATATCCAAAAGAATGAAAGAGGACCCCTACCTCACCCCCTACACAAAAATTAACTCCAAATGGACCAAAGATCTCAATATAAAAGAAAGTACCATAAAACTCCTAGAAGATAATGTAGGAAAACATCTTCAAGACCTTGTATTAGGCGGCCACTTCCTAGACTTTACACCCAAAGCACAAGCAACAAAAGAGAAAATAGATAAATGGGAACTCCTCAAGCTTAGAAGTTTCTGCACCTCAAAGGAATTTCTCAAAAAAGGTAAAGAGGCAGCCAACTCAATGGTAAAAAATTTTTGGAAACCATGTATCTGACAAAAGACTGATATCTTGCATATATAAAGGAATCCTACAACTCAATGACAATAGTACAGTCGGCCCAATTATAAAATGGGCAAAAGATATGAAAAGACAGTTCTCTGAAGAGGAAATACAAATGGCCAAGAAACACATGAAAAAATGTTCAGCTTCACTAGCTATTAGAGAGATGCAAATTAAGACCACAATGAGATACCATCTAACACCAATTAGAATGGCTGCCATTAAACAAACAGGAAACTACAAATGCTGGAGGGGATGTGGAGAAATTGGAACTCTTATTCACTGTTGGTGGGACTGTATAATGGTTCAGCCACTCTGGAAGGCAGTCTGGCAGTTCCTTAGAAAACTAGATATAGAGTTACCATTCGATCCAGCGATTGCACTTCTCGGTATATACCCGGAAGATCGGAAAGCAGTGACACGAACAGATATCTGCACGCCAATGTTCATAGCAGCATTATTCACAATTGCCAAGAGATGGAAACAACCCAAATGTCCTTCAGCAGATGAGTGGATAAATAAAATGTGGTATATACACACGATGGAATACTACGCGGCAGTAAGAAGGAACGATCTGGTGAAACATATGACAACATGGATGAACCTTGAAGACATAATGCTGAGCGAAATAAGCCAGGCACAAAAAGAGAAATATTATATGCTACCACTAATGTGAACTTTGAAAAATGTAAAACAAATGGTTTATAATGTAGAATGTAGGGGAGCTAGTAATAGAGAGCAATTAATGAAGGGGGAACAATAATCCAAGAAGAACAGATAAGCTATTTAACGTTCTGGGGATGCCCAGGAATGACTATGGTCTGTTAATTTCTGATGGATATAGTAGGAGCAAGTTCACAGAAATGTTGCTATATTAGGTAACTTTCTTGGGGTAAAGTAGGAACATGTTGGAAGTTAAGCAGTTATCTTAGGTTAGTTGTCTTTTTCTTACTCCCTTGTTATGGTCTCTTTGAAATGTTCTTTTATTGTATGTTTGTTTTCTTTTTAACTTTTTTTTTCATACAGTTGATTTAAAAAAGAAGGGAAAGTTAAAAAAAAAAAAAAAGAAAAATAAGGAAAAAAAAAAGATGTAGTGCCCCCTTGAGGAGCCTGTGGAGAGTGCAGGGGTATTCACCTACCCCACCTCCATGGTTGGTAACATGACCACAGACATAGGGGACTGGTGGTTTGATGGGTTGAGCCCTCTACCACAGGTTTTACCCTTGGGAAGACGGTTGCTGCAAAGGAGAGGCTAGGCCTCCCTATGGTTGTGCCTAAGAGCCTCCTCCCGAATGCCTCTTTGTTGCTCAGATGTGGCCCTGTCTCTCTAGCTAAGCCAACTTGAAAGGTGAAATCACTGCCCTCCCCCTCACGTGGGATCAGACACCCAGGGGAGTGAATCTCCCTGGCAACGTGGAATATGACTCCCGGGGAGGAATGTAGACCTGGTATCGTGGGACGGAGAACATCTTCTTGACCAAAAGGGGGATGTGAAAGGAAATGAAATAAGCTTCAGTGGCAGAGAGAATCCAAAAGGAGCCGAGAGGTCACTCTGGTGGGCACTCTTATGCACACTTTAGACAACCCTTTTTAGGTTCTAAAGAATTGGGGTAGCTGGTGGTGGATACCTGAAACTATCAAACTACAACCCAGAACCCATGAATCTCGAAGACAGTTGTATAAAAATGTAGCTTATGAGGGGTGACAAGGGGATTGGGAAAGCCATAAGGACCACACTCCACTTTGTCTAGTTTATGGATGGATGAGTAGAAAAATAGGGGAAGGAAACAAACAGACAAAGGTACCCAGTGTTCTTTTTTACTTCAATTGCTCTTTTTCACTCTAATTATTATTCTTGTTATTCTTGTGTGTGTGCTAATGAAGGTGTCAGGGATTGATTTGGGTGATGAATGTACAACTATGTAATGGTACTGTGAACAATCGAAAGTACGATTTGTTTTGTATGACTGCGTGGTATATGAATATATCTCAATAAAATGAAGATTAAAAAAAAAAAAAAGTGAGGGTGTGGGAAGGAAACATTTAGGACGAGTGTGTTTTCTCCTCCCCAACAAACAGCAGAAAGAGGAAAGGAGATGAGATGCAGGGATAAAGGGGCTTGTTATTCTCCTCTGGTTTGTCATCTTTCTCAAACACCCCTTCACCCCCAGCTTCTAGAATGCAGGAACACAAGCTCGAGCACACATGATCTCCAAGAAAATGCCAGGGCAAACAAATGCCTTTGATCATGTCCATGCATTTGAAATACTCGGAGAGTCCTGGAAATAGAGGAAGTGGCATTTCCAGTGGGGGGTGGGGATGAGGTGGGGGAAGCAACTGGGGCTGGTAGAGCGGATACTCTCTTCCCATTCGGCTTTTATCAAAACAAACCCAAATTCATTGTCCTGTATTTGTAGCACCCAAGGCCTATGCATATGATGATATTTTGGATGGATTAGGTTCTTTAAATAAAGTTTTTTTTTTTACATTGAATTAAAATAAAACTTATTTCTAAAATACAAAAAAAAAAAAAAAAAAAGAAAGTCAATAGAATCCAGAAGAGAAAGGAGAAGACTGCCACATGCATTGCCATATGAGAGAAAAATGAAGGAACCTCAAAGATTGCTGGCTAGCTAGAAGATACGGACCCTGAAGAAGGCAAGCCCTCTAGCTTCTGAAACCATGAGCCAATAAATTCCTGCTATTAAGCCAACCCATTGTGTGGTATTTGTTGTAGCAACCAGGAAACTAAAACATCTATGGCTATTTCTACTTGGAAAAATAGGCTTTGCTGTGGTCAGATGACTAGCTATTCATCTTCAAGGATGGTATTGCTTCTGGGTTCTGTAAGTTGAAGATGCAGTAGGTCCTAAAGGCTAACAAGATGTCCAGGCTTGGGAGATTGTAATCTATTCCTTCATACATCAAATGAGAGTGTGACACTTGGTGATCTCGAAGGATCCTTGCTACCTTTCTATAGTGGAGGGTTGCCATGTGGAAAGAAAATAGGCTTTGGAATTAGGCAGCTCTGGAGTTACCAGGCTGTGATCCTGGGAAGTTATTCTTTCTCTCTGAGCCTTCCATCTGCAAATGGAGGACTCTGATGCCTGTGTCATAGAGTTACCGTACAATTCCATTAATGGTGTCTGACCTAAAAGTGTGTCAGTCAGTGCCTAACAGTGAAGGTGCTCATTCATAAGAGTCATCAATTAGGTATTGTATTAGTTAAGGTTCTCTAGGGAAACAGAATGAATGAGAGTTATCTATGACTATAAAGTTTATAAAAGTGACTCACACAACTGTGGGTATGCACAAGTCCAAATTCTGTAGGGCAGTCAGCAAACTGTCAACTCCAAGGAAGATGTCTGATGAACTCCTCAGGAAATGACCGGCAACTTCAACGAACTCCTCAGGAAATGAACTGGGATCTTTGACGAACGTGTTCAACGAACTCAGGAAACGCTTCGCTGGGCAGCCGAAGAAGAAGTGAGGGTCCTCTATCTGTCTCGCTTATAAGTCTGCAACTGGTTAATTGGATTAAATCCAGCCAATTGCATTCTCTCATTGCAGAAGACATGCCCATCAGTGAGTAATCCGTCACAGCTGCAGCCAATTGATTGATAATTTAATAAACCAGCCTGTTGGTTTATTAACCAGCCACAAACTTCCTTGCAGCAATTGTTAGGCCAGTGCTTGCTTGACCAGACAGCTGGGTCCTGTCACCTGGCCAAGTTGACACATGAACCTAACCATCACAGGTATGGTTCTACTTCCGCCCACTATTAAGTGTATATAAGTTTAAGAAAGTCAGTTAGACTGCAGTTGTTTTCACTAGCCAAATCTTGCACAGAAGTCAAATAAATAGTAACACAATGGTGAGGCTCTTAGCAGATGTGAAGTGCCTTTCAGGGAAAATATCAACTATTTTCAGGCAGCCTATTCCTTTGGGGGAAAATATTCCATAGTTATTATTTTTTTACTGATTCACTATTTCACAATAGGTTTCCTGGGAGGAGAGGAGGAAATGCTGAAAGGATTCATTTTCACAAAGTTTGAAAAATACATAGCTTCGTAGTTCTATGCACACCCCCTAAGGCAATTGCCGAAATTGGCGCTTGATGTTGTATCCCATGGCCCAGAGCCTCCAACTTGCTATGGGAGATTGAAAATAATACCAGAAATAGCTCATTCAAGTAAGTTAATTTATCCTTTCTTCAGGCAGCCTCTCGTCCATGCCAAATCTAAACCACTTTTAAAGTTCTATGTATCAAGCTGCATTGGTTGTGTTTTAAGTGAATAGGAATAGATTGCCTTTGTGTGGGGCTCCAAGACAAGTATAAGCTGTTGGATCAACCATAAAACTAAAGTCAAGCTGTGCCATCCCTCTGCTCAAAACGTCCCAATGGATGACTCATGTCACTTGAGCCCTCACCCTGGTTCTAAATGACACTTATTTCCTCTCTGACCTCATCTACTGACAGTCTGCTCTGCCCTCTGTCCAGTCCTACCTGTCTTCCCAGACAAACCCCTGCCTCAGTGCCTTCAAACTCCCTCCAAGCTCTGGTGAAGGGGCTCGTGGCCCAGATATCTTCGCAGTTCTTTCTCTTGCTTCCTTAAGGTCTTTATTAAGATTGTCATCCTCTCACTGTGGACTTTCCTGGCTGTACTTCCTGTAACTGCATTCCTCCCATTCTTTCCCTCTTCCCGCTTTTATTTTTGTCTCCTTAGTATTTATTATTAAATAGTGCTCTATATATTTTCTTCTTGTGACTAGTCTGTCTCCTCTACTACCTTTTAAGTTCTAGGAGGGCAGATTTTGGTTTTTGTTTTTAGTTTCTTTTGTTTACTATGGATGAAGTGTTTATAACAGGGCCTGGCCCAGAGTAGGTGCTCAGTATATTTTTCTGAATGAACGAACACATGAAGGTTTACAGTCTGACCAATCAGGAGGGGAAATGATTACATCAGGATAAGCTATTAGAAATCAGAGAGTGCAAGCTCCACAAGGAAAGGCTAGGTCTCACTTGTTCTCTCCTGCCTGTTCGGGGCTTTGCAGTGTGCTTGGAATAGAGTGGACAGGCAATGAATATTTGTGTTTTGAGAGAGTGAATGATTTAAGCTTCTTAATTGTCACAGGGCATCCTGTAACAAAACACCATGCTAGGAGCAACAGGTTTCTTGTTGTATGTTGGCTACCAATGATTGTTTTAAGATCTTGAATAAGTTACTTAAGCTTTCTGAGCCTCTGTCATATCACCTTTAAATAGTAGCAATACTAGTTCTGAGGGTCTATGTGTGGAAATTAGAAGAACTATATGTATACAAAACCTGGCTGTTTAAAACCTGGTTCTAATAAATATTATAGGTTAATTTTTCTCTTCTTTTAAAGTTCCTCTAGGTCTAAAATGATTCCTGTGATCCAATTTACATTTACATTGTTCTCTTTCAGAAAGAATTAAAAATCTCACAGCCACGACACAACCATCTGTAATAATAATTTTTTTAAAATGTAGAAGTCATAGTCCCTTTAAGTTCCTCTCTAAATTTCAAGCTACACCTGTGCAGGAAGTAGCCTAGCACATAAACAAAGACTTAATCATTGACCACCACCAAAAAAAGAGAAAAGAAAAAAAAAATCTACAATTTCCACAGGAAATTCCAAGTAAAAATTCTCACAGTTGCCTCTATTCACTTGTTGTTACTACTTTGACCATTGTTTTAACTATGGCTCAAAGAAGGGCATATATTTTCTGGTACATTTACCTCCTTAAAACAAAGTATTATTGCTGCCCTTCAATCTTGATGACTGTGATACTTGCACTAGAAAGTCAGGCTAAATTAAACCAAGGAACCTGGGAAGTTGAAGATTAAATTCAGGATGTTAAATTTAAGGTGGAAAATTTTAATTCCAAGTGTCATTAAGTGTGTATGTAGTTCTTTCAATTGTAGCCACCAAAATCAGTCTTGTTGGGAGGCATGCTTCATTAGCTCTCATTAACTTTCATCTACATAGGTCCAGGGCAGATAGGAGTATGGCATTACAAAATTGCTGCTATTATGACTATAATATTTCTTCCTATCGTTAGGAGTAGAAGGTTTTTCAGGGGAATTATCTTAAGTGAAACTTGATAAGGGAACTAATGTAATTCTTTGGAGAGATTTCTAAATTTATCCCAATTGTGAGCTTGCCCTGTTTATCTAAATTCCTGGAACTTATTTCTGTTGGTGCTTATCAGCCTTTGACTCATTTATCTCATCGGTCCCTCTTTGTTAAACTTCAGTTAAGGTTTAAGAGAGGACATGGTTAGAGAACAGCACTGATTGGAGTGTGACATAATTTTTATTCTGGGTTGATAAAAATATTTCCTGTGTTTTGGTCATTTTTAGTCATGTTCTGACTCTCTTCAGAGTTATTAAAACTTTAAACAAGTACATTTGTTAGGTAAATAGAGTACACAGTTATAATAAGTGTAGAAATACTTCTAGAACATTATATACACTTTTGGGGGTGATTTTCTTAGGATAAATTATTTTATTCAGTTCTAATTTTAATCATGATCTACAAAGATTTTTTTTTTTTTTTAAGGAGCCTATATTGTAACACAGTTTTGCATTTTTCCTATTCTTTTCAAATATAAAGTCTTCTCAGTTCCATCCAAATTAATTTTGAGTTAAATGAGCCAGCATTTTGTTGAGTGCATGCCTTGGTCAAGACAATGCATTGATTCTCTGTTCTCAACATCGACCGTGATCTCCACTCAGATCCAGTGGGGAAAAAAAACAGCATAGTTTTCATTTTCAAGATCCGTGTTGTGGATTGAATCCCGTCCCCCACAAAAGGCATGTTCAGGCCCTGACCCCTGGTCCTATGGGTGTGAGCACATCTGTAAATAGGCCCTTTGGAGATATTCTTAGTTCAGTGTGCCCAAACTGGATGAGGGGGGTGTATTAGTCAGAGTTCTTGAAGGAAACAAAAGTGACAGGAGATATCTGTAACTATTACGAGATTTTATAAAATTGTCTCATGCAACTGTAGAGATGCACGAATCCAAATGCCGAAGGTTTTCGATGAATTCCCCTGGAGAAGCTGGCTGGCTGAAGTAGAAATGAAAATTCTTTCTTCTGATTGGTGAAGTTATCACTTTTCCTCTTAAAGCCTTCAATTGATTGGATGAAACGTCTCTCATCACTGAAGACAATCTCCTCAGTTGATCATACATGTAATCAGCCATAGAGGCAATCAAATTACTGATGATTTAAGTCCACAAAATGTCCTCACAGTAACAGGCCAGTGCTTGCTTGAGCAAACAACTGGGCACCATTACTTGGCCAAGTTGACACATGAGCCTAACCATCACAGTGGGCATTAATCCAATATGGCTGAAGTCCTTATTAGCAAAGGAAATTGGGCAGAGAAAGAGTAGCCACAGGCAGCAGCCAGAAGCTGGAAGTCAATGGAACCTGGAAAAGCAGGAAAAGACACTGTCATGTGCATTGCCATGTGACAGTAAAGCTGAGAGCCCCAAAGATTGCCTGCCAGCCAGAAGATACTGACCCCAGAAAGAAGCAAACCTTATAGCCGCTAAAACCATGAGACAATAAATTCCTGCGGTTAAGCCAACCTATTGTATGGTATTTATTTTAGCAGCTGGGACACTAATGCAATTCCCTAGGGTTGATTTCTTCCTTGCATGCTTGGCTATCTAATACTCTTAGGAGGACAAAGATGCCACATTTAGAGAATTATGGTTGAGATAATATGTCTAATATTTTCATTTGTTTATGTCACAAAGAAATTGAACACTGCTTTGGTTATCTGTTGCTGAATAACAAGATCTTAATGGGGCCTTATATGAGATGCAATCAAATGGCAGCTGAGAAAAACCCATTGGAAAATTAATCCATACCATAAACATGTAATATCATTAGAGAAATTTGAAGTTGTCTTGCATTGAGGTAACCATAAGGATAACAAACGTCAAACCCAGAGCAGCATCTACCTAGATTAATACAAATCTCCACATCAAATGCCTAATAGAAGGAAAGGCATGCTCATCTCCAAACTTAAAAAAAAATTATTTTCCTCAGTATCTATTGTGCTATACAACATCGCCAAATTTCAGCAGAAAACTTATAAGGCATGCAAAAAGGCAAGGAAGAAAAACAGTCTGAAAAAACAAAGCAGTCATCAGAACCAGACTCAGAAATGACAAAGATGTTAAAACTGTCAGACAGAGAATTTAGAATAACCATGATTAATTTGTTAAAGGCTCCAGTGAAAAATAAACATGCAATCAGATAGGCAGTTTTGTTATAGTGATGAAAACAGCAAGAAAGAATCAACTGGAAATGCTAGTATCAAAAACACAGTAACAGAGCTGAAGAAGCCTCTGCTGGGCTTGTCAGTAGACTCAACACAGCCTAGTTAACTTGAAGATAAGTCGATAGGAACTACCCACATTGGAGCACAAAGTGAAATAAAAAAAGTGGAAAAACAGAACAGAGTGTCCGTCCAGTAGCTGTGGCATAATACCAAATGGAGTAACATATGTGTAATTGAAATCCCAGAAGGAGAAGGAAGAGAGAATGAGGCAGAAAAATATATAAGGTAATAATGGCTGAAATATTTCCAAAATTAGTAATCAACACTGATCCATAGATCTAAGATGCTAAGAGAACTGCAAGAAGAATAAATTCTAAACAAATCCTTGCCTAAGCACATCACGATCAAACTGCTGAAAACCAGAGAATGACAGAAAATCTTGAAGTCAGAGAAAAATGACACATCTATAGAGGAACGAGAATAAAATTTATGGTAGACTACTTGTCAGAAACCATGCAAACAAGATGACAATGGAAGGACATCTTTAAAGTGTTGAAATGAAATTCTTTATCTGGTGAAAATATCTTTCAAAAGACAAAGGGAAAAATAGGGGTATATGGGGGGGAAAGTACCTATGGCAAAATATGGACTATGGTTAACAGTAATATTTTAATACTTTTTCATCAACAGTAACTAATGTACTACACCAACACTATATGGGTCAATAATGAAGAGGGAGATAAGGGGTATAGGGGGATTTGGGTTTTCTTTTGATTTTTATTTCTTTTCTATTATAATGAAAATGTTCTAACATTGATCATGAGGATGTATGCACAACTATGTGTGATACTGTGAGTTAGTGATTGTATACTTTGGAATGGGTTGTAATGGTGTGTGACTATATCTCAATGAAATTGCACTAAAAAAAAAAAGGCAGGGAGAAGAAATAAGCTCTACCCCTTGACATGAGGAGTGACATGTGGCAAACTGGGAGGGAAGAAATTGGTTGAGGCACCTTTGGACACTAGCTACAAGCCTCAACTGCACATAAGGTAAAGGTTATGCTATTTTCAGTAAGTCCATATTATCTTGTTGGAACTAATATTTCCTTTTCATAAAATGTTGGTATTAATTAAACAATTTCTATTATTTCTTAAGATTGCATGATTTATTTTTCTCATAGTAGTTGTATATTGCTATTCACTCCTTTATCAACATGGGATTCGTTTTTTCTGTGGTATATAACAAGGGTCTGTTTTAAAATTCAGTAGATTAATATATTTAAGAAATTTTAGAATGCTTGGCTATACATTGTAGCTATGCCTAATTACAATGGAATCTATGGAAACTTTATCTACAAATAGGATGATGTGTATATGTTATTATTATCATTACTATTTAATAATAAATGTCAATCAAAAGTTAAATTGATTAACAATGGTCACCAAATAGAATTCCAATTTCAGAATTAGTTTATTATAATTATCTTTAACATTCTCTTCTATATCATAATATATTGAAAAAGAAAAATGCTGAGTATTCCAATTCAATTTTGATAAATATCCATAGGATCAATCTCTTCACTTTTTAAAGTACTAATAAAAATGATTGGAGTCAGTTATCAATTTGGTTCTTTTAAAATTGTTGTACTGCCACTTACAAGGATATTTATAATATTATGTAAAGTATGACTAAACTTTGCAACTTCTAGATAGGTTTGAGTCATGCCTAATACATTCAGGTATATTTGAGGAATTACAACAAATTATATAGTAGAGGTAGTGTAGAATAAAGAGGAGAACCTCATGTTTGAGCAGGTATCGAACTTACCCAGGGGGGCTGTGCTCTTTCTTCAGATTTGATTCAGTAGATCTGGGAAGGGACCTAAGAATTTGCATTTCTCACAAGTTTTCAGATAATGCTGCTGCCTCTGGTCAGGGGACCAAACTTTGAAAACTCCTTGGATAGATGAATATACATGCTTTTAGTGCAGACACACCTGAATATAACCCAGCTCTGCTACCAATTCTCTATGGGAACTTGGGTACAACTTTAATTTCTTAATCTGTAAAATCAAGTAATAATAGCTACCATCTGGGGTTGCTGGCAGTATTCCATGAAGTGCTTAATATTGTGCCTAAAAAATGGAAGTTAATACTATGTTTCACAATAAAGGTATCACTGAAAGATTGTTACATTGCCCTATGGAACACACACATCTCTGCTACTCTGTTTCTGACTTCTAGCATTTTCATCCAATGATATGAATTAATACGTGTATTTAATTGATATCATCACACATATTGAGCACTCCAAGTAGAGTGAATATTTTGATCCTGATAACCTTAATAAGAAAGCTACCTTTTGAATTAGAAGTGACTGTTTCAATTCTGGGTCTCAATAGGGATCTTTATTTTGCCAAACAGAACTTGATCAACCAATTGAGTACTTTTGTGCACAAAGTTTTCACATACACAGACACTCACATATACACATAAACTTTGAAGGGATAAAAATTTGTTGTTTCATCTTTCTCCCTTTCTCTTATCACTTTTGTCTCTGGAATTGATGTTTCGGTTTGCAGGTTGCTTTCCTTTGCTTTGTGTCACCTCCCCCATGTTTCAACATGCACATCTTGCATCAATTGAGTACCTACAGACAAAGTGGCTAACAGATGTGTGGGCTTTGTTGATTTTGGTATAGTAATTTCCTATTACTGAAAGAAAATGAGAAGTGTCACCAAGGAGTCCAGGGGGATTTCCTGACTAGTGATGTCTTTGAAGTTGAAGAATATATTAAGACAGAGGCTTTTAATTGTAAAGAATCTTAATCATGTTAGGAAGTATGCCTTTGAAAGATTTTTCTTTGAATGGTACATTTACCAGTTCAGAGAATCTCATTTCCATGAAATGATATTTTATTTTTAATGCATTTACTTTCCTTATGATGCTTTTATCTATAAAGATATAAATTTATTTTCAGTCCTATTTTACTGCGTTCTCCAAATTAGACTATTTGCCTTAAGTTGCTCTATATTCCCAACTCCCATCTTTTTAGAGAGGCAAGTTTAGCTTTTAATTGGAAAAAACAATACAAAATGGTATGACTGGGATTTTACAGGTTTGAAAATTCTGCCATCTCTGCAGGGGGCTATTCTCCACTTGAGAAGCCTGAGAATTCCCACTAATGTTAATTCTGGGTATAAACTCATCGATCTGGAAGAAAGGTGACTTTACTTCTTAATTTAACTTTCCTAATTAATTCCACGTAGTTGAAGTTTGAATAAACTGGACTCATCTTCAAATGGAACTTTGATCTGACAAAAGGTGACACACGGGGTATGAAAGACATCATTTATTTAAGACAGGAGAATGATGCTGTTCAAAATTTATGTCAAAAAGCATATTGTAAATATATCATTATTTACTGCATTTAAAAGGTAAGATCATTTGTCTGTGTTCACATTCCTAAGAAGAAAATATATCAAAACCAGAAACATAGCCTGTGCCTTTGATCATGGAATGTAACACACACACACACACACACACACACACGATCACTGAAGCCCAAATCAAATTACATTCATTAGGAAATAGCAATCTTCTGAAGTGAACTTATTTCAGAAATTAAATAAATACCTTTAAATACAGTTCCTTTCCTTGAAACACAGTCACTAGTTGCAAATGGATGTGTTGATATCATCAACCTAGCCCGAATTAAATAAGTACCATATTTGTAGATATATTGATCAATCTTTGGCTCCAGTGTCTTATAAGATTTGTGTTCCAAATTTGGTTTCCAGGTTGCATATTTTGTTCAGTTTTTGTCTTTAGTGGTATCAGTATCACCATTGATACCTTTGATTGTGACTTGAGGGGAAGACCTACTGTTATCTTCTTTGATCTTTTCCACATATATGTGTGGGGTTAAAATTCCAATAGTATTTTCTTCATCACAAGGGAAGACATGACACAAGGAACTGAAAGTCAAGTGAGATCCCAGAGGAAACCATGGTAGTAGCTTTATGTTTGTATAAAGAATTGCTTACAGAGGGTGAATCTGAAAGATTGGGGAGAACTTGGACACGTCTTGAAGTTGCAATTGCACATGATGTTATATAAAATTGAGGAAAAGTCAACTCCACCTACCAAAAAATAGGGGTGTAGAGGCAGATGGAGGGCATTGTGGGATGATAGAGATTATGGTTGTGCTAAAACTGACATAAAGAGATTAAAAGGTATAAATAAGACTGCAAAATTTAACATTAAGAACATTATTCTTTTCTTAACTAGGAGTTAGGTAAGCAACTCAGTTTTTGAAAAATAAAACTGTTCTGAACTTTCCAAGTATGCTTTCATCTCTGCTTTAGAAAGAAGTCTAGAAGAAGTCATCTTCATTTTCAGTTAAAAGCAAACAAGCACATTTTAAAAATCCAAACAAAAGTTTTCTTAGTGTTTAATAAAAACAGTGCTTCTTTTAAAAGGAGCATTTAAAAATCTTTCTTTTATACAACATGGGGAATAGTTCCTGTAAAACTTGGTATACTGGAAATTTCTGATTGAAATCAAGGACTGCCTTTTCAGGGTACCAAATTTGACAATATTTTCCCCAGACTTTTTAAAGGAAATGAAAGCTTGTGCTGTGTATTAGCCATTCCTCAAAGGCATCTCGAAAGAAACTATCAAACTTGTTCTCTAAGGCCTAAAACCAAAATTTCAAAGACTATGTCAATCATATAAAAAAATAATATAGTCCTCTCCTCTTTTAGCAGATTGTTTTGCATTTCACAAAAGGAATATAAAGTGAAAAATACTTTTTTTCTGTTCATAAAGATTAAGGATTAAGGTCAACATTAAAAAATAAGCACTATTCTTGTGATGACAGTTAAGGTGTATGTTGATGGTAAAGCACTTTATAAATATTTGAATACATAATAGGGAAATTTTTGATTTACAGAGTTTATAGCTGAGGACTCTTGGAAACAAACCAAAGGGTATTTAGCTTTGATAAAATGAAGCAAATTTTATTTTATTTCACAACCATTATATAGTGCTAAAATGGACACCAGGGACTATTTTAAGCCCACTACAAATATTAACTCCTTTGAACTTTGAATACACATAGTAATGTCCTCTAAAAAGCCATCCTGATAGAAAATTGTTTATTGATGATATTGATTCTTTTAAGGAACCACTGTGACCATGACCAGTAACTCTTTAATTACTGATTTGCAAATAACGTTTCCTTCAGTATGAAGATAGGATGTTGTGTTGCATCTCCCTTCTCTTGAGGATTTTTTTTTAACCTAGGAAGCCACAATAATCTGGATACAGTCAGAATGTAATCATGTTTCTTTAGGGAAGAGTGTTACAATAAATTATTCTTTTCATTTAGCAGTATCTTAAGATAACATATAATGAGAGTTCTCAAATTTTCTTAATAAAGAAATTCCTTAGGATAACTCAATAAAAATTGGATCCTTGAAAATTCCATTTGAATTTTTGCAGATTTTCAACAGATATAAGTGCACTGTCACCACCTGTGTTGCTGATTCATAGTCCAAACCATCCACATTTTTCAGAACTGTCCAGATTTCATATATTCTGATTTGCTAAAGCTGCTGTTATACAAAATACCAGAAATGGACTGGCTTTTATAAAAGGGTTAATTAAGTTACAAATTCACAGTTCTAAGGCCAGAAATGTGTCCAAACTGAGGCATCAACAAGAGGATGCCTTCACTGAAGAAAGGCCAATGGTGTACGGAACACCTCTATCAGCTGGGAAGGGATGTGGCCAGCATCTGCTGGTCCTTTGCTCCCAGGTTGTGTTTCAAAATGGCTTTCTTCAAAATGTCTCTGGGCTTCTGTCTCTCTTAGCTTCTCTCTCTCAGCTCTCTGCTTGGTTCTCTCTCAGCTTCTCTGAGCTCCTTCTCTCCATGAGCTCTCTTAAAGGAGTCCAGTGAACTAATCACTGGGTGAGTGGGCCATACCTCCAAGGAAATGATCTAATCAAAAGGTCTCACCTACAGTTGGGTGAGTCACATCTCCATGGAAACATTCAATCAAAAGGTTCCACCCAACAAGCTTGGATTAAAAGATCATGGCTCTTCTGGGGTCCATAACAGTTTCAAACCAGCACAGTTCCCATTTTTGTCTCACCAGTCCTGATTTTTTTGGACAAAAACCATAATTACATTATCCATTCTCATTCTGCTTCTTAGAAAGTTTAAAATAAGTGTTAGGCACTTGAGAAACTGCTATAATTTTGATTTTAAACAGTTATTGAAAATGTTTATTTAAAATGATGGGCAAAAATATTTCTGTTAAAAAAATAAGAGGAAGCTTCTTTTCCAACTTTCCTTTTTGTCTATTTCAGGTTTTCAATCTCTTTCTGTCTCTGTTTTCAGGATAAAAGTGAAAAGTGAACCCAAGGTGTGAAAAACCGTCTACCACCTTGATGCTCTATTTTTCTTCAGTTTCATTTATTTTGTGAGATGCTAAAAAAAAGCCAATATCCAGCTGAGGTTATATCTTTCATTCAGTTTCCCTAGCAACCTACTTTTACTCCTGCAAAATACTAGTTTTGGTGAAGTCAACATAATCATTGCATTCAAGATTCTGTTCAATCACAATTTTTTTTATGAGTCATACAATAAAATGTTGCTTCTGTGAATTACAGACACATATTTAGCTTTTATTATTGGGAACGTACTAAAAGTTATAAAAATAGGTATAAAATTGGTTTGAAAATACATTGAACAGAGCATGTAATTTCTTCAACAATAAAAAAGGAACATGGCTTTAGAAAGAATCAGTCTGAATAAACTAATCTGATCCCTTACCATGAAAGAGGTATAGATAAGTTAAAGGGATGTGGAAGAAATAGAAAAAAAAATCTGATTCAGGTCTGCAATAAATGGTTCTGTCGTTCTTTTTCATGTGAAAACTTTGGGCATTACTGGTCTGTCTCTGGATCCTTTTTATACACTCAAAATATTTGGAAACTCAATGTTATTTAATCACTGAAGAGAGAGAAGGTAGAGTAGGGAGATATAGTGGGGAATAAGGTTTCTACTCTACCCTGCTCTTGCTTCTGCTATGGGAAACTGTTGCTGGAGAAAATTACATGAGCCAAACTGGAACCTGCATAAAGTCATGATTTCCAGTCTCATACGGACTCTCAATTCCCTCCTTCCTCAACCTCTGACCCTACTGCCCAGGAGATAAGTTCACATCCTACTTCATAGATAAAGAAGCCATCAGGAAAAACTTTCCTTCTTACCCAAACATGTCCAAACTCACCTGCATGCCTATTCTGCTAACCCCTCCATCTGTACTTTGGATCCCATGCTTCTTTTGCAATCAGTTTTTCTCTTTCTCTCCTTCCTGTTCAACCTCTTTAAATTCCCTTCCTCTGACTCCTGTCCCCAACACAACATTTACTTCTAGTCTAAATAAACAACATGCTTTCTTGTCTGCAGGAATTTTCCCATGATTTTGCCTCTGTTTGGGTCATTCTTTAGTTAAACCTTTCTTATCGTTCAGGACACAGCTTAGAAATTTATTCCATGAAAACTTCTTTGACCTCTTCCAAGTCTCGGCAAGAAGCCCATCATGTATTTACAATACTCTGTGCTTTTAGCATTTAACACAGAACAACTTAGGATGCTCACATTGCTTGGTGGTGAGAGTCAGCTAAATCCAAGAAGTCCTGAATTATTCTTACACGTGGACCCTAAGCTTCCTTAATCTACGACCAATCCCTAGTCAGTGTCCCCATTCTCCAGCTGTTGGGCCCCTAGTCTTCCTTTCTGTTCTTTGAGTTGTTCATGGATTCCATTTCCACAGATGCAATTCTAAGCCACTAACCTGCAGGGTAGTTTTGGCAGAAGTGAGAATTATGGAGGTAGGATGGCAGCTGCTGGTCTGATAGACTGGAAAAGGCTGCTACAGGTCTGGGCCAGCAGATACAGTGAATAGAAGTTGGGAAGTAGGTTAATGGTGGTGACAATGATGGATTAGTCAACCCATCTGTAATTTATTTTGTATATGATGTGAGTTAGGACTTCAGTTTTATTTTGTTTCTTAAAGTGAATGAACAATTGAGATACCATTTATTAAATAAATCATTTCCCACTGTATTGTGATTGTGTTATTTTTCCATAATTTCACTATCTTTGGCTTATTAGGTATACCTCTTTTTGTTTTTACTGTTGGTCTGTGTTCTTGGTAGTCGGTCAAGGGTCTATAATAGGCATCAGTAACTTAGCACAATCTACATATAAGAACTTCATCACAGAATACCTCCATTTCCTTCTATCCCCCTCCTAGCCATTGTTTTTGCTGTCCCTACAGCTTACTTATACATGTGTTACATGCCCCACAATACATTGTCATTATTTTTGTGTTAATTGATCAATTATATCTGAAATGATTTTTTTAATGAGGAGGAAGGTCTTTTACATCCACCCACATATTTACCATATCCAGTACTCTTTATTTCTTTGTACAAATTCATATTTCCAGCTAATATTATTTCCCTTCTTCAAGATTTCTTTTAACATTTGTTGTATTGCCAATCCAATGGCAATTAATTTTCTCAGCTTTTGTTTGTCTGAAAAAGTATATCACCTTCATTTTTTGTAGTTTTTTGGGGGGTTAGAATTCTAGATTCACAGACATTTTTATTCACTGTTTTAAAGATGTCGCTCCATTGTCTTCTGGCTTGTGTTGTGATGAGAAATCTGCTGCCATTCTTTTTCTTTCTTCCTCTGTATTGTCTTGTATCTTTTTCTTTTCTTTTTTTGCTTGGCTACTTTTAAGAATTTTTCTTTATTGCTGGTTTTTGCAACTTCAATTATGCTATGCCTTCATGTGGTTTTCTTCCATATTTCTTCTTCTTTGGGTTTATTGAGCTTTTTGGACCTGTGGTTTTATAGTTTTCATTAAATTTGGAAAACATGCTGCCACTACTTCTTCAAATACTTTTTATGTTCTCCAACCCAGCCCTCCCTCCTTTCTTAAGACTACAATCACACAGATATTAAGCTGCTCATTATTTTCCCATAGCTCACTGATGCTCTGTTCAATTTCTCTTTCTGTTTTATTTTGGATAGATTCTATTGCCATGTCTTCAAGTTTGTTAATCTTTCCTTCTGCAGTGTTCAATCTGCTTTTAATCCTATCAGTACATTAGTATATTTTTCATTTCAGATATTGTATTTTTGATTTCTAGGTATTTGATTTGTTTTTTTAATATATATAAATAACATATCTCCTATTTCTCTACTTCTTATCCCAATGCTTTCCTCTACCTTCTTGAACATATGGATTGAGTTTACTTTCAATAGATATTTTACCATCCTTGTCTATTAATTATAGTGTATTTATCATTTCTGGTTCTGTTGACATTGCTTGAGTTTTCTCCTGGTTATAGGTCATTTTTCCTGCTTCTTTGTACACTTGATAATTTTTTATTGGATGCTAGACTTTGTGATTTTACATTATTGGGTGTTGGATATTTTTGTATTCCTTTAAATGTTTGGGGGCTTCTTCCTGAACAAAGTTAAATTACCTGAAGTCAGTTTGATCTTTTTGAAGTTTACTTTTAATCTATGTTAAGGTAGGTTCAGAACATCTTTCATTATAGGTATAATTTTGTTTAAAATAATACCCTTCTATGGACTCTCTCTAATGGCTTGTGTACAAAGTCTTTCCACTCTGGGAGGTTCTGCATGAAATCCAGGGATGGCTGAACCTACCCCTCTCTGGTTGGTTCTTTCCCCAGCCTTAGATAGTTTCCACACATGCACCAAGAGGGTTACTCGGCAGATCTCCTAAGCTCTCTCTGTGCAGTTTTCTCCTCCCTGGCACTCTACTCTGTGAATTAAAACGGCTTTGGCTTCTTTGACCTCTGCCTTCTCAACTCAGTGAGCTTGCTGGGCTGTTTGAGTACCTTCTCCCTACACTTAAACCTGAAAATGCTCTCTAGTTAGTGAAATAGTGCACTCATGGGGCTTACATTGATTGTTTCATCTTTCTCAGGAATCATCGCCCTATGCTGCCTGTTTTCCAATGTTTCAAAACTTGTTTCATGTATCTAGTCTGGTTTTCTAGATGTTTAAGGTAAGGGGTTAAATCCAGTCCCTGTAATTCTATCCTAGTCAGAAGTGGAAGTCTCATTTTCCCACTATGTTTGAATGCTGTCTTTGTTAGACATTAAATTTCTACATGTACTGTAATATATCTATTGGCTCTTTGAACTGTTACTCTATTATAGCTACTTATTCGTGTGCTAATACCATATTATTTTGGTAAAGATAGCTTTACGTTGTAATGTTTGCAAGGCAAATCCTTCCTGCCCTTTTCATAATTTTTCGTTTTTTAACTGCTTTCAGATGGCTTTATGGTATAAAGATTTTCTCATTTTTATATCTTGTTATATGCCCTCCAATAGCAACTTAATTATCTTACTTTACTAGGTTCCCTAGAACTGCCAAATCAGTGTTGCTTAATTTAATGAAAAAGGTGCTTGTATTTCACCATTTAGAATAATATTTGTCGGTGGTTTGGAGTTTATTTCCTTTATAATATTTAAGCCATTTCTTTCAATGCCTACTTTCTTTAGAGTTTTTATTATAATTGCTAATATATTTTATCAAGTGCCATTTCAAAATCTGTTGAAATGATCAAAAAGTTTCTCTTGTACTTTGTCAATTAATGAATTATATGATTGGGGCATTCTGATGTTGAACCACCTTTCCATCCCTAAAATAAACCTTACTTGATCATTTTGATATATTATTCATGAATTGGAGGGATCCTGTTCTTAAAAGTTAGATTGGATTAAAAAAAACAAACCCACCAATATGTTGATTTCAAGAACTACTCTTAAAACAAAATAATGAAAAAATATTAAAAAATAAAGATATGTGTCCTGAATAGCCAAAAATGTCTTGAGAAAGAGGAACAAAGTGGGAGGTCTCACACCACCTGATTTTGAAGCATGTTACAAAGCTACAGTGCTCAAAACAGCATGGTACTGGCATAAGGATAAATATACCGACCAATGGAATCAAATTGAGTGTTCAGAAATAGACTCTCACATCTATAAACAACTGATCTTTGATAAGGCAGTCAAGCCAAAGCAACTGGGACAGAGCAGCCTCTTCAATACACGGTGTTTTGAGAACTGGATATCCATTTCCAAAAGAAGAGGACCCCTATCTCACACCTTATATAAAAATTAACTCCAAATGGATCAAAGACCTAAACATTAGCGCTAGGACCATAAGACTCTTAGAAGAAAATGTAGGACAATTTCTTAAAGCTCTTGTGATAGGAGGTGGATTCCTACACTTTACGCCCAAAATGCAAGCAACCAAAGAACAAATAGATAAATGGGATCTCCTCAAAATCAAACACTTTTGTACATCAAAGGATTTTGTCAGAAAAGTAAAAAGAGAGCCTACACAATGGGAGACAATATTTGGAAACCACATATCAGATAAGGGTTTAATATCCCGAATATATAAAGTGTTCCTACAACTCAACAACAGAAAGACAACCCAGTTTCAAAATGGGCAAAAGACATGGACAAACACTTTTCTGAAGAGGAAATACAAATGGCTCAAAAACATATGAAAAAATGCTTAACTTCACTGCCTATTAGGGAAATGCAAATCAAAAACCACAATAAGGTATCGTCTCACACCTACCAGAATGGCCATTATCCAAAAAAACAAAATTACAACTGCTGGAGAGGATGTGGAGAAGGAGGCACACTTATTCACTATTGGTGGGAATGTAGAATGGTGCAACCACTCTGGAAGACAGTGTGGCAATTCCTCAGGAAGCTAAGTATAGATTTGCCATATGACCCAGCTATTTCATTACTAGGTATATACTCAGAGGAACTGAAAGTTAAGACACAAATGGACATTTGTAAACCAGTGTTTATTGTGGCATTATTCACAATAGCCAAGAGATGGAAATAGCCTAAATGTCCATCAGTGGACAAGTGGATGAACAAACTGTGTTACATCAACACGATGGAATATTACGAAGCTGTAAGACAGAACAGAGACACGAAACATATAATAATGTGGATGAATCTTGAGGACATTATGTTGAGCGAAGTTAGCCAGCAACAAAAGGACAAATACTGTATGGTCTCACTAATATGAATTAATGTTAATGAGCAAACTTTGAGAGTTAAAAGCTGATAACACAGGCTATCAGGAGATAGAAAGAGGGTAGAGAGCGGGCATTTGATGGTGAAAGAGTACAGAATGTTCAGCAGGATTGATTGTATAGACCCATAAATTGATAGCATAAAACTGTGTGATGGTAGCACAATATTGTAACTACACTGAACAAAGATGACCATGAGTAAAGCTGAAAGAGTGGGCAGGAGCATGTGTGACACCTGAGGTAAAGACAGAAGATAAAGATTGGGACTGTTTAACTTAGCAAAAACTGAAGTGGTCAATGATTATGATTAAACTTACAAATGTAAAACTGTTCTTGCATTTAGGAGAACAAATGAATGTCAACCATGCAGAGTGTTGGAAAGGGGATGGTAGTGGGGAAAAAATATAATCAAAGCAAAATGGAGTCTATGGTCAACAGTAACATTGTAATATGCTTCCGTTAAATGTAACAAAGTCAATATACCAAAGCTAAATAAGTATGAGAGGGAGATAAAGGAAGGGATATGGGATTCTTGGTAGTGGTGGTAGTGTCTGACCCTACTAATACATTGTATTGTATGATCTTTTCTTTTTCTTTTTATTATCTTTTTTATTATTCATTAAAAAAAAACAACTTTTTTTTCCCTAGTAATCAATATATTCAAGTGCTGACTGTGGTGATAAATGCACAACTGTATGATGATACCATGAACAACTGACTGAATACTGTGGATAATTATATGGTATGTGAATATAAAAAAAAAAGTAGATTGGAAATGGAGAAAGAAAGTAAATGAAAAATGGGGATGGGGGTAGGGGATGTTTTAGGTGTTCTTTTTCACTTTTATTTTTATTCTTATTTTTATTTCTTGTTGAAGTAATGACAATGTTCAAAAATTAATTGTGATGAAGGCACAACTATGTGATGATACTGCGAACAACTGATTGTACACTAAGGATGATTGTAGGTTATGTGACTATATCTCAATAAAATTGCATTAAAAAATTTTAAAAAATTTAAAAAAATAAAGATACAGACAAAGAGAAGAAATGATAATATTGATATCAGATATAGAATTGAAAGGTACAAATAATAAAGGAGAATATTATGATAAAGGGCAAAACTTATGAAGAATATATAATAGCTATGGGCTTTTATGCACCAGAGTAGCAGTTAAATACTAATAGCTTGTACTTTAGTTTCTAAAATACAAACTATTTGAAATTTAAGAAAAACATAATTAAAATATAATTATAGTGGGATCCCAATATAGTTCTATCTGAACTGGATAAACTAAGAATACAAAGCTTAATTAAGGATATAATGGAATTAAATTATTTAACAAAACCTCAATTTTATATATATGTAACTTTTATGTTCTTTAAATTGAGAATATACTTTTCCCACAAGATCATGGCACATTTATAAAAACTTATTGTGGAGATCTAAGATGGCGGCATAGAGAGGAGTGGAAGCTAAGTAGTCCCCCTGGAACAACTAAAAAAAAAACCAGAAACAACTAGTAAATAATCCAGAATAACTGCAGGAGGACAGACGTGAACATCCAATCATCATACACCAACCTGAATTGCGAGGAATGCCCGAGCTCTCAGCATAAAATCTGCAAGTAAGAACTGCGGATCCAAATCGGGAGACCCCTCCCCCATAGCCCGAGTTACAAAGCCTCGTGGTGCCAGAGAGAAGCTTTCTCCCAGTGAGCGAATATAGCTCAGCTGAGCTCCAACTGGGGTTTTAATTAGCGAGTGTGAACTGCTCACTACGAGGTGCGAATCCCCAACAAGTAGACAGAGGCTTTGGGTGACGACTAACCTTGGAAAGCTGGAGGGGCTCCTCGGACTAGCTCTGTTCCTTTTTCAACTCAGTGGAGAAAGCCTCGGCCCTTTTGGGTTCCCAGTTCTGTGACCCAGACAAGGGTGTGGCACAGGCAGAGAGAGACCATTGAAATGCTAATGACCTCCCACTAAGGCATCCATCTTCTCTAAAGAGGAAAGGGGTGGGGCCCAGCTTTACTGCCTGCCTTTCATTCAGAACTTACACCAGTCAAGAATTATAGGCTAATCTTTGCATCAGGCAGACAGTGTCCCTTCATGGCCGGTGGCCCAGGGCTTAGCTTGAGGGACAATGTGCACAGCCTTCCTTCAGCAGAGGTCCTGGAAGATCACAGCTGAGAAGGGAGGCCCGCTTGGAAAACCCAGGGACACTATGTCAATGCCAGTGGTACGTGGGTCAGTGACAGAAAATCTGGGGCAAAACTGAAATGAAGGCTTAGACTCTTGTGGCGGCCTTGAATCTCCGGGAACCTGGGGATTTGAATATTAAAGCTGCCCTTCCTCCCTGGCCACCCATACACATGCCCCACATTCAGGGCGGATGGCTCCAGCAACACACCCAAACTGAGTTCTCCAACCTAACCCACAAGAAGTATTTCCCCACACACCACAGAGTCAGAGTTGGGGAGAACAGACTGGAGGCATATAGGTGACTCGCAGACGCCATCTGCTGGTTAGTTAGAGAAAGTGTACGCCAACAAACTGTGTTTCTGAAAAATTAGATTGGTATCTTTTTTTTTTACAACTTGAAAGAACCCTATCAAGCAAAGCAAATGCCAAGAGGCCAAAAACAACAGAAAATCTTAATGCATATGATAAAACCAGACGATATGGAGAATCCAACTCCAAATTCCCAAATCAAAATATCGGAAGAAACACAGTACTTAGCAAAATTAATCAAAGCACTACAATCGAGGAACGAAAACATGGCAAAGGATTTAAAGGACATCAAGAAGACCATGGCCCAGGGTATAAGCAACATAAAGAAGACCCTAGAAGAGCATAAAGAAGACATTGCAAGAGTAAATAAAAAATAGAAGATCTCATGGAAGTAAAAGAAATTGTTGGCCAATTTAAAAAGGCTCTGGATATTCACAATACAAGATTAGAGGAAGTTGAACAACGTCTCAGTGTCCTAGAAGTCCAAAGAACAGAAAATGAAAGAACAAAAGAAAGAATGGAGAAAAAAATCGAAAAAATCGAAATGGATCTCAGGGATACGATAGATAAAATAAAACGTCCAAGCTTAAGACTCATTGGTGTCCCAGAAGGGGAAGAGAAGGGTAAAGGTCTAGAAAGAGTATTCAAAGAAATTGTTGGGGAAAACTTCCCCAACCTTCTACACAATATAAATACACAAAGCATAAATGCCCAGCGAACTCCAAATAGAATAAATCCAAATAAACCCACTCCGAGACATATTCTGATCAGACTCTCAAGTACTGAAGAGAAGGAGCAAGTTCTGAAAGCAGCAAGAGAAAAGCAATTCACCACATACAAAGGAAACAGCATAAGACTAAGTTGTGACTACTCAGTGGCCACCATGGAGATGAGAAGGCAGTGGCATGACATATTGAAAATTCTGAGAGAGAAAAACTTCCAACCAAGAATACTTTATCCAGCAAAACTCTCCTTCAAATTCAAGGGAGAGCTTAAATTTTTCACAGACAAACAAATGCTGAGAGACTTTGCCAATAAAAGACCTGCACTACTTCAGATTCTAAAGGGAGCCCTACCAACAGAGAAACAAAGAAAGGAGAAAGAAATATAGAGAATTTTAACAGACATATATAGTACCTTACATCCCAAATCACCAGGACACTCATTTTTCTCTAGTGATCACGGCTCTTTCTGCAGAAGGGACCATAAGCTGGGACATAAAACAAGCCTCAATAAATTAAAAAAAAAAAAAAATTGAATATACTCAAAGCACATTCTCCAACCACAATGGAATACAAATAGAAGTCAATAATTTTTGAACTGTAACTCCACTATTTACTTCTACATGATATAAATTACATGAACTCTAATGACAAATCAGTGGTTTTGAACTCAAGTGTAAAATATGTAATTTTAGACAACTATATAAAGGTGGGGGAATGGAGGAGTATAGGATCATAGTTTATGTGTCCTATTGAAGTGAAGGTGGGATCAAAAAAAAACAAGATTGATATGGATTTAAGAGGTTAATTTTAACCCCCACAGCAAACACAAAGAAATTATCAGAGAATATAACCATAGAGATGAAATGTAGAGTTTGGGTTAAGAGAAATGGGGGAAGGGGCAATGAGGAGTTAAGAAATGAGGGTGGAGTTGCTGTTTGAGGTGAAGGGAAATTTCTAGTAATGGATGGTGGGAAAGAGCATTACAACATTCTAAATGTGATTAATCCCACTAATGGAAGGCTAGGGAGGGGGTGGAATGGGAAGATTTAGGCGGTATATATGTTTCCACAACTGGAAAAAAAAAAGTCTAAATAGATGGCGATCGAATGCCAAGTATGAACTTGGATGGGATTGGAGGATAGAGGATAGGTGGCTCAAAGGGACACAGTTGAGACATAAGGTAAAGGAAATATAGAATGTAAGCTTTGTATCATTGTTGAATCTCTTGTACTTTGTACCTGTGCTTAATGGGATTGCATGAAAGAATGTTCTTGTTCATGGGAAGTGTATATGTGAATTATAGTGTATGTTCAAGGATGTGTGCAGCTACCTCTCATATGTTCAGAAGACAAAGCAATAGATGATGGATGATAGATAGGGAGGGAGGAAGGAAGGGAGGGAAAGAAATAGTGATGTGACAGTGTGATAAAGTTGGTGGATTGAGCTATAGGGGGAGGAGGGGTCAGGGTATAATGGAATTCTTTGTATGGGGTTAGTATTGTTTTTGCAACTGTTCCTATAACTTTGAATTTATTTCAAAATAAAAAATAACAACAACAAAAAAAAAAAAAAAGAAAGAAAGAAAAAAAACTCTCCTCAAAGTAAACAGTTTGAAAAAAAAAAAATCTCCCACTCTGAAGTTAAATTGTCCAGTTTCTCCCTACGGATATAGTTCTGTCAAGTTTTGCTTTATGTATTTTGAAGCTGTTTTATTAAACAAGTTTAGCATTGAAAAAAAAAAAGAAACTTATCGTATAGTTGGGCACAAATAAATGCCTAGAACATTTTTTTAAAGTAGAGGTCACTGAACATCAATTTTTTAAAAATTAGAAATAAACATTACAGAGTTAACTAAAACAAGTGACTTGGAAATTAAGAAACACACTCCTAAATAACAATTGGATCAATGAAGAAATAAAAATTGAAATTACAGGCTGTTGAGAAAGTAGTTAATTTAAGAACATTAAAATCAATGTCACACATAAAAAAAACCATGCATAGGAAAATTTATAGCTTTAAATACTATCATAATTAAAGAAAATGATTGAATATAAAGGAATTTAGTACTTGTCTTAGAAAATTAGAAAAAGAGCAAGAAGAAAATGTGAGGAAAATAGTAAGGAAATTAATAAGGACAAGAGACAAAATAATTACAGGGAAAACATTTTGTACACAATTATGTGGGAACAATTTGAAAACCAAGAAGAAATAAAAGATTACCTATGAAAATTTTTACAAGAAAAAATATATATATAAATATGAGTTATAAAGGTTGTTAATTTCTACTCTTTGGAAACAGATAATTTCAATGTATTTGAACTATTCCAGAACATAGATTTTTGTAGAAATCACCTAATTTATGTTAAGAATCGACTTCAACCTTAACAATAAAACTTACTAAAGAGAACAATGAAAAGAAGACTTATCCATTTCTCTTATTAATATAGATGCAATTTCTTAAAAATGTAATAATATCACTTAGAATGCAGCAGAAAATATGACCTGAATACATATGAATGTGTGAGGACAGAATATTAGAGCTGAGAGGAACCTGTCCAGGATATGCATACTTTTCAGTTTGTCATGGATAGCATTTTCCTTCTCTTTTTTCTTCCACTCCTCCCTTGTCCTTGAGACCTCTCTTGCTGTCCACCTGTCAACCTAAGCTGGGCTGCAGCTGCAGAGCAGTTTTCTGTTTTTGCTGCAGCCAAACCTGGGGAAGAAAAAAAAAACTCTGTATGCATATTCCAGAGCTGGAATATACAAACACAAAGCTGGAATATTCCAAACCTGGAATATGCATGCACAGGCTCTCCTAGGGCTTAGCAGTTGTTGATGTGAGAAATCCTTCCCTGGCAACTGCTGAGGGAATATATACATGTAGGGAATTAGGAGGTCCTGGAAGCCCAGAGCCACCTTTCAGTGACCCAGATGTGTGAACTGCAAGGGAGGCCCACAGATCATTCTGGGTGGCAGCTCTGGAGGGTGTCCTGGAACTCAGCCTACTTCCTAAAACTCTGGTTCCTCCACTATGCAGGAACTTTTCTTTCGTTTATAGTTGATACTGCAGTCAAAGCCGTTACTGCCTCCTCCAAAGCTGATGCTGGGTTCTAATTGAAGGAATAAGTAGCCTTTCCAAGCCTGCTCATGGGTCCTTTATTTTTAGCAACCAAGCTGGGATTGAGTGTGCCCCCCCCCCCCTTTGTGCTTCTTGTTTTCTGCTTCATCTCATCTGTCTTTCCATCTTTACCTTTTTGGCTAGACCCTATCCACCCATTCAGTTCAGTTGAGACTGGAAAGAATCAAGCACATTGTCAGTAGTTGCAGCTCACTGAGAAAACAATAGTCATTGAAGATGTGGAGTAGATTCATGATACTGGGAGCAATGGGTTTGGAGTAATACCAGAAGTTATAGCAGACCCTGAGGTGGCAATTCAGATGGTGACAGGTTGAGTGAGAGTGGCAGCAGCTTCCATGGTGACATGGTGGCTTTAGGAGAAGCAGGGAAAAAATAAATGCCAGGGATAGGGACTTTTCCATGGTTGGTTGCTATACTCCATCTGTCATAGACATTGTAATTGCCTCTAGCATCCATTTCATAAACTCCCCTTTGGCTTGAGTGGGATTGAACTCGTCCTCAGCTCTAGGAATGGGACCTGATTTGACCTAAGCTGTTTATGGCAATCTTGCTATAATAATTAGTTCAAGGATAAGAAAAACTCAGCTCTCAGCCAATTGGTGCATGGAATTCCTTTGTTGAAAGTGGTTGTTGCAGGGATGCACATACTATTAAAATGGTCCAATTAGGTACTGAATTCAGAACTTCTGTTAGTATGGTTTTAGTAATCTATTGCTAAGAAAAAAAAACACCTCAAACTTGATGGGTTAAAACAACACTTTATTATTTCTTACAATTTTGTGAATTGGCTCCATGGGTGGTACTTCTTCTTGTCTTGTCTGAAGTCATTTATGTAGTTGCAGCCATCTGAAAGCTCAGTTGGGGCTGGGGGGCTCCAGATGGCCTTGCTTTCATGTCTGGTGGTTGATACTGAATGTCAGTGGGATACCTCAGCTCAGTCATCTTCCCGTAGGCTACACTGAGCCTTTTCCTAGCATGGTCATCTCAGGTTTCTAAGAGACAAGAGTGGAAGTTCCCTAATCTCTGGAAGTTGTACATGATCATTTCCATCATATTCTGCTGGTCAGAGCAATTCACAAGGCAATTCACAAGCTCAGAATTAATTAAGGCAGTTGAAAAATAGGTTCCATCTCTTAAATGGAGCAGCAGAATTGTCAAATAACAAAGGGGCATAAATGCATCATGATTCATTAAGGGATGTTATCTATCCACAATGGGTGAATGGGCAGGGTATGCATATAAGTAATATACATAGCATAACCCCATGTGCAGTATTATCTTTAAAACATTATCATGTAAACGTCTCCATCTAAAGGGTATTGCAGTTTTCATTGCTTTCCCTTCAGAACTGGCTTTCTGATCTACCACATCGCTCTGTGTGGACACTTGTTTAAGTGTAATGCCCACATGTGATTAATTAGAGAATGAAGGCACCATTGATTCTTTCTTTTTGGCTATCATAAATATATTTATTTAAATATTCCACTGGCAGCTGTATTATATCAAATTGGAAAGTTCTAGTTAAAGATGGTTCAAGATAGTGAATGTATGTGTTTTTCCTCAATCTCTTCAAACCCTCTCCCCATGACATAAAAAGAAAAGGAAAAAATATAAGAATGGAAGAGAAATGAGGAGGAGCAACTTTGACAAATCTCTGAAAGATAAAAAGATTGTGGAAGGTTTCTCACAAGGAAAAGAGAGTGAGGAGGTAGTAGAGCAGAGCAAACAGGAGGGGACTTAGGCAGAAAACTCTGCAGTTGTAAAGATTGTGGGAATGAGAAAGATGGTGTAATCGAGAAGCCTGTCTACAGCAAATTACCCATCTTTCCTGACATGCACATCTCTCTGCTTTCCTGCCCTGTTTTCCCTGATGTTAAGTGTAGACATCAATCTCAGGCCAAAAATACCTAAGAATTCTTCTCTAATAAAGTAGAAGTATCTGCCTAGGGAGAATGATGACGTAGGTGCCAGTACTGTAGAATAAAGTTCTCCAATTTGGGTGCTGGAATCTCCACAACTAAAGACCTGCTCCCTACCTGTTCCTCTGAAAGCTTCACATCTTTTAGGGGAACTTTGGACACACAGAACACAGAGAGATTGCCCAGTCAGCCTTCCTAATAATGGGAGAGACCAAGCAGGCTAACAGGCTCACATACCAATGTTAAAGGAAAACTACCCCTGCTACAGAGAAAAAGTAACCCATTTCTGATTCTTAACTAGGATGGATATCCAAAGACCATCAGCATCACAAGAGAAAGGACAAGATACACAAACAGAAAAACTGACTCTAGAAGAAACAGAATAATTCAGAGAAAGAGATTTGAGAAAATATTTTCTCTATAGAACAAAAACAGAATGCTATAAGAAGGGAAGAGTCAACAAGCAAGAACATTTGTTAGACATACAAGCATATGCCAAATGAAAATTTCAGAGCAAGTTTAGAATATTGTTCTGGTTCGCTAATGCTTCCATTATACAAAATACCAGAAATGGGTTGGCTTTTATAAAGGGTGTTTATTTGGTTACAAATTTAGAGTTATAAGGCCACAAAAGTGTCCAAACTAAAGCATTAACAAGACGATACCTTCACTGAAGAACAGCCAATGGCATCCAGAACACTGCTGTCAACTGGGAAGGCACATGGCTGGCATCTGCTGGTCCTTGCTCCTGGGTTGTATTTCAAAATGGCTTTCTCTAAAATGTCTCTGACCTTCAAAAGTTTTAGTTGAACATCTCCAAATGTCCTTCTGTCTGCATCTCTAAGTGTCTCCAAGCATCAGCGTCAGCAGGCATCTCCAAACATCTCTGTCTGCCACCCTTAAGGACTCCAGTGATCTAATTAAGACCCATCCTGAATGGGTGGGGCCATACCTCCATGGAAATCATCTAATCAAAGGTGTCACCAACAGTTGGGTGAGTCACATGTCCATGGAAACAACCTAATCGAAATGTCCCACAAGATTGGATTAAAACATGACTTTTGGGGGGATATAATATATTCAAACTGGCACAAATATAAACTTTAGTAGGTTTCTCACAACATAGAGGAAAAAAACCCAACAAACAAAACAGAGATCAAACACTTGAAATAAAAGATAAGAAATACAGAGAATGAATCATTCTAGGAGGTTCAACTCAACTAATAGGAGTTCCAGAAGAAGAGGCACACATTAACAAAGGGGAGAAAATTTTGAAGAAATAATACAAAAATAAAACTTCCGAAAGATGGCAGCATAGAGAGGAGTGGAAGCTAGTCAGTCCCCCTGAAACAAATAATAATCAACAACTAATAAACAACTAGGAACAACTAGTAAATAATCTGGAATAACTGCGGGGGGACAAACGTGACTATCCACTCATCATACACTAATCTGAATTGGGAGGAATGCCCAAGATTGTAGCATAAAATCTGTAAGTAAAAACTGTGGATCCAAACTGGGAACCCCCTCCCCCATGGCCCAAACTGCAAAGCCTCTTGGTGCTAGAGAACAGCACTCTCTGAACAAGCGAATATAGCTCAGCTGAGCTCCAACTGGGGTTTTAATTAACAAACGGAGACTGCTCAATACAAGCTATGAATCCCCAATAAGCAGACAGAGGCTTTTGGTGACGACTGACCTTGGAGAGCTGGAGGACCTCTCTGGGAGAGAGGGGAAGCCCAGAGGACCAGATGCTGTCTCTGGCCAATGGGTGAAATGGGGGTGGGGGGTGGGGAGGGCCAGACTGACCCTGAAGTGGAGCTTTCTGTCCCTTTTTCAGCTCAGTGGAGAAAGCCTCAGCCATTTTCAATACCCAGCGCCCAGATCCAGAAAACAGTGGAGACAGCAGAGTCAGAGACTATTCAAATGCAAATGACCACTCCCTAGCGGGTGTATCTTCCCTAAGAGGAAAGAGGCGGTGCCAAGCTCTACTACCAGCCTTCCTTTCAGAACCAGACCCCAGAGCCTGGGGGAAAACAGCCACATGCCACACCTCCTTACACCAGTCTGGAGCTACAGGCTGACAGGCACCACCTGCTGGGCAGAAAAGCACAGTGACTTGAGGCCTCACAGGGTGTACCAATCTTCTAAGACATACCATCAGGGAAACCAGATACTATTGCCTCCTTCCAAGACCTGAGCCCGTTCTGGTCTGGGAAAACCTGATTGGGGTAACCAAGGAAACCAATGCCCAGACAATAGAAAACGACAAGCTACAGTAAGAAAAACGAAGTTATGGCCCAGTCAAAGGAACAAACTTACACTTCAACTAAGATACAGGGATTTAAACAACTAATACTAAATCAATTCAAAGAGTTTAGGGAAGATATGGCAACAGAGATGAAGCATATAATGAAAACACTGGGCCTACATGAGGCAGAAATAAAAAGTTCAATAAAACAACTTATAGAATATGGAAATGAAAGGCACAACATAAGAGATGAAAGACACAATGGAGACATACAACAGCAGATCTCAAGAGGCAGAAGAAAACACTCAGGAACTGGAGAACAAGGCACCCGAAAGCCTACACACAAAAGAACAGATAAAGAAAAGAATGGAAAAATATGAGCAACATCTCCAGGAACTTAAGAGAAAAATGAAATGCAGGAATGTACATGTCATGGGTATCCCAGAAGGAGAAGAGAATGGAAAGGGGGCAGAAGCAATAATAGAGGAAATAATCAATGAAAATTTCCCATCTCTTTTGACAGACATAAAATTGTGTATCCAAGAAGTGCAATGTACTCCAGACAGAATAGATCTGAACAGACCTACACCAGGACACTTAATAATCAGATTATCAAACATCAGAGATAAAAAGAGAATCCTGAAAGCAGCAAGAGAAAAGCGATCCATCACATACAAAGGAAGCTTGATAAGACTATGTACGGATTTCTCATTAGAAACCATGGAGGCAAGAAGTGGTGTGATATATTTAAGATACTGAAAGAGAAAACTCACCAACCAAGAATCCTATATCTGGCAAAACTGTCCTTCAAATATGAGGGAGAGCTTAAAATATTCTCAGACAGACAGACAATGACAGAGTTATCTGCTCTATGGGAAACACTAAAGGGAGCACTATAGACAGAAAGGAAAAGACAGAAGTGAGAGGTTTGCAACACAATTTTGGGAGATAGTAGCATAGCAATGTAAGTACACTGAAAAATCTGACTGTGAGTATGGTTGAAAAAGGAAGGTTAGGAGCATGTGGGACACCAGAAGGAAAGAGGAAAGATAAAGACTGGGATTGTATAACTCAGTGAAGCCCAGGGTGCTCAATGATTGTGATAAAAGGTACAAATATGTTTTTACATGAGGTAGAACAAATGAATGTCAACATTGCAGTGTTAAAAATGGTGTGGGATTGGGGGGAAAATACAATCAGTGCAAACCAGAGATAATAGTTAACAGAAACATTGTGTTATGCTTCCTTTAATATAACATAGGCAGTATAGCAAAGCTAAATGCATGTGGGGGAAACATAGGAGAAGGATATGGGACTCTTGGCATTGGTGATGTTGTCTGACTCTTTATTCTACTTTAGTTTAATGCTATCTTTCCTTTTGTTGCTTCTTAGCTGTCATGTTTTGTTTTTCTCTCTTTTTTTCTTTTTCTCTTGTCTCTCTACCTTCTTTGACTCTTCCTCCTCCTTTGTGGAAGAAATGGAGATGTCCTTATGTAGGTAGTGGCGATGGTGCTGAATACATAAATACGTGACTATACAGGGAACCATTGATTGTTTACTTAGGATGGAATGTATGGTGTGTGAACAAAACCATCTTAAAAAAAATGGGTTGATGAGGAAACCTTGAGGGCACTATATTGAGTGAAATAAGACAGACACATGAGGACAAACAGTGCAGTGTCTTACTGATATGAACTAATTATAATATGTAACTCACAGACATGAAATGTAAGTTATTAGGATATAGAAGGAGGCTCAAGAATGGGGAGAAGTTGCTTATTATGAGCAGAATGTTCAACTAGGGTGAACTTAAACTTTTTGAAATGGACAGAAGTGATGGTAGCACATTGTGAGAATAACTAACAGTGCTGAATAGTGTGTGAAGGTGATGGAAAGGGTAAGCTCAGTGTCACGTATGTCACCAGAAGGAAAGTTGGAGGTTAAAAGATGGGAATGTATAAAATAGTGAATCTAGTGGTGGACAATCTCCGTGATTAACTGTACAAATATTAGAAAGCTCTCTCATGAACTAGAACAAATGTATGACACTATAACTAGAAGTTAATAATAGAGGGGCATATAGGAAAAAAAATATACCTTTTGCAAACTATATACTACAGTTAGTAGTATTTTAACATTCTTTCATCAACAGTAACAAATGTACTATACCAATATTATGAGTCAATAATGAAGGGGGTGTGGTTAGGGGGTATGGGAGGATTTGAGTTTCCTTTTATGTGTATGTCTTTATTTCTTTTCTGGAATAATGAAAATGTTCTAAAAATTGAAAAAATTGTGGTGATAGATGCACAGCTGTATGATGGTACCATGGGCAATTGATTGTACACTTTGGATCTTTGGACAATTGTGTGGTATGTGAACAATCTCAATTAAGAAAAAAGAAAAGAAAACTTCCCCAGAGATCAGGAAAGACAACTTTTCTGCTTGAAAGAGTTTACTCAGCTCCTAAGAAAATAAATGAAAGGAGACCTGCGTGTCAACATAGTCCTGAAATCCTGTTGTCAGAACACAAAAGATAAAGAGAAGATTGCTAAAAACTTGTAAATAGAGAAGACCAGGTCCTCTACAAAGGATAGAGGGTCAAAATTTCACTGGACTTCTCAGTCCCATTACTCAATTCTGAAAAGGAGAGGAGAAATGCATTCAAAATTCTGATGGGCAAGAATTCTGAATCTAGAATTCTTAAGCTATCAATAAAGCATGATGGCACAAATATATTTTAGGTACACCTGGACTCTGAAAATTTACCTCGCATGCACCTTTTCTAAGGAAATTTTTTAAAGTATACTCCAGAAAAGTGAGTATAGATATCAAGAGGAAAGATTTCTGACTGAAGAGATGGTGGAATTCACCTGGAGCACTTTGAAAAACAATCACGGGGTGATAGTTACCGAGCTGGTCCTGAAGCTGTCAGTCCAGATTGGGAATGAAATCAGAGGACTTCAAGAAGAACAAAGAACAAGAATCGGAAAAAAAAAAAAAAATAATAGCACCTATGGTGCTATTAAATTTAGTGACTTGGTAATGAGAGAACATGTATCTTCTTTCCACAAAAAATTTAAGATCTTCACCAAAAACAAAAAACAAAAGCAAGTGACTGAAAAACAAACTGTGATAAAAACAGGGTTCAAAATGAAGGAAACCAAAAGATGTCATGCATGACTTTCAGCAGTTGATGATGTCTTATGAAACAGAAACCATTTAACCTAGAAGTGGTCCCTTGAGGAGCACGATAGTTATGACATTGAACCCAGAAAGAATGAAATGCATTCTTATCACACTACTTGGTTCTGCAGCAAGCATTATTAAAAGTCATAAAATATATACTCTTGTTTATTGATTTTACACTTTTAGAATGAAACATAGATGACCTAAATGTATTTTCAGAACATAAGATAAATATCAACCCTCACCATACAAAACTGAAGATATAACTCAGAAGACAGATGGTGAAAAGTGATGAGAGGTGGAGAGATGAAAAGAATTGCTAATAGTCTCATCTAATATAGTGGTGAGTCAAGAGATACTGCTGAAATTTTCTAAAACAAGAAATAATAGTTAGGTTTGTTATATATTGGTGCAAAGGTAATTATAAGTATCATAACTATCAAAAATGGTACAAGAAAGATGTTTCTCAGGTTCTGTTTTATATTAAAGCAATTCCAGAAGTATGTCAGGATAAAAGAGAGTTTTCACTACTAACAGAGGCCTAATATATTAAATATCTGTTTTTAGCAAATTAATTTTTGTACTTTGGCAAATGTGTTAGTATACATTTCTTTCAGAAACGGATTTTATTATATGATTGATACATGGCAGGTGAGATGAATGATATATCTTTGAGAACACAATAAAATAAATATTTTTGTAATTTCTTCTTTTTACCTAAGAGAATCACAATCCAGCAGTGAAGGTCCTTTACATATAGAACATTTTTCTCTAAGGAAAATAAAAGGGTATCTTTTTTGGCTTCTCCTTATGTAAAAGAGGATAGAGGAGAAACCAAAGACCAACTCAGACCTATCTTTGTTTAGAGATAGAATGATTAGGCTTGGGGAGACCAGTGTATTCTCTTTTCCATCCATTCATTAATATATTCAGCCAGCAAATATTTATTAATTACAATTCCATGCAGCCTCTGGAGAGGCTCTGGGCCCATCTTGGTTTCATAGTCCTTTCCTCCTTTCCTTCCAGACATTGTGGTCTGGTAGAGAATCCAGTCACTGAAAACTGCAGTTATCATAAAGTGGTATGACAGAGGGAAAGTTCAGAGTCAATAAACAGAATATGTATTCTATGACTTACATGTGAACATATATTTTATGTGTGCTTACAGCACACAGAAGGCAGAGAAAGACGACCTTTCCAAGGATGACAGATGGTCAACCCCATCAAATACGGGAAGTCAAATAAGATAAGGAATGAAAAGCATCCATTGTAATTAGTAAGTAAAGACATTGGGGACCTTTACAAGATTGTGTCATTACAATAATGGGACAGTAGCCATATAACAGGAATTTGAGAAAAGATTGGGAGATAAAGAAGTAACAGCAATGCATTAGTTATCTATTGCTGCTCTGCCAAATTACCACAAATAAATGACTTAGAACAATACAAATTTATTATCTTATAGTTCTGTAGATTAGAAGTCCAACTTGGGTCTCACTGGGCCAAAATCAAGGTGTTAGCAGGGCTGTGTTCCTTTCTGGAGGCTCTACAGGAGCTTCTGGAGGCCACCCATATTCTTTGGGTCATAGACCCCTTACTCCAGCTTCAAAGCCAGCAACATTGCATTTCTCTGACTGTTATTCCATAATCACATCTCCCTCTGTGAACACAACTGGAAAGGTTCTCTGGTTTTAAGGATTCATGTGATTATATTGGGCTTACCTGTATAATCTGGGAACATCTCCCTGTCTCAGGGTCCTTAATATTCAACCATAGCTGCAAAGTCCCTTTTCACATGAAAGATAATATGTTTACAGTTTCAGTGAACTGGGCATGGAAATCTTTGTGGTGACATTATTCTACTTACTACAGGCAATGAGTAGAACTCTGCAGAAAATTTTCCAGGGAGGAGAAATAGAGAGTGTTAACTTGAAGGTTTGTGAGTGAGAGGGTTTTTCAGGAAGGATTAGGCAAGGAAGGCTAAGGAGGCACATGATACACAATAAAGATGACATTCCTCTGAGAATAATCAGACAAAAACAACTGGTCTACTTATAACTATGCCTAAGAGTCACCCCCAGAAAACATCTTTTGTTTCTCAGATGTGGTCTCTCTCTCTCAGCCAACTCTGCATATAAACTCACTACCCTCCCCCCTGCATGTGACATGACTCACAGGGGTGTAAATCTCCCTGGCAACATGGGACAGGACTCCCAGGGATGAGTCTGGCCCTGTGATTGTGGGATTGAGAAAGCCTTCTTTACCAAAAGGGGGAAGAGAAATGAAACAAAATAAAGTTTCAGTGGCTAAGAGATTTCAAATAGAGTTGAGAGGTCATTCTGGAGGTTGTTCTTATGCATTATAAGGATTTGCTTTTTTAGTTTCTAGTGTATTAGAATAGCTAGAAGGTAATACCTGAATCTGTTGACCTGTTTTCAAGTAGACTTGATTCTTGATGATGACTGTATAACTATATAGCTTTTATCATGGGACTGTGTGATTATAAAAACCGTGTGACTGACACTCCCTTTAACCAGTGTATGGGCAGATGAATAATAAGATAAATTAAAAAAATATATAAATAATAGGTGGTGGATATGTGGTATGGAGTGTTTTGTGTGTTCTTTTTTATGTAAATTTTTTTTTTTATTTCATAGTAATGAAAATGTTCTATAATTGATTATGGCAATGATGATACTGTGAGCCATTGATTGTATACTTTGTATGGATTATATGGTATGTGAATATATCTCAATAAAATTGCATTTAAAAACTGGCTGGTCTTTTTACTAGGAGGTTATAGATTAAGTTTTCATACTGGGAGAGTGATTATTCATTGCATGTTAGATTGTGGTTATGAGGATGATTTGGTCTTAAGCTAGTCTGGAAATTATTACATCTTTAAGAACTTTAAAGTGTTGCTAAAGTAAAAAAAGTTTACATTTGCTATGTATAAAAACTTGCATCATAAATGAAAATATGGCTTGTGAAGACTGTATGTTCTCTTTAAACAACACATACTCTAAACGCCTTGTGTTGTTTTCAATCATACTCCACAATACCCTGTGCTTACTATGAATAAATTACCATCAAAATTAAGTGGAAGTAACTGAGGGATTAACATGAGGTACAAACTAAATTAACAAATATTTTCAGAATTTCTTCTTATTCAATACTGTAACATGTGCATTTATAGCTCTAATGTGTCTGTAATATTTTTTTCTCCACTAATATGGTCTAGGGTAGTCCATCATAGGTGGCAATACAATAAAGCATTCTCCCATTTTTTTCTGTGTTGTATCTTTTAATATATGAACTTTTAATGAACTTCAGCATCAAATTTTCATTTTTTTATTTTTTTAACTTTATCAAAAAATTAAAAAACAAACAATAAAAAAAACCCAATGTTTCTAACAAAAACAAAACAAAGGAAATCTATGACCTTACCTGGGCAAAGAGTAGTATTTAAATAGCAGAGAGACTAAGATAATGTAGGTCCAAAATATGACCAGGGACGCTGTCTTTCTGCGGAGGCAGCCTTGGATTTAAATTTCAGTCTTTTTAGTCTATGATTCGTCCTTCTCCAAGCCTGACCAAATGAAGTTCCCTGAGTAGTTTCCTTTGGCTCTTTAAACCTTATGATAAAGGACTTTAACCAGATGAAGATCATGCATATGAAATAATTTTAAGGCTGAGTTAGTTTACTACTCAGCCTCTTCTATCTTCCTTTCTCCTATCTCCTTTTCATTGGATGCTTCAACCTCATTAGTATTGCAAGAAAAAAAAAAAAAAACTGGATCCTGTCCATCATTTTGGTTGTTGCTTTACTTTTTCTTGCAGACAGAGTCTACAGTTTCAATAGAAGAAGGAGGGAGGGAGCCATGCAATGCATTCAGAGTTTATGAAAGACCTTATTTACCATTGAAATGAAGGTTTCCAGATACTTCAGCCCTGTTTTCTTATGCTCTTATGTCTTTGAGGAAGAATTAGGAACTGAGACAGAGAGGTGCCTGGCAGAAGGAGCCTACATGGTGTCCTGAAGGTGAGGAGTAGACTGAGGAGCAAAAGAGTGGGCACTGTTAATATCATAGTAAAATTTCTACACGAGCACTTCTGAGAGAATTCTGATCTGCATGGAGAAAATGAATAGCTTTCTGCTGGCGTCCATTGCACATTTTTTGCAACATATTTATTACAACTTGCCTTTCAATAGTTATTCATACTGATGACTATCTTCCCCCACTTAGTTTTTTTTTAAATTTAATTTTATTGAGATTGTTCACATACCATACAATCATCCAAAGATGCAAAGTGTACAATCAATTGCCCATGGTACCTTCATACAGCTGTGCATCCATCACCACATTTTGTTTTCAATTTTTAGAACATTTTCATTACTCCAGAAAAGAAAGAAAGACAAAAAAGAAAACTCAAATCCTTCCATACCCCTAACCACCGCCCCATCCATTACTGACTCATGGTATTGGTATAGTACATTTGTTACTGTTGATGAAAGGATGTTAAAATACTGCTAACTGTAGGACATAGTGTGCAATAGGCACATTTTTTCCATATATACCCCTCTATCATTAACTTCTAGTTATAGTGTCATATATTTGTTCTAGTTCATGAAAGAGATTTCTAATATTTGCAGAGTTAATCATAGACACTGCCACCACAGGATTCACTATTTTATACATTCCCATCTTTTAACTTCCACCTTTCCTTTTGGTGACATACGTGACTCTGAGCTTCTCCTTTCTTCCACATTCATACACCATTCAGCACTGTTAGTTATTCTCACAATAATGTGCTACCATCACCTCTGTCCATTTCCAAACACTTAAGTTCAACCTAGTTAAACATTCTGCTCATAATAGGCAACCATTCCCCATTCTTTAGCCTCATTCTACATCCTGGTAACTTATATTTCATGTCTATAAGTTTACATATTATAATTAGTTCATATCAGTGAGACCCTGCAATATTTGTCCTTATGTGTTTGACTTATTTCACTCAATATAGTGCCCTCAAGGTTTCTTCATCAACCCATTTTTGTTTTTTTTATTTTTTAAGATGGTTTTGTCCACCCACCATATATTCCATCCTAAGTAAACAATCAATGGATCCCTGTATAATCACATATTTATGCATTCACCACCATCAATTCTATCTATATAAGAACATCTCCATTTCTTCCACAAAGAAGGAGAAAGAGTCAAAGAAGGTAGAGAGACCAAAGAAAAAGAAAAAGAAAGAAAAAGTGACAGCTAAAAAGCAACAAAAGGAAAGATAGAATTAAAGTACAATAAAAGAGTCAGAGAACATCACCAATGCCAAGAGTCCCATATCCCTCCTTTATGTCCCCCTCTTATAGGCATTTGGCTTTGGTATATTGCCTTTTTACATTAAAAGAAGCATAATACAATGTTTCTGTTAACTATAGTTTCTAGTTTGCATTGATTGTATTTTTTCCCCAATACCACCCTATTTTTAACACCTTGCAGGTTGACATCCATTTGTTCTCCCTCATGTAAAAACTTATTTGTACACTTTATCACAATTTTTGAACACTCTAGGTTTCACTGTGTTATACAGTCCCAGTCTTTATCTTTCCTCTTTCCTTCTGGTGTCCCACATGCTCCTAATCTTCCTCTTTCAACCATACTCACAGTCATCTTTGTTCAGTGTACTTACATTGTTGTTACCATCATCCAAAATTGTGTTCCAAACCTCTCACTCCTGTCTTTTCTTATCTGTGTGTAGTGCTCCCTTTAGTGTTTCCTGTAGCACAGGTATCTTGTTCACAAGCTCTGTCATTGTCTGTTTGTCAGAGAATATTTTAAACTCTCCCTCATATCTGAAGGACAGTTTTGCCGTATATAGGATTCCTGGTTGGCGGTTTTTCTCTTTCAGTATCTTAAATATATCACACCCCTTCCTTCTTGCCTTCATGGTTTCTGCTGAGAAATCCGCACATACTCTTATCAATATTTCCTTGTATGTGATGGATTGCTTTTCTCTTGCTGCTTTCAGGATTCTGTTTTTGACGTTTGATAATCTGATTATTAAGTGTCTTGGTGTAGGTCTATTCAGATCTGTTCTGTTTGGGGTACACTGTGCTTCTTGGATCTGTAATTTTATGTCTTTCATAAGACATGGGAATTTTCATTGATTATTTCCTCTATTACTGCTTCTGCCCCTTTTCCCTTCTCTTCTCCTTCTGGGACACCCATGACACGTACATTCATGCTCTGCATGTTGTCATTCAGTTCCCTGAGATATTGCTCATATTTTCCCATTCTTTTCCCTATCTGTTCTTTTGTGTGTAGGATTTCAGGTGTCTTGTTCTCCAGTTCCTGAATGTTTTCTTCTGCCTCTTGAAATCTGCTGTTGTATGTGTCCATTGTGTTTTTCATCTCTTGTATTGTGCCTTTCATTTACATAGATTCTGCCAGTTTTTTTTCAAACTTTTGATTTCTACTTTATGTTCAGCCAGTATTTTCTTTATATCCTTCATCTCTTTTGTGGTTATCTTCCCTGAACTCATTGATTTGTTTTTTATTTGATTTAGCATATTTCTTTGAAAATCTTTGATTGCTTCATTAAAGTGAAACAATCTCCCAACTGTATCTTAATTGAGCTGTAAGTTTCTTCCTTTGACTGGGCCATATCTTCGTTTTTCTTAGTGTAATTTGTAGTTTTCTGTTGTCTCGGCATCTGGTTTCCTTGGTTATCCCCATCAGATTTTCCCAGACCAGAATGGGTTCAGGTCTCAGAATGGGATTATATTCAGTTTCAAGTTTCCCTGAGGGTGTATCTTAGAAGATTGACGACTTTCCTTTAAGGCCTCTAGCTGCTGTGCTTTTCCTAACTTGCCCAGCAGGTGGTGCCTGTCAGCTTGCTGTTCCTGACTGGTGTAAGGAGGTGCAGCCCCTTTTAGTTCTCAGCTTAGGTAGTTTCTGTTTTGGCTGTTTTCCTCCAAGCCCTGGGGTCTGAGTTCTGAAGGGAAGGCTGGCACTAGAGCTTAGCCCCACCTCCTTCCTGTTAGGGAAGATACACTCCCTAGGGAGTTATCTTCTGTATTTGAGTTACTCCTTTGTCTCTTTGATTCTCTTATCTCCACCCCATCTGGGTCAGAGCAACGCAAACTGAAAATGGCTGAAGCTGTCTCCACTGAGCCACTCAGATTGAGAGAGACAAAAAAAGGGAAAGAAAGCCCCCTTTCAGAGCCAGTTCACACACACACACACACACACACACACACACACACACACACACACACACACAGTTTCTCCTGTCAGTCAGAGAGAGCACTAGGTCTTCTGGGCTCCCTTTCCTGGGGCACAGGCATTTTCTGTCTCTTCTCTAAAAGCCTCTGTCTCCTATATTAGGTGTTTGTCTATGTTTGTAGCTTATAGTCAACAATCCATATTTGTTAATTAAAACTCGAGTTGGAGCTAGGGTGAGCTATATTTGCTTGCTCTGGGACTGCTGCTTTCTCCTACAGCGTGATCTTGCAGCTTAGCCTGCCATGGGGGTACGGGGTCTCAGCGTGGTTCTGCAGTTTATACTTACAGATTTTATGCTGCAATCTCAGCCATTCCACCCAATACAGGTTAGTGTACACGTGTGGACAGTCACGGTTGTCCCCCAGCAGTTATTCCAGATCATTTACTAGTTGTTCCTGGTTGTTTATTAGTTGCTCCAGGGGACTAACTAAATTCCACTCCTCTCTATCCCCACTTAGTTTTAAGTCTTTAGAATGGTGATTCTAAAATATTACTGTGCATGAGAAGAATATGAGAACTTTGAGTCTAGGGCTTTGTGCCGGTTTGAGTGTATTGTGTCCCCCAAATGCCATTATCTTTGTGGTCATGTGTGGGGCAGGCGTTTTGGTGATGGTTGGATTTGCTTGGAATGTGCTCCACCCAGCTGTGGGCAATGATTCTGATGAGATGTTCCCATGGAGGCGTGGCTCCGCCCATTCAGGGTGGGCCTTTATCGGTGGAGCTATATAAATGAGCTGACTCGGAGGGAGGAAAGAGAGTGCAGCTGGGAGTGATGTTTTGAAGAGGAGCAAGCTTGCTAGAAAGGAACGTTCTGGGAGAAAGCCGTTTTGAGGCTGGAGCTTTGGAGCAGATGCCAGCTGCCTTCCCAGCTAACAGAGGTTTTCCGGAGGCCATTGGCCATCCTCCGGTGAGGGTACCCAATTGCTGATGTGTTACCTTGGATGCTTTGTGGCCTTAAGACTGTAATTGTGTAGTGAAATAAACCTCCGTTTTATAAAAGCCTATCCATCTCTGGTGTTTTGCATTCTGCAGCATTAGCAAACTAGGACAGGCTTACATCTCTGAAATTCCATTCAATAAATTTGAGGTTGGGTTCAGGAATACCCATTTTAACAGGCACCTCTGGTGACTCTGATGCAGTGGTTTCTAATCCATCTTGGAGATCAAGTCCTGTTTGGTTCTCAGGCCCCAGCACTATGCAATGTGCATGGAGGTTCTCAGTATATTTGCTGAATTGAGGGAAATGCTTTGAGTGGATCAAACCGTATTCGTGATGTAGAAGGGGCATGTTCTAGTTTGCTAATGCTGCCAGAATGCAAAGCACCAGAGATGGATTGGCTTTTATAAAAGGGGGTTTATTTGGTTACACAGTTACAGTCTTAAGGCCATAAAAGTATCCAAGGTAACACATCAGCAATCAGGTACCTTCACTGGAGGATGGCCAATGATGTCTGGTAAACCTCTGTTAGCTGGGAGGACACATGGCTGGCGTCTGCTCCAAAGTTCTGGTTTCAAAATGGCTTTCTCCCAGGACATTCCTCTCTAGGCAGCAGTTCTCAAAGATGTCACTCTTAGTTGCACTTGGGATATTTGTCCTCTCTCAGCTTCTCTGGAGCAAGAATCTGCTTTCAACGGCCGTCTTCAAATTGTCTCTCATCTGCAGCTCCTGTGCTTTCTTCAAAGTGTCCCTCTTGGCTGTAGCTCCTCTTCAAATGTTCACTCTCAGCTGCACTGAGTTCCCTCTGTCCGTCAGCTCATTTATATGGCTCCAGTGACTCAACTTAGAACCACCCTGAATGGGCAGAGTGACAACTCCATGGAAATTATCCAATCAGAGTCATTACCCACAGCTGGGTGGGGTGCATTCCAAAGAGACACTCGAAGAATTACAATCTAATCAACACTGATAACGTCTGCCCATACAAGATTACATCAAAGATAATGGTGTTTGGGGGACACGATATATTCAAACTGGCACAGGGCACTTCCCAAACATGGGTTTGTCGCTTGGCAGGGCCAGTAGAAGTCACACTGAAACGAGGCTGAAGAGAAGAGGGTTTATTTACACTGGTAGGAGGACAGGGGGAAGCTTTCCCAAATCAGCCTTCCCTAAGCATTTCTTCAATTGGTTTTTATACCCATTGGAGACAAAGAGAGTTAATCATTTAATTAACATGCAACAAGAGTAATAGACAAAAGGCTTATCTATATCTGGGAGATTTGGGGCAATCTCCCCAAAGTGATTCTTTAATTGGCTAAACTCATTAGAGACAAAGAGAGTTAATCATTTCAGTTAACCTGTAACAGAGGTTTGGAGTATTTCAGTAATTTAGTTATTTCCTGTTTCCTTTAGGAACTAGGTGACCCCTGTGAAAAGTGCTGGGGGTGGAGGTGGTAGGGTGGTAGGGGTGGTGGTGGTGGTGTCTAGGGAGATAGACGAAAAGGCTTTATTCATATCTGGAAGGTCTGGGGACCACAGATGAAAGCTTATTTAGGTGCAAGCTTTACATTTAACATATTGTTGCAGACTTTACGTTTACATCTTACTCTTTTGTTAGACTAAAGGTTTTCATCCCTTGACTACTTCCTGTTTTAAGATTAGATTTAAAAGCTGCTTTAAGTTACATCTTAATTTACAATTTCCTGCTTGCTTACAGTTTTAAGGTTATATTTTAAAAGTCACTGTTACAGTGATTCAAGTGCAAGTATATTCCTTCCTGAGATAAGACAGCAGCTGGAGTCAGTTGTGCAGATTCATTTTTTTTTTTTTTTGATAGAAGGGGATAGCATAAGTAGTTCCCCAATTGGGGAAAATTGGTAAGAAAGAAATACTACTTCATCTAGGAAAACACCTGATGAAAAGCATGACTTATTTGTTTACTTACTGTTTTCCACTGGGGAAGAGGGCAGACCTGGGGAGGAAGAAATGCATTCATTCTTTCCTGCCTGTACATGCATTGTGAGAAGGTACAATCCTGTTTGATTTCTCCATTCATTACTGGATATGTGCTTCCTATGTCTACTGTTTCTTTTGTTTATTGTTTACTATGTGCTGTGAGTTCTGCTCTTTAATATGTAATTTCCTTTGTTTTTCTGCCTCAGGGTGTGAAACCCTCTACTTTATTTTCTCTTTGTTCATGGCTACATGTAGCATTTAAAGGGGAAAACCGACATTGTCCACCATTTAAAAACTGTATGGTAAAGCATACAGTAATTTCCTTACAGATGGGTAAAGTGATTCATCATGAAGTATGATCTGAAAAGTCATCATCTGGATTACTGATAATTATTTTATTATAAATAATCTATCTTACTTTGCCAGACCTGCTATGACAAATACCACCAAATGGTTTTGCTTAAACAACAAGGATTTGTTGGCTCATGGTTTAGAGGCCAGAAGTCCCAAATCAAGGCATCAGCAAGGCCGTGCTTTCTCTTGGGGTCAGTAGCATCCTGGTGCTGGCTTGCTGCAGTCCTTGGGGTTCCTTGCTTGCGTCTCTGCCTCATATGGCAATGTCCTTGGTCTCCTCCTATAGCTTTCTCTGACTGACTGTGTCCAAATTTCCTCTTTATAAGGCCTCCAGTAATACAGATACATACCCATCCTGATTCATTTTGGCTACGCCTTACCTAATAATAGCTGCAAAAGATCCTATGTATAAATGGGTTTATACCCACAAGATTGTGGGTTAAGTTAACATGTGTTTTGTTGGGATACATGATTCAATCTACCACAGCATCTTTATTTTTTTAGGGTTTTGCTAATGCTTTCAACTGTTGGAACAAATTAACACGCCACTTTCTTGCATTGCATTGAAAGCATTCATTATTCAGTTTACTTAAGTGAAATCATTTGTGGACTGTTAGAAGTTGTTCTAAGTAGGGAAAAATGACTGAAAAATATATATGGATAGTATCAAGATAAAAATATATGAGGTTTGCTTTGTTTGCTTGTTAAATTAATTTTAGAAATATTCAGTGCTTATTAGGTCCTGGCTCTGTGTTTTGCTCCATTCTCAAATCCTAGGAGATATATGTACATACCTCTGTGTTTTAATGAGCATTCAATAACAGCTTTATCTTTTATCTTTTCAAATTTAGTGACACAATTAAATCACAGCAGCTCTTAGAAACAAAACTGGCATCAACATCCTTGCCTCTGGTTAAATTTACATACTATCAAAAAAAAATTTACATACTATCTTAAGGTTGAAAAAAGTTATAGAAATGCAAGAGGTCTCCAGCCAAAACATACAGTAGTTCAATGGTGATTTTTATTATATTTGACGTTTATTGTATGGGTCTGGCTGTCACTTCATTTATTATGTTAATCGACACTCTAAACGCATAAAGGAGTGTGTGTCCCCTGTGAAATGTTTGCAATTGGGGGGAGGGGGTTAAAAACAAACCTGTTTTGGGCTTGAATGAAATCAAAGATCAATGTTTCTTTTCAAAGAGTAAACACCGTGGTTGTTTTTCTTCCCATCCAGTTATGTAACTGTGGGGACTTGTTTCTTCGCTTTCAGGATTTGTTCAAAACACATTAAAGCTAAACAATAGGCGGGAGTCCCAACAGCAACCCTCAAGCTGTGCCTTGGAGCATTCTGAAGGGAGTGTGTTCTCCTAGGTTTGGGAACCTCCAATTAGTTGCGTCTCAAGTGCTCATCCTGTGTGTATGTGTGTGTGTGTGTGTGCGCGTGTGTGTTTAGTTAGCTGGCACGCAACACTTCCCTAGGGTTGTGTTTCCTTTTCCTGAGATTTGGCGAAGGGTAAAGGGTCGAAGTCACATGGATACAGGCATTTGATTAATGTCCAAGTCACCGCTGTGGCTGTCGGAGCCGCCTCCTCTCCAGCCCCAGCGGAGTGAGGCCGGAGCAGCGAGGCCGGCAAGCTGGTCCGGGCAGGGAGACCTTTCTCCCGGGAGGTTCCCGTGCAAAGCCCCGTGCCTCCCGACGCCCGAGTTCCCGCCGGAGCACCCTCCTGTTCCTCCGTCCCAGCCTCTCCGCAGCATGTAAAGTCGCCCGTCCCTGCTCGGACTCTGCGGAAGCAGCAACTTTTCTTTCTCGCGGCCCCGGGGCCAGGCATCAGCCGGCGGGCGAGCGCGCAGCAGAGCCAACCAGCCCGCGTCTCACCGCCCACCATGAGCGAGGAGAGCGCCAAGGACCTGGAGAAACAGCTTCGCCTGCGCGTCTGCGTGCTCAGCGAGCTCCAGAAGACCGAGCGGGACTACGTGGGCACGCTGGAGTTCCTGGTGTCGGTGAGTGCACCCGCGCGGCAACGCAGGGGGACCGCGGGGCGCGGGGTCCCGGAGAGGCCGCGGGAAGCGCGCGGCTTTGTCTGCGTGGGGACAGAGGGAAGCGTCGGAACATCCCGGGCGCCCGAACCCGCGCTCTGCCACTGTCGTCGCGGCAGAGTTAATCCCTGCGGAGATTTTTTGTTGTTGTTGTTAAACGCCCAGGGACGCCTTGAGTTGCCAGGGTCTTGGAGAGCGCCGGGTTTGAAAAGTTAGCTTGACTCGGAGAATGCACTTGGCTGCCCAGAGAATCCCAGCTGCCTCATCTGCCCTCACTTTACCTCCCTACCTGGCCTGCTTTCTTGCATTGTGTGATTTCGCCCCCTCTGCTCCTCCCCTGGGGATTTTATTTTAAGTGTTTGGCTTGGTGATGACGAGTTCAATTTGCTACATTCAGGTACTTTTTTTTTGTTTTTTTTAATCTTATCCTTGGATCTGCTGAAGCTTGCGTGCATTATTCAGATTACATGGCAGTGAAGTCCCTTTAGTTGTAATAATCTTTGAAACATTGGATTCTGGTGGGGCATACAGAAAGAACAGCGGGTTGAGATCTCTAGCAGCTGTTGCATATTAAAGCCATGTGTGGCGCTCACCCGGCCCTACGGTCCCCCACCCGGCTTAAATCTGTCCTCTGCTCTGTTTGGGGGTCCCTTGTTCACACTTAGCCCATGAGAGTGGTGTAATAAAACTTGTGTCAAACAGCCTCAAGATTTCTTAGAACTAGGCAGGAACTTTGTTTCAGAGTTCAAGCTTGACTTACTGGAAGTCTGCTTTGAAAACAAGTTCATTCATTTTAGGCCACGAGGGCAAAACCGAGTGAAAGAAACTTCTGAGACATGGCTCAAAAGTTGAATTTTCTCTATTCACTGCTGAAAAGACAAAGAACGTGGGGGATTGGCTCCTGTCCACCCGTTTGCCGGGTCTGAGCTTCACTCAAAGAACAAGGAACATTAGCCTTTACTTCTCCCTCCACCACCCCTTTCCCTCCCCCTGGTCTGAAGAGAAATGTTTCAAACGCCAAACTTCCTGCTCAGTTTTCTGAAATCGGTGAACTTTCTGCTTATCTTCATGATAGAGGAAATTCACTTCTTGGTTATGGCAAGAAGGAAGGAACCAATGTCTCAGGTGATGTAAGATGCAGTGGTTGGCTTCTGGTTGACTTCTCAAATTAAAATCAGTGTACTTCCACATTCCTTGGAAATGTATAAATATTTGAGAATATTTGGTGATGTATAGAATTGTACACTTCATGCAGCAATGCCTGTCAAAAAAGCACATTTTTAAAGGAGGTTTGACTTTTAATAGATCCAGATTTGGCTTTCCTGAAACTTTGTTGGTGACAGACACCTTTAAGGATTTTTGAAGTATCTGAGTCATTTCTTAAACAGCATTAGTTACTCCTTTCTGGAGGTACATGAAAAAAGTATTTTACAGAGTTCTAATTTACAGAATTGACAGCTAAATTAATCTAGGGTATTATTTATGATTTCACTCTTCTCATGGAGAAATGATTGACTCTTCCATTTTTCCTTTGTTCATTATTTGTCCTTGTATACGTACACGTACATCCAACGCACTAATTGGAATGACTATCAATTCTAAGCAAAAGTTTACCCTGGCTTTTTTTTTTTTTTTTCATCTTATACCCATTCAAAGCCTAAGGTTATTTATAATACATTATTAGATTTTCCTTTTTGGGGATTATTTTTGGCCACATTTAATCTCCATATTGTTTTACTTGTTGATCTTCAGTTGAGGTAGTCAATTTCATTTTAATCTTAGCCTAATCTAATACGTATCAAGAACTTTAAAAATATTCAATCCCTTTGGCCTTGTATTTCCTTTTCTAGGAATGTCTCGTAAGGGAATGATCAGAAATGGAGCCAAACAATAAAAGTTATTTTAAAATAATTAACCTGAGCTTAAATAAGCTGAATGGTAAATTTGTGGCAAAAATTTGATAGAGTATTCCTAAATCCAAAATAAATATTTGTTAGATTAATCATTGTTTTAGATATCTATGTCATTGCTTCAAGCCATTAGCAATGATGGAGGGGTGTTGCTTATCTCTATTGGGAAAAGGAAGAAGAGAAAGAGAACATCTTTACATCTTTTTAGTTCTACCATGAGCATATTTTTACTTACAGGCACACAAATATACAAAAAGGTATGATTTTTTCCTCGATTAAAAGATCATATGCCTTGAGGGGAATACTTTTCTCATAAATATGAAGATCTTTCTTCTGATTCTCTCTGTTTTCAGTCGCAACTGTTTGGTGTTTCACGGGGAGAGCACTTTTCCCCACATACCCGACCTGCACATCTGTATGCATCTCTGCTCTTTGCCACCCAGGCACACACTCTTTGTTTGAGCAAAGCTCTTGTCTTTTAAGCTGGCTGCTGTCATTTAGAGTGGCTTGCCATTCCCATGATGCACCATTTTTTCTCATGCTTCTGTCTTCCCTCCTCTTGGCAGCCTTTGCTACCTGGTCAGTTCCTTCTTGGCTTTCAAGGCTCAGCTCAGCTCCTTCATAAAACCTTTTAATGAACTGTTCTTTCTCTCTGCCCCTCCTCCAGGGTAAGCTCTCCCTCCTTTGTACTCACTCCACCCTGTATTTACTTTTTCCATGGTGCAAAAGTAGTTTATGCATTTATTTGTTTACCTTCTTTTCATTCTATTAGAATATAAGATCCTTGAGGGCAGGGGCACATTATATTCATCTGCGTTTCCCCAGAATTTTGTTCAAAGCTTGTGACATAGGAAGGACTCAAATGCTTACTGTGCCGGTTTGAATGTATTATGTCCCCCCAAAAAGCCATATTCTTTGATGCAATCTTGTGGGGCAGACATAATAGTGGGGATTAAGTTGGAACGTTTGGATTAGGTTGTTTGCATGGAGATGCACCCCACCCAACTGTAGAGGATAACTGATGGGATATTTCCATGGAGGCGTGGCCCCACCCATTCGGGGTGGGCCTTGATCAGTGGAGCCATATAAATGAGCTGGCTCAAGGAGAGGAAACAGAGTGCAGCTGTGAATGACATTTTGAAGAGGAGCAAGCTTGCTGGAGAGGAGCATACTGGGAGAAAGCCATTTTGAAACCAGAACTTTGGAGCAGACGCCAGCCACATGGCTTCCCAGCTAACAGAAGTTTTCCAGACGCCATTGGCCATCCTCCAATGAAGGTGCCCGATTACTGATGTGTTACCTTGGACACTTTATGGCCTTAAGACTGTAACTGTGTAGCCAAATAAACCCCCTTTTTATAAAAGCCAATCCATCTCTGGTGTTTTGCATTCCACAGCATTAGCAAACTGGAACACTTACTGAGTGAATGAATGAATCAATGAATTGATCCATCCTCAATCCCCTCACCCCATTTTTTAAAATTCAGTTTACTGATATAGTCACATTATCATACAGTCATCCGTTGTGTACAATCAACTATTCACAGTACCATCATCTAGTTGTGCATTCATCACCCCAGTCTATTTTTTGAACCTTTTCCTTATACCAGAAAAAGTAAAAATACAAATAAAAAATAAAAGTAAAGAAGAACATCCAAATCATCCTAATTTTCATTTAGTTTTTGTTCCCATTTTTCTACCCATCCATCCATACACTGGATAAAGGGAGTGTGATCCATAAGGCTTTCACAATCACACTGTCACCCCTTGTAATCTACATTGTTATACAATCGTCTTCAAGAGTCAAGGCTACTGGGTTGGAGTTTGATAGTTTCAGGTATTTATTTCTAGCTGTTCTGATACATTAAAACCTAAAAAGGGTTATCTATATAGTGCATAAGAGTGCTCACCTCTCGACTCCATTTGGAATCTCTCAGCCACTGAAATTTTATTTTGTTTCATTTTGCATCCCCCTTTTGGTCAAGAAGATGTTCTCAGTCCCACGATGTCAGGTCCAGATTCATCCTTGGGAGTCATATCCTGCTTTGCCAGGGAGATTTACACCCCTGGGAGTCAGGTCTCATGTAGTGGGGAGGGCAGTGAGTTCACCTGCTGTGAGTCCCTCACCCCATTTTTAAGGACAGTTTTCCAATTATCTTTAAAATTCTGATTCCCTTGTCCTTCCATTTGGTCTGTACTGATAGTGGAAGTTTTTAAACTTTTGCTTAGGCACAAATCCATTTATGTAACAAAAAGTTTTAAATTAAACATGTAGTACCTGCATTTAAAACCAAAACATGATTTAAATCAGGCATGGAGATATTAAAAACTTTTCAATGCCCCATTATTCCATTTTATTCTAAATTTTCCTGTGAGATCATGGATAGGTTACATTATTGAGATTAATTTTTTATGTTATAGGCAAAATGGTAGAGTGACCTAATTTGCTTGAATCTTGTATGTTTTGCATGAATCTGTGTTATTGTGCTTCATTAGAAATACCCTAAAACATTTTTTAAAAGAAATGATTACATACTGGATAAAATGATTTATCCAGTATTTGATGTCTAAAGTCTGAATAATAGATTGCAACCAGTTTTTCGGTTTGCAGCCCAGCCACACAGCATGCCAAGATCTTGATGGGTTCACAGACCCTTCTGAGTGGGTAGAGAACAGGTGGACACAGGGTTGGCTTCATGGGGAGAGTCTTGGGGAGTCATATCAGGCTTTGCCTCCCAGAGGGGCCCCTTACTTGGTTTAATGCTCTGCTACTGCTATCTTGAAATTCTAACTAATTTTATCTTTGAACTTGTGTTTGACAAGTGAAGTCCAGTGGGACAACAGAGCATGCACATGAGCAGGAGATACATAATATAAAGAAAAGAGCTTTGTATGTTAGTACCTTAAATAGCCTTTTGAGCAAGGAGCCCCACGTTTTCATTTTGTGCTAGGCTCAGAAAATTATGTAGGCAAGTTTCACTGTGGGCAAGTGGCATTGAGGTAGGATGACCATGTAAGTTACTGTCTAAATGGATACACTTCTGAGAGTGAAGGGGGTGCTGTTAATAATTACACTGGGGAGTAGATGTCAGTTGGGAGTGTTCCTGGAAAACCAGAAAGGATGGTCATCTCACATTGTCGGCACATCAAAACTTAGGCTGTGTGTCTTGTCAGAAACAAAGGATTTTGCAATTTGTTGCCTGTCTAGGCTTTGGCCTTAGATACCGCAGAATTTAGTCCTGTCTCTGATTTACTATGTAATTTTAGACACATGCCTAAATTTTTCAAGGCCTGTTTTCCTAGTGGAAGACATTATCACATTTCTCAGAGTTACTGGAAGGATGGGATATGTATGCATTGGGTTCATTCGGTGTCTGGCTCATAGGCGGGCCCTATAAATAGTTACTGTCATTTCCTCAGATGCTGCAGTGGTCATAAAGATCCACACATATTGGTGATCTTTAAGATGGAATTTTCTCCTCCTTTTATATTGTTCTCTGCCCTTTTGTCTCTGAGTCTTTTCTTGGCTTCCTGTCTTATGCCTCCCTTCTGATGGTGCAGTCTTTCCCTGGCATTCTTGTAAATGCTCTTTCTTATCCCTCTCTGACTGTTGCAAAACTCATTCTGCTCAGTTGACTTTATGAGAGTGAAAACACTATGTTCTATGTAATAATAACCATAGTTAGCACAGTGCTTCACAATTTACACAAAGCAATTGCATATTCTTTATCTGATTTGACTTAACACATGTGTATCTCTTATCTCCCAATATGGAATCATGTCTTTCCATCTGTGTTCCTTGGAGCTCCAGAGTTATGTGGTTTAATTTGAGGGTCCTTCCAGGGGGTGGGGTCGGAGGTGGGGGTAGGAGGTGGATGTTGGGGAGAGGAAAATGGGGAGCTGAATTGTTAGGGTTTTAGGCTCTCCCACTTTGGCTTCTACCATTGTAGCCCCACCTTTCTTTGAGCTGTGTTTTTGCTAAAGCACTAACCTAGATGGCAGACTCCCAGAAAGCAGGAACCATGCATTTACTTCCTATGTGCACTTTTCTTGGTCTAAACATAGTGCTTTGTAAATAGCAGGTGTTCAGAAAAAAACAAACAGGCAAACACCCCCCCCCCCCATGCACACAACAAAAACAGAGACTGAGTGAATCTGAAAATGACTTCTTTCAGTCATGTTCTGACTTTTCCAGGTAAAGATTAATTGGTTCAACAAAAAATGCTTGGGGCTTGTTCCAGACTCTGGGGACTCAAAAGAGAAAAAAGATGTAGTCTTAACCATATTATGCTGTTAACTTGGTGGAAGAGACTGAAGTGTTCCCAAATAATCACAAGACAATGTGAGTAGTGCAACAATAGCAGTTATAAGCAGAGTGACTCTTCAGGCTGGGAGTCAAGGGGGGTTTAACAGAAGAGGGGATCCTGGAGCTGGCCTGGGAAGGGTGAATGGGAATGGGCCAGATAGGGCTGGGGATTTTCCCTCTGGGAGGAGCAGCATGTGTATGTAGTGTGGCCAAACCTGGTATGCTGTGACTGGAGAAAAAAGTTATCTACGCTTTTTTGGTATAAGTAGGAGATGAAGCTAGAGAGGTAAATTCAGGCCAGTTTGGGAAGGATCCCATTCTTAAGAATTTCGGCTTTCTAGGCAGTGAGTAATCAATTGTGAGGGGTCACTTGCTCTCTAATAATAAATAATAAACGAGTCCAAGAACCACCACAGTTGGCAGTGAGAAGGGGGTCTCCCACAGGAAGAAATTGCCAGACTGAGAGACCCTGGATCTGCGTCTCACCTGGGAGTTCCTGCTTGTTTACCCTCTCCCTGTGCCTCACCATCACTGCTTCTCCAGTACTTCACACAAGCAGAGGGAGAATCCCTTTCCTTGAGTTCCTTTTAATCTGGGACAGATTATCACCTTCAAAAGTCCTTACTTCTCACTAAGGGGGAGCACAGGCCAGTCATCATAGAAACTGCAAGAAACTTAAACTCAGTCTGTTGTATGTAATATAAAGTTTCTGCTCCCACCAAACTGATGTTGCTCTCAGGATCTGCTCCATTTTTACCCTGAACCCTAAAATAGCTCTCATTCAGTCTTCCTGGCTGGGTACAACTCCTGGCTGACTTGCTGGTGTTTGCTTTTCTGGTCATTGCATGAATATGCATACATAAAGGATGCTTCGAGAAGCTGCCTTCAAGACATCTTGTCTCTTGTGGTGAATGTTGTGTGAACTAAATGGGGTTCTTAAAACTGATTTGGGGGGTATTAATCATTGGGCTAGAGCCCATCCCCTCCACAGGAGGATGTGTCTTTAGTTCTTACAGTTTCATCTGGATAATTATACCTTATTATAAAGCCATGATAGTAATAGTAGAGTAGTAGCTAATCAGATTAGATTCATTAGCAAGAGAATTCTGTCAACAGATTTGAGGATGAAGACTGAATGGAGTCTGGGTTACCCATTAGAAGTTACTCTTGTTATTGCTCCAGGTTAAGAAATTCGGAATGTCCGATCGAAGATGTAAGCAACAGAGAAGGTAAAAATCAAGAACAGTAAAAATCCCACATCAAACAAGAGACCCAACAACTATGAGACATTGCTTGCGTAGAATCTTTACTTTTTTGAGTTCACTTAGAAGTGGAAGTTTAAGTAGAATGGATTGTTTTGAAGACTGATGGAGAGTGTTGTTAATTGAGAAACCAAATGCAAGAGATGGAACATCACTGGGAGGAGAAGGAAACGGACTCTGCTTTTGGACATGCAGCGTTGCAAATTCTCCTATGAATTTTGGAAATAGGAATGTGAAGATTTAGATCCTACACTTTGAGCAGTAGTAAAGGGAATCAAACACTGAGCTTGGATGTATGACAGTTTTTATCATGTCCACTGAAAATAATTATTTAAATGTTTTCTTAAATACATCGTATAAATAAATGACCACTCCTAGTTTATTACATCCATTATGACTAGGTTCAAATCTTGGTAATAATGACATAATCTTTTTTAAAATCATCATACAACTTGTATAGAACTCTATTTTACACTTAATACACACATCAATCATTATACACAATTTAAAAAAAAGAAATAATGATTGATCTGATAACCCTTTCAGATGATTACATTTTTTCAAAGTGCATGCCTTTTAACAGTGTTCTGTGGAATGTTCTTTTGTATACCTAGTATGTATATTTTGCCAAATAAAATTGTTGTGTCTGTGTTTTGAGTACTATCAATTGATCCCTAAATATTTGATTTTGTTTACATTAGTTCTTAAAATGCTTTATTTTCTTTCGTAATAAATGAATTTTTACCCTTCTGCCCAACTTCATAAAATTGTACTAGCCACATTAAAATACAGATCTTCTTTGATATACGTTACATGAAATAATCAACACTTCAGAAAAAAATCCCTTAGTAAATGTTTTATTGCTTAAAATTGTGATTGGGTTCACTTTTCCTGTGGTATTAAGTACAGTCATACAAATTCTGACATTTTAATAAAATTTTTTTTCATTTTTTCCCATTCACATGAATTATTACATTTGATCTGAGATAAATTGTAATTTTTAAGAAAATTGATCACATGTTGAGGTTGTGATTTTTAAACACTTGTAGTTGTTATGTACTATTTCAGACTTCCATTCCTGAAATCAGTTTGTTGTATTTTAGCCTTACCCTATAGCAAAGCCTTATGTACAAAAAAGGACCTTATTTTGTTACAGAATATCTAAGCCAAGGACATTGCATTCCATGATTAATGTGAAATGCGTATTTTCCCATTAACAGGCAAGTCCTTCATTTCAAAAGGTTAAATTGTATAATACTTAAGAAATGACTCTGGCTGGCTAAATTTAGAATACTGATATAAGAATATTCTCTGGGTTGATAGCAAAATATGACAATATAGATTGGGTGAATGTTTTTATTCATTTTTAAAGTTTTGCTTCTTTGACAGAGTCAAAAAGCAGTTGATATCTAGGCTTGACTTTGCTTTGCCACTTTTGTTACTTTATCTAGGTTGTCTTCTTGCCTATAGTAGAGGCCTTATAGATGATGACACATTTTTAGTGATTGTGCAAGAAATGTTGATGTTTTCCTTTGATGCCTTATAATACATCGGTGTGGCCTTGTTTTCATGCTCCCTTGGAGTTCTAGCCTCTTCTTATTTGAGACTGTTGCCCCAAACGAAGAAATCTTAGGATTCCAGAAATGACATCCCCCATTCTAAAGTTTTATTTCTGTGAGTACACTAGGGCAAGATCAATGGAAAGACACTATTATACTTTATTAAATCACCTAAATGTTAGTTCTGTACCCACATACGTACACCAATGTTACTTTAGTAATTCATTATTTTTCCAGAGGTGAATTATGGCCAGGTGGGACTTTCATATTCTACACTATGTAGCTGTATGATGTTTGACTTTGTGTTCCTTTAATGTATTTTTATATTTTATAGAGAAATAGTTATAAATATATTTATGATTATAAATATATTATAATTTTTCTATAAAATATAAAAATGCAAATATATGAAATACATAGAATATTAATATATATTGAAATATAAACATACTTTTTATAAAATTTATTTGGAATATTGTATATACAACTTTGTCTCAATTTTTCTTGTACATCTTAGTTAGAGCTCTGGTAGAGACTTCTGATTGCCCCCATATCCAATAGAATGGGTTCTTCTATAGTGATACAAGTTTTAGCTCAGTACATGATTGCATTTTCCCACCTCCCTTGCATTTAAGAGTGGGTATATGAATTGGCTTTGGACAATGGGACGTGAGCCATCTCTGCTACATTTTGGCCCAAGTGCTACTTTAGGCTTGTGTCCTCAGAATATCATTTATATCAATACTTGAATTACTTTACTATAAGAAACTATTGTATTTAATATATAATTTGGGCTGTTTTTCCCTAAGATAATATATATTTTGCCCATCACCTGATATTTATCTATCTCCTTATATGTGTTTCCACTGGCTTTCAATACAGGAAGATTTGGGAGATTTGGAGATTTTTGTGATTTATTTTTCTGAGGCCTCCAAAAGTATTCCAGGAATACTGGAATATGTGTTAAACACTGCATATTCATATATAACAGACAACTGCCTGCAAGGCTTCTATCATCATAACTAACACAAGACATCTTGGTCAGTTTCTAAGTGGGAGAGTGGGGATTCTGAGTAGATGCTTTGTACAGTTTTTCTAAGATGTTCTGCTGGCCCAGAGCATTTCTTAATCGTAGGAGTGGTGTGATTAGTCAGGGCTAGGAATACCAAGGCAGATATTGGAACTTGTTGACTCTGGAAGTATACAGAAGTCAGGAAGGAACGGTGGTTCATTTCAGGCAAACCATCAAGAGGAAGAAAGCAGCAGAAGCTCGTGGTCCATCCAAGACAGGGTGAGAGCCAGGCCAGCACTTAGGAGCCAGAGATTACCCAGAAACCAGGAGGTTTCACTTACAGAAATAAGGAAACACATTAACCTTTTAAAAATAGACAACCTTAGTTCTACTATTGTTATCCGTTGATATATGTGATTGCTGAGATTCGTTTTAGTCTAATTCCTCTTGGATCATTCTGGATTTCTGTGTACTTTTGTTACTCAGTTCTTCATAGCAGGTTTGAACCTTTGACTTCATGTGTTAAATATAGCTCATGTTTACCCTATATATGATGAAATCATATGCTATTTGAGGCAAGGGCTAATTTTATATATATTTTTATACCTCTTCTGTCCAAAATGTGTTGCTCTGCATTCAATGGATATTCTACAGATCACTTTAATTAGGAGGAAGCAATAATGTAATTTAAACACAAATGAAGTAAATCACATAGTTAAAATGACCATTAATACTAGGAGTGTTCTGTTTGCAAGATCTACTTCTTTTGATAGAATAGATCTAGAAGCGTAACTGCCATTCCTGTATTCCTGGAATTAAGTTTGATAAATAGGCCATATTATACAGATAGTGGTATTTTCCTCAGTTTCTTGGTAGGAAAATTAGCACAGCCCTATAATCTTAGCCTTATAATACAAAAGGGAAATGTGTGATGGTTAGATGAATATAGCTTTGTATTAATGTGAGAAAGTAATGTGTGTCCTGTATATTTTTCAGTGAGTTTGTAATTCTCACATATAAAAATGGACTTCCCCTGGATGTTGAAGTTTTTTGAGAGTAGCAAATTTTTTTTAGGATTTCAGGTTTTTGGTTTTTTTTTTTTAAATTATTCTTGAGGTTGACTTAGCTATAAGGAACATAGTTGGACTGTTGGAAAATTTGAGAGCTTAGCTGATACTGAGTGGATTCTCGATTTTAAAAATACATATTTCTGTATTTGAGGATTTGGATCATATTCTACTTTAATGGCATCAGGAAAATACAAGCAAATCTTAAGGAGAGATCCAGATAATCAGCCAGAATACTTAAATAATTTTTTAAAAGAGAAAAAAATCTAGTAACTAGATTTAAAAAAATAATTGCCTGATTGCCTGTAGGTTTACTATTTTGTATTATGTAATCCCCTATAAATTTTTACAGTCTGTCAGAATTCAAAGTTCCAATTTTGTTTTCTTTGTTCTAGAATTTTCCTTAGTCTTTAATATATGTTGTGTGAAACTTGCTGTATTTTTTTTCACAAATACGGAACTAAAATATCTAAAAATATTGCCACAAAGTAGAATCAAGAGTGATTTTTACTCATCTCTAAAAATAACTTCTTTAATTTGTGAAAGACCTTATCTTTACCATTGTGTATTTTGAGTGTTAGAGCATCTAAATAGTCTCTAATATGTTAAGCATTATGATTATGCCCTCCAGTAACTGTTTTCAAGAACATAGGATCCAGATTTTGATTCTTCTAGAACCTTTATGCTAAAGATTACAGTGTACTAAGGCGTCTCTATTGAGCACATACTGTGTGCCAATCAGTGTTTTAGACTCAGAGGAAATAGCACTGACATGAATGAAAAATCCCTGCTTTCATGGAGCCTCTACTCTACAAGACAAATCAGTAAAATTTGTAATGTATTTTAAATGTAAATGCTAGGGTAATAAATGAAGTAGAGAAGGGGAATAAAAGTGTGTGTGTGTTTTGAAGTTTTATGTAGAATGAACTGGTAGGGGTTCATTCCTTTCTGTCACACTTATTACTGTAAGTCTAAAAATATTTGAAGATAGCTTATTTTTCAACATTAACTTTAACAGGCAATATCCAATAGGAAAGTGCTAATCAAGGCTCAATTAGTCAGTATAATTATAATACACAGGTGAATTTAATTCAGATGAACCTTGCTAAAAAGTTAATAGAGCAGATTAGTGAAAGCTTGATGACTAAGACTTGAGGCTAGTTAATTAGCTAGTTAATTCTTTAGCTGTCACTTTTCCAAACATTAACTTTAATATGTAGGCATATATTTTTTGATGGTGCAACCTAAAAATACTCTACCTCTTTCTGTTATGTTTTACCATTGAGGAGCTTATTTTGTAAAGCACATTTTGTCAATAGTTTCATGTCCCAGCAGCTTTGTGTCTAGTGGGAATTGCAGCCAATGTTAGAATTAATCAATGGTGGGAATCCAGCTCTCCAGACCACTGAAAAGCCTCTGCTGGAAATGAAGTGTCCTTTAGCACTGAGTGGATTGAAGCATTGAGAAACTGGGGGAGGGGAGTTGGAGACTCTGATGAGCAGCAGGATCTAAAGACAGTTTAATGAAGGTTACCGTAGATAATCCCAGAAATGAGTTAAATGCTAAGGTATTAAGGGCTTTCATTCATTTTACTCATTTAATGTCTTCATTCCCTAAGAGGGAACAGGAAAAGTAAAGAATACCTTGCAAACCGCCCCCACACCCCCTTCTGCATTATCCTGTCTTATGGTCCTAGAGAAGTGACTCCCTTGAGAGGTGTGACAGCTGGATGCAGTCCCTTTGTGGCCAATAAAGGATCATTGGGAGCCCCTGCCAAAGACTGTGGGGGAGGGGAAAGGTCACTTAAGGACTGCAGAAAATATTCTTTCTCCCTGCATCCTGGGCCTTGTTTCTTTATTGTTAATAGAGTTTAGGGGCTTGTATTCTTTCTGGTGCTGAAGTTTTTTTTCAGTCTTAGTTCTGTGATATTTTTTAGGCAGGCTTTATGGAGATGAATATTTCATTCTTCAGTAGATCCTGAGTTTGTAGCACAAAAGAAGGGAAGTAGATTTATTACTATCATCATTACCAACTTCAGAATAGAACTTGGTGAATAATTAAACTTCTGTTAGGCTTTAAAAGAAGTATAACTGAAGGGAGGGGATTTAGCTGGCTGTATCCTTTGCTAAGATTTTGTGCTTTCCTCTTCCGTTTCTCTCTAATGAGACCATTCTATAGCTAATACATCGTAAAAGTTAAAAGGAAGTGCAAACACAATTACCACAGAAAGCTGAAATGTTTTCCAGTCACTTCTCCTTTGTGCTGTTTGTGGTGTGTCTGTCTGATTGTTTCAGATTAAGGAAAAACTTGAGTTCTTAAGTATCCTTTATCAGTGGAACTGGTTTTGACTGGTGTGAATCTGACAAAACTGGGACGAAATCGACCTTAAGGTTAAGAGCCATTATACCAAACCTCAAAACAGTGTTCAGAATACATGTGTTCAGCTTTAAAGGCAAAATTTGCCTAATGAAATAATTCAGGATACATGGTATAAAGACTGCACAACAACAACTTCTGATCTCCAGCTGCAAAGACTTCAGTGCAATTCAATTCTGACTTTAACTCCTTGGAGTCAGGCCAGACCCCACCAGGAAAGGACGATCCTTTACAAGACTGCCCTTCAGATACTGGGCACAAGTTCAGGGGCTCAGGCCACCTGAACTTCTCACCAACTGGCTACAAATTCCAGGGTTCGCATCAGCCCCTCAGGTTCCATAATTTGCTAGAATGACTCACAGAACTCACTGAAAGTTCTGTACTCATGATAACAAGTTCTTGTAGTGAAAAAGACACAGGTAAGAAACCAAAAGGAAAGACACATAGGACAAGGTCTGGGAGGGTCTCAAACATGAGCTCTTGTGTCCTCAGAATATGTCACTGTCCTGACACAGAGATGTACCTTCTCAATCATGGAAGCTCTGGCAACTTAAGTGCCTAAGAGTTTTTACTGGGGGTTTCATTTCATAGTAAACATAGCAAGCATGATTGATGGGAAGCATGATTGAGGGGAAGCATGATTGATGGTAAGCATTTCATAGTAAGCATGACTGATACCCAGGTGGCTGAACTTAAGTCTCCAGCACCTCCTCTCCTTCATGGAGGTTGGGCTGATATCTGGAGGCTCAAAGCCCAACCCCCTACAATCACATGGTCGGTCTTCCTGGTGTGAACAGTCCCTTCCTAAGGATGCAGATGTGGCTGCTCACCCTGAGTCATCGTTAGCATAAATGATCAGGTGTGGTCTGGAGGGCGAACAAAACCGTCCTATCAAGGGACATTCCAAAGATTTAGAGGTTACCCTCCAGGAACCAGGGACAAAGACCAACCAAATTCTTTATTATGCTACACAGGCCTGGGAGGGAAACTAGAAATGTAACATCCCTTTAACTCTGGAACATCCCTTGGAGGTTCTGAGGTGTTCTGCTGCACCCTCCTCAGTGTGTTGGTGCTCCTCTGGGCATCAGGTTGCGGTGGGGCCGGGTCACCTGGAATAGGTGGCACTGAGTGCCGATGGTGCTAATTTCTCAAGAGCACAGTGGATTTGGTTAGTGCGGTCACTGGGAAGCTAGGCTGAGTTTAGAATTAAGTCTAAGATAATGTCTGGACATGCCAGAGGGCCATGGAAGGAACTGGGTCAGAAGTTAATAGCAGAGACCCCTGTGGTCTGAGAGCCAGAGCCAAAATGTGGCTTTCAGGCACGCTGCCACCTTTTAGACTTGAGCAGTGTCATCCTGGCTGCTCATCCCCTTCCCTGGCACTGTGGTCTTCTCCTTGAGGGGGACTTCAGCAGGCACCCTTCTCTCCTTCTCTTTTAGGACCGTCTTGGCAGGGACAATTTTCCTGGATTTGGAGTGGCTTATGATATGGACTTAAGGCTTGTAATTGCTTCTGAGGGATGAATGATCTCATAATAAGAAGAAATAGGCCCTATATTTGTAACCCAAGGAGAGGTAGCTCTTAACTGCCTTAACTGTTTCTTTGGATGTTTAGAGCAATCATTTCAGTCAGTTTATTGTTATTCTCTCATAGTTCATTTCCTACTCAGGAGGGTGTGCTGGCTTACATCTATTATGTACCCCATGAAAGGCCATGTTCTTTTAATCCAATCTTGTGGGGGCAGACCTATTGTGGGTGGGAACTTTTGATTAGGTTGTTTCCGTGGAGATGTGGCTCCGCCCATTCAAAGGTGGGTCTTAATAGCCTTGCTGGAGTTCTCAATGAGAGGATAAAAGGCAGAGACATTTTAGAGAGAGCTCAGAGATGCTAAGAGAGACAGAAACCCAGAGACATTTTGGAGAAAGCCATTTTGAAACCAGAACCCAGGTGAAGAAGGACAAGCAGACGTTGCCATGTGCCTTCCCATGTGACAGAGGAACCCCACATGCCATCAGCCTTTCCTCAGAGAGGGCCTCTGCCTCTTGATGCTTTAATTGGGACATTTTCATGACTTAGAACTGTATATTTGCAACCTAATAAATCCCCATTGTTGAAAGCCAGTCCATTTCTGGTATGTTGCATTATGGTACCTTTAGCAAACTGGAACAGAGGGTTTATTAATGTTTTATGATTACTGTATAATTCAGAAAACTATTTACCAGGCACCAGACCTTCCTTAATAAGTGAAGTCTGGTGACTGAACCCCTAGGAAAAGCTTGGAAACTTGCCACACAACTTGTTTGAAGACTTCTGTTCATTTTGGTCAGCAGATTGATTTGGGATGGGCCTGCCTTCTTTCACATATGTCCCCAAGTCATACACATGAGGTGGGTTGCTCCAAATAAAAGGTTTAGAATTATGAATCTTTTGCCCATCATCTGATCCTGACTCCAGTCTTAACGCCGTACAATTAAAGTTTTGATAGCTCCATTTGTTCTAATTCTGGGCACCTTTAAATACTCCTTTCTCCTGTTTGTTGTCACTGTTAATTATAATTTGTTGAGAGATCCAGGAAGTATGGAAAAATAAAGAGAGAAATCAGTTTTTGGCATTTCGGGAAACCAAAGTGCAAAGTGGTTTTGTTTATTAATTTGACTGTGTATGATTAACAGTTTTGAGAGTGAAGTTGAGATCTGTTTCTTGGAGCCATATTCTAAATCTCAAGGAAAACAACGTGTAAGATTTAGCTACAATTTAGTAATCAAGCTCACCTCCCCACTCCAAAAACAAAAATAAATTTAAAAAACCCAAACCCCAAAACCTCAAATGAGAGCTGTTCATGTGAAGAAATGTTGTGGTGATGTCTTTCAACAACATGGGATTAATTATCCCAGCAAAAATTACAATACTCCTAATGTTTTTTCATGCATCTATGTATCTGATGGAACCAATTTACAAATGAAGCCTGTCACTTTATTTTGCAGTTCTCAGCCCCACCAACCTCCTACAGAGATGGGACTGGGCTGTCAGTTTGGGAAAATACTCCCCAGATACTCTAAGTTAGCGTTCTCACACTAGTAGCTATAAACTCACGTTTTCTTGGTCAAGAGATTATTCTCTTTTGACTTTGAGTAAGAAATGTGAACTAAATCGGGAGAAAATCATTCTCCTCTTCTGCAATGCAATGCCTTGCAATTGATGTAGAGGGTGAGACCTAAACTGGGAGGGTGGGGTTTACCTTGATCATCTGCTGAGCAGGGGCCATGCTATCTGATGCTATTTAGGAATTACTCTTCTTTGACTAATTTCTCTACAGCAAAGGAATTCACTTTTATCTATCTCTCTAGTAAAAAGAGTGAAGGGCTGTGATTTTAAGTAGTTTGTACTTTTGAAAGGAATTGTTGGAAAGGCACTCCCATTCCATGATTTTGCTTTGCAAAACAGTGATTAAAAGGATCAGACTGAAGAGTTGCTGTCAGGGAGTAGTGGGTCATCAGGGGGTCTGGGGCCAGTTGGTGGATGGGCTTTAATTTCTGAAGAAGTTGCTTAGAACTAATTTATCTGCATTTTGAAGTAGACAGTGGGGAGCTAGAAGAGGCCTTTGGGCAAGGGAGTCACAAAATTAAGCCTTGATTCAGGAAGGGACATCTGGCAGACAGGCTTTGGCAGTAGAATGGAGGGATGGATTTAATGGGCTCAGGTGAGACTACACATTGGGCCCAGCAAATGTTTGAAAGACTAAATCAGTGGGAAATACAATGGAGCCTAAACTTCACTCCAGATCAACTTACTTAGAATCTCAGGATGGGATAGGAGGGGTAGAGCAGAGGAGGGGGGTGGGCAGGGGTAGAATCAGCATTAATATGAATCAAGGATTGAGCTAAGGAATGTTTTTTCAATATGCATTTTTAAAGTTTGATGCTGTAAGTTCTATACTTGCGTCCTTGAAAAGTGAGAGGGCTCTGAAATGATGAAATGATGAAGGAAAACAAGCATGGTTTGAAAATTGGAGTGAGTTGTATGGAGTGGTCTGAAAACCACCACTAGAAAGAAAGACTTTATTGAATTGGCCAAAATGATCAGAGTGACCAAATCATGGGCCAGGATAGGCGCTTTTCTGCAGCTGAATGTGCTTTGGGATTTTTCTAATTCTCCCCTTCCTATTTTACTCTGGTTTTGCAGATATGTAAATCTATGAAAAGAGGATTTTTTTTTTTAAGTATGAAAAGAGAATTTTTTAAAATACTATTAGTAGGGAAGTTAAAAGAGTTACTTGGTACACTGAGATCTGGGTTCTGATCTTTCCTATTAACTAGGAAAGGGGGAAAGTAAGTGATCTGTGCTCAGCAACTCCCATGTGATGGGACTTTGAATACACTGGCATTAATCTGCATAACTGTGTAGTAGGAATGAACTTCCTAATTAAACAGGAAACGAGGGGAGGCTTATGTCAAAGAAAAATCTTTCACCTGATTTTATTCAAAGCTGTGTGCAATAGACAAGCGACTGGAAGTGTGACTAGAAGGCTATCACAATAGGGGAGCAAGCACTCAACACCCCTGAAGCAGAGGGCAGGAGAGTTTTTAAGGACTGCGATGAGCTAATGGAAGAGTGCTGGAGGAAGATGTCAAGCAATAGTGTATGTCAGTTACATGATATCGTCTCCTGAGTTTTCTGTTGAGGTCTGGTGGAACTCATTCTGTCTAGATTCTGTAAGGCCAAGAGGAGAGAGGTCAGCGGTCTAGAGCAGGAAGAAAACTGCAAGTTTTAGCCAAGCTCAGGAGAAGTTAAGTCTGTCTTGGATGGTAACACAGTGGGTGGGGGATTTCTTAACCTATGCTGTTTTCCAGTATCCCAGGATTCAGGTAAAGTTCAACATTGTCACCTGTGAGAAAACAACATAGCTGCTCTTGCTTCAGAGCTTCTGCTCTTTGGTCTGCCCTGTTCCTTCTCCGCACAGGTGAGAAACAATGAAGATAAATGTTGGGTGCTTAGTAAAGGTAGCACTGCTGCTGTTATTGTTGAGATAACCCAAATGTATGCATGTTCAAGGTTACATGAAGGTAAGTGGCAAAGAGAAGACGAGCAGAAGAAAGCAGAGTTCAATGACCAAACCCTAAGACTAGAAAGGAGAGTTAGGCTGAAGATACAAGAAAATTAACATTACTCTCTCCTATTTTCTTTTAAACGCAGCCCTATCAGGCTTTCATTCCTGCACTCTACCAGAAATGACTTTGTCGAAGTCACCAGTGACCTCCATGTTGTTAAATCCAGTGGTCAGTTTCTCAGTCCTTCTTTTATTTGACCTAAGGGAGTATTTGACTCCCTACTCCTTGAAACAGTTCCTTCCAGGACACTGCACTCCTTTGACTTTCTCCCTACCTCTCTGCTCTCTTTTCTTTGCTGGTTGATCTTCAGCTCCCTGGTATGTAGCTGTTGGAGTGCCTCAGGATTTTTTCCTCTGATCCCTTCTCTCCTCTCCATAAATTTATTCCCTTGCTGATCACTCTGAACTTCACTCTCGTATCACCTCCTGGATGTCTGGTAGACATCTGAAACTTACCATGGCCAAAACCAAACTCCTGATCATCTCCGCTTTCCTTCACTCCACTCTTGCCCCACCAAACTTCAGCCTCCTGAGATCTTACCCTTGTCCATAAAAGACATCATTTTTCTCACATTCTACACCTAATACTAAAAATCCTTTTAGTGCTATCTTTTTAAAATGTCAGAATTTAACTACTATTCACTTCCGTACACTACCGCTACCCTGGTCTGGTAGCTTCTTACTTGGCTTCTACCTCCCTCTCTGCCTTGCTATAGCTAGGATGTAATACAGTAGCTGGAGAGATTCTTTAAGAACATAACAGTTTCACTTCTTTGCTCTAAACCTTCCAAATGCTGCTCATCTTTGGAATAAAAACCCAAGTTCTTTTAGTGGCCTGAGAGACCCGTGATCTGCACCTTCCCCTTTTCCTCTCTGACCTCATCTTCTGCTACTCTTCCCTGACCCTCTTCTAATCCCGGTTGCTCCCTTGCCATTCCTGCTTCAGGGCCTTTACACTTTCTTGACAAGTTCTCCTCCTAGATAGATAACCTCATGGCTGGCTCCTTTGCTTCCTCGAGGTCTTTGCTCAGATGTCACTTCTCAGTGACATCTTCCCTGACCAACATATTCCAAGTTGCAACCTTTCCATCTTCAGCCCAGCACTCCCCATCCACCTTTCCTGCTGTAATTTCCCTACAGTACTTGTCTGACATACTAATTATCTTGATTATATTGTTTGTTTATGTCTGCTTCCCCACTAGAAGGTGAGCCCAGTAGAGAAGGGAAGGGACTCACGACTGTCTGTTTATTGCTCTTTGCTAGCCTCTGGAACATTGCTTATAGCAGATAGTAGGTGTTCCATATTTTTTTTTAATAAATTGGTACCTTATTCAACATTGTATTAAGACAAGGAAATACTTTTTATAAACCCTTTGTTCGGAAAAATTTTGAAACATTCATCAAATGAAAGGGTATTAGAGGTGCAGTTAAGGGTTATAAACTTGAGCTAGATCCATAAATGTTAAGAGTTTAGCAAAGTAGATAGTACTGATAAGATGAATAATGAGAAGGGATGCACCAACAAAAGTAACGTATACACCTAAGAATTCTGTAAACATTGAGGAAGATGGGAAAATGAAATTAGCTAGGAGATTGCATTAATAAGGTGATGTTGAATCTAGTGGTTACCCGGTAATATTACTCAATAATAATGAGAACTGCTAATAGTGGAAAAGATGCTGTTAAAATTTTGATTTAACTTAGGTAGAAAGCAGTCAACAAATTATTTTCCCCATGTCTGAACAAAGCAATAAGACAACAGTGATTAGTGGGGAGTACTCTTGATGTGGGAAAGGAAGGATGGCGCTTTGGGAAATAAGGATGTTTTAGAAATTAAAATTGTGAAGCCTTTAGAGGATTCCCAGAGGGGCTTTATGTATTTTCTTTGTTGTGATGAAATATGGAGGGTTATTTTTTAAGTGCCAATTTGTGAACATAAGCATATGCATACTAATTTGAAAAGCAAGAAACTGATTTATGTGAAGCCACTTGTTTGATGTGTTGTCCTTAATGGTTTTGTTTTCATCTCATCCCTTATGTCTAAAGGCATAATTAAAGATCACAGTTGTGAGAGGCTCGGATGCTCTCACTTTTGGCTGTAAGAGCAAGAGGCCTTGGTTTTTCTCTTGCAATAATTCCTGTAATAAAGTCTGCTGAGGAGCTCCATGGAAACTAGTCTATTACCGTTATATATGAAGAAGGGGAAAAAATTTACTTTCTTTATTTTCTAATTTCTTTTTCCCTACGGGACTACTGCCTGCCATCAAATACAGTCTGGTCTTTTTGTGTTGGAAAGTAAGAGTGCAGCCTCTTCTGAATCTCGCCGTCACTTATAATCACCATGCAAATTCTCTCCCAAAGCTTTTAGGCTCCTTGACTACATTGCTGAATTTATTGCCTGCGTTCTCTACTTCGACACCTTTTCTGAACCTGCTCTCAACCCAACTTCCTTGATGGACTCCTGAGGTTTTCCAGTGACCATATTTTAAGCATTTCTCTTAATTCTTTGCCAGTTTTTCTTCTTTTACTTTTCTAAGCACTTGACTTTGCTATTCCATGTTATCATTTTTAAAACAGGCTTTTTTTTCCTTTAGGACAGTTGTAGGTTTATAGAAAAATTGCATAGGAAGTATGGAGTTCCCATATATTTTCACACACACAGGTTTCCCTATAATTAACACTCTGCATTAGGATGGTACATTTGTTACAATTGCTGGACCAATATTATTAGAATTATATTATTAACTAAAGTCCACAGTTAATGTTTGAGTTCGTTCACTCTTTGTGTTGTACGACTCTGATTTTTTTTTTTTGTCTTTTTAGTTTTTATTGTGGTAACATCTATTCAACCTAAAATTTCTCCCTTGACTCAACTGAGTGCTATTAATTACTTTATGATGTTGTGCCACTGTCACCACCATCCATTACCAAACTTATAGAAACTCTGTACCCATTTTCCTGTTACTTTTTGAAGGTAACTTTTTCCCCTCCTTGCCAGGCAATCTTTGGGTTTACTGATGAAACTCTATAATTACCCCCTTTGTTTCCAACTCTGATATCATTCTTAGCTTCTCATTCTCTTTTTACACTTTTTTCTTTTTTTTTTCTCTCCAATAAGGTTATCAGCTCATGCTGGTTCCATATTACCTTTACGTAACTAGTGTTCAAATATATACCTGCAGTTAAGACCTTGGGTTCCTAGGTCATGTCTTCTACATGCAGGATATTGTGCCGTGCGCCTCCCTTTTTGCTTCCGCCTCAACATGTGCAAAATTGAACTTATCATTTCTCCTTAAAAGACAGTCACCCTTTCTTTCACCCTCCCCTATTTCTGTAACTGGCGTTCGCCCAGTCTCCCTGGACTGGGAGCCTTGGCATTATCTTCCTCTCCTTTTCTTTCATCCCCTCTCCAAGCAGTCTCAGTGCACTATTGATTCTCCCTTTTAAATGTCTCTCGTGATAATCTGTGAATTACTCTCCCTTTCTTCAGGGAAGATGTGACAGTGAAAGAGGGGACAGCATGATCTCCATCTGATAAACATGCCCAGGTTAATTTTCCTGAAATAGTGTTAGATACATTCTGTTCTTTTATTTTGTAATAAACTTCACCCCTCTGAAGCTCACACATCCTAATTTCTCAACTTGGCATTCTAGAGTCTTCATAAAAAAAGTGAGAAAGGCCTCCCTAGGTCCTGATGCTTCAGTTGAATCTTAGAACCCTTATCATATCTGTCCAGACACACTTATTCCAGCTACCCCTGAAGAATCCCTCCTGTAAGATTAGTTTGGTTCTTAGTAATCCATTTAAACATCCTGCTGGCTTACCTTTCTGCCTCTGCTTGTGCTATTTTTGCTGGGATTTCTGGAATGTCCATATTCCACTGGGCTTTCAAGACCCAATTCAAGTATCACTTTTCCATAGTGACATTCTTTATTAATATATGCCATACAAGTCTTACTTTCCGTTACCTCCTCTATGTTTTAGCATTTCGGTATTATTTGTCTTACCTTGTTATTCATATGGATTTTGTAATAATTGTGTGGCACATCACAGTTTACAAAGCATTATCACATTTGTGCCTGATAATAATGCTGATATAAAAGCAAGTCTGATGCTTTACAGTTGGGAACAGTAATATTAATAAGAGCCTCGGAACAGAGAGATAATATTTAAATGTGAAGTGTGAATATAGAATCTTGTATAAATTCCAAGTGCAGTATTTTTTCAGTTGTTCTAACTTTCTCGGTGCTTTCAACTATTGTAAAACTTAACTCACATTTTTTCTTTATATTTTCCATAGAATCTAGCATATGCCTGTTATTTAGTCGGTGTTAGGTATCCTGTTGGATGATTGAAGTATTTAGTATAATAGATGCTGTAAGTAACCTAGAAAATATTCCCTGAATTGTAACATAGTACTGACATTTACCTTTCTGTAGTTAGAACAGACTAAAAATTGGTGAAAATGTGAATCATTACTAAAAATTGGTTTGATTCACTCTGAGAAACAGCTCTCTTAAAGTTTAAATTACAGGTTTACGTCATGTTTTAAAACTCCTCTCTCAGCTTTGCTTTTGCGATGTTACTCTGGACTTAAACTGGTAAAATATAATTTTCCTGGTATCTTGGTTAAGAGGAAAACAGCCTGATAGCTAGATTTAAAAAGCTAAAAAAGAAAAGAAAAGAGAATCTGTAGAGTATTTAAAGCATTCTCATAAACTTTATTTATAAAGTAAAAATTTATGCATTTTTCATCTTCTGAAAATATGTTTAATAGAGATGTCTTACAACCTGGCATGAGATCAGATAGTCAAAATCCTACCTAGAAATATTCTATTTTATTAAGTTTTAGAGTTAATTTTCTCATCTAAGGAGTAACAAAAGAATGAGAGAGAGAGAGAGTTGACTTTTTAATTGTCTTTTGGTAGATGAAAATAGTGTGGTTAGCCAAGTATGAGGGTGAGAAAATGTTCCTACTATGTATCATGAAAATACTGAGAATTTGTTTGGAACTGAATGTACAAAACCAATACAAAGAAGTCGCTTAACTTTTGTTGTGGTGAATAGTCATGACAGTTTCCCTAATCTAGAAATGATATAATGGTGTCTTTTAAAAAATAATTGTGCTTCAAATCCATTTATTGTTTTTGTCTCTTTCAATTTTTCTGACTTAATGTAAGGAGATAAGTTATTAGATGTTAAATTAGTTGTAACAATGGGAACAAAAATGGACAGTTTTGTCTTTACATCCAATCTCTGCTGTAGCCCAGAGCTAGCTCTTCAATCAGTCCTTGCTATGTATTTCTCCTGCCACTCCTTGCTTCGGGCCTTGTTTCCTACTGGAAGACTCTGAACTGGTTTCTGCCTTTATTCTCTCTCTTCACAATCCTTTCTGTACTGCTAAGAGATTAACTTTCCTAATTATGACTTTTATTTTATTTCTCCCCCTTTCAAAAACCTGCAATGGCTCACCATTGCCTGCTGAAAACCAATCCAGACTCATGGCCTTCTTTGAGCTGGGCCTCCCAGTCTTTTGAACTTTTGTGAACAAATGTGACAGTGGAACTGGTTGATGTTACCTGCACGTGCTTTTTACTTTCCTGTCTCTGTGTCTTATTGTATTTTTCTTCAAGGTCCTGTGGGTAGGACCTGTGACCTTTTCACATTTGTATTCCCATAATTCCTGATGCAGTGCCTGTGCTATAGTAAGCACTGAAAAATGAATGAGTGAATAAAAGCATTTAAAATGAAACAAGGAAATGCCAATATATATCTTCTTTTTGTCTAATACAGTGCCAAGTGCCTAGTAGCCTCTTGATAAATTGAATATAGGAGCAAAAGAAGACAACATCAAGCGACCAGTTGGATGGATATTACTGTTTAGTGGTGGGAAAGCAGTGCCTAAATGTTATATTGCAGCATGTAATTATATCCTTTCAACCATATCGTATTCATCTACTCTCCATAGAATTTATAGGACTTCAGTAACTAGCTTTTGATTAAACAAATGCATGAGTTCTTTCTTCTGTTTTTTAAGCCTTTCATATACTATAGTAACTAGTTCCCAAAGTTGCTTACCCAGTGAACTGCACCTCCCAATTGTCATCTCTTGTGTAGTCCCCTTTCCTTGATTCTGGCTGTCCCTGTAACTTGCTCCTGACCAATGACTTCCAAGGCTATGTCATAAGCCTTGTAGCTTCTGCCTGGGTCTCTCTGGGGACTCACTTTTGGGGTGTTTTGAAGCCAGCTGCCACATGAGAAGTGCAACTACTCTGAGACCACCAGGCTGTGAGAAGCCCATGGCATGTGGAGAGGCCCTGAGGTTTGAAACCCCATGTTGAGGGAAAGAGAGAGAAGCCAAGGGACACAAGGTACCAGACATGTGAGGGATGAAGCCCTCTTAGAATTGGATCCTCTGGCCACCTTGGTTTTGCCAGTTTGGATATATTATGTCCCACACAAAGCCATGATCTTTTAATCCAATCTTGGGGGATATTTGGATTAGGTTGTTTCCATGGGGATGTGACTCACCCAACTGTAGGTTATATTTTTGATTAGATTATTTCCATGGAGGTGTGGCCCCGGCCATTCAGCATTTGTCTTGATTAGTTTAGTGGAGTCCTTTAAAAAGAGCCATCACAGGCCCAGACTGCTGCAGCTGACAGACATTTTGGAGACGGCCGTTGAAAGCAGACTTTTGCTGACATTTTGAAGATGCTAGCCCAGAGTTTGCTCTGGAGAAGCTAAGAGAGGACAAAATGCCCCAAGAGCAACATTTTGGAGAATGCCGTTTTGAAACACAACGTGGGAGCAAAGGAAGAAGACGCCAGTCACGTGCCTTCCCAGCCGGTAGAGGTGTTCTAGACGCCATCAGCCATTCTTCTGTGAAGGTACCCTATTGTTGATACCTTAGTTTGGACATTTGTATGACCTTAGAGCTGTAACTTTGTAACCAAATAAAACTCCCTTTATAAAAGCCAATCCATTTCTGGTATTTTGCATGTTGGCAGCATTAGCAAACCAGAACACCAGTGATGTCACGTGTTGCAGTGAAGTGCTTAGATCATCCTTACTAGAATTCCTGATCCACAAAGTCGTGAGAAAAATAAATGGTTATTTTAAGCAACTAAGTTTTGGGATAGTTTGTTAGTCAGCAATAGATAACTGAAACTTGGTGTGGTGGATTGAAGTATGCACCCAAGTTTAGACACAATCTTACTCATTCCTCTGGGTTTGAACCCATTGTAAATAGGACCTCTTGAAGATGTTAGTTTAGCTACCATGTGGCCCAACTGAATGAGGGTGGGCATTAATCTGGATTACTGGAGTACTTTATAAGCAGAAGAAATTCAGAGAGAGAAAGCCACAGGGAGAAGCTGGAAGCCAGAAGGCAGTGGAACCTGGGAGAGGAAGCAGAGGGCATTGCTCTGTGATGCAAGGCAGGGATGCAAGCCAAGGAGCCCTAAGGGTTGTGGGCAGTCAGGACCAGCATGTTACAGACCTTGGTGAGAAAGCATCGTCTGCCTTGCTGACTCCTTGGTTTTGGACTTCTAGCCTCTAACTGTGAACCAGTAGATGCCCATTGTTGAAGCCAGCCAGTTGTGTGGTATTTGTCATAGTCACCCGGCGAGCTAAGACACACAGCACACAGGAAAATGTGTAAGTTGTAAGTGCATAGCTCAGTAAATTTCACACATGGAACAACCTGTGTAACCAGCACCCAGATCGAGAAACAGAATGTTGCCAGGACTTCAGAATCCATTCTTATTCTCATGTCCCCTTCTAATGCCTGCCCTCTTCAAGAGTAATATCCACTGTGACTTCCAAAAACACATAAATTTGTTTTTTTATGGTTTTGAATTTTATATAAATGGATTTATCCATTATATAGTCCTTTGTGTCCAGCATCTTTCATTCAGCATTTTATTTGTGAAATGTGTCAATATTATTGAGCATAATCATAGTTGATACTAGTCATTGCTATATATATCTCGTTACGTGACTGTATCACAATTTATCCATTTTACTATTGATGGACACTTGAGTGGTTTCTGGTTTTTTACTATTATAAATCATCTTTCTGTTAACATTTTTATACAAATGTCTTCTGGTAAACATTTGTACACTTTCTAATTGGTGACAGTTGGATTATCTTATGACTATTTTGTATTTGTTAGTTTTAGCTCTGTGAGTAAACTACAAGCCAGTCTAGAGAATAATGACTAGGTTTTATATTTGTTTCCATCTCATCATAATGCCTGGCGGAGCTCATAGCCTAGAGTGGTTTCTCAGGAAATATATGATGATTGAGTATTTAGAAGTTTAAAGCATGTATGCTGGTTCTCAAAAAAAAAAAATAAATTAAATTAAAAAATTAAAAAATAAATAAAATAAAAAATCACACTTGATTGACCATAGAGTTTATACTCTAGTATTTAATACAAAAAAAAAAAAAAGGAAATATCCTTTCAGTTAAACATTTCAGTTGAATTAATAGCAGCTTACTGGAAAATATTTCATATACCCAGAGCTATTGTGTTTTGTTTTGCAAATAGCATGAGAAATAGTCACTTTGTTTCTTATAATGATACTAGTAAACAAGTGATGTTTGTTTGCACTATTGTTACACTTAAAGGTTTTAAGCTTTAGTGAATCACTTGTTAGAATGGAACTAATAAATTATATTGGTGTATATACTTGAAAATAGTGTTAGGGCACAAATTTTCTATTTTGATGAGTTATGTGCTTGGAGCTGTATCATATTATTTACTGTAAGGTAAATTAATGGAAACTAAAATTACAATATTTGTTTTCTTCACATGTAATCAACTGGAGGAATTTCCTTCTTCTTCGTCTCTTTGCTGTAACACTTGGATTATTTGCTTTAAAAATTACAATGATAAAACTATTCCAAATAAGTCCGGTCTGATTATTTTTGATCCTAGAACATTCACTTAAATGCCAATACCGTATGGAAAAGTTTTGATTTCAAAATGCCAGACCATTTTTTTTTAAAGTGACATGGGAATTCAAATTAACGTCAGGTGGTTTTATAGTTTGTGGTTTGTGTTTGTGGTCTTTAACTCTGAAGAATCAGGATCTATAAAAGGATTAAAGAATCTTTTCAACTACCAGGCTTAAAAAAATACATATTTTTAGGAACAAATGCCATACACTTTCTGCCTTGGTTTATCATTGTTCCTTTAATTGCTAGTATGCTTTTTTTTTTTTTTTTAATTATCATGATATCTCTTCTATCTTTCCATTCATTTATTCCACAGATATTTACTGAATCCTTCAAGTTACCTTCCCTAGAGGTGAATACTCTTCTGGAGCCTTCAGACTCCCTTCCCTAGAGGAGATTCCAGTCTACTGCGAGTATCAAACATGTAGATGGGTACTTACAGTATGGCATCTAATAGGTAACGTGAGCAAAGGAGGATCAGAGCAACTTGTTCTGCCTAGGGAAATCCAGAAAGCAGATAAAATTGAATTGGGCCTTAAAAGAAGAATAGGAATTTAAGCAAACAAGTGGAAGGGAAGGTCCTCTGTGCAAAGGGAGCAGCATAATGCAGAGGCACAGAGCTAAGAAAGGCCCAGCATGATCAGACAGGGAAGTTCTGTTTGCTTAGAGCTTAGCAAGGAGATGAGATAGATTACCTGTGTTCTCACTGCCAGGACCCAAGAGCCCAGCCTCCTGCTGGGGTACTGCCTCCCCCACTTCTTTTTAACTTGGAATATATGAATAATCGGGGAATTGGCAGAAGTTGAAGCAAAGGTAGATTTTTGACCAGCAGGGAGAATAGGGTTGAGTGTTCCAAAAAAGAAGAAGAAAAAAATATGAAGAATTTGGGGGGAAAGCCAGCATATTCTGAGAACAGTAGGTAGATCTATTGGCCATTCCTAGAGACGAGACACTACAGATGACAGGGCAACTTGAGTTGGAGGGCGCTGTTCTTGGCTTTCTTCATTTCTTCTCTCTGATGACTGTGTAAAATCATAGATGGCAACTGCTGGACGGGAGAGCTGCTAATGTGGTATATTACAGAATCAAGCAACAAAATGGTTTTTGGTGGGAAGGTAAAATGGGCTCAAAATGAGAAAGTAAAATTTAAAAGCATAAATACAAAGTTCTGCAGTTCTTGAGAAAAAGATGTTAGTTGTTTTAAACAAATGCCTGTCATAAGCAAACAAAGAAGCAAATGTTATTTTACCAGGAAGACCTCTGTTTTCCATCAAGGCATTTAGTTTCATGAAGACCTCTATTTACCATCAAGGCTTTTAATTTCATTCTGGATATGCTATTTTAAAAGAAACAATTATGGACAAGTATATGGTCTTGGGAAGGTATCCAGGGTTGTGAAAGGTCTGAAAACAAGATTGCAGGCAAAACAGTTCATGAAACTGGTGCTGTTTACCCTGTAATTAAGTAAAGGAGACAAGACAACTGTTGAAAGTGAGTGTAGCTGAGATCTTTTTAATAAATTTCATTGTAAACAGAAAAGTAAACAGTGCTGGAATAAATGTCTCTAATATATTGAGTTCTCTCCCTGCAAGTGTTAAGCTGAGGATGGATGCTGACTTGTCAGGAATGTTGTAAGAATGGTGGGAGTTTTACATACATTACTTCCATTGTCACTGGAGGTTGTCCAAGAGTGTAAAATACAGACCCTCTTGATATCCTAAAGATGTGTATTAACCAGATAACGTCAGCTGGATGCACTTAGGAATCCTTGAAGCCATCAAGAACTGGGCATGAGGAAGGGATGTAACCTAGTTGCTAAATTGAGATGTGTTCAATAATCAATAATAGTCACAACCTCCAGTGACTGAGTGCCTGTATGTGCCTGACACTCAGCCCCTGTAAACCGTGTCTTGCTTAATCCTCACAGAAACTTTGGATGGTGGGAATTTTATCCACACCTCCTTTTATCAGTGAACAGATGGAGGTTAATCAACTTGAGTCCATCTCTGGCATTTACTAGCTGTGTGATTTTAGGGATGTTACATAATCTTTCCATGCATACCTCAGTTTCCCCATCTAAATCTGTGAATATAATAATAACCACATGATAGATTTTTTTGTGAGGGTTAAATATGTCTGGCACATAGTAGATGCTTAATCAAAGTTTGCTATCAAGCAGGTTTATATTCTGGAAACCTACCTAAAAAAAGTTTCTAATATTTTAACTTTTATTATGGCTCAAAAACCCATACTATTTGCACTACAACACCTGGCTTCCCCCCTCAGGGAGCAATTGATGGACGGTAACATGATCATTAGCGAAAGAAATATAGAAAAACATTAGAATCTTCATTCTTAACCTGGAATATATTATAAAACATATGCATTCAATTTGTGAATTTGGTAGAGCCCCTAGTGGGAGTTGATGTAGATCATAGTAAGAGTCTTAAATGTTTTTGTTAAGAAAAGCTCACACTGTTTTGTCTGCTTTCTGCCCAACACACACAGCCTCTCAGAGCCTATCTAAAATGCTTCCTACTTTATGGAACGTTCTCTGATCCTCACAACGAAATGGGATTATGTCTTTCTTTAAAACCTCACAGAATGTTCTTCCTTGCTTGTGACATTTATTATTTTCTGCCTTATATTATAGTTACTTATAAAGTTGTCTAATCTCCAATAAATTTTTATTTTATTGACTAGAACCACATGATCCCTTTAGATAGACAATACTGAAAGACATCTTCAGAACATTTGCTTTACATAGGCCATAGTGTTTTGTTTATTTAAAGCCTATATGTTAATTCCTAAAATTTTAACTTTCTGTACTTCAAAAACAAGCATTTCAGGAAACAGATTCTGAAACATTGTTTGGTATCTACATACTTGTTTGGTATTTGCATACATTGCAAAACAATGGTTAATGAAACACACTTTGTTTCATCCTGTGCTCAGCCCCAAAGGGCTTTCATGAAAAAAATTAAAAGCTGACTGTCTTAGTTTGCCAGGGGTTGCTGTAACAAAGTACCACGGACTCATTAACTTGAACAACAGAAGTTTACTGTCTTACGGTTCTGGGGGCTAGAAGTCCAAAATCAAGGTATTGGTGTGGCCATTTTTTTTTTTTTTTAATATTAATTTGATTTTTATGGAAAGGATCTGATGTGGAGTTTTTGCCAACAGCAATGCACTGGGACTTTCTTTACAACTAGACAACCAGGGCAAATATATTTCAGTTCGTGTGTGTGTGTGTGTGTGTGTGTGTGTGTGTGTGTGTGTCCATAGAAGAATCCAGTGTCAGTAACAACACAGGACAGCACCTGGTGCTGCCGTGGCCGCCTCTGGTGCCCATCTCTGGAATGTGGTGGTCTAGTCAGGTGGGGCTGTGCTGTCTCCCGAGAGCAGAATCTGTGCCACGCCTCTCTCTTGCCTACTGGTGGCTGCCCATGACTCAGTCTGCTGTGCCACATGGCCGTCTCTCTCTCTCTCTCTCTCTCTCTCTTGGTCTCTGTCTCTCCGTCTGTGTCCATAATCTCCTGTCCTTAGAAGGATTCCAGGCGTACTGTAGTAGGGACCACCCTAATCCATTTTGGCCTCATCTTTTTTTAAAAAAAAACAAAACAAAACTTTTGATTTTGAAATAGTTGTAAACTTACAGGGCAGGTGCAGAAATAATTCAAACCCCAAACAGAATTTCAACATTTCCCCACCCCCGCAGATATCCAGGTCCACTAATTTTAATATTTTTCCACCTTTGCCATATCATTCTATGTATCTATTACATTCTATGTATCTATTACCTATCTATTTTATAAACATTTGTGAGCAGGTTGACAATCCTTGAACACATGGTGCTTCCATGTATGCTTGATATTCACTTACCACCTTAAGTGTAGCTATTAAGTACAAGAACTTTAACATTAATTTAAAGCCTATATTCTATGTTCCAATTTTTTCTCCCAATAATGTACTTCTGAGCCTTTTCTTCTCCACTCTTACATCCCATCCAATATCATATGTTGCATTTAATGATCATTATCGCTTTTGTTGTGCTTTCTTTCTTTTTGTAATTGTGAAAACATTACACAACATAAATCTTGCCATCCCAAACCCTCCCAAGCATACCATTCAGTGGGATTAATCACATTCACAATGTTCAGTACCCTCCCTACTAGCCATTTCTAGAACTTTCCCTTTACCCCCAAAAGAACCCTACACTCATTTTGCATTAATTTCCCATTGTCTCCTTTCCCCACACCTGGCAACCTGTACTCTATTTTCTTTCTCTATGAGTTTGCATACTCACAGATATTTTCCTTGTGGTTGCCACAGGGCTTAAATTTAATGCCCCAAATCTATAATGATCTCATTTGCTTTGATACCAACCTAAACTCAATACCTAAATAAACTATGTTCCTAAACCCCTCTGTCCCCCAACCTGTGTGTAGTTCTTGTCACAGATTACCTGCTTATGTATTATGAGTCCCAAACCATTGATTTACCATTGCATTTTATGCATTTGCCTTTTACATCCTTGTTGTAGTTTGCTAATGCTGCCATTAAGCAAAATACCAGAAATGGATTGGCTTTTATAAAGGAGTTTGATTTGGTTAAAAAATTACAGTCTTAAGGCCATAAAGTGTCCAAGGTAAGGCATCAGTAATTGGGTATCTTCACTGGAGGATGGCCAGTGATGTCTGGAAAATCTCCATTAGCTGGGAAGGTATGTCACTGGCATCTGCTCCAAGTTCTGGTTTCACAATGGCTTTCTTCCAGGATGTTCCTCTCTAGGCTTCAGCTTCTCTTCAAAATGTCACCCTTAGTTGCTCTTGGGGCATTTGTCCTCTCTTAGCTTCTCCAGAGCAAGAGTCTGCTTTCAACAGCTCTCTTCAAACTGTCTCTGTAAGCTGCAGCTTCTCTCTCAGCTCCTGTGCCTTCTTCAAAGTGTCCGTCTTGGCTGTAGCAAACTCACTCCTTCTGTCTGAGCTTATATAATGCTCCAGTTAACTAATCAAGGCCCATGCTGAATGGGTGGGGCCACACCTCCGTGGAAACTATCCAATGAAAGATCTCGCCCACAGCTGAGTGATCACATCTCCACAGAAACATCCAATCAAAAGTCTCCAACCCAATCTAACACCAATATGTTTCCTGCCCACACAAGACTGCCTCAAAAATAATGGTGTTTTGGGGGACATAATACATCCAAACGAGCACAGTCCTGTAGGAAGTAAACAGTGGGGTTACAAACCAAAAATAGAATAGCACTGGTATTTATATTTACCCATGTCCTTACTTTTACCAGAGATCTTTATTTCTTCATGTGGCTTCAGTCAATTGTTAAATGTCCTTTCCCTTTATCCCACAGAACTCCCTTTAGGATTTCTTGCAGTGATGAAGTCCCTCAGCTTTTGTTTACTTGAGAGTATCTTAATCCCTCCCTCATTTTTGAAAGAAAAGTTTGCTGGATATCGAATTCTTGGTTGGCCGTTTTTTGCTTTCAGCGTTTTAAATATGCCTTTTTTGCCTCCATGGTTTCTGATGAGAGACTGGCATTTAAAGTCATCGCTCCCTTGTGTGTGACATGGTGCTTCTCTCTTGCATCTTTCAGAATTCTCCATCTTTGGCATTTGACAGTTTGATTATAACTTGGTGCATTGTGGGTCTATTTGGGTTTATCCTGTTTGGAGTTTGTTGTGGATATTCATGTCTTTTATTACATTTGGGAAGTTTTCAGCCAATATTTCTTTGAATATTCTCTCGGCACCTTTATCTCTCTCTTCTTTTGGGACTCCCATAATGCATGTATTGGTATACTTGATGGTGTCTCATAGGTTCTGAAAGCTCTGTTTACTTTTCTTAATTTTTTTCGTTTTTCTGATCCTCAGACTGGATGATTTTAATTGTCTTATCTTCACATTTTTAGCCTGCTCCAGTCTGCTTTTGTTAGTTCTACCAGCTCCAGTTCTGCTGTTGAACCCCTCTAGGGAATTTAAAATTTCTGATACTGTATCTTGTCTTGTGCATATATATGTGTCACTCTAGGAATTCCCCTGTTTACAGTGTTCTGAATGTTCCCTCTTCCCTAGGCAACGGTTTCTTCACATTCCCAGGCTCTGCACTGTCTGTCCTATAGCCAGCGATCCCTTGCCACAGGTATCCCACTAGACTGCTCTCCCCCAGCTTTCTGTAGGAGAGCACTGTGATAGTTTGTCTTCATCTTAACTAATAACATCTTCAAATATCCTATTTCCAAATAAGTTCACATTCACAGAACTGGGGGGTTAGGACTTGCAGATGTTTTTTGGGGGCCACAGTTCAATTCATAGCACCACTTTTAACCCAACTCTTCTGAAGCCTGAATGCAGGCTCCCAGGCGTTTTCCCAGCAGCGTTGGCTCAGCAATGCTTTCATGTCCTGTTGTTTGTAGGAGCTGTCACCTCTGCATCTTCATTCTGTCTTAGCTCATGTTCCAAGACGCGCAGACCCAAGTATGTAACAGCCTCGCAACTGAGATTCCTGCCTCCATTCTTTTTTTTTTCCAATTCAGTTTTATTGAGATAGATTCATATACCCTACAGTCATTCACAGTGTACAGTCAGTTCACAGTACCATTGCAGAATTGTGCATTCATCACCACAATCAATTTTTGAACATCTTCATTACTCCAAAAAATAAAAATAAGAATAAAAATAAAAGTATAAAAGAATACCCAAAACATTCCATCCCCCCATCCCACTCTATTTTTCATTTAATTTTTGTCCCCATTTTTCTACTCATCTTTCCATATATTGGATAAAGGGAGTGTGAACCATAAGGTTTTCACAAATACATGGTTTCACCATATAAGCTATATAGTTATACACTCGTCTTCAAGAATCAAGTCTACAGGGTTGCAGTTCAACAGTTTCGGGTAGTTCCTTCTAGCTATTCCAATACAATAAAAACTGCAAAGGGATATCTATATAGTGCATAAGAATAACCTCCAGAATGACCTCTTGACTCCATTTGAAATCTCTCAGCCACTGAAACTTTATTTTGTTTCATTTTGCTTCCCCCTTTTGGTCAAAAAGGTTTTCTCAATCCTTTGATGTCGGGACCAGGCTCATCCCCACATTGCCAGGGAGATTCACACCCCTGGGAGTCATGCCCATGTACTGGGGAGGGCAGTGAGTTCATCTGCTGACTGGGCTTAGGGAAAGAGAGAGCCTGCCTCCATTCTTGTCTCAAATAAATACCCCTCATTGCCATGATAGTGAGCTTTCTATGCAGATCTGTGACCGTGTTCACCCGCCTAGATCGTCGGCAGTATAAGTTCCGAGCAGCTGAGCTGCCGTGGAGGGCCTTCTGTGATCCCTCCCTCATGCAGTTTCTTGCAGCAGCATCTTCTCATCCCCTCTCTTCTGCCTGGCCCTTTCGATTTATGCTCCAGAAATACAAGTTAGTATTCATTTATTCACTTCCTCTTTGATTACCCATTAAATATTGCTGAGTATCTTGACTGTGATGAGGGCTGAGCTTTGCATCTCATTGCCTGGATAACAGCTGTGTGAGCACAGAAGAGGGTCTTCATCTCTGCCCCCCTTCTATTTTCACATATGTGCAGTGGTGATAATAGTATGTACACCATAAGATTGTTAGGAAGACAGTGTGTTTATAGAGCTTGGCTTGTAACAGGTGTTCCCAACATTTACCTCTGTGCTTGGCACCGCTGTGGGATTTGCATCTTCAGGCCTTTGTTCCCATTTCTCCTGATGGAGAATCTTCCACGCCATCAGCTGGAAGTGCTTCTGTCAATTCTTCAGAACCCTTAGGAGGTGTCAGCTTCTAACTGAGGCCTTTCCACATCGCTCTTTTCACTCAAAAAGGAAGAACCGGTCACTTCATCTTCCATTCTACTTCTGAATCTTGAAAATAAGTTTCCATACCACACATTTTATTCCAAGTATCTGTATACACATTGGTGCCCCTTACTGGATCATAAGCTCCATGAGTACAGAGACTGTGATTTATTTGTCATAGAGGCTAGCACATCAGTAAATAATTGTCAAACAGCAAAGCACTTTATGAGATGAAGTGGTGGTTGTGGCACTGAGTTTCAAGTTCTAGGACTTTTAGTGCAGAGCACTTTGTCACTATGTCATGCCAATATATATACATATATCCATATCTATAGGATAGCTACAGTTTGATTAGTTTGTGCCTTACTAAATAAAATAATTACTATGAGTTGTTCATTTATGTAATGACTTCTGAATCTCTCTGACTTCGTATCTAGAAACACAAGATGTTAGGACTAGGGTGATTCGGTGCCAAAGATCTATTACTGTTTGACTGGAAGATGGCATGTCCACTAGTTCAAGCTGTGCTTGAATAAACAGGAGCTCAAACCCCTTATGATGGGAAGTACAGCTGAGGACTCATTCAAGTGCTCAAGCTAATCATGCTGGATGCTTTTCTGGGTCATGCTCATTTCATGAAAACACAGTCCATTTCCAGCCTTCCCAGAAGAGGAAATGCTGAAGGTCCCTAGCTGCAAAGTGGGGCTGGGAGGAAATGGGCTGGGGAGGGGGAGGGGCACTCACTGCCTATGCCCCCTTGGTCAGGCAGAGGCGTGCGCCGATCCCAGGCTCACACGGGTCCCCACGCAGGGCTTGCAGTCTACACTCAGGCTGCTGCTTCCAGGCAGAAGTTCTTTTCTTTCATGGCAGCCATGCTGTTCTAGTGACCAGAGCGGCATGACATGGAAGCAGAGGAAAACACACCAAGTTCTTGCCAGTTGCTAGGCAGAGAAAACACTTTTGGATGTTTGAAGTCTGCTTCCCATGCTGATTTCCTAATCATGACTTGTTTTCAGAGCCAAACACAATAGCATCATGAACAGTCATCAGCACTTGGTAGGCTTTGCTGCCAAGCTGGTTAACAGATTGCAGTTTGGCAGGAGGAGAATAAAGGGGATGTTTTTGGTAAAGAAGTAGCTTTATGGGAAATTTGATTTTTCTCTGTTTAAGGATTGTTATTTCTAATGTCATGTTGTAAATATTGTATATGTTAATCCCACTGGCCTTGTTTTCATTATAATTTAATATATGTAGTTTATTTTGATTATACTAAATGTAAAATTAAATTATTTGCAATGTGTTTTACCCCATTTTCCTTTGGAAAAAAATCTAATGAATTATTGAAAGGTTTTTCACTTTGGATCCAAATGTCAATACTTGAGCAGTTTGCGTGGTGATTTACATATGTACTGATGAAGCTTGATTTTCCTATTGTCAGGGATGGGAAAACTATTTGCTCTGAGCACCAGGCCTCTCCTAGTTAAGCAGGACAGCCTTTGAATTCTAAAATTGGAGGCAGAGAATCCCTAGGAAGGCTCTTAAGTGCAAGAGGCTGAAAGAGAACTTGTAAGGGGCTCTCTTGCCTGGATTGTCAAATACGTTGGAAGAAACAGAGCAGCCAGTTCTGCAGGGGCAAGACATTTGGGTTTGGCTAGTCCTGGGGGCAGCTGTTTACCTGTGGGTGGTGGGGCGTTCCATCCACAGGAGAAACCAATGATATACACGTGGGTTATCCAGAATGATGGCTTTTTCTTTTTCTTTTTTTTTTTTTTTTTTGCTTCTTTTTGGAATGATGTCTTTTTGATACTGTTATCAGGACTCTGAGATTTCTAGAGGGAACCTGAGGATCAGTTGCAGCGTGCATTTACTCTCCCTAACTTTATTATCAGCAGCCCTCCAGCTCTAAACCTGACTCCAGTTCCACCCCAGGGTGAGGGAGGAGGGCTGACTAGAATTTAGGGGAGGCAGAGGCCAGGCAGCTGTGGGCTGTGGGGCATTTTGGAAATAAAAAGAATAGGAAGAGAAATGATCCAAAACTGTGTGACTACAAGTAGAAGTATTCAGATATTTTCTGTGGTATGAGGATGAAACAGCCATTTTGTGAGTGGGCAAGGAAGGGAAGGGAAGGAAGAAAGTCATTCCTATTAAAAAAGCATCTTTGAGTATCTGCTATTCTTCCTTATGGGGACTGCAAGGGCATTGTGTACCTTAGAAGCTTTACCATAGCAATTTAAAATTGTCTCAGTGTTATGTACAAATAGCTTTATCTGTCATTCCTTAATTATTCCATGTGTTACTTTTAAATTCAGTGGTCCTCTGAAGAGTTAAAATTATAATCCTTAAAGCTCTGGACATGCACCAAAATAGGCATTTAAAAATATAACCTGTGTGGACACACTTTAGTAAATAACACATTTATTAAAAAATTGTCTCCATATCTTTCTAAATATGCAACTGATATATCCAATGTAGGCATGTTTGCAAAATGAATATTCTCTGCTACAGGGACTAATATTTTCTGAGTTTTTAAGCTTCCCAGGCTGCTCTTTTGTAAAATCGGATCCCCTGCAAAGCATCTTAGAGAGTCTTAGAGTTGCTGGATAAGGCTGATGCTATCTATGCCACACAGCAGTGATTCTCAAGCCTGTTTGTACATTAGAATCACTTGAGGAGCTTTTAAAAAATACCTAGACTTCACCCCAGTAGGTTCTGATTTGCTTGGTCTAGGGTAGGATCTGGGCATTGGTATTTTTAAATTGCTCCTCAGGTGTTTCTAATGTGCAGCCAGGGATGAGAAACATTGCCTTGGAAGAGAATGCCAGGCATGAAATCTGAGATGTCATTGAGTTTGGGCATTAAGCTCACCTCACCCAAGGCCCACCTAGATACTCCTCCTGGGCTGCGCGCCAGGCCTCTGTGGCCTGGGGTCACGAGCCTCCTGGAGGTTATAGCTCTGTACATGTTGATGCAATAGACTAGAGGGAGCCCCACCTAACCTCAGTTGTGTGTGTCTGTGCATTTTTCCATAATAATAGGTACATTTACGGAGTTCTTACTGTATGCTGGGCACTGGCCTATGTACTTCATATCAGAATTATATTTAATTCTCCCAACAACCCTACAAAGTTGTTAGAATTATTATAGCTTTATAAGGAAAACATTAAAGGGAAGAAAGAGGAAAGGCAATTTTATGCCCATGGCCACAGGACTAGTAAGTGGTAGGATTTAAGCCCAGGCTGTTTAACTCCAGAGCTTACATGCTTAGCTTTCATGCCAGAAGGGTCCACAGAAAACACCTATGGGGTGAGGCAGGACACAAAAATGGGAAAAGCTGCTCAGGGGTAGACAATAGGGAGTGATGGGGACTGGAGAACATCACTCAGCTCTAGCCAATTACTGCCAAGCAGGAATATGTCACACACACACTCTGCACTCCCCCCTACCCGCCCCAGTCAAGTCTTCTGATTTTTCAAGAGATTATGTAAAAATCTGGAATTCTTAACATGAATGTTTCTGAACTTTTAAAACATTGCCAGATGTGCTCACAGACATAGGGGACTGGGGGTTTGATGGGCTGAGCCCTCTACCATGGGGCTTGCCCTTAGGAAGACTGTTTGTTACTGCAAGGGAGAGGCTAGGCCTGCCTATAGTTGTGCCTAAGAGCCTCCTCCCGAATGCCTCTTTGTTGCTCAAATGGGGCTCTCTCTCTCTAGCTAAGCCAAATTGGCAGGTGAAATCACTGCCCTCACCACTGTGTGGGATCTGACACCCAGGGGTGTAAATCTCCTTGGCAACATGGAATATGACTCCCGGGGAGGAATCTAGACCCAGCATCATAGGATGGAGAACATCTTGACCAAACGGGGGATGTGAAAATGAAATGAAATTAGCTTCAGTGGCAGAGAGATTCCAAAAGGAGCTGAGAGGTCACTCTGATGGGCACTCTTACACACAATATCGATAATCCTTTTTAGGTTCTAATGAATTGGAATAGCTAGCAGTAAATACCTAAAACTAGCAAACTACAACCCAGAACCCTTGAATCTTGAAGACGACTGTATAAAAATATAGCTAATGAGGGGTGACAATGTGATTGGGAAAGCCATATGGACCACGCTCCCCTTTGTCCAGTGTATGGATGGATGAATAGAAAAATGGGGGCAAAAAAAAAAAGGCACCCAGTGTTCTTTTTTACTTTAATTGTTCTTTTTCACTTTAATTTTTGTTCTTATTATTTTTGTGTGTGTGGTAATGAAAATGTTCAAAAGTTAATTTTGGTGATGAATGCACAACTGTATGATGGTACAGTGAACAACTGAATGTACGCTTTGTATGACTGCATGGTATGTGAATATATCTCAATTAAATTGAATTAAAAAAATAAAATAAAACATAGTGAGCCATTTAACCTCTTTTACAAATTCTACTATTTTCACCTTCACTTTTCATTCTGGCCAAGGAAAGCCATAGTCATGGACAGAGATGCTGAAAAGGTAGCACAAGCAATGCATTAAACTCTTTGAAAGGGGAATGTGTAGACCCCTTTAGATAGGGACCAGCCTTCTGGATCGACAGGGTCGATACTGGCCCACACTAGCTCATTTTCTTACTTTTTCAAGAACTGCTTTTGACTTATCTTCCAAAACCAAAACTTAGCTGTGCATACAGGTATGTCATATTGGTGTGAAGGTTTTATCAGGACATCTGCATGGTTTCTTTACCAGTTCCATGTTTCAGCAAGGACAAACGTATCATTGTGTCACGTACACAGCTATTAAAATGTAACCCCCTATTTTCATGGACACATTTCTAAAATTTTTTTTTTTGGGGGGGGGTATTTCTCTCTGTTGAGAGTTATGATTAACATTTCTTAACATTTATTCATTTGCCAAGCATTTAGGCTGAGAAACATTTAAGAACTTTGATAAAGAAAGTGTTTTATAATCGTATAGAACATTGCTTAAAATCTGACTTGATTAGACATTCTTTTTTAGAAAACACTTGAGACTAAGGATTGTTAATTATAAGTGATTTTTAAGACACAGATTTCTCCTTTAATGTTTTAATACAGATATAATGGCATAGGCCTTCCTAATGTGGTATTTTTTCAGGAAACATCTTTGTTAATAGCAATATAACCATCCATGGGTTCTGAATGTTAGTATTTTAATTTAGAACTGGTCTAAAGATTATTTTCTGTAGCCTCTGTAGCAACTGTTCAAATTCTATTAGTTTGGGATTATTCATCTATACATAATAGGTTCTGTCTTCTTGTTAGAGAAACCAGAATGCTTTCTTTCAAAGTGTATAGAGGGTCTTAATTGGTACCCTAGAAAATCAGGGCCAGTGTAATTAGTTATTCTTATGGAATAACTTCAGCTGAATAAATTTCAATTGGAAATCCTAAGATTATGGAAAAATTGCAGTGTTCACTTTAAAAAATATGTATTTGATGACTATGAACTATTTCAGAACTTGAACCACTTGAAACTATCTTTGTGTTAGGTTTGTAAATAGATATCAAAAATATGACTTTTTAAATGAGAAGACACAATTATTTAAAGTGATTCTAGAATTGTAAGTATTTGTATATGGATGTTCTATTATCTAAGAATTGTAGATCTCTTTTTAATCCAGATAGTTCCCGAATTAATATTTTACTTTGTCTATGGAAAACAAATTTTATGTAGATTATTATTTTTTTATTACATTCACACTGTCCCTTTTGCAGATAAACAGCATCTATTTGGAATCATGATAATAGAAGGATGAAATTTCTAATTTATAGGTATAATTCCAGCTTTTTAGAATAGTATTCTTTGTGACTACTGTTGGAAATTTTATAATATTAACTTCAGTTCCATAGCTATTTATTGAGTACCTTATACAGGCCAAGCACCATGGGAAGCCCAAATGTAGGATTAAATGACAAATACATATTTTATCCAATAAATTCTGATGGCGATCTAATTAAGGAAAAAATATATGAGCCAAAGCATTGGGGGAAATTGAAATGCAGAAAGTGGGCTTTGGTCTAGGCCTTGTAGGATGAGGTGAATTTATAGAGAGAGAGTGTATGCTGTTCTCGGCCAAATAACTGATGCTTGAAGGGAGAATTGATTGGAGTCACAGCATGGCTTTAGAAAGATAATGGCTGAGAGAAAGTATTGAAAAGGTAAATTAAATGGCCACTTGAATGATGCACAATAATTGCACGTAACTTTAAAGTGATGATTACTTGTCTTCAGTGATCTGGTCCTGGGTGACTCCTTTGGTGAAAGCACATGTCCAGTGCAAGCCAGGATGTGTTTTGTTCTGTGAAGGCATACATGGCGCTTGTTGGCTCAGGGATGTGTTGCCCTAGTCATCCTCATGTGGGAGGACAGAGATCACTGTTAACATCTAATGAGAGAAAGCCTGCATGGGTTTAGCTCAGGAATCATCTTGTTTACATTTGACAGCTATTTCATACTGGCACAGACAGTATACCAAAAAAATCAGGTGCAGGAGTCACCTTAATATTGTAACTGCATGTAGTACTGTAAATCTGGGGGTAAGGAAGAAAGGTGATTCTTGTGTTGTTTTTATCTTTTGATATTAGTTGGTTGGTTTTCTTAAATCTTGAATGAAATATCTTCCTATACTAGAAGATGATGGTAAAATTATGAGTTATAGTCCTCTAATAGCATATTCAACAGTTGTTGGAAAATATTTGAAATCCTAAAAGAGCAATTGAAAAAGTAGACATACCCTAGGTATTTAACAAGCATTTGTTAATTATGTTATATATAAGGACCTGTGCTAGATTCCCTGGGAGAATCAGAGAAGCAGATTTGATTCTACTCTTACAGAGTTTTACTGACTTTAAATTTTCAGGAGAACTCTGTCTTAGTTTACCAGGGCTACAATAACAAATACCATAACCTGGTTGGTTTAAATAACAGGAATTTATTGCTCATGGTTATGGGGGCTAGAAATGCAAAATCAGCATGTCGGCAGGATCCCGCTTTCTCCAAAGTCCGTGGGATCTGGTGGTGGTTCGCCAGATCAGTATTTCAATCTCTGCTTCTGCCGCATGGCCATCTCTCTCCATCTAACTCTTCATAGGTCTAAGTTTCCTCTGCCCCTAAGGACTCCAGTCATGTTGGACTAAGGCCCACTCTGATTCTGTTGGGCCTCACCTTAATTAATAACGTCTTTAAAGATCCTGTTTACAAATGAGTTCACATCTACAGGACCAGAGATTGGGACGTGAATATGCCTTTGTAGGGAACATGAGTCAATCCATAACAACCTCCTTCATCAAGAAGTCAGACAACGAGTTAAAAGTTACTTACTGAGCCTGTGCTGTTCACTGGGCACTGTGCTCGGGGTGTAAAATCCAGGGGAACATTGAAGGCAGGAGAGGAGGCAGGAGGGAGCCAAAAGACATTTTATGGCACACTAATGGGGAGTTATAAGGTCTTAATATAATTTGTTATATGTAAAATTCTATTCTAAAATTAAATTTTAAGCATTTTGAGGGGAAGAACTCTATTTCCTTTCTTCCTTCATCATTTTTCTACCCCTGTTGTCCCAGATACCTAGATCCGCCAATTTTAACATTTGCCACATTTCCTGTATCATTCTAGCTATCCATCCATCATTCTTTCAATCCATCTGTCTGTCCATCTGTGTATTTGTCTGCCTCTGTCAGTCCATTTCCTGAACACTTGAGTGTGGGTTGTATACATCATGTTCCTTGAATCCTTAATACTGCCATGTGCATTTCCTAAGAACAAGAATATTCACTGATGTAACCACCTTAAGTGCAGTGTAATGACTTTAACATTGATAGAAAGCTTACAGTCTATATTCCATGTTTTTTATATGTCCCAATAATGTTTTTTTGAACCTTCTCTCTTCCCTTGTTAGATCCCATACAGGATCATATATTGCTTTTAATTACCATTATGTTTTTAGTTATTCCTTCCTTCCTTCCTTCCTTCCTTCCTTCCTTCCTTCCTTCCTTCCTTCCTCCCTCCCTCCCTCCCTCCCTTCCTTATATATACAACATAAAGTTTTCCATTTCCATCACTCCCAAGCACACTTTTCAGTGGGATTAATCATTTTCACTACGTTACAGTGCCCTCTCCACCTTCCATTACTAAAATGTTCCCATTTCTCTAAACAGAAACCCTACACCCATTTTGCCTTAATTCTCCGCTTAGCCTGTCCCCCACCTCTGGCAACCTGAACCCTAACTTCTGTCTCTATGAGCTTGCATATTCTTTGATATTTTCTTTGCAGTACCATGGGGCTTAAATTTAGCATCCCATATCTGTAATGATCTCATTTGCTTTGATACCAACTTAACTTCCATAGTATACACCAACTACATTCCTATACCCTCTGTCTCCATACCTGTATGTAGTTCTTGTCACAGATTTTTACGTTCATACATTACAAGTCCAAAACCACTTGCATTTTGTGCATTTGCCTTTTCGATCCTGTAGGAAGTAAAAAGTGGAATTATGAACCAAACATACAATAGTACTGGCATTTATATTTATCCAGATCATTAGCCTTAGTGGAGATCTTTATTTATTCATAAGACTTTGATCTATTATCTACCGTGCTTTCCTTTCAATCAGCAGAAGTCTCTTTAGCATCTTTTGTAGGATGGTCTGGTGGTGAGGAAGTCCCTCAGCTTTTTTTATCTGGAAATATCTTAATCCGTCCCTTATTTTTGAAAGAGAAAATGAGACCAGATACAGAATTCTTAGCTGGCAGTTTTTTGCTTTCAGCACTTTATGTCTTCCCACTGCCTTCTTGCCTCATTGGTTTCTGATGAGAAATTGGCACTTAATCTTATTAAGACTCCCCTTTTACATTTCTTCTGTCTTACGGCTTTCAGAATTCTATCTTTGGCATTTGACAGTTTGATTATAACATGGCCTATTGTGTCTATTTGGGTTTATCCTGTTTATAGTTTGTTGAGCCTCTTGGATGTACATTTTCCTGTCTTTCATTACATTTGGGAAGTTTTCAGCCATTATTTCGTTGAATATTATCTTTGCCTCTTTGTCTCTTTCATCTCCCTGGGGTTTCCCAAAATATGTATATTGGTATTGTTGATGGTGTCCCACAGGTTCCTCAGGCTTTGTTCACTTTTTTCTACATTCTTTTGCCTTTTCCTTGGATTGGATGATTTAGACTGTTTTATCTTCAAGTTCACTGATTTGTTCTTCTGCGATCTCCAGAAGGAGATCGAACTCTTCTAGGGAATTTTAAATTTCTATTACCGCAGTCTTCAGCTCTGTTTGGTTCCTTTTCATAACTTCCATCTCTCTAGTAAAATTCTCTTTGTGTTCATCTCTCATTTTCTTGATTTCCTTTAGTTCTTTTTCTATGTTTTCCTCTAATGCTTTGAGCGTAATTAGGACACTTAAAAACAATCCTTATCTGATGTGTCCCATTTCTGATCATCTTCTTTGATGGTTTCTAATGCTTTAATTTTCTTCTTTGCCTGCATCATCACTTACTGTTTCTTTGTATGTTTTGTAATTTTTTTGTTGAAACCTGGGCATTTGGATATTTTAATGTGTTACTGGTGAAATTTAAACTCTGAGACTGTTCCTTAAGCTTGTATCCAGTGAGTGTTATGTCAGAGCTTCCTTGAATACCAGCAGCTAACAACGACAAAAAAAATTGAAAGAGAAAAAGAAAACACCTTTCCCGTCTTTGCAGATTTACCTGTGTGAGTGCTCTCCTTCAGATATTATCCATACAACGATATTATCCATACAATGAGAATAGCTCCAGGCCAAAACATAGGGGCTTTTCTGATCTTTTTTGTGCCTGTGTCTTGTTTTTTGCATGCACAGGTTTTCCTTGCAGTTTCTCCAAGTACACAGATACAAATGTCCCCTCTTCACTAGGAAACAGTTTCCTCACAGTAACGGGCACTGCACTGCCTTTCTAGCAGGCAGTGATCTCTTGCCCCAGGCAGCACAGCTTGACTGCTCTCCCACAGTGTTCTGTTGGAGCATTCCATGAGTCACATTCTACCCACAGGGTAAGTTCTGGGATGGTGTCTCTCTCAGGCCACCACCAGACATATTGGGCCAGACATACGTGCTCCCAGTGTGTGCTCAAGGGTTACTCTGCTCCCTCTGGAACTGGGACCAGGGATCTGCACAAAATGATGTGTAATAGATTCTTAATACAATACTTTCTGATTAAAATAAAATGGCCCTTTAAATATGTAAATTCTCCAGATGGCAGAAGATAATTCATGTGAGGACACTTTTCATAGGTGAAACTAGTAGTATGCTAATCAGGAAGACAGTAACCGTCCCTGGAAACAGCTAGAACTTGTGAACTGGAAGTTCGTGGTACTCAATTGTGTTGTTTTCTTTCCTGTGGTGTTCTTAATTTACATGCTGTGATTAGGATAAGAAGAAAGAAGTTGCAGAGAATTTCCTCCTGTAAGCAACATTCTGTTACAGAAATATAAAATTACTGAAATTATTCAAATTCTGCGGTTTTTATTTAGTTAGAAAAAAAGTCAGTGTACTCAAAGTCAACTACCTTTATTTATTTACTTATTTTTTCAACTACCTTTAAAGAGGAGAGACTTTGACTTTTTAAGCTAAGAGAATACACATGTTTGAAAATGGTGAAATCCTTTTCCATTCTTTTCCAAGGCAGGGATAGGTATTGTTTTAACTTACCTCTATATTGAGCATAGTGGGTTTTGAGCGAGTGTTAAGTAAGGGAGCAGGAATTAAATCTAGGCTCCTTCATTTCCTGGCTCTGTGACCTTGGAGAAGAGACTTAACCTCTTTGAGACTCGCAGTTTCCGCATTGCTAAAATGAAGTTAAAATGACTCCTAAACTCACAGGCTTAGTGAAGGATTAATTGAGATAACTCATATAGCTGGTGAAAAAAAATAAGCACTTTATAATCTATGACTCTTTCTGATAGAAAAGGTAGGTTTGAATAGTGACCTTAATTCTTGCTTTTTCTGTCAATCTGGCAGTGGATGGTTATTTCGTGGCCATTCATTCATAAGTGCTTTCATTTACCCATTTGGTGAATGGACATCAAATCAGCTAGTCCCAGCCTCCCTTGCCTAGACACTTAAAATTTAAAATTGCTTTTATTTCTTGCAACTGATCAAAGGGTTGTGTTAACTTATATGAAATGTTCTACTTAGTTTAGATTTCTTAGCTTAGCATTGATGCAATTTATTGATTAAAATAATTTAATATTTTTCTTAAACATTGATAATCCTTGTATAAAATATATATAATGCTTCTCATTTCTCAACCCAGGTCCTCCAAATTTGGACTTTTGACACTGGGAGAATTTCACTCATGTTTATCACTTTGGAAATAAAAAGAATTGTGAACGAAGTGTCACCACATTTCAGTTATTCTTAATTTAATGAAATAGAGCATAATAAGAAAGCAATTGGTGACACAGTTCACTGGTAATATTTTGTGATGGCTTTCCTAATTCAGCCAGGAGAACAGAAAGAAATATTTTAATGAAGGAAAGAAACATAAAACAGAAGAAATAGTCATACAGCTATCCCTTAATTAGGTGTTTTAAATAATTGACAAAGTTCATCTTGTCTCTTTTTTTTTTTTTTTGACTTTTATAGACATCCTCTCTCTATATCCATTTTATCAGTGTATTACATCAACGTCCTATCTTCTGCTTAAAATACTTGCACAAGCCTCATAAGTGGCCTCCTTGGCCCCAGTCTTCACCTATTTTATCTTCTATCTTTTAAAATGCAAATCTGATCAGGTCAATTCCCTATTTAAAATTCTTTATAAGTCTGGGAGCCTTCAGAAGAAAGCTCAGCCTATTAAGCTGCTACATTTCAGCCTCAAAACTTTAGGATTCAGAGAGCTTAGTTTTTGGACCTCTTCTCTTCTCCATCTACCTCCACTTGGAAGGTGAATTTGTTTAACTCATGGCTTTAACTTCCATCCATATACCTGGTGACTGCTAAATTTTAATTTTTATCATGGACCTTTCCCATGACCTTCAGACTTACATTTCCAACTGCCAAATGGACACCTCCACTTAGATTTCTAGTAGGCATATTAAACATAAGCAGTCTAGAATTAAGTTCCTAATTTTCATCCTTCGAGCCAGCTGTTTTCACGTTATTTTCCATCTCATTTAATAGCAGTACAAACCTCATAGGCAGGTAAAAATCTGGAGTCACCCTTGACTCGTTTTTCTCACAGTTTTCCAACATGTCGCATATCCGTTTGGCTCTAGAATCTGATGCTTTGCACCCCTTCCAATATTATCACCCAGGCCTAAGTCACCATCATCTTTCATCTAATGAGAAATGCAATAGCCCCATAACCTGTCTTCCCCTTCTGCACTTACACCCACTTTTCAATTATCAACAAGATACCAGAGTTATCCTTTTAAAATGAAGGTCAAATTGTATCACTTCTCTGCTTAAAACCCTCCCCATTTCACTTTGAGTGAGAGTCCAAGTCCTTATAGTGCTAGCAAGGTCCTGCATGATTTTTCTCCTGCTTAACCACTCTGACCTTAACTCTCTGCTCCCCTCCCATCTCTGTAAGGTGGGATTATTTTTTGGTCACTGCTTTGATGTGGAAACCAAAGTCCAGAGATTCTTGACTTACACTCAGACATTACCATCCATCCATCCAGCATTGAATACCTACCATGTGCATGGCACCATCTGGTTGCTAGGGCTACAAAGATTGTTAAGATAGAGGGTTTGTCTTCGAGATGCTTCAGGCTAGTGGGAGGAAGGGGCATATAAGTTTACTACAATCAAATAATGCGTGAGATGCAGTCAAGAGGCAGTGCAAAGAGTTTCGAGAGCCAGGGGAGCAGAACCAACTCCAGCCTGGAGGAGTGGTGTGAGGCTACCTAGACCAGATGACACCTGGGTGCTGTTAAGGATGAGTACAAGGGACTAAGTCTGGCTGCTGAAAGAGCATCCCAAGGAGAAGTCACCATTAAGAACACAGGCACAGAGGAAGGAAACAACGTGATGAACAGGGAACAAGAAGTTGAGCATTTCAGGACCGTAAATTGAACGCCAGGCAGTGATTGATAGGGATCGGCTCAGGAGCACATTTGATGCTATTTTTAAGTTCTCTTCTCTTTGGTCTTTTGCTCCTTTTGACCTCAGGTTTGACTTTAGAAGATTCATCATCTATAAAATATGGATTTAAAACTAAATTGAGTTTTAGTAGTTTATGTCCCTGTATTGCCTAACATTAGTCATTAACTACTCCTCCCCACCTCCCCATCCCGTGTATTTTTACTGTTCCTTTATGTATCGCCTCCACAGGACAAGAACCCTTGATGTTCTTCCCTAATCCTATCCCTGGCCCCTCCCTTACCAGTAAATAGCCTCAGTAGTCACCCCAAACTTAGCAGGCATCTCGGATTTCTCTTTCTCTCACAATCCCTATCCAGTCCATCAGCAAATCCTGCCAGCAGTAACTTCAAAACCTATATGGATCTGTGCCCCTGCTCACCACCTGAATCCGCAGCTCAGGTGTCTTATCCTCTCTCACCTGTCCTATTGCTGTAGAAACCCAGTTGGACTCCTCTGTAGTCATTGTCCACGTGGTAGCTGGAATGAGTTTCACACCTACTCCTCTGCTCAGATGGCTTCCATCACACCTGGAATAAAACACAAAGTGCTTACCACATCCCCCAGGCCCCAGATGACCTACCATTGTCTAACCCTTGAGCACTTCTCCCACCTCCCTTCTCCTCTGTCCTTATTTCAAGTCCACAGACACCCCTCCTTCACTCCATCTGCTCTCACTTTGCTCCCTCTTCCTTCACCAGATATTCCCAAGCCTCCCTCAGTTCCTTAATGTCTCTCCTCAAATGGTGCCCCTTCAGAGAAGCCTTCCCAAGCTATTGAATCTATCTCCTCACCATGACTTGCTTTTCTTGGTAGTACTTACACCACCTGAAATGGAATTATGTATTTAATGGCTCATTTATCTTTTGCATGTCTTATCCCTAGAATGAAAGCTCCTTGAGGATAGGGAGTTGGTCTTTTCATCACTGTCCCCTAGTGCCTAACAGAGCCTGGCACAGAGTCGATATACAATAACTATTTCATTCAGTGAAGATATTATTACTTTTTGTCCAGAGATAAGAGGTAAACTTGTGCAGGTACCTCAGAACATGCATTTGTTTCCTGGTGGCACCCTTCTCTCTTCCATATCAGCATGCATTATTGACCATGTATATTAAAATTTAATTATGCTTTGTTATTTGATCAGAATGTAAAATTTTACAATTGACATGGAGGAAGCAGCTCCTCAGGGGTTTTCCTAAATCTATCATTTGCCACCAGTCTTGTAAGCTCTTGTGTGCTCAGCCTCCCCCAGTACCCTTGAGGCTCCTGAATAAGCTGAAGGGTTAGAGCGGCCTCCCACATTCCAGGAAGTGGGGTCCAGAATTATTCTGCTCTCCTAAATCAGGTGTCCTGGGATGAGCTGGGGATGAGCCACAGGCCAATAATCTGTCTCAACAGTGTACCTCCAGACTATAAAATTGGACTTCTCCCTTCATTCCTGATTTTTATTCCAGTTCTTTATTAGGTCTGGGGCCCGGACTTTAATCCCACTGAATTTGGAGAAGGCCATGACAGTAAAAATCATTCTTGTTAAATGCCACCTCTCTTCCTTCATACCCCACCCCACCTCCAAACCAGTGACCCCATGACATAAGGCTGCCATCCTCCCCCTGCCTTCCCTGCTGCCCGAAATCTCCAGACCACACCCCCAGATACTGGGCCTCATTCAGAGTAGACTTCCATTCACCAAATTCCTTCATATGTTATTTGTACTTTTAAGCTCCAAGCCCTGCAAATAATTGCCCTAAACCAGATTAGTTATCCACACCCAGCCTAGGGACCATCATTTACAGGCCCAAAAGTCCACTTCCCGAAGGCCTAGAATGATTCAAAGCCAAAAGGAAATTATTGATGTTGGAGATATTTGCATAATTTTAGGGGGGCATTGGGGAGGATTAAAATTTAGGGCTCTTTATTCCATTGCACTCCCTCTAAAGAAAACGTGCCTCCATAGAGCTCTAATTTTGTGGTCCTTGTGCAAATCTGTTGAATCTTTGTGGCTATGTGACAAAACTAAGTTTGAACAGACATTTATAGTTAGTTTGTTTATTTTACATAATCCAGGTCGGAAAAAACCCAACAGTATATAAAAAATTTTTTTAGTTATCATAGCTTTTTTTTCCCTGGAAGGAACGTTTTCTTATTTACCTGCAGCCACTTGTCACGTGAATATTCAGCTGTCAACAGAGCTGCAAGCCAATATCCATGGAAATGAGCTCATTAATATTTTTCTGGCTCCTTTTGATTCATTAAGTATGTAGAGTATTTATGACATTTAAACTTTTCTTTTCTTACAGACTTGTGAAACACAATAGGATTATTGATAAAATCGTTATCCCGGATTTTCACAGTTGAGTTTATTTTGTTTTTTCCTCACATGTTTCAAATATGTGCCTTCTTATAGGCTGTTAATATATATTTTGCAAAGCAAATTATGAATGGAAAAGTATGGAATGGTTTGTTACAGTTTTAAATTTTTAAATATATTTGTGTATGTAGAACACATATTCTTCACAGTGGTTATTAATTACATTGATTATAATTCACTTCGTGGATGTTGTAAAAAACATCAGTGCTCCCTCTTGAAGGTCTTCCTTTAGAGTTCAAGTCTGTTGTTACTTAATGAAAATAGCATCTGTTCCAGTTTGCTTGTGCTTCCAGAATGCAAAATACCAGAAATGGATCAGCTTTTATAAAGGGGGTTTATTTGGTTACAAAGCTACAGTCTTGAGGCCGTTAACTGTCCAAGGTAAGGCATCAACAATAGGGTGCCTTCCCTGAAGGATGGGCAGTGACGTCTGAAAACCTCTGTTAGCTCGGAAGGCACGTGGTTGACGTCTGCTTGCTCCCAGGTTGTGTTTCAAGATGGCGTTTTCCAAAATGTTGCTCCTGGGGCATTTTGTCCTCTCTTAGCTGCAGCTCCTCTTCAAAATGTCACTCTCAGTTGCTCTAAGGTCCCTCTGTTTGTGGGTTCTTTTTATAGGACTCCAGTGAACTAATCAAGATCCACCCTGAATGGGCAGGGCCACATTTCCCTGGAAACATTCAATCAAGAGGTCACACCCTTATCAAAGGTGTCACTCACAGTTGGGTTGGTCACATCTCCATGGAAACACTCAATCAGAAGGTTCCAACCTAATCAACACTAATACGTTTGCCCCCACAAGATTTCATTAAAGAATATGGCTTTTTCTGGGGGACATAATATATACAAACCAGCACAGCATCCAACAAGTATTTTTGTGATGTAAAAGTAAAATAGAAAAAAATGGTAATAATAGCAAACACTTGTATATTGGGCCTCAGTGTGCCAGGTGCTTTCCATATATTAATTCATTTAATCTTTATAGGAAGTCCATGGGGGTAAACACCATGATATTCTCATTTTACAAATACGGAAAATCTGCCTTAGGGAGATAAAGCTACTTTTGCAATGTCACACAACTAGTATTAGCAGAACTGGGATTCAAACCCAAGCATTCTGGCTCTAGAAACTTCAAGCTTTTAATCACTTCACATCCAAGCCTCTTATGGTGAGGTCCACAAACTGGATTGCCTGTTGTCCCAACATCTGTGTATTCTTTCTCCACTGGTTTGAAATGCCACCTGTCTCATACACAAACATTTTCTGGACTCTGTTCTGTTCTGTTGATCTATTTGTCTATATCGGCCCATCATTAACCATTTCAATTATTATACGTTAATTCATTCTAGGAACAGTATGAGTAGAATGAAAAAGAAGAGGAAACATTAGGGTTTTGATAGAGAAGGAATTTGCATGATAGGGATAAGGGTGGACAACTTTAGGATCTTTTTTAAAGAGAAGATCAAGTAAGTATATAAATTTTTCAGTATAAAACTTAGAGGAGAGCGAAATTAGTTTAAAGAATAAAATAAACACTTGATGTTAATCAAAATATATTTATTGTGAAGCAGATTTATAGATTTTTTTCTTCTGTAGTTCATGGGATTGCACAGTGAGCGGGATCATAGTGTGAGAAAAATGAGAGCAGTGGACATTTGGCAGAGGTAGATTTTTGCTTTGGGATCCTCATTCATTACTCTGGGTTGTTTTCCAAGATTAAAATACTTTTCCTTCCCCCGCTGCTTACATTTCCTTTTCATGGGAACTGAATTCTCTAATAACGACTTAAACAGGAATAGTGTTCTGTACTTTAAATTCGGGAAATGACCAGTTTCCTGTCATACAGAAAACTTTGTGCTTGAGAATATTATCTATGTAATGTACTTTGTCTTTCCCACTTAGCCTTTTCTTTCATTGTGCTGTGATTTTCAAGTTATCTGAGCAGCACAGTATGAAGTATTTTAGTGGAGACACAATAGTCCACTGTATAAATATTTGTATGATATTAAAAATAAGGCGACTTAGTGGACATCTCATTAAGGAAAGCTTTCACAAGAATTTTCATGTAAGCTCATGAATTGTGTTTTAAAAATCCATTTTATCCCATTTTGATCAACAGCTGACACCATGAAACACACTTTTATCCAAAATACCACCAGAAAAAAAAAAGTGGGCTATTTGAACTTTATTTTCTTTGTCATAAATGTGAGTTTAATTAAAAGTACATTATTTTCATCTGGGATGTTAAGCTCCTTTACGATTATTATTATGACTTGTAATACATAGAGGAATATATTGGAATTTAAACTTTGCAAACTAACCTGATAAGTTATCTTTGTTTAATGGTACTACTGATGCTGTAAATAGTTGATAGCATCCAGAAGAGCTAACATGAGCTCCAGAGTATTAGTCTTATTTTCTTTGCCTGATTTTTCCTTCAGGGCCTTTGATTGGCCTGTTGTTTTACTTCATGAGCATTTGGATTCTCACCCACACTCAGACCTTGTGGCATCTCTTTGAAATCAAAGCCATAGCCTGGCGAAGCTCCAGCTACATTGTTCAGTCTTTATTAATACCTCGTGCTCTTAAGACCCACAAGGATTGTGGAGCTAGACACCAATCTCTATTAGCACCCTTTAGTTTAATCCTGATTTAGTTCTTTTTCTACCTTCTACAAGTGATTAATTTCTAAATTTCTGGAATGTTTAAAAAGTAAAAGTGTGAATAGAAAGGTTGACATGTAAACACCACTTTTGGGGGCCACCATCAAATCCTGAGCAGGAAAGACCCAATACAATGTGGAAGACATACCAATTTTTAATATACGTAGTAGAAGTCCCCCCCCCCCCCAATAGCTTTGAATTTTAGTATTAGTTTTGAAACCAAGGAATTCTGCAGAAGTTAGTCATTGGATTGATTCACTGTTAATAGAGGAGCAGAGAGGGGGAGGCAGGAGACTTTCACTTTAGTTCCACTCTCTCTAGTGTTGGTAATGATTATAACCACCATGGGAGTAATAGGATGTGGCTGCGGATAATGTAATAGTAGCAGCAGCTGCAGAAGAACCAGCTAACATTGACTGAGCCTTCATTATGTGCCAGCCCTGTGCTAAGTGCTGTCTAATGACCTGCACACACCCTCTCCACCTCTCTGAGGGTAAGTGTTATTAATAACCTGACTTTAATAAGCAAGGAAACTGAGGCTTAGAGCCTTTGGCTTCTTATCAGTGCTCCCCACAGAGCTGAACTCCACCCCAGGGGAAATCCTGTGTCTGTACAGGTGTATATCAGGTGTTTCCAGATGGCTAGGGGAAGAATGTGGAGGGTTAATATTTAAGGATTCCAAAGGAGCCCACTGTTCACATCCGGTGCCTCTTAATTTTATTTACTTTCTTTAGATGATTTCCCCCTAGTGTTTGATATATCCCAGACAATTCCAGAAAGAGAGAACAACCATCCAGAACAATACAGGGAATCCAAGATCTTCATGAATCATGTGATACTTGGAATGTTTTTAAGCCAAGAAGAGTTTATTGCCGAAGAGTCACTTCATTTAAATAGATATAGAGAGATCCAAGATAGTGGTTTAGGAGTGACATAGCAAAATTCTCCTCCATGCAAAACACTAGATAAAAGACAGAAAGTGCTCCAGAACACCAGTTCCAGGACTCCACTGACTGGGCAGGGACTTCTACACCCATAGTGAGTGCGTACTTGGAGAAACTGAGAGGCTGCTTTTAGAGAAGGGTGAGTGTTTGGCCTGGAACACCACTGGGGAATAGGTGGCTGGAGCCAGCTGACGGCCAGTGGGGAGCAGCTTCCATGCCCCGGGCATCCTCCTCAGTACCTGGTGTGGGTGATAACACTTCACAGACCTGCAGCCAAGAGCCCCCATGCTAGGGACTGGCTGTTGGAGCAGGCAGACAGTCGCAGAAGGGGGTAGCTTTCCATGCCCCATGCAGCAATTTTTGCAGCTGGCTGGGAGACAACCTTTTACAGCCCTGTGGCCAAGATCTTCCTTGACAGAATTCGGGATTCTGCGGGCTTCCTTCATGGAAGACCATGGTATACACAACCTAGAGGCAGTGCCAGGAGCCCTCCCCCAATACCAGGGGCTTGTGGGCGGGACCTGGCAGAGAGGGACTGTGGGTCATTTGAGCTGGAAGTTGAGATGCGCAGCTCTGCAACCCCAGAGTACTTCACCTGCAGCCCCAGGAATGTCCGGGACCACTGTGTCCTGGAGTAGACTCTCTGCCACACTGCACAGGGCATCCCCCCATCCACAGGGCTGGCAGTCTCCAGTGCACGTGGAAAATTGGTGCACTGATTGGCCCTCCACATGGTTTGGACCTCTACTCAGTGCATAGATGAAGTTGAAGAGAACTGACTTGAAGGTAAGAGGTTGCCCCCGAGCTCCATCTGCTGGTATATCAGGGGAAGTGCACTCCACCAAGCTGTAGCTCTGTCAAATTATGGATGAATGTTCAAATAAGCCTGCATAGCCTAAAAGAACGCTATCAAGATAAGCAAATGCAAAGGGGCCAAAAACAACAGAAAATTATAAAGCATATGAAGAAAACAGAAGATATGGATAACCCAAATGCCCAAATTAAAAAGCCAGAGGAGACACAGAACTTGGAGGAATTAATTAAAGAAGTACACACAAACATCTATATCATGGCTCAGGATATAAAGGGCATAAAGAAGATGCTAGAAGAGCATAAAGAAGAATTTGCAAGAGTAAATTAAAAAAATAGCAGATCTTGGAAATAAAAGATACTGTTGATGGAATTAAAAAGATTCTTGAGACATAATACCAGATTTGAAGAGTTAGAAGAACAAATTAGCAAATTCAAAGATAGTGTGATGGCAAGTGAAAACAAAAAAACCAATGGTGAAAAAAAATGGAAAAATTTGAAATAGATCTCAGGGAAATGATGGACAATATGAAGCACACAAATATAAGAATCATTGGTGTTCCAGAAGGTGAAGAGAAGAGTAAAGGACTAGGAAGACTATTTGAAGAAATTGTTGGGGAAAACTTCCCAACCTGCTAAATGACGTAAATATGCAAATCAAAGATGCCCAATGAATTCCAAATAGAATAACTCCAAATAAACCAACTCCAAGACATATTCTGATCAGATTATCAAATTCTGATGAGGAGATAGTTCTGAAAGCAGCAAGAGAGAAGCGCTTCACCACATGCAAGGGAAACAACATAAGACTAAGTAGTGACTACTCAGCAGGCACCATAGAGGCAAGAAGGCAGTGGTATGACATATTTAAGATTCTGAAAGAGAAAAATTGCCAGCCAAGAATTCTTTATCCAGCAAAACTCTCCTTCAGAATTGAGGGAGATCTTAAATTTTTCACAGACAAACAAATACTGAGAGAATTTGTTAACAAGAGACCTGCCCTATAAGAAATACTAAAGGGAACTCTACCATCTGAGAAAAAAAGAAAGGAGAGGCAGGCCTGGAAAAGGGCACAGAACTGAAGAGTTTTAGTAAGGGTACACTGAAGGAAATAGAGAGAGGGGAAAAAATACATCCAACAAATAAAAACCAAAGAATAAGGTGGCTGATTCAAGAACTGCCTTCACAGTAATAACTTTGAATGAGAATGGATTAAACTCCCCAATTAAAAGATATAGATTGGCAGAATGGATTTAAAAATATGGACCATCAATATGTTGTTTACAAGAAACTCATCTTAGACCCAGAGACACAAAGAAATTGAAGGTGAAATGATAGAAAAAAATAATCCATGCAAGCTACAGCCAAAAGAACACAGGGGTAGCAATATTAATTTCTGATAAAATAAACTTTAAATGCAAGGATGTCATAAGAGACAAAGAGGGACAGTATATACTAATAAAAGGGCCAACTCACCAAGAAGAAAAAACAATCATAAATGTTTATGCACTCAGTCAAGGTACTCCTAAGTACATGACACGAACATTGGCAAAACTGAAGGAAACAATAGATTTTTCTACAGTAATTCTGGGAAATTTCAATACATCATTCTTTCCTATAGACAGATCAGCCAGACAGAGGACCAGTAAGGAAACTGAGAACCTAATCAATGTGGAAAAGGAATTAGATTTAACAGACATATGTAGAACATTACATCTCAAATTACCAGGATATACATTCTTTAGTGCTCATGGAACTTTCTCCAGGATAGTTCATATGCTAGAGCATTAAAAAAGCCTCAATAAATTTAAAAGGATTGAAATTATTCAAAGCACGTTCTCTGACCACAATGTAATGCAACCAAAAGTTAATAACCATCAAAGATACAGAACATTCACAAATATCTGGAGGTTAAACAACACACTCCTAAACAATCAGTAGGTCAGGGAAGAACTTGCAAGAGAAATTGCTAAATATCTAGAGATGAATGAAAATGAGAGCACAACATATCAAAACCTATTGGATGCAGCAAAGGGGTATTGAGGGGGAGTTTTATAGCTCTAAATGTATATATTAAAAGGAAGAAAGATCTAAAATCAAAGAACTAATGGAACAACTGAAGAATCTAGAAAAAGATCAACCTAATCCTAAAGCAAGTAGAAGAAAATAAATAACAAGGATTAAAAAAGAAATAAATAAGGAGAACAAAAAAAACAAAATAGAGAATAAATATAACCAAAAGTTGGTTCTTTGAGAAGATCAACAAGATTGACAAAACCTTAGCTAGACTGCCAAAGTCAAAAATAGAGAAGACACAAATAATAAATGAGAGGGGGGGGGGACATTACTGTGGATCTCAGAGAAATTAAAAAAATCATTACGAGGCTACTAGGCACAACTGTATGCCAACAAACTTGATAATTTAGGAGAAATGGATAATTTCCTGGAAACACATGAACAACCTAGACTGACCAGAGAAGAAATGGAAGACCTCATCCAACCAATCACAAGCAAACAGATCCAATCAGTCATCAAAAAGCTTCTACAAATAAAAGCCTGGGATCAGATGGCTTTACAGGGGAATTCTACCAAACTTTCCAAAAAAAACTGACACCAATCCTACTTAAACTCTTTCAAAAAATTGAAGCAAATGGAACACTATCTAATTCATTTTATGAAGCCAACATCACTCTAATACCCAAACTAGGTAAAGATGCTACAAGAAAGGAAAACTGCAGGCCAATCTCCTTCATAAATATAGACACAAAAATTCTCAACAAAATATTGCAAATCGAATTTAAAGACACATTAATAAAAATCATACTCCATGACCAAATGTGGATCATTCCAGGCATGCAAGGGTGATACAACATAAGAAAATCAATCAGTGTAATATACCACGTTACCAATCGAAAGGGAAAAAATCAAATGATATCTCAATCAATGCTGAAAAAGCATTCGACAAAATTCAGCATCCTCGTTTGAGAAAAACACTTCAAAAGGTAGGAATTAAAGGAATCTTCCTCAATATATTGAAGGTCATATATGAAGGACCCACAGTCAGCATAGTACTCAATGGCAAGAGACTGAAAGCCTTCCCTCTAAGATCAGGAATGAGACAAGGATGCCACTGTCACCACTATTATTCAACATTGTGCTGGAAGTTCCTGTCAGAGCAGTCTGGCAAGACGAAGAAATAAAAGGCATCTAAACTGGAAAGGAAAAAGTAAAACTGTCATTATTTGCAGATGATATGATCTTATATTTGGAAAACCCTGAGAAATCAATGACACAGCTACTTTAGCTAAGAAACAAATTTATTAAGGTAGCAGGATACGAGATTAATACACATAAGTCAGTAATGTTCCTATACACTATAAATGACCTAACTGAAGAGACACTCCAGAGAAAGATTCCGTTCTCAATAGCAACTAACAGAATCAAGTACCTAGGTATAAACTTAACCAAAGATGTAAAAGAGCTCTACAAAGAAAATTACATAACTTTACAAAAAGAAATAAAAGGGGACCTCAAGAGATGCTAAAATATTCAGTGTTCATAGATAGGAAGGCTAAACGTCATTAAAATGTCAATCCTACCCAAACTGATCTACAGATTCAATGCCATTCCAATCAAAATTCCAACAACCTACTTTAGACTTGGAAAAGTAGTTATCAAATTTATTTGGGAGGGAAAGATGTCTCAAATTGCTAAAAACATTCTAAAAATGAAAAATGAAGTGGGAGGACCTACACTTCCTGACTTTGGATCTTACTATAAAGCCACAGTAGTCAAAACAGCATGGTATTGGCACAAAGATAGACATATTGATCAATGGAATTGAATTGAGAATTTGGAAATAGACCTCCAGATCTACGGTCGGCTGGTTTTTGATAAGGCCCCCAAATCCAGTGAACTGGGACAGAACAGTCTCTTCAATAAATGGGGCTGGAGAAACTGGATATCCATATCCAAAAGAATGAAAGAGGAGCCTTACCTGACACCGTATTCAAAAATTAACTCTAAGTGGACCAAAGACCTTAAATAAGAGACAGTACCATAATGCTCATAGAAAATAATAGAGGGAAACATTTTCAATACTTAGATTTAGGAGGTCGCTTCTTAGACCTTACATCCAAAGCACGAGCAACGAAAGAAAAAATAGATAAATGGGAACTCTTCAAAATTAAAAGCTTCTGTATTCCAGAAGGTTTTTTTTTTAATTGTTTAAATTTATTAACAACTGACCACAGTAAGTCTTCCAGGTAAGTGTTTGATAGCATAGCATAAATTAAAGATCAAATATATACATATGTCAGAGGGAAAAAAACAAAAAAATGACTCTAAGTGCATCAGTAAGAATGAATAATGGTCAACAGTGGTTCTAGGAGAAGAAAAAGAAGAAAGATCTTCCACCACAATCCAAAGAACTCTTGAGGACTTCACTGAAACTGTTTTCTGGAGTTTTATGTAAGAGGTCACTTCAGAAGGACTGAAGCTACTCATTCTTAGGAGCTTGTGGAATCCTCAGCTGGAGAAGGAGATGGGGCTGGAGGTACCATGGGGTAGTCCATGTTAAGAGGAGGTATTCCTTTTTTTTTTTTTTTGTTTTGTTTTTGAGAGAAGGAATTTTTTTTTTTGTAATGAAGTTTTTTTTTTTTTTTAATTCAGTTTTATTGAGATACATTCACATATCATACAGTCATCCATGGTGTACAATAAATTGTTCACGGTACCATTGTATAGTTGTGCATTCATCACCCCAATCTATTTTTTGAACATTTTCTTTTTACAGAAAAAGTAAAAATAAGAATAAAAAATAAAAATAAAAAAGAACACCCAAATCATCCCCGCCTCCCACACTATTTTTCAAATAGCTTTTGTCCCCATTTATCTACTCATCCATCCATACACTGGATAGAGGGAGTGCGATCCACAAGGCTTTCACAATCACACTGTCACCTCTTGTAAGCTACATTGTTATACAATTGTCTTCAAGAGCCAAGGCAACTGGGTTGCAGTTTGATAGTTTTGGGTATTTACTTCTAGCTGTTCCAGTACATTAAAACCTAAAAAGTTTGTCTATATGGTGCGTAAGAATGCCCACCAGAGTGACGTCTCAACACCATTTGGAAGAGAGAAAGAATTGTAATCAATAGGTTAAACAATTTACGTAACTGTGTTGAACATAATATATGCAACATTAAATTCTGGGTAATACATGAATTGTTTTCTCTATGTGGGAATACCTCCCCTTGAGGAAAACTGATATATGACAGTCTTGACTGATCATTCATTGCTAGAAAGCTTTGGCACAAGACCAATTTTGTATAGCACACTTCCAGGGTATGTTTAAAATAGAGTTTGGTCTTTTAAAATTGATTTGCACATAATTTTAGGGAGATTTATCTATTGGTTAAAATGAATTATCATCTGTGCCATAGTTCCATAAGCATACACTTCATTTTCTGATAAAGAAAGCTTTGCTCTACATAGTAATAAAATTTCATTTTATGAAAAAATAATTCCTGAGGCATGCATCTCTTCTGTACCTCAAAGGAATTTGTGAAAAAGATAAAGAAGCAGCCAGCACAATGGGAGAAAATATTTGGAAACCATGTATCTGTTAAGAGACTGATATCTTGCATACATAAAGAAATCCTACAACTCAATGACAATAGTACAAACAGTCCAATTAAAAAATGGGCTAAAGATATGAAAAGACATTTCTCCGAAGAGGAAATACAAATGGCTAAAAAACACATGAAAAAATGTTCATCTAATTTTCACTTTTACTTTTAACAATTTTATTGATAATTGCAATTGCATTGGTTCTGATAGGCCCCTTCAAAATTTCTCTTTCATCTTTTGTGTGGTTTCACTATCAACTTTGTGGTCACCTATTAAACACCTTGAGAATCTTGTGCTTTGTACAAGGTTATTGCACTTATCACCAGCTGAAAATGATGAATGCTTTCTCCTGAAAACTCCTGAAAGAACACAGTTCTGTCATGCTGGCTTTTGGCACGCTGAAGTCAAATAGAAGACACTAAAAATTTTTAATTATCACCAAATCTGGTGAGTTGTCAGCCCAGGGAATTCTTTTACTCTGGATGGTCTGATGAACAATTATCTGTACCTTGGCTTTCTGATGATAATGTTTACTTTACTCTTGATCTTAGCCAAAAGGCCAAGAAGCAATATGTTTGATATATTTACTTTCAGTTAATAGTGTTCTGAAGAAGAGCAAAGCATCTTTCAGTGGAAATTGAGCAGATACTGAAAGGCTTTCAACCACTGTAACTCAGCAAATCCTTTTGGTTCTGAATTGTGAGGAAACAACAACAAACAAAGGGATTTGATTGGGGATCTTGACAGGCTGTTTGTGTATCTCTGCAATATCTTTGTATCTTTGGGCAGCTATCTGAATAATCCAGGTATTCCACTTTAATGATCTGTAGAGTCTTAAATGCTAAGGAACTACTAACAGATGATTTGTTTTTCTATAATTGTTTGGAGTATTGTATAGGTGGAATGTTGTGTTGACAGTCTAGAGCCAAACTAATATCTGTTCTAAAGATGCAGAGATGCTGCCCATACTCTGTAGGGATTTACAGTCTGGTGGAGAGCAGACATGCAAACCATTATTTTATAATTAGTGTTCCTAGCTCTTGAGTGGGGAGGACACTACAAACGGAGTAAAACAAAACAAAATTTCAAAAAAACAAAAAACCTTAGTTGCTCAAGAAGCAATTTAAAAATAAATTCTTCATATTATAACTGTTATAAAAATGTTTGACTTTATATTCAGAATTTCATGACATTATTGAAACAAGTAAACTATATGAGAGATTCCAGACTGACCTTGACACTGGACATCAGTTATTTGTATGATGTAGCCCATAGAGACTGATAATACAAAATTCAAAAACTGTTAAGTCTCAGATTTCGTGAATTTACTTGACATGATTATAGGTGTTCTGGGGATTTTATAGAGCAGTGGTTTCAAACTTGGGTGATTTTGCCCCCAGGGGACACATGGCAGTGTGGATGGAGGTGGTACCAGCACCTAATTTGTAGAGGCCAGGGATGCTTCTAAACATCTGACAATAAACAGAACAGCTCCAGTTACAAAGAATTACCAGCCCCAATGTCGATAGTCTTGACAGTTTGAGAAACACTGATACATATTGATGGAAAAGTAAAAGAGTGTATATACCATATCCTTATATTTCAAATTGCTGATGAATATTTGGGAAGATAATAGTCTGGTGGCCTTCAGAAATGAAAACCATCTAGTTAGTAAGTTCTTCACTCATTCCTGAAAAGTTTATCAAGACCCTAAACAATGTCAGGCATAGCTGTAGGTCCTGGGCTGCCCCAGAGAACCCAGCAGGTACTTCCTGCCTTCAGGATCTCCTGTCCTAATGGGGGAGACAGGTAGTAAACTGGCAAAGAGAACATATGGCATGGAGCAGTGGGAAGTGCTACATGGTAAGCAAGGTGATGTGACAGGCAGGGTGTGATGGGGTGGGGGAAGGGAGCACGTCAGTCTGGATGGTCAGGAGGGACCTGTCTGAGGAGGTGGCATTTAAGCTGAGAACCAAATGGAGGAAACAGCCAGATAAGATATTTCAGGCACAGCAAGCAAGTCTTACAAACATGCTAAGGTGGGAAGTGAGGGTGGCATATCTGGGGAGGAGCTATCTTCAGTTAAACTAGACGTTAAAGAAATTTGCAAACATGTAAAATGATAGCATACTTCTCAGTGGACTTTTTTCATAAAAATAGGTTATGTAGGTTAACAAATTATGGGTTTATTATTGTTAATGTTAAATGAATTTGTAAATAAATGTATTGAATAAATAGATATTACAATATTTCTGTTTTAATTTCCAATATATTAAGCTTAGATACCTATAAGCCACGTAAACCAAAGCTTTTTGGGGTTCACAATTTTTTGAGTGGAAAGGAATTTGAGACTAAAAAGTTTAAGAACCACTGGCCTTAGAAAAATGCCTGGCACGTAGCATAAATATTGAATTTTTTTCCAGTAGTTTATTAATATTTGTTTAAATTTACAGATACTAGCACCACAGTATGTATGCCCATTAATTTTTTTATGTTAAAGGAAGAAATCCTACGCAAAAAGTTGGGAATCAGTAGGAGTTCAGGGAAGGATAAAATCCAGTGAACCATAGGGATTGCAGAAAGTTCATGGAAACTATATTAAGGGAACATAATATGAAACTTGAAGGATGAATTAATCTAGTATTCTCCGGCTTAAACAGTACTCTCCCTTGACTCCAAATTGACCCCCATATTTCCGCTCCCTTTCTCAGCAAAACCTTTTTAAAATTTTTCTTTAGTTATTGGCTCCATTTCCTCATCCACAGTTTTCCCTTTAACCTGTAAAATTGAGACTGCTGTAGTCAAGGTCACCAGTTACTGCCTCCCATGTGGTCAAATCATGTTATCTCTTTACACCTTCCTTGATTTCCCAGCAATGTCAAGGCAGTTGACCATGTCCTCTTTTTTGAACCCCCGTCTTCTTTTGGCCTATGTGACATCAATCCCTTGGTTTAGCGCCAACCTTACTCGAAGCCTTCTCTCAGGCTTCCTTGGTTTCTCTGCTGCCTGACCTCTAAGTGCTGGAGTCCCCTGGCTTCTTTCCTGGGGCCTTTTGTAAAATGGCACCACTATCAACCAGCCATCAAGGGAAAGCTCAAATGTCAAGGCTTTATCATTTGTTAGCCTTCATTTTTCCCTCAGGGAAACAAAACCAAACAAATAAAACACTGATCTTCTGAAGAATTGTAATGCAATAATATTAAGTTCAGCAAGTGAAAAGAAAAAATATTTTTCCATATTGTTGTCTGTTCTATTTATTTTCATGACATGAATATGCTTTTTCCCATAAGACTGTGAACCTCTTAAAAATGTCCCCTTTCACTTTTATATACAAAAAGTTGTTTTTCTCTTTGCATTTTAAATAGCCACAGTTTGAATGTGATAGATTGCTTTTAAGATCATTGTGGATATTTATAGTAGTGAAGTTTAGTGCTTCTATGATATAATGACATTCATATTGGCATGAGATATTTAGAATTAAAGTAATAAAGTGTTAACACATGTGGGGTTTTGAGAGTGCCCCATGTGTGCCTGACTGATGGAAAGAGTGGGAGGGATAATGAGGTGAGAGGAATCCATTAGTGCTTTGAAATCGTAAAATAAGAAAATGTCTTCTGTGTCAAACTCATGGTGAACTAGCAGCAGCTGAGCAGACAAGGAGAAAGCAGATTGCTGTCACGTACCTACTAGACCTGGATGAGTTTTCTTCCTTTGGATTTCTTGGTAGTAAATCTGTGGCTTTTTTTTTTTTTTTTTTTTTTTGCTTTCTTTGATTTTAATTATTGTAGGATCGTTAACATATGCTTTCACCAAATACATGGTCAGACAAAAACAATGTGGAGCAAATTAAAGAGAAAGTGAAGAGTTCTTTCTGAGTGGGAAGAAAGCAGCCCAAGACCAGAGTGATACCTAGGAATATTTTGGGAGGAATCCTAGCAAAATGATAGCATGCTAACCAGGTACAAGTGGAGGGCACAGCTCACCAGGTGCAGGCTAACAGTACGTGCAGGGGCATCTGATTGCCTCCCTCTTCCCAGTGTGCCTTAGCCCATCTCATCTGAATCACCTGTCATGGAACCTCAGCCTCCAGAAATTATGGATTATGTTTTTCTTAGCGGGGAAGACCCTTTGGCAGCATAAGAGAAACCTCAGGTGGCTGAAGGAGAGGAAATTGTACAGAGAAAGCCATCATTTGACATGGAGTTAGAAGTCAAGGTGAACTAAGTAAACCTGTTTTTCCCATTACGACACACTCACTTCTGTAAGTCTGGTTTTTTCAGTCTTTGGAAGAATAAACATAAAGGAATGGTCATCAAAATGTGGTCTCTGGACCAACTACATCAGAATTACCTAGGGAACGTGTTCAAATGGAGATGTCTGGGTTCAAAGCCAATCTCCTCAATCCGGCCTTCCAGGGCCAAGGCCAGGGAATCTGCGTTTGGAACAAACTCTCCAAGTCTTAAACACAGCAAAAGGCTTGAGAACCATTGGTATTAAAAACTATTTCCTAGTGCTTAATATCAATATGTTTGTGCCAAGATGAACATTATCAAATTCTGAGGAAGTTCTAGGCCAATGAGAAGGACTGAATGCCTGGTAAACAGTGTACTGAGTTCGTCAGTTGTATCTGTGATAGGATTCTAACACTCCTATATTGCTGTGATACCAGGAGGATTAAATGCCCCAATTCCCAAAGCCTGAGACAATTCTGTAGGTACTGGCTGTTAAAAGATGGTTCTGGAAAAGAGTATTTATCTTTATCTTCAGAAAGGAAGACTTGTTACACATTTTGTAAAAAAAAGGCCATTTTCATGACTTTGCACTCTCAGCAAACTGTCTAAAAATTGCTGTTGCTGTTGTATAAAGTAAGGCTCTTGGGAAAAATAAAGCTTGGTCAGAAATCCTAACAAGTTCCAGGTTTGCTTTCTTTTACGGTTAAATAAAAAGTTCCATATTGTCACTGAGGAAAAGAAGATAAAGAGTCAGATAAAGTAACAGTTTACTTTATTAGTTTATGTGATCCCTTTTAACTCATAATTTGATTCTGTTTTACTACCTCATAGCTTCAATTTATTGGTTTCAAAATGAGACTGAGTTCAGTTTATGAAGAAAAGGTTTATAAATGTAGAGGTGATGTTTAAGTTTTGCTTGGATGACAGGTTACCTGTTTACTATGTGGTCAATAAGAAATGTAAATGAGGTATGTAAACCAACCGTATTATTTTAAGACTAACTGGAAAGGGCTCAATAGCATTTTTGGTATGAGTATGTGGAAAAATATTCAAGGAAAACAAAACTTAATTTTTTTAAATAAAAGAAATTAAACAAAATAATAGTAATTAAAATGGCTACTTAAAGTCAGAAAATTGAAATCTCTCTTTCCATTGCCATTTATACCTAACTTTAGAAAACAGTTCAAACGATTGTATCACGTTTCCAGTCAAAAAAATTAAGGTGACATCCATTACTTTTTATTCATTTTTAATTAATTCTGCTGAAGTTAATGGGGTGGGGATATCAGCACTAATATGGCTTTGTAGTGTTGTGGAATCTGAAACATGAACTGGTTGAATCATTTTCAAGTTGTCTTATTAGAAATGTATTGAGGCTGATAGTTTCTGAACCTTCTGAACATTCCTGAGTTTTGTTGCTCTTACAAATCTTTTGAAATATCTTATGTCAAACACACTATTCTTATTTTAATTTTCATTTGCTTGATGCTGTCTGCAGAGGTTCCCTAGAGTTTATGCTTGTTCTGGGGAGTTGGTGGGCTGCAAAGTCATACCCTGACTTGGCAGGCATTAGGACTGGTAAGGGAAGGAATGAACTCACCTGGTTACCAGGTAGTTAATGGATGGTATCTCAGTGGACTCGATTCACATTTGCCAGAGGGGAAGTCCTTTCTCCTTTTCCTTCTAAACTTTCTTTTTTTAAGGACCGGTATAAAGAACTCTTTCCATCCTTTTTTTTTTTTTTTTCTTTTCGGTAATAAGAGCTTGTTTAGCCATTAGAGCGTAAGGCCTTTAAGAAGAGTCCATATCTTTGAAATGCTAATGAACTCATTTGCTTACCATGGAGCTGTGGAGAACCCAGACCTGATCTCAGAAATACAAATTCTGGATTCCTGAAGATGGGGGTTGGTGCTGGTAGAAGGAAAGGGAAAATTTTTCCATTTCTGCTTGAAGGGCTGTCCTTAGAACTGACGATTTGCAGGGAGCATACACACACATACTCTTTCTCTCAGTTATAAGGGGTGGGGGGTTGTCACTTAAGAATTTCTAGTCTTTTAATTTTTGATTAGAAATACCATTTATATTAGATTTTTGTGCTTTACAAGCCTTAGAAGTTTAGGAAACATCTGACTCCACATGTTCACCATATAACTTTGAGATACAAGTAGATAATTTAATTTATCTATAGTTCATCATTTTTGGCCCTGAGCCAACTAACACTGTAAAGGAGTTATTATTCCCAAGTAGAAGTAGCAAGTATAAGGGTTCACCTTTTATAACAAAACTATTATATCCAACAATTGGATTTTCAGACTTTTGTTTCTTGTAAAAAATTTAATTTTAATCACCACCTAGTTATTTTTATTAACCTCATGTTACCCTCATAACACCTTTTCTTATTTCATGCAGGCATTTTTACACCGAATGAACCAGTGTGCAGCATCAAAAGTTGACAAAAATGTAACAGAGGAGACAGTGAAGGTGAGGAAGTATAATTGGTCCTCGACCCAAGCACATGTTGCCCTTAGATACAATTTTATCTATGGGATGTTACTATAGTATCCTTCAACCTTTCATCTGTTTTAGTATAAGTCTTTGTGCCAGTGACTTGTGTTGGTGATAATTAGAAAAAGGAGAACTAGGGTTTGGGAAAAGAAATAGGAGGTTAAGAGGATGACATAGAAGACAGAGAGACATGTTATAATGAGAGAGCTTGGAATGTTTCAAAAGAGGAAGAAAAATAAACCTGAGAACTGGGAACCTTAGCATCCATGAGAAGGGAGGGAGCTGAGCTGTGTGAAAGGCTACTGCTAGAGATGGCTCAACAACCTGATGTGGGCAAAAGCTACTTCCAGTCTCCATGTTCACTAAGGACCAAATGCTTTGGAACGTCTGCTGGTGCAGGAAAAGAAGTCCACTTGGTATCTTCAACTAAGGAGCAGATGCATAAGCAAGCATTTCTTTTAAACTGTAGTGATGGAAAATTGTGAAAAGTCTTGAAAAAAAAATAAGTGATAGTAAATGAACAGTTATTGTTCTGTAGTTATTACTCATCCAAGTTGTATAAGTCATCATTGATATTTATTGGTGGTGCTAATTTGCTGAAAATAATATTTCTAAGGATTTCACAGGCTCTACTGATTTTGTTCCTAACTCTATTTTCCCATGAGTTAAAGGGCTAACCGACCATGGCAACTTTTTAGTGGCGTGCTTTTGGTTGCAAGCAAAAGAAACAGTTCCTCAGATTGATTAGAAGATACATTAGCTCACATATTAGGAACTCCAGACAGAAGTTTCAGGACTGGTGACTCAGGTTGGTGACCAAGGTTGCCAGTTACTTTCTCATTCTCCCATCTACCATCCAGGTAATCAGCTTTGCACTTGGACTGGCTCCTCCAGTCGCTTCCAGGCATGGCACATTCCAGAAAAGAGGTCCCTCTCCAGAAAAGCCTGCCAGAAAATTTGCCCACTCTTTTTTTATCTAAAGCCCATCTTGGGGAATGGTGTGGAATATCACGCTTGAGTTCAACCAATCACAATTTGCTTTGAAAGCCAGGAGTAGGTTCTTTGTTCCCAGAGAATTATGGGGTAGAGGGGATGGCCAGCAAAGAGAAAGGGAGGAATGGATACTAAAAAGCCGGTGAGCTTTGGAGGGAGTGCTCTGATAGATTATTAGCGGTGCTTTCATAGATTAAAAAAAAATTTTTTTTTTTTTTTACTGGTTCTCTGCTGCACTTACATATTTGTTTATTTACAGATACTGTTCTCAAACATTGAAGATATTCTTGCAGTACATAAAGAATTCTTAAAAGTTGTGGAAGAATGCTTGGACCCTGAACCTAATGCTCAACAAGAAGTGGGAACCTGCTTTCTTCACTTTGTAGGATAACTTTCCATGTTTACTTTATAAGCTCCCTCAACCCCCTACCCCCCTATATTTTAAGGTTTAGCTCTTGGCATGGTGGTATTTGTGATTTCAGCATTAGAAGTAAAATCTGACTCCAAAAGTTTGGGGTCTTTTAAGGCCAATAAAATCTTCTATCTAGAGCCAGAAATGGGGAGAGTGCCTCATCATCCATTTTATTCAGTTAAGAATAAACAGCCTTTTCTTTTCCCCAGCAAGTTAGTTCTTCGCAGTCTTCTGTAGCTTTGAATTCTAATGAATATTCCGGCTGTTCATAATGAATGGATTTTTATGTTTCCGTCAAACATAGAACATTTTTCTTTTTGAGGCAGAAAATCCTCACTCTTATAGTGGCACGATAAGGCTTTTATTAGTTCCAGTGTTCCCTTGTTAATTGACTCGTGACAAGCCTGGGGGTGAACAAGCCCAGTGGTTCTAGATACACAGATGCCCATATCTGAATCTCCCTCCAGGAGTAGAAGGTTTGTTAGAAGGCTGCCCTGAGCAGACAGAGCAGAAGAATTAACAAGTCAGCACACATTTATGAACATAGTTGATTCAAATAGTCTGCATGATCAGTTTTGTATCTTCTTACATGAAACTGAAAGCATGCAATCAATAAGCAAAATAAAAAGCCACCTGCAAAAGAGAAATCTGCCTTCAGAACTAAAGGACATTTCATAGTAAAAACCAAGAAATAGTGCAGCTATTTATACCACTCCACGGATGCTAATTTTCCGAACACCAATTTGAGTACATTATATTTATGGAAATGCTATGCAATTAATGTCTTACTTAAAAATGTGTGAGAGTATTCTGTTATAGAGTACACTTTTTATATTTTATTTCTGATAGTTCCTTATGAAGACATTTTTATTTTTGTATGTAATGAGAAGGCTATAGTTTATTTTTATCAGAAAATGTTTCATAAAGATAATTTTAATAAAGGTAGAGAGGCTCCTTGGGTGTAGGAAGATCAAGCTGTGCTTTTATTCGACACAGCTGGAAGCCAGGCGTGTTTTTGTCCGCTTACCACAGCCTGTTCCCTTTCATGAAAGAACTGGAAACTTCCGGTTGGACTAGTTGCTCTCTCGGGCCAGTGGTTGCACATGGGAATCTTGCACCCTGACACCCGTTTCCTCAATAACACATTATGAATCTGTCATCCATGAATTCAGCTCAACTATTTCTGAAGTTTATTTTGTTCTGGCTCATACTCTCTCTTGAGATAGGTAATTCAATACATTCTCTGCTGGCTATATAAAATAGCACTTAGTGTTTCTAAATGCGTGTCTTTGGTATTTTGAAGGTTACTCCTGCTCTAACATTTGATCACTAAGTTTTGTCTTTTTCTTTTTATTGGTACTGCTTTGGTAGCTATTGATCATAGCCTCTTTGAGAAAATCTTACACGTGGAAGAGACATTGCTGATCAGGATGGTGAAATTCCTCCTCTATGAAAGAATGTTCTTTATAACCTCTATGAAAGATAATTTTGTTTCTACTTGCTCACTTTTGGTGAATAGCTGTAAATTGTTAGAAAATTGTATTGATCTCAAGCCTGCCCATCACTGTCCTTGCAGTTTCCAAGTAGCTGTCCTGGTTTTGTGTTTTGAAACTACATGCAGCTGTAAATCCTAAAACATGACAGCTATTTGAAAGTAGCTACTATTTCTTTTCTATTTTAACTTTCCATACTTTTCTCTATTAACAAACACCTCCTTCTGAAATGACCTCTCTTAAGTAGTGTCTTCAAGGTCCATCATTATTTTACTCACTTATTTCTGGATATTTCCCAGTTTGTCAGTGTCCTTCTTCAACACGTCTGTCCAGATGGGTGTATTTGAACTTCCAGGTACTATGTTTCTTTATTTCTGTGTGATCAGGCACATGGTTTTCCCTCTACCTAAAATGCCTTTCTTCTACCTGCATGAGAATCTTGGATTCATGTCTTTGGACTTTGCTCAGATGTTACTTCCTTTTTAAAGCTGTATCTGAATCCTCCCAACAAAGCTAAGTACTCACATCTCTGCTTTGCTGTCACCTGGATCATGTATCTATTAATGCATGAATCATGTTGGAGTGTAATTTTATATGTCTATCTCTTCTTCTAGACTGTTCTTCGTCATGGATTGGGGAACATAATAAATAAAATTTATTTACATGCACACACACCTACACAGTAGAGCTCTTGAAATCTAGTATACATTTATTAAAGCTTGTTTATGAACATCATATAGATTAAAATTTCAAAATGACTAATAAAATGACTATACTCTTACTTGATTTTACAGAAAGACAAGTTTCGTATCTATGATGAATATTGTAGTAACCATGAGAAGGCACAGAAATTGCTTCTGGAACTTAACAAAATAAGAACAATCCGGACATTTCTTTTGGTAAGTATATATTTATGTCATCAAATATGCTGTTATTGGTTGATAGGCCCAGAGAGAGCCAAAGAATAGCATCACTGGGGCATATACATCTGTAGGTAGGATAACTCTTTTAGGATTTTTGGGTTAGGAAACTACAGTCCTTTGATGAATTTAAGTGAGAGTTGGAATAACTTGTATACAGAGCCACTGATAAGGTCCCCGCCTGGCTGATGAGGCATTGTTTGTGAAACCCCACAGGTTCCTGGTGAGAATTATGACATTCGTCACTGTTTTGTGTTCCACAGTTCGTCATTGTTTTTATATCCTCTAACTCCCTAGAGTTTCGTTTAGTTCTCCTAAGAATGCTATAAGTAGGGCAGGAACAGGAAGGAAGTAAATCATGGGTGAGGTAGAAAAGAAATTTAAAGATTGACCTTTCTCCTACATACAGTCACTACTCAGTTTTCATAAAAGCAGCAAGAATGTGTATTTAGCTTATTTTCTTAAGAATAGCACCAGAAATATTTATTTCAGCAGTTAGTTATACAGTGTAATTGTCAATGAAAACCACATTGAAGTGTGCAATTAATTCAGTGATATTTAGCAAATTATGGAGTTGTGAAGCTATTGCCACATTCCATCACCCCCAAAAGTTCCCTCATGCTCACTTACAGTCAATTTCTGTTCCCATCTTTAGCTCCAGGTACACACTTATCTGTTTGTTTCTACAGATTTGCCTTTTCTGGAAATTTCATATAAATGGAATCATACAATGTATTCTATTGTGCCTGAATTCTTTTACTTAGTGAAATGTTTTTGAGGTTCATCCTTATTGCGACTACCATTCTGTTTATAGACCACATTTTGTTTATCCATTTGCCGGTTAATAAACTTGTAGACTGGGTCCAGTTTTGGCTATTATAAACAAAACTGCTATGAACGTTTGTGTACAGGTCTTTGTGTGTGTGTGTGTGTGTGTGTGTATTTATGTGTATATACACACATATATTTTCATGTCTCTTGGGAAGATATTAGGAGTGGAATTGTTTTGTCTATGGTAAGTTTATGTTTCACTTATTAAGAAACTGCTAAATGATTTGCCAAAGTGGTTGTGACATATCCGCCACCAATGTATGAGTATTTCAATTTCTCTGTGTCTTTTTCAACATGTGATATTATCAGTTTGTTTGTTTGTTTGTTTTTTTAAATTATGGCCAATTAGTGGGTGTATAGATATCTCATGGTGGTTTTCATTTGTGTTCCCCTAATGACTAAAGATACCTTACATGTTTTCATGTGCTTATTAGCCATCCATATGTCTACTTTGGTGAAAAGCTTTTTCAAATCTTTTGATTATTTTTTGATTGGGATATTTATCTTATTGAGCTGTAAGAGTTCTTTATATATCTTGGATTTAAGTCCTATCTCAGAAATATAATTTGAAAATATTTCCTCCTCCCAATGGGTGTCTTCTCTGTTCATTTAAAAAATATTGTAATGAGGATTGTAAAAAAAAAAAAAAAAATTGTCTTTTGAAGATTAAAAGCTTTTAATTTGGACAAAATGCAATTTATCAACTTTTTCTATTATGACCATGCCTTTGATGTCCTATCTAAGAAATCTTAGCCCAGCTCAAGGTCACAAAGATTTTCATCTAAGGATGCTTCTAGAAATTTTATGGTTTTCTCTCCTATTCAGGTGCATGGTCTATTTTGAGTTGCTTTTTATGTGTGGTATGTGGTAGGAGTCCAAGTTCATTATTGTTGTGTATTGGATATCCATTTGACTTGGCACCATTTGTGTAAAAGACTAGCCTTTCAAAACTCAGTTGACTGTGAATATAGTGGTTTATGTTTGAACTCTCAGTTTTGTTCCATTGATGTGTATGTCTATCCATTTGCTGTACTACATGGTCTTGGTTTCTGTAGCTTTGTGAGTTTGAAATCAGGACGTGTAGATTCTCTGATTTGTTCTTTTTCAAAACTGTTTTTGCTTTTCTAGGTCCTTTGTATCCATGCATATTTTATGATCAGCTTGTCAGTTTCTTAAAAAAAAAAAGCTTTCTGGGATTTTTATAGGGATTGTGTTGATTCCATATATCAGTTTGAAGAGAATCACTGCCTTATATTGATTCTTTTAATCAATGAACATGGGATGTCTGTTGTTTATATATTCTTCAATTTCTCATAGCAAAATTTTATAGTTGTCAGTGTTCAGGTCTTGTACTTATTTTGTTTATTTTTTTCTAATTATTTTATTCTTTTTAATGCTATTGTGATTGGAATTGTCTTAATTTCTTTTTGGGATTGCTCATTCCTGTTATATAGAAACACAATGGATTTTTGTAGATTGATCTTCTTTTGTTTGTTTTTAACTATCAAAAAATTAAAACAAACAAACAACAAAAAAACACCACAACATTGCAAACAAAACAAAGCCAAGGATTAAGAAAAGCAAATAACCTAAAATAACTACTTTGCTTCCAACATGTTCCTACCATACCCCAAGAAAATTAACAAACCATAATCAAACAAAGGTATAAGAAAAACCGTCTTACGATCTAAATTCATTTTAGTTCCAGCAGATTTTTGTAGATTCCTTAGGAATTTTTTTTTTTCCTATGGTCAGAAAACTTATATTTAGAATTTGCCAGCTGGACTCAGTTTAGATGATCCCAATTCTGTTGGCAACATCCAAAGCATCATAGTCAGGAGTCAACTAAACACATGCCTTTTTCTCTCCATCAGGCTTGATCAGGGTGTTGACCTTTGCCATGTCAGTGTCATAGAGCTTCCTCATAATCTGTATGATCTGATGCTTGTTGGCCTTGACATCCACAATTAATACAAGTGTCTTGTTTTCAGTCTTCTTCATGGCTGGCTCAGTGGTCAGGGGGAACTTGATGATGGCATAGTGGTCAAGCTTGTTTCTTTTGGGGGAGAGGATATTTGGGCTGTCTTTTGAGACACAGCATCATGGGCTGCCGGAATGTGGGTGAATGTGGATCTTTTTTTTTGTTGCTGTGGATGCCTTTCAGTACTGCTTTCTTGGCTTTCAAAGTCTTTGCTTTGGCTTTGGTTTTGGGAGGGGCAGGGGCTTCCTTCTTCACTTTTGGCACCATCTTCTTGAAAAGTTTCTTAGGATATTTTTTACTTACAGGATCATTTCATCTGAAAATAAAGACAGTTTTATTTCTTCATTTGCAATCCTAGATGCTCTATTTTTATTGTGTTATGGCACTGACTAGAATCTCCAGAATTATGATGAAAAAAGTGGTAAAAGCAGACACCCTTACCTTGTTTCTGATCATAGGGGGGAACATCCAGTCTTTCATCTTTAAGCTGTAGCTTTTTTGTAGATGCTGTTTTCAGGTTAAAGAAGTTCCATTACATTCCTCATTTATTGAGAGCTTTTATTAGAAATTGGTGTTGGATTTCGGTGAAGGCTTTTTCTTCATCCATTGGTATGATTGTTTAGTTTTTGTCCTTTTTTGTATTAGTGTTGTGTACAGTGTTTACTAGTTTTCAGATGTTAAGCCATCCTTGCATTTAGGGATAAATTTTTGATCATGTTATATGATTCTGTTTAATATCTGGATTCAGTTTACTTATATTTTGTTAAAGATTTTTGCATCTTGTTCATGAGGGAATTTTGTTTGTCTTTGGTGTCAGGTGGCCTCATAAACTAGGTTGGGAAGTATTCCTTCCAAGAGCTTATGTAGGGTTGGTACTATTTCTTCTTTCCATATTTGATAGAACTAATCATTGGCACCATCAGGGTCTATTCTCTGCTTTCACTAATTAAATTTTTTAATTGTCATTTTTTTTCAGATTTTCTTCTTTGTTTCTTTAGTGAATTTTGGTAATTTGTGTCTTCCTATGAATTTGTGAATTTTATCTAAGCTGTCTGATTTGTTGACTGTCTAATTTGTTGTTATATTCTTCTCGTATAATCATTTTAATTTCTGCAGAGGAAGTAGAAATACCCTGTCTTTCTTTCCGTATTTTACTGATAGGTGTCTTTTCTTCCTTGTCAGTATAGATAAAGCTGTATCAATTATGCTGATCTTTACAAAGAACCAACTTTTTTTTTCTGTCTAAAACGAGTTGTATTTCCTTAAGAATTAATAATGAGTTTACCTTCCCTGGGAAGGGAAACTCAAAGGCTGGTTGTAGAAGGACCTGGAGCTTTGGTCTTAGGGGGTCTTTCGTTGGATGCCACTCTGCCTGCCTTCTTCCTGGCCACCACTCTGCCTCATTCATGATCACAGGTTTGAATGCTTAGTTTTCCACAAAGAACCAACTTTTGATTTTATTGATTTTTTTTTCCCTGTTGATTTTCCGTTTTCTATTTCATTAATTTCCAGTCTATCTTTATTATATCTTTCCTTCTCCTTGCTTTGGGCTTAATTTATTTTTCCTTTTCTAATTTCTTGTAGTTAAAGCATAGATTATTGGTTTGAGAACTTTTCTCCTTTCTAAGCTATACATTTCCCTCTACATACTTTAGTTGCATTTTAAAAATTTGAAATGTTGTGTTTTCTTTTTCATTCACTTTTTTAAATGCAATTTTATTGAGATATATTCAAACAGCATTGAACCAATCCAAAGTATACAGTCACTGATTCACAGAATCATCACATAGTTTTGTGTACAGACCCATGATTAATTTAGAACATTTTCATTACTTCAGAAAAGAAATAAAAATAAAAAGGAAAACCCTAATCCTCCCATACTTCTTTTCCTCCCCATATTATTGACCCATAGTATTGATGCAGTACATCTGTTACTGTTGATGAAAGAGTATTGAAATACTAACTACAGTTCATAGTTTGCAGTAGTACATTTTTTCCCATATACCCCTCTATTATTTTTTTTTATTCACTCTTAAAAAAATCTAATTTCCTTTGTGATTTCTTTGATCCAATTTTTGTTCAGAGGTTTGTGTTGGGAGGTGTTTCTCAATGGGGCTCTCTTGTTTCTGTATATTGTCTAAGCAGAGGACCTGACTTTCTTTGTTTTGGCTTATATATTAAAGGATATTTGTATCATGAACAGTCTTGGAAGACAGGGATACTGTCTTCCTGTGCAGCAAGGTGCACGCTTGCTTTCTGCCAGTATTAAGACATTCTCATTTTCTAATCTTATATTTCTTCTTTTGTGATGCAACTCAGTGTGTATTTGTGTCACTTGGCCCTCTCTGTGCAGTACTGTGGGAATTGGGGCTGGGAAGCCAGCTCCTGAATGCTGATACTCCGGCTACTGCTAGTGCTGTGAGGAATAAACTGTCCTATATCTCTGACCCAGGAGTCTCATGTCTTATGCCTGCATCCATGAAACTGTGGCAGGCTAACTTGTTTGTTTGCAAGAAGGGGAAAGTCTCAGAATAGTCACAGTTAAGACATTTTTTTGGTTTTGCTTACCAATATTAGGAATTTTCCAAATTTTTTCCTGTTATTGGTTTCTTACTTAATTTCATTTTCATCAGCAAGTGTACTTTAAATCAATTTTAAATCCCCTAAGAATCATTGGAAAATTTTTAAGGCCTACCATATGGTCTGTCATGGAGAATGTTACTTGTGTGCTTGAAAGTTATGTATATTTTGTTGCTGTTGGGTAATGTGTTCTATAAATGTCCAGTCATTTTTCTTAACAGTACTGTCCAGATCTTCTATATCCTTCTTTCTGGGCACTCCATCACTTATCGATAGCGGGATATTAAAATCTCCCAACTATAATTGTTAAATTGTCTATTTTATTTTCAATCTATCAGTTCTTGTTTTGTGTGTTTTAGGGTTATGTTGTTAGATATTTATGCATTAATTGTTATATTTATCATTATGAAATGTCCCTCTTTGTATCCAGTAGTAAGGCTATGTTGTCTGATGTTATTATAGCCATGATAGCTCTCTGATTGTTACTATTTGTGTGGTCTATCCTTTTTTCATTATTTTACTTAAAAAACTATTTGTCTTTGAATCTGAAATATGTCTCTGGTAGATAGCATATAGTAGGTCTTGCTTTTTCATCCAGTCTGACAATCTCTGTCTTTGGATTAGAAGGTTTAGTCTGTAATTATTGATAGTGAGCTTTTTTAATCTATAAATTATTATTTTTTCATCAAATTCAGGAATTAACATGTGCCTTTTTATTATGTTCTTTGCTCCTCCTCTACTGCCTGGTTTTGTATTAAACAAGTATTTTTTGGTGTGCCATTTTAAATCTGTTGATTTTCTTAACAGTATTAAAAAATTTTTTTAATGTGGCTGCTGATCTCTGTTCACCTTTTAATTTTTATTTTCATAATTTGACCTGACTTTCTAGGTGCCACCCCTGTGACTGCTTAGCTTAGGGGTCAGTCAGTGACTTGTCCGGGGTTGTGCTGGGATCATTCTCCGTGTCGTCTGTGGATCTGTGTGTGAGTGTGGAGTGGGGGCGCATTCAAAGGTCAGGCAGTTTTCAAGTCTGACCCGTCTTTTTCTTTCTGTGGGCTCCTTTCAGGTCTTCCCTGCGTGTGTGCACAGATTTCTGGTCAGCCAGGGATAAGTGCAGAGTTTCTCTAGCCCTCTATGGGTCTCCACGTTATGCCTGTTAACATTTTGTCTAATGTGCCAAGCCTGAGACTTGCCCAAGCAGGACCGCAACTGCACACTAGCAGAACTGTGGTGGCCATTTCCTGTTTGTCCTGTGGAGTGTGCTGTTTTTACTGACTGACTACATACACCATTGGATGTGGATTTTAGCCCTCTGTGGCCAATCCAGTCTGCCCCCTACATCAGTAGCCTTGGAGGGCAGTGCCACTGTGATCGTGCTACTGTGTAGGACAAGCTGTGGCATTCTTGGTGGAGCCAAGAATGCCACAGACTCCCACTATTCTTACCTGACGTTCAGCAGTTTTTCGTGACTAAATATTCTTAATTTGTTGTTTGACTTAATTGATATTCAGAGACCTGAAATTATTGTGTTTGACAATTTTGTCCAGTTTTATGGTTGTTTTTTGGGAAGAGGATAATCGAAGCTCCTACTCCCCTGAAATTTTAAGGGTCTTTATAAAATGTAAGAAACGCTGTCTTTTCTAATGCACTCTGTCCTCAGCAGGGCTGACTCAGGATTCACCTCAGTTTAGTCTTGTGTGCTGAATTGGGAGAAGCCACAGTGAAAAAAAATCACAAGTCAAGAATGTTTCTTTTAGATTACCCTATAGCATAGTCTGGTAAAAACAAAGCAAAACAAAAACAAGACAAAACAAAACAAAAAAAGCCCTGGCTTTTATAGTTCTTGCCCTGGTACTTACTGGCCACCAATTATCTGGATAACTTTAGGGAATTTATTATATTTCTGGTATCGTTTTCCTTATCCATTAAGAGGGGATCATAATACTTATCCTGTGAAAAGCTTAAATGAATTACAGATTTCGGGTGATAGTAGTATCATTTGGGGTCCTTGGATATGCTGCCATCCCAGTAAGTTTTACTCATCAGTGAGATGGCTGGGAGTTGTTACTTCAGAAATATATACATATGCATATATATTTGTATACATAGGAAGAGTGCTGGCTCTCATAAGCGAGTCTAACATGTTGACCAACCTCTGCTTTTATTGAGACAGTTCGTACAGTACTAACAGTCATGGTTCCAGTAGTAGACTTCAGGCCAGAGCTAGGTAAAGGGGGTGGAAAATATTGTGAGATCTTGGTAATTGTGCATTAATAAGATTTATTTGGGGAAAATACCATGCATGATTTGTAGGAATAGTTTAATAACCTTTTTGCAGTAGAGCCGAGATCCCCAGAGAGCATCCTTGAATATGAATACATACCTGCTACCTGCCTTCTGAAATGTTTGGGTGAAGTTCAGTTCTGAGTTTGTTTTGCTGACTTGTATGTACAAGTTTTGGGCTGAGGTTGAGTTGCTTAAGACAGTGTAGATACTTGTTCTGCAACCATCCATCAGTCCTCCTTTTGCATCCTTTTTTGTACCCACTTAGCCTGGCCTCTGCATAAACATGGAATGATATTGATAACATATTGGTATGAAAGGTGTTAAGTTATCAGTTTAACATTTGAAAGTCCCTCTTCTCCCTTCATTCAGTATTTATTAACTACTTCATCTGTGCCTTTCGCTCTAGTAGCCACTGAAGAAAAAAGATTTTAGCATCAGTTTCAAATATAAGTTTCTTTAAGCTGCTGCTTAAAACACAAAGACCAGATGCCTATGAGGATCAAGACTTTATTATCTGAGTCAATTCACTCTTGACTTCCACTTTCTATTAAATGGAAGTTTTCAATTTCATTTCACTCTGGTTTCTGATCTTGAGGTTTCGCAATTCACCTTGCCTCTGAAAATCGTATCTGACCTCCTTCCCTGATACTGACTGGTCAGTGCCATTGGTGAAGTGATCTTGCTAAGCAACTGTGAGATCACTTGGTAAACCTGCCAGTTTTACAGAGTAGAAACTGGAATTCTGAAATCAGTCCAAGTTGCGTAGCTAGTCAATGGCAAAACTTGTGATAGAACCCAGTTCTCTTTATGCCTTTTTCCTCTACAATAGTCTCTTCATCTGTTTTTTTGTCATCCATCCTTCCATGATTCCATCTATCTATCTATCCATCCATCCACCCACCATTCATTGATTCCTCTATCTCTTTCTTTGTTTCTATCTTTTTTCCTCAGACTTCTTCATACTCGGGAGAATATATTTGGAATTAACTTTTAAGGCATAGATTCAAAACCACTTATGGATTTGAAAAGATTTTGATTTCTGCAACTAATGTGAAAGGCAAAAATATTTTTCCTTCTCTCTCTGAAAATGTTATTTGTGACTGAATATGCGATTCTAAGAGAGAAGCTATATAGAAACCTATACTTTCACAAGTCTTCAGCAAAGAACTTCATGGTAGAGGAAAGTTTTATATAGCCTCTGGTTTAAAAATTGGATTTAATTATGTTTCTTTTCACCCAGAACTGCATGCTACTTGGCGGAAGAAAGAACACAGATGTTCCCCTGGAAGGATATTTAGTAACACCAATTCAAAGAATATGCAAGTACCCTCTTCTTCTGAAGGTATTTTATGTTTGTTTCATTGTAGCACTTTTTGTTATACCTGCATATTTTGCTGATGAGCTTGTTTTAAAATCTCTTTCCAACAGTCTGGCATTATGAGGCAAAGGCAGACCATAGTTTTGGGGAAAAATGACCATTCATTGAAATGTGGGGCGGGAAACAACGCTTATGGGAAAGGAAGCTTTTAGTATTCTTTCTAGAAAACATACCCGTTTGAGCTTGATTTAGAGTAAGTGCATTAGTTTCACATGCTCCCTTTAAGATAGGTTCCATTAAATACACTGTGGTCAGTGTTCTGTTGCTCTTTGTCTATAGTTCGTATAGTTATCTCCAGTAAACTCACTGTTGGCTGTATTTTTTAATTTCCTCTAACATTGGTGACTTCATGATGCTAATAACGTTAAGGTCAAAGTTACATAATTTCAGAACCTTGCTTTTTAATCATTATTGCAAGGAAATGGTGTGGAGCACATGGGACAGTAAATGTGCCAAGAAAACCCTGCTTCTGAGGGATAGGAAGTGCCCCACTAATGACTGTAGGTCCACTGATTGCCTCATTACAATTAAGTGTTTTTACTATGAAAAATATATTGTAATGTACTAACTACTGCTCTTAGGAGGAGGGTTTCTGAATAGGTTAGAACTGTGATTTTTGAAATTATATTTTTTTGGAACTCTTAACATCAGGGTAGGCAGTTTGGGATGGTGGTTGAGCACATGGCTGTGATTCAGATCCTAACTCTGCTTACTAGCTGTGTGACTGAGGCACATCACCTGACCCCCTAATGTCTTGGTTTTTCATTTATGAAACAGAGATGATGACGAGGATGATGAAATTATAGTATACACTTTAGGAATATGTGTGTGTGTATGTGTGTTTGTGTTTGTATAAAGGATTAAATAATGATAATAATTGAGTCATTTCACTTAAAACATTTAGCATAGTATATACCCTATAAATACTCCATTATTATTCATAAATATTTGGTTTTCATTTATTTTAATAATATTGTGTAATACTTGCTATCTTATTGTCTCAAAATACTAAAAAAAATGTGTTAAATACTAAATTAATCCATACTGCAGATTACTATAGACATATTACCTGATGTTCTTATAGATTCACTTTAGGAAATAAATGTTATGAATTTGTACTAATCCTTTTTTTATTACAACTATAGTCAATTTCATAATTGCATATCTGTGTAAATTTGTTTGAAAAGGAAAACAAGTCTAAAGCTGCTTGGTTAAGCTGTAAGGAACCACACAGAGAAGGTCACACATGGGTGCCCAGTTTTGCGCAGCTTTGGCATGGTCTTGCAGAGGGGTAGAAAATATTGGTTTAAAGTGATTTCCGTCTTTTTGGGAATCCCTCTAAACCTCTGAGTTGGTGACCCAGATTTGGATGTGTACTTACAACTGCAGATGTTCCTGTTCCTCGTTTTGGGGTCCCAGGGGATTTGTTTGTTCTAAGAGTAAGAAGGGATGGGGTTAAGAAAAATACAACCTGATGATTGTTCTGAGTCACTCATCTCTGGCTATGGATGACATCAGGTGTTTGAACTGAGCTCTCAAAAAATAGGATCATGGACACATCCTTGCTTAGCAAGAAGGAGACCAATTCAGAGCCCCTGTGAGCCGTGGATAGATGACATACTTTCCCTTTTTTTGAATATTACCTTTGCAAAGAAACATGAAAAAGACAGGCCATGGGATGCTATTAACTCATTAGTAGATGTGCTGGTGTTGACATTTATTTTTCTGGTACAATCAGCTGAAAAACTGTGCTTTATTATTATTTTTTTATTATCCTGGTGGCAAGGGTTGCTCCATGGGGTAGGCCCTGTGGCCTGCATAAACAGGAGGTGGAGGGGGAGGAAGCGAAGAAAGGGAAAACTGTGGCTGGGCAGAGGGGGGCTGGTGGGGCTGACAGGGGAGAGCCCTTCCTGTACCGCTGTCTCCACCCAAGCTGGTATTGTCCCCCCCTCCCAAGCTTGGGAGAGGCAGAGGCTGGGAGCCCCCCTGGGCCTCTTCACCCATGGTCAGTCAGGGGTGGGGGGTGGGGTGAGGCGGGGCACAGACAGGGCTGAGGTGGGGAGAGGGCCCAGAGCCAGCCACGGTGGGGTGTGGGGCTGAGACCCGGAGAGATAAAGGCTGAGAGACAAGCAGAGGCAGAGAAGGAAGGAATTTCTTTGGTTTGGGATGGTTTCATTTATCCAGGGAAAAACAGTAAAGGGATTAGACTATAATGTTAAACATAGGTTGGTTTTATTTGTGGTACTTGAAATTGTTGGGTTGGTCAATCGTTCCATGTTTCATAGCAAGTAACTGTCAGAAGATTGTCAGTGATGCATTTCTGTTGCTGTTTCCCATTAACTAAATTTGTGTCTCAACTCCACAGATACCCATTAGGCACAATTCCACAGGGCCCCAAATCATGGCCCACAGACTGAGTTTACCCTTCACATAATTTACAAAGGCTTCTACTCTTTACAATTTCTGGAGAAGTATGCGTGTCTCTTGTATGATTTTGTGATCCAGTTTATCTTTGTAAAACTTGTATTTGGAGTGATGTAATGTGTTTTCTTTTGGTGTTAGCACTGCAGAACATAGTGTGAACCTGTTGAATACAGGGTCAATCGTTATGGCAGAATTTTGAACAATAACACAACTCACGGGAGTATAACAACTGCCTATTTTCCCACTGTATTTTGAGAATTAAGAAAATGCTTGCAAAGAATTTGCCTCAGGTTTTCAGTAACTGTGTGTTAGTTACATGATGATGATGATGGCAACTGTGGTAGAGAAACAAATGACTAATTAAAAAGCAATGTGGTCCCAGCTGTCTAGACAGTGGGTGAAGATGTTTAATTTTGTGCTTCTAAACAACAACTAAGACCTTTTAATATATTAAAGGATTAAAGAATTTCTCCTGATATCCTGAATTTTTAGAAAAAATATATAAATAAAAAGCCAGAAACAAACAAAAACCTACAACCAAAGACCAAAAAGAAAGCTACTAAGAGGTGTATGGCAGTTCATTCATCACAGAAAATAAATCGGAGTTATTGGGGAAAATACATAAATTGCTCCTTTGATGATGGGGTATTGTGGAATTTATAAATTTTTTGTTTTGCTGGAGTACAGAGCATTATTTAAAATTTTTGCTTTGCTTATGACAAGTTTTCATAGTTTCTCCAAAAATTGTCAGAAAAATAAGAAATTTAAATTATTTTTAAAATTATGGGACATATTCATTTGAAGGTTTATTATTCTGGTAAAGGCTCTAGGAAAATGAAATTAATGTATAAAAATGTGCTTCTGTTAAAAAAAAGTCAAGCTTATAAAAAAAATTACATGTTCCAGGTGAGATAGTTGAGGATTTAAAAAGGAGAACTCTAACTTAGTTTTTAAAAACAAAATAATTTTAAGGGAAAAACTAAAGTGATTGCAAAATGAGCATTGGGGTAACACTTACTCATTGATTTGGCCTTTTGTTTTTTATCTTTGTCTTAGCGGAGTTAGTGATGTCACTTAAAACAGTGGCTCCAGTGATCTTTGCAGTTTTCATTTCCTGGTCAGTCTGAACCTGCTGTACCCGAAAAATGAAGATCAAAGGGTGATTTGTTTTTTGTGTATAAACAGGAGTTGCTGAAGCGGACTCCAAGGAAACACAGCGACTACGCAGCCGTGATGGAAGCACTCCAAGCCATGAAAGCTGTCTGTTCCAACATCAACGAAGCCAAGAGACAGATGGAAAAATTAGAAGTTTTAGAGGAATGGCAATCTCACATTGAAGGCTGGGAGGTACATTCACTTTACTGAACAATCAGGCTTAAAATATTTTTGTTGTGGTATAAGCTCTGTGCAGAATTATTGCTACTAGATGGAGTCATAAATGGTCATATTCCTAAATAATTCTAGAGGACTTTAATCAATTCCGAAAAGTGCTAATTTTTGTTATTATATTTAAATATCTTTAAGGTGACAATTAATTGACATTTATCTCCCCTGTGTTCTTTGTTCTGGAGCCAGTCAATACTGTGTGGCTATAAGCTTTCGTATTCCAGTATTTGTCCATCATGATTATCATTTTTCCTGTCTTAACTTTGGTCGATAAGTGCATAGCCTGAATCCTGGAGAAAGTAACCAAGGGGAATAAGGTTCATTATGTGTGCTGAGCTATTATTTTCAGACTCTGAATTAGAGGCTTGATGTTGAATTTCATTTTGATCTACTTAATCTCTCTGGAGTTTTGATTTCTTCATTTTTAAAATGAAGATACTGGGTATGATGTGATTTTTAAACTCCATTCAAGGTGAAAAATTTTATGGCTCCATGGTTCACTAAAGAATGATTTTAAAAATAACAAAAAGCAAATGAGAAATATTGAGAATCTGTTGAGTGTTTTCGGCTATGGTAACTTTGAATTCCAGCTATTATGTGAGGTTGGAATTCTGTTTACTTTAGCGCTACACAAAGAGTAAACTAAAATTCTGTCTTTAAGTTGCTTTAAATTAAAGTAGCATAAGCTTTGGACTAGGATAATTTTTTCTGGTTATACGGTGAGCAATTAAGATAATTTTTTTAAGTGCAAAGAAGATTTAAAATGTCCCCAACCAAATACTGTGTCACACAAATGCAAGTGGATTGCTTTTATGTCAGGGCTTTATATTTAACTCATTTGTTTCTTATTCTTAAAATGTTGGTTTCTATGTAGATCTAAAGTATGTCTACCAAGACTTGCAAAGAAACCTTAAAAATTGATCTCAGGGAATTCTTCTTTTTGTCCACTCTCCATTATGAATCATTTAAATTGCTAATGGGAGTTTATATTCTTCCATTTCAAGTGTCCTTGGTGACCTCACATTTCAGTATGAATGTTCCCTCTTTCAACCAGTTCAAATGGTTGTATGTTTTGCAGTTGATTCATGATGATAATTCTTTTCCCAGGGAGCCATTGTCCCGCTGTGATGAGAAGAATGGAGTAAAGTTTGCTTTTGCAGTTCTGTTGTCACTCAGAAATTGGAAGGAAAACTGGTCTTGCTTTATGTTGCAGGATTTGTCAGAGAATTCTGCCAGGCCTTTTACTAAAACAAAAACTTCAGAGACTCTTTTCGGTACTCTGGGAAATGGACTCTCACAATTTTGTTTTTTTTTTTTCTTCACTGTGTGTTCCTAAAATTGGAATGTGCTGTAGGAAAGAGAGAGATTCCTTAAAAGCTACGGATGCTACTTACGGGGACTACCGGTTCCTCCAGGGGAGCATGTGGGCCACCCGAAGTCCTATGTAGCCCACAGCTAGGGATGCCTAGACTTCACCAGCTGTGGTTTTCCAACACCCTGAGTGCCACAGGAAGATGGCACACAGAGGCAGGGGAAACTGGCTGGAGTGTAGGGAATTTTTTGGTGCATTCAGAAATACCAGGTATGGATACAGTTCCTGCAAGCACAAGGAAGATAATCTGAATGTCAGTTTCTAAGAAGGATTGCAACACAATTTCTATTTGAGTATAATTTGAAAATGATGGGATAAGACACAGCCACACAGCAATTTGGGAGTTTTGGGGGAATGCAGCTTAGAGCAGGACTCAGCCATCTGGCTGGCAACTTGTGATTAGAACCTGATTTCCCATTCCAGTCTATCACCCTGGAAAGCTGTGGCTCTCAGAGGGCGAGGGTCATAGCCGGTCCCTTTTGGGCAGTTTGGGAGGAACTGCTAATCTGCTAGAACCAAGGAGGTGTACCAGATAGAGGGTCATAGGGTCATACAGGATGAATTTGGGCCTTGGGAGGGAGTGGGAATGGGCTGCAGAGCTACCTTTGAATTGGCAGTGGGAATTATTGCCCAGCCTTCAGGTAGCTATGTGGATATATATGGAGTGGCTTTGGGATTAGACAGGGAAAAAGACAGCTATAAGATGGCATGGCAGAATGTAGAATTCTTTAAAGAGTTTTCAAGTTTGAGAGTCTTGAGCCGAGTTGGGAAACAGCTCGCTCTCTATCTCCTTCTGTAAGCTTCCACAGACAGTTTAGAGAAAACACCGTAGAGATGAGCCACTTGCTTCAGTAGCTAATATTCTGAGGTTCTAGATACAAGTCTTATGTGCCATGAATTTGCATTATTTCCATTATAGATGGATTATTCTCTCAAATAAGTCACTTAATTATCTAGGGTCTTATTTCCCCATTAATCAAATGAAGGCTTTTTACAATAAAATCTCTCAGATAACTTTCCTACCTAGTATTTTGTCCTTTAAAATGATCATTTCCACTCCATTATTTTGAATTTAGGTGAATAATCAATTGAAAGTTATTGTTTCCAAATCTCATGATATAGTGAAAAGAGAATAGCTGTTTAACAGACTTGGTTTGCAGTCTGGACACTGACCCTTAGTTTGAGGATAATACATCAAACTTTTATATATGATGTAGTTATTGCAGGGGTCAAGTGAAATAAGTGAAAGTGCTTTGAATATTGTAAACCACTATGCAAATGTGAGGTCGTAGTTTAAAGCTTTGGTTCAGTGGTTGGATTTTACCCTTGAGAGATATTGGCCTCATTTGTCTAAAATATGCAGTTACCTACTGATGGTGTTGTATTACTTAAGGTTCTTTGGTTGCAAGCAACAGAAACTAAAAGAAAACAAATGAACTGAAAAGATACTAGGTAGCTCACAGAATCAACAGAAACTCTTTAGATTCAGACTTCAAAAGGGTGTCCAGGCAGCTGGAACTGTTTGGCAGTCTCATTGGTGCCCTTGCTAAAAAGAATGGGGCTTAATAATTTTTTCTGTCTTTATATTACTCTATTTTAGAGTCAGGATCAAAATTCAGCATCCTACTAACCTAGCTGGATCAGTTTGCTTTGGAGAGGGCAGAAGTCCTTGACTGATAATCATCCGATTTCCTTTTGGGGAGATACTGATCCACCATTGTATGCAATATTGCAGAGCCTCTTATCAGATTGCTGAGGTATTATGATTCATTATTTTATAGGTTTATTATGATTCATTCATTATATAGATTCAATAAAAAGGAGGGAGTTAAATAACTTACCCAAGGTCTTAAAATTAACAATTAGCAGAGTTTAAGTGCAAAAATTGGCAGACCTATTCTAAAGCTTGTTTTCTTTGCTCATTCAAGTAAAAGTTTAGTGAATTCTTCAGATAAATCAGTTTTCCTGCTTGCCATTTAAAAATAAACCTGCATTTTGAGTTAGTTTTATATCAGCATTTATATAGTGACTGCCACCACAGGAGCTCAGTGGTTTACATTTTAATTGCTCACTTTTGAAGTTATATATTTTATTAGTGTAATTTATTTTATCCCAGTCATCTATCTTACCCCAAAAGTCAAAACATTCCACAAGATATTCTACTGAAGGTAATTGTGGGTCATTAATATGCCTTGGAAGGGAAGTTTATTAGCTGTTTAATCAGAAGCACTGATTCTTTTCTTAGAAAAGGAACACTCGTTTTATCTGCTGCTTGGGTTGATGGATTTTATTCTAATGAAAACTGTAAACTTTTGAGTCATACTGAGGTACATTGACAAGGCTTCTCAATAACATGATGTCATTAAGTAATTCAGCTTTCAGTTCTTGATATGCCGGTTTGGACTTGGTCTCTCAAATCTAGAAAAAAAATCATAATAAAAGATAAGGGAGGGAATTAGTGATACATGAAGGTGTTGGAAAAAATAATAAAGATAATACTATCTTTTAGAAAATGAAAAGAAACAGAATAGGAGTTTGGGCAGCACCTGCTGATGACCATTTTTCCATTGAGAAAAACAATGCTACAGAGACCCTTTTAATTTAATTTGACTTGGAATATGCTTACTGCTTATATTGGATGGTTTGCATCTGACCATGTATTGATGATCTGACTTCAAGTCACGTTCTCTTGTTATTCGTGAGTATGAACTTTAGACCAAGCATTGTTAGAAGGTTGTAGAGGTAGTTGATGAAACCTGTTTTCATTTTATCCACTGTAACTAGGTGATAAAGTAGATACAAAATTGTCTAGGTAGAATTGATTTATAAATGATCCTTGATATCTGAGGATAGGTGGTTTTGGAAGACCACTGAAAGCAAATATGCTGACAGAGGACCAACTTTTTTAAGTGGGGGAGAATGAAGATTTGGAAATTTATCTTGGTAAAATGACACTTCATATTATTTGTTTTATCTAATATGTCACAGAATTTAGGTTGTCATTTCTGTTAATTATTTGAACCCCAAGATGAATAAATTCATGCTGAGCCTTTTTTTTTTTTGGCGATAGCTTTTCTGAGAAAATTATATGATAAAAAATATGATATTCCTCATTTCATTTTTGACTTGCATGATATTTTGAAAAGATTTCTTTTTGTAAGAGTATTCAAGTGCTTCATTAGTTTTCTTAGAAGACTCTTTTAGTCCTTTGCACCCATCTAGTTACGGTCCTCATCAATTCCTTTCCTTCAACTGTGAATGGGTTTAGCTCTGCTGGATCTTTGTCAATGGCACTGTATGTGTGTTGGGAAGTTTCAAGGTCTGTGTAACCTTTCATCTTTTCCAAGATGAAAAATTCTGGTCTTAGACCCAGCATCGTTGGGTCATGTTTTTCTGAGATTGCCTTCCAACATTTAGGTGACAAGATGAGCAGAACACTCCCCAGTGTTAAGTAAGGACAGCAGAGTGGAGGGTAGAGCTAATTTTATAGGTAGTCAATTAGTGACTATTTGCATATTACAGTGATTTTTGCCACCTCATAACTGCAAAGAAGCAGTAGGGAACACTTATTATGTCACATAGTAAGAGATTAGATTCACTTGAAAAAGGTTTACCCTTTCAAACAATCCATATATGGTTTAGCAATATTATTTTTGTTGGGCATATGGAGAGGAGGGGATTTATTATTGCATTTCTTCAGAAATCATGGTTTTAGTGTTTGAAGTCGCATTGGAAATTAGAAAAACAAAAAGCCATAAACTACATACATAGTCTTTTGATTGTCTTTTCTGGCGATTGTCATTTTCTGAAAACATATTTGGCACATCAGAAGTGTCCGCTTATGAAATTCTTAATGCTTCTACATTAAATTCTGTGGAGGTGCTTCAGAATTTAAAGTTCATCATGGAGACTGACCGTGTAATTTGGCTGCTACTTATATGTCTCAACTATGGATTTGAAAATTGTTCAACTTTTTAAGAAATTAGATTCTGAATTGTTCTTATTTTCTTGCTGGACCTTGTAACGCTAGGCACACTCAGGTGAAAAGAGAAGCTGTTCAAGCCCCAGCTGGTAAGACATAATGCCATCCTGGGCTGTCTTCTGAGTCCCTGTCTTGATGAAAATCATCAGTTTGTTCCTTCTATCTAGGTTGATCTCGTAACCATTTTAACTGTGTGCTTCATAAATTTGACAAAGAAAATTACTCAGAGAATGATTGAAATCTAGACCCACAGCATGAAATGAGCTACATAGGTAATTGTGAACACAAAGAAACACACGCAGCCATCCCTATTATATCCCTCGTCATTGTTAGTTCATGCAAGCTCTCACTTTATTAATGTTTTATTGGTTGAATGATTGCAGTGCATTTAATTCTGGGTTTACATATGCATTTCTTCTGCTGGTATATGTCCTGCTTGGAAGTAGGGACCATGTCTCATTAATTTGTTGTTCTACAGCATCTAGGACACTGCCTGACAGCAGCTTCCCAAGAACTGTTCCTGAGTTGAATGGCAATCAAATGGCAGATACAACTGCACTATAGTTATATATTAATCCTTGGTGCCTTCTCACTGTTATTTGATACCTTCGGCTCTTCTGGTTAATGCAATGATTCCTCCAGTTTAATTTTTCTGCTACTTTGATGTTCTCTAATCCTCTTGAGCATCCTGTCTGAGCTTATATTTCACAAATGTACCAGGCAAGGTGTTTCACTTCCTTGTATTAGAGTTGAACAACCCACGCTTGTTTGAAACTCAGTCTTTATAAAGATATTCCTATAGTACAGGTTCTGTTTTGTGTTGTTTTTCTAATAGGACCGTATGAGTGGGCTTCCTTCAATGTGAATATTTTCTCTTTTGCAGTGCTGGGCTGGTGGTGGTAGAGGAGGAAAAAGATAGGTTTCCATGGCCTGGGGCAGAAAGAGAGAAGCTTTGGGAATGAGAGAGACCTGAGTGAGTGAGTTTCACACACTGCTCACTGATAGTGGTTCTTGATTGCTTTTTGCCTTGAACTATCAGTTAGCCTTCCTTTCTTCAATCTTGGAATAACAGCCATGATTAAAACTATCCATGTAACTTCCTAGTCCAGGTTTTGCTCTATAACTAATTCTACTTGTGTAATTCATCCCAAGCAAATGATCTCTGATTTTTCTATAAATGTAGCTTCTTATGGGAAATGCACATTGAAGAAAAGACAATAATAAAGTATGTTATTTTGGCTAGTTTCTTAGAAATTGCCAAAAGGCAGAAGAACTCTGAATTATATGAATAAATATAATATTTTAAAATATCTTCATTGAACATATATTATATGAAATGGCTTTTGGAAAGTTCATGATTATGATTTATATAAAGCCTTCTTGCTTTTTGACAGTTTTTTCAAATGTTGGTTTATGACTCTGTAGTATATTATTACAGACACTTAGCAAAGTAAGTTGTTTTTGTGGGCAGAGGTTTTTCACAGCACAATAATCTGCTACCTCTCAAATCTACATGGTGAGCCATGGAACCGTCGACAAAGCTGATTCATTAAATAAACATTTGGTTTTCTCTAAATCCCTAGGAGGAGAGAGGCCAACTGGCTGGAGGTTTAGACCAGGAAGAAATGTTTAGCACACTGCCTGGCATATTAAAAACCCAATTTTATAATTTAACCTGTATGACCAGTTTATTCAAACACCATAATTACATGGAACTTTGAGTAGGAAGTGAGATCTGGTAGGTTTGTACAGGTTAGTGTGAAATCCCAATATATCCCAAAGTAGTTTTGGCAGAGAATGAGTATATATTTGCAGGTCCTCCTGGGGAACTGGGAAAAAATGAGAAGATTTTGGACTTCCCCACCTGGGTTATTACTGATATTCTCACAAACATTGAGAACTAACAATTTGGTAGAATGAGCCCTTGATCTTGGGGTGTGCCCTTGTGAAGCTTGTTACTGCAAAGGAGAGGCTGAGCCTACTTATAATTGTGCTTAAGAGTCACCTCCAGAGAACTTCTTTGTTGCTCAGATGTGGCCCTCTCTCTTTCTCTCTCAGCCCATGCAGCAAGTGAACTCACTGCCCTCCCCTCTACATGGGACATGACTCCTGTGGGTATAAATCTCCCTTGCAGTGTGGGGCATGACTCCCGGGGATGAGCCTGTACGTGGCATCATGGGATTGATAAAATCTTCTTGATCAAAAGGGGGAAGTGAAATGAAACAAAGTTTCAGTGGCTGAGAGATTTCAAGTAGAGTCGAGGTCACTCTGGAGGGCATTCTTACACACTATATAGATATCCCTTTTTTATTTTAATGTATTGGAATAACTAGGAGGAAATACCTGAAACTGTTGAACAGCAACCTAGTAGCCTTGATTCTTGAAGACGATTGTATAAGTATGTAGATTACATGGTGTGACAGTGTGACTGTGAAAACCTCATGGTTCACACTCCCTTTTTCCAGTGTATGCACAGATGAGTAGAAAAATTGGGACAAAAACTAAATGAAAAATAGGGTGGGATGAAGGTGATGGTGGAATGTTTTATTTGTTCCTTTTTATTTTTTATTTTTTGGTGTAAGGAAAATATTCAAAAGTTGATTCTGGTGATGAATGCACAACTATATGATGGTACTGTGAATAGTTGATTGTATACTGTGGATGATTGTAGGGTATGTGAATAAAACTGTCTTAAAAAATGAATGAAAGGCAGTATACACACACACACACACACATGTATATAAAACTAACAAAATCAATAAGAGGGTTTTGGAAAAGAGTAATGTAAGTAAAATAAAATTTCTCATCTTTCAAAAAAGAAATTAAAATTCACAGTATACAGAATGCCACAAGATTTTAAAGTTTAATGGTACTTTAAACTTTAATAAACCTCTGTGTTCTTTATAATAAAAACATACATTGTTCTACTAAATCAGTTTAGAAGACCCTACTGAAGAGAGGAAAAACTATAACATTCTATTCCTTTTTCTCTAAGAGAGTCTTTATTAACTCCCTCCACATACTCCTGCAGCAGAGAATGTGTGTCAAGAAAGTTTATCATTTTTTAGGTGCTGCCAGGTACTTCGTTAACCTGCCTATGTGAACAAGGACTTAAAGCACAGATACTGATATTGAAAAACCTTCAAATTCTTTAGAGTTAGTAAAAAAAAAAGAAAATAAACAAGTAAAAAAAAATTTTAGTAGTCATCTAAACCAAGATATTTATTATGCTTGGTCATTCAATGACTAAATACATTTTAATATAGAATGGATACCTAGATTAAAAAATTTGCCTTGATTTTCAAAGTGAAGATAAAATGCTGACCAGGTAAAGTAACATGAATCAGATTTAAATGAATAGATAGTGATGATGAAGTATACCACTGTTTTGGTTTGCTAAATATGCCGGAATGCAATATACCAGAAATGGGTTGGCTTTTAACAATGGGGATCTATTAAGTTACAAGTTACAATTCTAAAGCCATGAAAATGTCCAAATTAAGGCATCAACAAGAGGATACCTTCTCTGAAGAGAGACTCCTGGCATCCGGGGTTCCTCTGTCAGTAGCAAGGCACATGGCCGGTGTCTGCTGGTCCTTTGCTCCTGGGTTTAGTTGCTTTCAGCTTCTGATTTCAGTGGCTTTCTCTCTGAGTATCTGTGGGTTCTCTCTTAGCATCTCTGGGGCGTTTGTCTCTAAACTCCTCTCCAAATATCTCTGCTTTTTATCCTCTCATAAAAGACTCCAGTAAAGGATTAAGACCCACCTTGAATGAGGTGGATCATACCTCAGTTGACACAACCTAATCAAAAGGTCCCACACACAGTAGGTCTGCCCCCACAAGAATGGATTAAAAGAACATGGCCTTTTTAGGGGTACATAACAGCTCCAAACCAGCACAACCACAGATGGGAACATGATAGTGTACATTTTGTAAAAGCTCCTCTTCTCCCCAAGGCACTGGAATGCAGCTGGGAATACCTGGGCTCCCATAGGAGCTCTTGTGCTCACCTTTAGTGCATGTCAGTGGTGCTGCTACACTGTCCATCTGAGCACTTGGGCTCAGGTTCACAAACCCTCCAAGTAGTGTAACTTGAAGTGTCCACAGGCTACCATGCACATCAGAATCACTGAGTTTCAATCTCTAAGAGTGCCTAAGGGAACAGGGAAGTTTTAACAAGCCCATCAGGTGTGTTTTCCACATGCTAAAATTTGAGAACATTGTCTAGAGGCTTTGCTCTCTTTTGATGTTATGCCTGGCATGTTTTACTGCTTCTACATTTTTGTTTTTGTAGCTCAATCATCTGATAGTCTCATTTTTCTAGAATTTAGTGTCCCTGACTGTTCTAGTTTGCTAATGCTTCACTGGAGGATGGCCAATGGTGTCCGGAAAACCTCTGTTAGCTGGGAAGGCATATGGCTGGTGTCTGCTCCAAAGTTCCGGTTTCATAATGGCTTTCTCCCAGGACGTTCCTCTCTAGGCTGCAGTTCCTCAAAAATGTCACTCTTAGTTGCACTTAGGGTATTTGTCCTCTCTTAGCTTCTCCAGAGCAAGAGTCTGCTTTCAACAGCCATTTTCAAACTGTCTCTCATCTGCAGCTCCTGTGCTTTCTTCAGCGTCCCTCTTGGCTGTAGCAGCTTGCTCCTTCTGTCTGATTTTATATAGTGCTCCAGTAATTTAATTCAGACCCACCTTGAATGGGCGGGCAACACCTCCATGGAAATTATTCAGTCAGGGTCATCACCCACAGTTGGGTGGGGTGCATTTCCATGGAAATACTCAAGAAATTACAATCTAATGAACACTGATAGGTCTGCCCACACAAGTTTACATCAAAGATAATGGCGTTTGGGGGACATAATACATTCAAACTGGCACACTGACTCTTCCCTGGTAATCTGGTAGCTTGTAGCTGTAACTTAAGTTTCTCCTGTGAGTTTTGGAGCTTGACTTTTTTAATCCTTTACTCTGGACTCTCTCCTGACACTTATAAATAAATTAAAAAAATTGAACCTAATTTTTACAGTTTATAAACTTCATAATTTCAAAGATAAAGTCATAATGAGATTTTTATAGGGAAATAGAGTTTATCATGTAAGTGAGGGAAAATATGCTATAGCTTTATTAAAAAGCAAATATTTATTAAATATCTACTTGCAGGTGGGATAGATTTGAGGTGGGAAGCATGTCATGACTCCTGGAAGGTTGTATCTGTGATTGACTAGATTTTCTTCACAATCTCTTGTTTCGTACATGTCTATGGTTTTTAAAAAAGAGAGTAATGATTTTCAGCTGCCATTGCATGAAAATAATACACAGGTTACAATCAGGATACATCAAAGACACAATGGGAATTCCATATAGTCTATAAGATAAATTTGGTGAAAAGCAAAATGCTGTAAACCATTCTGTTAGGATGAGGTGTTTAGAGAAATATGCATGTTTTGACATAAATCTCCTTAGTGCATAAGCAATTCCTTGGAAATTATTTAGATAGTTACGGAAGATATTTCATCATGATAGTGGATTACTGTTGTAGAAGATGTTAAAAGGTGATATTGCATTAATTATTTAGGCCAACTGTAAATGTTAAAAGTCACTTTGGTTCAGAGATAGGGATGTCTTAATTGGATTCAGTAAAATATAACACGAGTGACATTATGTATATTTTGTGAGATATAATTTGCAGCATAACCAAGAATTCTAGAAACTATGGATGGTTGGATTTGATGTTCCCTCTGATGAAACAGTGTTCAAAGAGGATAGTTAATCTTATTCTGTGTTTTGATCAGGAGCTAGGAGCTAGTGGGGATTTACAGTCATACTGTAGAGTTAATGTATCTGTATATTAGCAAGAGGGTTTAGAGTTTTCTGTGATACCCATGTGAACTAGATTATTCAGAAAGTCAATCTACTCAAGTACATGATGGAAGAAAAGGCTGAGGAACTTATTTGACTATAGGAACACTTTGAATCAGTTGTAGGATGGTGTTGTCATAAATATGCTAATATAGTCTTATGCTGAATTAATATGTATGTAGTATAAGGGACTGGAGAAATCAGAGTATCGCTGTATTCTTCATTTGCCAGCTCACAGCTGGATGACTGTGTTCACTTCTGGGTATTATATGTTGAGGGAGACCCTGAGAAACTGGAGAAGGTTCAGGCGAGGTCCACCAGGGTCATCTACGTCCCTGGAACCAAGTCATGTGACAAATGGTCAAAGAACTGAGGATACATCGCCTGGAAGACAGAAGGGAAGCAGGTTATCTGTGTTCAGATATTGGGGGGGCCTGTCATGAGGAAGGGTGCCGTCCCACCCACCCACCTCCCAGCAGGAGGCAAAACTAGAGTCAGTGAATGGAAAGTGGGGTGGATTCTGGGTCTACAGTAGGAAGGAATGTTGAGAGTAGCTAAAAAAAGAAATGGGCTTACTGGAAGTTTTCAAGAAAAGAAATATCCACAGAAAGAGAATGAAAATGTCCTCAAAGAGTAAAACCATGAAATCACCATAAAGTGAACAGAGACTCAGAAATGAAGTCCCTTGCGGACTCAGATTACCTCCCACCTAGTAGTAGTAATTGTACTAACCTTTTGTCGAGCGCCTTCTATGTTCTAGGTGTCGTGATGGACACTTGACATGTACTGTCTGATGAATCCTTACGCTAACAATATAAATCAAGCATCATGATCACCTTTTTCTCTATAACTGTTTGAAGGCATGAGCATAGCTACAGAGTTAGAGGAGCCCCCTGAGGGTTATTTTTGGGGAGCAGAGGAAAAAGAGAGAGAGAGCCACAGAGACCGTGGACAGTCAGCTTCAGGTGTAGGGGGATTATCCCAGCAGATGCTGTCCGACTCCCCTTGTTCTCGGCTTCCTGGGATTCTTTCTGATGATAATCTGGCTTTCCAGAGAGGGACATTTACAAAGAGAGATTGTGTTGGTCGTATTCAGGGTGTGTGTCAGTTACTTTTATCAAGAATAATACGTCTGCTTTCTAGTTTATACATTAGTCCCCCCCGAGTCCTTCTAAACTGGAACAATATCTTCTGAGAGACTGCAAGAGGATGGAATGAATGACATCTAACTTTTATAGTTAGCTCAAATCTATCAAAGGTACCTTATATTTACTAATAAAGATAATTATTGCAAACAAGTCACGAAATGTGTTGTTAAGATTTCTGTCATGTAAGAATGCATCTCCCTGTACCTGCACATGTTAATTTTGGGAATAATTTTTTTTAACTGATATTCAAATTAGGATAATATCTGCAGTAACACTTTCATAATACATCAAGTTATCCTGCCTTAGCCTTCATGGGTTACCATAAGAAATAGTCTAAGGGGGGAGCATTTTGTGTCATATAAAATTGCTATCAATAAAGCCACTTTCCATAATGGCTTTTAAGTCTCAAATGCAAGAATAAATGTGATGTTTCCCACTTCACATTTTAAATTCTATTCTCTCAATTTTTTAAAGATAGGGGTGTATTCATTATAAATAAGTAATAAAAAAAATTACTCCTGGAGCTGGGATTTATATTCATATTTGATGACAGTTTTTGCTTGATGAACACATGCTAAGGTATATGAAATTGTGTAAAGTTTTGCCAGAACTCTATTTATATATCTATTCCTAGGATGAAAGAAAAGAAAAAAAGGGTACTCCCTAAAAATTTAAAATGTAATATACATACTCAAATTAACATAACACATCTTTTTAATTAACTTCCTACTTTGGGAGTTTTTTATTTAGGCATAAGAGTTGTCATTTTAATTTTAATTGTTGTAATTGATTAGCAAACCTATATCAGGGATTATTGTGGAAATAGGAACTTCAAAATTAATGTTCCAAATTTTAAATACAAAAAATAACACATTGAGTCAAAAATGAATCAGAAATTTACCCACAGGTTTAAAGACACGGGCATGTTTTGAAATGTTGTCTTGGAGCATACACTTAGAGATACCTACTGAAAACTTCCTTTTCTTGTCAACTCCATGCATTATTTGTGCTAGGATGGGTTGTAGTAACAAAGAGACGACAGCATTTTTAATGGCTCAAAGTAAACGCTTATGTTCAGCTCACACATCGCTCTGGGCATGTGCTGTGGTTGGGGCAGCTTGTGCCTGTGCAGTGAGTCAGGGGCCCAGGCTGCCCCGTCTTGTGGCTTTTGTCTTCCAGTGGCCAGCACTTGTGTTAGACAGTTTTGACACAGCTCATGTGTCCTTAGTGGACATTCAGTGACGGTTTATTCAATGAAGTAGTGTGTCTAAGGCAACTTAATAAATGCGTGAAAAGTTCTGTGAAAAGTTGCTCCCTTTAAATAATTTTTTCCCTTTTATTTCTTCTTTTCTTTTCTGTTCTTCTCCATCTTAGGGCTGGATTATAAATTGAAATCTGGTAAAAATTTGCACAATTTCATATACTTTGCCGTGTGTCCATGAGGCCCTTTTCCCATGCTGGGAAGAGAAAGGAAGAGGAAAGGAAAGTTATGGACATTAATGCTATAAATTAGTTTATCATATCCTTTTTAAAAAAACGGATACCATGTATTGTATATGCTTGTGTGTATGCATGTATATAAAATACCTGAAGTCTCTTAGCAGTAGTTTTATCTGCAGAGACTGATCAGCAGTAGCTTGGAAAGAGGAGACCTACTTTCAATGTGTATATTTTTGTATTGTTTGAACTTTTATCTTGCACATATATCGTACCTTAAATAAAAACAGGGATAATTTTAAGAAGAAAAATAATTACATGCAAAAGTTTCTATGGAGTAATCAGACTTTATTATTTCCTTTTTTCCTCATTTAGGGGTCCAACATCACTGACACCTGCACTGAAATGCTAATGTGTGGAATCCTACTGAAAATTTCTTCTGGAAATATTCAAGAACGGGTGTTTTTCCTTTTTGACAACCTTTTGGTGTATTGCAAAAGAAAACACAGGTAAGATGAGACATAGATAATGCTTCAGAAATTGTTTATCCCTCTTATAGATTGATCGTTTCCCTCTGAGTTCCCAGGAACTCATGATCTCATCAGCAAACTTCTCCATAGTCTCAGCCTATTCTCAGAGCATTCACTTTACTTTCTTGTGAAACTTAATCGAAATGTGACTCTGATGACACTCTCTCTCAAGGAGAGGTTTTTTTTATTGTTGTTCTTATCCCTCATCCTCCAACCCCACAGGAGAGATGGGCATGTCCTCCTTGTTTCCTAATGCTGCTTCCTAGTGATTGCCCATTCCTCCTTCAAAATCCCCAGCCCATGTGAAGTTCAAGCTATTAGTCCTTCCAATCCACTCTCCTTCCCTGTTTACTCCCTTTTCCAGAACATTTAATATCTCTATGCCACATGTGAATTCATCGATTGCTTTAACTTTTGGCTCTCTTGGCACACTTTGCTTTCTATCCTACTCCTGTTACCATTATTGACATGTTCAAAAAAACTCTCATGGAAACTCTGTTCAATATTTTGGACCTGGAAGCTCACAGTCTCCTCACCTGAAATTAATATGCTTTCCTCTATTATACCTGAGCTACTTATGCTATGGTCATGCATTTGTCATGTGAACATCAACAATTATAAAATTGAAATCTCAATTTTAAGCCTCCCACCCTGAGCATCATCTGCTGTTTTTCTAGCTGTCCCTCTCTGGTATTCACACTTTAGCTATATTAAGTGTTAAGATACTTAATATCAATATTACTGTTATCTTAGTGTTAAGCTTGATACTAATTGGCTTTATCACATTTTTGGCTCCAAATATTCTCAGATATTTCCTATCTTAAAAAAAAAAGTTGGTCTTAATTTTATGTTGCCCATCTCTGTGTTCTCCTTCGTCACGAACCTTCTTGAAAGAGGTTTTTGTTGTCACGTATTTAACTTCCCTCACTTCTTATTCCCTTCTCAACAAAATTCAGTGAGGCCTTAGTCCCTTCTATTCCACTAAGCTGCTTATGTCAGGGTCCAGCTGACTTCCGTGTTTTCTAATACAATGGTAATTTTCCTGCTGTTTAAGGTCTTACTTGTTTTCTTAGCAGCAATGAGCTTAGTTGAGCACTTCTTCCTTATTAAAACATTTGCTTCTCTTTCCATTTGTAAACCTGCCACTCTCTTGACTAAATATTAGACCATTGGGTTACTCTGCCTTTGACTCGTTTTCCTCTCTTTGTTCCTATACTCTCCCTATGTGATTTTATCCAATCCCGTAGCATCACAGCCCACATCTATGCCAGCTGCGCTCAACTCTCTATATGTGGCCCAGAATTCTAGACTCATCTCCTGCTTCTTGACATCTTTGTTGTGATGGCTAAAGGATTCTCAAGCATAATACAGAAGAAATAGAATTCTTCATTTCTTCTCTTACAGCTGCTCCTCTTGCCTCTCTCCCAAACCATTGGTTTCCTCAACTCCAAAACCAAGGACTTAGTCTTGGTTTCACTCTTCCATCAATCTCCTACATCTGATCCATTAGAAAACCTTACAGATTCCGCTGGGAAAGCACAAATCTCTCCACACCTGTCTGTCTTACTACTGCGCTAATCCCTGCACTGGTGTCTCTCTCTTGGGTCATAGCAGTTGTCCCCTAACTGGTCCCACTGTACCTTCCTTCTCTTATTCTCCAAATTTACGCTCTGCGCAGAAACCAGAGTATCTTTTAAAACACAAATCAGACTTCCTAGAATAAAATGCAAACTCCTTACCTTGGTTTACAAAAAAATTCTGTGTAATCCACCCCTAAGTACTGTGACCTCATTATATTCCGCTTCCCTAAGCAAGACACCGACTTTCTTCCTTCTGTTCCTGGATTATGCCAGGTGTGCTCCCGTCCTATAGCCTTTGCACTGTTTCCCCATCCCAGTGTGCTCTTCCCTCTGAGTTTTGCATGGCAGCTTCTTCATTTCGTTGAGATCTCAGCTTAAATATCACTTCCTCAGAAATGGCTTCCCTGAGGACCTTATGGAAAGTAGCCAGCCAGTCATTCTTTATCATATCACTCTATTTTGTTTATCTGTAAAGTTCTTGTCACTATCTGATATTTTCTTCGTTATTTATTTGTTGATTTTCTGCCACTTCTACTAGAACAGATTGTAAGGTCCATGAGAACAGGGGTCATGCTGATACTCACTGCTATTTCCGTAGAGCCTGGAGCAGCCTCTGCCATACGATAGGCATTCTGAGAACACATATTAAATGAACAAACCCCAAACAAATCCCTGGTTTAGTTTAGTCATCATTAGTTTAAGTAATTGTTACTAAATGTAATGTTCTTTGCCTTAAAGCATGGATATAATTTTTTCTTTAGAAGGTGCTTATATTGTAGGATATTTCTTTGAACTCTTGGGAAAAAATGTTTTGCAGGTTGATTTAAACAAAATAATAAAGTGCTGATCAAATGAGACATTTCCTGAGCTCTCACGTGTCTTCCTAACTGTATCCAGGACCTGCTAGTTTCAGTGAAATGGTACCAAAGGGCTTTATTAAATTTAAAACTACTGGTAGCCAGTTAAGGATTTTGAGTGACTGTTTTAAATTCAGAAGTCAGAAAACTATGGCCAAACAGTTTCTAGTAAAGTGAGAATCAGAGACTCAAACTGGCTGCTCTACAAGGCAAGATTAAGGGAACATCATTCATCTCTTGAAATGGGTTTCACTAAATCAGTTAGCAAGCTGCTCAGAATACATTAGTGAACAGTTGGCAGCTATGTTGATAAAATAATTCTGTTTTATGGGTTATGGTATTAGGATTCTCTAGTAAGAGATGTTAATTTGAAAATGCAGTTGCAGGAACTGAGAAAATACAAGTCTGGACCACATACTTTCATGGGTTAGGATTATAGTCAAAGCATAATTAAGTTGTTTTCATCTATATCTTAATTAATTTTCATTTTAATTCTTTTAAATCATATACAAAAATTATCCTGTTTATTTCTTTTGCTATGCCCTTCTAAATTCTTTGTTTGGTAGCAAGATTGAGATTAATAGAAATAGGCTTTGGGAAGATGTAGAAGAGGCCGTTAATTTTACTTATGTGCAATCCATTAAAATTTTAATGTGATTCATATTGTTTTGATGCAATTATTAAAGACATCTGTTTCAGAATGGAATCTTTTTTCATTGCAGTTTATCTTATCTATATCTATATCTATCTATATCTCTATGCGCCTACCCTCAAATCCAAAGGATTTGAAGTTAACTTTAATGAGTTACAAATGATATCACTTACGGCCTTGTGGCTGTAATTGTTAAATAAGTAAACAACAGGAAGAGTTTTAGGAATTAAAATTCTGATCTTTATTGAACATATGGGTAGACCAAATACATAGTAATTGGAAAACAGAATAACTAAATAGATCAACATGTCCATTCCCTTCCTGAATTAGAAGAGCAGTTTGAGTAGTCTCATCTGTTCTCTTCCTTTTTGAATGTTTCATCTCCTTTATGAACCTCACCATATCATGCACTTGCTACGGTCTAAAGATTCTTCAGAAAATATGAGTAAGCTCATTGTTTTCTGAACATCCATAGGATTGTAATTGTAAGAACCAGGGACCTGATGAATTTATTTTAATTCTAGAGTTATATTTTTTAAAGGGCAGAGTGCTAGCTAGATTAGGCATCCCAGTTCTAGACCTTTCGAATGCTATTAATCTTATATGAAATTTATCTTTTAAAAATGATTAATAATGTAGTATTTGATACATAGAACATGCTGCATGTTACGTATGTTTAAGTTATGAAACAGTGATAAAATGAATGCACCCAGCCACTCATCTTACTTTACAAAGAGCATTAACCCATTAACACACTACCCAAATTCACAAACAGAATATTACCAGTAATCTGGACTCTACCTGTATGTTCCTTCTTCCTAGCTCCCTGCCTCCTACCCAGAAATAAATATTAGCTTATATTTTGCATTTACTCATTCCCTTATTTTTTAAAACAATAGTTTTATCTCATATGTGTGTATTCCTAAATAATATATTGCTTAGTTTTTCTTGTTTATGAGCTTGATTTGACTGTATCATGATGCATTTAGTTTTCTGCAATTTATATTTTATACTCAGTATTATTTCTAAGGTATATTTACATGTTGTATGTTGCAACGATTCTTTCTTTTTTCACTGCTATGTAATATTTCATTAGTTAAATAGATTACAGTTTAATTATCCATTTTCCTGTCAGTCACTTTAGGTTTGTTTCCAGTTTTTCTGCTACGTGCACAATGTGGCTGTGAATATTCCTATGTGTGAGTCCCAGTGCCCTGGGGACCTTTACAAACATAATTAGGAGAGAAATCATAGAATCATGATATGCAAATGCTCAGTACCACATTATAGAACCAAAATATTTCTGAAACATAAGTTTTCAATCTTTATCCTTCAAGAGAGCCATTTTGTGAAAAGAGCGAAGATCTCTCTATATTAAGCTAATTTTATAGATCTGATTAGACACTGCATATTCATATTGCATATTAATATCTGCAAATCAAGAGAAATATAAAAAGTCTGTCCAGAGTTTACAGCAAGATCACAAAGAAAATACTTTGGAAAATAAAGATTCTTTATTTAAAAATTTTTTTAAAACTTGATTATTTGCCTCTGATGGAAATCATTATCAAGGATCGTAAGCCTCTTAAATATGATTTATATTTTATAATATATATATATACTTATAAGAAATTTATTTTTTGCAAGGAAAGATGATACAATTTCTCACCTGAATGAAGATGCTGTTTCCTCCCTCCTGTGATTTGCCAGCTCCACCTTCATCTGTACTTTCAGCCTCCTCTGATGCTAATTTTCATGGCTTCCTGGCCTGAAGTCCTCCTTTCTAGCATTGACTTTATCTCACTAACAAAGGACATTTAGAGGCCATTTTCAAAACAAACATAGGGAGTGCAAGGTGGTAAAGATTTGGGGCTCATAGCTCTCCCAGTTACATTAATTAATCTATTTAGTTTTCTTTAGTAGCAATGAAAGACTACTAAGTTTTGTTGAAGGTTTAAGGACCAATAAGACAGAAATGTGCAGTGTTTTCCAAGGAAAGTAATCCAGTCTCAGAGACCCTCTAGCAAGGAACCCAGGGATGTGAAAGCAATGAGTCAGTCCCTTGCAGCCTCCTCTATCCCCTCCAGGGCAGGTGTCTAACTGCAAAGTAGCTGGAGAGAAGGGGTCATTGCGGTTAGTCTGCATGTACATCTTAATCTTTGCTAGTTGTGTGTGTATAATCCAATGTATTAATAATTATTTGAGTATATTGGGCTGTTAGCCAGACCTTTGTCAAATGGTCAGATTGAATAGTTGAGGTCAAATGAAATTGTTTGAGTGACTCAGATCTTTTAATATCCCCAAATCATTTCTTAGAATCTTTCTTTTTAAATTCATTTTTAAAAGAAACACTTATTAAAACCATCTCCTCTGAATGTGCAGTGGATCATATACAACATGCATAACTAATTTGTTATTACAAATGATCATTTGTTAACCTGGATTCTTTATATTGTCACATAGCATTTTTAAGATTAAAGATTGGAATTAGACACACAATACACAAAGTTTTGAAATGTTTTCAATGATTATAAAAATAAAGAAGACCTTTGTGAAGGATTATAACTATATTAACAGATTTACCAAAAAGTACACAGTTATCATGTAATAAGAACAATATAGGAAAAATATTTTTTCTTAAGCTGGATAAAGCTCAGTTTAAGAATCTCCTGTAATCAGTTTCTTTGAAACTCATCCCTTGGTACTTCCAGTGCCATCCTAAAGGGGATCGTAAGAACTGGTGAATCTTTTCCACAGCTTGAAAAATGTGAGTTACCAACTCGTTATGAAACATGTGAAATAGAGATGAAAGAAGCACAACGGAAATTTGACAATAACCAACTTTTTTAGCATTTGTCAGCATTTGGTAAGGCACCTTCAATGTCCTTTGTCAAGTGAAAGCACATACACACCCTCCTGCCCGTACACTGTCCTTAGGCCAAAGTTTCAATTTATTAAAGAACTAGTACTTATGTACCATCTTGCAAAATACCCAGTGCTGTTAATGGGATCACATGGGGAAAAAAAAAACACGTAAAACCAAAGCCTAACTTCTTACGTTGTTGCTTGAATTAGTTGTTTTTTACCCCCAAAGAATTGCTTAATATTTATTGTCTTAACATTGGTTTTGCATTAAATTTAAACGTTGTAACCATGTATCTGTGATTTCATTCCATTTGAAGACGGTTGAAGAATAGCAAAGCATCTACAGATGGCCACAGGTACCTCTTTCGTGGTCGCATCAACACGGAGGTGATGGAAGTTGAGAATGTGGATGACGGCACCGGTAAGCTCCTGGTAGACTTAAAGTGGATGCCAAGAGTAAACTCCTTCCTGAGATAGATTTCTCACTGGAATTATTCATCTGCAGTGCATTAGAGCTTAAAGTACTTTGTTAGGTGGAGATAGTGGAAGGAGAAAGGTGAGATAAGGGAGTGGAGGACTGCAGTAAAAATAGAAAATTGGATTCACTGAAATATACTAGCATTAAACAGAGTTACCAAGGAAACAGCTAATTAGTGTCTTATCTGAAAACGTCCGTTTTCTTTTAATCCTAGGACATTCACCGTTGCTGTACCAAAGCATAGGTGTATAGAAAATATTTAATGAATCAATTGACTTTCTCTAAGTTATACTATAATTTGTAACTATGAGCATGATATTTTGAGAATATTTTGTTCCTATAGTTTTCACCATGGAAGATAACGAACTTGAGATGTATTTTATCTCTTCATCCTTTATTAATAGAAGTAGGTCTTCAATTTGTTTGTAGAGGAAAGTTGAAGTTGAAAGCAGTTTGTGTAATTTAAAGTGCCATTTTAAGTACCTTACTACTTAAAGGTAGTAAACTTTTGCTTTGTAGATCTGAAGGTTTGTACTTTTACAAGCAAGTTCAGAAAATCGTGACTAGTTAAAAATATTAATTAAAATTAAGTTAAATTATTGTTTCTATTTGGAAAAAGTTGTTTATAAAATGAATGTTCGTTAAATCGAATCACATTTTTTCTGAATGATTTTGATTACAACATCGTCACAGATATGTTCCCAGGAGAAAAGATAAGCTGCGAAATAAAATATATTAATTATTCCAATGTTTTATTATAGAGTAATATAATTAATGTAATTGTATATTTATATATAATTATAAAGTAATATATTGATTGCTTTAATATAGAACAATATTTTTACAATATTTGCTATAAACCTGACATTGGAACACAGGTCAGATCCTCCCCCTCCCACATGCTTCTGTCATCCCCAGGTTCCAGAGTGGAGAAGAATGTCAGGGGCACACAATTTCAGATGCTCACTTGGAATACCATTTCTTTATGCACGTTTTTGCATCTTGACAAATTGTCAGATACTTAGAATAGTGAATCAGTGATTGGTGCCTGAAAGAGGACATGGTACACTTGAGCGAAATGTGAATGGTGCCTGAGCCTGGGTTCCTGGCTCAGGAACCAGGTCGTGGTGTAGCGAGGTTCCTCACTGGGTAATGGTGGGATGGAGGTGGGGACTGTGGGACATGTGGTACAGCTTGAAATCCCCACATTTCGAATCCCTTTCTATGTGGCAGACTGTAATATAGTTGCAAATACTCCTGTGCTAACACATGAGACCCAGTGGGGCTATCTTTCCATAGCAGGATGTACACATTATTTTTATAAGGTGGTAGTAATTCATTTTAATGCTTCCTAGGAAGACTATTTGCAGACATTTAGGAATAAGTTATTTCTCTCAAATGTTAAGAGCAGTCTTGCCTCAGTAACATGAATGCTCAAGAGAATACCCCAAAGCCCACATTGTGCTTGAGTCGGGGTTGGGAGGAAGTATAGTAAGGGAGGCACATTTAGAATCTCTACTCTGTTCTTCATTGGCTTTATCTTCCCCAAATAAAACAGCCTCTCCGTGTTGCTTTGGCACTCTCCTCCTGGTTTTCTTCCCTTTTCATGCTTTTCCATGGCATGGATCTCCTGCCTCACTTCCTGTGGCTTTGAACCCTGTCTTAGTTTGCTAATGCTGGAGAATGCAAAACACCAGAGATGGATAGGCTTTTATAAAACGGGGGTTTATTTCACTAAACAATTACAGTCTTAAGGCCACAAAGCATCCAAGGTAACACCTCAGCAATTGGGTTCCTTCACCGGAGGACGGCCAGTGGTGTCCGGAAAACCTCTGTTAGCTAGGAAGGCAGCTGGCGTCTGCTCCAAAGCTCCGGCCTCAAAACGGCTTTCTCCCAGGACGTTCCTTTCTAGCAAGCTTGCTTCTCTTCAAAACATCACTCCCAGCTGCACTCTCTTTCTTCCCCCCGAGTCAGCTCATTTACATAGCTCCACCGATAAGGGCCCACCCTGAATGGGTGGGGCCACGCCTCCATGGGAACATCTCATCAGAATCATTGCCCACAGCTGGGTGGGGCACATTCCAAGCAAATCCAACCGTCACCAAAACGCCTGCCCCACACAAGACCACAAAGATAATGGCATTTGGGGGACACAATACACTCAAACCGGCACAAACCCTTACCCCTTGAGCCCCACTTCCTTCCTTCTCCACCAGACAATGTGACTGTCTGGTGGAGGTACCATCTGTGCTGGTAGTCTAAGTGAACTTTGGAAATGATTACTGTGATTGCTGAGAACTGTCCTGGAGCTTAAGATAAAGAAATGGAAGAGTCCAGGGACTTTGGCATAAAGTGAGGGTCCTCAGTGTATCTGTGTAGGTCAGTAGGAATTGAGATCTTATGAGGGTGACATTGGGTGGAACTTTTAAGCAAATGGTCCTTAGATTCAACCCATGAGAAGGTTCTGTTGGTCCTAGTAAGATTCAAGTCTTCAGGGTGCAGTGCCTGGGGACAAGGGGCACTGGGGGAGGTGGGGGTGGGAATGGACTGGTAGGGGATGCGGCATTACAGGATGTTCAGTTGTCGTAAATTGTCTGATGAAGCTTCTTCACACCAGCTTTCAAGGCTTAGCTTTCATTAGAAATTCATCACGCTTTGTAGTGTTCAACTGGGGACCTTTTTCCTCCTTCAACAAACATAAGCAACAGGTTGTAGGAATTTGACTGGAAATATTTGCTCCAAGGTTCCTTAGAAAAGTTTGAGGGTAATAAAAGTGAACTAAATGAATCATCCCCATATGTCTAAATGGTAGTGAGTGTTTTTCAGGTTTCTGTGATACTGTCATTGTGATATATTTATGAAAACAGTTGAAAATGAAAAATGGTAAAAATAAAATAGACTAGAATGTGAAAAATGATATTATGATTGAAAAAGAGAAGAGGTGATTTAGAGGTAAAGCGAGGATTTTGTCCTTGACTATTAAAGTAATACCAGGTATTATCTCTTTCTTCAACGAATTTATGGTTCTTCTACAAAAACATGCCTTCACACATGCTTTTCCCTTTACTTGGAAATCTGTCATGTTTTCAAATTGGAGATGGAAGGTTACCGTCCCGGAAGGTCTCAGCCAGCCTCTGTAAGAAGGCGCTTCCCAATAAGCCCTAATCAGATTTCTCAGTCACAATACCCTTGTTATTCTTCTATAACACATTTCCTCATTGTGTAATTGCATACATATAAGTTTGTTTACCTGTTTATTTTCTATCTTGTCATCCTCTCCTACAAGATTTGTTTCACCCAGCAGCATATCCCAAGGCCTACTGTAATACCCCTTATATAGTAAGTACTTAAATTTGTTAAATGTATTCTATGCTTTATATTGTTCTAAAATTCAGCTCAGTTTTTTTTTACCCCCAGAAAGTTGCTATTATTATGAATTTAAAAAAATTCAGCCCTTTTATATTTCAAAATATAAAATTCAACACTTGATATCTTACGGATTTTGTTCTTTGGTTTAATGAGGAAAAAGAATATCCGCTACTTCCCAGCCCCCGGCCCCAAATCAGTTAACAAGGTGAAGGCTCAAATATTTTAGAAATGGTATTGGGATCTGGGCTTCATCTGTTTTATATCAAGAATTTTATTTATAATCAGTAAAATAAAGATTGCACTGCTTTTTAAAAAAATTTTTAACTAAATACATCTATTGAGTAAGGTTTTCATTTTAGTAGGCTTTAGGTGATATTCTGTTAAGCCACAGCTGAGGTTTTCAAGGGAAATGGTTTTATTTTTTAAAAGATACTATGAGCATCTTCTTGACCAAATGGGGGATGTGAAATGAAACAAAATAAAGCTTCAGTGGCTAAGAGATTTCAAATGGAGTCGAGAGGTCACTCTGGTGGACGTTCTTACGCACTATATAGATAACACTTTTTAGGTTTTAATGTATTGGAATAGCTAGAAGTAAATACCTGAAACTACCAAACTCCAACCCAGTAACATTGACTCTTGAAGACGATTGTATAACAATGTAGATTACAAGGGGTGACAGTGTGATTGTGAAAACCTTGTGGATCACACTCCCTTTATCCAGTGTGTGGATGGATGAGTAGAAAAGTGGGGGCAAAAACTAAATGAAAAATAGGGTGGGATGGGGGTATGGTTTGGGTGTTCTTTTTTATTTTTATTTTTTATTCTTTTTCTGATTCTTTTTGGTGTAAGGAAAATGTTCAAAAATAGATTGGGGTGATGAATGTACAACTATGAGATGGTACTGTGAACAGTTGATTGTACACCTGGATGATTGTATGGTATGTGAATATATCTCAATAAAACTGAATTAAAAAAAAAACAAAAACAAAACAAACAAACAAACAAAAGATATTATGAGGACTGTAAACTTGTAATTGTATACCTTCCCCTAGCTTCCTGCAAGGAAAATTTAGTTTCCTCATGAGTGTGTCCACTAGGCTCTGGAGGAGGTGAGCCTCCTCTGCCAAGACTTGGGAATTCAAAAATAGAGTATTTGAAGATGGATGAGATCTTGAAGATCAACTAATATAACCCATTAATATTTGAGATGATATAAATGAGGGCAGGTCTAAGAAGTAACTTGTCCAGTTTTACTCAGCTATTAGTACAGAGTTCGGACTAGAGTCAAGTTTGCTGGGTTCCTATGCCATGCCTTGAGAAATAGGAGAGCAGAGACTCCATACAGGTTTTAAATCTACAGGGGCCACATGGAGAGTGTGAAGGAATGAGGCATAAGCATGCAGAGATTAATTTTGTTGGATTTTTCCTAAGAGACCTTCTCAATACTGTACGGATTTTCTCCCTCTCTGCTTGCCTTGGTCATATCCATCACAACTTCTTCATTTCTTGTTGATGGGCTCAGGCTTTAAACCTGCTCACTTTTTTAAAAATTCAATTTTATTGAGGTATATTCACATACCATACAGTCATCCAAAGCATACAGTCAGTTGCTTACAGTACTATATCATAGTTGTGCATTGTGCATTCATCACCCCAATCTATTTTTTGAACACTTTCCTTGTACCAGAAAAAGCGAAAATAAGAATAAAAAATAAAAGTAAAAAAGAAGACCCAAATCATCTTCCCTCTCCCACCCTATTTTTCATTTAGTTTTTTGTCCCCATTTTTCTACTCATCCATCCATACACTGGATGAAGGGAGTGTGATCCACAAGGCTTTCACAATCACACTGTCACCCTTTGTAAGCTACATTGCTATACAATCATCTTCAAGAGTCCCGTCTACTGGGTTGCAGTTTGATAGTTTCAGGTATTTACTTCTAGCTATTCCAATACATTAAAACCTAAAAAGGGTTATCTATATAGTGAATAAGAATGCCCACCACAGTGATCTCTCAACTCCATTTAAACCTGATCACTTTTTTCTAACCACACAAATAAGCTTGTTCTTAATTAAGAGAGATGTGAATGACCTGGTGGCTACTTTTGGAATGACTTTCTAAGCATGTATGATGAAAATTACCAAGAAAATTAATTCTAGGAAGTTTGGTAGCTTTCCTACTATTGTTCTTAAGTTGGATTTTTTTTAAATAGCATCATGATAAACCTATTATCTCCAGAAAGAATCTCCAAAGAGGAATTAAGTAAGAATTCACTAAAATGGGTGTTGAAATCTAGAGAATGGTAGAATGGAAAGTTGGCCATGAAATCAGTGGTACCACCTTCCTTAACACAGGAAATAATGAATAACATAGATAAATTAAAATAAACATACAAAGTTTTACACTTCTGCATGTCATACCATAATTTAAATTTTTTTCCATGTAAGATATTGCTGTGCTAAAATCCAAGACTTTAAGCATTACAAATAAAATTAAAATCAAATTTATTTCTCAAAAGATTTGAGATAGTTGCACATTATATAGTATTGTTTTAAAAGCAATTACTTCTTCACTTTTTGTGCTAAGTCAATGCAATTATTTTTACTTAGGAAAAAAAGCATTCTTTTTATAGCTACAGAATATAAAATACTCAGTATTCCTGTAATATAGTCATATGGATGGGAAACCACTAAAATTTTCCACTAAAAGTACTAATCATGCTTAAACATATACATTTCAATTTATTCTTTATTATTATTTAGACCTGAATATGGTATAGGGGTTGTTTGCTTGTAGTTTTGGCAATGGGCAGATTAGACTGAGGGTATCTGCCCCACCCTCTTTAACTAACGCAGTGTTCTAGTGCAGGGAGGACTTGGCCTAAGGCCACTAATCAGTTCTGCTAAGATCTGTCAGCACCAGAGCTCCAGTCTTCTGTTCAGTTTCCAAGGCAACTTTGAAAGTACCCAGGACGAGTGGTCTGGCCAGACTTCATGTAAGAGGTGGGAACACTTTAAAGAGGAGTGAGAGTTGATTAGTCAGAAAGGAGAGTGGGATAGCTTGATGAGACTCTTGGCCCGGGGAACATATATATATATTCAGAAGATAACAGGGAAAACAGAAGAATGGGGGGAACTCTTTGGAACTTAGTGGAAAATGGCAATGGTTAGATAGGGTGGGGTTGATTTAGGGAGAATCTCTGAAAGAAAGTCTAGATGTTTTGACTTGGTCGAGTGGTAAGCTAAGAAATGTTGTGATGAAAGATAGTGATAAGTCACCAGGGCGTGAAGAGGGCATGCACAGACTCAAATACTCCAAGAGGGGAAGGAAGGAGGACCAGGTAGTAGGGGCGGCTGGCTCTGGGCACATACCTGTGCAGTGTCAGGAGCCTCACTGGTGATCCTGGCCCATGAATTTCTGTTTCCCTGTGTTCCATGGATGGGCTATGCTATGTTCAGTTTAAATTAACTCCAATGTTTTATTAATGCAGGCCACTTGTTTTCTTTTCTAGAGTTATGGTTAAGGGATTCTTCTGGTTTGCTAGAGCTGCTGTTAGCAAAATACCAAAAGTGGATTGACTTTTATAAAGGGGATTTATTGGGTTACAAGTTTGCAATTCTAAGGCCATAAAAGTGTCCAAACTAAGGCATCAACAAGATGATACCTTCACTGAAGAAAAGCCGATGGTGTCTGGTACACCTGTCAGCTGGGAAGGCATGTGGCTGACGTCTGCTGGTCCTTTGCTCCCGGGTTCTGGTTTCAAAATAGCTTTCTCCAAAATGTCTCTGGGCTTGTCTCTCTTAGCTTTTCTCTCTCAGCCTCTGTGCATCCTTGCTTGTTCTCCCAGGGTGTTTCTCTCTAAGCGTCTGAGGGGTCCTCTGTTAGCTTCCCTGGGGCAAACTCTGGGCTTTGTTTTTCTTATCTTAGCATCTCTAAATGTCCTTCTGTCTGCATTTCCAAGCATCTCCAAGTGTCTGGGTCTGTGTGGGCTCTCAGCTCCCTTAAGGACTGCATTGATCTAATTAAGACCCATCCTGAACAGATGGGGGTAGGTGGGTACATGTCATACCTCCATGGAAATAATCTAATCAAAAGGTCTCACTCACTCACAAGATTGGATTAAAAGATTGTGGCTCTTCTGGAATCCATAACAGCTTCAAACTGGCACAGGGATGATACCATTTGTAGGAAGATAGGGTCTATTAAACTGCAGTGGTATGGTTCACATTTAGCTAACTAGGCCTGTTTTTGGAAGAGAGAAGGGTGTCTGAAAACTGTTTGTTTGTGATACTGACCTTGTAAGGTGACAAGTAGAGGGGAATAAACATGTACAGTTTGATCTTTTTGTTCCCAGTTTATCCTAATTTCTCAGTTGATTATTTTTGTGGGTTTAAGGAGGGATTGTGGTATAATTCTGTAGTAATACTTTTTATTTTCCTACTAATTTCAATAATGCTAAGCTTTTTTTTTTTTTTTAATCTTCATTTTATTGAGATATATTCACATACCACGCAGTCATACAAAACAAATCATACTCTCGATTGTTTACAGTACCATTACATAGTGGTACATTCATCACCCAAATCAATCCCTGGCACCTTCATTAGCACACACACAAAAATAACAAGAATAATAATTGGAGTGAAAAAGAGCAATTGAAGTAAAAAAGAACACTGGGTACCTTTGTCTATTTGTTTCCTTCCCCTATTTTTCTACTCATCCATCCATAAACTAGACAAAGTGGAGTGTGGTCCTTATGGCTTTCCCAATCCCATTGTCACCCCTCATAAGCTACATTTTTATACAACTGTCTTCGAGATTCATGGGTTCTGGGTTGTAGTTTGATAGTTTCAGGTATCCACCACCAGCTACCCCAATTCTTTAGAACCTAAAAAGAGTTGTCTAAAGTGTGCATAAGAGTGCCCACCAGAGTGACCTCTCGGCTCCTTTTGGATTCTCTCTGCCACTGAAGCTTATTTCATTTCCTTTCACATCCCCCTTTTGGTCAAGAAGATGTTCTCCGTCCCACGATGCCAGGTCTACATTCCTCCCCGGGAGTCATATTCCACGTTGCCAGGGAGATTGACTCCCCTGGGTGTCTGATCCCACGTAGGGGGGAGGGCAGTGATTTCACCTTTCAAGTTGGCTTAGCTAGAGAGACAGGGCCACATCTGAGCAACAAAGAGGCATTCGGGAGGAGGCTCTTAGGCACAACCATAGGGAGGCCTAGCCTCTCCTTTGCAGCAACCGTCTTCCCAAGGGTAAAACCTGTGGTAGAGGGCTCAACCCATCAAACCACCAGTCCCCTATGTCTGTGGTCATGTTAGCAACCATGGAGGTGGGGTAGGTGAATACCCCTGCATTCTCCACAGGCTCCTCAAGGGGGAACTACATCTTTTTTTTTTCCCTTGTTTTTCTTTTCTTTTTTTTTTTTTTTTAACTTTCCCTTCTTTTTTAAATCAACTGTATGAAAAAAAAGTTAAAAAGAAAACAAACATACAATAAAAGAACATTTCAAAGAGACCATAACAAGGGAGTAAGAAAAAGACAACTAACCTAAGATAACTGCTTAACTTCCAACATGTTCCTACTTTACCCCAAGAAAGTTACCTAATATAGCAACATTTCTGTGAACTTGCTCCTACTATATCCATCAGAAGTTAACAGACCATAGTCATTCCTGGGCATCCCCAGAACGTTAAATAGCTTATCTGTTCTTCTTGGATTATTGTTCCCCCTTCCTTAATTGCTCTCTATTGCTAGTTCCCCTACATTCTACATTATAAGCCATTTGTTTTACATTTTTCAAAGTTCACATTAGCGGTAGCATATAATATTTCTCTTTTTGTGCCTGGCTTATTTCGCTCAGCATTATGTCTTCAAGGTTCATCCATGTTGTCATATGTTTCACGAGATCGTTCCTTCTTACTGCCGTGTAGTATTCCATCGTGTGTATATACCACATTTTATTTATCCACTCATCTGTTGAAGGACATTTGGGTTGTTTCCATCTCTTGGCAATTGTGAATAATGCTGCTATGAACATTGGCGTGCAGATATCTGTTCGTGTCACTGCTTTCCGATCTTCCGGGTATATACCGAGAAGTGCAATCGCTTGATCGAATGGTAACTCTATATCTAGTTTTCTAAGGAACTGCCAGACTGACTTCCAGAGTGGCTGAACCATTATACAGTCCCACCAACAGTGAATAAGAGTTCCAATTTCTCCACATCCCCTCCAGCATTTGTAGTTTCCTGTTTGTTTAATGGCAGCCATTCTAACCGGTGTTAGATGGTATCTCATTGTGGTCTTAATTTGCATCTCTCTAATAGCTAGTGAAGCTGAACATTTTTTCATGTGTTTCTTGGCCATTTGTATTTCCTCTTCAGAGAACTGTCTTTTCATATCTTTTGCCCATTTTATAATTGGGCCGACTGTACTATTGTCATTGAGTTGTAGGATTTCTTTATATATGCAAGATATCAGTCTTTTGTCAGATACATGGTTTCCAAAAATTTTTTCCCATTGAGTTGGCTGCCTCTTTACCTTTTTGAGAAATTCCTTTGAGGTGCAGAAACTTCTAAGCTTGAGGAGTTCCCATTTATCTATTTTCTCTTTTGTTGCTTGTGCTTTGGGTGTAAAGTCTAGGAAGTGGCCGCCTAATACAAGGTCTTGAAGATGTTTTCCTACATTGTCTTCTAGGAGTTTTATGGTACTTTCTTTTATATTGAGATCTTTGGTCCATTTTGAGTTAATCTTTGTGTAGGGGGTGAGGTAGGGGTCCTCTTTCATTCTTTTGGATATGGATATCCAACTCTCCCAGCCCCAATTGTTGAAAAGACCATTATGACTCAGTTCAGTGACTTTGGGGGCCTTATCAAAGATCAGTCGGCCATAGATCTGAGAGTCTATCTCTGAATTCTCAATTCGATTCCATTGATCTATATGTCTATCTTTGTGCCAGTACCATGCTGTTTTGGCAACTGTGGCTTTATAATAAGCTTCAAAGTCAGGGAGTGTAAGTCCTCCCACTTCGTTTTTCTTTTTTAGAGTGTCTTTAGCAATTCGAGGCATCTTCTCTTTCCAAATAAATTTGATAACTAGCTTTTCCAAGTCTGCAAAGTAGGTTGTTGGAATTTTGATTGGGATTGCATTGAATCTGTAGATGAGTTTGGGTAGAATTGACATCTTAATGACATTTAGTCTCCCTATCCATGAACATGGAATATTTTTCCATCTTTTCAGGTCCCCTTCTATTTCTTTTAGTAGAGTTATGTAGTTTTCTTTGTATGGGCCTTTTACATCTTTGGTTAAGTTTATTCCTAGGTACTTGATTTTTTTAGTTGCTATTGAAAATGGTATGTTTTTCTTGAGTGTCTCTTCAGTTTGTTCATTTCTAGCATATAGAAACATTACTGACTTATGTGCATTAACCTTGTATCCCACTACTTTGCTAAATTTGTTTATTAGCTCTAGTAGCTGTATCATCGATTTCTCAGGGTTTTCTAGATATAAGATCATATCATCTGCAAACAATGACAGTTTTACTTCTTCTTTTCCAATTTGGATGCCTTTTATTTCTTTGTCTTGCCGGATTGCCCTGGCTAGCACTTCCAGCACAATGTTGAATAACAGTGGTGACAGCGGGCATCCTTGTCTTGTTCCTGATCTTAGAGGGAAGGCTTTCAGTCTCTCACCATTGAGTACTATGCTGGCTGTGGGTTTTTCATATATGCTCTTTATCATGTTGAGGAAGTTTCCTTCAATTCCTACCTTTTGAAGTGTTTTTATCAAAAACGGATGTTGGATTTTGTCAAATGCTTTTTCAGCATCTATTGAGATGATCAATTGATTTTTCCCTTTTGACTTGTTAATGTGTTGTAATACATTGATTGATTTTCTTATGTTGAACCATCCTTGCATGCCTGGAATGTACCCCACTTGGTCATGGTGTATGATTTTTTTAATGTGTCTTTGGATTTGATTTGCAAGTATTTTGTTGAGGATTTTTGCATCTATATTCATTAGGGAGATTGGCCGGTAGTTTTCCTTTTTTGTAGCATCTTTGCCTGGTTTTGGTATTAGATTGATGTTAGCTTCATAAAATGAGTTAGGTAGTGTTCCATTTTCTTCAATGTTTTGAAAGAGTTTGAGTAAGATTGGTGTCAGTTCTTTCTGGAAAGTTTGGTAGAATTCCCCTGTGAAGCCATCTGGCCCTGGGCGTTTATTTGTGGGAAGATTTTTGATGACTGATTGGATCTCTTTGGTTGTGATGGGTTGGTTGAGGTCTTCTATTTCTTCTCTGGTCAGTCTAGGTTGTTCATATGTTTCCAGGAAATTGTCCATTTCCTCTACATTATCCAGTTTGTTGCCATACAGTTGTTCATAGTATCCTCTTATAATTTTTTTAATTTCTTCAGGATCTGCAGTTATATCACCTTTTTCATTCATTATTTTTTTATATGGGTCTTCTCTCTTTTTGATTTTGTCAGTCTAGCTAGGGGCTTGTCAATCTTGTTGATCTTCTCAAAGAACCAACTTTTGGTGATATTTATCCTCTCTATTGTTTTTTTGTTCTCTATGTCATTTATTTCTGCTTTAATCCTTGTTATTTCTTTTCTTCTACTTGGTTTAGGATTGGTTTGCTGTTCATTTTCTAGCTTCTTCAGTTGATCCATTAGTTCTTTGATTTTGGCTCTTTCTTCCTTTTTAGTATATGCGTTTAGTGCTATAAATTTCCCCCTTAGCACTGCTTTTGCTCTATCCCATAGGTTTTGGTATGTTGTGTTCTCATTTTCATTCGTCTCTATATATTTAGCAATTTCTCTTGCTATTTCTTCTTTAACCCACTGATTGTTTAGGAGTGTGTTGTTTAACCTCCAGGTATTTGTGAATTTTCTAAGTCTCTGATGGTTATTGACTTCTAATTGTATTCCATTGTGGTCAGAGAATGTGCTTTGAATAATTTCAATCTTTTTAAATTTCTTGAGGCTTGTTTTATGTCCCAGCATATGATCTATTCTGGAGAAAGTTCCATGAGCACTAGAAAAGTATGTGTATGCTGGTGATTTGGGATGTAATGTCCTGTATATGTCTGTTAAATCTAATTCATTTATCAGATTGTTTAGGTTTTCAATTTCCTTATTGGTCTTCTGTCTGGTTGATCTATCTATAGGAGAGAGTGATGTGTTGAAGTCTCCCACAATTATTGTGGAAACATCAATTGCTTCCTTTAGTTTTGCCAGTGTTTCTCTCATGTATTTTGTGGCACCTTGACTGGGTGCATAGACATTTACGATTGTTATTTCTTCTTGCTGAATTGCCCCTTTTATTAGTACGTAGTGGCCTTCTTTGTCTCTCAAAACATCCCTGCATTTGAAGTCTATTTTATCTGAGATTAATATTGCTACACCTGCTTTCTTTTGGCTGTAGCTTGCATGAAATATTTTTTTCCATCCTTTCACTTTCAGTTTCTTTGTGTCCCTGTGTCTAAGATGAGTCTCTTGTATGCAACATATTGATGGTTCATTTTTTTTGATCCATTCTGCGAATCTATATCTTTTAATTGGGGAGTTTAATCCATTTACATTCAATGTTATAACCGTGAAGGCATTTCTTGAATCAGCCATCTTATCCTTTGGTTTATGTTTGTCATATTTTTCCCCTCTGTCTATTAATATCCTTTATTGTACCCATACCGAATCTCTTTAGTACTGAACCTTTCTCCAAGTCTCTCTGTCCTTTCTTTGTTTCTCTGTCTGTAGGGCTCTCTTTAGTATCTCCAGTAGGGCAGGTCTCTTGTTAGCAAATTCTCTCAGCATTTGTTTGTCTGTGAAAAATTTAAGCTCTCCCTCAAATTTGAAGGAGAGCTTTGCTGGATAAAGTATTCTTGGCTGGAAATTTTTCTCAATCAGAATTTTAAATATATCGCGCCACTGCCTTCTCGCCTCCATGGTGGCTGCTGAGTAGTCACTACTTAGTCTTATGCTGTTTCCTTTGTATGTGGTGAATTGCTTTTCTCTTGCTGCTTTCAGAACTTGCTCCTTCTCTTCTGTGTTTGATAGTGTGATCAGTATATGTCTTGGAGTGGGTTTATTTGGATTTATTCTATTTGGGGTTCGCTGAGCATTTATGATTTGTGTATTTATGTTGTTTAGAAGATTTGGGAAGTTTTCCCCAACAATTTCTTTGAATACTCTTCCTAGACCTTTACCCTTTTCTCCCCCTTCTGGGACACCAATGAGTCTTATATTTGGACTAGACCTTTACCCTTTTCTTCCCCTTCTGGGACACCAATGAGTCTTATATTTGGACGTTTCATATTATCTATCATATCCCTGAGGTCCATTTCGATTTTTTCAATTTTTTTCCCCATTCTTTCTTTTATGCTTTCATTTTCCATTCTGTCATCTTCCAGGTCACTGATTCGTTGTTCACCTTCCTCTAGTCTTGTACTGTGAGTGTCCAGAATCTTTTTAATTTGGTCAACAGTTTCTTTAATTTCCATAAGATCATCTATTTTTTTATTTAGTCTTGCAATGTCTTCTTTATGCTCTTCTAGGGTCTTCTTGATTTCCTTTGTCTCCCGTACTATGGTCTCATTGTTCATCTTTAGTTCTTTGAGTAGCTGCTCTAGGGGCTGTGTCTCCTCTGATCTTTTGATTTGGGTGCTTGGGCTTCGGTTATCCATATCGTCTGGTTTTTTCATATGCTTTATAATTTTCTGTTGTTTTTGGCCTCGTGGCATTTGCTGAACTTGATAGGGTTCTTTTAGGATTTGTAGACCAATTGAAGTCCTTATCTCTAATTTATTAGATCTACAGCTTTGTGGAGTACACTTTGTCTAACTAACCAGCAGGTGGCGTCCACGAGCCACCTGTTCTCCACAAGCCAGTTCTCCCCTGCTTAGCCTTTTTGGTGAGTGGGGGAGTGAGTCTTGTGGGGTCCAATTGGTTTACCAAGCTTGCGTGTGTAGTTGGTGTTGCCTGCCCTGTATATGGGGTGTGTTTCTGGGCAGTCAGGGAGGGGGGGGTGGCTCTAACAATCAAATCTCCCTGGTGATCCTAGAGTTTTAAAGCTGCTGCAATAGTCTAATCATTCAGTTCAGTCCTGCCACACTTTGTCTCTGCCACTGACCCACAAGTCCTTGGTATTGGCGTATGGCTCCTGAGACTTGCAAGTGGGCCCCTCTTCCAGGCCGTGGACCCCGGGTCCTCTGTTGAGGGATGACTGTGCTATGTCACAGGTGAGTGCCGTCCCCCCAGGGCAGTTCTGGGCTGCTGGGCTGTGTAGGGAGTCTCCCAGTCTGCTCAAATGATGGCTGAATGGGGCTTTGTTAATTCACACTGCTCTACCTTCCCAACTCTGGGACAATCAGCTGAGGTTGCAGGGAAGGCTAATGTCCACGCCCAGTTTTGTGGTGTGTGCCTGTTATTTGAAGTACTTCCGTCACACTGGGTTGTATGGGGCAGTTCTGGGCTATGGGGCTGGCGATGGGCAGGAGTGTTTCCTGTCCACCAGGATGATGGCTGTGAGCGGACACCCCCCTTTTCTTGGGAAGTTGTGGTGTTTAGTGAATTTTCTCAGCCACTGGATTATTGCGTTTTGTCTCAGAGCTCTCCTAGTTCTGCTCTTGACTTGACCTGACCAAATTGCAAGTCTTTGAAGCTTTCTGTATTGGGCTTCTTAGAGTAATTGTTTTAGAAAAAGAAAAAAGGATTAAAAAAAAAAGGGCCCTCCTCAGAGATCTAATGGGTTATTGAAATGCTAAGAGACAAAGCAACCAGGGCCATTAAGGAAAGGTCCACAGGGCAGAGAGATCAGCTTTTCTTCGGGATTTGCATATGCGCCTCAGGGCCTTTCCCCTTTCTATGTTCACCAGAACTCCAAAAATCCTCCGCTTTTATTTTGAAGTTTTTCGTGTTGTTTTTTTTTCTCTGTGCCTGTCTCCTCTCTCCTGGGCTGGCTGCTCACAGATTCTCTGGTGTCTGGTCTCAGTCTATCTATGGTTGGAGTTTGGATCAGCAGAATGAGTTTCCGATAAGGGCTGCCACTGCATTTCTCCCTTCTCCTTCCCAGAGCTGACAGCCCCTCCTCCCACGGGACTGAGCCTGGCAGGGAGGAGCGTGGGTCCCCTGGCCGCAAAAACTTACAGATTTCGCTGATCTCAGCAGTTCCGCGTTTTCATGAGTATTGTATGAAGTGTGCCCAAAGGCAGATTGCTCTTTGGTGTCCAGTCCACGCAGTTCCTGGCTTTCTACCTACTTTCCTGGAGGAGTAACTAAAACATACAGCTCACCAGTCTGCCATCTTTCCCCGCCTCCAATGCTAATCTTATATGTATAAGGAGGTTCTGCTATTTTTCCATAGGATGTGAACATGAACTTAAATATATAAAGGTAAGAAGCAAAATACAAAAATTCATTTTAAAAATAGGTTTTAATTTCCGTAGAGGGGGAAGTCCGCTGCCGTTTTGAATCATTGTGTTACCAGAAACTGTTACTGATTATTCACGGGGTTACGGTACATACATAAAATACAGGCTCATCTAATTCTGTCCTGGTACATGTTTTAGAAATTTTAAATACCTCACACCTATACAGTGTAGTTTGATAATGCATTTTTGCAAGTGTTAGTCTGATTACAGGTAATATATGATGATTTTAGAGCTAATGAAAAAGATTATGAGACACAAGTTATTGGAAAACATAAAAAGCATGTCCACCTCTACTAACAAGTTTCTTACCAAATAAAATAGAGAAAAAAATGTGCAGTGCCACAAAGCCATTTCTCTAAACCACTTGTATTTTTTTGTGGTGCACTACCCATATGCCAACCATGACTGCTGAATGACTTTCAGGGGGAATGGATGAAAAGTGTCAATTTAATCAGCAGAGGCTGATTCAGGCGTTGTCATGTGTTTTCTATCTTGGAATCTTTGCTTGGCAGAGACTGTCTTATGAGTAAAGGCTGATAACAAACACCCTAACTGTTTTCTACCTGCTGTTAGGCAGAGCTGCTGGAGAGGGTTTGCTGTTAACATTTTAAAATCTGCTGTGATAGTTTAGGCAAAATTGTGGTGAGATTTTGAAAAAGACAATTAAATGTGAATTTACTGTCAATTCTTTTTTTTTGTAATTCATGCCAATTATATGGAATGAAGTAGTTTTAAAAGGAGAATGTGCATTTTGTAACCATCTGAAACAATAATGGATTGGAGTTTTCATGGGTCCATTTATTGCAGCTTAGGTAAATGCGCTCTGAGGATGTTCTGTTTTGTTCTGATTCTTATTGCGCAATTCATTAAATGATAGATAATTGTTCTGTGGGGGTATAGCTTGTCTGAAACCTAGAATAATTTTCAAAGGAATATTAGAAAAACAGAATGAATCTTACACCTTGCATGTTTGATTATTGAGATGAAATATTCTTAATTCTTCTTTTAGGCTTTAGGAACTTTAAGAATATTCTTGAAAACAAGTGTTTAATTTAATGGAATTCCATGGTGTGTGTTAGAAGTGTTCCATTATTGAGCATAAATTATATTCAATATATAAACATCTTACTTTTTATATTTTTTCTCTATATACCTATATAAAGTAAAGACATTTGGAGAATTCAGTGGTTTTGGCTCTTTTGTGAATTGAGTATTCACTTTGCATATGATATTATATATTAACATTTTCTTCATTTACTTTTACCATTCACTTTACAGCTGACTTCCATAGTAGTGGCCACATTGTTGTCAATGGATGGAAGATACATAACACAGCAAAAAATAAGTGGTTTGTGTGTATGGCAAAAACGCCCGAAGAGAAGCATGAATGGTTTGAAGCTATTTTGAAAGAAAGAGAACGACGAAAAGGTGGGTCTCTGAATTGGGCTCTAGTATGCTTTGTGAGGTTTTTAACCTGGTAAGAGAGCAGATGATGGGCACAAGTTACATGAAAAGTGTGTGATGTTCACTTTGACTTATTACAGAATATAAGCCCCATGCTAATATGCTTTTTGGGTACATCTGATATTGTTACTAAAATAAAAAGAAAGAAAAACCTTATATACTTAACAATATATTATACTGTGCCTGGCAGTGTCATTTCACTGCTTTCAGTTGCTGTAAAATTTGCTCAACTTTCTTTGAACTTTATTCTTGCTATCGCTAAAGCATCACCACAAAATTATCCTTTGAGAGACAAACTTCAATATTTAATGCAGGATTGCAGGACCGCCAATGATTGTTCTCCATGCATTTAACATTACACTGAAAAGTCCTAGACCAAATATGTTAGCTTCTTACTAATTATAGATCAAGGGGCTTTGGTATATATTAACTTTTACAAATTGTAAGAATGTCATTGAATGTAATGTACTATAATCCAGTAAATAGCTTATTTACCTGAAGAGGGCTAGCCCAAATTTGCTTAATGTCCTTATCAAGATTTCCAAAAGGTATTTGATCTGGCAATATTCAGTTGCGTGAAGTTTATCCAGAGGTAAGCATATTTCTGTAATTTGTCTAGCAAATAAAAATTCTTATATAACTACTAGTTTCATTATGAAATCATTGATACAATTTTTGCACAACATTACTTATTCCTTTTCCCAGAGATGCAGGAATAAAACACCTCATCAGTAGTAAAATTTTGGAACACTCAGAGCTTTTTCTTCTATCTTCAGATGTTTCCACAAAATGTTTGTAGTACCAATTTGCATAAGAATTTATAAAGCATTTTCAAATATTTATTCCTTTGATTGATCTTAGATGAAGAACTAGATAGAAATTTTAAGACAAGTTATGAATACATAACCAATTAAATCTTTAAGTTTTGTGAATATACTGATCAATACAATTAGCATAACAAATCAATTAAAATGTAAATTTAGTTTACCATCACGTTGTACCTTTGTTTTTTTTCAGAATGGTTATACATATAGAAACACCCAAAGCAAAAAAAAAAGCAAGCAAGAAAAAAATGCACATTCTATAAAACTGTTTGTTTATGGTATTTTTCTTTCAGACTTTCTTAATTGGTTACTCACTAAGTATTAATGATAAGAATGTTGGATGGCTCCTGCATTTAAGAAAATGTCAGTGAGAAGTTTTGTAGCTAGAAGAATAAAAATAATTCAAGTATCTCTTTTGTCTCTTTGACAGTTCTTCGTCAGTCCCCTTTGTTGATTTTCTCTTAGTCCCATCCACTGATTGTGTTAGTGTTCCCAGAATTTCAGCATTGAGGCTGGGTTTTTTAATTACACCAGATTAGCTTCCACCTCTACATTGCCTATTTCTAAATCTTTATGTCTAGCCTTGTCCTCTCTTCTGAGCTTCATACTCATGTATTCGACTGACTTCTGGACTCTCCCTGAAAGACCAAATGACACTCATATGTGACACTGGATTCCTCCTTACCTGGTTCCCTCTGCAGTGTGCTTCCCCACTGCCCATTCTGTTACTCAAATCCAAAGCCTGTAAGGCATGCTGATTTCTTCTATTTCCTTCACACCTTTCTGTTACTGTGCTGTTTCAATACCATCCCTTAGGTGTTTGTCACTTTCACCCTCCTTACCAGATAGCACCTGCTGTTATTTAAGGGACTTGAACTTGCTTGAACTGTTGCAGATCCTACCTAATGATCTGCCCATTTTTAAATCCAATCCCTTCAGGTTATTCCCCACACTGTCCTAAGAGCTTTGTTTCCCAAACGATGATATTTTCTTGCACCACCTTGCAATACCTGTGCTACTTTGTCTCTCCGCTGCCCTCGTCTTGCTCATTAAAACAAAAGTTTCCCCATCCCTAAGGGATGACGTAAGCTGAAACTGCAGGGTGAGCGAGGACCCTGCTGAACCTGCCCACTTCATCTCTTACCATCTCACCTAAAAACCAGGGCTCTGTGCCTCTGTGCTGCTGCACACAAGTTAGTTTTTGTGAATCCTTTCTGCCTTCTTGCTCTTGCAATACTTTTTCAAACATGGGCAGGCAAACATGTGCCTTCTGTGAAAACTTTCTTAATATTTCTCAGCTAGAGGCAAAAGTGTCTGGACTATGTCTCTCTTATATGACATCATTAAATCACTGTTATTCCTCTAGGGGTCTGGCTCCAGGACCACTCGGTCCAGTTGTGCCAGTCTAGCCCTGCACAAGGCGTCTCGCCAGCAGGGGATACCTGGAGGCTGAGGTCCAGCAGCTCTTACTGGATCCCTGTGCTTTGGGGATACCATTTGCACAGAGGCACTGTTTGACATGTGAGGCTCCCATGTCCTGATATGCTGTGAGCTTTCTTGAAAATTAGTGTCCCATCTTAAATAGCTCTGTATCCACCACCCCCAACACATAGCAGATAGGCAAAAATTGCCTGTTTAATGAAAGCTTGAGTGAATGAATGGAGAGGCCTTTCATTTATCTGTCCTTTCTTTCATTTTTGATAGGTTTAAAATTAGGAATGGAGCAAGATACCTGGGTGATGATCTCTGAACAGGGCGAGAAACTTTATAAAATGATGTGCAAAGAAGGAAATCTGATCAAAGATAGAAAAAGGAAATTGACAACGTTTCCTAAATGCTTTCTTGGAAGGTAGGGTTGGTAGTCTGGTGCATTTATTTCTTTCATATTTTCACTACCTCGTATGCTAACTTTCCTTTAATTATTTAATAATAATTAATAAGAATTTTAAACTATCTCCCTAAGCTTTTTGAGTAGTATTCTGCTGTCTACATTTCCTGGGACGGAGGGTGATGAAGAAATGGACATGAGCCAGGAATTGTGACCAGAAAATCTAAAGCATCCATCATGCATCCATTCATTCACGGTTTCAACAATTTTTAACACACCATGTACCGAGGGAGAAGTGAAGGTTTTGACTGGGTGGGACTGGCAGCTCTCCCTAATCTGGCATGGACACACTTATGAATTTGCAAAGTCAGAATTGACAGTGAAGACACACAGTACAAACTGTCTCGTAATTCAGAATTCAGAGATAATTTAGCCACCTTGACTCGGGAGCCCATGTGAAGAGTCTGAATCATGCAAAGGGTCAGATGGAGAACAACAGCAGGAGGCTGCCTTGGTTTTCAACCTAGAGCGAATCGACTACATCATTTGGTTTCTGCAGAGAGCTTTAGGTGTATTTCCTCGCTGGTTTAAGCTGTGCAGGGCTGAAGGGAAGAGTAGCTGCCTTCAGGTAGCTGTGGGCCAGGTTCTGGGCTGGCTTATTTCTATACGTATGTCTAATCCTCATATATATACTTAGGACTTCAATCCTTTACATTTTTAAAGACACAGAAACTAGGGAAGCAGGGTTTTTGGTAATTCTTTACCCAAACTTTCTCATGGAGTTATAGTGATAGTTAACTGTGTTGATACGTAAAGCATTTATCAGAGCCCCTGATTCATAGGAGAGACTCAATAAATGTTAGCTATTTGTATTGTGGCCTTTTCTATAACATTACACTACTTGTGCACTACAGCCCAAGTTAGATTATACTAACTGCATCGTGATCCAGTTGCAGTGTATTGATGGATTTTCCTATTACCTGAGTAGGATCCATAATAAAGCCACTCAGTAACTTCCTTTGCTACCTTCCTTTCCTTTTTTTTTCTTTTTTAGTACACTCCCAATTTAGACCAATGCTTTAATTGTGCTCTTTTCCTTATTTTAACTTGACATTTTCAAGAATCTGGTGACATCAGAGCAGAGAAGTATGCTTTAGCTACATATAAACCATCTCAGCACACTTATCAACCACTGACATTTATTAACATGTCATGCGTTAGGCTTAAGTACCCCACATACATAACCTCGTTTAACCCACCTGAGAGCACTATGAAGCTGACAGTCTTATTCTTTTCTCTGTGTTATAGATGGTAAAACTGAGGTTTAAAGTTTAATTTATTAACTCAAGGTCATACAACTGGTGGAGGCAGGCCAGGTGGTCTTATTGTAAAGTACATTATCTTAATCACTATGATGTATTTTACCATCTTTCATTTTCTTTTTTCTGGATGGTACTTATTTCATAAAAGAATAAAAAGTGCATTTATAATTTCTCCTGCCCTGAAGTGCATTTTTTAGACTAGACAACTATTTTTAGAATGCCATATCCTTTGATTGTTTGACTTTAGCCATTTATGCTGTTTTGGGTTTTGAAATAAATGGAGAAGCAATTTCCTGATGTTTTCCATATTTTTGTTTCTCTGGCCTCTGTGCAAAAAGAAAATCATTCCAAAATATATTCATCAGTTGATTTAAAAGTTTGAATGTTAGACTTTTGTAACATGAACATAATAAAGTTTTTTATTTGTAAAATGTAAAATACAGTAAGCATTTATCAAGTACTTTTAAAATTTGAAGAGTGTACTAAAATTTTCCTGTGTCTTTTGGCATGTATTAAATTTCTGTTGCTGCACAGCAAATTATCATGTAGTTAGCAGCTTAAAACAACACTCATTTATTAGCTCACAGTTCTGATGGTCTGAAGTTAGGCAAGCACAACTGGATTCTCACAAGGCTGAGTTTCAGGTGTTGACTGCCCTGGGCTCTTATCCTGAGGCTCAAGGGAAGAACCTGCTTCTAGGTCCATTCAGGTTGTGGACAGGATTCAGTTCCTTGCATTTGTAGGACTGAGGTCCCTGTCTCTTTGCTGGCTCTCAGCTGTTGAGGCTGCCTGCCTGCGTTCCTTGGAACGTGGTGTCCCTCCATCGTCAAGGCTAGCGACTGTGCGTCCAGCCTCTCTCCTGCCCTGAATCTCCCTGACTTCCTCTTCTGCTTCCAGCCTGAGAAAACTCTCTTTCAAAGAGCTCAACCAATTGGGTCAGGCCCACCTAGATAATCTCCATATGTTGAGGTCGACTGACTTGATGATTTAATGCATATGCAAAATCCCCCTTCACAGAAGTACCAAATAAGTATTTGACCAGAAAATCAGCATCTTCAGTCTTCTACTGCATGGGACTTGCAGTTTGTTTGTTTGTTTTTTTTCTCCTTTCCTGGATTTTCAAACCTTCTGGTTCTCTGTACCTGAAAAGCCACATAAAAGAGAGCTTAACTCTTTTTATTAAATCCTTAATACTTTACCTAATTCTGTGTTTTAGCCCTTTTTTTAGGATCTGTTTTATTCCCTTTAGTCCCAAATTTATGTGACAAGTTTGCTTATAATTAAAGCTATCCTAAAATTTTTACTTTGTGTTTATTAGAGACTTCAACAAATTGAACGGTTCTTAGTACAGTTTAGGCAAGCCTCATTGCATGGGCACAGGTTTTCTAGAATAGAGTCCAGTTTAAATGACTGTGGGTCTTACATGTGCATAAAAATTATGCTGAAATGCATTGCGAATGTTCCTTTATATTTTGAGACTCCCTTCCTAGCTGCTTGATGAGTACGTAGTACAGATAGACTTCCTGGACAAATCTGTTTAAGTTGCCCACGGTCTTGCTGTTGCAGTGAATTTGTGTCCTGGTTGTTGGAAATTGGCGAGATTCACCAGCCTGAGGAGGGCGTTCACTTGGGACAGGCATTATTAGAAAACGGAATCATCCACCATGGTAATTATTTTATTAATTGCTTATTTAATCAGTACATCTACAAACAGTATATATGTTAATTTCATTGATCATTCTATATTTAGTTTATAATTCTCCACATTGATGGAAGCCTGTATTTTTCTGAAGACCATTTTAGTGCCTAATATGCATAGAAGAGTGTTTCAGGGAATGTAGTTTTCTGCTGATGTATATGTTGACCTGTGGTACCTCATGTGTGAGTGTGATAAATGGTGATGTGTAAGTTGATTTAAAAATGAACAATACATACAGTGGCTGAGAGATTTCAAATAGAGTTGAAAGGCTATCCTGGAGGTTATTCTTAAGCAAGCTCCAGCTAGACATCCCAGATGACCACAGTATGCCATGCCCCTACCAAAAGTAGTCCCCAAATACCTAGGTCCCTGTCTGAGACTCTATAAAAGTTTATTTTTCAGAAAATTAAATCCTCCAGATTGTTCCCATGACAGATAAGTCCCCAAACCCAGAGGCAATAGCCTCTTCAAGAACATCTACTAGATGCAGCCCCCTTCCCCATATTGTCAACACCCCCCTTCAATATGAACAAGTTTAGGGTGGTCACTGCCTAGACACTTCTGAAGTTCAAGAAAGTGATTAAACAAGAGGAAGGGATAGGAACAGACAAGAAAGGATTTAACAAAGGATTACAAATAATCTATATATTAATACTTTTTTTAGATGCTAGGTTATTAGAATAGCAGGAAGGAAATAACTGAAATTGTAGAACTGTAACCCATAACATTCTTTGAAATCTGCTCTATAGCTACTTGTTTAATTGTACTTTGAAAGTTATCACATTTCTGTATATATGTTATATTTCACAATAAGGAAAAACTGAAATTGTGGAATTGTAACCCATAATGTTCTTTGAAATTTGCTCTCTAACTATTTGTTAAATTGTACTTTGAAAGTTATCACTGTACTGTATGTAAAAAATGTAAAAAAACAAAACAAAACAAGAAGAATACAGGGAAGAATTAGAAATACAGATAAGTGTTGTGGGATTGTGGAGGAAGAAATTGTTAGTCCTAACCAGGGTATTTGGGAACAATTCACGGAGGAAGCAGTGTTAATGCTGGATAACTGGATAGAATCTGATAAGGAGAGCAGGGCAGAAAGGTGTGCTACCCTGAGGAAATAACAGCACTGCTGCCTGGCACTGAGAAAGTTCATGACAGCCTCCTCACGGACCAGCACAGACCCCCACGTGGCCCAAAGCTGCAGTCCATGGATGAACAACCTGGGGGGCTTCTGGCAAGAAAGGCAGGCAGATACCTGATCCCAGACGTTCTTAACTCCCCAGCTGTGGTGATGGGATTTATCCTGAAGGAAGTGAGGTGCTGGTGAACACTTATAAGCAGACGAGTAACCAGAACTTGGATTCATAGCTATCAGGTGCAGCAATGTACAGCCTAGAGCAAAGAAATTAGACTTTTAGAGATCCAAGTGCACCAGAAAGTCTCTCCTTTACCCAGGAATGAAAGGCCCAGGGCTTCAGCAGGGCTCTGTCCGTGGGCATGAAAAGAAGGGGCCCACTTGAGAGATTCTGGCTGAGGGGAAACTTCATATTTAATAAGTACTAGTACATGGGGGTTGAAGAATGAAAAAAAAGATCAGATTTTTCTGAGCTTCTTATCTAGATGACTGAGATAGTTAATTCAGAAGGAGGAGCAGGTTTTAGAGAGAAGTTTAAAGGATTTGCTATGGGTTGAGTATAGACCAAAGGGGAAGTTCCCAGCAAGAAGCTGGGTGTAAAGTTCAGGAAAGTGATAATGAGAGAAAGATTTTGGGAATCATCTCAAGAGAGTATCAGATTCCTGAGAAGTTGAACAATAAACAAAAACCATAAAAACAGTGTTGGGGGATTAAGGACAGAATCTTGAAGAATTTCTAATGTGAAATGTGAGGAAGAGAAAAAAGAATCAGGGAATTATTAAAAAACATGGATATTTGGCAGTGGTATTTTGATGCTCATTTCCTTTCTAAAATGGAGTGGTATGCAAGCAAACCAGATGTCTCATATTTTCCCTACCACACTGGGTACCGCTAATGTGAGCATACTGCCATATACCCAGCTAGGAATCATCTTTACTTCTTTTTCCCTCTCCTGGCAGCAAGCCCTATGAGAGCCATCATCAAAATTGGTCCCTAGTAATTGTCCCTAGATTGTAAGCTGTTACAGCAGTCAACTCTATTCCTGAATTGTAATGCCTGTCTCTAAACTTTGAGATGCTGATCCCTTAGTGTATAACCTGATTGGTCTCTGGAACAATGCGTATCTCTGAGACACCTGAAACTCAGAGCTGGAGCTCAGCAAATATGAATGTTGGTATTAGTGCATACCGCAACTGTTAAAAAAAAAGCTGAAAAAGAGTCCAGACTTCAATTAGTGACATGAATGAAGCAGATCTGGTTAAGACTACGGCAAACCGGGCCAAAGGGTAAAGGTCAAAGCTGACTGTGTTCTAAAACTTCAACTTCCATGTGAGACCAAGGGAAGAAATGTCTATTTGGTGCAGGATCTGTATTTTCTAAACAGTATAACTCTACAGTCGATTTGTTCAAACACCACAATTACATGGAACTTTGAATAGGAAGTGAGATAAGGTAGGTTAGTATAAGTTAGAGTGAAATAGTGACACACCCCAAAGTAATTTGGGCAGAGAATAAAAAATATATTTACAGCCCTCCCCCCACCCCCAGGAGCTGGGAGAAGGTACAGAAGTGTTGGACTTCCTCACCTGAACTGGTGTTGATGTTGCAACAAACACTGGGACTGGTGGTTTGGTGTGCCGAGCCCTCTATCATGGGACTTGCCCTTATGAAGCTCATTACTGCAAAAGAGAGGCTGAACTTGCATATAATTGTGCCTAAGAGTCTCCCCCGGGTACCTCTTTGTTGCTCAGCTGTGGCCCTCTCTCTCTCTAACTGAGCTAGCTCGGCAGATGAACTCACTGCCCTCCCCCCTACGTGGGACCCGACTCCCAGGGGTGTAAATCTCCCTGGCAATGCAGGATATGACTCCCGGGGATGAATCTGGACCCGGCATCATGGAATTGAGAATATCTTCTTGACCAGAAGGGGGATGCAAAATGAAATGAAATACTTTCAGTGGCTGAGAGATTTCAAATGGAGTTGAGAGGTCACTCTGGTGGACATTCTTATGCACCATACAGATAACAGCTCTTAGGTTTTAATGTATTGGAATAGCTAGAAGTAAATACCTGAAACTACCAAACTCCAACCCAGTAGTCTGGACTCCTGAAGATGGTTGTATAATAATGTAGATTACAAGGGGTGACAGTGTGATTGTGAAAACTTTGTGGATCACACTCCCTTTAGTGTATGGATGGATGAGTAGAAAAATGGGGACAAAAACTAAATGACAAATAGGGTGGGATGGGGGGATGGTTTGGGTGTTCTTTTTTCATGTTTATTTTTTATTCTTATTCTGATGTAAGGAAAATGTTCAGAAATAGATTGTGGTGATGAATGCATAACTATATGATCATACTGTGAACAGTTGATTGTATACCATGGATGATTGTATGGTATGTGAATATATTTCAATAAAACTGAATTTAAAAAAAAAAAAAAAGGTACCTAACCAGACCACTTTTCTCACTTTAAATATCCCTACCTTCTTCCCAACCACCATTATCTCCTTCCTGAACTACTTACTTAGCAAAGAGCTTAACTAGTCTCTTTGCTTTCACTTTTGATCCCTGTAGTAAGTTTTTGGGTAATAGTTGAAGAAACATTTTAAAGCACACATGAGATCAAGGTATTCCCCACTTACAGTCATCTCTTGGCTTCCCATCACACTTAATGAAAAGTCCAGACCCCTTGCCATGCACATGAGGCCCTCTGTGATAGAACTCTTCTTTCTGAAATTGGCTCTTGGTGTTGCACCTAACTCATTCCACTGTGGCCTCCCTGGCCTTCTGTCTCCTCCTTGAACACTGCAAGCTGATTCCCTGTTGAAGAGCTCTGCTCTTGTTCTCATTCAACAAATATTTATTAAGTTGCTAATATAAGCCGGGGACTTTTCTAGGTGCTGGAAATTCAGCACTCAATGAAATGACAAAATCCCTGTTTTCATGACACATATTTTCCATGACCCTCCAACTTCTGGAAGCCCATCCTGCCCCATTATTCCAATGCACTATACTTTTGTTCTTTTTAAATTTTCTTCATACATGTACCACTCTCTGAAATTATCATGTTTAATTTGTTACCTTGTTTATTATCTCTCTTTATTCCTGCACCCCTACTCTGCCTCCAATTAAAATATAAGCACCATGAGAACAGGGAGCTTTTTCATCAATATATGGCAAATGCCTGGGTTGCCCAGCATATTATAGGTGCTCAATAAATGCTTGCTGAGTGAATAATTGTATGAATAATTACATGTTGGTTAAAATGATACTTATAAATTGTATACGATTTTGTACTTGATTCCTTAGCATCATTATCTAAAAACTTGTAAGTAAAAATGAACAGATTTGAGCTAGATGGCTTTCCTTTCTTATGCGCCTCATTCCTTCCATCTATGCCAAGCCCACATGTATATTTGGGACAAGAATGGAATTTTCTTTTTTTATTCTGGACCCATTGAAGCTCACAGAGGTGGCATGTAAAGATGTTTGTGTACAATCATTGACCTGCAGAAATGGTGATTTTTTTCCCATTTATACAGGTACTTCTAGAGTTAGAATAATGTTTATTAAATAGCTTCATGGATATCGTCTTTTAGAGTTTGACATGTTTTTCAATTTATGACTACTAAATGAAATGAAAGGAACCATATAGATCCATGGAAAGGAACCAGCTTTGTCTGTTCTGTTAACTTATTTCTCATATTTTTAGTTGCTTCCCTCAAAAATAATATATAATTATTATGTATTTTGGAAGGGATATCCTCATAATGAGAAAATTTCAATCCTAATCAACTGTTTTAGTTCCTTGGGCTGCTTAAGCAATACCATGAAATGGTTCAGCTTTAACAATACCAATTTATTGGCTTATGGTGTTGAGGCTAAAAGAAAGTCCAAATCAGCATGTCAAGGTGATGCTTTCTCCCTGAAGACAGGTGTTCTGGGGCTGGCTGCAGGCGATCCTGGTCCTTAGCTTGTCACATGGCAAGTCTCCAGGTCTCTCCCTTCTCATCCCAGTTCCCTTGAATTTTAGCTTCTGGCTGCTTCTCTGTGTCTGAATTTCACTGCACTTGTAAAGGTCTCCAGTAATTGGATTAAGACCCATCCTGATGGAGGTGGGCCACACCTTCTTAACTGAAGTAACCTCATCAAAATGTCCTACTAACAATGGGCTCACACCCACAGGAATGGATTAGATTTAAGGACATGTTTTTCTGGGGTCATACAGCTTCAAATCACCACACCCATATATTTCTCCTCCCTGCACCCAGGCACTACATTTCTCTAACAATAGAGTTTTGAAAAGGAAGAAGTAAATATAATTTGAATTAAATTTTATTTTGAAAATTCAAAAGCAAAAGCCCTTTGGTTAACTTATGAGAACTGAAAACTTTTTGAACAATAATATTTATCACCTGATTATTTTTCTGAATCCTTGCTATTAATGTTGTTCTTCACATTTTGATTTAAATGGCCTGTGCTCTTACTGTTACCAGGAATTAATCGATTGTAATGTCAGATTTTACCTACAGAATTTTTGTCGCTAGAAACCATTTTTTTAAGTGTCTGAAATTAACTAATACAGATTTCCCCAAATTGGGGATAAGAAAACATATTAAACAATTTCACATTAATGGAATAATGCTATTATAGTGAAGAGATAGGAACCAAGCATGCTAGATTCATTAAGCATGTGGTTCCAGCTGCATTTTATTGAAAATAGAATTCCTAAAATAAACTTGAATGAAGCATCTGTTTTAAAGAGAGCAAGCAAAAAAAAGTTGGATATTTTTGCTCTTATTCACATTACGGATATTGTTGAGAATTTCATTAGAGGCACAGCCTTGCTATGCCAAAATTCTGTGATTGAGGCAGTGATGCTTTCTCTGTGAAGATTTTGAAGGAGTTGATAATGTACAACTCTTTGGCTCTACTGTTTGCAGTATGAATGCTTATATGAGAATTCAGAGACCTCATTCATTATATCCAGTGGTGTGCTGAAGTCGGCTTGTATAAAGTTCATGAAAGCCAAAAATTAAAATTTTAAACATTTTGTGAGCTGGTTGTTCAACACAGCTTTTATTAAAAATTCAATTATGTAAACATATAAGTACATAATTATATTATTAATTTACTACTTTTTACTATGATGCTTTTGAGGCTATTTATATCTGTTATTTCTGAAGAGTGGAAATGCTATATACTAGTGTGCCATTGAACATTTTGTTCCAAGTCTGTGTTCAGTGACTCACTTTGATGTCTTGAAATTGGTCAGAGTGAGAGTATTTACACCACAAAAATTGGCAAGTGCTACAAATCAGGGCTTCTGCTCCCTACTCCCCCCACCCCCACTCCTCCAGCCCACCCTGCCTCAAAACAATACCTAAAGAACCAATTTTTGAACATTTACCAGCACATACTGATTATGTCACAGATGGCATTAAGCAGCCTTTGTTACAAGATGACCTAAACGCTCATCAGTTTTCCCTTCTAATGAAGTGAGGGGAGTGGATTTGAATGCATAACTCTTCACTCTTTCTCAGAGGCAACAATTAGGAGTTTCAGAGTAATCTAAGGTTAATTATCAGAGTCACAAGAGTTTGCTTTACAGCTAAGCACTCCATTTCCAATAGGTTTAACTACCACTTATTTTATTGTGGCAAGAGACATTTGGGCCCAACCTTCCTTGAATTTGACCTATCGATGCATTAACTTATTTCAGTGAATCTTAGGATATAAAAGTGGCAACAGGAAGATTGTGTCAGAGAAATAAATTACTGGTCTTGAAATGTGCCATAGAGTTACAAAATATTTCTTTTGATTTTATTTTCCTTTCACAGATTTTGTTTTGTTTTGTTTTGTTTTTGCTTGGCCTGAGCAAAGGTACCAAAAGGCTGTATTGTCTAATGTTTTCTGTTGTTTGTTTGTTTGTTTTTGTGACTGTCTTCTCGCAATTTTATGGCCACAAGCCAGGAACATGGTTTGAGTAGGTTGGAGTACAATGTCTAAAACTTCATATACAGAGTATATGTGTGTGTGTGTGTGTGTGTGTGTGTAAGACAAGTCTTTTGACTTGTCTTCTGGCTTCACCAAATGCGGCTCATGAAAAGTAATTCAGACAGCTTTCTTTCCTTTGAACATTTCTAGCATAAAAGTAAAGGTCGAAGTCTTACATATAATCATGAAAATAGAACCCATTGCTGCAAATTATCTATTCTGCAAATGTTGCATTTCCTGTAAAGGAAACATGCAAATATAAATTCTTTGAGCTTTAGTTTGAGGATTTTCTTTTCTTGAACAGTCATCATTTTTATTAGACTGCATATAAAATAATTAAGCCTGGAAAAGAGAAAACTTGACAGTAAGTTTAATGAAAGTCTTCATGAATTTGGAAGTCATACTGAAGATGATGGTGGAGGATGGCCACTCTCATTTTCCACCAAGAATAGACGAAGACGAAAAAATTTATGTGACATGTAAGAAAACTTTCTCAGTGAAGACGTTTTATAATTTCAGAATAAATTGCGTATAGAAATCGTGGAATCTACTTTGGCGGTTTAAACACAGTTAAATAATTAAGATTAGTGCACATGTGGTCTTGGCCTGACTGCAGTGGGGTAAAACAGATAAATGCTAAAAAAAATTCCCTACTAGGGGTGAGAATCACATCCCAACTCACTAATTTGAGTATCTACCCTTTGAAGGCCACATTTTGCTTGGCTTTGTGGCAGTATGAAGAAATTGTAAATACAAGCTCCTATATTCATGTAAATATGTATGTGTATATATACTATACATATATATGCATACACATATATATGTAAATATGCTAGTTGAATGTTGCTAACTTCAATTTAGTTCTTAATCATTTAGTTCTTAAATCGTTGTATGGTAATTTTGTGTTAAACAGTAAAATCATATTATGAATTTGACTGAAAATTCTGGATTAGCATAGCATTGCTGTATTAGAAAAGCAAAAGTTTTTTTTTTTATCGAAAAATTTCCACTATTTGGGAATTTGGATTTCATAAATTTCTTTGATTATGTCTGCCACTTTTTATATTATTAGTATTTTAATGTATCATTTCTATGTTCTTAGTTACTGATAAACACCAGTTCAAACCAGAACAGATGTTGTATAGGTTTCGTTATGATGATGGAACATTTTATCCAAGAAATGAGATGCAAGATGTGATTTCAAAGGTAACGACCTGTCCCATAACTTTGAATCATACTTCACAAGGCAAAATGCTGTTGAGAGACTTAAAATATTCTTCTGGTGTAGAAAATTCCTAAATAACATGTATCTCTCTTTCAAATGAACGTGATACCAATTTTCTTTATACACTTGACAAAATTTATGTGACATGATAAAAAAATAGTATAGATGCATTACCGCATAAATTAATTTTCTCTTTCCATTATATCTTGAAATTTCGTATTTTAAGGAAAATAATTTTAAAAACTCTTTGTATGTTAACAAATTCAAAGCAAAATTTATATTTTTAATGAATTAAGTCTTATTAGTTTTATGATGTAGCATCTGAATAACTTTTAAATTGGTTGAAGTTGTATAATCGGTGAATTCACTTCTAACAAAATTTCGTTAATCTGTTCTTTAAGTGATCTTCATTGCTTTTGATATATTTTTCTTTTACATAGGGTGTAAGATTATATTGCCGTCTTCACAGTCTGTTTACTCCAGTGATAAGGTGAGTCTTGTTTCTCAGTTCTGGAAAACTGAAATGGAAATATTTACGTTGTAGAAGTGGTAAATAGTATTCAGTTAGAACTTGATGGCTTATTCTGTTTTTTCTTCCAAAAGTAAAAAGTTAACTTTTTTTTCTTAATATGGTTTTATTGAAGTATATTCACATACCTACAATCATCCACAGTGTACAATCAGTTGTTCACAGTACCATCATATAGTTATGCATTCATCACCAGAATCAATTTTTGAACATTTTCCTTATTCCAAAAGAAATAAAAATAAAAGTAAAGAACACCTAAAACATTCCATCCCCCCATTCCACCCTATTTTTTCATTTAGTTTATGTCCCCATTTTTCTACTCATCTGTCCATACACTGGATAAAGAGAGTGTGAACCACGAGGTTTTCATAATCACACAGTTACACCATGTAAGCTGTGTAGTTATGCAGTCACCTTCAAGAATCAAGGTTACTGGGTTGCGGTTCAACAGTTTTGGTTATCTCTTTCTAGCTATTCCAATACACTAAAAACTAAAAAGGGATACCTATATAGCACATAAGAATACCCTCCAGAGTGACCTTTCAACTCCATTTGAAGTCTCTCAGCCACTGAAACTTTATTTTGTTTCATTTTGCTTCCCCCTTTTGATCAAGAAGATTTTCTCAATCCCACAATGCCGGGTCCAGGTTCATCCCCAGAAGTCATGTCCATGTTGCCAGGGAGATTTGCACCCCCTGGGAGTCATGTCCCATGTGGGAGGGGGAGGGCGGTGAGTTTACCTGCCATGTGGGCTTAGAGAGAGAGAGGCCACATCTGAACAACAAAGAGGTTCTCTGGGGGAGATTCTTAGGCACAGTTGTAAGTAGGCTTAGACTCTCCTTTGAAGTAACAAGCTTCATAAAGGCAAGCTCCAAGACTGAGAGTTGATCCTACTAAATAGTTGGTCCTCAAAGTTTGTGAGAATATCAGTAATAACCCAGGTGGGGAAGTCCAACAATTCTGCATTTTCCCCCAGTTCCCCAGGGGGGCCCTGCAAATATATTTTTATTCTCTGCCGAAATCACTGTGGGATGTATCAGGATCTCACACCAACCTGCAAAAAAACCAGCCGTGCAAGTCAAATTATTTAGTGTGGTGCAGAAAAATATAGATCCTGCACCAAGTAAACCTCTCTTCCCTTGGTCTCACACAGAAGCTGAAGGTTTAAAACAAAGTTAGTTATCATCCTTTACCCTTTGGCCCGACCTGCCCTAGTAAAAGTTAACTTTCAAAAATTACTTAAAGTAATGCTTCACTTCTTAAAATGTCCTTGAATATTTCCAAGGCTCTAATTATACATTTTCTTCCTATTCTTTTCATTCTGGTTTCTAAAATTATTATGCCATTAATTCACAGTAAACTTTGGACTTGATAATGAAATGATTGTATTCAGTTAATATCCAATATTAACAGTTGACTGATTAGGAGAGGATTTGGAAATATTGTTAACTATGAATAGTTACCCTTATGATTACTTGCATATTCAATTTTTTTCAATAAATTGTGTAATTGAATTTTGATTATGTATTTTATTTCATGATATTTACTTCTTATCCAAAGATTTTGCTCTTGAAAATTATGAATTACTTTGAATTTAACTAGTATAATTTTATAATTTTATTCTCTGCAGTGTTTTCCTTTCTATAAAGACATGTTTTTCTGTCTGTCTGTTTTTCAATAGTAATCTGGGTTCATTTCCCCTGTCTCTTTAGAGAGACAGTGGAAATCTTTGAGCTTGAATCATGATTGCTAACAGAAGAGATCTTCATGAATATGATTGTTCCTTTGTAATATATCCTGATAGAATGTTAAAGGAAATTCAAATGGCCAGTTATCATTTGGGGTTTATCAGCTAAATTGTTTTTTTTTTTCAGAGCAACAAAAAATGATGTACAGTTTCCAAAATGGGATGAAGATGCTTTTTAGACTTGGCTGTAGAATCCAAATGTTTGATGTTCACTTACTGCTTTTCATTCTGGTTTCCAATTCCAAGGAAACTCAGAGTTAAGGGGAAAAAACATTTTGTAGGTTGCTGGAGTATATTGGATTACACACTCACACTGTAGGCTAAGGAGTTGTCACAGGAATACCCTGCAGACACTGGAGCAGAAAATAGAATCTTTCCTCCTACCCAGACAGTGCAGGGTCTACTTTCCCAAGTAGGCTTAATAAAGTACAAAAAGGGGGAGAAATCCAGTATTTGTTGACTCTCTGCTACCTTCCAGGCACACGCCCCCTGCAAACATTGGGGAAGCATAATCCTATCTCGATGCAAGTGGGTACTTAAAATTTTCTGCTCAACTGATAAGACTACAAAATGATTTAGTTCTCCACTTCACCTGTTTATATGTAGATTTTTGTATATGAGAAAAATGTGTTCTGAAAATATATTTTAGCCGTATGGGATTTCTCATCAAGAAATTACATTTCTGTAAGAGTTGATAAGAAGGAATTGCTCTTTGGCTAGAAATGGCAATTGTCTGAGTTGCCAAGGGAAAATCTATGGGACAAAAACCATATTACAGATGGAATGTGTGATAGTCATGCTTTTAATATGTGTGAACTCAGCTTATGAAAAGAAAAATTACGTGGCGTGAAGAGCCCACAGGCACATGTGGTCTAATATTAGATTCCCCTTTTCACTCTTATTGATGTTTTTGGAAACCAAGAGGAAATGGAAACCAAAAACACAGAAATAGATCTTAAAAATAAAACTGTCGATTACTGGGTAACCTAGATAATTTATTATTGAAATCTCAAGCATGTCAGCCATATTTCAGGGAAATATTTTTATGGTTGTGGTACAATGATGTGCATCATGATTGTAAATTACTGACAGAGGTCAAAGTACAGTGAATATAGCTAGTAATTGTTAGTCACTTCAAGTTGTTTGCAGTTTAAGCTTTTGAAAAGACTGTCATTTTCTCATTCCCTTTTGATCCTGACCTGCCAGATAGCTGAATTATAGATTTTTGCCCTTGGGGCCTGGTTCTGATCTTAAGTGCCTTTTTGTTGGTATCTAACTGTTGAGTGCCTTCTCAGAGCTGGCACATCTACTGAGAAGGAAATCTGTCATGAAACCAGTTGATTCTTTTAGTTCCCTGGAGATGTTTTGTCACTCTGTTTAGGTTCTGATTAGACAAAATGAATAACAGTGTTCTCAGTGTATCTACCTTAGGACAGGCCTGCTGTTCTGCTACAGCAGAGTTGAATGAATAATCCCCCAGGGAAATCCTGTCTTCCTGGAGAATTCATGAGCAGGAATAAAGGGGATTGCTTTATTCTCCACATTTTAAGATTTTTTAGTAGACTCCACCTTGATTTAAAGGAAAAAATTCTGTTTTGCTATGCTTTTGTTAAGGAAATATCTTTCTAGCTAAGTTATGAGATAATATATAGCAAATAATAATCTCTTTGACTACAGGAAAATGCAAAGGAGGAGATGTCTTACTTTGTGTCTCTTCCCTTGGTATGAGCCAACAGAAGATTTTTAGTTGTTTTACATGCTTTGAAAATCTTACTTATTTAAATATGTTTTGGACAATAGATTCTGATTATATTATGTAAACTAGTCTGTTGCACACTGATACCAAATGAAAATGTTTCCCAGTGCTCACTTATTCTCTTCCTTAATGTTTTTTTTATTTCTTCTTTCTTTACAGAGATAAAGATTACCACTTAAGGACCTACAAATCTGTGGTTATGGCCAACAAACTGATAGATTGGTTAATCGCACAGGTAGATAGAAAAACAGTAGTTCTGAGTTCCATTCCCTGCTGCTTTAAACTTGGGGCATGTGAGTTATGTATTGTATTTTTTATCCCCACCTTGCAGATGAGGCATGGTGAAGAGGTAACTTGCCTATGGACATACCTAGTAAGAAGTGGAGTTAGCCTTTGTTCCTTTTTAAAAATTTCAGTTCATAGCCATTGAAAAAAATGAAGCATAACTTGAGTATCACTGAACAATAGCTATGCTCATATGCTAAGTATTTTTGCATGTTTTGTTCCCTAACTTGTTTTAAAGTATCTGTTTATTACCCCTAGCAAGTTATTCTTACCTCACTGTGCCTTTTTCCCTGTTAGAAAATAATTGTACTTTGATAATTTGAACTCTAATATACATCTGCATACATTTCAATTAGGAAAGCACAAAGTTGGTTGTTATTGTTCTGTTTCTCAGGATGCAGATACTGATAGCTGGTGCTGAGAAAATGTTGTTTGCTTATAAGTAAAACAAATCAGGATATGTATTCCATCATAATTGATATTCAAATTTTAATTTATTTAAAATATCATACTAAGTCAACTAATAAATGATCAGAAGTTTTCTGTTGATTAAAGAAAGGTTAAGTAAACTGGTATTAACTTCAGTTGTACTTACTACTTGTGGGGAAGGGTTTTGCCTGCTTGAAATATAAGCCATTAAGTTTGGCCGTTTGAGCTAGCTTAATAAGCAGCTTTACTTTTTTCTTATTAAAAAAGGTGACCTACTTTCTTTGTTACAGGTAGATAATAACTTGATACTTAATTATAAAAATGTTTATTTTTTGTTTCAAATACTGAAGTCTAATCCACATTTGATTCATCTGTGCAAATGAAATTTGAGATTTTTAACGTGAATTTCTAGACTATTCAAGATGACCTATTTTTGCATTTTATTAGTATTCAAATTTGTTATTTAGAAGCTCAGATTTTAAGTTAAACTGAACAATTAACTTTAGATGAAACCTGAACTCATGCTTCCAGTGGGTTTTCTAGTGCTCTGAAACGTTTTATAACATTGTGCTCAATGTGTGTCATTGGAATCAGTTCTGTACCCAGTATCAGAATTGGACGTTGACATTGAAGCCGTGCTGTTTATACAATTCACATGAACTTGTATTATATGTTAATTATGTGAGAAAATAGGAGACAGTTTATTTGGAGTAAAAGCTATTGCTGAATAAATATTTAAAGTTCTGATTCAGAAAGTCACATAACAACTTTTTCTTGGCACTTTTACTTTCAAAGTATGAGCACTAGAAGAATATAATAGTTGCTCAAAAGCTGAAACAAGTTGCATTTATTTTTTTCTTCAGTTTTTCTTAGTGGCCTGTTATTACAATGTATGTAGAAAAAGTATGTAGTAGAAATTGCAGTGGACTGAGGCTCAGGCAAGCTGACTTCTGATGCTGGCTCTGCTAATAATAACTTGTTATGCAAACTTGGGCACTCATTTAATCTCTCTGGATTCTAGTTTTCCCAATTCATTACTGCTTACTGGAATAGCTGTACATGAGGTCTCTGTCACTTAAGTGTTACGATTCTGATATTCTAAAACTTACTCCAGTGTAAGTCTGAGACATAGTAATTTTATAGTTAGCTTCAGATTATGGCAACATGAGCTGGGTTTAGGAGGAAGACATAGCAGTGGAATGATAAGAGAATGATAAGATACAATTTCTAATCTAACATGAAGAATTTTTTCTTTAAATAAGAACACCTTTCCCCTGAGATTCTTAATTGATAATATATAATTTCTAGTAAAGACCAGGACACTGAATTGATGGAAACAGTTTGAGAGGATACAATAAACAACTAGTTCCAGTATAATGGTGTATATATTATTTTAGAGTATATTCTAGATCTGACACTTTTTCTTTTATTCTGCAATACATTGTGACATCTTCGAAAGTTTGAAAATTGTTGTTTTCTTCTGAATAAATGTTTTCTTGTTACCCTGCTGCTTCTGGTATAATATATAGTATAATTATAAACAACGAAATAAGTTATGCCATGAAGTTAACTCCTTATGTGACAAGTGCATTAATGTAGCTTCTAAAAGTACATTGTTTAATTCATATAAGTTTTGATTTATCTATGGATCAATTATAGTTTTTAATTAACTAATGCCTTCCTTCTTCAAACTCAGAGCAATTTTTTGTGCCTTTTTTTAATGCTCATCAAAGTTATATGCAATACAAATAGGATTTCTGAAAAGACATACTGATACCCAAATATTTGAAATCGTATTTCTTAAACGCTTATTTTCAAGAAGATATTAGTTTGGGCCGGTAAATAAATTCATTAATTAATCAGATAAAGCAATCAAATGTTACTCCTTATTTTATCATCTCTTCTTATAACTTTAACATTTAAACATATGTTTTGATGGTTAAACAAAATAAACAGCTATACAGCATTTCTCCTGCCTTCCGGGGACTGTTAGCTTTTGGGCTGATTTTTATGAATCTTCTAAAATACTGCTCCAGTTTTGTCTGCCCCAGGAAGTATTACTGAGTCCTCCAGCCTGGTCTTAGGGTCTTCTTTTGGTCCTTGGTAGTTCAGTTTTAGCATGTAACATATCATATTGAAACTGTCCAAACTGTACGTTGGACATCATACTAGGTACCTAGTATAATGCCTGCTTATGAATATTGACTAAGCTAGATAATGATACTTACACACCATTTTTTTTTAAGCGACCAAATCCTTCACTAGATTTGAATTACTTAACGGCAGGAGAGTATTCTGTGTTTTGAGTATTTTAGTCTTCTACCCCTAGCACTTGGCACAGTGTATAGCAAAAATAAATATCTTTCAAATGAGGGCATAAAGTGATAAAAGATAGGACTAGGAAAAATGAGACAGTATGTGAAAAAGTACTTTTTAAACTGTAAAACATATAAGTGTAAAGTTTTGTACATACACATTCATACATGTATACATACATATATGTGAGTCCATCATACTTAATGTGAATAACGTAGGTGTTTTCTAAATAAAAGCTATAAGAAAAGGTTGTTTTGGGCTTTTTTGTGAAGTTCAGTTATGTGATCTGATTTGATTTTTTTTTTTTGCCGGCAGGATAGTGAAAGAGAAGCTTGCTTTTATGCTTAAGGTCCTACAAGTTACTCTAGATTAGTAGGTTTCTTTAGGGGTCCTTCCAGAGTAGGGCCATTGGGCACAAGGAAAGAGTTGGTGGCAGTGGTAAATAACAGAGAGCATGCACAATGATTTTTTTCCTTAGCTTTATTTAGTGTGTTGTCAGAATATAGGATATTTCCTTGGGATATAAGGTCTAAGGGATAGCAGAAAGGGATCATGTAGAGTAGCAATCCATTTTAGTTATAGATTTTCATGTTTAATAGAGTATATTTTTTCCCAAGAAATAGTACATCTTCAAATTTCATTTAATGTCAAAAGAAAATACTTTAACAATCATATGAATGTTTTATAACAATAGATGAATCCTGGGCTTCTGAAAGCAATGTGTGCCATATTCTGTGAATGGTTTTGTCTGAATATAGGGCTGGGAATATCACATGTAATAAAGGTGCAACAAAGCCTCCTGTTGCCGATTCAATTGTACGGTGCTTTTGTGGTTGCCAGGGGGATTGCCGCACCAGGGAAGAGGCGATGATATTTGGCGTTGGGCTCTGTGACAATGGATTCATGCACCACGGTAGGGATTTTCATTCTAGAAGCTTACGCATGTTTCACTGTTTGGGTTTGTTGCGAGGACGCTGGGAGTTTCTCAGAGTTGCGGTGAGTCATTTAGAGATGAACCAGCAGGACTGTCTGGAACTTGCGCTGGGTTCGTGTCAGGTCCCCACATCTACATTCACTTTTACTGCTGAATGTCTCGTTGCTATTATTTGGCAGTTGCCATCATTTGACTTGTATTTTTCTAGACTGCTCTAATTCTAGAAGACAAGGGCTTGAGCTAGAATTTTTTTTTTTATAACTCTTTGAAACTATGTTAGACCAGACTAATGGTTTCTTGAATACCAGTATATGTTAGAATCATTGTAGGTAACTCTTTTGGTTAAATGAGAGCATATGTGGTCAAATATTTATTGTTCTTTCAGGAAAAGCTTTTTGAAATTATCTCAATAAAATTATGTCTCTGGACATCTATTTGCTACTAATTAAAGACTGATTTTCTTTCTTGTTTGATGTATCCGTCCCCCTTGGATTTATAAAATTAATGAGACTAATTTTCCCTCTCTATTTAAAACGTCTTATGGAATCCATAAATCTAAACAACTGCTTTGTAATTGTAAAGATATGTATATGTGTAATATATGCTTATATAGGATATATATACATATATCCTATATAAACATATATTTGATAGCACTTATACCTGTTTGCCAATTATTTTCAAAAGGATGTTACTTCTTATGAAGAGGCAAGTACAGCAAAAGTTACAGAGAGTTCAAGAGCATCCTCGGTTATCATATATTCCTTTGGGAATTTCATCCCATCCCACCCCATCGCTTCCCCTCCCATCCCATCCCTTCCCTTCCCATCTCATCCCTTCCCATCTGAAACCACTCTCTCCAGAGCACTGTATGTGTTGTGATAAAGAAATATAAGTCTTTGGAGAATAAATTATTCAATGGAAGAAATTACAACATAATAGGAAATTGAAACTATAATGACAAGCTGAAAATGTTTTAGTTATGTTTTCTCTTTAAATAAAACATCAACAAGCCTTAATTTTATCTAAAATATTTAGTGACAACAAAAGCTTTCCATACAAAAGGTTCTGTCAGTTGCAAAGCCAGTTTGGTTCCTGTCTGGCTTTACTGATGTCGCTGCAGCTCCTTTTAGGTGGGAGGAATCAGCAGTACAAAAACAGCAGCTTTGGGAAAGTGCTTTGGTCATTCAGGCAAGATCAAACTCATTCTCCAATATATCCTTATTTCTTTTGTCTGCTTTGACTTCTGTTGCCTGTTGTTTTTTTTTTTTTTTTTTAATAAAGTAATGTTTTATTGGTTTTAAATTTTTTCCAAGTTAACATCTTAATGTGTGAAATTTCATACAAATCAGTAATAAGACCAGCAATTCAATAGGAAAATAAGCAACTATGAGTAAGAGGAAACTAAAATGGCTCTTAAGTGTAAAAAGATGCTCAACTTTTCTTATAAGAGAAATTGTTGCCTGTGTTTTGTAGTTGATACTTTGATTTGTTAACTTATGCTCCTGGTCAGTCTTCCGTCTACCAATCTGAAGGTCAGTATATCCATCCAAACATCTGTCTATCCAGTCAATAATTATTCATGGGAATTCTGTAAAAATAATAAAATAGCTCCTATTTTTGATCACTTGCTCTATGCCATTATTTACAGTTATTACCTCATTTCAGTTCTTCTAAAACGTTGTGCAGAAGTTTTATTGTCCCCATGTTACAGATGAGGAAGCTAAAGCTCAGAGGCGTTTAAGTAATTTTCCCAATGTCACACCCAAGAGTCAGTCCCAGACTTGGAATTTAGACACAGGTCTCCCTCATCACAAGCCTAGCTCTTTCTACTATGCTGTGGGACCACTGTCTTCCGTTTAACTCCCTGGCTCGGTTAATCAGTCTGTCCCAACAAAGACACTTCAAGGTACGAAGGATGGTAAATGAAAAATGGAGAAAAGATTTTTCTTTTAAAACATTTTGGCAACTGCTATGTCCTGTCTGAATACAAATTCTTCCCATCAGTATTTAATCTTATTTATAGAAAGCTAACAAAACATAAACTTCATATCATTAGTGCAAGCTAGAAATCTTACGTGCTTTGGGGAAAAATATTAATGTTCCAATAAAGTGGAAAAATTGCCCTTTGCAGAAGTAAGGTTATTTGAGAATGTTGCTTTTAAACAGAAAACAACTAAGGATTCCTGGAAATTAAAATCACACTGCACCCAGAAGACATGTTTCTGGTTTGAATTGTTGGAACAAAGTGACCGCAATGGGAATTACTCACACACAGGGCAAAATTTAACCCATTTGAATTTTCCCATTGTTGTTCAGGATATTAAATACTTAGTTAAAATATTTACTACAGGTTCAGAACACCATTGGTTTACATGTTTGGGATTACACGCAGTTTTGGATTCGTAATTATCTTTTACTAAATTTAGATTTTATTCTGGGAAGTGATGGACAACTGGAAAAGTAGTACTTATTTTAAAAATTCAAAATCTTTTATGTTGTAGGTCATTTAAAGGAAAGATTGACTTAATAGAAAGAAGTAGAAAAATATTCCTAGGGATATTTACAAATCAAATGTAACTTGTCCTTGGAGGATTAAGTTGAGGTCTTGGGGCAGACAGTAATTTGCCTAATGTCTACAGTTGTGGAAAATGAATTTGGTTTCTGGAGTCATTAAAACAATTTTGCTCTCTCTGTTTCTATAGTCCTTGAAAAAAGTGAGTTCAAAGATGAACCCCTCCTTTTCCGTTTTTTTGCTGATGAAGAAATGGAAGGATCAAATATGAAGCATCGACTAATGAAACATGATCTAAAAGTTGTAGAAAATGTTATAGCTAAATCTTTATTGGTAAGTTTATTAACATGTGATATGAGTTTTCTTCTTGATAGACATTAGCAGGAGACTATGACATTTAATGGTGAAGCATATTACATCATTCTGTTTGATTTGTAAGTTTTTTTTATGATTGCTTCAATAAAACTGTTAATATTTTTCATTTCAGATCAAATCTAATGAAGGCAGCTATGGCTTTGGGTTAGAGGACAAAAATAAAGTTCCAATAATAAAGTTGGTAGAAAAGGGTTCTAATGCAGAGGTAATGTGAATTAGCATTTTTATTTTAATTTATTGTATTGGCTTACAAGCATTAAAGTTCTAAACAGATAGTCAGCTGTTAATGCTGATTGAGGCTCGCTCACCTTGCCAGACTTTTAAAGAAAGAAATCTCATGATCATTCATTCATTCAGAAATATTTATTTAGTAGCTACTATATGCTACACACTGTTCTAGGCCCTGGAAAAGCAGCAATGAACATATCAGTCATAATTCTCTGCCCTCATGGAACCTACCTTCCAGAGTCGCATCCCAAGTATATCAGATACAGAGTTTCCTTACCTTGCTGCCAGTCTTGTAAAATGTTTATTTCTCAAGTAAGCTTCTCAGGGTTCACATCTTTAATAAAGAATGTGAGAATGAATGAAGTGTAGCCTTTAAGTTTGAATCCATTGAATGCTAGTGGTAAACTGTAAACTGTCACTTTCCTTCCATCTCCCAGTGCCTAATGTCTCTGCCTTTTAGCAAAATAGAAGTTTATGCAACACACATCTTAAAAGAGAGCATGCTAATTTCAAACAGAATAACTGGGCAGCTCATACTCCTGTTAATTGGTCTGGACAATAAAATGTTATTTTTAACACTTTTCCATGAGAAGGAAATGTTTGTCCCAGGCATTTTAGAGGACATTCTTAGAGCATCATTTCATCTGACTATGTCACTGATTTAATGTCCTCTCCCAGGATTTCCTCATTTAGCTGGTAACCAAAATTGTAGGTAGTTTAGAGGCAACAAGGTTAGTTAAGAGCATCCTCACTGGCATGGAGAGATAATGTCTTCCATGTCCTCTTTTCAGCCAGCATCTTACATTTTTGATGCCCCTTTTCTTGTTGGAGCTCTCTTCTTTGGATTCCATGTCACTCCTCCCCTCCGCATTGGAGATTCTTTTGCTAGGTCAAGCTGGAGATGCATATTTGGATGTGATCGATCTATGTGCAGAGGTTGAAACACTCTGAGTTAATTGGATAGAGAGGGAAAAATGGTCAAAAAAATTAACCTGGAATCTTGCTATACTTAGAAGGATGAAATAAAGATATGAACTATCAAATATAAAAGAATAAAAAGTGACAGGAAGAGTACAATGTAAGTCAAAGAGGAAGGGGGAGAAAATTCAGCAAGGATTGGTGATCTAATGTAAAACTAGTACAAGGAGAATGAATGATAACTGTGTTATCTTGCCATAGTTCTGCTCTGTGAATTTGTATAAAATCATTGCAGATGATTAAAAGGCCCAAATCTATAAGCTCTGAACCTTTTCAGATTCTAATTCTGTGAAAAATTAGATTCCTTATTAAAATATAGTTGGAAGTAATTTTGCATTTTCTCCCTTAGATGGCTGGTATGGAAGTTGGAAAAAAGATTTTTGCTATTAATGGTGACCTAGTTTTCATGAGACCTTTTAGTGAAGTGGATTGTTTCCTGAAATCATGTTTAAACAGCAGAAAGCCTCTCAGAGTTCTCGTGAGCACAAAACCAAGAGAGTAAGTTGTATGTTTTATTTGGGATTTTTGAAACATTCAACATAAATGAGTAGAATAAAAAAGGTAAATAAGTAAATGTCTAAATGGGATTGGGAAAGCCATAAGGACCACACTCCACTTTGTCTAGTTTATGGATGGATGAGTAGAAAAATAGGGGAAGGAAACAAACAGACAAAGGTACCCAGTGTTCTTTTTTACTTCAATTGCTCTTTTTCACTCTAATTATTATTCTTGTTATTTTTGTGTGTGTGCTAATGAAGGTGCCAGGGATTGATTTGGGTGATGAATGTACCACTATGTAATGGTACTGTAAACAATCGAAAGTACGATTTGTTTTGTATGACTGCATGGTATGTGAATATATCTCAATAAAATGAAGATTAAAAAAAAAAAAAAGCAGACTAAAAAAAAAAAAGAATAAGTAAATGTCTAGATTTAAGCATCCATTTTTTAGAATAACTAAAAGTCATTATTATCACTAATACCAGTCTTTAGATGATGGGAGAAACTACATTGCTTATGAAAAAAACAGGCTTGTAACTCAAACCAAGTAGTTTCAGTAGAAATAACACTTGCCTTTTGCTGCCCAAAGTTTCTTGGTCTGAGCTGGGTTAGGTTTGGCTTCAAGTGGAGTAAACTAGTAGAGCACTTGAGAAGAGAGAACTGGATTCCTCAATGTTCAGCTCTAAGAAGTTCTGGGGATATGAATTGATTAGACCCCTTTTATAATTATATGCTTATCTGAGATGGGGATGGGGTCAAGGGTGAAATACACTCCATGCTTGAGTATGTTTAATAGTATGTCCATACCTTAAAAAAAAAACTTTCTCTCTCTGTCTCTCTGTCTGTGTCTCTAATCTGTCTTTCCCTCCATAAATCACCTATCTATCTGTCCATCCATCCATCCGTCTGTGTGTCTATCTAATCTATCTATCATCTATCATCTACCATCACCTATCTCTAAGAGCTATCTAGGATTAGAAAATAAATCATGTTCATGACAGGAAAATTAGTACAGAATTTCTAAATATATTTTTCTTAAAATCATATCACACATAAATAACAATTAGCTTTTTGAAATTTAACAGTCATTTATTTCTAAGTATTGACACATATAAACAATTATGTATTTACAAAATGGGATCATGTTTTATATTCTACTTCACGATCTTTTTTTTTTGAATCAACAGCATATTAAGCATATACTTCTGATACATTCTCATTTCTTCTGCAGATCATTTTCATCGGTGGCCTACTGTACCCTTGTCAGGTTTACCGTGATTCATTTAACCGGCCCCTACTCTTGGACTTTAGGTTGACTCGTCTCTTCATGATTATAAATAATGCTGAGATGAACATCCTTGTGGCTAAATCCTAATTTACATATATTAGTAGTTCCTTTCTAAGGAGAAGTCAAAGGAAATAACCATTTTATAGTATTTGACACCCTGGCCTCTAAAAAACTAGTAATAATTATACTTCCACCATTATTGTATGAGAGCGCTTATTTCCTCACACCTTCCTCAGTGTTGAGGATTATCATTAATACATGATAACATTGCAAACACACTATATCTGGAGTAACTTTTCCTGGGAGTAAAAGCATTTCTAGAAACTACCAATTTATTGCTGTTCGTTTCCACATGGATGTTCTGTAGGTACTATGCAGTCTTCATCATCTCCTGCACTTGTGTCTCACCCTAAGATTGGTGGCATTGCCTTGTGCCACGTTGGCCAAGTAGAAAACATCAAAGCTGTTGTTGACTCCTTCTCTCCTTCCATTGCTTGTCAGTCCCACCTCCTAAATAATTTTCAAATTCCCTTTGTTTTAAAAACATCTTCCACCATTTTCTGAGACCTTTTAACTCCTCTGTGAAGTCTTTCTGGAACTGTCCTGATCATTAAAAATTAATTTCTCCTTCCTTCACTCTCTGAGGTTTTTTTTTTTTTTTTTTTTTTCGGTTTATTTTTTTGTTTGTTTTTACTGTATTTACTGTATTTATTTATCTGTGTTGTTTTGTCTGTTTCTCCTACAATGTTGTTTCTTCTTTAAGAGAAGGAATGATAGTATGATGCATAGAGAGTTGTACTCAGTTCCTGGCTTGATGCTTTGCTCACAGTTATTCTATAACATTTTTTTTTTAATGAATAGAAAGTAAGGAGTTGTTTTTGCTGTAAAGAAAAATGCTGAAAACTTATCTTGGTTCTCTTAGTAATCCTTTTCTGTTTAGTACCATTTAATTTTGAGTGAATAGTGATGAATGAATGCTTCTTGGAAACCTTTCAGTACAGAGAAGTATAGAAGAAAAATGCAGAAGAAAATAAGTGGTATAATTCAGCTCTTTTAATTTGAGTCCATTGCAATTTAAGTTACAAACTAAATATTGTAATGGATTATAAACTATTGAATAAAAAATTTCCATAAGTCCATGTGATAAAAATAAATGAATGAATAAATAAATGGGGGAGAAGGGACAGTTCTTTCAGTTGAATTTTGATTTGTATATGAAGATGAAATCAGGGAAATAGAAAATCAGCATCAGGTAATAGTTGTTGCAGGCAGAGTTCATCAATGGATGCTAAAATTAGTAACCAAAAGTATGGTGAGGAAGAAGGATGCTTGCATAATTTCAAAGGATCTCCCCCCCCAAAATAATTAATTATAAGGAAAAAGTAGTAAGGATACAGCTGGGAAACCTGACTTAACCCATGATCAAAGTTACCACCAGAGATACGATGCGATTAGAAGCACATAGAGGAGATTGTGAAGATGGCGGCATAGAGAGGAGAGGAAGCTAACTAATTCCCGTGGAACAACTGAAAAAAACCAGAAACAACTAGTGAATGATCCAGAATAACCGTTGGGGGGGAGGCAAACGAGACCATCCACTCATTATCCACCAACCTGAATTGGGAGGAATGCCGGAGATCACAGCATAAAATCTATAAGTAAAACCTGCAGATCCAAGTTGTGAGACCCCCTCCCCCACAGCCCGAGCTGCAAGGCCTCGTGGTGCCAGAGAGAAGCTCTCTCCCAGCAAGCGAATATAGCTCAGCTGAGCTCCAGCTGGGGTTTTAAGTAGCGAGTGTGAACTGCTCACTACAGGTGCGAATCCCCAAAAAATAGACAGTGGCTTTGGGTGATGACTGACCTTGGAGAGCTGGAGGGTCACCCTGGACTAGGTTTGAAGGGGACTATCTGTTTCTTTTTTGGCTCAGTGGAGAAAGCCCCAGCCATTTTCAGTTCCCAGTGCTGTGACTCAGAGAAGGGTGGAGATAGCGCAAACAGAGAGAGACCATTGAAATGCTAATGCCCTCCCCCTAGGGAGTCTATCTTCTCTAAGAGGAAAGGGGTGGGGCCCTTTCCATTCAGAACAAGACCCCAGAGCCTGGGGGAACACGGCCACACCTCCTCACACGAGTCAAGAATTATAGGCTATAACGTAGACACAATAATTGTAATAGTCCCTAGATTGTAAGCTCTTACAGCAGTTAACTCTATCCCTGAATTGTAAGGCCTATCTCTAAACTTTAAGATGCTGATCCCCTAGCGTATGTTGTCACAGACATTGGGACTGGCGGTTTGATGTGCTGAGCCCTCAAGCATGGGACTTGCCCTTATGAAGCTCATTACCACAAAGGAAAGTCTTAAGTTGTATGTAATGGTGCCTGAGAGTCTCCCCCTGAGTGCCTCTTTGTTGCTCAGATGTGGCCCTCTCTCTCTCTAACTGAGCCATCTCGACAGGTGGACTCGCTGCCCTCCCCCCTACATGGGACCCGACTCCCAGGGTTGTGGATCTCCCTGGCAATGCAGAGTATGACTCCCGGGGATGAGTGTGGACCCGGCATCATGGGACTGAGAGTATCTTCTTGACCAAAAGGGGGATGCAAAATGAGACAAAATAGTTTCAGTGGCTGAGAGATTCCAAATGAAGTCGAGAGGTCACTCTGGTGGACATTCTTATGCACTATATAGATAACACCTCTTAGGCTTTAATGTATTGGAATAGCTAGAAGTAAATACCTGAAACTACCAAACTCCAACCCAGCAGTCTGGACTCCTGAAGACAATTATATAATAATGTAGATTACAAGGGGTGACAGTGTGATTGTGAAGACCTTGTGGATCACACCCCCTTTATCTAGTGTATGGATGAGTGGAGGAATGGGGATTAAAAACTAAAGGACAAATGGGGTGGGATGGGGGGATGATTTGGGTGTTTTTTTTCACTTTTATTTTTTATTCTTGTTCTGGTTCTTTCTGATGTAAGGAAAATGTTCAGAGATAGACTGTGGTGATGAACGCATAACTATGTTATCATACTGTGGACAGTGGATTGTATATCATGGATGATTGTATGGTGTGTGAATGTATTTCAATAAAACTGAATTTAATAAAAAAAAAAAGAAAAAAGAATTATAGGCTAAAAAGGAGAAAAAACCCATGATTTTCAGCCATCTCCCCAGCAGGTGGGGGCACTCCTACCCAGGGTTGAACCCACAGCACAGAGCCACGCCAAGAAACCAGTGTGACAGGGAGTCTTTTCCTGCAGCACTGCTCACACACCACAATATCGGCCATGGACAGTGGCCTTGAATACACCCACAGCTGATTGTCCTGGAGCTGGGAGGGTGGAGCAGTGCGGAAGGGGGAAGTTAACGTGTCCCATTCAACCATCTTTGAAGCAGGCTGGGAACACCCCTGCACAGCCTGGTGTCCCAGGGCCTCCCTGGAGGCCGGCGCGCACTTGTGACGTGGCATGGCCCTCCCTCCCTCAGCAGAGGTCTTGGAAGAGCACAGCAGGGAATGGGGAACCACTCGGAAATCCCAGGGAACCTACGCCAATACCAAGGACTTTTGGATCAGCAGCAGAGAACAGCCTTAAATCTCTGGGAACACCTGGGAGGTTTGATTATTAAAGCTGCCCTTCCTCCCTAACCGCTCAGACGCATGCCCCTCATTTGGGGCAGACGGCACCAACAGCACACCCAAATTAAGTGCACTGAGTAGACCCCATGGGGATCAGATCCCCACATACCACTTGATAGGGTTGGGGAAAGCTGACTTGAGGGGAATAGGTGACTCATGGACGTCATCTGCTGGTTGGTTAGAGAAAGTGTTTGCCACCAAGCTGCAATTCTGACAAATTAAAGATCAAGTCAAGCAAATGCCAAGAGGCCAAAAACAACAGAAAATCTTAAAGCTTATGATAAAAGCAGACGATATGGAGAACCCAAACCGAAACACCCAAATCAAAAGATCAGAAGACACACAGTACTTGGCACAATTAATCAGAGAACTACAGACAGGCAATGAGAGCATGGCACAGGATATAAAGGAAATGAAGAAGAGCATGGCACAGGATATAAAAGACATAAAGAAGACCCTAGAAGACTATAAGTAAGATATTGCAAGAGTAAATAAAAAAATAGAACATCTTATGGCAATTAAAGAAACTGTAGGCCAAATTAAAAAGACTCTGGATACTCATAATACAAGATTAGAGGAAGTTGAACAACAACTCAGCCTCCTTGAGGACCACAGAACAGAAAATGAAAGAACAAAAGAAAGACTGGGGAAAAAAAATCGAAACAATTGAAATGGATCTCAGGGATATGATAGGTAAAATAAAACATCCAAATTTAAGACTTGTTGGTGTCCCAGAAGGGGAAGAAAAGGGTAAAGGTCTAGAAGGAGTATTCAAAGAAATTGTTGGGGAAAACTTCCCAAACCTTCTACACAATATAAATACACAAAGCATAATTGCCCAGAGAACTCCAAATAGAATAAATCCAAATAAACCCACTCTAAAACATATTCTGATCAGACTGTCAAATACTGAAGAGAAAGAGCAAGTGCTGAAAGCAGCAAGAGAAAAGCAATTCACAACATACAAAGGAAACAACATAAGACTAAGTAGTGACTATTCAGCAGCCACCATGGAGGTGAGAAGGCAGTGGCATGACATATTTAAAATTCTGAGAGAGAAAAATTTCCAACCAAGAATACTTAATCCAGCAAAACTCTCCTTCAAATTTGAGGGAGAGCTTAAATTTTTCACAGACAAACAAATGCTGAGAGATTTCACTAATAAAAGACCTGCCCAACTTCAGATACTAAAGGGAGCCCTACCGACAGAGAAACAAAGAAAGGAGAGAGAGAGAGAGAGAGAATTTTAACAGACGTATATAGAATGTTACATCCCAGGTCACTGGGACACACATCCTTCTCTTGTAATCATGGATCTTTTTCCAGAATGAACCGTATGCTGGGACATAAAAACAAGCCTCAATTAAAAAAAAAAATGAATTTGTTCAAAGCACATTCTCTGACCACAATGGAGTACAAATAGAAGTCAATAACCATCAGAGACTTGGAGAATTCACAAAGATCTGGAGGATAAAAATGAGGGGGAGATGAAAACATTCCCTGATAATCAAAAGCTGAGGGACTTCATCACCAGTAATCAATCCTATAAGAAATGCTAAAGGGAGTTGAGCAGGCTGAAAGGAAGGAACGCTAAACAATACATAAACTGTAATGATAAATCAGTGGTTTTGGACTCAATGTAAAATATGTAATTTTTGACAAGAAGTACATAAAGGTGGGGGAATGATGGAGCATAGGAACATAGTTTATATGTCATATTGAAGTTAAGTTGGTATCAAAGAAAAACAAGATTGTTATAGATTTAAGATGTTAAATTTAAGCCCCAAACACAAAGAAAGTAGCAGAGAATGTGACCATAGAGATGAAAAGTAGAGTAGGGGTTCCAAGAAGTGGGGGAAGGGGCAATGGGGAGTTAAGAAATGAGAGTAGGGTTTCTGTTTGGGGTGAAGGAAAACTTCTAGAAATGGATGTTGGGAAGGTGATAGCATTGCAACATTCTAAATGTGATTAATCCCACTAATGGAATGATAGGGAGGGGGTGGAATGGGAAGATTTAGGCTATATATGTTTCCACAATTGAAGGAAAAAAAAAAAAAGACAGTCTAAATAGATGACAATTAAATGCCAAGGATGCTCCTGGATGGGATCTGAGGATGGAGGAGAGGAGGCTCAAAGGGACACAGATGGGACACAAGAAAAAAAAAAAAAGGAAATACAGAATGTAAGCTTTATATCAATGTTGAATATCTTGATCTTCTTAGCTGCACTTAATGAGATTGCATAAAAGAATGTTCTTGTCCATGGGAAAGATATATGTGAATTATATTGTTTGTTCAAAGATATGTGCAGCTTGCTCACAGATGTTCAGAGGACAGAGCAATAGATGATGGATGATAGATAGGGAGGGAGGGAGGGAGAGAGGGAAGGAAAGAAAGAAACGGTGGTGTGACAGGATGTTAAAAGTGGTGGATCAGGGTATTGGGGGAGGGGGGTCGGGGTATGCTGGAGTTCTGTGTATGGAGTTTGTACTGTTCTTGCAACTGTTGCTGTAAGATTGAATTTATTTCAAAATAAAATTTATTAAAATAAAAAAATAAAAAACTTTAGATACAATAAAAAAAGAAGCACATGGCATTGCTTCTGTGCTATGCTTGTCAAAAATGCATAACCTCAATCTAACCATGAAAAAAACATTAGAGAAACTAAAATGAAGCAATGTTCTACTAAAATAATTGGCTAGTATTCTTCAAAAGTTTGAAGCTCATGAAAGACTGAGGAGCTGTCGCAGATAGAGGAGTCTGAGAAGATAAGACAACTAAATGTAGAAAGGGATCCTGGAATTGATCTGGGATCAAAAATCTTACATTAGTGGGAAGACTGGCACAATTTGAACAAGGATTATAATTAATCAATAGTATTGTTTCAGTGTGTTTTTTGGTTTTGAAAATTCTCCTTTGGTTACATAAGATCAAATAGTATTGGGGCAGCTGGGTGAAGGGTCAATGGGAACTCTTTGAAATATTTTTTACAACTTTGCTGTAAGTCTAAAATTATTTCAAATAAAATGTTAAAGAATTCGTCTCTGGGTTTTTATGAGTTTATTTGTAAGTTCATTTATAGTGTTGCTTTTATAAATAACAATAATTTTTTTATAAAGTACAGTATGAAAATTTGAGGATGATCCACAAAATACACATCAAACTTAACAAATAAAATTTTGTGTGAGCCTTGTGGGCTTGTTTCCAGGACCCCAAATGTAGTGGATTTTTCTTTTCTCGGTTCTCTCTGGTGAAGACCATGAACTTTATGGTTGCATGGATTCAAATCCCAGCCCTGTATCTTACTGGATGTGGGTGACTTGGAGCACGGTTATTAACCTTGAATTGACTTTGAATTAATTGAGAACCTGCAGATAAGTGCTTAGCGTAATTTCTTAATGTACTATTATGATACCAAAGCTATTGTTTGAAATGTATATTATTTATCAATAGTAATAAGCAACTTCAGTAATTTTAAGATAAATAAAAGTTATCACTTCAAAAACATAAAGGTTGCTGATTTTACCTATGAAACTTTCTAAAATATGGAGTAGTCTCTCCTATCTTAAAATGTGTACACACACACACACACACACACACACACACACACACGTAATATGGGTAATATGTTATGTTCCCTGGCCAATAAGCTGTAGGAGTCAGCTTGACCGACTTTGGCTCTGGAATAGCTGGGTGCACTGTTTATTTTATGAGCCAAAGTTCAATGTGATGGGCTAGACTGTGGCTACCCCTTCAGTCTCTTCCTGACAGTGTTAAGTCATTAAGGTAAATTGTATTAGCTTCTACTGGCAACTTTCCAGGTGGTCTGAAAGAGTGAGTGTGACTCATTACAGTAACTACTTTAGTAAGGCTTTGAGCCAGAGAGCAGCAAAAACACCACAGGAATGTCTTTCCTCTCAGCATAGTTATGACATGTTACTGTTCCTTCATCAAACTTGAGGCATGGTAAGACTGACTTTGCTGCCTACCTCTCGTTACTTTGAAGATATTTGAAAGCAGAACAGACTGGAAAGAAATAATGAGAAATGCTCCAAAACAATCGTTAGTAAAACTAAATGCCCTCTACATGGCCCTCCTAGCCCTGATTTAACCTGCAGATTCTGGTTCAGTGATCACTGACATTTCAACAGTGAGGAGGACTTTGAGGCCATCAACTTCAAACCTTTCATTTTACAGATGAAAAGATAGAAGGCCTAAATAGATTTAGACAAAGCCATAGTCATAAAATTAGATGCTAGATGACTGGGGTTGGAACCCAGTTTCCGCTTCTTCCCTCAGTGTTTGTTAGACAGTGTCTGGAACCTTAGATTCCAGGTCTGCAGGCACTTGCTTGCTGGTTGTTTCAGCATCCTCCTTAGCAAAATGGGAACAGTAAGAGAGCCCTGTGCCCAGGGGCTGCGGAGAACATTCAGTAAATCCAGATTTGTGAAGAACTCAGTGGAGTGCTTGGTAGGTTATCTGTGATGCTCTTACCTGGGTTCTCATTTTATTTTATTTCATTGTTTCTTGATTACATCAAGAGCATTTTTTATATCGTATTTCACAACTTTTCTTGAGGATGAAATATTCAATTTTTCCTTTTTTTTTTTTTAAGTTTGTGTGAAATCCATAACATTTTCTTTATATCCTTATTCTAATTTATTGTTCCTATAAATCACTCCCTCATATTTTCTTACAATAGCTGTTTATAATTTATCCAGTATCCTGATACTTAACTGTTTCTCTTTCGGGGCAAAATGACAAAAATATCAGTGGTAAATACAACATGGTTTTGTTTCCAATCTAGCTGTATTTTACACTTGGTAACATCAAGAAATTTTTCAGAAGGCTTTAGTTCTTTAGCTTCTTAATGTAGTAGATAACTTAGTACCTTATTTTCTACTGGAAATGATACATTTCTGTTCCACTTTAATTTAATTCACCCTTTAAGACGCAATGTAGTGTTCTCAACCAGGAAAACCTATTCTCCAAAGACCATTTTATGAGATGAATACCAACATTTTGACCAAAATGTATAACATGGTGTTTTGTACAAATTTTGTTAGGAAAAGTGCAGTTTTCTTGAAGATTAGAGTAGACTCAGCCTTCCATAGCAATATTATAAGGCTAGAAAGACTTTTCTCAGAAAAAAGAGTTGAGAGACCACTATGCATACCTCACAATCTGAAAATCACAACAATTCATCGTGGCCTGAAAGTTCTACGTTATTTTGGCAAAAGTGAACTCTCATTTGCATTACATAGAAGCATGAGCTGTCTCTGTATTTTTTTTCATGCTCACCAGAATATGCATTATTCCCTCTTATTTTCCTTAGCCAGTTATCTTTCATTTTCAAGTGTGTCTTTTGACAGACAGTAGTAACAAGGTTTAAATGGCTACAGCCCTGAACACCAAAAAGTATTTAACCAGGGATGGAGAGTAAATTAGTTATCTGGACTCTACCCCACCAATATACAAATCACTTCATTTTATTATAATAATATTATCAAGGTTCCTAGAACAATTTACATTTCTATCATTGAATACCTGCCACTGCTGTGCCAGCCTCATCCTTCAGACTTAAATACAGAACATGCCTTTCTTAAGTGTTAAATGCACAGTCTTGCTCACACTGCCTCCAATAGTTATTTCATAAGCTGAAAATAAGTGCTGATGCACCTAACTTCTTACCCTAATATGCCCTTAAAGTGCTGCTGAAATTTGTACCATGATTCATTCATCATCTTTTGGAAAACACTTTTGTTTCTTGGGCAGCAAGGGCTATCCGTGAAAACATATTGCATTTTATTTATTTGTCTTTCCTCTGTGCTGCAATTTATTATACTCATTTATATAGTTATGATGTTCAGTCTTCTCTCTCATTCTCTGCTTTTCATTGTTGCTATCTGATTTCTCCTCCCTTCTGTGGAGTAGCTCATTTATTACTGCCAAATTGGACCTCCTTCACCGTGTGCTTTAACAGCTTACTCTCATTCTCCAGCCCCTCATATTCTTTTCAGCATGAGTTCATTTAAAACATTTCTGTTCTTATTCAGCTTTACCTTTTGATGTATTATTATTTTAAAATTTCACTGGATAAATAATAAAGTTAATCATATTCTTAAATTATTTTGATGTAGTGTCTGACAGATCAGTTCTTTATAACTAGTGCTTTGTTCTTGTTCTTTGATAAAGCTCCCAACAGGCAGAAATGTATTAACTGTCTTTCTTTTCTATTAATTTTACAAGGAAATTTCATGGTGCAGTGATTTTTTTCTTTTGTAACAATAAATTAATGAGAGAAACTTCTATTTTATTAAGTACCGACACAGTTCCTAGCATGGTGCAGGGTGATTTGCCAGTAGTATATCTTTTAATCCCCACTGCCATCCTGCACATTATTTACACTGTCATCTTTCTGTGGAAACTCTGGCTCAGAGAAGAAAAGTTGCTCATCCAAGATACCCAACTACTAAGTGACAGAACGAGGAATCCAAGCTAGGTTTGTCTGACCCCAGAACTTGTTCTCTTTTCAGGATACTGCGTTCAGTTCAGGAACTCTGTTTTGCATGTCTCTAGGTGCTCTGTGAAGGCAGGGCCCCTGCTTGTGTCCTCAGTGTGCGTTGTCCACAGTCTTTGCCATGGTAGAACCTCGATATGTATTTATTGGATGAATGGTTAAAGGTCTGAATGACTCTTGTTTTGACCAGTCATGGCATTTTATATTCATCTTACCTTATTTTCTGATTGATCTTAGGACAGTGAAAATCCCCGATTCAGCAGATGGACTTGGATTCCAGATCCGGGGATTTGGCCCATCGGTAGTGCATGCGGTGGGAAGAGGTAAGAGATGCGGCTTGAGGGTAAATAGCCTTCCAGCATGTTTTGGATATTCCTTGCTGAACAGAAATATGTTTCAAACATCTGAAATCATATTGTTAATGATTTTTTCATGGGTCATATTTTTACTCTGTTAACTAAATGGTAATACATTCCTAAAACAGCAATGTGGATGTTTTCAAACTTAAAAATTGTAAGCCATGTTTCCAGTGTTAAAAATTTCATAATGAGATAATGACGTCTCCCAATCAAAGAATAAAGTGACTTTAAGGTTGTCTAAATGTATTTCTTTCTGACTGTAAATAAGTTCATTTTTGTTGTTAATAATTAAAAGATGTGAGTTTTCAGGTTTACAAATGATCTGTACAAGTTATAACTTGTAGTTATATAATCTCTTCATGTACCCCATAAACAATGGATATATCTCACCATAAAATTAATTTTAAATTAAATAATTACAGTGAGCAAAATTTTGTTTGTATTTTGTTTCTATTTGATAGGCAAATAAGCCATTGACATCTCTTAATATCATGTATTATTTTATTTTATATTAACACTAGTACTAATTTAAAGGAGTAATTGTTAGATCTCATTTTGCTAACTAGTAATTAACTTGCTTTTATTGTGAAAAATATCCTATAAGTATAAACAGCCATGTGTTTATCTAACAAGGGACATATATGTTTCCCAGTACTAAGAAATATAAAGCATCTTAATATGATCATCCAACATTAGTCAGGAAAATATGGAGGGGGCTTTGTTAAAAAAAAATTATCGAGAACATACAAGCTAGCTCTTTATTAGATTAAAAACTTGATTTCATTATTGTATATATGGTAAAAATGAATCTAATTTTAAAAACTTGTCTTTTTGCTGAGATGTTTAACACATACAGGTTGATAGACATTTAAGATTTTTCCTATAATTCATTAAATATTATAAAACTGAAATGGGATATTGATCCATCAAGTAACTTTCATTTCACTAGGCAATAAAGCAGTACTTCCCATTAGCAGTACTGTAAAATAACAAAGCTTGAAAGAATCAAGTTGTATCTCTTTTTTTTCCTTTTTTTAAATAAAATTTCATTGAGATATATTCACATACCATGCAGTCATCCAAAGTTACAATCTGTTGTTCACACTATCATCATATAGTTGTGCATTCATCGCCACAATCAATTTTTGAACATTTTCGTTACTCCATACAAAGTAAGAAAAATAAAAATACAGGCAAAGAAAAACACCCGAAACATCCCATACCCCTCCTCCCCCGCTATTAAGTTGTACCTGTTTCACTATTACAATATCATTTAAAGAGCAAAGTTTTTGAAATTTAATAATAGGATAGGTGTAAGTCTGTTTATTCTACTGTTTTCTTCTCAGCAGTAAAACACAGAAATGCTTGTGTGATTCTTTTTTTAGATGCATATTTAGTGAAATGATCTCTGTGTGTGTTTGCTGTAATTACACTGTAAGGAAAAGAAACTTATTTCCCACTTTCCTTCTTCAACCCTTTGCCATGGCCACACACTAGAATTTATCAATAACTGCAGCTTTCACCTTTGGAATCCAAAATTCCAGTATGCCAATTTCTGACTGCAATCTCTTATTTTTGTCTCTTATCATCTTGATTTCTTGGTTGTTCTTTTACACTCCATGAGGACCTCCAGTCTCTGGAACCCTCCTTGGCCTCCTGGTCAGTCGTGCCCTCCTCAGCCAGTGCTCAGCCTCAGGGTGGGTCACTTCAGCCACTCTTTCCAGAACTGCTAGGGCCTTCTGTCCCCTGCCCCCAGCTTCATCCAGCCCGCTTGCCTGCAGCCTTGGATCCATTTAACCGCCTTCACAACTCTTTCTCCTGCATAGGTGGAGAAAACTCACATGGTTATGGAGTTAGGACCTTCCCACTTCACGGTCTTGCTCTCTATTCTGCCATCTTTTTAAGAGTCCCTGATTAGCCCCCGTTTTTTTTCTCATAATAGCTCCCTATTTCCAAAGATGAACTTCCATCTTTCTACCTCACAGACAATGTGAGGCTACCAGGCCTGAACCCCTTAGTGTCCCATACAATTTTCTGCACATACGCATCACTGGCTGTGTCATCATCACCAGCTTTCTCCTGTCCTAGAGGAAACGATCTCCTTTCTGGAGTTCAAGGTTAATCTCTGCAAGTGCTAAAATCCAATCCCCTGAGCACCTCTGAGATTTTGTGCTGTCAGATATCCCACTCCCTGAATCTTCAAGCTTTTCTCCTTATAAATTTTTATAGTATAGGTGGTAGACATGCTCAATTCTTTCCCATGAAAATAAACAAAGAAACAAACTCTTCTTAAACTAAAACAGCAAACTCAAAATCTCTCCCTCCTCCTTGTTTTTCCTGCTAGATCCTTGTACTTCAAATGTGGTCCACACACCAGCATCTCTGGCACCACCTGGGGGCTGGTTAGAACTACAGAATCTCAGTCCCCACCCAGGGATTACTTAGTCAGAATCACATGTTAACAAGCTTGCCAGGTGATTTGTATGCACATCAAAGATTGAGAAGCAGAGCTCTCGAATAATAACACCCAAATAACTTTCATTTGTGTCATTCAGATATTAGCCCAGTGCTGTAGCCGTCTCCCCTTACTCCATCACATCTCCAAATTCTGCCTTGCAAAGCTATCAATAACATAATTGGAAAATCTAGTGGGCATTGGATTTGTCTTGTCCTTGTCTTAATTGAGCTTTCTGTGCCATTTGTTCAAAGTGATTGCTTCCTTTTGCTTAAAATGTTCATCTCTTAATTTCATTTTCCCTTTTGTTTATTTGTTTGCTTTTATTTCAAACCCTCCATATCCACCAAACATACATCCCTCTTTCCCACTCCCCCAGCCCCTTGTAACCTCTTGTGTGCTTTATGTGTCTGTGAATTTGCAATTACTAAATATTTCTTTTAAGTGACATCATACAATATTTGTCCTTATGTGTCTTACTTATTTCACTGAGCATACTGTTTTCAAAGGTCTTCTACATTGCAGCATGTCTCAGAGGTTCATTTTTTCTTAAAGCCAAATAATGATCCACTGTGTATATGTACCACATGTTATTTATTCATTTGTTGATGAACACTTGGGTTGTTTCCATCCTTTGGCTATTGTCAATAATACTGCTGTAAACACTGCTGTACAAGTATCTATTTGGATCTTTGGGTATTTACCTAGAAGCAGAATTGCCAGCTTTTAACTTTTTGAGGAACCTCCATGCTGATTAACACAGTGGCACCGTTTTAGATTCCCACCAGCAGTGCATTAGGAGTTCTAATTTCACTGCATCTTGTCCAACATTTGTTGTTTTGCCTTTTTTGATATATAATAGCCATCCTTGTTGGTGTGAAGTAGCATCTCATTGTGGTTCTGATTTGCATTTCCCTAATGACTAATGATGTTGAACATCTTTTCACATACTTATTGGCCATGTATGTATCATCTTTGGAAAATTTCCTATTCAAGTCCTTTGCCTATTTTTAAAATTCGGTTGTTTGTCTTTTTTGTTCTTGTGTTGCAGCAGTTCTTTATATGTTCTGGATAATAAGCCCTTATCTGATATTAAGCCCCTTACCTCTTGATTTCCAGGAAGGCAGTTTTCAGGTTTTTCTCCGACTCTTCCTCTACTGGCTTCTCTTCATCTATTGGCCCCTTTGCTATTGGTGCTCTCTTCCCTTCTCAGCCTACTTACTCTCCAAAAACAATCTTATTAATCCTCTCTGTTGGTGCTTTCTAAATGTCTGTTTCCAGTCCACATCTCTTTCTTGAGATATCTAATTGTTTACCAATCATATCCATCCAAATGTCCCTGCAGCACCTTAATCGTCAGTATTATCCCAACCTGAGCTTTCCATCTATGCTCTCAAACCTCTTTACTGTGTCTCTTCTCTGTTTAAATGTTTAAATGACTTCATCTGCTTAGTCACTAAATTCAGGCACAGGCATCATCCTGTATTTTAGCCTCTCCATAAACTTAAGTCACCAAACCTCAAATACTTGATCTGGTTCTTCCCTTTATCACTAATGCTACCTTAGTGCCAGCCTGGAAAATTACAGTAGATGTTTATTGGTGATTTAGGCTTTTGACTTAAACTCTGAATTATAATTCTTCAGAATGTTCATCGTACATCCATGGTAAGGTTCAAGCTCCTAGACATGGCCCATGAAGATGTCATAGTCTGGCTCTGCTTACACCTCCACCTTGATCTCTTTCACCCCACTCCCACTAGCAGCTCCCTCGTGGCCAGGGAATTTCCTGCTTCAATGCTTTTTTTTTAGGCTGGTATTCTGAGAATGTCCCAAGACTCAGTTCAATCCAGAAAACCTACTTGATATTTCTGGGACTGAATTTGAGTGGCTATCTAGAAAAAAACATCAATTGTCATCTTGAAGATAAATGATTTTCTAAATGATTTAAAATACTTCCTTTATAGGAAACACTTCTTAAAAAGGAAAGCTCTTCTAACATATTTATAAGTTTTACAATCACTTATTGGCATTAATTATTTTATTATATTTATTAATCATGCTTTGAATATGTTAATTTGCTCAGAAAATCAGATAACAATGATTAGAAGCTTCTGAAGTTCTTAATCCATAGATAGTATCTATCCAAACAAACAAAGTGGGTGGTTGTATATTATCAGGTTAATGATATTCTCTACAAATTCTCTACTGACACTTTGTATATATTCTTAACTCTTATTTTTCTTAGCAAATCCAGCTTGTTTGTAATTGCTAAGAGACTTGATTTCTTTTCCTTAAGAATTTCTTTTTTATGTGTATATTATGTTGTTGGCATTTTTAAAAAAACAGGTGAATACTATTTCAATATTTAGAGAGTTCGTAGAATAAAGATAATTAAATAAAGTATAAGTTTCTGGCTTTCTAATTTTGCCCTTAAATATATATCTTTAGAAAGTTAGATTGATGAGACATTTGAAAGGAAAAATAACTCATTAACACTGTATTGGTCACTTTGCAATATTCTTTCAAAACTGATTCTTAGAGAGGTGGGAAAATATTCTGTTAATCACAGTTTGAATGGCAAGTTAAAAGCACACTCTGAAATTAGATTTTAGCAATTTACCCATTTATGTTTAAAGGAACTGTGGCTGCAGCAGCAGGTCTTCACCCTGGACAGTGTATTATCAAGGTAAATGGAATCAACGTCAGCAAAGAGACACACGCCAGTGTCATTGCCCACGTGACTGCCTGCAGGAAATACAGGCGGCCAATGAAGGTAAACTGCCCTTCCCCGTAAGGCCGCCCTTCCACTCGAGTCCTGTCCGACCGCTGCATGGATCCAGCAGAACACTTCCTTAGGGGACCCAGGGGAGAACATAGGGGAGTGCCAAAGATGAGTGTGGTTTCCAAGTCTAAGCTCACATCTAAAAGCAGTATTGTAAATCTCATAATGATAATTTTATCTGCATAATTGTGATTGCTTGTGTTTAAAGGATTACATGGTATTGTAACAGTGTTACACCTATTTAAAAAGGCTTCTGGGGTCTTTCTTTCTCCCTTCCTCCCTCCCTTCTTCCCTTCCTTCCTTCCTTTTGTAATAAGAATTTTCAAAGGTTAACGGTTTATCAAATGAAATTGAAAACTTTGAACTGTTTCCTTGACCTTTTTAATTGCTTTATAATATTTAATGATTATTGTGTCTGTATTGATTATAAATGCTTATATTTTTTATTGCAAGATTACAGTGAAAGAGTAAAAATTCTAACTGTTATAGGGTCTGTGATTGAATTTTGGTTACATATATTTAGGTAAATGGATTTCACTTTTAAAAGAAAATACCAAAATGCACTTGCAATTGCATAAAATTTTAAACACTATCCTTTGATCAAAATTTCAAGTGCCATTGAAAAAACAAAATTACAATCCTAATTCATATTCAGAGCTTATTAATGTATGAAGTAACAGTGAGACTGTAAGAGAAAGTCCTCTGTGTAATTAACTAAATGTGAAGAAACTTTGAAGGAGAGACGTTGCGATTTTTCTGTCATGAATGGTGAAGTACTCTTTTCTGGATTTGAAACTGTGAGTTTGTGTCATAGGCTGAGACTGATGTCCTGTGAAATATGGAACCTACAAGAAAACAGCTGATCAACTTTGCTTACTAATAAGGTCAAAACTAGCATAGCAAATTGAAATTCACATGTGGACACACAGATTATTCTGGTTGACAGTAGCTTAATAAATATTTGTTGAACTTTATTTTTGAATAAATTAAAAAAATAAGACACTTCTGAAATATCAAACCTTTCCCATTCTGTCAGAATTTTAATAAGTAGCCAAAATGATTTGAGTTTTATTCCTTTCCATTTTCCCTGCCTGCCTTCTTGAGGAGGTGTTGATCATTGAAAGGAGTGAAAGGCAGGTAGGCAGAAGACATAACAAAAGCATTAAATGGACAGAAAAATACACTACATGAATAACACATTGTATCAGTTATCCATTGCTGCAGAATGAACAACCCCAAAACTTAGTGACTTAAAACAGTTGATTGATGATTGATTATTTCTCTTGATTCTGAGGGTTGACTGGTTGGTGGTTCCCATGGAGGTCACTGACGTGGCTGCCTCTGCTGGGACCTGAGTGGGCTGGTCGGTTTTCCCTGTGGTGGCCTCCTAGGAGTTCCCCGTAGCATCTTGTTCTCCACAGCCCCTTCTTGTGGCCTCCCTTCCCAGGCTCTAGCAGGGTGGTGTGGAGTTTCTTTCTGCACAGTGGCTGGAGTTCAAGAGGGAACATTACAATGGATAAATCCTCACATGCATCATGCTTGCTAATATTCCATTTGACAAAGCAAGTCATGTGGCCAAGCCCAGAGTCAGTGTGGGAAGGAACCAAAGAGTGGATACTAGGAGGTGTGATTCATTGGAGGCCACAACAGATGGCTGCAATGTAATTGAATGATAAAATGTTAACAAGCTTTTTAATGATTTATAGGAATACAATAATAAAACACAATTTTGAAGCTACTGCAAGAGAAAAATGGATAACACACATAATACCATACTCCAATAATGCAGTTAAATTTATTATCTTGTCTAGGAAAAGTATAAACTTTAAAGTAATGCAACCCTGAAGCATTTACTTGGTAGCTTCCTTATTCCTTTTGTTTCTCCAAATAAGACTGGAATTGCTGTTTCTATTTAATACAGGCTGATTTATATATGGGAGGATTAAAAGATATAATGACTTGGGAACCCAAAGAGAAGAAAGATGTTTTTCAAATTTTCATATTGTTGTGATTCAAGAAAGCATCAATATATTAAAATAAACACAACTTTAAGGTGATCATTTAAATGGTCTGTACAATCACAGATAATTATTCTGTCAGAAAAATGTCCATCTAACAGACATTAATTTTTAAGTATAATTTATAATTCGTCTTGAGGTATATTTGAGGCATTTAAATAAGATAGTTGGGAGGTACATCTTATTTTAAAAGTTGCATTTGGAAGATAAAATTTTAAGCTTAAAATTAGTTAAACAAGACCTTCAGGAAGATGGTGGAGCAGGTGAAGCAGAATGGGCTTCTCTTCCGTGAAAGCAACTAGAGAGGGCAGGAGGATGCCCAGGACCACAGTTTCAGGGTGTGACTGGCATAGGGGGTCTCCCACAGTACATGGAGGGGACATTGACAAAAATGCGAGTGAATGCAGCTCGAGGGACCAGGTGAGTTTGTTCTGGCTGGATCCACCTTCCAGGGCTGGCAGTAGCGAGACCACCACAGGACAAGGGAGTGAGCAGCGGCTCTCCATGCCTGTGCACTTACCTTGGCAGTTAGCTTGAGAAGAGATTCTCCACAGCCAGATGACTGGGAGCTCCCATGAGGGAATCCACTGAAGTCCGTGAGGTGGGGAGCACCAGCAAGAAGCAGGGAAAGGAGAGGGTGCCATGTGATGATCAGAAGCTCTTCCCACACTCCAGAGACTCACGGGCACACTGCATATAGCAAGCGGGACATGTTCGATCTCCAGGGTGCATTTGCGTGGACTCCTGCCTAACTGCTCAGGGCCCACATCACAGCCCCAGGGCAGGCAGTCCCTAGAGCACACGGACAACTGGTGCACTGGTTCCCCGCTGGTCTAGATCCTGCCCACCAATCGAGAGAAGTTCACGGAAGACTGACTTGAGAGCGCCACCTGGTGGTAGGACTGGGGAACTGCACTCCAGCAAGCTGAAGCGTTCCCAAATTATATATAAATGCTCAAATAATCCTACATTTCCCAAAATAACCTTATCAAGATAAGCAAATGCCCTGAAGCCAACAGAAAATCACAAAGCCACCTGAAGAATCTGGAAGATATGGACAAGACAAATGAACAAATCAAAAAGCCAGAAGAGACACAAAATTTGGAGCAATTAATTAAGAAGTATAAACAAATCTCCAGAACAACTTCAGCAATATGGCTAAAGATATAAAGAAGATCAAGAATACTCTAGAAGACCATAAAGAAGAATTTGAAAGAGTGAATAAAAAAATAACAGGCCTTATGTAAATAAAAGACACTGTGGATCAAATTAAAAATATACTAGAGACACACAACAGTACATTTGAAGAGGCAGAAGAAAGAATAGGTGAGCTAGAAGATAGGGCAATCAAATTTGAATGTACAAGAGAACAAATGGTGGAAAAAAGAAAAAAAATTGAAATGGAGTTCAGAGTAATGATGTACAACATGAGGCGAGCAAATATAAGAATCATTGGTGTCCAGAAGGAGACGAGAAGGGTAAAGGGCTAGGAGGACTGTTTCAAGACATAGTTGAGGAAAACTTCCCAACCCTTTTTAATGACATAAATATGTAAATCAAAGATGCCAAACAACCTCCAAATAGAATAAATCCAGATAAACATACTCCAAGATATATACTGATTAGATTGTCAAATGCTGAAGTGAAGGAGAAAGTTCTGAGAGCAGCATGAGAGAAGCGATTCACCACATACAAGGGTAACAACATAAGACTAAGTACTGACTACTCAGCAGGCACGATGGAGGCAAGAAGGCAGTGGTATGACATATTTCAGTTTCTGAAACAGAAAAGGTGCCAGCCAAGAATTCTTTATCCAGCTAAACTCTTCTTCAAAATTGAGGGAGAACTTAAAATTTTCATAGGCACACAAATGCTGAGAGACTTTGTTAACAAGAGATCTACCCTGCAAGAAATACTAAAGGGAGCTCTACCAGCTGAGAAAAAAAGGAAGGAGGGAGAGGATTGGAGAAGAGCATAGAACTGAAGAATATTAGTAAGAGTAACTTAAAGGGAAAAAAAAGAGAGAGAGGGAAAAAAATAGATCTAACAACTGAAAATGAAAGGATAAGATGACTGGCTCAAGAAATCTCTTCACAGTAAGAACTTTGAATGTGAATGGATTAAACTCTCCAATTAAAAGATACAGACACAGAGAATGGATTAAAAAGTATGACCCATCGATATGCTATTTACAAGAGAATCAGATCTTGTGATACAAAGAGACTGAAAGTGAAAAGATGGAAAAAAATATTTTATGCAAGCTGCAACCAAAAGAAAGCTGGGGTAACTATGCTAATATTGGTCAAAATAGACTGTAAATGCAGAGATCTCGTAAGAGACAAATAAGGGTACTATATATTAATAAAAGGGACAAATCACCAAGAAGAAATAACAGTCATAAATGTTTATGCACCCAATCAAGGAGCTCCAAAATACATGAGACAAACATTGGCTAAACTGAAGGGAGCAATAGACACATCTACAATAATAGTGAGAGACTTCAATAAACCACTGTCTTCTAGAGAGAGAACAACTAGACAGAGGACCAATAAGGAAACTGAGAACCTAAACAACATGATAAATGAATTGGACTTAACAGACACATATAGATCATTACATCACAAAGCACCAGGATATACATTATTCTCTAGTGTCCATGGAACTTTCTCCAAGATAGATCATATTCTGGGGCACAAAACAAGTCTTAATATATTTAAAAAGACTGAAATTATTCAAAGCCCATTTTCTGACCACAATTAAATGCAACTAGAAATCAACAACCACCAAAGAACCAGACCTTTCACAAATATATGGAGGTTAAACAACATACTCCTAAACAACCAGTGGGTCAGAAAGAAATTGCAAGAGAAACTGGTAAATATCTACCAACAAATGAAAATGAGAACACAACATATCAAAACCTGTGGGATGCAGTGAAGGCAGTCCTGAGAGGGAAATTTTAGCTCTAGATGCATATATCAAAAAGCAAGAAAGAGCAAGAACCAATGACCTAACTGAACAACTGAAGAGGTTAGAGAATGATCAGCAGACTAACCTTAAAGTAAGTAGAAGAAAAGAACCAACAAAGATTAAAGCAGAAATAAATGAGCTGGAGAACAAAAAAACAATAGAATAAATAAACCAAAAGTTGGTTCTTTAAGAAGATCAACAAGATTGACAGGCCCTTACGTAGACTGACAAAGTAAAAAAGAGAGAAGTCCCAAATAAACAGAATCAGAAACGAGAAGGGGATAATTACTACGGATCCTGAAGAAATTTTTTAAAAAATCGTAAGAGGATACTATGAACAACTGTATGCTAACAAGCTAGACAATTTAGAGGAAATGGACAATTTCCTGGAAACATATGAATAACCTAAACTGACCAAAGAAGAAACAGAAGACCTCACAAACCAATCACAAACTAAGAGATCCAGTCAGTCATCAAAAATCTACCTACAAATAACAGCCCAGGGCCAGATGGCTTCACAGGGAAATTTTACCAAACTTTCCAAAAAGAATTGATGCCATTACTGTTCAAACTCTTTCAAAAAATTGAGGAAAAAGGAACACTACCTAACTTGTTTTATGAGACTAATATTACTCTGATACCAAAACCAGATAAAGGTACTACAAAAAAAGGACAAGTGTAGACCAATCTCCCTAATGAATATAGATACAAAAATCCTTAAGAAAATGTTTGCAAATCGAATTCCAGGGCACCGTAAAAGAACTATGCACCACAACCAAGAGGGTTTCGTTTCTGGCATGCTAGGGTGGTTCACTATAAGAAAATCAATAAATGTAATCCAACACATTAACAGATCGACAGGGAAAAATCAAATGATCATCTTGATAGACGCTGAAAAAGCATGTGACAAAATTCAACATCCATTTTTGATAAAAAACAGTTCAAAAGGTAGGAATTGGGGGAAACTTCCTCAATATGATAAGGGGCATATATGAAATACCCACAGCCAGTATAGTACTCAATGGTAAGAGGTTGAAAGCCTTTACCCTAAGATCAGAAATCAGATAAGGGTGCCCACTGTCCCTCTATTATTCAACATTGTGCTGGAAATTCTAGCCAGAGCAATTCACCAAGACAAAGAAGTAAAAAGGTATCTAAATTACAAAGGAAGAAGTAAAATTGTCCGTATTTGCAGATGATGTAATCTTATATTTGGAAAATCCTAAGAATTTGATGACCAAGCTACTTGAGCTAGTAAAAAAAATTCAGCAGAGTGGCAGGATATAAGATTAATGCACATAAGTCAGTAATGTTCCTATATGCTAGTAATGACGTAACTGAAGAGGCAGTCAAAATTCCACTCACAATAGCAACTAAAAAACACAAGTACCTAGGAATAACTTAACCAAGGACATAAAAGACCTCTACACAGAAAATTACAAAATTTTACTAAAAGAAATGAAAAAGGACCTAAATAGGTGGAAATATATTCTGTGCTCATGGATAGGTAGACTAAATGTCGTTAAGATGACAATTCTACCCAATACAATTCTATGTATTCAATGCAATCCCAATCCAAATTCTATCAACGTACTTTGCAGACTTGGGAAAGTTAGTTATCAAATTTATTTGGAAGGGAAAGGGGCCTCAAATAGCCAAAGCATCCTAAAAAAGAAGAACAAAGTGGGAGGACTTACACTCCCAGACTTTGAAGCTTACTATAAAGCCACAGTGGTCAAAACAGCATGGTATTGGCACAAAGATAGACATATTGGTCAATGGAATCGAATTGAGAGTTCAGAAATAGACCCTCAGATATATGGACAACTGATTTTTTATAAGGTCCCCAAATCCACAGAATTGGAAGAGAACAGTCTCTTCAACAAATGGGTCTGGGAGAACTGGATAGCCATAACAAAAAGAATGAAAGAGGTCCCCTACCTCACACCCTCTACAAAAATTAACTCCAAGTGGATCAAAGACCTTCACGTAAGAGACTGTACAATAAAACTCTTAGAAGATAATATAGGGAAACATCTTCAGGATCTAGTAGTAGGTAGTAGCTTCTTAGACCTTACACCCAAAGCACAAGCAACAAAAGAAAAACTAAATAAATGAGAACGCCTCAAAATCAAAAGCTTTGGTACCTCAAAAAACTTTGTCAGAAAGGTGAAGAGGCAACCAACTCAATGGGAGAAAATATTTGGAAACCGTATATTTAATGAGACTGATATCCTTCATATATAATGAAATCCTACAACTCAACAACAATGGTATAAACAGCCCAAATATAAAATGGGCAAAAGATATGAAAAGGTATTTTTCTGAAGAGGAAATACAAATGGCTAAAAAAACATGAAAAATTGTTCGTCTTCACTAGCTATTAGGGAAATATAATTCTCACAATGAGATACCAACTCACACCAATAAGAATGGCTGCCATTAAACAAATAGGAGACATTAAATGCTAGAGAGGATGTGGAGAAATTTGAACTCTTATTCATTGCTGGTGGGAATGCATAATGGTAGAGCCTCTGTGGAAGACAGTTCCGTGGTTTCCTTGAAAGCTAGATATTGAACTACCCTACAATCCAGCAATTCTACTTCTCAGTATATACTTTGAAAGATATTACTTTTTTGCATATTTGTTATATCTCACAATAAAGAAATAACTGAAACTGTGGAACTGTAACCCACAATATTCTTTGAAAATTGCCCTCTAGCTACTTATTAAATTACATTTGGAAAGTTATCACTTCTGTGTATATATGTTATATTCTACAATAAAAAAGGATTAAAAAATTAATCCTTAATTAAACAGTATCATTGTCTGACTTTCTCTTAGATTTTGATAATGATTTTCTGTCTGTTTCTAACATTATTCTTTTAAAAACACCTAGAAAAATAAATGATAGAGTCAAGTCTTCTTTGGAAGCAGGTTTGTGTAATGGATATGCATTTCAGGAAGCACTAATACATCTGAAACTTTTCTCTCCACTCGTTTCCAGCAAGATTCCATACAATGGGTTTATAACAGCATCGAAAGTGCTCAAGAAGACCTTCAAAAATCCAACTCCAAACCCCCAGGAGATGAAGCAGGAGATGCTTTTGACTGCAAAGTAGAAGGTGGGCTCCTTCTTTTTCTCATTTGCTTTTTTTTTTTTTTACTTTTTATTTTGAAATAAATTCAAACTTACAGGAACAGTTGAAAAAATAATACAAACCACACACACAGAACTCCAGCATACCCCATCCCCCCTCCACCAATACCCAGATCTACCAACTTTAATATTTTGTCACTTTACCATTTCTTTCTTTCCCTCCCTCCCTGCCTATCTGTCATCCATCATCTATTGCTCTGTCTTCTGAAAATTAGAGAGCAAGTTGCACACATCCTTGAACAAATAGTATAATTCACATATACATTTTCTGTGAACAAAAATATTCATTTATGTAATCCCATTAAGTATAGTTAAGAAGTTCAAGAAATTTAATGTTGATATAAAGCTTACATTCTGTATTTCATTTTTTCTTAGGTCCCAATTGTGTCCTTTTGAGCCTTTTCTCCTCTGTTCTTAGATCTCATCCAGGATCATCTATGGCATTTAATTGTCATTATCTCTTTAGACTTTTTTTTTCATATGTGGAAACATATATACAACATAAATCTTCCCATTCCAACTCCTCCCAAGCATTCCATTTAGTGGGATTAATCACATTCACAATGTTGCAATGCCATCACCTTCCCACCATCCATTACTAGAAATTTCCCTTCACCCCAAACAGAAACCCTACACTCATTTCTTATTTATTAACTCCCCCTTGCCCCTTCCCCCAATTCTCGTAACCTATACTCTACTTTTCATCTCTGTGATCATATTCTCTGTTACTTTCTTTGTGTTTACCGTGGGGCTTAAATTGAACATCCTAAATCTATAACAATCTTGTTTTCTTTGATACCAACTTAACTTAAATAGGACACATAAACTATGTTCCTGTACTCCTCCATTCCCCCACTTTTATGTAGTTCTTGTCAAAAATTACATATTTTACATTGAGTCCAAAACCACTGATTTATCAGTACACTTTATATATTTTAGATCCTGTAGGAAGTAAATAGTGGCGTTACAAATCAAAAATACAGTAGTATTGGTATTTATATTTACCATGTGATCTTTACTGGAAATCTTTATTTCTTCCTGTGGTTTCAGTCAATTGTTTAGTGTGCCTTCCTTTCAGCCTGCACAATTCCCTTTAGCATTTCTTATAGGACTGATCTACTGGTGATGAAGTCCCTCAGCTTTTGATTATCTGGGAATGTTTTCATCTCCCCCTCATTTTTAAGCTCCCGGTGTTTGTGAATTTTCTAAGTCTCTGATGGTTATTGACTTCTAATTGTATTCCATTGTGGTCAGAGAATGTGCCTTGAATAATTTCAATTTTTTTAAATTTATTGAGGCTTGTTTTATGTCCCAGCATATGATCTTTTCTGGAGAAAGTTCTGTGATCACTGGAGAAGAATGTGTATCCTGGTGATTTGGGATGTAATGTTCTATATATGTCTGTTAAATCCAATTTATTTATCAGATTGTTTAGGTTTTCATTTTCCTTATTGGTCTTCTGTCTGGTTGATCCATCTATAGGAAAGAGTAATGTATTGAAGTCTCCCACAATTATTGCAGAAACATCCATTGCTTCCTTTAGTTTTGCTAGTGTTTGTCACATGTATTTTGTGGCACCACGATTGGGTGCATAAACATTTATGATTGTTATTTCTTCTTGTTGAATTGCTCCTTTTATTAGTATGTAGTGGCTTTCTTTGTCTCTCATAACATCCTTGCATTTAACGTCTATTTTATCTGAGATTAATATTGCTACTCCTGCTTTGTTTTGGCTGTAGCTTGCATGAAATATTTTTTCTATCCTTTCAATTTTTTTGTGTCCCTGTGTCTATGATGAGTCTCTTGCATGCAGCATATTGATGGTTCATATTTTTTGATCCATTCTGCCAATCTATATCTTTTAATTGGGGAGTTTAAACCATTTACATTCCATGTTATTACTGTGAAGGCATTTCTTGAATAAGCCATCCTGTCCTTTGGTTTATGTTTGTCAGATATATTTTTTCCCCTCTCTTTCTTATTGTCCTTTAATGAACCAACATTGAATCTCTTTAGTACTGAACCTTTCTCTAAATCTCTCCCTCCTTTCTTTGTTTCTCTGTCAGTAAGGCTTCTTTTAGTATCTGAAGTAGGGCAGGTCTTTTATTAGCAAAATCTCTCAGCATTTGTTTTTCTGTGAAAAATTTAAGCTCTCCCTCAAATTTGAAGGTGAACTTTGCTGGATAAAGTATTCTTGGTTGGAAATTTTCCTCTCTCAGGATTTTAAATATGTCATGCCACTGCTTTCTCACCTCCATGGTGGCCGCTGAGTAGTCACTACTGAGTCTTATGTTGTTTCCTTTGTATGTGGTGAATTGCTTTTCTCTTGCTGCTTTCAGCACTTGCTCCTTCTCTTCGGTGTTTGACAGTCTGATCAGAATATGTCTTGGAGTGGGTTTATTTGGATTTATTCTATTTGGAGTTTGCTGGGCATTTATGCTTTGTGTATTTGTATTGTATAGAAGGTTTGGGAAGTTTTCCCCAACAATTTCTTTGAATACTCATTCTAGACTTTTACCCTTCTCTTCCCTTTCTGGTACACCAATGAGTCTTACATTTGGACATTTTATTTTATCTATCATATCCCTGAGGTCCATTTCAATTGTTTCAATTTTTTTCCTCATTCTTTGTTAAGTTCTTTCATTTTCTGTTGTGTGGTCCTCGAGATTGCTGAGTCGTTGTTCAGCTTCCTCTAGTCTTGTACTATGAGTATCCAGAATCTTTTTAATTTGGTGAACAATTTCTTTTATTTCCATAAGATCATTTATTTTTTTATTTACTCTTGCAATTTCTTCTTTATGCTCTTCTACGGTCTTCTTCATGTCCTTTATATCCTGTGCCACGCTCTCGTTTGTCTTTAGTTCTTTGATTAATTGCTGCAAATACTGTGTCTCCTCTGATCTTTTGATTTGTGTGTTTGGGTTTGGGTTATCCATAGCGTGTGGTTTTTTCATGTGCTTTAAAATTTTCTGTTGTTTTTCGGCTCTTTGCATTTGCTTTACTTGATCGGGTTCTTTTAGAATATGAAGGATTATTCAAACACTAATTCTAATTTGTCAGATCTACAGTTTGGTGGCGTACACTTTCTCTAACCAGCAGATGGCGTCCGTGGGTCACCTATTCCCCTCAAGTTAGTTCTCCCCTACTTTGTCTTTGTGATGTGTGGGGGTCTGATTCTTGTGGGGTCCAATTGGTGCACCAAGTTTGGGTGTGTTGTTGGTGCTGTCTCCCCTGAATTTGGGGTGTGTTCTGTACGGTTAGGGAGGCAGGGCAGCTTTAATAATGAAACCTCCCAGGTGTTCCTGGAGATTTAAGGCTGTTGCAAGAGTCTAAACCTTCATTTCAGTCTCGCCACAGATTGTCTCTGCCGCTAACCCACAAGTCCTTGGTATTGGCGTATGGTCCCTGTGATTTCCGAGTGGGTCCCTCTTCCAAGCCATGCCCTTCTAGGGTCTCTGCTGAGGGAAGGCTGTGCTACGTCACAAGTGTGCGCCATCCCTCAAGGGAAGTTCTGGGCCGCCAGGCTGTGTAGGTGCGTTCCCAGCCTGCTGTAAGGATGGCTGAATGGAGCATGCTAATTTCCCCTTTTTGCACAGTTCCGCCTTCCCAGCTCCGGGACATTTAGCTGTGGGTGTGCAAAAGACTATTGTCCACACCCGATATTGTGGCGTGTGCTGGAAACACTTCCTGTTACACTGGTTTTTTTGCTGCGGCTCTGGGCTGTGGCACCTGCACTGGGCAGGAGTGTTCCCAGCGCACTGGAAAGATGGCTGCAAGGGGCATTGTTATTTTCCCCTTTTGGCTCACCTCTGCCTTCCTCTCTCCAAGACATTTAGCAGTGGGTGTGCAAAAGGCTATCTTCCATGCCAGATATTGAGGCGTTCACACAGCCTGTTCCTGCCGCGCTTCACTGTGCGGTTCTCTCTGCCGTATCTGCAGCCGCTTTTGGGTTTTTTTTTAAAAGTACTAGTCAGCCTCCAAACGCCAACCCAGTTTCCCCACACCGCCACATGGCTGCCGGACATTCAGCAGACTTACTCATTTCAGAACACAGACTTACTCATTTCAGAACGCAGACTCCCGATTTCACCAAGTGCACAGTCCCTGTGAATTTAGCAGACCTTGTCCAGCTGGTGCATCACTGGAACTGGTGTTCTGGGTCACTTTCTGGATTTTATCTAGTATTTTTCATGGAGGTGTTCTTTTGCCCTGTCTCTCCTAGCTGCCATCTTAGGTTCTCCTCCTCCTCATTTGCTTTTGTCTTATTTTTCATTGTGCCTCTGCCTAGTCCGAATTATTGAAAGTCTTATGTATTCAAGCCACTTTGTCATTATCGCCATGTATACCAATTACATAAGTAATAGTAGCTAGTAGCTAACATGTAATAACTATATCTTGTCAGACACTTCATTAGATGTTTTGCGTTCATCATCTCATTGAATCATCAGAAAAGAAAATTTCGTAATGTAGATATAATTGTCAACATCCTCTTCTTACAGATGAGGAAATTGAGGCCTGTAGAGGTTAAGTGACTTGCCCAAGCTAGCATGTGGTGGAATGAAGATTCCAACTCAAGTTATGATCTGTTACCTTGTGTTGAGTTGAAATGCTGTTTAGGACCTGCTATTCTGATGTGGTTTGCAGACCAGAAGCAACAGCTTCCCTGGGGAGCTGGGGAGAAAGGCAGAATCTCAGCCCCGTCAGATCTGAAATAGAATCTCCATTTTTAACAAGCTGTGATCTGAATTCACATTAAAGCTTGAGAAGCAGTGGTTTAGAGATCCATAGTTCCATTAAAAAATGTTTTCTTGATTCTAGCACCTTACTGTGGTGTTCTATCATTAGCAGCAACAGAAAGGGGCAAACTAATAACGTGAAAATGAGAGGGGGTGGGGAGAGAGCACTGTTGAGAGATCTTTTGATAAGGATTCCTCTCTTTTCTGTTTTCTCAGTAGAGCAAACCAGCAAATTGCTGTGTTTAGTGGTTTCTTTTCCAAAGGTGAAGAGACTGAGGCAATTACATTTGTGTCAGCATTGAACAAGTATCTTGAATTATTGTTTCAAAACTTTTTCACAGAAGCTCTTGAATCCTCTCTGATATTTTCCTGGTATCTTTCCATCATATTGTTAATGGATGTCTCTGGACATTTTAGTCATGCTGTTAGATTCTTCCAAACTAGCCCAGCTGGATAATTCCTTATATATCCTGGTCAAATGGGAGTATGTAGGCAAAGCTGCGTTTGCCTCCACTCCTGGACAGCCATGTTATTGGATCCTCCCTAGCAAAGTCATGGGCAGTAGTCAGAAATGTATCAGCCCTGTGTTGAAGCAGTAAGGTTGGTATTATCAATCTTTCTTATTTATTCAAACCAGGCCAAATCTCAGAACTCTATACTAAATCTTGTATTCAATTATTTGGAGTTTGTTTTTAAAAGTCACCAGTGGTGCCACATTGGAACATTACACTGGGTTGATATGATGCTTTGGAAATTGATTTCTGGCTATTCTGGGACTTAATTATTTAAAGGAAACCCATGTTTTAGTTTGCCAGAGAGCTGTAACAAAGTAACACAGAGTACCTGACTTAAATAGCAGAAATTTATTGTCTCACCCTTCTTGAGGCTGGAAGTCCAAAATCAAGGTGTCAGCAGGGCAGTGCTTCCTCTTAAAGGGGAGACTGTTCCTGCCTCTCCCCTGGCTTGGTGGGTGGCTGGCTGGCCGGGGTGCTCCTTGACTTGTGGCAGCATCACTCAGTCTCTGACGCCATCACACGGCCATCTCTCTCCCTCCCCTCTGCGTGCTCTCTCGCCCTCTCTCTCTCTCTCTCTCTCTCGCTCTCTCTCTCTCTCTGTCTCCCTCTTTCTTCAAGTGTCCAAATTTCTCTCCTTATAAGGACACTAGTCATAGTGTATTAAGACTCCCCTAATCCAATTTGGCCTCATCTTAACTAATAATATCTCTGTAGATGCTGTTTACAATTAACTTCACATTCATAGGACCAGGGCTTAGGGCTTAGGACTTGAGCGTATCTTTTTTGGGGGACACTGTTTGTTCCAGTTTGCTAATGCTGCCAGGATGCAAAACACCAGAAATGGATTGGCTTTTATAAAAGGGGGTTTATTTGGTTACACAGTTACAGTCTTAAGGCCATAAAGTGTCCAAGGTAACAACACATCAGCAAATCAGGTACCTTCACTGGAGGATGGCCAATGGCGTCCAGAAAACCTCTGTTAGCTGGGAAGGCACGTGGCCTGGCGTCTGCTACAAAGTTCTGGTTTCAAAATGGCTTTCTCCCAGGACGTTCCTCAAAAATGTCACTCTTAGTTGCTCTTGGGATGTTTGTCCTCTCTTAGCTTCTCTGGAGCAAGAGTCTGCTTTCAACGGCCATCTTCAAACTGTCTTTCATCTGCAGCTACTCTCTCAGCTTCTGTGCATTCTTCAAAGTGTCCCTCTTGGCTGTAGCTCCTCTTCAAAATGTCACTCTCAGCTGCACTGAGTCCCTTCTGTTTGCCAGCTCATTTATATGGCTCCAATAATTTAATTCAGACCCACCCAATGGGCGGGCCAGCGCCTCCATGGAAATTATCCAGTCAGAGTCATCACCCACAGTTGGGTGGGGCACATCTCCATGAAAACACTCAGAGAATTACAATCTAATTAACACTGATAGGTCTGCCCACACAAGATTACATCAAAGATAATGGCGTTTGAGGGGACATAATACATTCAAATTGGCACACTGTTCAATCCATAGCAACCAATGTTCTACTTTTGCCTATATAATATTTACTGTTTCTGCAATTCTAGAGCTTCATTGTTATAAGTAAACTAATATTATATTTTTGCTTATTTAATATTTACTTTTATGAATCTAAACAGCTTTTACTTTGAGAGTGTTTTTTACCCACTGACTACTGTATGTAGGTCAAAAAGTTATACACAGACATTCAGATGAAAATATTATTATAATGAGTAATGAAAAAGTTTCTCAATGTGCAAGATACTGTTTGGGAACATTTGGGCACCTGTCTCCCAAAAGAAGAACTCTTAGATCTCCTTTCTGCTTCTTCAGTATGGCCTTCTTTATCCTTTTTTGCTACTTTGAGAAAATACATATCCAATGTTTGAGGCAATTTTAGAAATCCTAATTTATGGGATGCATGCTTTTAATGAGAAAACTACATAATCGTGCATATAGTGTTTATATTGGTGTAAATGTGTATACATATGGTCCACAGATTAAAGTAGATGTGCAAAGATTAAACTAGTCATGTTAGAGAGGTAAGATTTGGAATCACTGAAGCATATGTTTGGTTGGTTGCTTGCTTTTTTCCAAAATGGTCTAATTTTTTAAAAAATATAACAAGAATAGACACTTTCATTTAGTACATCAGATTTAGCCATCCATTAACGAACTCTTTAAAAGTTAAGTGAAGAGGCCCAGAATTAAAGCAGCTAGCTAACCCTTTCTGGATTTACTGAGTTAAACGTGCCTTTATTCCAGAGGTAATCGACAAGTTTAACACCATGGCCATCATCGACGGGAAGAAGGAGCACGTGAGCCTGACGGTGGATAACGTGCACCTGGAGTATGGGGTGGTGTATGAGTATGACAGCACGGCTGGGATAAAGTGCAATGTGGTGGAGAAGATGATCGAGCCCAAGGGTTTCTTCAGCCTAACTGCCAAGGTATAAATGATCCTGGGAAAAGAGGTCTGTGTTCTAAAGAAAACAACTGAAGTACCCCACCACCACCATCAACAACTTTAAAAAATAGCTGTGCGTGTTGCAGCTGCCAGCTCTTCAACTTCTTTTTAGTTTTTTCCCCCATGACTCATTATGCATACAGTCTTCCTTTTTATTGGTCCTATTTGGAAGGCAGCATAAAATTAGATGGAACTTTTGTCTAGGAGAGTGTTAGTTGATATGGTGAAGGCTTCACCACGTTTAAGTTTGCTGTCTCTTAATTCAGCATCGTGAATACCTTTCAGATGGTTTTCATGACAGGTGGTGGTGCTTTTTTTAAGGCACGTGATCCTATGAAGAGTATTTGAAATAGTGAAATACGTGACAGAATATCAAATTCTGTTAAGTCTCATGTTTATTTCATGAGGCCAGTTTATGAAAGAATCTGCAAACATTTGTGTAATTCTTGGTTGGGAAGGACATCATCATAAGGGCAGAAGGACATCATCATCTAAAACGAGACAGGGAGACAGGATGGGGGTCATCATCAAATGAATATAACATATGGGAAGGGAGATGACCCTGGGCTTGCTTTTCATGCCCTTTCTACATGGTAAATCGATCAGATTCCTACTGTATCCTCCATAGGCCTGTGCTTTAATGTTTCATCCTGCTTTTATAAAATCTTAAGCGAATTCAGGTAATATGAGAAAAATGAGATATAGCTTCCCATACCTTTATTTCTACACTTCGATTCTTGGTTTGAATATGTGTAGTTGAGACAGATGTAGTATTAGTAACATATTTAAAAATTTTAGTGGGAACAAATAATATAGACAATTCCAAATACTACATTTCAAAAAATAATATAGATTTTTTACATTCTGAGAGAAAACTTTAAAAATTCCCATCATTATGATGATACTCTATCACTGTGTGTTATCTACTGATATAAAATATTCAAAATGCAGCCCCCTTTCCAAGTATATTACTATTAAGGAGATCTGTGTAAGAGTTTGTGATACAGTTACTATAATTATTTTACCTCATTCTCTAGCCATTTCAAATTAACAGAATTACATATGACCACTGCAAATGCTAGTACTGCAAATATCATTTCCATATTACACATAAAGAAAGTCAAAGAAGTTAAGAAATTTAACCAAAATCACACTGCTGATGATAAAGTCTGCTCTAATTTCTAAAATAGTGATTAAACAAAAATCACTTACCATATTCTGCATGATAGGGAAGTGGGGGTGGCAAGGGAACTCAAATAAATCTAACATCTATCATCTATACAGTTTATCTCTCATGCAGTATTGTAAAAATATCATGTAAGAATCTGATCCTTGTGATCTTTAGACAGTAATAAATACCATATGTAAATACAGTTCACACTTAATTCATTGGAAGTTCTCAATGATCTATGACACACGCAGGCACACACACACAGATGCTGCCTTATAATTGGTTTAAATAGTCAAAGCAATTCAGTGATTGAAAACATCATGCAGATACTTTTGTATGATGCTTTTATCAGATGGAGCTCAGACAATGCAGATAATATTGATTTGCACTTTAGAAAGATAATTTCTTTCCATTTATTCATTCCATTAGCAAACATTTGTTAAATGCACTCTGTATGCTGGGCTCTTTCTACACCAAATCGACAAAAATAAATAAATAAATAAATAAATAAAATAAATGTTCTTAGTAACTCTGGCTAGAATTTAGGAAATGTGTTCCCACAGCTGAGTGTATTGATTTTTCCAGCAGGGAGTCTTTGAAATCCACTCATCTCCCCCAAGTAGGCTTTTATAGCCAGCAGAAGGCAAAACAGGAAACCAGTGCTTTACTGAGCATGGAAATCCTAGACAGCTACTAAAAGAGAAGTTCCAAGAAAAGTCACCCTCTATTGTTAAGTTATGAAAGCTTTATTTGCCTAATTTTGAATTTTTTTTGTCTTGTTTCATTTTGTTTTGTTTCTGTTTGCTTGTATGTGTGTGTGTGTGTGTGTGTGTGTATGTTTTCATTACTACAGATTCTTGAAGCCCTGGCTAAAAGTGATGATCATTTTGTACAAAACTGTATGAACCTGAACTCTTTAAATGAAGTGATTCCTACTGACCTTCAGAATAAATTCAGTGCCATGTGCAGTGAAAAAGTTGAGCACATATGTCAGAGAATCTCTAGCTATAAAAAGGTAAGGATTGTATTTGTACATTTTAAACTTACTTAAGTTATTATTTAAATTTAGCCAATTATTAATATTTCTTACATACTTTATGTACAAATTTATTGAAATAATGATAATATTTATATAACACTTTAGAGTTTTTAAAATACTTTTACGTCCAGCAATTCATTGGATCTTATGCAAGGCTGTGAACTAAGTTATTATTCTACCTTTTCCAAATGTAGAATGTGAGCCCTGAAGCATTAAATTACCTGCTAGGAAAAGGTAGAGACAAGCTTTCAATCCAGACCACCTAATCTGAAGTCATTTTTTGAAAATTACACTATTGATATTCTTTTCTTTTTCTCTCAACAAAGAGGACAGATACAGTCAATCAGAAAGTCCATGGAGCATGAGCTGCATGAAATTGATTGATTGGTTCATTCATTTGACATGTCTGTTGAGCATGTCTGTGTGCAAACACTGGCCTAGGTACCAGGAGTGTGAGAGTGAATAAGACAGACAGCATCTCTTCTCTCATGGTGCTTACATTCCAGTGAGAGATGGCAAACAAAAGAGAAAATGCACAGATACAAAGGGGAGAAAATGAATTATTGAAAAGAGCTATGAGGAAATCAAAACTGGGAGTTGTGATGCAAAGTGGCAGGGTGGTAACTTTAGAGTGGGTGGTTAGAGGAGGCCTCTGAGAATGCTTTTACCAAATTACAAGTAGAACTCTCCACCTAAAACTGGAGGGAGAAGCACCCGGGTGGAAGAAACAGCTGGCACAGAGGCCCCAAAGCAGGGAGGCGGCCAGGTGGTAAGACATGAGGTCCCAGGCTGATGGAGATGCCAGTCAAAATGGCTTTGGAAACTGCACATTTTAGAGCTTTGGAAGGAGTTTAGCATTTATTCTTAAAGCAGTGAGTAACAGTTGGAAGGTTTTAAACAGGGGGATTACTTGATCTGATTTAGATTTCTAAAAGTCACACCAACTCCCCTGTAGAAATGGATTGTGAGGGGCAAGCATGGCAGCCAAGAGACCAGTAGGAAGCCATCACGGCAGGTCCTGTTGACTGATGATGATTGCTTGGGCTGCAGGGGAGATGGGGATATGTCTTGGAGATAGAATGAATAGGACTTTGTCTCCAAAACATTTCCTGTAGCATCTTAGTTTGCCAGGTTGCTGTGACAAATACCACACACTGGGTTGGCTTAACAACAGGAATATATTGGCTTGTGGTTTGGAAGGCTTTGGAAATCCAGAATTGAGGTGTCAACAAAGCCTTGCTTTCTCCCCAGAGTCGGCAGCATACTGGTGTTGGCTGGCCGCCATCCTTGGGTTCCTTGGCTGGTTTCTCTGCCTTCCACCACACGGAGGTCTCTCTCTCCTTGTGTCTGCTCTTCTGGATTCCTGCTCCTCCCTGGTGCTTTCTCTGACTTCTGGTCTCTTCTCTTCATAAGGCCTCCAGTAATACAGATTTAGATCCACTGTGATTCAGTTGGCCACACCTTAACTTAAAATACTATCTTCAAGAGAACCGATTTATGTGGATTTGCACCAACAGAAATGCAGATTAAGATGAAGAACATGTCTGTGTTGGGGTAAATAATTTAATCTATCACAAGTAGGTTTAAAAATATTTTTTATTCACATCAATAAGACTAGTTATTAAATTACTTCCCTGAAAAAGAGGTTTGTTGCTTAAAATTGGGTGCAACCCTACTAGGAAGTATTCTTTATTTCAATTTCTATGAAGAAGAGCTAAATATATGTTTTGAAGTGTTGTTCCTGATAGAGTGAGTGATAAATAGCCCATATATGTCTATAGACATCTGTATGAAAACAAATGTGTGAATGATTGCTCTAGAGACCTCAGGGGGAGTGAGATGAGAGGATGGGGATTATTATTTTCTCGAAATATCTCCAGTTATGTTTAACTTGTTTAATTGAGGGTGTATTACTATTGTAAGGTTTTAAAAGCCCTTTCACATAAAGGGAAAAAATAATATTCAAGATCACTGCTTAACCTTGCTACATGTGTTAACTCCTCTTTCCATGAATGTTGGGCTCAATGCACCTGTTTGTGTTTGGGAAAGATTTCAGGAATATGCCTTCTTGGAGTTGAAGGACAAAAGATTCTCCTTTTACTTCGCCTTCTTCTATAAGATGTGACAGTGCTTTCAAATAAAATCCAAAAGCTCTAAACAAATGCAAATTAGCATTATTCTCCTTTTGAACGTATCTTGAGAAAGAGAACCCTTTGATTTTAGAGACGGGTCCATACAAGATATGATAGGGGCGCCGGCATTTTCTGGGTGTGGAGCTGTCGTCACTTCTGTGTTGCCAATTCTCTTTCTTTGCTTTTCTTTCTACCTTCTTCTCTCCATTCTTCCCCACAACAAAAGATTTGAGGTAGTTTAAAGAAATATACATGAAAAAAGAGAACATAAATTAGCTGCTTTTAGAAGGACCAAAATAGCACAGACTTGAAACAAGATAGAAAGTTATTTCCCACTCACATAAAAGTCCAACCTGACAGGAGGCCACGGGGGCAGGGTGCCTGTGCTTGGCAGTCTTCTCAGGATCCATGTTCCTGTTTTCTCCCCTAGGATCTTGCCCTCTTCTGCAAGGTCAGAAGGGGAGAGAGTGGAGAGTTTCTTTCTGAGGGACCAACCCAGCAGTTGTACATATCACTCCCCCCATTCCCCTTTGGCAAAGGGCCACATTTGGCACAGGGAGACTAGGATATGCACTCTCAGTCTAGACTCCATGTGCTCAACCAGAACTTAAGGAGTGTATTACTAAAAGGAAAAAGGGGGTGTGGATACTGGTGGATAATGAGCAGTGTCTACTATAGGGTAAAGCTGTATTAGAATAGATGGTAGAGACCACCAGGAGGAAAGGGTCACAGGGAAGCCCCCCAAATTACATGCAGTTGTAACGTAGAATGCTGAATTTGGCTTTTGGCTACCTGATAATCAAAATGTAAAGGGAAACAGTCTGTTACATGTTCATCAGAGTCCATATGAAATATGCATGTTTCTTAAGAGAAGCATCACTTTTCTTGCACTGAGTTTCTAAAACAAACAAACAAAAAAATTCTCTCACAAGAGACTTCATAGAGGTGACACCAAGAAATGTCATTTGTCCATAAATATATCCCTGCAGAAGTACCCACAATTTGTTTTCTGGCAGATATTTCTTTAATGCCCTCTTTAATGAAAGCTAGAAGCATAAGTCAAAAACTGCATTTCATGAAAACAAATTTGTTGCAGGATAGGGCAGGAAGAATAGGGAAATGGTTTTAGTAAATGCTTACTTTTTATGTAGGCAGTAAAGGTTTACATAAGAATTACTGGAGAACTCTTGCCCTTCCACACTTACAACTCACTTGGGAAGAAAAATCAACATACATGAACTAATAATAATGCCGACCACTAACCTGCTAGATGATGTCACCAGGAGTGGGTAAATGCGCTGGTGTCATATAGTCCTGATCTATATGATGGTGCTCCCTTCAAGTTACATAGCACACAACAGTTTGTGCCAGCCTGCTACCAGATTTTGGGCATTTATAAGATGTGAAGCAGTTCGTATATATTGTATCATCTTACCCAAACAGTGATGCGAGGTACGCATCCATTCACATCACTGAAGTTGCCAAGGCTCAGGGAGGTCAAGTAATCTGCCCAAAGGCACACAGCTGGTGTCAGCACTGGAATTTGAACCCTCTTTCCTCCTGTTTTAAAGCTGGATATTGCTTGTTTACCTGTATTTGACATTTTGCTCAAATGCACTAAACAGTTTGGCTCTGACAAGAGTGATAGGATTTTGGTAAAGGAGAAATCATGTGGATAGAATAGTCAGGAAGTGCCAGCTCATGTAAGTTAGAGAGGTAGGTTAGGGTGAAGGGGAGGAGGAATGGCACCTGCGTAAGGGGAAATAAAGTAAAGGTAGAAACATTGGAATAAGGACAATGTGATGCACAGTTGGCAAACTGCCTGGATTAGAAGGTTTTGGTTTAGGTGCAATTTAAAAAGAAAACTGACAGTGTCATGTTTTTACAGTGATGTTTTAGAAGGGGATGATGATAAGATTTGTTTGTAAGAAAATCACTTTGGCAGCAGTATGGAGTATTTGCAGGGAAAGAGTCAAAGTAGGAAGATCAGTAATTCGTCTAAAACTTGTCTAGAACAAGTTGATGGAGAAACATTGGAAGTGGAGAGGAAAGGATCAAGTCAAGATATGTGTAGGAGGCAAAATATATAGAGAGTTTTATAATGGCCTGTTTATGACAGATGAATAAGGTACCATTCCTTGGTTTTGAACAAAAGTATAATTTGAGATAAACTGAGGAGTTCGTGTTGTGTGGGGATTAGAATTATATGGCACAGGGTTTTAGTGGTGGTGAGTTTTTCCCCCAAAATTTGGGAGACTCTCAAAAATGTCTTCCTGGTGACTAAGAGGTGTCTCTCATTTTCTCTGAAGTAACTGGGAGCCTGGAGGCTTTTAAAGCAGAGATGTGCTGACTCCTGAGCAGTGTTTGTACATGATAAAAATAACTCAATTATGGAATGCTCTTTTCTTGTTTAAGCCTCAAAACAGCGGTGTGTACTGACTTACCCTGCTTGTTTCTCAGACTGATTAAGGGTTTGCTTAAGGTCACATAGCTGGCAAGTAGCAGCCTGGGTAATAGTCCTAAAGAATGCTGTCTCATTTATTTTTATTTTTAATTTAGAAACAGAGAAACTTTTACTGCCTTAAGACCTAAGTGCTTTAAGGGCCATCCTTTTCATCAGCCCTTCTTGACCATAAACGTATTTAGAATAACCGACTACCTTTTTCACTATATAGAGGAGCGAGGTCACCAAGAGAATGTTCCAAGAACCTTTCCTGTCTGATAGGATTTAGATCCCTAAGATAATAGCCCTTGGTCATGTTAGGTTAGCTGCATTTGTGTATCAAGTTGATGTCAATGAAAACAATAGCATTTCTGAAGATGCAGTTTCAATTTCCACATATTTACTCTTAAAATATTATTAGCAACATATTCTTCTTCCACATGAAGATTTCACACACCTCTTTTTTTTTTTTTTTTTTGAAATAAAATGTATCCATAGAAGCTAACATCTCAGAGAGTCCCCTCTTTATTTTGACTCTGAAAGTTTTAGGCTTTAAAAATAGGGACCTGTTGATCCCCCTGTTTCTGCAGTCTGGCTGCTGTGATCATAATAGATCTCCTAACCCGTGGGACAGACCACAGATGTTTTCCAGCACATGTGTGAGAGAACTTTGGCCCTTACTGGTGACCTGAATGACTCATCGTCAGGCATCTAGTCTCTGCGAGACAGGATGTGTGGGCGACTCAGATGTAAAAATATGCACTGTTTGGAGGCATGCCTTCTTCCGAAATTGTCCTTAGAACCCTTCTTGATTCTGGATTAATTGTTCTGTTGTAGAATAATTCCAAATTGGGCTTACTTTTGGTATATAGGATGCTTCCTTAGAATATAAATATTTAATGAGTGTTCATGAGCTAGTCACTATTTACACAAAAATGTTACATGTGGGGCTCGGAAGTCTTTGAACATTCCAAGTTCATTTAGTTATTATTTCCACATAATCTTCACAATGATACATGGATTGAGATTATAGTGCTGAAAAATTGTGGGTCAAATCCCTGTCCTTGTCCCCTTCCCCCAATAGAGGTCCAATACAAATCTTTCATGACTCCTTGCCAACAGGGGTTTTTTACACTTAAATAAAATGAGAGATTATTGGAAAAATAATAGCTTAGCTCTGTATTATTTCTTACTTTTAGTCAAGTGACTCTAATTGGATTTAAATATGATCCAATTATTAAAGAATTAATAATTTAATTATTAATGAATTAGCTACCAGTACATTAAAAACCTGAAGTCCTAGCTTCAAGATTATTCCTGTCAACATACAAAAATGCCTTAATATCTCCTATATTAAAAAATAAATACTTTCCTTGACCTTAGTATTCCCCTTCCCACTGTTTTGTTTCTTTGGTCTCTTCACAGAAAATCTCCTGGAAAAAGCTGCAGGTACCTGCTGCCTGTACCTTCTCTCTCAGGACTCACCTTTCATTCTCCTCAAAACACTCCATTTGGGTACCAGTCACCTCCACGTGACCAGAAGGGCTCTTTTTTAGGGTTACAGATGAGCTGTATTTTGCCAAAGCAAATCTCCCATTCAGTGTCCTCATTCTATTCATATTCCCAGTACTGGCTGACACAGCTGACCTGGAGGTTCTGTTGAGCAGTTTCTTTGTTGCACTACATTGTGCCGGGTGTCCGTCCTTCCTCCTGGTGCTTCATTCTCAGGCTCCTATTCTGGGTCCTCCTTTTCTTTCTGACCTTTTAATGCGGCAGAGCCCCAGGGCTCAGGTCTTGGTCTTCTCCTTTTCTCTCTCCCCCCTTGGTCCCTGCATCATCTCGTCAGCACCCTGGCCCACTCTCCATTCAAGTCTAAGAGGAATCTCAGGCTTCACATGTTCAAAATTAGCCCCTAATCCCCACCTCTCTGCAATTTACCCTATCTGCTGTCTCCTCAATCTCAAATCGCAATTCATCCTCCTCTTTGCTCAGAATCAAACCCTTGAACTCGTTCTGAATTTTCATTCTTACATTCTCTTGACTCTACCTTCAAAATATGCAGCTGTGTGTCACTGTCTCTAGTCATTGCTCACCATCATCTCTTTCCTGGAAGTGGTCTCCCTGCTTCCAGCCTTGCCCACTACAGTCTGCTCTTTGATGTTTGTGCATCTCAATCAGAGTAAAAGCCAATGTCCTTACAGTGGCCACGGGCCCTGCCCGATCTGTGCCCTCCCACCACCTCTGCAGACCTGTCTCTCTTTGCTGTCCCCTCACTCCGAGCTCTTACCACACTGGTCTTCCTGCTGCTCCTTGAACACGTAAGGCCAGAAATCCACATTCCTGCCTCTCACCTCTCTCAAGACTGTGCTCAGATGTGAGCTGCTCAGCTTCCCTCGCCGCCCTGCACACAATCGGCAATCCATTCTACCCGTCACCCCTGAAACTCCCAACCCCCCACCCTGCCCTACTATTTCTTTTTTGTCAATTGAATTTCTCCTCTTCCAGCAGTATATAATGGGCTTACTTATGTTGACTCGTTGCCTCTCCTCTCATTAGAATGTAATCCCCAACAGGGTAGGAATCATTGTTTTGCTCACTGATGTTTCCCAACATGACCAGAATGGTTCCTGACGCACACAGAGGGCCTTCAATATATAACTTGAATAAATGAATAAAAGTGACAAGAGGTGTAAGCTAAGCTGTCCACAATAGCCCTGTCCCCCAACTCACACCCCACCCCACACTTCACTTCCTGTACAGTTCCTTTATTGCAAAATTGCAATTTTTATTTATGGAAAAGAGCTTTTTTTTGTTTTGTTTTTCCTTGTGAGCGTCTCCAGAGCAGGAGATTGATGAGCTCAGTGTTCGATCAGCTGTTGCTAAAAAGATAGGCGGGTTCGTGTCTACAGAGCCACTGATCCCTGTACGGTGTAATCAGAATGAGTGCTCGTGACTGTTCCACAGCCTACAAGCACTGTGCCTTCCTCCCTTTGCCTGGGATCACATTTTCAATCTTCAGAACATATCCTGCTCGTTTCTGGCGCCCGTGGCTGTGGGACCCTTTCCCCTGCCGCCAACCCACCAGTGACCCTCCGGGATGAAGGACAACACAGCATTCGTAAGATGCTTCTGTCTCTGAGGCGGTGCTGACAGAGAACTTTCCTCTTCTGACGATTACTCTTTATAAAGAGGTCAGACACATTCACACCCATGGTTACACACCCCTTCCCGAGTGTGTGGGGTGGGGGAAATTGCTGTTCAGAAGCTTGCGTGTTGAGATACATGTCAGAAAGCTGTGGGAAACGGAAGGCATCCCCACCTACTTGCCCTGACCACTCCGGTAACCTCATCACCTCACCCTGTTCACTTCCTTTGCACTTAACCGTAATTTCTAATGACTTGTCTTTACCTGTCTCCCCTACTAGAACAGGAGCTCTGTGAAGGCAAGGGCTATGTCTATAGCATTTAGCACAGGATCTGGAATAGAATCCTCTCTTCATACCTGTGAATATATGGATAATTGGTTAAAATGACAGAAGGCAAGAAAAGCATAACTTTCTATTATGGTGGTTGCTGTGGCATAATGAAATTAATTTCTGGGCCTTTGCATCTGTCATGGCAGCCTCATCCGAGATTTTTGCCCGGTAACAATGGTAGAAAAGAACTTCTGACAAGAAGTTTGTGTCTAGCTGTAAGTTCTAGGTCTGTGCTATATAGATCTCCAGAACAGTTTCTGTATTAGTAAAGTGAGTGGGAAGACCAGATGTTCTCTAGATTCCTTCCTAACTTTTAGTATTTTGGATATTTTCACTATACATAATTAATTAAATTGGCTAGCAATTTTGTTAAGTTTTATATGTGTCAATCCAGTTTGACTTAGATGCCTGCCACGCGCTAGCCTGTGTTGAGCTACGCAGTTTCTAACGTCAGATTTGAAAACAGTTTGATATACATTTATCATCATATTCTAATGGTGAGCTTCTGTTTATAAGATGTGATTTTTTGATACCACATCTTTATTCTTGAATTTAACCGAGAAAATTTAGGCAGTGACCTGTGGTTGTCTTTATGTTCTGTTCTTTTAATGCCCAAATTATTACCCTACTGTTAGTATAAATACATAGGATCATGGGAATAGTTTTCAAGCAAGATAATAACACAGATTATTTAATCCGTATCTCTTATTTCACTTATTTTTACTAAGGATGATAAAAGACAGTGACTTACCCAATATCACTTCAGTTACTGAGACATCTTTAACTAGAACACAGATTGCCTGTGCCTCATATTCCCTTACTTTTAAAACTACAATTCAGTTCAATCCATGAGGTACCTATTTATGGTGCACAAGACCAGGGGTGGGTATTACCCTTGCCGCACTTACCGTCTGCCAAGGGAGATGGAGATAAAACAGTTACTTATAATTTTAAGGGTTCCAGAAGGGAAGGCAGCATACTGTAACGTAACCCATAGCCAGGGAATTTTTAACCTAGGTGGGGGCTCACGACGGCCTGGGGACTTGGATAGAGCTTCACAGATGCATGGGAGTGAGTTTGGCAGTGACGGAGGAAGGGCATTCCCAGCTCATGGAACAGCCTGTGCCAAGGTCCAGAGTGAGCAGATGGGGTGCGAGAGGAGCTGAGTGAAGGACAGAAGGAGCGTAGGAGCAAGGAGAAGAAAGCATGAGATAACTAAGATGGGTGAGACTCAGGCTTTGGAAGCCTTTATAGACCATGTCAGGAATTAGATTGATTTCAATGGAAACCCATTGCAAGGTTTTATGCGGTAGAGTGGCTACACATGGAAGTCATTTAAATCAGGTGAGTATCACTTGATTCCCAATGTCGTAAAAGCAGCGTCCACACCAGTCTTCACGCTGTTCCTGATCCAGTGCTCAGTGCTGATTAGCAGGAGACGGGGGAAGTGCAGTTGGATCTGCATCTGTCTATCCTTGCCCTGACGTTCTGGGTCATCACCCCCACACCTTGCCGTCTGGCTATACACAGACTGATTACTTTAAATTGACTGAATAATCCCATTTTCTCCCTTGGCTTGATAGCTACTCTATTCTGCCACCCTGCCTCACTTTACAAACCTAGTTCCTCTCTCGGTGTCTTACAATGCCGGTTTCTCTATCAGATTCTCAGCTGCTGGGAGCCTGTGGCGTCGAGTCCTAGTAAATAGTGTTGGTCACTTAAATTCATTTCTTTTATCACCTAACTTGCAGTCAGTTTAAAGGGAATCATATGCATTTGCTGCATATATTGCTTTGTTTTGTTAAGAATATTTGGGTTTGGAAATAATGATTCAATCTCTAACAACTCGTTCCAGTTGACATGATTTAATTTTCTTTTGATTTCAATATGGATAATGCAAGTGAATTGTTTGGGTTATTACTGTGTGTTAAACTCTTTTTAATTTTTTCTTTAACTCACAGTTTTCTCGTGTTCTGAGGAATAGAGCCTGGCCCACTTTTAAACAGGCCAAATCGAAAATCTCCCCTTTGCACAGCAGTGATTTCTGCCCTACCAACTGCCACGTCAATGTGATGGAAGTTTCTTATCCCAAAACATCCACCTCCCTGGGGAGTGCATTTGGTGTTCAGTTGGACAGCAGGAAGCATAATTCTCATGATAAAGAGAATAAATCTGAGCAAGGTATGTTAGCTTTTTAAACTTGATCAACTCATGGAAAGTGCTGTAAACAGTCATAGTTATTACTGCATCCCTGAGATTTGATAGATTTCTGGTGTGTAAGCAAGTCTGAACTTTCATGTAGAGAGGATTCCTCATGATAGTCATTTGGGTAATTATGCATAAGTATTCATAGAATGAATGGGGAGTTGTGCATTTTTATTATTTTTCTTTTAAGGAGAATGTTCTTGCCTTTCTTGTTGCCTTATGGGCAAGGCTCATCTTGCTAATCTGAAATGGCCCTATTACTTGGGAAAAAAAGCAGAAGAAGCAGCTGGAGGGATGCACAATGTTGTTCAGTCCCATCACAGTAGGAAAAAGGATCGAACTGTATTCCTGGCTTTTAATTATAATTCCCAGTGAGCTTTAATTCCTGAATTAAATTCAGCATTTTACTTCATGCAGGCTTGTGCCTCTAAAATGAGTTGGGTGGAATTGTTACTGAAAGATAAGGGTAATAACTATTATGTGGAATGATTTCAACTCTGCAGGGAAACTGAGTCCCATGGTGTATATTCAGCACACCATCACCACCATGGCAGCCCCTTCAGGTCTGTCTCTGGGTCAGCAAGACGCGCATGGGCTCCGGTATTTGTTAAAAGAAGAAGACCTAGAAACCCAAGATATCTATCAGAAACTGTTGGGCAAACTTCAGGCTGCACTGAAAGAGGTGGAGATGTGTGTGTGTCAAATAGACGAGTAAGTATTTTATACTGCACTTTTAAGTTTGTCTAATAAAATAACTGTAGAAAGTGTGACCTTTGAAAATCCAATCATTCTCTCTTTAGTTTTGAGACACTAAACTGGAGATTTGGACTGACTATATAGATCCCTGACACTCCAAAACCTGAAAAATTATAGAAAAATAGCAAATATAGATAGATATTTTAAGTAAACACTTAATACCAGGGAAGAGAAAGACAAAATCCTATCTTACAGAAGAAGACTAAATAAGTCTCAGTGTGAAAATATTAAATGGAAAAATACGTTTGAAAGGATAGTGAGGGGTGCGGATTTCCTTGCATCCTTTGCAGAACATAGCAGTGTTTGGTGTATATGCACTCAATAGATAATGAAAAATTTAAGGTTTAACAAGTGCTTAACACACTTGTTAAGTGAGTAAATGCAAAATGATGTGTCCTTAGGATGAATCTGTTTTTTTTCTGTTCTGACCGAGTTAATGGCTTACTAAGCAGTAATGCAAATAGCTGTGCTAATTTTCTAGTTTTAACCAAGAGAGGACAGGGGCAGTTCATTAGAATTTTTCTAAAGAGGTCAACTCTAATTCTTATTTAAGAAATAAATGATTTGACTGTTTTGGAAAATTGCCTGAACTCTTGAGGATGATATGCTACCTCATGGCTTGCAACTAATGTTGACATTGAGTCAAAGCACCTCTTCATAGAGCATTGGATTTGGAGTAGGAGCCCTGGCTTTTAGTCCTAGTTCTAAACCTCAGGATTTCATCTGTGGAAAAGGATGAATAATCATAGCCAATTACAAGTTTGTGGTGAAAATTACACAAAATTGTATGAAAAGCAATCAACATAGTGCCTAACATCATGATTGCCGTCCATTCAAGTGATGGAAATTAACAGTTACCCACGTTTTTATTATACTCTCTTTATGAGGTTGTAGATTTAAATTTCTATTAGATTTGTATTGTTTACTTCTGACACATACACAATCATGGATACTTACTTGGATAATTCAGTTTTGACACAAAATATTTATAACTTATTCTAAGCTCTTGTTGTAATTAGACATTATAAAAATGAAGTCTTGATTGGCATGATCTTTTGTTCTGTACTTAGAAATTTGGAGGTCAAAATCACGTGATGCATCATATTTTAAAAATTATCTTCAAATAGTTTCTATTTTTTTCTGAAAAATTTTAATGAGTAATTTAGAATCAAAATTCTATTTCCCTATGTCAAATATATGAGTTACTTTTTCAAATTACTTATAATATTTGGTGTATTATACTATGACTTCCCTGTTCACAGGTAAACAGTTTGGAATGAAGTTACTAAGAGAATAGGAGGCTATTTTTAAACAAGTGTATGATGCTTTTGAAGTATGTCTTTAAATGGCCTGATAACAGAGAGGTTCATATTTGGGGGCATTATATTTTGTTTATTTGATCAATGGGATTTTAATATGTTCTTTTTTTTTTTTCCTGAGGCATTTAGGAAGTAAATAGTGGAAGAATCTATATTAAAAAGGCCATAAATAGTGGCACTGAATCATTGGTCCATGATCTCAAAGGAATTTTCAGATAACATATGGACAAATCCCATACTTCTAGTTAGGTTAAGAATTATTATTTCTGCTTTTTAGATGAGTCCTTTGGCAGTGGCAGGATAATTGATTTGCTTGAGCTAGAACTGCCTTGACTCTCTCATGCATTGATTACCTAGCACTGCCTGCAATTGTCCTGACTTTTGTCTGACTTTGTTAATTTATTGTTGTTGTTTTTTTAAGTTCAGCTAATGTTCAGCAAAGATCTGCTTTCAAGAAAAAGATTGGAACCAAAGGGCTCCCTTTACCTGATTTAAAAGGCCTTATTTTTAAATCACTGGTTTCAGAAAGGGGTTAAGTTATTTTTATTAACAAAAACTACTTTAAATGATAATCTTTTTTCATTTAAGATTTTCCCATTCTGTTACTCTAAAAGCCTGACCCAATTATGCATGGTTTATTAGAGAAGTGGCATGAAACAAGCAAATTATTTGAGAAACTTCCTTGGTCTCTGTGTACAGGATGTAATTGAATTCTAAATATAAACAAATTCCCATATAATTCGATGTGCAATTTAATCACTTTCAAACAGAACATTTGTCAAAGTGCCTTGATTCCCCATTGCCCTTGGTATTCAGAGATACTGCAGTGCAGTCAAGCTGGACAAATTATCTAAACACTAGTCACCAAACAGTTTTCTCGCCATATAATAGTTACTCTTGGCCAGACATAGATGTATTTGCAGAGTGGAGAAGCAGAACTTAGAGGTGTTGCTAAATTTTAAGAGAAATTGCCCCATAACATCTCATTGCTAGCCTTTCTAGAAATCATTCATTCCTGTGAACTGTCATGGTGTTGACCTTGTCTTACCATGAAGTCTGACTACCCTGCCACTGGGGAATGCTTCTCCTGGTAATGCAATTTCCTTTAACATATAGGTATTTCACTAAATCCTCCCACTGTGTTCATAGTAGCTTCAGATCCAAAGATGGAATTAGAGACTAATTTGTCTAGTAAAGTGAAATAAGGTGACATTATGAATTTAATCAAGGCTTTGAGATTGCTGTGTAACTTTGGGAAGCTAAGCCCTTTTAATCTTTAAAAGGCTTTTTTTCTGGTTAATGACACTTACATACTAGGAATAATCAGAGGGAAAAGGAATTCATGGATAGTCCAAAACCTGTGATGGGATTTTAAAATAGAGGGTTTATGTATTCTCACAAAGAAGAAATGGATGAAGAGTATTGGGAGCCAGTGAAGATGGGGAATTTGAGAAGAACAGACTTCATTTTGCGGGAGCAGATGCCCCAGGATTGAGTGATAAACAAGTTGCACTGTAAGACATTTAGTGAGCTGCAGATTAAATACTGGGGCTGGTGGTAGAATTATCTTTGAGGTTTTCTAAAACTTTTGCTGGTAAATGTACAAAAGAGGACCCAGCATCATCAAAACCAGCATTTATTACAGATTTTTATGTGCCAAGCACAGTTACATCGTACATTGACTTCTGCTTTGAAATACACTGACTTAGATCATTTTCACAGTCCCTCTGTGATTTCGGTTATGAAACATTGGCATATATCATAGATACCTCAAAACTAAATTTATTTCCAAAACTGAATTCTAATGTTCCTCATACTTAAATCCATTTCTACCTCTTCCCCATCAAGGTCTCCCTCTTCCCAGTAAAGCATTCCCCATCTCTTTGGTTCATCAAGCCAAAATGTAGGTAGCATATTGATTTTTCTCTTTCCTTCCCCTCCACCTCCAATACTTTGTCATGTTCTGTTAATTACATCTTAGAATATAACCACACCTACTACCCCCTCCTACCACCCACACTTAGCCTGAGTCACTGTTCTAGTTTGCTAATGCTGCCGGAATGCAAAACACCAGAGATGGATTGACTTTTATAAAAGGGGTTTAGTCAGTTACACAGTCAGTCTTAAGGCCATAAAGTGTCCAAAGTAACACATCAGTAATCAGGTACCTTCACTGGAGGATGGCCAATGGTGTCTGGAAAACCTCTGTTAGCTGGGAAGGCACATGGCTGGTGTGTGCTCAAAGTTCTGGTTTCAAAATGGCTTTCTCCCAGGACGTTCCTCTCTAGACTGCAGTTCCTCAAAACTGTCACTCTTAGTTGCTCTTGGGGTGTTTGTCCTCTCTCAGCTTCTCCAGAGCAAGAGTCTGCTTTCAATAGTCATCTTCAAACTGTCTCTTATCTGCAGCTCTTGTGCTTTCTTCAAAGTGTCCCTCTTGTCTGTATCTCGTCTTCAAAACATCACTCACAGCTGCACTGAGTTCCTTCTCTTTGAGTCAGCTCATTTATATGGCTCCACTGATCAAGGCCCACCCTGAATGGGTGGGGCCACACCTCCATGGAAATATCTAATCAGAGTCATCACCCACAGCTGGGTGAGATACATCTCCAAAGAAACACTCAAAGAAATCTAATCAACACTGATAATGTCTGCCCACACAAGATTACATCAAAGATGTTTGGGGGACATAATACATTCAAACTGGCACAGTCACCATCATCCCTCACTAGTGTTACTGTAGGCATTTTCTAGCTGGACCTCTCTCTGATACATTCCATTCAGCAACTTCCAGTAGGATCTTTAAAGGTAAAATAGACCATGTTAGTCCCTTGCTTAAATCTATTTAATGGTATCAATTGCAATGAAAATAAAATCGAATACATTGCTATGGTGGGATCCATGGATGGACTGTCCCTTGTCCCCAGATATAAAGTAGACACTCTTGCTCTAGTCACTCATGTCATCATTCTCTAGATTTCTCGTTTTCCTCAGAGCAACTCTTTCCCCCACTTCATTGTTATTTTCACAAAAACTCTGATGTCTCCCAGACTTAAAACAGCAGAGCTTTCCTTCTTGCTCACTCTTCATGTCCATCTTGAGCCCCATCGGCTGGACTGCCCCAGACCAGTAGTAAACAGTTAGCTTATCAGCAAAGCCTGTGGACCCTTCCAGTATCACTGTCTCCATGGATCTGCCATGAGCCTGCTACTTGAATGTCACAGCATCACAAGGGCATATGGCGCATTACTTGCAGGTCTTTACCTATAAGTGAGCTATGTCATATCCACTCAGATAGTGTTGATTAAAGCAAGTCACACCAGCCATACCTCTCCTCACAGAGGTAGGGAAGCACCACCCAGTCATGGTCCCAAGAGAGCTGGGATGTTGGTAGACAGCGTTAGTGATGGCCATACTCCCTCTAGAGTGGGGAAGTTCTACACCCAGGGAGTGGGTTTTACATAACTTGCTGGATATGTACATATGTACACTGTTCTCAAGCATCCTTTCTTTAAAAGAGGGATGGTAATATTAACTACTCTATAAGGTGGTTTTAAGGATTAAGTAGATTAATACGTATTAAGTACTTAGCTTTTTGACTGGCATAAGAGTTCAATAAATGTTAGCTATGATGATGACATTTGAATCTCGACCTAGTAGAAAAACACACGAGCAGATATAATATACTGTGTACAAGATCTTTATTGATCAAGGTCATTAGGAGGAGATTGATCTAGAATGGATTTTAATCCAGAATTAATAGACCTTTGGTAGGTAACTTGATATTGCATATGAGCAAAATTAAAGGAAATATTTCTGCATGCACAAATAAAATACTATAATTTGATACCTTATAGTTGCTTTTCAGAATCTAGAAATTTTATACATAACCATGGTGGCAACATTACTGTTTTTCTGTCAGGTGTTTGTTAGCCTAACACTTGTTCCCACAAGGTTAGTGCAGACATGATTGCAGCTGTTAAAATGAAAAACAAATATGTGAATACAATTCATGTAACTTTGAAAACATGTTTATGTTTAGCCCCGTGACTTCTAATTTAGAAGATACCTAATGCACAGAGGGCTTCTTGCAAAATGAGGACTCCTGCACATCTTTCCTCTTTCATATTCAGAGTTCATCCATCTGTGCAGCATGGAGCTTGGGTAATTGGAGTTAGTCTAATGTTTTAATCTTTTGTGTGGAGGAAATGAATAAATACCCAATCTGTCTTATGAGACTTAAAAGTATCTCTCCAAATATAAAAACTGTGTTTAAAATAGTGCACGGCTATCCGTTACTGACAGCGCTCACAGGACCTTGAGCAATATAACACAGATCTTCTAATTCTCACTGGTGTCCAACACTCTATAATAATGCCAAAATTTTATTCAAGTGTCATCTCTGATTGCACTGTCTGAAATTGCAGCCCCTTCCTTCCTTCCTCCCTCCCTTTCTCCCTCCTTTCCTTCCATCTTTTCTTCCTTCCCTCGTTTTTCTCCTTAGTATTTGTTGCCATCTGATATACTCTACAGTTTACTTGTTTATTCTCTGTCTCCCCCTATAAGAATTTAAACTCTTAGAGGGCAGGTCTTTTGTGTATTTTGTAAACTGCTGTATCAACAGCATCAAGAACAGCATGATGTAATAAATTTGATTGATTAATTAGTGAAATTAATTGATAAACAAGTATTTACTTAATGTACAGCATTGGGTTTGACGTAACAGGACATGTATAAAAGGAATAAGATATTTTTGTAGTCTTGAAATAACAAAACAAACATTAAATTGCTGTGGAAAAATGAGTATCAAGATATGTACTATTGATCCGCCAAAATGTCGTAGGTATTTAGTAAATGAGAAGATGATTGTTGGATTGAGAAGCTATATGTGGCCCCTTTGATTGTATGGTTAGTTCAATCTGTGAGTTTTATAGTATGCTGTTTGATAGCAAAGACCAATTCCATTTTTGCATGAATTTGAGTTCTAACAAACATTTTACATCATGGTCATCGAGTCTAGTGTGGCAGAATCAGTAGCTGCTCTAAACCATCATCAAGGTTTAGACCTATTCAGAGTAAATATGGCTTTTTAGGATTGAGTAAAGTGGGGAATCCCTTCGTTCAGACAGATTCGTAACATTTCTTCCTGGCTGGACTGGGGAGGAACCTGGAGTACCCCCTTCTTCCTGTCCTCACATGGAGTGTGACTCCGCTTAGAGTCTTACAGTCACCAAGGCCGGTACTCCTATTTGTCTGGGATTGAGAATATGTCAAATAGAGAAAGGCCAAGAGAGACACGCGGCAGGGGAAGATGGGTAGGTAGGTTTATAATGCCTGACGGTAAGCCAGTGAGGACACTAACATACTTGTAGTGCTTGCGTTTCATGTCTGTGTGGCACTTCAAAGTTGCCAGATATGTCCATGTGGGAGTGATGGCTGGGGTTGGAAAATGCCACCTGTTAGGTCCCAGGAATATGTTGTTCTCATTTCATTCCCACAGAAATCACGTGGGGTATTTATTATTGTTATTCCTATTCGAAAGATGTGAAAAAGAATCTCTCAGTATCTTCTTGACCAAAAGGGGGATGCAAAATGAGACGAAATAGTTTCAGTGGCTGAGAGATTTCAAGTGGAGTCGAGAGGTCACTCTGGTGGACATTCTTATGCACTATATAGATAACACCTCTTAGGCTTTAATGTATTGGAATAGCTAGAAGTAAATACCTGAAACTACCAGACTCCAACCCAGCAGTCTGGACTCCTGAAGGCAATTATATAATAATGTAGATTACAAGGGGTGACAGTGTGATTGTGAAGACCTTGTGGATCACACACCCTTTATCTAGTGTATGGATGAGTGGAGGAATGGGGATAAAAACTAAAGGACAAATGGGGTGGGATGGAGGGGATGATTTGGGTGTTCTTTTTTCACTTTTGTTTTTTATTCTTGTTCTGGTTCTTTCTGATGTAAGGAAAATGTTCAGAGGTAGATTGTGGTGATGAACGCATAACTATGTTATCATATTGTGGACAGTGGATTGTATACCATGGATGATTGTATGGTGTGTGAATGTATTTCAATAAAACTGAATGTAATTAAAAAAAAAAAAAAGAATCTCTCAGAGTTTCACTATGATAACAATGCTGGTAAGTAGCAGAACCAGGATTTCAGTGCAGTGTTCTGGTCTAAATTGTGGGCTTTTTCTGTTACTTATTCTGAAAAGAGAAGGTAGGAACTTTGTATGCCCTGGTTTTTATGCAGTATTTATTTGCTATGAAACAGAAGCACTCTAGAAATATCTATAAGCTGTAGCAGTCAGCTTGATAAAGTGTACTGATTTTTTTTTAAATTATCACATTGCAGCCTTCTGTCTTCAATAACGTATTCTCCTAAATTAGAACGTAAGACATCAGAGTCCATAATACCAACAGACAGTGACAATGAGAAGGGAGAAAGAAACAGCAAAAGAGTCTGCTTTAATGTAGCAGGAGATGAACAGGAAGATTCAGGTCATGACACCATCAGCAACAGAGACTCTTACAGGTAATTCATCAATTTCTTAAACTCATTTCGTCCACAAAGTCCAGTGTGATCCTGTATTTTCCATGATGGTCTTTACATTTTTCTTTAATTGTTGTTTGTGTTTATTATGCTCTATAACCAACCACTGGCAAGTATCACAAGACAGCGTATCTTCAAATTCTTCCCTTTTACAATCTAAATAATTTGGAAAAAAACACTTTTTTCTCCAGCTGTGTGAACCTAATTTGTGAGACTTCTTGTTCTGTGAATGGATTGGGTAATGTTTATAGCAGATAAGCAAGTTGTGCCTGTATTAACTTTTTTTCAAATATCTCTTTCTGATCATTGGATTATTGGGTAGTGAATAGTTCTTTAGCCCTGTTTCTTTCCTTTCTCCTTATATTCTATTTTCCAAACCAAGTGGGCTAATTTCCTTTGCCCATCTCCATGACTGACTTAATGGTTTTTTCCTTCTCTTGGGATGCCTCCCCTCCAAACTCTTGTCATCTTCTTACTAGGCTCTCAATGACAGACAGCTCTTTCAATGACATTCCTTAATTGAAAGTGTTCTTTTTCCCTTGAATCTTTGCATCCCCCGAAGCCCCATTGAGGACGTTGTAACCTGCCCTGTGTGCTGTATGTGCAGCTTCAACATCTCCCTTAACATTTACATTAATTGAAGGCAAAAGCGTGTTCTCTCTTGTATATCCTACGATGTTCTATAATGAAAAGATCTTGAGTAAATATTAAATAAGGCACAAACTAATAACAATCATTAAAAGCATATTTTTACCAACTGACAGGCAAACAGGATGATTTCACATAACCCCATTATAACCCAATGTGGCAGGTTCTGACAGTAAGTCTATTTGCATATCAAGAAACTGAGGCCTACGGGGTTTCAAATTTGCCTATGAAACCAGGTGGTCTGGCTTCCAAGTTTATCTCTTAACCACTCTCCTATCCCATTTCTATGTGAAAAGGGTTTTATCAAATAAATAAAAGTTGATTGTTACCAAGGACTTAATAATGTATAACACAGATAAACAACTTTCACAATGTCATTTACTTTCAGCTTCTAAGGACACCAGTATGCTCCTTTAATAGGAATCTGTGATTTTCTTTCTAGTGGGAAATTATGTGTCTAAAAATAGTTTCTTATTCTAGATTCTTGTTTTCAAATAATTAAAATTACCCTCACAATTTCTCTTTAGGTTACAATAGAAGTTTTAAATGTAAATCTAAAGTTAAATAAGTCCTTTATACTCATCCTGAAAGGAAAAAATTATCTCCCACACTATTTTTGAAATCTTTAGTATGTCCATATCCTTACACAAACTTTAAATGTTCTTCCTACCGTTTTCACTGCTGCTGACCACTTACTTGGTTCAACGTCCTGTGCTGGGCTCTGAGGTGAAGATGCTGATCTAATCAGGGAGCTGAGCGTATAAGAGATAAGTTTATAAAGTTACCAGAAAGGGTTGAAAGGAGGACATCATGAGACAAGATTCCTTTTACCTCTCTTAGCAAATTATCTAACCACTGGAATATGCTATCTAAGTAGATTGTGAAGATCGTAGGTTCAGTTTAACTCCTATTTAACAATGCATTTTTAAAAAATCTTTCAAAATTAGATTACACAATATAAGAAAATTTCAAATGTGATTGTATTTGAAATATATTAAAGAGTAAAAGATGCTGTTAGTTGAAAAAGGTTATCTTTCATAATTATTTGTAAGCCATTAATAAATAATGTTTGTTTATTTAATGTTTGTTTATAACTGTGGCCTAGTAGTTCCTGTAATAAGAAATCACAGGGACACTCTGGCCGGGGCCCTTAGAGTAACCTTTGACCCGCTCTTGGCAGTGACTGCAACAGCAACCGGAACTCCGTTGCCTCCTTCACCAGTGTTTGCAGCAGCCAGTGCAGCTCCTATTTCCACAGCGATGAGATGGACTCAGGTGCGCTGGGCAGAGGACTGTACGCTTTTTTATCCTGGTTCTGTTGGCGAGACCCTAGATTCCTTTGCTTGATCCATATGCACTGTTGCCTTTCATCAGTCATTCTGGGTGGCCACAAACACATATTTTATTTCAGTTCTCTGGGCTTGACAGTCAGTTTTCCCATCCCATTATGAAGAGAGTGAATTTAAAAGAGCTGAAAGAAACTACTTTTTTTTTTAATTCAGTTTTATTGAGATATATTCACATGCCATACAATCATCCATGGACTACAATCAACTGTTCACAGTTCCATCATGTAGTTGTGCATCCGTCACCCCAATCTATGTTTGAACATTTTCCTTACACCAGAAAGAATCAGAATAAGAATAAAAAGTAAAAATAAAAAACACCCAAATCATCCCCCCAACCCACCCTATTCTTCATTCAGTTTTTTGTCCCCATTTTTCTACTCGTCCATCCATACACTGGATAAAGGGAGTGTGATCCACAAGGTTTTCACAATCACACTGTCACCCCTTGTAATCTACATTGTTATACAATCATCTTCAAGAGTCAAGGCTCCTGGGTTGGAGTTTGGTTGTTTCAGGTATTTACTTCTAGCTATTCCAATACATTAAAACCTAAAAAGGGTTATCTATATAGTGCATAAGAACGTCCTCCAGAGTGACCTCTCAACTCCATTTGAAATCTCTCAGCCACTGAAGCTTTATTTGGAACAAGCTACTTTTTATCTTGATATATGGTATGATCTGACTCTGGTGCACTGAAGGAGTAGGTGCACAGGAAAGAAGTTACACTAAAAGGATTAGGTATTGGTGATTGGGGCAGGGAGATGGGTTGGGTTTGGAAACTGAGGACTAGCCTTACAGATAAGTGATGGGAAATGGATGATGAGGAAAACACTGCTTATTATAAATATCTTATTTTGTGTATACCAGGCCCCAAACTTCTTATCCGATTAGAACGAATCTTAAGTTTCAAATATGCACCTTATTTCAGCTATTCAACCATCAGAAAAATATAGTGTTCAGAAGACTCAGACGTGATAGCACAGTGTTCTCTCCACGAGCAGCAGTGCCTGCTTACACCTCAGTTTCAGGAGGAACAGTAATCTGACTTCCTACTAGCTGTTAGATGTTTTGGAATTTTTTTGCTGAAAATGAGAACAAATGTATGGAATAAGAGCTCATGTTGAATTACTTTTTGGTGTTATTTTATATTAAAATACTTTGGGATGTTAAATAATGTAAGATGAATTTTTTGTGTGGTTTTCACCATCTAGGTGATGAACTTCCCCTGAGTGTTCGCATTTCTCATGATAAACAGGACAAGATACACAGCTGTCTTGAGCATCTTTTCAGCCAGGTATGATAAGGGCAGTGGGGCTTTCCTTTTTCCACAGACTAAACTATCAGCAATACTTCTTCCAGGTGTAGTAAAAGAAGCTTGGACTTGGGATGGAAAGGCCTCAGTCCCTCCACCTCTTTTCTTTCACTTTCTGCAATTCATGATCGGAATGAAGATTCCTTCTCCAGCAAAGCCAAAGGATTGTTGTGACTATCAAGTATTTTACAGTCCTTGGAAAATTATAAAGAGTTTACAGATAGGAGTTATCTTTTTTTAATTTGTTTATTTGTGGGCTTTCCGAATCTCATAAGATCTTTCTTGCCAGCTTTATTCCTAATTTCAAAACACACAAGACTATGTTTGTGCTCATGTTGGTATTTTACATTTAAAAAGAAAATATTCATGACCACAATTCATAGTGTAGAAGCTTTTTACCACTTTGGAAAGGATTTCGTATCTTCTATTTTGTTTTGTTTTGTTTGTTTGACTAACTGCAGACCTTTTAATTTCTTTAATGATGTGAATACCTATTTTGTAATAGTATATGGATAGGATAGTAAGACATAATGCGAATATCATCCTATGGGTTTATTACAACCCTTATTTAAAAACTTATTTCATAAGTATCATAGGGTTTCAAAAGTAATTGTTACTTTAAGAAAAAAACCTGTCTTACAAGATTTACTCTGAACCATTTATGTTGTGTTATGAGAGGTATATAACTCTTAGCCATCTCTGCTGTTGACAGGTGGATTCAATCACCAATCTCCTGAAGGGGAAAGCTGTAGTGAGGGCCTTTGAGCAAACCAAGTACCTCACACCAGGTCGAGGATTACCAGGTAAGATTTTAAAAGTAACTGTTAGAAGCATTAGAAACAAAAGATGGCAGAGTATATAATCATGAAGTACAATCCTAGTATAAAATGGAAAATTTGTGTTGCTCATGTTTCATAGTCACTGTTTATTACTTCTATTTTGATCTTTTTGAATATATTAAAAAATCAGTATAGGACCTCATAGATTTCCTAGAAAGTTTAAATTGTTTAATGCTTTTGGGGGTCAGACTGAACAGAAATGAGTTAAATGAGGAGACCTAAGTGTTAAGTTGCTTTTGCTGAAACGAAGCATAATGATACCTTCTAGGTTATGTCCCAGGGGCCAGGGAAAGGGGATTGGGGAATGGTGTTAGCAAACAGAACAGGATAGAGAGCTGCGTTTTTATGACATCTGGCTTAGGTTATTGAAAGTAGAAAGAATTTTCATCTAAATTTGTTTCTTTTGCAATAGATTAACAATATTTTGCATTAAAATAACATTTGCAATAAAATAACATTAAGGCTTGACTTTTTGGAGTTTGCTAATTTTTTCCTATGCTTTAAAGAAATTACCATCGTGATAATATTCTAGGAAGACAGTGATAAAAGAAATAAGATTCTGAAGCCCATGGGCTTGTTAACTGTTTTGTAAATGCATGGGACTTACAAGAGATTTTCTGTGTTTGTTTAGAATTTCAGCAGGAAATGGAACCTAAGCTGAGCTGTCCAAAAAGGTTAAGGCTTCACATCAAGCAGGATCCTTGGAATCTTCCCAGCAGTGTCCGGAATCTTGCCCAGAACATCAGAAAATTAGTTGAAGGTCAGGATAGAAACCAAAGAAGAATTTTGCATGATATTAGTGATAATTTCAAAACGTCACTAAAACCAAGAACATGGTAACACTTTGATTGCCTTTTTACAGTGTTTCAGGTCATGAGGAAAATAGAAGTCTTGAAAAGTGTGAAAGAAGAGAGAAAGAAGGAATAAGATTGCAGAACCTTGTGCCTCAAGGATCTAAACAATGTAGACTTTATCATAATGCATATTCTTAGTGAGAAAAATAAGGGGTGATACTTATGAAGATAAATAGAATGTGGAGAGAGTTTAATAAGAGTTTAGTATTTTACAAAGTGAAACCATATCAGAGAAAAAGTCTAGAAGATTCACAAAAGACATGAAGCCAAATTTCATGGAAAATATAAAAAATAAACTGTGTATCTATATGAGGATCAAAATAATTATGTAGGTTGCATCATTCAATTTTAAGTTTCTTTTTAGAAGTATTTTTCTAAGTACATTGTTACTAACTAACATGACATCATTTATTCAACATCCTCTAATTGGTAAAGCTTGTAATTAGAGATACAAAACTTCTAGACAATTGCATTGAGTCAGATTGCATGTTGTGTAGGGTCAAAGTTAATAAGTAGAGAATTCTGGGTTTCCAAGATGATTTTGATGAAAAATAAGACAAATTTTTCATTTCATTTTGATGAAATGAAAGATTTGTCTAATTTAAAATCTGTCTAATTTGGCAATTTTTTCTCCAGTGATTAGACAAGTGGTTTTCAACCAGCGGTTGGCAATGTCTAGAGACATTTTTGGTTGTCACACTTGGGGGGGTATGCTACTGGCATCTAGTGGATAGAGACCAGGGATGCTGCTAAACATTCTACAATGCACAGAACAGAATTATCCAGCCTAAGATATTCATAGAGCTAAGACTGAGAAGCCCATACAACAATAATGTTAATCCTATGTTTGCATTTTTATTCTTCAGTCATTTATATGTAAGTTGGATGCGGTAAATAGGATTCAGTAGAATTGCAGCAAAACTCCAGTAAGCACCATTTTTTTTAAAGGTGAATTAGAGGTTTCATCCATTTTGTGTGTGCAGTTGAACATTCGGTTAGAGCCTATTAATGGCTCTTTAAAGACCGTCTCTGAAGTTGCATATTGTTCACCCAACAAAAGACATTTTCTTGTACCTGATGGGGTCTGATCTTGTCACTTAACTCCTGTTTCCTCATTTATTAACTTAGGAAGATGGTTTAAAAGTTCTCTGATTACTAAGTCATTTGCATAGAAATGTGCTCAAATATAACAGCTTAGATATTGTTTGGAGATCGGTGGAGAGGTAATTTGCAGAGATATAGGGCACTTCACATAAATCAGAGCAACTCTATTGTGTGATGAAATCTTTTGTTATTGCAGTGGGAGCTCTTGACTGGACTTTCATCATATAGCTAAATATAATGATTACCCATGACACATTGTAACATCACATTTAGGGAAAAGATTCAATTTAAAACCACCAAAATAATAAAAAGTAAAAATGATAAATACATTTTGAAGAGATAGTTAAGTTGAAGGCATTTAGGCATATATTTCACTGAGTGCAAGGCATACGTTCCACTGAGGAGGCGGCAGTATCATAACACTCCCTGAAGTTATAATTCATAAAGTTAAATGCAGTTGTTTCCATCACCTTTGAGATTTTCTTTTTATGGTATGTTCATTGTTAGAGTAAAAGCAAAATAGAAGGAATAACCTTTTTATGAGTTTTGAAGTTTAATCTTTAATATGTCAATTCATACAGGATTAAATTCTTAATTTTTTTATAAAGGTATCCTTTTTTTAAGAATCTTCTATTTTCATCTCAATTTCTGCTTTTAGATGCTTTGCACATCATTTCTCAATAGGCTGCCAGTAATAATGACTACAATATATACATTTTGATTGATTGATGATTGATATATTTTGTGTATATGGGTGCCACTTTGGGTCATAGACCTCAACAGTTGGTTGAATGCAGTTGGTTGTGTTGATGGTGTAGGAAGGCTCTTTGCAGAATTTAAGTTGTATCACCAGTTGCAAGTTTTAGTGAGATGTAGTCTTTGGAAAAGAGCTGTGATTGTCAACATGTTACAGGGATCTTTAAAAAAATGATTTATCTGCCATCACTGGTTCACCCAGTGGAATTTCAAGAGAGAGGGCAAGCTGCCATTTTCTGATTATCTGTGTGGTGTCTGATCTTTCATATGGGATGAAAGTAGCAGGTTTGGGATTTTTAAAGTCAATTTTGTTATAAATAACATGAAGGTTGTCTTACATAACCTTACCAGTTAAGCTCAAATTATTCTGTTCAATTAAAGTAATTTTTATTCTACTTCTCAAATTGCCTTTATGTAAGGAATGATTTAATGGAAGGTTAGACCTTGGCTGGAAATTTAACATATGCCACCTCATCAGAATTACATGGTTTGCATAATTTTAGATTAATGTAAAATTAAAGTACTTCCAAGAAGAAACCATATCACAATATTCAGTTATTTCTGAAAGAGTTTACTTGTCTAAGAGCAAATAAATAAGCTACTAAAGTTCTGTGATTGGGAGTTCTATAGCAGCACATAAATTTTCCAACAGAGCATCCCGTATCTGCACTAGCAAGTTACAAGTAGCAACCACTGTCTACAACTGCAGTTGTTGGCCTGTGGGCTCTTAGAGAAGGCAACAGATAGCTTTTCTCTTAGATCTTGTAGCTGGGCAGCTCTTGGGCCTGCTATTCCCTAGTCTCTTATTGCAAAATATCTTATTCTATGAGCTTTGCTTGGGAAGCCTTGTTAAATTAGATCATTGTATACTAATACAGCTATAGCTAAACTCATGGTAGAGCAGAGCAGAGCAGATAGTGGATTACTTGGGGAGAGATTCATTGTGTGGTGTTGCTAAAATTATCTCTTGCCTAATCTCTCAGCTAAGTTATAGTCTCATTTATCAAAAGGCTGAAGTATAGTTTTACTTGATTAGCTTGCCTTAAATTCCAGTGTCTATTAGTGAACTCATTTTCAACTCTTTGCTTCCTACAAAAATCTCACTCCTTTCAAAATATCCCATTTTTTAAGCAACCTTATTGTTCTTTAGATGTGACTTCCTGTTTTCATTTTTTTCTCTGCTTTTGTCCCAATATTTAAAAGAACTTCTTTTTATTAAAAGTCTCATGAAGTTTTCACTTTTTCTTTTTACATCAGTAAGTGAAGTGGTTTTCTGGCTAATCTCCCTGTCTCCATCTTTCCTGATTCATAGATACCTTTACTGGATTCATCTTCCTAAAATATCATGTTCGTAATTTCAGTAACCTGCCCCAGAGCTGTATAGCAGTTCTCTGCTAGAGAAGCCTAAACTCTGCACTCTGATAGAAGAGGCTATTTCTCAGAGGTTTTCCAATTGTATCCCTATCTCAGTCTCATACAGACGTAATAAAAACTCTCTGCCCTAGATTATTGGATATTTAGTGTTCGTTCCCTACTATATTCCTTTGTTATCATTATTTTCCACTCTCAGAATATGCACCTCAGAAATATGCACCTCTGACAATCTAATTTTTTTTTCTTCTAGATGCACTTAGAATTCTATACCAGCTTAGGCTAGATCCAGATTACAATAATAGCATAGCTTCACATGTATATAACACTTTAAACAGTGTTTCAAGGCTTTTAATGTACATTTCCATCTCCCCCCCCAACCCCCCAAGCCTGTAAGATAGGTAAGATAGAGTGTTATCACCAGCTTTTAAAAGGATGAGCAAGTTGAGGCTCAGAGTAGTTTAGCATTGTGCTAAACACCACAAACCTAGAAAATAACTGACAGAGCTTGTGACTCTTAGTCCAGTGTACTTTCCTGTCTCTGAAATCCTTTATTTCTTTCAGTCTTGCTTGTAAACTTTAATTCCCTTTCGGGATTTCCTGCATTTCTTACCAGTTAAGAATCTGACTTGATTGTGAACCTGTCTACAACAGGATGCAACATAACCTTTTTTTATTTCCCTTAATCTTGGGCACTTAGAAGGGACTCTGTAAGTTTTTGTATTTATCTATTGAAAGTAAACTACCCATCAGAAGCAAACAGACACATAGCTTATTGGACACATACAGGTAGGTATGAGGTTGGTACGCATTCCTCCAACATCTGCTGTGACTAGCTCTGTGCTGAGATGGGGTGGGGAGAGGAGTATTTGGAACTGTTTAGGATTTCTCTGTTCTCCAGGGCAGATCTCTAAATGGGAAAGGAAAATGTAAACATTTTTTTTTAAAAGTTAAATAACAGTGGCAAAAAGATTGGTTGAAATGTATTGGTATAGACCATAAAAGCTGTAGAAGTTTAATGACCACCACACAGGCTCAAGCAGTTGGGGATGATTTAGAACAGGGCAAGAGCTGAATGGCACTTCACAGACTCACATGACTCAGAGCTGGAAGATATTTTAGGATCTTGCACAATGGATTGAATTTCTATAGGCCCATAGGCAAGAGTAGCTTCTTAAGTGAAAGGAATTTTCATTGTCTAATATAAGATGGTACTGATTTTCACTACAGAGTTACAATTTTGTTTTGATGCCAGTAAAGGATTGAACAAGTAACTGATATGTTCTTTTCTCTGCAGAGGTAAAGTGTAGAATACTCCTGGCTCTTCTTGAATATTCAGGTACATTTTGCATTATTTTTATCATTTGATAATTTTTTTACCATGTGGCCCATGACCTTGGGAAAAGGCCTTTGACAGTTTATGAAGAGAGATGTAAATATGATCTTTGCCTTCTTTAAAGGCTTGAAAAGATTTTTAAGTACTTACATAGTTTTAATAAAAACACAAGAACATATAGTTTCCTTGGTTATGGGTAAAAACTTGAAAACATATATGAATATATATTTAGGCAGATGTAACTAAAAAGGAGAAAGATAGCTGAAAGGTAAAGTTAATGGTGCAAATGGTATTTATAGTGAATCTATGTCCCAGTTGCATTTATAAAAAATGATGTATATATATAGATATATGTATATGAACACTATATCTTAATCATATTAAAACACTTCGTGCACATAGTGGGAGCTCAAGAAATATTGGTAATGAAAAATGATGCTGAGGAAGATTAAACTAAATTACAGATAATAGCCCATTTGCTTCATGAAGACAGGGACTGTATCTATTTTGATCATTAACAAATGCCTAAAATAGCAACTGGTTCATAGATGTTCAACAAATATTTGTTGCAAGAATAGATGAAAGGAAGATATGGATGTAAAAGGAAAGATCTATGAAGTAGTTCAGCAATGTTTTTATTCAAAATGCATTTAGAAGTATATTAATTCTAAAAGTTGGGGAAACTCAAATAATTACCATTCGATTTCAGTGAACAGTTTAATGTTAATGTTAGCTTACTGTATCACTTTCTCTGGATATAGAGATATACAGCTATGTCAATTGACTTTTTTTATTATTTTAATCTCTTTCCAAGGGGGATAAAAAAAATTCTCACAAAACATAAACACACACACAATTACATTAACTCTACATTTTAGTAGAAATTTGTGCCTGAAAATACAGAAATTTGCAGTTAAAAATACAATCACAGGCTCTCAACATGCAGCATACAATGTTGCACGGTTACCTGTTATACCAGTTAGCTTTCATTGTGTCAAACAGAAACTTTGTGGCTTAAAACAATAGCCATTTATTGTTCACAAGTCTAGTGGCTGTTCTGCTGATCTGTGCCAGATTTTGTGGATATTGGTTTGCTTTGCTTGTGCGTCTGAGGACGGGAGGTGGGGTTGGACACTGGTGCTCTAGGGTGGCCTGCTCACCAATGCAGCAGTTGGCTGACTGTCAGCAGGGGTGGTAGGGGTGCCTGGGCCACGTGTCCCTCATCATCCGGGAGGCTGTGGTCTTGTTCACGTGGCGGCTGGGCAGGGTTCCTAGAAGACAGTGGGGAGTGTACAGGAGCTCGCCCGCCTCCGTTGGCCACAGTGTCACAGGCCAGCTCAGATTCCGAGGAAGGAGAAATGGACTCTGTGTCTGATGGGAGGAGCCTCAAAATCATATTATAAGGGTGTGGATACAGGGAGGGAAGAATTTGTGGCGATTTTTACAATCAGCTGTACTTGGAAAATTCAAGTTGTGAATGAGTGAATGAGCCATGTTAACCAAGAGGGCTTACTGGTTTTTGCCTTAATTAAACAGTTTTTCCCTTGTTGTTTACGTAATAATAATTACTTTTTCTGAGCTTTACTATAAAGCACCTCATGGACCTCATTTTCAAGAGTCTCACTGAGTCCTTACAACAATTCTGTGAGAATAATTGTTTTCTCAGTTTTAAAGGTGAAGAAATTCAAGTTCAGGGAGACTTAATAACCTGTGTATGGTATTCATTCAACAAATATGTTTGAGTGTCTGATATAGACAGTTAAGTGGCAGGTTTGAAACTTAAATGCAGTTCTTCCAAAGTTAGTCCAGGAACTTCCAGTGTTATTTTGATGTCAGTTCTATTTTTCCATTCCTCTCATAATTCTTCTTCACACTTGACTTATTCATTTTTTTCCCTTTTATATATAGGATGGTAACAAAGCAGTAGCCATATTACTCCAAGTTGCTGAGTGTGAAACTATAGTGGTTCACTTGAAATCTTTTGACCATGTCTGTTGAGAATTATTCTTAATCCCCTTGTGTTTTGATCTTTCTCTGATCTCCACTTTTTATTTACTTATTGTTTTTTTTTTTCCTTTTCCTTGCATTCTCCATGTTAAAATAATGGTTGGAATTACTTGTAGTCCTGCAACCGTCTCATTCTTTTTTGTACCAGCTAGCTAACTATGGAACTTGAACTTTGTAAACAGCTGAACCAAATGAAGTGTTAATGTTTTAAAACATGTTTGTAGAATGTGAGTTTAAGTAGATGCTTAAATACTCAATTGAAACTGAAGACTTTGATGGGTACAGAAAGCATTTGTTTTGAATATGTTTCCACTACAAGAAAATTCCTACTCTGCAAAAATAATAAGTAAGCTGGCACACACACACACACACACACACACAGAGAGAGAGAGAGAGAGAGAGAGAGAGAGAGAGAGGAAACCAAAATAGATGCATTTCTTCTTTTGTATCAGAAGCTGGAAGCACCTGTTGTGACTCTTTCTGTCGTTCTTACTGATAAAAATGAGAAATGAGAATAGTTTTGGTAAAAGGTGGACCCTTTTGATGGTGTGATTGTGAAAACCTTGTGGATGGCACTCCCTTTATGCATTGTATGGATGAATGAGTAGAAAAATGGGAAAAAAAAACTAAATGAAAGATAAAATGGGATGGGGGGATGATTTGGGAGTTCTTTTTTATTTTTATTTTTTATTCTTATTCTGAGTCTTTCTGATATAAGGAAAATGTTCAAAAATGGATTAGGGTGATGAATGCACAACTATATGATGGAACTGTGAACAGTTGATTGTACACCATGGATGACTGTCTGGTATGTGAATATATCTCAATAAAACTGAATTAAAAAAAAAAAAGATGGACCCTTAGAAGTTTTGAACGGTCGCATGATTGAAAGGAGAAGACCTGAATGTTTTTGCAGGGGATTAGCAGACCTTTGTTCTTGATTTATCATTTTGTCCCTACTCCATTCAGCAAAAACTGAGCACCTTCGTGTTGCCAGGCATTGTGCTAGATGCTAGAGAGACAAAGAAGAGTCACAGTCATAACGCTACCTGCTAAATGTGTTTATCTCATTTATCTTTATGAAATCTAAGATGTAGGAAAAAAAACCATTTTACAGGTAGCAAATCTGAGACCTAATATCCTATGGCTTGAGATCGGTGGAATGGGTAGTTGAAAGCACCTTATATACCTCTAAAGCCATAACTCACATTACACACCATTTCCCCTGGCCTTGGTTTGCTGACTGTCCCACGGGAGACACAAACATGCAGACAAACTCTTGCAATGCTATATAATTAGCCCTTTAGTGGAGAGGATGTACCTAGGGCTATGGTGGCAAAAAGGAAGAAGTTTACAGTGCTTCCTGGGAGAGGGGGAAATTGCCCAAGGGAAGATAATATGTCACTAGTTCAATGAGTCAACACTAGCGGGTGATTAAAGTTTGCTTGGTGGAGAGGGGAGGAAAAGGGCCTGCAGACAGAGGGGACCCAGAGGCAAAGGTGTGGGCTGTGGGGGCACTGGATGTTCAAGGATCACCAAGCAGCCAGAGCTGTGTGGCTCAAAGAAGAGAGGACTCAACTGGATGCCCATCTAGCTGCTTTCAGATGCATTGTTTTCTTATATCCCAGTAACAACCCTGTGAAGATTGTTGCTCATTGGGGGATGCATGAAGGGAAGTGGTGTGTTGGGAAGCTGTAAATATAAAGTGGTGATGGGTTTAAAGGCCTTTTTATGCCACCCTGGGTTTTCTACCTTTGTTACTCTCTGAGATAATAGCATGTACAAAGTTATTTGAAGAACTCTTAATATACAATGTGTATTTTATGAGTTTTTGAAGTGTATACAACCAGGTAATCTACTTCCTAGTGAGAGTAGAAAGATGACAATAGAAGAAAATCATTACATGAAGTAGTAAGCTTTTATTGTCTTTTATTTTAAAATTAAGATTTAAATAACAGCGTGGGCCAACGGCACCTCGCATATCCACTTCCATTACTCTAGTGTGAGCATAGAGATGGCCAGACCCCATTTTGGAAATCTTCATATCGCCAGTAATTAAGACAGAGTTTAATTCCTGTGTGTCTCAGTTTGTTGCTTGAATGAATGAATATAACTTTTGTGTGGCAGTCAGAGCTATCATCAGGTTTTGCATCTCGGATAGTCTAGAGAATATTCATTGTGATCTGTTCTGATTTGGTAATGAAGTTGAATGGAATTCTTAATTTGGTTTCAAATGCGGAGGGTAGAATAAACATCTGAAGTGGTCTCTAGGTAAAAGAAGAAATTTGACAATTTCTTCTTAAGAGCAATTTGGAGATATTATTTTTACTAGTGGCAAAGTTATTGACATTTGTGACTTTACTAAAGCTCACAATGAAACCATAGCCTTCTGTCCATACACTTTTGCTTGTTGCGGTCGCAGTTGACTCGTCTGGGGGAGGGTGGCGGCCGGTTGCTAAATCCTAGGCTCCCAGGATTGCTCCGAGGGTACCGGCGGCGGGGGCTCTTTCCCGGAGGCGAGGGCGAGGCGGGGGACTTGGCCAGGTCCCCGGCGGGAGGCGTGCAAAGTATGGAGGGCGGCGAGAAAGGAACAGGCGGGACACGTTTCTTTTAGGGTGAAGAAACCAAGAGAGAGAGCGTTTATTAGGGGAGAGTACAAGCTTATATCGGGCGGTTTAGAGGGCGGGGTAGCTGTAGGGGTTAAAGGCTTGGATTGGTTCTGAGAGAGCGCGGAGGTTGATTGAAAAGGGGCGAAAGTTGCTCCCGTAACGGTGTCCGGCAACAATGTATGCGCACTGGTGGTGATGGGGAGTGTCCGGGCAAGATAAGGGGGTGGGGAAAAGGCGGTTCCCTCCGGCAAGCCTCCCCTAACACTGGTAATTTGGGTGAGGAAATTGGGCCTGCCTCCGGCCTCACTTTCCCAGGCCCGGGGGGCTGCGGAGGGCGCTGTCGCCCGTGCCCACTACCCTCCCCAGGGGTGGATCCGGTCCCCCAGCCCAGGCCCGCCAAGTTGAAGCACGTAATCAGTGTCCCGCATTTCCCCCTTCTTTTCCAATTAAAGGAAGAAGCTTACCGGAGAGGTCCGCTAAGGGATGAGGGAAGGGGGAGGTCGGGGAGGGGAAAAGGGGTTGACGGTGGCTCAGCGAGGCTGGAGCTCGGCGTTGGTGTGGCGCCCGGGCGCTCGACAGGGGCCTTGCTGCTTGCGGGATGGACGAGGGTGGGGGGTTTAAAGTTGGAGGTTCAGAGAAGCTGGAGCTCGAGGTTGGTGTGATGTTCAGGCGATCGAGAAGGGCCTCGCGGTCGGCGGGTTGACCGGTGGCGGTGAGGTCGCGGAGGGTTGGTTGTCATCTCGGAGTAGGGAGCGTCAGAGGTGGCGAGTCGCTGGTACTGGACTTGCACGAACGAGGAAAAAATAGCATCCGTTTGTTTCCTTACAAGCTGGACAATTCTGCGGATAATGCAGGGTCCTAAGGTGAGAGCTAGAATAATCATTAGTAGGGGGCCGAGGAGAGGGAGGAGGTAAGGGAGGAGGGGGGTAAAGATGTGGGACCAATAGCTGGTGGCTTCACGGTTTCTTTTGCGTTGTTCTAGTCCCTCTCGGACCTTTTTTAGGCTGTCCTCGGCGAGACCTGTGGAATTGGCATATACACAGCACTCTTCTCCTAGGGCGGCGCAGAGGCCTCCTTCTTTGAGGAGGAGAAGGTCGAGACCTCGGCGGTTTTGGAGCACTACCTCAGAGAGGGAATTGACAGAATTTTTAAGATGGGAAATAGCGTCTTGTAGGTGACGAATGTCCTCGTCAACAGCTGCCCGGAGGTGAGTTAGGGCGGAGCCTTGACTGGCTAATGCAGCGATTCCGGTGCCAGCGCCTGCAAGACCTAGGAGGGAGGCAATCGTGAGGACGGTGATGGGCTCTCGCTTTTGCAGTGGGGCAGAAGCTGCAGTTGTTTCCAGGCGGAGGAAGAAGTCTTCCTCGCTGTGGTATAGGACCCTAGGGATAAGGACAATTAGGAGGCAAGTTTCATTAGTTGTATTGAGGGTTTGCACGTTAAGGCAGGGGGTAAGTCCTGTAGAGGAGCAGAGCCATTGGGAGGAGTTATGAGGGATGAGAAATTTTGCAGAGCTGCTGGGAGATGAGTAGTCGGCACAAGCTGTGAGGTTGGGAGAGTTACTTGAGTGAGGGCGGATGCACTTTCCTGTAAAGGAGACTGAATGAAAGGTTAGGGGGACGGCAGAGGTATTCCAATTGCATTCCGAGGGGCTGTCCTCTGTGTTTTCTGAAAAGGAGAGGTTGGAGGCAACTGGCTCATACAGGGGGGAGGAAGTGGAGAGGCAAAGCCAACAAGAGGAGGTAAGATTGGGGTTGGAGGAATTCACTGAGGTGAAGGCCGCTTGGATAAGGCTGAGGAGGGGAGAGGAGTAACGGGCGGGGGGCGGACGAGGTTGGGGTGGTGGTGTTGGCAACGCGCCGTTTGCAGCTGAAGTGCGGCTGGTTGGAGCTGAGGTGCGGCTGGAGAGCTGTGGAAAAAGGGGGTTAATGACTTTATTGGGACCAATGGCAGAGGGGTTTTTTTGTACAGCCTCCTTTTTTACAAGAATAAGGGAACCTGGGTCGACTCCTTTCAAATAAATTCTGAAGCCCCAGGTTCGACCGAGTAACCAGGAGGGATCATTGGGGAGCTGCACACTGAGATTTAAATGTGAGCAGGTACCTGTAGGTGCAATCTGGTGATGGCCTCCATAGATACCCCAGTTAATGGGTTCTTGAGGTGGTTTGCAGTTAAAGGGGGCCCATTTTAGAGTTAGGTAATGATCAGTGGCGTAAGTCTCCCACTGAGTGGCTAATGTTTCACATCCCCAATATGCACAGTAGTATTGGTTGGGGGAATTGCAGTACTGTTTTCCAGGATTTGAGGATGGGCACATATAATATTGGGCTTGATTCCAACCAGTGGGGCGTACGGAAGGAGTGGGAAATAGATCAGTTGCGTTGACAAGAAAGGAAGGTCGCCCTGCTGTAACCTGGGTTTGTATAACTGTGGAATCTTCCCACCGTGCCAAGGTCCATTTCCAAGGCTGGTGAGGGGAGTGGGGCTGGTAGACAGCCTGGGTAGAAGAGGCGAGAGCCAGCATGATTGTTAGAAGGGAAGCAATGCTCGGGTGGGGGTTATGGAGGTGTAGGGGGCTGGCTTTTGCCCGTCTATAGAGGCGTATAATTTCTCTGATTTCTTGTTTCTCCGGGGTTTCACCCGGACTGGGGTCCAGGCTCAGGTGTACTGTTGTCATCTGGTGCGTTATGCTGCGGAGACGGCGGCATTCTCGTCTCGTTAGACGCGTGGTTGCTGGTGGCGGGCCGGATTGCCCTTCCTGGGATCCAGATTGGTTGTGCTGCATCATCTGGGAAAACACAAGCAAACCCACGCCCCTGGGCGAGGAGTGGGGAGGGACCCTTCCAGGTATTATTCTCTGGGTCCTTCCAGTAGACCATCGGGGCCTGGGTGGGCCTATACGAGGGCCCCCAATGTTTATGTAGGGGCGAAAGCCCTTCCTTATTGAATGTGAGTAGATTAAGGTGAATAAGGGCTGCTATGATAAGGTCCCCTGGAGTTGCCTGGGGGAGCATTGCCCTCTCTTTTTCAATTTGTGTTTTTAAGCGGCGATGGACTGCTTCCACAATGGCTTGCCCCTGTGGATTATAGGGGATGCCGAAATGATGGGTGATGTTATATAACTGAAGAAAGGCCGCAAAGGAGGCACTGCGATAGGCAGGCCCATTGTCCGTTTTTATGTCCCAGGGGACTCCCATGAAGAGAATTCCCTGTCTTAGGGCCTTGATACAGTGTTTGGCCGTTTCCCCGGCGAGGGGGACTGCATAACACATGGCTGAGAAGGTGTCAATCATTACATGTACATACTTGAGGCGCCCAAAGGACGGAACATGAGTTACATCCATTTGCCATCTAGAATTGGGTTTTAGGCCTCGTGGGTTGACTCCCTGAGGTTGCAGGGGGCCAAGCGGCGCAAAGGGCGCACAAGTTGCACAATTGCGGACAAGATGTTTACAGGTATCTAGGGGGAGGCCACATAAATGATGCAATGACGTAGCCGAAAAGTGAAACCTGGAATGCAATAACTTGGCCTGGTTAACAGCGTCCCCCGGAGGGGCCGCTGTGTGAGTTAGCATAGCTTGGGTAGTCTGAGCTGAGACCGCTTGGTCTACTATACTGTTGCCATTAGCCAAGGGCCCCGGAAGGCCTGAGTGACTACGAATGTGGCTAATGAACCAAGGATCCTGTCTATGCTCTAAGATGCTTCTGAGGTCAGAAAGTGCTTTATCGATGGCCGAGTTCCCGGGGAAAAAGGTGGAAAATGCAAGGACTCGGCAGACCTGATACGTGTAGAGGCTGTCAGTGAAAATGTTTACTGGGTGGTTGCAGTGGGCGTTTAGCGCGTATGACACTGCCAGAATTTCCCCCACTTGGACTGAATGAAGGTTGACATAACTGAATAGGCGGGGTTCCGGATGGTCCTGCGAATAAGAGAGGAAGGCGAAACAGGTTTTGGAGGCGTCAGTAAAGACGGTAGTGGCACCCGGGATGGGTGCAGAGGAGGGGAAAGGATGGAAGGGGCTGCGGAAGGGAAGCTTGGCGAGTCCCTGTAACAGCCGATGGCTAGGATAGTGGCAGCTGAATTCCCCATGAAATCCTTCTAAAAGGATTTGCATGTCCGGGTTGTCACGTATAAGCAGGCGGGTTTGGCCTGCGTCTAGGGGCCAAACAATTTTTTCTGGCGGCTCTCCGAATACATGAACAGCCAGGGTGACTAGATCTGAAGCTAGGCTGATCCAGAGCCGTACTGCGGGGCAAATTTTTCTAAGCCGGCTTTTAGCAGGGTGCGCCCAAAGTAGAGGGCCTTCCTGCCACAGGCAGCCCATGGGTGTGCCGGGCGTAGGAAGGATGAGTGCTATAAGATTGCCCTCTTTAGTGCTGAACCTGTTGAGACAGCAGGCGGCGAGTGCCTTGTTAATAGCGGCAATGGCTTCCTTTGCCTCCTGGGTGAGCTTAATGCGCCGGGAGATTGCTAGCGGCGGGGCTTCAGGGACACTCAGCAGCATAAAGAGTGGTTGGAGCTGTGCGGTGGTGATCGGCAACGCAGAGCGGAGCCAATTGATCTGACCGCAGAGCTGTTGAAGCTCAGTGATAGTGACCCGATCCGGTATGTCCAGCTGGGGAGCGGACGGGGCAATGGTTTTATCAATACTAAACCCTAAGAAGGCTAATGGTGGCACAATTTGAACTTTATCGGGCTGAACCGTAAGGCCGAGGTCAGCTAAATTAGTGGTGAGGTCTTTGAGGATTAGAGGAAGCGCCTCGGCGTCCTCAGAGGCCACCAAGATGTCATCCATGTAATGGATGAGCATGGCCTGCTTTCGCAGGGGGGCCACTGCGTGATTAACATACATTTGGCAGATGGCCGGACTGTTACGCATCCCTTGAGGGAGGACTTTCCATTGGTACCTGCTAGCCGCGCCCGCGTGATTGGGGACGGGAACTGTAAAGGCAAAGCGCGGGCGGTCTCGCTCATGTAGTGGGATGGAAAAGAAACAGTCTTTGATGTCAATGGTGGCTACATGATAGTGGGCCGGGATGGCTACCGGATGGGGGAGGCCAGCCTGCGGGGAACCCATGGGAAGAATATGCTTATTGATTTCCCGCAGATCATTGAGGAGCCTAAATTTCCCTGTGGCTTTTTTATGAATAACAAACACTGGCGAATTATAGGGACTAGTAGAAGGCTCTATGTGGCCAGCGTTCAATTGTTCTTGGACAAGGGCTTGGAGTGTTACTAATTTATGCGTGGGAAGGGGCCACTGCTCCACCCATATAGGTTCCTCAGTATCCCACTGCAGAGGAACGGGCGCTGGAGGTGTTAAACGAGCAGTGGCGCACATTATTGGGGGGGCTGCGTGGTAAGCACTGCCCCAGAGGCGGCGAGGATGTCACGGCCCCATAAAATTTGGTCTATGGTGTGTAGAAATAACGGGCGGAAGGTGCCTGAGTGGCCCTCTTCATCCTCCCACTTAATGGGCCCTATGGCCTGAAGAGAGGTGGAGGTACCAGTGGCTCCCACTACCGAGGGACCATCGAGAACCATGCACATGGTGGCATACTGAGCGGGCATGCAAGAGACCTCTGCCCCTGAATCGAGCGTGCCCGTGTACCATTGCCCCTCTATTCTTAACTTACGAGTAGGCTTTTCTGGGGTGATAGGGACTGTCCAGAGAAGCGTTTTACTGCCGGTGAAGTGATTAGTTTTATTAGAACCGGCCGGCACGCTGCCTCTTAGGGGCGGGGCTGAGGCTTGCCCCGCTTGGAGTTTAAAGCTTGCTCAGTGCCCTGGCGCTGACTGCCGTCAGGGCACCAGGGATAGCAGAGGTTTTTTAAGCTATCCTTGCTAAGATCTCTGGGGCTGCTCTTGCAATCGCGCGCCCAGTGATAGCCACGCTGGCAGCGTGGGCAAGGAGTGGGAGGGGGGCGCCCATTACGCTGCATGAAAGGCGGGCGGTTGACTTCTGCATTGGGGCACTCCCGGGCAAAATGACCGCTCTGCCCGCACTTAAAACAACCGGTGGTGGCGGCTAAGGCGGCAGTGACAGCGCCAGAGACGGCCTGGGCTAGGGACGCGGCAGCTGGGTCAAAGGCGCTGCAGGCGAGTATCCAATCGCATAGGCTCTTCTCCCGCAAGGGAAGAATAGCCTGCTTGCAAGGGGGATTGGCTCCCTCGAGAATGAGTTCTCGAGCGAGAGCCAGTTGGGCCTGGGGATCATTAACCTTTCGAGCGCAGGTTTCCTCAACCCTAGAGACAAAGGTGGCAAAAGGCTCATTTGGCTCCTGGAGGAGCTTGGTGAATTTAGTAGGCCGACAGGCGGAACAGTTGGCAAAAGCTCGCAAGGCGATTCCCCGAAGGATAGGCCAAAAGGCGGCAGGCGCATTAATATAGGCGGATGCATTTATAAACGCTCCCGTGCCCAAGTAGGCTTCGGGGTGATGATAGACTCCAGTGGCTGCATCTTGCTCGCTTTGCTTAGCTGCTTCCGCCTGGAAGTGAGCACGCCAATCTACAAACTGGCCGGGGTTAAGAATGGAACGGGCAAGCGAGGCCCAGTCTTGGGGGAGGCAAAAGTTCATGGCGATATCCTGTAGTAATTGGGAAGCGTATGGGCTACCTAACCCGTCTTCCTTGACGGCCCTGCGAAGCTGCTTGATAGTATCAGAGTCAATGGGATACCAGTCATACGGTTTCTGTGGTGTGGGGGTAAGGTTAAGAGGAAAGCAGCGAAAAGCACGAGAGAAAGGAGGACGCGCTTGCAGAGGGCTTGGCGCGGGAGTGGGGGTAGGGGGAGCGTTGCCCCAAGGGTTGCCTTGAGGTGTAGAAGGCAGCCAGGGGTTGTTAGTCGGCAGGGTGGGAGGAGCGGCGGCAGCTGCCGGTAGCGGCTCCGAGGGGGAGCTCGCCGGAGGGGGAGGCGGAAGTGGGAGGCCCCAAGCGTCGCAAGACGGCGGCGCGGTGGGAGTGGCTAAGGCATAAGATGGTGGACTAGCTCCATCCTGTGAAAGGGCGGGGCCCAAGGCATAAGATGGCGGACTAACTCCGCCCTGTGAAAGGGCGGGGTAAAGCGCATGCGGTTTCCGGCCCAGCTTAGGGCTGACGTCATCGCCGGAGCACTTCCTCCCCTCGATGGAAGAAGAAGGAGGAAGTTCGCCATCTTGGCGAGGCTTAGTATTGCTTTGTTTTTGGGGGGCGACTTCGAGCGCATTGTTAATTTGCTCGACTAAGGATTCTGTGTCCGAATCGTGGTCTACATTAGTATCGCTGTCTGAATCTGTTGGCTGGGTTGATAGGGCCTCCTTGGATTTAATGGGGCCTCGATCAGGGGGGAGGGAGCCTTGAAGGCAGGAGCGGACGGTTATTAAGGTGGGGAGCAAGCCGGGAGGGAAGCGCTTGCTCTCATGTTCCATGGCGTTGGTGACCCGATCAATAAGGCGATCATAAGTAACAGGGTCCCAAAGATGGCAAGTGGTGAGCCATGGGTTAAAGGGCAGCAGGAGGTCCCAGTATACCTGCAGCTGCCGGACAGACACTTTACAGCGATGTGTGTCTAGGAGACCAGCCAGAGCACGAACTTGGGGTGCTTGGCGTGCAGATAGACGATTACCCATAGCGGAGTGAGAAAAGAAAAAAAAGGGGGGTTGATTATTGAGTAAAGAAAATGAGGTAAACCGTGGCCGCGAGGCCGAAGGAGACGGTGAGAATAGAAGGCAGGACCCTCTAGTAGCGAGAGCAGTTTGGGGGGGGGGGCGGTTGCAAAGAGGCACACCGCGCTAAACAAAGAAACAAAGACACAGAGGACCACAGCAAAGTAATGGAGGGGAAGAGGGAAAGCTACTGGAGGAAGAGTGTTAGGAGGAATGGGGGGACATAGGAAGAGAAGACGAAAGGTAGTCGGGGGTAAGAGTTAGGTTAACGCGGGAAAGGAAGAGCGGCCCGGGCGCGGAGCGGCGTGGGAGGGGCGGCTCCAGACGTGGAGCGGCGAGGGAGGGGCGGCTCCGCGGGGCGGCGAGGGAGAGGCGGCCCTTACTTTGCAGGCGAGGAGAAGGGGAGCTGGAGAGGCGTCCGGGCGAGCGGGTGGTTTTACTGGACCGCTGCGTAGAGAGGACTTTTAATTCCAGGTGCCCCACGTTGGGCGCCAGTTGCGGTCGCAGTTGACTCGTCTGGGGGAGGGTGGCGGCCGGTTGCTAAATCCTAGGCTCCCAGGATTGCTCCGAGGGTACCGGCGGCGGGGACTCTTTCCCGGAGGCGAGGGCGAGGCGGGGGACTTGGCCAGGTCCCCGGCGGGAGGCGTGCAAAGTATGGAGGGCGGCGAGAAAGGAACAGGCGGGACACATTTCTTTTAGGGTGAAGAAACCAAGAGAGAGAGCGTTTATTAGGGGAGAGTACAAGCTTATATCGGGCGGTTTAGAGGGCGGGGTAGCTGTAGGGGTTAAAGGCTTGGATTGGTTCTGAGAGAGCGCGGAGGTTGATTGAAAAGGGGCGAAAGTTGCTCCCGTAACGGTGTCCAGCAACAATGTATGCGCACTGGTGGTGATGGGAGTTGCGCTGGCAACGGGGAGTGTCCGGGCAAGATAAGGGGGTGGGGAAAAGGCGGTTCCCTCCGGCAAGCCTCCCCTAACACTGGTAATTTGGGTGAGGAAATGGGGCCTGCCTCCGGCCTCACTTTCCCAGGCCCGGGGGGCTGCGGAGGGCGCTGTCGCCCGTGCCCACTACCCTCCCCAGGGGTGGATCCGGTCCCCCAGCCCAGGCCCGCCAAGTTGAAGCACGTAATCAGTGTCCCACAGCTTCCCACTCTTGATATCAGCAGTTTTCTTTCGATTTAGATTTTCGTTAATAAATTATTCTCAGTTTATTCTCAGTTTATGGGTAGAAGTACTCCTGCCAGAGCTTCTGAAGTATTTTTAAAAATTCACCCAGATTTTCTGCCTCACTATAGGGTGATTAAAGAGAAAACAAGAATGCACAAGGAAGAAACAGAGCAATTTTTACTTATTTAGTTTCTCCTGAACCTCAGCATCATAGACACACATTTAGGCTGACAGGCTTTCTGAATTATCCTTTTAAATCAAATTAAACTCAGGAATTTGAAGAAGCCAGAAAATGAGCTCATGCATTTCCATTTCACTTAAATTGTTAGTTACTAGTCCATTTTCTTTCATTCAGTAAATATTGAATGTCTGTATGTGTTAGAAAGGGTGCTAACCACTAGGAATTGGTGGACAGAGTTCGTCCCCAGTTTAGCCATTTCATAGTTACCTGTAAAATACTTTCCCCAATCTGTTAAAACGGAGCACATTGTACATGACTACTGAAGGAAAATGTCTTATAAGTGGTGGTGGTTACATTAATAAATTGAACCATGTGGAATTTCTATATGCAACTTATTTTGACCCATAAAAATAGCAAGTTCATAGAGTTCAATTTAATGTATGAATGCTTTCAACATAAAAATAGGTATTTTTAATATTTAATCCTTTTTCTAATAAAACTGTCAAGAGTTGGTGTTACTACCAGTGAAACTGAGTAATACTCAGCAACTGTGTTGTGTGTACACTTGCCTTTGGTGGCTGGTAAGAACAGATGTTCAGTGTCCTTGGTAAACAACTTAAAAGTTATGCCTTTTTATCAATAAAACAAGAACTCAACACTAAATGAAGGCAGCATTTATTTCTTTATAATGCACTAATATTGACCATGTTTCTTCATTGCGTAAGATTCTATGAGCCCTGGAAATATTGAGTACACTGTGGGAGTGGATTATTTTTACCTTTGTTTTTCTTCTAGTGATTTTTCATTGTGCAGAATGTGTGGTTTGGTATTTATGTGGTTTGTATATATCCAGCCACCCAAAGATGAAAGAATTGAACCCTGTGTTGTCAGGATCTGAGAGGTGCAGCTTCTTTCTCTTTGAAAAATATCTGGCCCAGGAGTGGCAGTTCACAAGGGAAAATTTACCTAAAAGTGGGTAAATCACAAATCCAGTCAATTGCAGGATAACAACCTAGGAATAATTAATTCTAAAACTGTAAATACATTACTTATGTCAAAGAAATATAGAAATTTATGAGCCAGACATACAGTTCATGAGGTTGAATAACTGGATTTAGGAAATACAGATTTGTAAACATTTGGACATCAGACATTCTTTCCCCTATGTGCATTTTGCATTAATACTTGAATAAGTTTAGCAGGTTTTATTTTTTTTTTTAATTTAGTACTAATATTGTATTTCATTTGCCAGTACAAACTGAGAATTTGGACTTTGACATTTCTGCAGTAATGTTATGCATAAATTCAAATTTGTTGCATTAGAAAAAGAAAAATAAACCAAATAAATAAATAAATAAATAAATAAATAAAGGCTTTCCCCCCCCTCAGGCTTTATAAACCAATTTAATGATTGCAGAATCAAGTCAAAAAATTGATTAATATTTATTATTTCTAACTTTTTGGTGTCTAATATTTTCTAGATACATTTACTGAAGTTTATGTGTTCATTAATAGAATTCAAATTCACATTTTTCACTTGGTGTGAGTTTAGTGAAAAGATGAAATAATGGTAAATGTAAATGCCTAAAGAATTGTTTTTACTCCTCTGCCCCATTTTTCAAAGCTGTCTTTGTCTTCTCTTGGATCACAGACAGTGAAACACAACTCCGAAGAGACATGGTTTTCTGCCAAAGTCTTGTGGCCACCGTCTGTGCCTTCTCTGAGCAGCTCATGGCGGCCTTAAACCAGATGTTTGACAACAGCAAAGAAAATGAGATGGAAACTTGGGAGGCCAGCAGAAGGTGGCTGGAGCAGATAGCCAATGCTGGCGTTCTCTTTCACTTTCAGTCACTGCTGTCACCCAACCTGGTAAGGTGCCACAATGATGCCCACTGGTTTTTGGTTAACTGTAATATGCATTGTAACATGTTCCCAAGAGTACAGGGTTGTTCATTTTTTCCCTATATTCTCCTTCATTATTGTTCTAGTTTGCTAATGCTGCAGTTAAGCAGAATACCAGAAATGGATTGGCTTTTATAAAGGGGGTTTATTTGGTTACAAATTTATAGTCTGAAGGCCATGAAAATGTCCAGTTTAAGGCATCAACACGGGTATACCTTCACTGGAGGAAGGCCAATGGTGTACAGAAAACTTCTGTTAGCTGGGAAGGCACGTGGCTGGCGTCTGCTGATCCAGGTTGTGTTCCAGCTTCTCTCTCAGCTCCTGTGTGTTCTTCAAAATGTTTTCTCTTGGGGCATTTTGTCCTATCTTAGCTTCTCTGGAGCAAACACTGGGCCAGCATCCCCAAAGTGTCAGCAAAAGTCTGCTTTCAGTGGCCATCTCCAGAATGTTTCTCTGAGCTGATCTGAGGTCCTTCTGTTTGTGAGCTCTCTTAATAGGACACCAGTGATTGAATTAAGACCACCCTGAATGGGCGGTGTCTGTATCTCCATGGCAATAGTCTAATCAACGGTATTACCCACAGTTGGGTGGGTCACATCTCCATGGAAACACTCAAAGGATTCCAACCTAATCAACATTAATACATCTGCCCCCACAAGATTGCATTAAAGAACATGGTGTTTTGGGAGACATAATGCATGCAAACCAGCACAATTATTGTCTCAGTAGTTATGCAGCTTCTTTAAAGAATATATTTTCCCATGTTCGTTCATGTTTTAATAAGTATGCAGAATATATTCCTTCTTTTCTGATTCTTCATTTATTCTCTGTGGCTGCTGAAAGCCTCCATCTGTTAATAATTCCCTAAACGATGACTGGAAAAGGTCATCAGAGGAGAGAGGGTCTTCTGGGGCTGTTCCTTATTTCCCACCCAGAAAAACAGTCTACCATGAAACCAAAGCTCCTGCTGAGGCTGAAATTCTGGGGTGTGCTTGACAGATGAGCCCAAACAATTTGCATGCTATCCAGTCTGACAGTCTGCTTAAAAATTTGCATATGCTAAATAATTTTGTGTTTTCCTTTGTTTGTGTGTTTGTCCTGTTAAATCTACAAACATTGCCATAATTACTGTAGAATTTCCCATGTTTATGCATCATTTTTCCACAGTGGATATGAAAAAAAGCATCTTGAAAGTTCGGTAACATTGTAGTAAGCTTAGAGTTGTTTCACATACACTTTACTATGGTTGTGATGGTTGTCATGATGTCACTTTTAATATATAAACTTCAGGTACTCATTAATAATAGAATTGTGATCTTTAAACTTGAGATGCTGTTTCAACTGTTATATTACACATAGAAAATAGAGCTACAAAATAATCTGTGTTTTTAAACAAAGATACATGATTTTATACATCAAAATGATGTTTTTCTTCAGTGGTGTTTGGGAGAGGGAGTGATTGCTGTGCACAGCTATAGAAGGTTCTGGAATGGTACCTTGAGGATATCCATCTCAGTGTAATACAGAAAAACAGAGGCAGATTCTTCTGAAAAAGACTCTGTGTACTCCACATGTATGATTAATTTATTTGATTGTTTATGCAACTAAATAAGAAAGATTTAATTAATCTAAAAAAAGGCACTTCTGGAAAAGATATTAAGAACAAAATAAATATTAACTAATCATTACTTGTTAACTATAAATTACCTAAGATAGGAAGGGACATGCCTAGACCAGTTCCTAACATAGGGTAGGCATTGTTTGTTGAATGAATGACTGTATGAATGAATGAATGAATGAGGCTTCATTTCTGTTCTCCTTAAAGAAGTAACTGCCATTGTCTAATTATATTCTGGCATTCTTGCTTTAGACTTAATTTTATTTAAAATCTCAAGGAATTGGAGAAAATATTTTCAAATCACATCTGATAAGTGACTTGTATCCAGAACATACAAAGAACCTTTAAAACTCAAAGAGTCAAAAAACAACCTAATTAAAATTTGAAGAGATAGCTCCAGAGAAGAGGAGATACCGGTGGCCAGTTAGCACATGTAAAGATGATCAACGTGATTAGCCATGAGAGGGAAATGCAACTGGAAACCACAATGAGATAAAGCTGCACGTTCACTAGGATGTCTATAATAAAAAATATAGGCAATAACAAGTGTTGGTGAGGATGAAGAGAAATTGAAACCCTCATACATTGCTGGTGAGAATGTAAAATAATGCAGATATTTAGAAAACAGTTTGGCAGTTCCTTCAAATATTAAACGTCAAACTACGATATGACTCAGCAGTTCCCTGCCTAAGTATATATCCAAGGGAATTGAAAACATATAACACTTGTACATGGATGTTCATAGCTTCATTAACCATAATGATAAAAATTGGAAACAATCCAAATGTCTATCTGCTGATGAATGGATGTGCAAAATATAGCATATACATACAGTGGGATGTTTTTCAGCAATAAAAAGGAGTAAAGCACTGATACATGTTACAACATGGATTAATCTTCAAAACATTATGTTAAGTGACAGAAGCCGGTCACAAAGGACCGCATATTGTTTCCTAATTATGAAGCATTTCATTACTTAGAAATGTCCAAAATAGGCAAACCCATAGAGAGTGAAAATGGGTAGGTGAATGTTGATGGGCATGGAATTTCTTTCTTGGGGAGAATGAAAATACTCTCAAATTAGATAGAGGTGATCATTGCACAACTGTGAATAGACTAAAAACCACTGAACTGTACACTTTAAATGGGTGAATTTTATAGTATGTGAACTATATCTCGAAGCTGTTAAAAATAAAACAAAATGTTCTTGGGAAACCCTTACATTTGTTTAAAGAATTAATAATAAATTAAAAGGTTGTTAAGGAAAAAAAAATCTCAGAGAAACACATAGTCTTTCCATCTCTGTAACAAGAACATAAAGCCCACCTTGGACTGGGCAGCTGCAGCAGGCACAGGAGGTCTGTGTGTCCCTGAGCACAAGGCCAGGGGTTACTTGGCTGTCATTTTGGTGACATCTGCACCTCGTTGCTCACTCTGCAGCAATCAGTGGCAAACGCGTCCCTTCCTGTGGCTCTTCTCAAACTCAGAATGCTGCCACTCAGGTTCTCTCCTTCACTCCCAGGCCCATGACATTTTTCTGCTGCTTGGAAAGGATTTTTGAAAATAGCGATTGAATAACCATTTATCCAGCACCTCCTGTGTACTAAGCACTATATTAAGGCAAAGAACTCGGCAAAGAACTCGGGCAAAGAAAGCTTCATTTCCCTGTTGCCCTTCTTCGGGGTCTGGGGTTACCTTAGTGATTCTTTTCCACACGATGGAGATTCTTCACCTCCACCCTCTGCTGAAGATGCCAAAAAATAGGACTACAAGCTTGTAGCAGTTTTTAAAAACACTTCATAAAGCATGTTAAATTACTGTTTAAAAGGATTAATTACGTTCTTAAGGAAACAAATGTTAACCTTTAAAAGATAAATGGCGTGTAAAGCTAATTGTTCTTTCAAAAAGAAATTGATAAAGGATCCCTTAGACAGAGCACTGAACTTTCAATGGGGAGGCTGTTATCCAGTATCAGAAAGATGATGTTGCTGAGCTTGTTGAATTCTCTAGGTCTTACCTGCCTCACCTGTAAAGTCCTACATTGTAAGATTGACAGGAATGATTAAGCAAATTTGGTCTCATATTCATAAGATTCTGGACTAGGACTCAAAAAGGCAAGTGAGTGGGAAATGATTCTTGCCCACAGCTCTTTGGAAGGAAATTAATTACATATATGCAAAACTGTTTATCACAGTTTTAGTGAATAGCAAATTGAATAATGCATAAATTATCTTATTGAAAATAAGATGGTCAGTATGCTCTGTGACTTTAACAAATACTACTTTTGCTTTTCCACTATTAGAAGATTTTAGAAGAGTTTAGAGGCAAAGAACATGCTTTTCATGTACTCATTGGTAAAGAATAAATGAAATCAGTATTATTAGAGTCTAGCTATATAGTAGACTGAAATTGTGTGTATAACAATTTAGACAGCTGAGAAAAGGAAAAACATAGAACTGCAGAGCTATAAAACAAACATGTAACTTTGAGGAATTTGTTAATTTCTCATTGAGGCAGTAAATTCTAAGTAGGAGTTGAGAATTTATTTTGTATGTAAATAAAACCCAACATTAAACACAGCCATTTTGGGTTGTGATTTATATTTTATACCATATTATATTATATCACATTACACTACATACTGTTTTTCTTCTTTCTTTCTAGACAGATGAACAAGCCATGCTGGAAGATACACTGGTTGCACTATTTGATTTGGAGAAGGTTTCTTTTCACTTTAAACCATCAGAAGAAGAACCATTGGTTGCAAGTAAGTAATTAAATATTTCATAGATGTTTTACAGAATTTCTTTGGGATCAAACAACAGATGGTATAACTTTGATATTAATATATTTGATATGCAATTTATACATAATACTTACATTTAGGATAAATTAATTTATAACAACCAATGGGGGAAATGATGGAAATTATATATACTTTGAATCAAAGTGTAGCTCCAAACTTTTATTTTCATCTATCAATTGGTCTTCCAAAATTTTTAGTAAAATATGTAACAATTGTACAGTAAAATTATTGAATTGAGTTTCTACTTCTCATCTTTAATTCATCTTCTAATGTGTTAGCATGTAGTGAAAACAAGTACTTAAGGCCAAGGAGAAACAGAATGTCTAAGTTATACTCAAGTATCTATAATTTAAGTCTAGGTGAATTTAGAGAAACATTATGATTGATCTGGCAATAACTGATAAAAAATTTTATAGTTTAGTTCTGAATGAATAGTCACATTCTGCGTTTTTTTGTTGTTGTTAGCTTAAAAAATGAAAATTGCGAACCAGGTGATCTGAGTGTCTAAAAATTTTAATGTGTACAAATATAATCACATTCAACTATGTTGATTCATTTATTCATCCTATAGTACAACATCCAAGATGGTAAAACCTTTTTCTGTCTTGTTCACTTTTGTATCTCCCACACCCAAGAGAATGTCTGGAACAAAGAAGACACACAACTTTTTTGAAGGGAATGAATGGACAATTATCCATTAAGGGTATACAAGGCAACAGGCACATGGTTTTATGCTTATAAAAGCAGAAGGAAAATAAACTCAGTATAAAGAATGAAGGACAGAATTTCAAGAGAACGTAGTTTATCTAATGTTAGAAAGAAGTCACTTTATGAACTGAATTGAAGGATTGAAAAGTATCTCTTTGATTTAGTAAATTCCCATAGTAAATTCTCCTCATTTTGTTACTTTGCATTATTTTTTAAAAGTTATATTTACAGCATTACCCATAGTCTTATTTTTGCATTAAAAGTAATGAGATCCTAAAGAACTGTGATATGACAAGTAAGCAGAACTCAAAAGTCTCCATTGAGGAAATTTCATTTTCATTGAAGAAATCATTATTAAACATGTGTAACATGCAAAACACTGAAGTAAGTGCTAGAGTGAGTAAATAAAGTCCTTGAGGGCATGGAAATTAGAGACTAGTATTAGATACAAAAGAATCAATGGGTAATATGACCCATTTAAATGATGGGGAAAGTATAGGGTATTCCCAGGTCATCGTATGTAATTACTGAAGGAGGACTGCATCAACTAAATGATTAGATTGTATATAATTAAACTTATTTTGTGGAAAATCTGCATTTTTAGGAGAGTAGCAATGAAAACAGTAGTGATATTGGTATTTTTATGGTAATTTATTAGGGGAATGACTGTTTTTGAGTCCTCACTATTCCTTTATAGACCAGGTGTCCTGTATGAAGTTGTGGGTGCCCTGGTGAATGACAGACATGGTCTCTGTCTTCCTGGAGCTCACAGCCTAATTGGGAGACAATGAATAAGGAGTCAGATACAGAGATAATTAGGACAGTGGTAAATCCTATGTAGGAAATAGCCTGCTGCATAAGGAATAAAGGTGTGGTGGCCCTTTTCTAAGGAGTAACCAAGGATGGATTCTCTGCAGAAGTGGCTTTTAAACAGATTCCTGAAGGATAAGAAAGACCCAACCCTGCAGAGGATCAGGGAAGAGCAAATCCATGCAGAGAGAACTAAGAACTTCTTAGCCAAAGACTGATTTTCAAACTCACTGGCCCTTTCAGGGGTTGGCACCATGTTTACAGGAGTGGGATGCCACTGTGGAAACTCCTCTCTAGGATGAAAAACCTCTAGGATAGCTTGAAAGATGTTTTCATTTTGCAATAATAATTTTGAAGCATTTAGTCATTTCATAACCTGAATCATCAAGCTTGTTTTTCATATTGGATAAACTCCCACAGAAAAGAAGCAACAATTTTTAACTGCCCATGCTTGTGCACTTTTACAGGTGCACCAAATATTTGAATGGAAACATTCTCCATTCTTACCTGTAGTGGTCTTTTGCTACTTTTAGTTTTAACTTCACTTCAAACTTAATATACTTGATAAGTTTCAATATGTTTCAGTTTCTTAATTCCTAGTGTAGCATCTTTATTTGTTCTGTGCTAGTTCTATTATATGGGACACCATATAATAGAAACAGAATATATATGTTATACTCACATTTCTATAATTTAAGTCTCAATGAATTGAGAGAAACATTATGATTGATCTGGCAATAACTGATAAAAATTTTTAAATTTAATTCTGAATGAACAGTTACATTCTACATTTTTTTTTGGTAGCTTAAAAACGGAAAATTGCAGACCAGGTGATCTGAGTGTCTAAAAATTTTAATGTGTTCAAATATAATCACATTCAACTATGTTGATTCATTTATTCATCCTATAGTACAACTTCCCTTTTAATAACATTTTTTCCCTTTTAATAACATTATCCATTGTTAACATAGCGATTAGCTACATTTACACCAAAGAGTAAAGGAATGGAATTTAACAAAAAGTTAAATATATATGAGACAGTAAGTGAAAAAGAGAACTAAAATATAAAAATATTTAATGCCTATATATCTGTATTTTCCTTAGTGTCCATGTATCTTATTTTCTTTATTTTAGAAAAAAAAGTTTTTTCCCAATCATTGAAATACAGTTAATTTACAGTCCTTCAACCAGGTAATTTATTTATTCTCTCCTAAACCAAAACCCTTAGGTCTTCCTTAAAATAAAATTAGAAACAAAATTAAATAAATATTGTTATATGGAATAAAGGAAACTAATGGCTGTTAATGCATGTCTCCTCTGTTGATATATAGGATTACATACATTTATTAAGAAACTTGGAATTTGTGATAATTAATAATTTTTAATCTTGAAGTCTTTTATATACTATTCTATTTCAAGAAGCAGGTTGGGAATAATAGAGTCAGGAACATGTATTAAATGCGTACTATGATTTGGCCTTAATTTTTAACCATTTAGTATGTCTATTCTAGCCTGTTAGGAAGATTTTACATTAATTTTTAATGAGATGAAAATTATTTGTCATGGATCTAATTGTCACAACAAAAGAGATTTAAGATATCACTGTGAAATACTGCTATAGTATTTTAGCTTTTCAAGTTGGTCATTTTGTTTGTTTTCAGTAATTAAGTTTAGGATCTTTTAAAATAAAAGAATTTGGTCTGGTAAGTTCTAATGACTATAGGACATCAGCAGAGGACAAAGAATTTTTGATCCAGTGTTCAGGGAATGAAGCTTGCAGAACCAGGGCCAATTTTGATAATGGCTGCTATGTACTCAATTTCTTGCACACCACTTAAAAAGTACACCCCAAGGACTCATTTTAACTAAAAGTAAGGCAGCTGCCCTGCAAGAGTTTGATTCTGTACCATGTGTAGCTAGACTTCTCATTTAGTTAAGTGAGACATCTGGTGTGTCAAAGTGTAGTGAAGTTTCCTATTACAGAATTTTATATACAGTACAGTATAAATCTGTTGCTTTGGCTAATGAGAACCTGATTTAATACTCTAACTGAATAGTGTTATAAGTCTGCCTAACCTGAATTTCTTACATTCAAACACTTTAATATATTAGTTTCTAGTAATTTTCAGGATGTTTTTAAGGTTAACAAATATACCATACAGCATATCCTGATTTTACGAAGTAATATGGAGTTAATGTCATTTTAGATGTTCCTCTTACGTATCAAGCAGAAGGAGGCCGACAAGCTCTGAAAGTTTATTTCTCCATTGATAGTTATCATTTTGAACAACTGCCTCAACGGTTGAAAAATGGAGGAGGGTTTAAAATTCATCCTGTTCTTTTTGCACAAGGTAAAATTCTTTCCTTTTGATTCTTCATGTATTTGAATTATATTGTTCTTACAAAATTTTATTATAAATTTAACTGTATCATCATGCTTTTTTCATTCATTAAAAAACTCTCTCATAGTACTTAGGTATTATATTCACTCTGAAGATATATATGCAGTAAATAACCAAGTATGGGTTAAATATTTACCAAATAATACTGCAGCATTGTTTATAACAGAGAAATAAGACATGATTGGTTTATGTAAATAAACATAAATTGCATTAAATAAATTTTGGTAGGGACATTGAAATTGTGTGGGTAAAAATATTTTAGGAGAAAAAATTTGATAATATATTCATACACATTAAAAAAATTTATAACAGTCTCAATTATGCTATTTATATATGTATATGTACATGTATGTCAAAATGTTTCAAGAACTTCATTGAGTGGTTAAATTGATTGCTTTTTAAATTTTGTCAGCAAATAGGTATTCTTTGCATACAAATGTTTTTTCTAATGAAGAATGAATGCACACTGTAGCAGAAGGAGTTAAGCTTAGCATGAATAAGAAGATTCTTAAGGTGAACTAGATTTCCAAGGGACAGTCCTGATCTTTTTATTTCTGGGGTCATAAAGCCCTGCCTGGAAGAGATCAGAAATCTAGATTACTGCGTAGTCTCTTCTAATCTATGTTTATTTTCCAAAAACAAATAAATAAGTGCATGCTGTGGTTGCAAGTTTATATCCATTTCTCTGAGTGGAGGTACCATAGGCACTTTGTGTTTTCTTCTTTTGAGTTTTCAAGAAATGCTTTGGTTGTGCTTTGGAATTTTTATATTCCAATAAAAACAAATGGATAAAATCAATCTAGATAACTAAAGAATGGGCAGGCATATGAAAGCTAAGTTCTACTTTGTAACAAATGCATATTATTTTAAACCGTGAATTCTAAAAGATTACCCTTCCCTTGATGGCCATAATTTACAAACCGTGACTGTCTCAGACGCTTGCAAGAATACATTTAAGCAAAAGGAAGTTTCATGGATGGAACTCTTAGGAGTAATGAGAGGATGCTTTCATTTCACTTTGGAGGACTGTGATGTACACTTAGGATCAATTTAGGTAGAACAGATTTTTTAAAGAAAGTAATAAAAGAGAAAAAGAAACAATGAGAAAAAATAGATCTTCGGAGATATATTAGAATAGTTTACCTAAAATATATTAAAAGGTGATACAGAGATAGATTGTTTTACTTGGGAAGGATGCTGGTTTGGAATATTAAGTTTAATAGGGTTTAACCTGAGCTTGCAATGGTTAAAGCCTCTTCATTTCTTTTCTTTAAAAAAGAAATTGTCTTTGAAATCATTACTGAGATGACAGATGGCACTAAGCATCTTTAAAAAAAAAATCATTGCATTTGTGACACATCAGTAAAAATAGCTGAATAATTATACCAATCAGCAAATGTACATGGGAAAAAGAAGATTATTTTTCAAGTAAACCTCTATTTTATAATTTTGGCCAGAGACAATTTAAAAATAGTCTCTAAATTTTTATTATTTCAGTAACAACAATCTTTCTGTTAAAATGTAATTTAAATCACAAGCATTAGGTTTATTACTCGTAGAGCAGTAAAATTTTAAAAATAAATGAGCGACTGTGGATACACTTCTGTATTTGAGGTTACAGATAGGTAAAGAAGACAGGGAAACATTTTGTCTCATTAAAAATCTGTCAGTGATAAAGGTGGTTTATTCTAAGAGGTGCAGAAGTTCCTTTGCATCCATAAAACTCCCAGGAGTCATTAGCTCCCTTAGGATTCATCAGGCTGAGAGATCCAGGAAGTTCAGACTTAGTTTGTTTAGAAATTGCCATCTGGTAATTGAAAGAACTGGTAAATGGAAGAGATTTCCAAATGGGGTCTATTCCTGGGAGGAAAAGTTATTTCAAGGGTTTTCTTTTTGTATGTGTATGAGTCTTTGTTAGCACATGAAAAATAGAAAAATTGGGTGAAATTGAAAACTTCCTGGGAATTGTATTAGAGACAGTCCTCTTGGGGTTGTCTGTGATGCTGCACACACAGAGTGGGACTGGGAGCAAATGAATCACCTTCCCATTTTCCCTACATACATGGAGCCTCAGGCAAAGGAAGGACACATTAATCGATGGGGTATCCTGCAGAGATGGGACTAGCCATGAGATCAGGAATTCCAGGTTTAGAGTGAGCAGGATACATTTTAGGGAACATATGGTGCTGAGGGCCCGAGCTTCCAGAGAACAGTTATCTAAGCAGACAAAGCAAGTGATTGATTCCCAAGGTAAGGAACACAGGAATAGCCAGACAGAAAGATTGCCATAAACCACAACCAAAATGCTAGAAAGTGACCATCACATTAAAGCCGTCTTTTGGATAATATTCATAAATACTTCCTACAAGTCAGAAAATTAATCCTGTGTACCCCTAAGCTGGTGGTGAGGTAAAGCAAGTAGTTATAAATCGAGTGAAAATGGGAATACTAAGATGATAACCATCCCTTCACCCATTCCCCATTGCCTTTCCTCCATGTTACTTCTGTCAGCAGTTCTCAACACTGGGTGCATATTAATCTCCTTGGGAAGGTTTTAGAAAATACTCATGGTTGGCCCGCTCACTAAACCAGATAAGTCAGAACCTCTGACAGATAGGGCCCAAATTACAGTAGATCATAGAAGCTTCTAGGTGATTCTAATGTCCACTGGTGAAGAGTGAGACAGAACTGGTCTACATGAATTATAAAACATTGTACAATTATCCAGTTAATCCTTGTTTAATTAAATTAATTCCTTTCACAAATATTGCACACTTCTAGATTCTTAGGATATAGCAGGAAACAAAACAGGGAGGACCCAACCGTTAATACCTTTCATTTTAGTGATGAGAGATAGTCATTGAGAAAACCAAAAAAAGAATGGAAGAACTGAGGAGAGTGATGATCATGACAAAAATAAGCAGGTAATGGATTGGGACTGAGGCAGGAGTGGCTGCTGTAGAAGGATGGTGGAGGTTGGTCTGGCTTCTCTAAGGAAGTGACATGTAAACTGAGAACTCGGTGTCGAGAGTTGAGTTTTACAGACATTAGGTGGCCGAGCATTTCAAGTACAAAGACCCTAGAGTGGGAAAGAGCTTTACAAGTCTGATGGATAGAGTGAAGGCTAATGGGGTGGAGCTGTCGGCAATGGGAGAGCCCTAGGATGAGTCTTCAGAGATCGGCAGGGACCAGATTATGTAGGGCACTGTAGGTCATGATAAGGAATTTGGATTTTATTCTGTTGGATGGGATGTCCTTGACAGTTTTAAGCATCATCTGATTAATACTATTAAAAAAGATCATTCTGGCTGCTGTGTGGAAAATGGGTTATAGAAAGCCAGATGACAAGTTAGGAGTTACTGCAACAATCTAATTGGGAGACGATTGTGGCTTGAACCAGGATAGAAGTGTTTGAGAAAGAGAGAAATGGGGCAAATACTGGGTTTGTTTTGGCAATGAAGGATATGAGGGTGGAGAGTTCAGTCAAGGAAGGATCGAGAGCCTCAGATCATGCTGAAATGGGTGAGAGTGAGAAAAGAATGGGCTGTTGTTTAGAAAGGTGGAGTGTTTTCAGCATGTTACCATTGAGATTTCAGTCTCCATCAGAATGCATATAACAACTTTGTGATGAGCTGTGGCCCTGGAGCTCAGTGGCATGGTCAGGTGAGAGATAAAAATCTGGAAGTCATCAGCATGTTAATATATTTAAAGCTGTGGAACTGGAGCACATGACTTGGGCCAACTTGATTATTGCACCCCTCAGATCCCTGTCCTTGTGTGAGGACTGGGAGTGGCTCCTCCAGGACTCTACGATCCTCCCTTCCTGGGAAGATAATTTAGAAGAAAAAGGTTAATGGGACAAGCTTTAGCCCTTGCTGCTGCAGCTGGTCTTGAAGTTGCAAGTGATCTTCACCTTCCATCTTCTGCCATCTGTTCTAACCCCCTGGTCACTATGCTCTTCTTGGGCCAGGGTTGCTGCAGTTGTCCATTTATCATCAAATTTGGGCAAGGGAGGACAAGAGGAACTCATGTGGATCGCTTGAGTACCAGCTGTCTTCCTTCCTGTCCCAATGGTGTAACAATAGCCCTACCTTCCCCTACCTCCTTCTGATGATCAGGTTAAATTACCTTTCTTTGGATGGTGATAGCTCTTCTTGGCTCCTGGTTCCTTGGAACAAGGAGTCTCCAGGACCCAGGTAGCAGCAATAGGTTATAGTTCAGTGGGACTCCTGCTTTGACTTTTAGGGAAAGTGCACCCTTTGTGGGGTCCAGGACATTTAAACCCACAGAGCCCCGAGTTACAGGGATGGGAAGTAACCATTGCCCAAGCACTTCACTGGGACCCATGGCCATTTCTCCTTCCCCTCCTCACTTCTCAGACCCATGTGTTCCTCTGGGAAACATGATATCTAATATGGTCTTTGATTTAAAATATATATTCTGTCCTGAAGCCTGATACTCATTCCTTGTAAAGTGTTGCTAAAGCCTTCTTCAGTTTTCAGCTAAATAGGACATGTGATGCTGGTCCTTTTTCTACCAACAAACTCTTGGCAATATTTGTGTTATTTAATCCCTCATCCAAAAAGCTGCCCCCAAAATCCATTAACCTAACTTCTACCTCTTTAAAAAGTGTCATCCTCCCGACTCCCAGGGTTGTAAGTCTCCCTGGCAACGCAGAATATGACTCCCGGGGATGAATGTGGACCCGGCATCGTGGGACTGAGAGTATCTTCTTGACCAAAAGGGGGATGCAAAATGAGACGAAATAGTTTCAGTGGCTGAGAGATTTCAAATGGAGTCAAGAGGTCACGCTGGTGGACATTCTTATGCACTATATAGATAACACCTCTTAGGTTTTAATGTATTGGAATAGCTAGAAGTAAATACCTGAAACTACCAAACTCCAACCCAGCAGTCTGGACTCCTGAAGACAATTATATAATAATGTAGATTACAAGGGGTGACAGTGTGATTGTGAAGACCTTGTGGATCACACCCCCTTTATCTAGTGTATGGATGAGTGGAGGAATGGGGATAAAAACTAAAGGACAAATGGGGTGGGATGGGGGGATGATTTGAGTGTTCTTTTTTCACTTTTATTTTTTATTCTTGTTCTGGTTCTTTCTGATGTAAGAAAAATGTTCAGAGATAGATTGTGGTGATGAACACATAACTATGTTATCATACTGTGGACAGTGGATTGTATACCATGGATGATTGTATGGTGTGCGAATGTATTTCAATAAAACTGAATTTAAAAAAAAAAAGTGTCATCCTATGCTCATAGAGTGGAATTTGAGCATTTTCTCTTTTTAAACAAAAGGAAGAATTTTCTTGTAAATGTTGTCATTTTCCAAGTTACCTTCACTCGGGTTATTTTTTTCCTGCACACCTCTTCTTATGGTTCTGTCAAAGATAAATCTTGTACCTTACCTTAAATACTTCTACATTACTTATAATTGAAACATTAAGCATATTTTTTAAAAGAAAGGAACAGTTCCTAGGATTAATATTTCCTAAATGTTGTGTCTGTGTATGAATGAAAGGCAACACAGCCTTTTCCACATGGTAGTCATGATGTGATTGCTAAAACTTGCTTTTCTTACAGCGATTGTCACCACTTAGACTTTGGGGAGTTGTAACAGTGCATGTGCAGTCTCTTATTTAACCAATAATGTGTCACTGCACAATCAGAAGAGAGCATTAGTTTACTGACACTATTCCTAAAATTTGTCTTCAGAGATTCTTTTTTCCTTATTAATCCCTTTGTAGGGGTAGTCTTGAAATGTATTTGGAATGAGTGCCAAATGTGGCTGACTTTCAGTTTTAAAATGATTTAATCTGAAATTTCTCTGACATTTATTAGATTTTCTTTTTGTTTATTAAATTTATTAATAGAATGTTTTGCTTCCCCTGATTCAAAAATGTTAGTTAAATGAACAAACTCAAGTTGTAATTTAATTAAATGCTATTAAATAAAATATTTATTCAACAAAATATAAATATTTATTCAACAAAATATATCAACACTACTACTGAGAAAAATATTACTGTATGGTTGAAAACGAAGGAAACTAACCAAGAAAATACTGAGAGGCTGTGCCGGTTTGAATCTGTTATGTCCCCCAAAACGCCATTATCTTTGATGTAATCTTGTGTGGGCTGACCTATCAGTGTTGATTAGATTGTAATCCTTTGAGTGTTTCCATGGAGATGTGACCCATCCAACTGTGGGTGATGACTCTCATTGGATAGTTTCCATGGAGCTGTGGCCCCACCCATTCAGCGTGGACCTTGATTAGTTTATTAGAGCACTATATAAGCTCAGACAGAAGGAGCGAGCTTGCTACAGCCAAGAGGGACACTTTGAAGAATGCACAGGAGCTGAGAGAGAAGCTGCAGTTTACAGAGACATTTTGGAGACAGCCTTTGAAAGCAGACTTTTGCTCCAGAGAAGCTAAGAGAAGACAAATGCCCCAACAGCAACTGAGAGTGACATTCTGGAGAGAAGCTGAAGCCTACGGAAGATCGTCCTGGGAGAAAGCCATTTTGAAACCAGAACTTGGAGGAGACACCAGCCATGTGCCTTCCCAGCTAACAGTTTTTCTGGACGCCATTGGCCATCCTCCAGTGAAGGTACCCGATTGTTGATGCATTGGGAAACTTGATGGCCTTAGGACTGTAACTGGGTAACCAAATAAACCCCCTTTTATAAAAGCCAATCTATTTCTGGTGTTTTGCATTCTGGCAGCATTAGCAAACTAAAACAGAGGCCAAGGTTTTAAGTTACTAAGGCAATATTATATATTTAACCTAGTTTTGCTGAGAGTAGAAACTTATTCTGTAGAATAGATTAATAGAGGCCTTGTAAGAAAGAAAAAAAAAATGAGGGAACTATTTTGTATGTACCTGGTAGCATTTACTATGTTTCAAAAGTTAAACTGTTACTTCAGTATTGTATCATAATTTACTTATGCTTAATGTCATCATATTTTCTTTTTTATATCAATAAACAAACTATTTGGCTAAAAAAGGGAATGTTCTACTCCCTCTTCTTTGCCATACAAAATTTAGTTTTTAAGTATAGAACTTCTGTATTTTTCATCTCCTCAGAATTCTATGCATGTGTCACAAAATTCTTGCTAAGACTCTTAGCAAATTTGTTACTCTTCCTATTTAAAATTTTTTTTTACACAATTGTAAATTTTAACTGGCTCAGTACTTTGGAAATACTGTTAAGAAATATAATCAAGACCATTACAAAAATTGCATCCATGTTCATTCTCCCCCCACCCACTTCCAGTTTCTCTGTTGCTCCTTCTTAGGGGTCTCCTTCTAGTCACTCTGGTGTGAAGTCACAAACTGAAATTTCCCTGCATGGACCTTCCTTTGAGTTCCCAAAGTGTCCACTGTTGTTAAGCACACACATGCATAATTTTTATCTCATGGAACTTGAATTAGATATTAACCGTACAACACTTGACATGTTGCCTAGTACATAAAACTCATTCAATAAGTGATAATAATAGTCATGGACTCTCTGTATACTATTACTTAATTTAATTCTTTTCCAGTAACCCTATTTAGTGGGTACTCTTATTATTTACATTTCACAAATCAGAAATCTGAGGATCCCAGTAACTTGTCCAAGGTTTCATAGCTACTAAGAAGCAGAACCTGGAGCTTTACTCCACACAGGTGCTTTCCTTATTGGCTTTACAGCTGTTAAGAGTACTTCACAGTGAAGTATGACTTTGATAGACTTAATCCTTTTAGGGTATTTGCTTTTCATAAATAAAGTCTTATTAATGGAATTGAATGTTGACTTATGCATATATTTGAAGATTGTTTAATAGGGAGCCTTCTTTTTATTTCTCATGTATTTAGGATCAGAAACTTGCTGAACCAGTGGCAATTATCCTAAGTCATAAAAAAATAAACAAAACAATCGTCCCTTGCCATAAGCCCACAAGTTTGATTTCCTGTACTGATGTAAATGTACTATACTTTCTCTCTAATTTTTCACGATTGCTTTTCTTTATTACAAACCAATATCATTTTTAAAACTTCCAAATTTAGCAGTATACTAGAATGGCTTTGTTGCTTTCATTAGAGCTTTAGAACTCTTAAGTGGTTTGAAAAATATAGCACAGCTAAAACTAGTAGTCCCTTTCCTATTTTTCCCCAAATTTTGGTGTTGAATTTCTATAAATTTGGAGAAACCTTGTTATTTAGTTTAGAAACTATTGCACTCAACAGTTTTAAAACATTAATTTTTATTAATTTTTAAATAGTCTGTTGAAAATTAAAACTTGTAAGTGGTAATAATTTCAAGGGAAAATAATTTACATTCCATGTTTACCCATTGCCATTTCTATTTTTGGCAACTTCTCCATAGGAAAGGGCCTTTTTAGGCCCTTTCATTTCCTCTCCAAAATGTTAAAAATACCACTTTATCAAATTTAAAGGAAAAAGAAGCACAACCAAAATATTAGTACAGAAGGAAATCTATAACAATTAAAAGATATTTGAAGTTAGTAAGAGATTATATATATGATTATGCTTATTATTTTTAACCAAATTAACTGACCCTTTGGATAGAGTTGGTTTTCTAAGATTTCACTTTATAATTCTTTATTAAACTAATATTTCTTAATTTAATTGAGGTTATAAGAGAATGTCAATGTATATGGATAGTGATAATTTCCATTATTTTTTACTTTGATGTGTTAATACACAGTTCTTTCTCTCATACATATATTCTGAATGTGTATGCATATTTGTAATATGTATGTGTATATGTGTTATTACTTGTGAAGTTTGAGTTTAGCTTCAAAGAGACTGTATACAAAATATTTTTTAAATAGAGAGTGTAAACTAGAAATTTCCTTTGCTTCCTTACTTGGAGATATGTTTGATATTTATTTTGAGAGCAGAAGAATTTGTTTTCATTCATTTTTGGACTAAAGAGTTTCTTGCATATGTGTTCATACTTGGTTCTGTTTGATACACTTACTAAATAATCAGTAAGATTACACTAAATGTATAGAAATTGAGTTATAAAATCTTGTGTAAAGTACATTTACTTGTTTATACAGCACTGGAGAGCATGGAAGGATATTATTATAGAGACAGTGTTTCAGTGGAAGAATTTCAAGCCCAAATAAACGCAGCCTCATTGGAAAAGGTCAAACAGTACAACCAGAAGCTCAGGTACGTAATCGTTCAAGTTTCTTTTTTTTCAAATGTTACCACATTTTGACAGGAACACATGATTGAGATTTTTGACATTACTTATTTTATATCATTAATGGTATTTCTTTTGATATAAAGTCCTTTAATTTAGGATTTAAATTTGTAAATATTCTAATGGGTGTTCTTTTTCAAATGAAGAAAAATCTGTTTCAAAAATTTTCATGCTAATGTTTTACTTTTTGAAAAACATAAAGTAAGGTTAAAAGAGAGTAAACATTTAGTTGACCATTTCCAGGAAAAGAAAGCATAGAGATATTTTGTAGTGGTTTCTCCTAGGAGTTCAGTGGATTAAAGCAAAACAGGTTGCTTTCTGTATCATTTAACAGCTGTCACCCCTCCCACAGGGAGGAGAAGAATGGTTCAACATGGAAGGTTAGAAAAACAAGATATGACACAGCATGTGCTTGGTATCAGAAAAACGTGCTTCAAATATATAAATTAATGTTTGCATTTTACTGTTTTCCCCTAAAAATAGTGTTAGTTGTAGAATGATAAATGGCAGGGAAAATTAACCAGAATAAGTAGAGAGGAGATGTACTATAATTCAGATGCTTTCATTTTCAGAGAATTAATAGTGTGTGCCTTCCTTTTATCCTGTAAATTACCCTGTTGACAGATCACTTGTTAAAATTACTTAACAGAGTAGTTTTTGTTTTTAAAAGAACAATATTATCATCCTACCTGGAACCTTAGTGACTCAAGAACATTATTGTGACATTTTCTGTTTTTCTGCACAATATGGCTAATCCGTGAAGATAAATTAGTTTCCGAAAGGATTGACTTGTGGATGTGTTGATTCTAGTCGTTAAAACCAAAGCAACCGGCATAAATGCTTTGTCTCCCTCTCCCTGGCTTCTCCCAAAGCTGTCCCTTCTCCTAGGTTCCCTACTTCGTTCCATAATTGTTTCATCTTTTGAATCACTCAGTCTTACAGCCCCAGGATCTTTTTATTACTCATTTTCTCTCCTCCTGGAATGTAATTGGAGATCCTCATGATTCTGACTCACAGTGTCTGTTAGCCTGCCTCAACACTATTCTCTTGTCAAGATGACTGTTTCTCAAAGTTGTATAATGCACTAACACCTTTCATATGTAAAAAAGAACGTTAATCTTGAATTCTTAAAAAGTATGGCTTAAGAAGGTAAAGTCCAATCTTGTGAAAATCTTCCAGTGACAACTGTCACCATGAAAGAGAATTTTTGCCTTTAACACTGAGAAAATGTTTTTAGATTATCTTTGAAATAAAGACACAAACCTAAAACGTTCGTAGAATACGCAGACCGTGAACATATATCCCTAGACCAGTTTGAGAAAATAGATCTGTACTATTGCTGTAGCTCCTAATATCTGTCTCTATGCACCAACAGAATTTTAATCTACTCAAGATGTTGCTTCCAGAATAATCATTTCCACAGGTCTTACCCTGCCACTCTGCAACTCAAAGAAAATCAGTGATTTCCCATAAACTCCTTGACCCCCCATCGAGATCTTACCTGACTTAACCCACGATGACTTTCTATACCTGTGCCTCTTCAGTTCTGTTCAGACGCCGTACTTTCCCTCTTCTGTGACTTTTCTTCCTTCACTGAGCATCTATTTTCTCTACATCCAGCAGTTTATTCGAATGATTCAATGCCCATTTCTAGTACAGTCTCCTTCCTAACTTCATTTTTTAACTTGGTCTGGAGTGAGATTCAAACTTTGTTCAAAGGTACCCTGGGAGTTTCTAATGTGCAGCCAGAGTTGAAAACCAATTCCCTGGCATAGTGGTTCTCCTCGCACAGGCGCTGGACCAGCAGAATCAGCATCATCTGGGAACTTGCTGAAACCTCCTGGGGTGGACCCAGCTCTGCATTTCAGCAAGCCTTCCAGGTGATGCTTCTGCACAGGTTCTCATCCCAGCATCATGATTTCCATGATTCTCATCCCTCGGACTGCATGAATATCGGTTCACTATTCTGTTCTTTCATTTTATTTGCTTTTTGGTTATTACAAAATTCAGTTTTTCTCAGGATGTTGTGTATGCATTTCTGGTCATCTTTATTCCATTGTAGGCTCTTTGAAATGAAGGACAAATTTTTCTTGGTGTCTTCCACTGTGTTTATCAGAGTGTTTTGCACAAAAAGCTCTCCTTGAATGTAGGTTGTTTTTGTGTTAAATTCTTTTGGCATAGCTAGGAGAGAGAGGTGGGGATGTGACATAGCATCCATACCCCAGTGGGATATTTCTAAAAACAGAAATATATGTACTCATAGATAACAGATACTTGACAAGATGTTTAATAAAGCTTCTTCATTAGGAAAAATAGTGCATGTATTAATTGCATGCTATCATCTTCTCATAAGAAAACATTTTCATGTATCTTGCCTAGAGAGTGCATTTTCAGAAGTACAGGCTCCTCCATACAAATTAGCTCCCCTTGTCAGTAATTACCTGCTCTCTGTCCCACGTGTTGCATATTAGATTTCCTTTGCACTGGAAGACAATTGTCTTCCTCTTTATCTCTAAGAATGCCTCCTCTTCCTGCCTGTTTCTTGAATAAGGGTGTTAACATTTTCCTTCATTCCTCCAGTCCGTCCGTAACCACAAATCCTCATTGTCCTCAGGCAGTCTGCTCTCTCGGTGGTCAGGCTGAACTACAGGCCAAGGAGAACTGTTTCCTCACAGGGGCTCTTACTGCCCATCTTAAGGTGGAGCTCCAGGGCACGGCTCTTTCCTCATAGCCCTCGTCCCTTTTTAACACTTCCCTGACAACGGTTTCATTCCGGAGATTAATTTGTTAATCTGCTAATCAAACCTCTTAAACTTTTTTTGTCTTAGCCTTACAACAAATAAATAATTTTGATAGAAAGCGTTCTTTAGAGTGCACATTTCACCAACCAAACTGGCATAAGCAAAATAATGTCCTGGCTCATGTCCTGGGGCGACCCAGGGGCGTGGCTGTTTCAGGCACAGCTAGATTCAGGGTGCGGTAGGTCACCAGCATTCCCTTCCCCTCTCCATCGCTCGGCACTCCTTTTCTCTGTCTGGGAGTCATTTTCAGTCAGGTTTGTCTCATTTGGGCAGAGATGGTACCTGCAGATCTAGTGTGATACTCTGTGAATTTGTGACTGGTGCAGAAAATGTGCTCCTCTCCCCTGAGTGTCTCAGTACAGACGAGGAGAGGCTCTCATATTGGCCAGAGCCAGGCCATACACCCAGCGTTGGGCGGGACCTGCACCACAGAAAGCCAGAGGACTGTCACAAAAAGCAAGGGATAAGGATGTTAAGCCAATAAAAAACAATGGATTCCACTCCAGTTCTGGAAATTTCTCCAGAACCAGCAAAACATATAGGTGGAAACAATTTTCTACTTAAAAGATAATTCTATTGGAATAACTAGAAGTAAATACCTGAAACTATCAAACTGCAACCCAGTAGCCTTGACTCTTGAAGACGATTGTATAGCAATGCAGCTTACAAGGGGTGACAGTGTGATTGTGAAAGCTTTGTGGATCACACTCCCTTTATCCAGGGTATGGATGGATGAGTAGAAAAATGGGGACAAAAAACTAAATGAAAAACAGGGTGGAGGGGATGATTTGGGTGTTATTTTTACTTTTATTTTTTATTCTTGTTTTCATTTTTTTCTGGTACAGGGAAAATGCTCAAAAAATAGATTGGGGTGATGAATGCACAACTTTATGATGGTACTGTCAGCAGTAGTACACTTTGGATGATTGTATGGTATGTGAATATACCTCAATAAAAAATCAGTTGGAAAAAAACAGATAATGCTAGCCATAACACCTTTAATTTTAAGAGCTTGTTAAGAGTCAGGCACAATGCTAGCTGAGGTATGTGGAATAGTAACCCAATGAATTCCATATTATCAGTTCCATTTTAAGGGAGTTCACACAAGTTTACACAGATGGTAAGTGATGAAACCAGGATTTAAATTAAATTTTTCCTCTTTAAAGTCCATAATTTTGTACTGTGTTAGGCTGTCTCAAAATGAAGTGAACATTATACATTGAAAGCAAATTCTCTGTGCCAAGTTTTGGTGTCAGATATTATGAAATGTCCCCATTTCTCTGATGTTGTACCATCAGTTAGTCATTCAGTGTTCATGGTTTCCATTCCAGTAAGAACAGGAAATACAGAATGTGAACAAGTAAATCCATAAACAAGATATTTCAGAAAATGAAAATTGTTATGAAGAAAACATAAAACAAGGTGGTCTACTGGGGGGTTGGTAGTTTAGAGTGGGTAGTTAGGAATGGTAGTTTATAGTAGACAGTTAGGAGTAGCTTAAATATTAGGTGATATTTGAACAGAAGCCTGAATCGCAAGGAGACAGGCTTGTAGAGATCTGGGAGAAGATCCAGATAAGCACAAGTCATGGGAACAAGCTTATCAGACTTGAGGAAGGTAGAGAAGGCCAGTGGGATTCTAGCATATTGAGAGGGACGAGAGGTGGTAAGAGATGTCAGCAGAGGCTTAATTATGTAGGACTCTAGGCTATTGTAGGGGGGTTGGATTTTAAGAACTTTGGAGAAGCCATTGGAAAGCTTTTGTTGAATTATTGCTATCCATCTGTTTTGCAAATAACATTCAAAATTGTTGACGGTTTCACAAGGCTGTAGTTATGCAAGTGGAGGCCGCTGGCTGGGCAGCCTTTGTCACATGCGTTACGGGCCTGACACTGGTGGACTGAGCACAGCCTGGTTTACTTGCCCCTGGTGTACAAGAGTGAGCAAGCAGAAACATTTTACAGCTGTTTCTATACCTGCCTGCACAAGTTGGAGCATTCTTGATTTTCTTTTTCTTATGAAGGAGCAACAGTATGGAAGTATTTGACTCAGAAATTCTAACAAAGAAATCTTGGGAAGAGGGCATTTTCCCCCATCCCTTTATCATCCTCACCCTATTTCTCTCTCTTTTCTACCTTTGGCTTTTCTTTTTATTCCCTCTGGCCATGAGCCATCATCTGTATCAGCCTTATTTTTCCTGCCCTACTTTAAAGTAATTTATCATTACCAAACCAATAAATGTATCCTGTTTATTGGCAAAAAGCACCACTGCATGCAGCCCATGAGACAAATATAAATGTTCCTTGTATCAAAGAAGTACTCCTTTCAGTTTGAGAGGCCTCGATTATAATTTTTAAAATATTTTCGGTATGAAGTCAACAGTAAACATAAAACAGAAAAATAAAAAGGAAACAAATAGTGTATTAGTTAACTTGACATCATTTACTGTGTTTGCGAAGTGACAGCTCTATACTGAATTTTTTAAGGCACATGGTTTGGGGTATCTAAACGTAAATTCATCATGTTTACAAAAAGAAAAGAAACTTCAAAGCAAATGTCCTCTTAAGGCATGCCTTCATGGATTAAGAATGGCACATGTTTGTTTGTTTCAAAGATTTATTTTTTTTTTAAAGCCAGATACAGTCTCTATAGTAAGTGGAAGAAAGTGAAGATTTTATTTATGTCCACAAGAAATGCCACACAAATACCAGTCTCGGATCTATGTATTTTGAACCAGTTTTTTCAACTGAGAAATGCCTGGCCACCATTATGTGCTTTTGGCCATTTGCATGACAGCATGTCCCTAATGTGAGTCACTTCCCTCCACCTCTGTAGAAAAGTAAAATATGTCAGTGACAATGTGTTCCTGAGAGGGGTGGATGCAGAGGATGGCACGGACTCATTGCCATTCCACAGGTCCAAGTAGAGCTGTCAAAGTACCTGAGAAGATGAAGGAATCTCAGCTTTGACATCCCATCCCCCTCACAAAGCTCGCATCCAACTCCTTCCCTCAGAGTCTTCCACTCATATGACGCTGTATGAATAACACACAGTGTATTCAAATGTGAAATGAATGTTCTATTGATGAGGAGCAGTGGAAACAACCTGGAATCCAATTGGGGTTGGGCTTAATAAATCTGAGAGGAGAGAAAGGGGATGAGAATAAATCAGGATGTAAATAATGCCTTTTCCTTAATTTTTTTTACTATTTAGAGCAGCAGCTTTTAGAATTAATAAACAATTTATTTTTAAATTAACTAGAAAAATTCCAGGTGCGTATTTCTCTCCTCCATAGCAGTTTTTATTTGTTTTCCCCCTTTTCAGCTGAAATTTTGTTTTTTAATACCCAGAGATGCATCCACATTGCTTTTTTTCTGTTAGACTAGCTGTAAACAAAATGAATTTATTCGATTCCTTTGTGTTTGCAGATTGAGGACACAGAGTTGCCAGAGTTGTAAATTTTGTTTCATGTGGAAAGCGTTTCCTCAACAGCAGGAAAAAACTAAGTCTACAAAGAATTTGAATTAGTTTCTAATGCTTACTAGTTTTGTAGATTTCTTTCCTTTATATGAAATTTATAAAGGTTCTAACATTTACAACATACAATTTACACTGAAGTGCCAAATTCTCCTACAAAGTAACATTAAAGGAACTGCTAGACACTTACACTTATTTAACAAATCCTGAGTGCTTACCATGGACCAGGGCCAGTGCCATATGCTGGGAACATAGCAATAAACAAGATTGCTGCCCTTGAAGAATATGTTGTCTATAGAGTTTGATAAACATTAAGCAAAATTTTCACAAATAACTAATAGCAGTCTGTGAAACAGTTTAGGATGGGAAAGTGTAAGGTGCTGTACATGTGTCTATGAAGGGAATCAAATTTAGTTGGGGTAGGGATGGGGATATGGTTTAAGGTCTCAGGAATGAATTGTGTGGAGAAGTGACCTTTAAGCTGACATCTGAAAGAGGAGTTGGCCTTGCACTTGGAGATAAAGGTTTGGGGAAGGGGAGGGCATTTGTGAAAATCCTAAAAGGGGAAGAGAAATTGAAATTTCTGAGACAAGAATTCAGGAGGAAGCAGGGACATGAAACAAGTTTTTAGAAGAATCAGTACCTCCAGTTCTCAACTTCTTTCAACCCAGTCTTCACCCAGGACACTCTTTACTTCCATTGCCATTTGCTAAAACAGCCTATATAGGGCCCATGTCAAATTCATCTTCCTGCGGGAAGCCTTCAGTTACAGCCTCAGCTGGAATTAATCACTCTCTGCTCTAAAACTTACCTCTTGGACTGCAGGGGTTTCATTTTGACTTGGGTGTTATTTACCTGCATGCCATCCTAGTTCCCCATTGTTTGTTGTTTGCTGTAAGTGCCATAAAAATAGTAGAAGTGAACTGAAAATCAGATTAATTATAATGTATCTGTCATCTTTTTTGTGGTATTATCTATATGTCGAATTTATTCTAGTATCCAGCCTGCTTACATTTCGCAAAATCCAGGCCATCTGAAGAGTACAGACGCTGACTCTGTTGGAGGCTCTCTCAAGAAAATCATCAGCATAGCCAAAATTCATAACTTTCACACAAGACAAGACGAGATAAATTTGAAATTGTAGTAACACCTTTGAGAGCTCCTCTTTAATTTAAAAAATCCTATAATTCTATTAAACCTAACCATCTTTGCTTTACTGAAAATGTGCTATAGCTACATATACATCTATGCATCTAATCATGGTTAATTACCTTTAGTGTACTTACTCTTACGTGAATTTAGAGTAATTCGTATCCTGGATAGCAGGTAATTATATATAATATTTCTTTTACTTTTATCCTAAAGGAATTTTTAATGGAATGTTTAGAATCAAGCAAGCAAGTAGGTTTCATTCGATAAGAGCAACAAAAGGGATTGGAACTACCTAATTAAGAGTTTTCATGTTTTGGGGATAAGTACTTCATTGTGATAATATTTATCAAGGACCAGTCTATATTCTGCCTGACTGGTAGAAGCAGATAAAATAATCCTCAAAGAGAAACTTTTGGAGAGAATCCATCTGTATCTCCAAACTAAGAAAAGCTATTGTTTTCACCAAAGCAAAAGAAAGATCAAAATACTTTGTGCCCAGAATTTCCTTTTGAATAAATGAGGGCTGGAAGTGTCAAAAGAGGGAACAAGCATACCCTGAAGAATTGATTAAGGAAATATACTCTGTGAGAAAAAAAAAATTGTCTGTGCTTATAGAGGCAAGATTGATTTTTATTTTTAACTCTGCTGACTTTTCTAGCTGATCACAAGGACAATCAATCTTAAAAATATATTCAAGGTATTCTAGTGAACCATTTCAGTGATTTTTTTCCTTATTGCTTTTGTTCAGTTCCTTTTTGCTGATGTTTCAGGCTTCTTTTGTTTTGTGAGTGTATAATGGAAGGTGAATGAATGATTATAAATTATCCTTTCAAAGCACTACCTCTACTCCAGTCAGGAAATGGAGCTTGTGCCCAGAGCTTTTGATACAGAAGACATGATTTTGACATTGGAGAAATTAATATGGATTTATTGAAATTCATGATTTGTGTGATGAAGAGCACTGTGTTTGTGAAATTAGCTGCCTGGTTCCATCAGCCACCCAACTTTAACTGAGGGCAAGCTTCTCCTATATAGGTTCAAGTTTGTGAAATTTTGCCAGTCATTTAGGAAGAACACTGCACGTATCTCTGCTTGGTTTTTGGTAATTTTAGCCTGAATGACCCCAGTTTCAGTTGCTTTGGACTATTCCTACCTATCTTTTCCTGGAACACTTCAAAAGCCCCCTCCTCCATGGTGGGGATCTTCCCACCCCCTCTTAGCAAGTCAGTCTTTTTCTTCATACTCCCTTTATGTCTCTATTATAGTATTTATCACATTGTGCTTTATAGTCTTTGTTTTTATGTATGTTTCCCCTTATTACCTTGTCTCTTTCTTTTTTGTTTACCCGTTACTGACAAAGTATCTATTAATACATGATTAATAAATGTCTGTATGTACATAAATACCCAAACGTCAGGGCAACCAAACCAGGATAGAGAAGGTAAACAGTGGGGTTGCCCAACTTGGACACAGTATCTGGAGAGGGTCATGGACTCTGCTGTTGGTGTTGAATGGTCTTCCTATCCACTCCCATCATGTTTGGGACATTTTCATCATGGTTCAAGAATATCTATTGTGCACTCATATGCGAAAAGAGGAATGTGCAAGGCATTGGGGATACAGAGAAGAATCAGACAACATACCCTCGAGAATCTTAGAGGAAGAGTAAATAAGGTAAACAAGTTTTGGGGAACTACTCTAGTAAACGCCTTGGTAGAGGTAAGGGAGCACAGAAGAGGAGCATTTAGGAAACTGAGGGGCTCAGGGACGGGGGCAGTTCTGACAGATGAAGGAGCAGAGAGAAGCTGTTTCTTCAGGAGGGGATAAAATGAGCAGATACACAGCAGAACTGTAATAGGTGAGGAGGGGTGGAGAGGACCTCAGATGCCAGCTGAGGAGCTTAAGCCTGTAAATGAGGTGGTTTCCTGGTAGGCCCATAAGCAGCGAGGATATGCATTTTAAACTGAGCATCCCAGTGGTACCAATGAGGATAAATTTGGGGTTAGAGCAAGACTATGGTCAGAGAGACTGGTTAAGCAAGTATTAAAATTGTCGATGCAAGTGATAATAAGAATTTAACTAGTAGAAATGGAGATGGAGGGTAGACAGAGATTTTAGAAATATTTGGGAAGTAGGAGAAAGAATGATCTTCTCTACTGAATAAACAGTGTGTTGAGAGAGAGACAAGTTAGATTGAATGCCTGGATCATTATCTAACATAGTGACAAGAGGAGAAGTTTGTTCAGAATTGGGGGTGGCAGGGAGTGGTGAGATGCTGAATTCAATCAGATTTGAGATGTTGCGTTGACATCCGAGAGGCTCTGTCTAGCAGGCTAGAGTCACTAACGTATAGAGAACAGCTGAACTAGAATAATAGATGAGCTTGCTCAGAGGATGGCACCTCATAGACAGAGAGGTTTGCTCAGTTGTCCAAGGGCAGGTGACTAGCAATGTTGAAGCCAAGACTCAAAGTCACATCTTTCCTTCCCCAAAACATATGCTTTATGCAGAAAGCAGTGAATGGTCCTGATGTGCATGGCTTGGGAAAATGATTTAATGCAATTTTAATAACACACAATAAAAGAGTTATGTATGGCACAAAAACTTCCCTGAAGAAATGGGCTTTTAAAAGTGTTTTAAAGGACAAAGAAGTGTTCTGCTTTTGTTGTGTTCTCTGAAAAGGGACAGTTTCGTAGCTATAGAACAAGAAAGGAAGCTGTGATAAAGACGAGACTGTAATAAAAGGACAAGAAGGACTGAAGCTGTTGAAGTCTTATTGTTACTTAAAAAGAAAAGAAGGTATCATTGGAGTCTAATCATAAACCAAATGTATTTTTGCCTTCATAATGAATGCCGCTCATTGCAGTATGACACATTGTCGGCAAAAGGGGATTCATCTGCCTCAATTATAAATGCCATCAGAGCACATTATCTACTGTGTTCTTTACATCAAATTCCAAAGAAAAGTTCCTAAATAATATAATATACATTATAATATATAATTACTATTACATGTACATATAATTTTAATGATATAATCAAATTATAATATTTTCATAGAATAACACCAAATGGCATATTTTTGATTGTTTATTCAAATATGAAGACATTTTAATCTTGCAAAATGGAAAGCATATAGTAATATTCCTTCATAGCATACATCATACAATTGTGTACACAGTAATAATTTAAAAGCCTTTTGGATGTGTTTCAGTTGGTATAAACTTTGAACTTCATCTACTTGAAATAACAGTGAACTCAGATGTAAAATTCAGCTCTTTCACAGAGCACGCTGGGACATAATAGATGAACAAATCCTTTGCTAGTCCTCAGGAGAAGCATTTTCAGTAGACCTAACGAAATATTCACTGCATTTTTTATGAGCCAAATGAGAAAATTTTAAAAACAAACAAACAAAAAAACACAGAAATATGCTTAATAGATCAAATGACATTAGGTCATGGGAAAAAAAGTTGTCAGTTGGTTTGGGATAAATATGGAATTTCTGCAGTGCTTTGAATGAGGAAAATGGAAGGTTAATGATCAGGAAAGGCCTGCTGCCTTGGTATACCAGGATGAGGAGTCAGCCAAATGTGGGTTCAAGTTCCCACTCTTCCCCTGACTGTGACTTGGAGCCTTGGTCTCCTTATCTGTCCATTGGAACTGGTGATGCTCCTCGGGATGTCATGTTAACTGAGAGGAGGTCTGTACAGTCCTCACTATTTGCCTAATGTGTAGAGTAGCTGAGCCTAAAGATTTGTATCTAAAGGTATCTAAAGGTGGGTTTCATGGATTTTCCTGCGAGGAACTTAGAGAACAAAATTAATATCAAGGCGTCTCCAAGATGCTCAGGGCTTGGGCAGCTGGCCTTCTCTCCGAGGCGGAAGATATATGAGGCACATGCCTAAAGCAGTTGTGCAAAATGGAGCTGGAGGAGCCTTATTTGTGCACAGAAATACTCCTGAGAATAATCTAGATACTCCATTCAATTTCACACCAGCAAACAATAAGAGGATAGAGGCAACTGTAAAAAGATCTTTGGAAGGTCATACAACAGGTGTGCTTCCAGATCGCAGTTAGCCTAAAGACAGAATGAAGACAGAATGAAGGGATTGCCCAATTCTTATCAGCAAAGCTGCAGATTTATAAGTACCTCCAATGAGAGTCTAGGAGGTAGCAACTTCTTTTACAATACATGATTGAAGCCAGTTGGAAAGTGTCACATTCAGGTCTGTACTATTGCACCTTACACATTTCCAGATTCCCACAGTGTACTGAAGGCCTTTCCAAAAAAGCTTGGAATAAAGGCTGAGGAGACTATACCTGATAAGCTTTTCGCTCTTAGAGAGGTAGAATGTTTACAGCCGGTGTGAATGCACCAATGGTTCAAATAAATCACAATTACTATGAAGAACTGACTCCTAAGGATATTGAAGATACTGTTGTTGAGCCCAAGGCTGGCAGAATTCCAAAACCTAGGCCAGTTTGTGGACACTTCTCTTGTGAGCCAGCTGGAGGTCTTTCCTCTTTGACCATACCACTTAAAGGTCCTGACTTTCATGTACAGCAGGCCTTTAATTTGTATGCAACTCTGTGTCACTGGAGGAATAAAATATGAATCTCCATCCAACACAATATCAAAGACTTGCTTAATAAGTTTATGGGAGAGGTTGGCACCAGGAACGTAGGAGCTGATTTGGAATGCTCCAGTGCTTGGCTGTACTCCTATCGATGTTTTCCTTCAAATTCCAAGTCCTGAGTACTAGGAAAGCTTTTTGCATTATTATTATTTCTGAGTTAGGGCTTCCAGAAATATCATTCTTTCCATTTAAAATCTTTTAGCTTCATAATTGATATATCAAGGGAAGTATTTCTAACCCTAACCCAAGCCTTAAGTCTGCATAATGGTAGAAAAGTCTGCAGTTAAAGTAATTCATGGGCAAATATATTGTGATATTAGGAACAGTTGTGTAAAGATGCTTGGTCCCATAGGAACTAGTATTATCAGATGGGGCAGAACTTGTCAAAACATCTGAGTGAAGGACCAGTGTATGTTTTAAATGTTCAATTCATCAGAATGTCACTCTGTAAAATAGAACAAAGATGCAGCACTAATAAAAAGAAATTAAGCCATTTGAAATACGAAGTAAGTTTTTATGTGTAGATTCGATTGACATAAAGTACATTTCAATAAATATAATCAAAACAAACCTCACATAGATAAAAATCACAAAAACTGTATATGTTATTTATTGGAGGTGTCATAGACAATTGATAAAGAATTGTAATTAAACCCATTTTTGTCATTCTGCAATCCAAAATAACCAAAGTTTTGAGTGAAAGAGCAATCTCCCATATCCAGTTCCTTTACATACATTTTGAGCAAATACCATGTATACTGAGAGTATTTAAAGTTTTCACTGTGAGAAATGAGCTAGTTTCTTGCTTGGTAAAGTATCTAATCTAGGTTGGAGTGATGACAGCCATTGTTGCAAGGAATCATGTAAATCTAAACTATTTCTATGTTTGTTTTAATTACCCACATAGTAAAGGGAAGCAGTCTCTCAGAGAGATTTTGATGGAAAGGAAGAAGAGACTTAAAGGAATTTCTTGACAGAAACCGAGTGAAATTGTATTGTCATCTGTAAATTATGGATAAAAATAAAGAATATAAATTTTATTCCTCTAATTGAGTTAATGACATTAAGCCATAAGTTTTTATATTTTTGATTAAAAATTAAAATGATTGTAAAGATAATTTTTAAATGAAAAATTAATGCTTTTTTTTTTTGTTCTTTACTAGTTTTTATATAGTTTTGGTTTATAGTTGACAAACTAAAATCTCATCTGTTGTGATGCTGTCCTTCCAGGTTGGACTATTATGCAACTCACATCCCACATAACTCACTGTACTGGACTTTACCCTTTACAATGAGATGAGTTCACTGATGTGCTTTTGGATGTCAGGGCAATGTGAAATTCTAAATACTTGCTCATCATTTCCTTATGTCAGCAAAGCACACTTGGAGTGGTACTGAGCTAGAGGATGTAGGCGAGAATTAAAAACACAACAAAACAGAAGTGCTACTGAGAGATTTATGTTTGACCTTTAGTATACTTGTTTGTGTTCTCAAATCAGGGAAAAAAATTGCAAATTGAGCAGAGAGCAGATTCTGAAGGACTGGGAGTTGTGCCTGGGTGAAGAAATGTCATAGAAAACAATAGGAATAGGCTACACTATTGTGGAAAAGCAGACTATAGTGTCATAGGGTCATTGAGAAAGCACTTAGAGAGCCAGCATCAGGAGTTTCTGTTTTTCCACAAAGGAAAGCCCACTGGCATAAGGTTCTTCAGACACTTACCAGAGAAGGAAGAGCTTGTCCATACCCCATGTATACTAGAATGCACATTCCATGAGCGAAGGAACCTTGTTCCTTTGGTACGGTGCTGTATTGCTAAAACAGAACATTGTTTGAACCTAAACAGTTGCTCAGAAAACATTGGTAGAATTAATCAAATGAAAGTATTAAGAATATGTCCTTATGTCCAGAAAACCATAGCGTAAGTTTAATATTTTTATTGTTCTGAAGTTTCTGTTTTTTCAATGCTACAGGGATTTCAGATTAAAACAGATTTTACAGTAATTTATCAACAATAACTACAGCAAGGAAAAAGAAAACTTTTGTTAAAGTCTCTAATCATTTTCTTCTTCACTTGTAGCCAATACAACATGGCAGACCATGTGGCAAACACACAGAAGGCTCTCTTTGTCTCTCCTTGTCTGTCTCCTCTAGCTCCTTCCCCTCCTCCTTTTTCTTCTTTCACCTTTTCTCTCTCTCTTTCATTCAGTACTGTTATATCTGTGATTAAATTCCAACCTCCCCTCCCTCATCTCCGTACCTTCTCCTCACTCCAGAGAAGTAAGTAGCTTTGCACAAGCTTAAGATCCACCATCTTAAATACACCAGTCCGTGTCTCACTGTTAGGATTTTCCTTATGCCTCAGAGATCCTTCATGCCCTTTGCCTGTACAAAACCTAATGAATTCCCTAATGCGCTCTTCTAGCACTCGGCTACAACTCTTTAGGTTGTTCATCACACTGGATTGTGCTATTTATTTTCCCTTCTCTCGAGCTATATAGCATATACATCCGTTCCATGTAAATATCATCCCATTTGCCCTTCTACCCCCAGCACCTGGCACTGAACTTGGTTTATTATGTATTTGTTTATTGAATGAATAAAAGAACACACAACTCTGGAGTTTAGGGAAGATGGACAGATTTGAGTCCCTGAGAGGAAAACAGATTCCTCAGGAGAGTGTACAGAGTAAGGGGATGCAGAATACTGGGCAAATCAGTGTGTAAGGATCAGGTAAGGAAGAGGGGTCCATAGAGAAGGCAGAGAAGGTGAGGTTAAAGAAGGGCGTGAAAACCATCAAATGCCAGGTCTGTGTCAAAGACTGAGGGCAAAGGGAATTTGAGGGAGTGTGTGATTGAGAGTGCTATATGTAGAAAAGATTCAGGAAAATAATGCCTGGAAAAAGTATCCATTGGATTTGGCCAATGCAGAATTGTCATCATTAGGGAGAAAGGTTCTGGAATTGTGGTAGGGCAGAGACCAGACCTCAGCTGAGGAGAGCAAAGGAGAAAGTTTGCAAGTGTGAACCACAAGTTAGACTTTCTGGGAGAAAGTTTGGTTGAAAGAGGAGGAAAGTTATTGGACAGTTATCTAGAAGGGGCATGGAATCAACAAAGATTTATTTTATATTAGAAGGAAATTGATCAAGTGTATGGTTCTTTGCAGGAAGGGCTCAGCAGCACATGAGATTATCCCCTGCCAACCAATACTGATTTTCATTTAATCCTTACATTATTTACTTATTGATTCATTAAGAAATATTTACTCAGCAACTACTGTGTGTTAGACAGTTTTCTGGGCATTGGGCATGTGTTGGTAAATATGGCAGACCAAGGCCCTGCCATCCTGGAGATGACATTTGATTCCAAAGTTTCTTTAAAATGTGTCCTTGACCTGTTTGCTCATTAGAGCAATGAAGTTACTAAGAGTCCTGAGGGACTTAATGCATTTCATTTACCCTATTTATGAGGTCTCTAAATTCTGCTAATGATATCTCTCTGATGTCTATATATCCATATTTTCTAACCAGAGTACATTTTCCCTGACATTCCTTCTGAAAGAGTTGTCTACAGTTATAAATTGAGACTCATTTCTGAATTGCTGTCTGTCTTAATATATTTGAAGACTGTAACAATTCCATGCTGCTTCAGCTGATTTTTAATTAACATTTAAAAAGTTTAAGATAGGGCAGACCTGGTTTGCCTTTTCAGACATACTATAGTAAGTTCTTTTTCCTGTTATAAGTTCATAAAAGAATTATTGAAACTGTATGAAAGTTTTACAATAAACCATTACCTTTTAAATGCACATATTGTTTTATGAGAGAAAAATTAATATACTTAACAACTTTTTCTTGACAAACTACCTCTAGTGATGAATGATTTTCAATACCTTTTGACTCACATTCTTATTTGGAAGAAAACATTTTTTCCCTTGAAAAGGTTTGAAGCAGCCATTCATCAGTAAAGGATCTTGTGGAAATTTACTTATTCATTGGTTTATTCAACCAAAGTATATTGAACACTGACTGTGTGCAAGGCTCTGTGTGAGGTGATGGGGTAACAAAAATAAATTATGCAAGGCTCATGTCTCCAAGGTGCTTGGAGTTTAGTGCAAAGAGAAACTTGTACACAAATCTTTGCAGTTCCTGTAAGTAGATAGTATAGTGAATGTATACTGCTGATTCTGAAGGTACTGAGAAAGTTGGAGAGAGAAGACGTGGAAGATAGATCTTGAAGAATTATTTCTACTTTTATTCCTACTCCTACAACTAGAAATCGTTAACTGAGTGACTAATTATGTGTCAGATACTGTAGCAAGGGCCTTGGTTTTAGCCACATGAAGGAAAGGGCAGCTTTATATCAGTTCTAGTACACCAATAGAAAATCCAAGAGTCCGGTCTTTAAAATCACAATATAATAGTAGATAATCATGTTTGTTTTAATTGTATTTAGAATTGAAGAATTTTGCAAGACCCTGTCTATGAATGTTTTTCTCTTCCTCATAGTTGCCTCTCACTGAGGAGAGATTGTTAAATGTTCTTACTCTCTCTCTAATTTTAACTTTTAATGACTGTTCAGTGTCAGTGCTCCTGATTTTCTTCATTCTGCCAAGTGTTTATTGGAATGTAGCCTAATATTTATAATCTTAAGGAGAATTCCTCTCGCAAACGAAGTATCATTTTAAAATGTACACAGAAATTATTTTATCTATTTTTAAAATTAAGATCTTTTATTTATTTATTTTCCTCTGTTGGGTCGCACATATATTTAGTTGCCCTCTAATATGGTAACTCCAACTCTTTATAGCTCTCATGAAATAAATTTCAATTCAGCTCAACACTGCATCAAGTATTAAGCACAGGCTATGTGTCTGGCAGTGTCTTAGATTATGGGATTACAAATAAAAGAAACACTGGGAGTATGAAGTTTAGTACAAGGACAGAATGAATGCAACTCTGTGTAATAGAATGAGGTAAATTCATTCCAGAGAGGAAGTTCTCAAGATGATGTCATACTTGAGCTGGGTTTTTGGAGGCTCAATAAACTTTTGCCAATCAGAATGAGGTGAGAGGGCACTCCAGGCAGAGAGAACAATATGGTAGAAGGTGGGGAGGCTTGCAAGCGTGCAGGGACTCGAGCATGAACATAGCGGAACAAAGGGGCAAGAGATGGGATGTGAAGGTCTAGTCCTACATTCTTAGGATGCTCCAGACTAAATTATAGAATTTGAGCACAGAAGAAATTTAAGTGATTTTAAAGCAAGGTAATGAAAGGCTCACATCTATACTTTATAAGGGTAATTTTGAAGACAGAGAAGAGTCAAATAGTATATACCATGAGACATGGTAGAGAAGGAGCTGACCTGTCAACTTCCTATCAGTTGGGCTGTTATAAGACTTTCATGATTTTAAACCCAACATAATTCCTTTAATATGAAATGTCAAACTTGCTTGAGATATAACTATTATCAAATAAAATAGAGTTATTTTAAAAATAGAAATATTTTTTGATTTAGTGCTTGTCCTGGGTACAATTAGATTTTTTATTTGATAAAGTCTATTATTTGGCGACACTTTCTTATTTTTAAGGATTTGCCTTTTCTGTCCATTTCTACTGAGATTGTGTTCAGTCATGGCAGAGCATGGTCTTGCCATTGGAAAACCTGTACTTTCGAAGTAGTCTAACACTGGGTGGCATCTGTGGGAATACGCACATAGTACAGGGCTGCCTCCCTAGCAGACCTATAAAAGCAAGAACAAAAATCAAAGTGGAATAAAGGCACATTCGGAAAGGAGAAAATAGGATTTAATCCAGTCAGACCATGATTGAAGGTGCTCAGAGACAAGAAGAGTGAAATGAGGTTGGCAGCAGCAGTAGTGATTAGTAGGAAACCACTACCTCTGCCACCAAATTTAATTTCCTTGGCATAAGAGAAGACAGAAAAACACTTCTTTAAATTTTTGTTTTTTAATGTTGGAAAGTCTTGCTCTATGGTCACATATTGTTTAGTTAACCTTCCAGGAGATTTTGTAAGCACTGTGCAGCCGTTAATTGACATTAGACAGTTCTATGTCAACTGTAACCTTAGGTACTCTATTTTTGACAGGCAAAAAGACGTTCAGACAAATCCAAGATTATCACATTATTCAAAATTTCCCTTCATCTAACTTTAAGTAGAACATATTACACAGAAGTCAAGTCTAATGCAAAGGAACGTCCTCCTACCTACTCATTCATGCTCTTTTCCCAGATGCAGCCACAGGTTGAACCTGTCTGGCAACTTTCATTTATACAGAAGATCAATTTCTATCCATGAGATAAGATCATCTTTTTTTCTGTAAATTTTTTTTCCTCCTAAGGTGGTATGGTCGTCAAATGCATTTTGATAATTATAATCTTCACACCCAGTTAACCTTGCGGTCAACTGCTATACGTTGTAATAATGACATAGCTAGCTATGCCTGTGAAAGATTTCCTGAAATTGATCCAATACTGTTAGTTCTTTTTTAAAATGAAAACTAACTGCAAAAATCCAAAATACTTGTAAAATGAACAAAAGCAACCTGATACAGTTTAGAATGTTTTGGACTAGGACCTGATATTAGGGGTTTAGCCAAGGAGAAATTTCCATAAATGATTAGCAGTATAGAGATGACTTCATAAGCAATGTTCTAAGGGAAAAGCAAGAGTATACCAGAGATCTGAGCTGAATGTTGAAGTTGTTTATAAAACATCAGTGGCTTGTATGCCCCAGTCATCTCGCTTAGAGATTGGATAGCCTCCAACTTGCCCACAACAAAGAAAAGTTTGCCAAATGAGAATGACACTTGTGTTATTCAGTTAGCCTCTGTGTATTTCCTATGACAGAAAAAATTGGTTTAAATATCTCAAATCAGGTTGTTACATTGTCTGTCCTCATGTGAAAAACAAGGACCCTGTAGGATCATAATTCTTGACCCAGTTGAGAAAGCATTTTCCTAATTCTTAAATTAGTACATTAATTTGCTTAAGATTACCTCAATGCTCCCCAACCTCGTTTTCCTTCTCCCAAGGGAAACATCAGTTCCCTCTTTATATTAGCATGGTCTCACTATGAATGCTGAATGATTCTTTTCATTTTTAGTGTCTTTGCAACTCTAAATTTCCTAAATTTTCATGCCTTATGTATGAAGTATTTCCTTCCATTCACTCATTTTTTACCATGTAGCTGTGTGTTTACCATGAAGTTATTCTCTGTTGCTTAATAAGTTAATTACAATACTTTAGTTTGGTATTTAATTTTTTCACAAAATGGATTCAGCTTGCTTGTCCAACAGTCTCTCTCATTACCTTACATGAATGTATTCTTAAGTCAAATTGGCTCCAACTATTTCTGTATCTGCTCTGTTGTTCATGGGGTTATCTCCATTTGCAATGCTACTTTCCCATTTTGACCTGTCCAGAATCTAATCCATTCTTCCAGGTTCCACCCTTGTGCCATACTATAATGTGATCTTACTTCGATATACCTGGTGATTCTTTGCATGTTTTAATTTACCTATCTCTTTCCTCCTTTTTTTATAGGTATCTGTGTACTTGTCTTCACTACTAGTTTGTATCTGATAAATGGCCAAAATTAGTTTCATTGTAGCTATTTGACCTGGATATATTTATACCACTACTTGTAACTTATGGCTTTATCAACTCTTTTGTTAGTATTTTATGCTATAAGGGTTAAATGAAAAAATATTATCATAATAAATTCATTTTGTATAATAGAGTTAATTTCCAAAGTTGTATGACAGTTAAAGCCTGATGTATGCCAGCATGCAAGGAAACTAACAAGTCAGCCTATATGAAATAGCAGCAGGGCCTTCAAAATGTTCTTAATAAGATTTGCTCTATTCAAACAAAGAACCATTACTTCATTCTTACTAATCCCAGAAGCATAATAAACTATGGTCACTTTTGGCATTAATCCAATTTTGCCATTAACTTTTCCAATAAAATTTGATTAAGGGGTAGTAGAAGACTTTTGTAATTTAGGGAAGTACATTAGAAATTTATTTCCTGCCCACAGTTTCTCATATTTTGAAAAATTCTATAAATACCTATAAACCAATTTCTGACTGAATAATCTTTTCCCTTATGGGGAGTACCTAAAATTAATTGCAGCCTCAAGGTCAAATTCTTATTTATTTATTTTTTAATGTAGTTACCTTGACTTTTTTTAACTTTTTTTTTTTTTTTTTTTTTTTTAATTTAGAGAAGTAGGGTTACAGAAAGATCATGCAGGAAGTATGGAGTTCCCATATATCCCCTTTGGAAGCACAGTTTTCCTTATTAGTAACACTTTGCATTACTGTGGTACCTTTGTTACAATTGGTGAAACAATATTGTAATAATTATAATTTTGACTATAGTCCATAGTTTACATTAGGGTTCACTGTATTATACAGTCCTATGGTTTTTAGAAACTTTTTTTCTGATAACACATACAAACCCTTAAATTTCTCCTTTTAACCACAAATATACAGTTTCAGTGGTGTTAATCATATTCACAATGCTGTGCTGCCATCACCACCACCCATTACCAAAACCTTTCCATCACCCCAAACAGAAACTCTGTACCAATTAAGCATTAACTTCCCATTCCCTACACCCTACCTGGCCCATGGTAACCTATATTCTAGTTCCTGACTATGAATTTGCATATTCTAGTTATTTCTTGTAAGTGAGATCATAGGATAGGATAAACATTCCCATTCCAGAATGGAGAAATTGGTAGGAAAATAGTAATCACAGTTTCAAATATTTCTGAAACCCAGCAGGGAAAACTTGATTAGATCTAAAGGTCTGAGACCTATCTGTGGCTTGATTCTTTGTCCTCCAGACCTGATGGAATGGCAGGCCCACCCCTTCCAAGCACTTGTGCAGAGGCCATGCTCTTCCCAAACACTGGGCTATAGGTTCCATTCTCTCCAAGCACTGGAAAGATGGTCAGGCTCTCTGTGAATGCTGGGCCACAAACCCCACCCTCCCTGAGTACTGGGATGGCAGCCAGGCCCTCCATGTATGCTGGAGCATATACTCCACCCTCTCTGAACATTGAGATAGTGACTGGGCTCCCTTCGAATACTGGGACACATACCCCACCCTCCCTGAGCATTGGGATGGTGGCCAGGCTCTCCAAGATCTCTGGAGCACAGGTCTCACCAACTCCAAACTTTGGGGTGGCAACACTCTCCCTGCATAACCCTTTGCACACGTGGCGGGACCTCTCTCTTGGCCCTAGGAGATCTCTTCAATGCAGACCTCAGCTTCCATGGTCCTACACTTGAAGACATTCTTCCTTCAATTCATCCCTTCTCTGTCCCTTTCAGGCATTGCTTCTGTGTATACAAATCTCACAAAAGCCTTGTCAGTTTTGCATGCAGTTCCAGGCATCCAAACCATTAGACACTTGAACTTTCCAAGATCCTTCCTCCATTCCCAATCCTTGCGTTCTCTAAGATGCATGACTGGATCCATGTCCAGGGATAATCTCTTTGGCAGAGTTTTTGTCAGTTAAACCCTTGCACAGAGACTCAGTTCTTGGAAACTCAAAGAGGTCCTTTATAGAGCTGCTTCTGGCCCTAGTCTCAGAGCACACTATCTGGATAGGCTGAGAATTTTCCAAAATATTCATTGCTGGTTTCTTTGTTGCTTAACAGTTCAATCTTCAGATTATCTCTTTCCACTCTTATTTCACTATAAACTGCAAGAAGAAACCAGGCTGCATCTTCTACAGTTGGCTTGGAAAACAGCTAAATATCCAAGTTCATCACTTTTAAGTTCTACCTTTCATCTAACATCATTAACTGTGCTGAAGATGCTTCTGCCTGCAGGGAAAGTTGTGGGGGGAGGGAGGCACATAAGTTTCCTGTTTCAGTCCTTCATGCTGCACCTGAGAGATTGGCCGTGACATATAGGCACCCCAGTCTGGACATAGGGGTAACTGCTCCCTGTAGACAGGGCCAGGGACCCAACAGTCAGACCACAGGCTAGCTCCACACCACTCAAGGAAGGGGATGGGAGAGGGGGCACCAATGGCTCCGCTAACTTCTCCTTCCATGTTTTAAGTTGGATTTTCTTGATTTGGCATTTGCTTAGTTACCGTCACTGTTTAACTGATTTCTGGGATTTTGAGGAAGATGACTCTGCCAGTTTTTGCTAGTTTTTCAAAGATTCTATGGGGGAATGGAACACTGGAGGGCCTTATGCCACCATCTTGGTTGACTGGAATCTAGATTCTTATTTTAACAAATAATTGATTGAACTAAAGTATTTGTTGGCAATATAAATAAAGAACCCATATTGAGGTGGACATATTTTCTATTTTTTTTCCTCTGGACTTCATTAGCACCAAGGCAGATTTTTAGTAGACCTTTATTTTATAATACTATCTTGAATGAGGCAGTTATGTCACTTGGTGGGGATTTTGTTTGTTTGGTTGGTTGGTTGCTTCTATATAGCAGTGTAGAAAAGATGAGATCGTTTCTGAAGAAAACAGTTTCATTTTGGTGTAGACATTTATGCATTTTTAAACCTATAATTTTTTTCTACTGACTCTTTCCTTCAAACATGTTTTTTTTCATCTTTAAGGATTTTGCCCTATTGAAAATTTGAAGATTTCTGCCAAGTCAATTTAAGTGAAAATAGCAGAATTAGATCACCATGACCTGCTCTTAACTGGCTCAGTTACTGAGAATTCTTATTTAAGGGAACATCTCTTTCTGAGATGTTCTGAGAAGGAAAAGGGCTCAGTGTGGCCAGCTATAGTGGCAGGTTTCTCTAGTGAAGTTTTCCTTATGTGGTACTAATGATCTTTGTCCTGTTTTTGCATATATGGTTCTTCCCAAATGATTCAAGGTACAGAAAAGCTGCTATTTCTGTTCTCAGTGCACCTGGTAAAGGCTTTTTAATGATCTCTTCTGTTTTTTAAGGTGTTCTTTTCTTTTTAGATCTAAACCTTTGTTTGCGCACTGATCACGGAATTACATAAATTTAAAATGTTTACCTGAATTCAGTCTCTGTACTTGTGTCATAAAATATCTTAGATGACATCAGAGGAATGGGAGGCATCTTTAGCCTTGATATTATTCCTTGCTATGCTTAAAAATCCTCTTAGAATTGCTGTCCACTATATGCCCTTGAATAATAATTATTGTCTATTGAATGAGTCCTATTTGCTTATCACAGTGCTAAGCACTTTATGTGCATTAATTTAATTTGTATCATAATATCCTCTATAGGTTGGGTAATTCTAAACTCCATTTTTAAAATGGGGAAACATGTTCTGAGAGACTAAGTAATCTGTCTGTGGAGTTCTGTACTCTTTTTTACCACATTACTTTATTGACCAAGCAACCTTGAGAAAAGGCACAAGGACATCTGATCAAGGTAGCTCTGTAGGGTCCCACTTTGAGGCACCGCCTCTGTTCTAAGCATACAGCAATGCTAAGTAAAATATGAAGACAGAAAATGTAAAGTCACAGCTGAGCTCAAAAACAATTTATTATTGTGCTGTGGCTCACAAATGGAAAAGAAATGCAAGTGATGAATCGTAAGCTGCTGAGGCTTCTGTCCTGCTAAGCTCTGGAGTTGGAGAGAGGATGCTGGTACAACTTCTACAGGGTAATTGGAAATAAAAGTTATTGTTAGTCTATACTAGATGGAAATCCCAAGCCAGCCTCACTATCTGAAACCAGAGCATAGAGAAGGAGTCCTCCACATCTAAGGAATGTCTGAAAAATCTGTAGAGATTGGCTTTTGTGAGATGGTAGGCTAAAGATGGCAGAGGAGGACAAGATGACCACTAAGCTAGGAACTGAAATAGATCCCTCACTGGGTCAGTGCCTTGATTATTGGTCATCCAGACGTCAACACAATGTAATGCTCAAGTCACCAATATGAAACTGTTTATGGGTGGGTTGATCTGGGTACAAAATGGGCCCAAAACCATTTGTAAGAGAAGGATGATGAGAGAGAAGAGATGAAGCTATATCAAAAAACTAAATAGGAAATACTTGTACTTCAAATGAACTTGAGAAAGAAAATTCCCAAACATGTGAGGAAACCTAACACTAAGGAGACAGTCAACAAAACTGACCATTGAAGATAAATTTATCCAGAAGAAATTTAAATATGGAAATAGACTGGTAAAGTATATTTTGCATGTTTGAGATACAAACAAAGGTAGACCATTAATAAACAAAGGCAGAAAATCATGAAACAAAAATAGTCAATTATCCAATTATTATTTATTTACAAATGTTTATAAGACCACACTATGTCATAGGCACTGTTATATGTGTGGATGATAAAGCAGTAAACAAAAATACATAAATTCCATATCCATATAAAGGAGTTACATACTAGTGGAGAGTTTACCTTTTAGTGGCAGAAATTAAATAAGAATAGGCAGAAATATTGGAAATGAAAAAGATAGTCATTGAAAGAAAATTCCCATTATAAAGGATAAATGGTAGGCTCGACACAGTCAAATAAAGAATTACTCATTTGGAAAATATTTTTGAGAAGATCACCTAAAATGCAGTAATTGGAAAATAAGGCAAATGATGTGAGAAACGTTATGGATGCAATGATAAATGCCAGCTTCAGGGTAATGGTTTCCCTGGGGAGCTCAGAGAAATTGGAAGAAGAATGGGAGTGAGAAGAGGTGAACAGGAGGCTTCAACTGGATCTGTAATGTTTTATTTCTATAAAGGTGATGCAAAAGGGAAGGGCAAAATGCTCAGATCTGTTAAAATATGATGAAGTATACATGGATTCCTAGTATTATCTTAAACATGTACCTGCATCATTGAAATAAAAAGACACACAGACTTTTCGTGAAAACATGAATTTTTATGGCCAACAATAAAGTTTACAAACAGCAAATCTTCTGATAATGAGGCAAGTTACATGGCCTTTTGCTTTATTAACTCCCAATTCCCTAAGAATAGAATCCAAACTCCTTATGACCAATAAGGCCTTTACAGAGTCTACACCTTCCATGCTTTGTAAATTGCTCACTGAGTCTAACCTCACCTCATTTCATGTTTTTTGTGCCTCACACAATTCAAGCTCCTTTCTTCCTTCTAATACTTCTTTGGAGAAATCTACAAAATTGTTAAATGAGACCTCAAACTGCTTTGACTTTAATGCTGGTAGGTATTTTCTCTCAATCTAGTGCTTTTAGTAGATGCTGATTCAACCAGCTACATGAAATGGTATTTTCATGGCATTTAATGGACCTTCTGCTGTGCAGTGGTTCATGTCACTGTAACCCAGTCATGGTGAGCTGGACCCTGCCTCAGACTTGCTGTGGTCCCCATACTTCTAGAGGTCTTATGTGCTAAAGATCCATGAATACCTGTGGGATTCAGGCCAAGACAACTGCAGAGGGTCTGTGGAAATCTCTTGGGAGTTCAAAATGAATTATAATGAGTAAAAACCAACTTTAGATGCTAAAATATTTTAAAAAGTTGTTTTATTGTATGTTTGAGAGGTGACAAAACTAATTTTCAGTAAGAATGAACTTAGATTATTTTGAAAGTTACTTTTAGAGTTAGAACTTTCCTAATTTAAAGTTTGAGATTTGATTAATCCTTGCTACTTTTTCTTAAAAAGACAAACTACCACCAACATCACTACAAATAATATGTCTGTGTGGGTGTCTGCATGTGTATTTCTGGGCTTAGGGTTCCCTCACTCATTGTGCCCATTACTGCCCATGTTTTTTATAATAGTCTGTCAATATTTTGAGATCCTAAAAAGTGCCCTGAAACACAAATCTAATCAGCTTGCATTTGAACATCTATTAGGACAATTTGTTCAGCTATTTTGGGATTAATTTGTGGCTTCAATATTAGTGCTCATATCTGCAAAATGATTTTACCTCATTGGAAGTAGATAGTAGTTTAAAATAAAACTTAAATATAATCCTTCCTCAAGGGTCATTTCCTTGAAGTTTGTGTTTAGTAATGAACAATAGTTAAGCAAGCCCAGGTATAATTTTGGAAATTGAATTTATTTCAGGGCACTAGGACCCCATTTAGTGTACGCAAATAGTTATTACCATGTTGCAACCTGCTGACAAAAAAGAGCCAGTGCTGCTTCAAAGATTTTAACTTCCAATCTGGGTGGAGCTTGGTGACAGAAAGAATTGGACTTTCTGTTCTTAAAATTTTTGGAGTATTATTTTCATAATTTTATACATGCACAATAAAGGAAAACTGGGTAATGTTCTCCAGTAGTCACATGAAAAAATGTATTTCTTTGGCTTTTGTAATAATACTAATTATTACAAACATTAATGAATACTTATTCTATGCTATACACTATTCTAAGCATTTTATTTACGTTAACTCATTTAATCTTCTCAGTAGCCCTGTGAAGTAGAAACTCATGTTGTCCTCAAATTGTGGATGAGGAAATTGAGGCCATGACAAGTTAAGTCATCTCTTTAAGGGCATAGGATATGTAGTGGAGCCGGTGGTAGCTTTAATCAGGTTTTTGAATGGGAGACTATTGACTTTCCTGCAACCATTTCTATCAAAATGTTTATTCACCTGTCGTTAAAAGAAACTCAGTTTCCCCACCAGGGTGTCCCAGAGGTTCCTTATCAGCTATATGGATGGGCTTTGACAAAATCAGTCTTCTGTAATAATCCAAACCATATATAGTGGCCGTAACTGTCACCCAGAGACTTAAAACTTGGAGCAGTTCTTGGTGACAACCTCTTCCTCTCTCCTAGGCAACTGCCTTCAATTAGTCATCAGTCTAATCAACTTACCAGTGAATGCTCTCTCCTCTAGGTGGAATGGCCTTACTTCTTCTCCCTCTATTCCTGTATTACTCATCAGTGATTTCTGGGCTCATTCCTAGTTATCACATCTCTGATAATTTTAAATAATTCTTCCTTAGACAGGCCTTCTTTGCATAGCTCCCAACAGAATATAAAACTTAGTCCTCTGCTAACATCGTGTTCTTTAGTTTCATATAGTAAGAATTTGTTATATAGTCAGTATTTGTTTATTAGAGTTTACATGCACTAAGGACAGGAAATGTAATTTTTTTCAAACATACAGCTTGTCCCACCTTAGCACAAAGACTGGAACAAAAATCAGTGCCTAGTGATATCTGAGAAAATAAATAAATACATACATAATTGAAAGGAAAAAAAAAACCTCAGTGAAACTTGAACATTTTTATGCACTTTTGTTTTTTTCCCCTAACAATGACTGATATTCTGTTCTTTGGATTCTTACAGGGCATTCTATTTGGACAAGTCAAATTCACCCCCAGACTCCACATCTAAAGCTGCCTATGTAGATAAGGTAAAAATAGGTGACTCCGTGGGTTAGCAGTTGGTCTTTTCCATACTTCACTTATTTGACTTTTCTGTTGTTCTTGAGCAATGTGTCATTACAAATATTTGTCTTCTCCAATTCTGTGATCTGCATATTAAAATCATATTTTAGACCACTCATTAAAAGCTATACAAACAATGAATTGCATCCTATCTGAATCTATCTGAAAGGATTTTCTCCCAAGCATTTTTTAACTTTAGGTCCTTCACTTTTTCTGCAGTTAATGAGGCCTCTCAATGCTTTGGATGAGCTCTACAGACTGGTAGCTTCGTTTATCAGATCCAAGCGCACAGCGGCCTGCGCGAACACAGCCTGCAGCGCCTCAGGGGTGGGGCTGCTGTCCGTGTCCTCAGAGCTGTGCGACCGGCTGGGCGCCTGCCACATCATCATGTGCAACAGCGGCGTGCACCGGTAGGTGAACACACTCACCTTGCTCGCATCTCTGTGACTCTGCACTTTGTTTAGTGATTCTCGTTTATATTTTGGCTGCAAGAAATTAAAACTGGCAACAATCTAAGGACAACAATGTATTTGGAATGTGATTTTGGAAATAGATCCTTCTTGCACAATGTCTTCAGGTTTTAGTTCTTGTATTTCCCATGACAATTTATTCATAGAAGTGAATACAATCCCACGTTTATATCATTGTGGCCCAGAATCTTATCAACCATGTATTTGTATAAAACGATTTGTACTTTAGGTACAAAAATGTATAACTATTCTAATCCCTGTAGGAATTTGCTTAGTGGAAGCTGATTCAACCAGCTCAGTGAAGCTGTTTTTCCACCATGCTTGATGGACATTCCACTTTGAAGTGGTTCAGATTCCTATGAGCCAATTGTTGTAAGCTAGATGCTACCTCCAGGTCGCTATTGTCAGAATTAGATCCTGGAGCCCACGGGAATATGCTTTGCTGAAAATGTAAAGGACCATCTTTACATCATCAGGCAGTTTGTCTATGAGCCCATCAGGCAGTTTGTCTATGAGCCCACGGGAATATGCTTTGCTGAAAATGTAAAGGACCATCTTTACATCATCAGGCAGTTTGTCTTAGGCAGCTTTGCTATGTCTGGGACCGCCAAGGTCGATGTGGCTATGCAAGGGCAGCTTGAAGTGGGATTGAGGGACCCCTATGCCAGTTCTCCCTTCATAGTCAGTTGCTCCTCTTCTGTCACCTCACTATTTCACAAGGAGGTAAAACCAGGTAGTTGGAAATAATAAGGCAAAATTCAGTCCTCATTTTAAACCATGTAGGCAACTAGCCTCCTGTCACCAGACCTAGTCCCTTTTTTTAGTACTAAGCCAATTAGAGTTTAAGGAGGGTTTCATTTATTTATTCACATTTCCTTGGTTCTTAATCTTTGCCAAGGACTGTGGTCGATTCTGTTGGCTGTGCAGCATCATTTCTGCCTTTAAAGTGGCCACACTCTTGTTGGTGATATTAAAGCAGGAACATTGTCAGCAATGACAGCAGACCTAGAATACCAGAAAAAATAAATGGCTTAGGACAGTTACTGGTCAAAACTTAGATTCAAGAGTAAAGTAGGTTTTCAAAATGGTTAGCAGTAGGAAGTTTCCATGGAGAAGGCAGTGTTTGAATTGGGTTTTGCTGGGTTGGGTTGGGTAGGTGAGAAAAAGGCCATCCGAAGCAGGCGGCTTTCATCTGTGAAATTCCATTGAGATTTGGCTAGCCCAAACTCTAGTTTCAAACTCTGCACACCATGAATTTACTTAAGACACTTGGCAAGACTTGATTTTTCTGAAGGGAGCTTTACGTTTTTATGGTTGACAAAATATATTGTATTTTCCCTGTGATTATAATTTGCTGTATACTTTACGCTCTATTGAAAGCTTCTTAAGAGTGTAATTGAAAATATCAGGTCTACAACTTAATGCATGAATTATTATTCCATAATACCTTTCACCTGCAGAGAAATGATGTAGCCCTTCTGCTGAATTCATGTTCATTCACTTTATTCCCATTCATTCATTCATTCGTTCAATATTCCTTGAGTACCAGTTAATGGCTGGCACTATTCCAGGTGTAGCAGATACTCCACTGAACAAAACAAATTCCCTAATCTCTTAAAGTATATGGTATGTTAAGGGAAAACAGATGATAAAGTGGTAAACACATAAATACATATAAATGCATAAATGTGACAGGTGGAATAAATGTAAAAAAGGAGAGAAGTCAGAGTAAGCAGGGGTAGAGGGTGACAGGAAGGGAGGAAGGGGTGGTACCTTATGATGAGGTGATACTTCATTAGAGATACACATGATGAAACAAATGAGTGCGCCATGCAGATTTCTCAGGGAAAGAGCATTCCTGTCATAAGGAGCAGTAAGTGCAAATATCCTCAGGTGGGAGCGTGCTTAGTGCATTCAAGGAACTAAAAGGAGCCCTTCGTGGCTATAGCACAATGTCATTGCCTAAATTATTTATGTTCACATCTTATCCTAGTAGAAGATCTTTACTGGCGATGGGCACACTGTGTCAACCAAGAGGTATTTCATACTTTGAAGCTACAACATACCCTGTTATGGCTGCATTAATTTACTGAAAGCTAATGCAATTAAATCTACCATTTAATCATAGGAAACCTTGACCCATTTGTCCAAATTATTCTCTCAGAGTTTCAGTAAGCGATTTAAGAATTTGATATTGCACAAGAAAAATAGGTATTCCACCATTATTTTATAATTGCTATATTCTTTGGAATCACAAGTAACGTTGAAACCAAAATAGTTTGACCTCCATTTCAACAATATAAAATAAATATAGCTTTAATCTCATCAATTCAGGAGATGGTTGCTGAGGTCTGGGCACCAGTGCCCCATGACAGGTATTGAATTCAAGGTATGTACTACTTGGAGGTTTCATTTTTCTATTATCCAGAATAAAATGAGGGTTTGACCTAACCTTTGATTTTTCAGTGAAGGCTATACATAGATTTTTCTTGATTATAAAATGTGTGCTAATTTATATTAGGATCAGAATTCCATGATCCTAAAATAATCTTTCAGTAATTATAATTCAGACAGCTGCAGAGAAACACGCAGATGTACACCTGCAGCCTGCACTAAACACTGAAGTTTGCCCTCAGGTTCCCACAACGGGGAGAAGCTCACAATGTGATTCAGAATAAATCTTACACAAGCTATTATTATCCTTTGCTTTTAAAATCGAGAAATAGTCAATGATACAGTATCCACATCAGATAGTCAGTTTTCTGACATTTCTGATTTTATTTGGCAAAATGATCTAAAATATTTTTAAAGTGTTGAATTATACCATCTAGAGTTTGTATTATTGAGAAGAATATGATTTTTCAGCATGAAATAGCAAATTAATTAGTTTTAATGTCTAGATGTTTTAACCTGAAATCAGATGCCAGCGCTATCTACAACACTGAATGTGAGATTAGTAGGAATAGGATTCATTATGAATTATTAAAACCTCCTCGTAGCATTTAACCTGGCTCTGTTGTTATTAAATTCTCTTTCCTAGGGTAATGCTTTGTGTGTATTACAAGTCTGCTGATGAACTCGCATGCAGGCTTTAGCCATTTACCTAATTTTAATATCACCTTTGCTATAGAATAGTGGGAGAGGAATGGCAAAGTCCTTTTCTAGAATCAGTGTTTTACCTTTTAAACAATATAAGCATGATATTAAAAGGTAGTCTAATAGTTGGAAACATTTCCAAAATTAGCTATCTTAACATGCCTCTTTTCATTTTTGCTTTGTGTCATCTCTTGCAAACTCTATCAAACAACATACATTTAAACAGTTGTTTTTAGCATATATAGTTATTAAATATGCTTTATGCTCTTAACAAATATGTATGTATGTGTATGTATAAATACTTGTGTGTATGTTTATTCAGAGTATACACATAGACTTTCTAATTACAATTTTTACTTGCTACATAATATTCCAATCAGGTGGTACACTGCAATTCACTATATTTTGGTTAATGATTTCATTTCTTTCTCCATTGCAAATAATGCCTGCCATGAAGAATATTTCTATATGTTGTTTTTTTAAAATTGTATTTTATTTTCCATTAGGCTATAACAAAACAAAAATATCATTCAGATAGATTTACTGCATCAAAGAGTTTAAACCTCTTTGGTTAATGTATTGTTGTTTTGATTCCAAAAAGGTTTGTGCTCATGTACAATACAACCAATAGGATAGATAGATGTGTGTTATTTTCACCCTTACCTTGTCTCCAAAGGGTCTTATAATCCATTTTTATAGTGTGCTTCTTCTACTAGATAGAAAATTATATTTTGGTATTGCTTTAGTTGGTGATTGAATCATGTCCTCCGCAAAAACCATGTTCAAGATTGAAATTATGCGTAGCATCTTCTCTGACCACAATGGAATGAAGTCAGAAATCAATAACAGGCAGAGAAGTGAAAAACACTCTTAACAAATGGTTCAGAAAGAAATCACATGGGAAGTCAGTAAGTATCTTGAGACAAATGAAAACAAGAAGACAACATATGAAAATTTGGGGGATGCAAAGACAGTCCTCAGAGTGAAATTTATACCCCCTAAATCCTTATATTAAAAAAGAAGAGAAAGCTCAAATCAAAGACATAACTGTATACCTGGAAGAACTAGAAAAATAAAAGCAAACTAATCCCAAAGCAAGCAGAAGGAAAGAAAGAACAAAAAGTAGAGCAGAAATAAATGAAATTGAGAATAAAAAAAACTTTCCAAAAAGTTGATTTGCTGAAAAGATCAATAAAATTGACAAGCCTTTAGCTTGACTGACAAAGAAAATAGAGAGGATGCAAATAATTAAAATCAGAAATGAAAGAGGAGACATTACTTCTGATCCCACAGAAATAAAAAGGATCATAAGAGAATACTATGAACAACTGTATGCCAACAGATTACACAGCCTAGATGAAATGGACAGGTTCTTAGAAACACAAACAGCCTACACTGATTCTAGAAGAAACTGAAAATCTCAACAGACCAATTACAAGTAAAGAGATTGCATCAGTAATTAAAAACCTTCCAACAAGGAAAAGTCAAGGACCAGATGGCTTCACAGGTGCATTCTACCAAACAGTCCAAGAAAAATTGACACCAATCCTGCAAAACTCTTCCAAAAAAATTGAAGAGGGATGGAACACTACCTAATTAATTCTAGGAGGCCAATATCACCCTAATACCAATGCCAGATAAAGATACCACAAGAAAAGAAAATTACAGACCAGTATCTCTTCTGAATATAGATAGATGTAAAAATCCTCAACAACACAGTAGCAACTGAATCCAGGAACACATTAAAAGCATTATACACTATGATTAAGTGGCATTTATCCCAGCTATGCAAGGGTGGTATTCCAGTTTGCTAATGCTGCTGTTATGCAAAATACCAAAAATAGATTGGCTTTTATAAAGGGGGTTTATTTGGTTACAAATTTACAGTCTGAAGGCCATGAAAATGTCCAAATTAAGGCATCAACACAAGTATACCTTCATCAAAGGAAAGCCAATGGTGTCTGGAAACCTCTGTTAGCTTGGAAGGCTCCCATGTGACTGGCATCTGCTGATCCCGGGTTGTGTTCCAGCTCCTCTCTCAGCTCCTGTGCATTCTTCAAAATGTTGCTCTTGGGGCATTTTATCCTTTCTTAGCTTCTTCAGCTCCTGTGCATCTAACTGCCTGGGTTCCTGTCTTAGCTTTGCCAGCAGACCTTTTGTCTCCAGAGTGTTCCTCTCAGCTGCTCTGAGCTCCTTCTGTTTGTGAGCTCTTTTATAGGACTCCAGTGATTAAATCAAGACCCACCCTGGATGAGTAGGGTCCATATCTCCATGGAAATAATTTAATTAAATGTTTCACCCACAGTTGAATGAGTCACATCTCCATGGAAACAATCAAAGGATTCCATCCCAATCAACACTTATACTTGCCCAACACAATAAAGGACATATATGAAAAACCCACAGGTAACATCATACTCAGTGATGAAATACTGAAAACTTTCCTTCTCAGATCAGAAACAAGACAAGGAGCCCACTGTCCACCACTGTTATTCAACATTATACTGAAAGAACCTAACCATCACAGTCCACCCCTTATCAATTTAGCAGCTATGCACATCAGCCTACTCTCTAAATAAAAATAATAACAGGCATATTTTTTGCCTAACAATACACAGTTGTCCTGTGTACAACTGGAAATGCAGTAAATCTCTCCAGAGTAGGGTGCAAGTCCTTGGGTAATATTCACTCTTAAACTTGATACCCTATAACTTAAATATTATAACATGAGCAAGACAACTTATGTCATTTGATAGGGGGAAAAGATAGAGAAGAAAACAAAGATATTTGCTTCATGTACAAAGACAAACATACTCATAATGAAACAAGAAATAAATATTCATGCCATTACAGACCTCGTTTCTGTAACTGGTCATGTGGTCATAGTTCATATTTATTGCTGCCTTCTTCCACAACCCATTCCATGTTCCCTTTACCCTCAGCAAGCACCTCAGCTGGCTGTGGTTCTTTGCCTGGAGGGGTGACCCAAACCTTCATTCCTGAAGTTTCTTGGCCATTGGTAGTCCTGCCTGGATTGGGTTGTTGCAGTTTTCCATTGATTTTAATCACAGGGCAGAGTAGTACTAAGAGACACCCTAGAGGATCTCCTATATTCCAAGAAAACTCTTCTTTACCTCCATTGTGTAGTTGTGGTCCTACTTCTCCTTGATAGCCAGGATCAATCACCCTAGCTGTACAGTAATCCCCTTCCTTGCCTGTTGATTCAGAGGCATGAGAAGCCCAAAGCGGCCAGGTGGCAGTCTTAACTTCCAATTCAGTGGAATCATTGTTGTATCTCCTTGTGGGAGCACTCCTCCTTTTGGCACTAAGATCTGTAGATCAGCAGAACTTAAGGTTGCAGAGTCAGAAAGCAAAAATTTTTCTAGTGGATCACTAGGGGTGATAGTGGGTGGTGCCACCCCCATTTCCACCCCTTGATTCCTGGATCCGTGAATCCTAGCTATGGGAGAAACAACACCATAGAGTGAATGCTGATTCAGAGCATACACAGCCTCCTGGAGAACACTGCCCCAGCCCTGCAAGATATTGCCACCTAGCTGGCACCATAATTGAGTCTTCAAAAGGCCATTCCACCGTTATATCAACCCACCTGCCTCTGCATGATGGGGAACATGGTAAGTGCAGAGAATTCCATGAGCATATTCCCATTCCCACACTTCATTTGCTGTGAAGTGGATTCTTTGATCAGAAGTAATGCTGTGTGGAATACCATGATGGTGGATAAGGTATTCTGTAAGTCCATGGATGGTAATTTCAGCAGAAGCATTGCAGGCAAGGTAGGCAAACCCATATCTGGAGTATGTGTCTATTCCAGTTAGAATAAATTGCTGCCCCTTCCATGATGGAAGTGCTTCAATGTAATCAACTTGCCACCAGGTAGCAGGGTGATCACCTCGGAGAATGATGCCATATCGGGGACTGAGTGTGGGTCTCTGCTGCTGGCAGACTGGGCACTCAGCAGCGGCTGTGGCCAGGTCGTCTTTGGTGAGTGGAAGTCCATGTTGCTGAGCCAATGCATAACCTCCATTCCTACCACCATGACCACTTTGTTCATGAGCCCATTGGGCAATGACAGGAGTGGCTGGGGAAAGAAGCTGACTGGTATCCACAGAATGGGTCATCTTATCCACTTGATTATTAAAATCTTCTTCCGCTGAAGTCACACTCTAGTGAGCATTCACATGGGACACAAATATCTTCATGTGGGCTATCCACATACCTCTTCCCCAGAACTCTTTGTTGCCAATTTTCCAATCATGCATCCTCATGCATTTTCCAATCATGCGTCTTCCAAGTCCCTGACCATCCAGCCAAACCTTTAGCAACAGCCCATGAGTCAGTATACAAATGCACCTCCAGCCAGTTCTTCTTCCAGGCAGAATGAACCAGGTGCACTGCTTGACATTCTGCCCACTGAGAGGATTTCCCCTCACCACTGTCCTTCAGAGACATCCCAGGAAAGGGCTGCAGTGCTGCAGTTGTCCACTTTTGGGTGGTGCCTGCATATCATGCAGAATCATCTGTAAACCAGGCCTGAGTTTTCTTTTCCTCAGTCAACTGATTGTAAGGAACTCTCCAAGAGGCCATAGCTCTGGGCTGGGAAAGAGAAGGTAATGTGGCAGGAGTGGGGGCCATGGGCATTTGGGCCACTTCCTCATGTAACTTACTTGTGCCTTCAGGACCTGCTCAAGCCTTATCTTGTTTATACTATTTAGATTTTATGATGGAGTTCTGCTGTGCGTGCCCAACTTAATGGCTTGACCGGTCAGGCAACACCCAGCTCATGATAGGCAACTCAAGTCTCATGGTAACTTGGTGACCCATGGTTAAGCGTTCTGTCTCTAGTAAGGCCTAACAGCAGGCCAAAAGGTGTTTCCCAAAAGGAGAGTAGTTACCTGCAGAGGATGGTAAGGCTTTACTCCAAAATCCTAAGGGCCTGCCTTGTGATTCTCCTATAGGAGCCTGCCAAAGGCTCCAAACAGCATCTCTGTTTGCCACTGACACTTCCAGCACCATTGGATCTGTTTGATCATATGGCCCAAATGGTAGAGCAGCTTGCACAGCAGCCTGGACCTGTCACAGAGCCACCTCTTGTTCGGTCCCCACTTAAAACTATTAGCTTTTCTGGTCACTCAGTAAATGGACTGGAGTAGCACATCCAATTGAGGACTGTGTTGCCTTCAAAATCCAGTGAGGCCTTTTTTGGTCTTAAGAGGGACCAGATGCAACAGCTTATCCTTTAGCTTACAAGGGATATCTCAACATGCCCCACATCACTGGACACCTAGAAATTTCACTGAGGTAGAAGGCCCCTGTGTTTTTGATGGATTTATCTCCCATCCTCTGACATGCAAATGCCTTACCAACGAGTCTAGAGTTGTTGCTATTTCTTACTCACTAAGTCCATTCAACATGATGCCATCAATATAATGAACCAGTGTGATGTCTTGTGGGACCAAGAAATAATCAGTGTCCCTGCAGACAAAATTATGACATAGGGCTGGAGAGTTGATAACACACCTGAGGTAGGACAGTGAATGTAAACTGCTGGCCTTGCCAGCTGAATGCAAACTGTTTCTGGTGGTCCTTACTAGCATCTATTGAGAAAAAAGCATTTGCCAGATCAGTAGCTGCCTACCAGGTACCAGGGGATGTGTTGATTTACCCAGGCAGTGATAACAACATCTGGAAAAGCAGCTGCAATTGGAGTCACCACCTGGCTGAGTTTACTATAATCCGCTGTCATCCTCCAAGACCCGTCTGTTTTCTGCACAGGCCAAATAGGAGAGTTGAATGGGGATGTGGTGGGAATCACAACCCCTGCATCCTTCAAGTCCTTAAGAGTGGCATTAATCTCTGCAATCCCTCCAGGAATCCAATATTGCTTCTGGTTTACTATTTTTCTGGGTAGGGGCAGCTCTAGTGGCTTCCACTTGGCCTTTTGTACCATAATAGCCTTCACTCCATGAGTCAGGGAACCAATGTGGGGATTCTGCCAGTTGCTGACTGTCTATTCCAATTATCCCTCATTCTGGAACTGGGGAAATAACCATAGAATGGGTCCAAGGACCCACTGGACCCAATGTGAAGTGGACCTGAGCTAAAACTCTATCTGTCACCTTACCTGTATAACTCCCTACCCTGCCTGGTGGACCAGAGTGACATTTTGGGTCTCCTGGAATTAATGTCACTTCTGAGCCAGTGACTAATCCCAAAATATCTTATCATTTCCTTTTCCCCAATGCACAGTTAGCCTGGTAAAAGACCATAAGTCTCCCTTAGGGAAGGCTGGGAGAAGATTAACAGTATAAATTTTTGGCAGTATAACAGGGTCCTTTCCCAAGGGACATGGCCTTCCCCTCATTCAAGGGGCTCTGGGTCTATAAACTGTCTCAAGTCTGGGAATTGATTAAGGGGCCGTGACTCTCTGTTTTTTTAATTCAAATTAGACTTTTGTTCACTTGACCTAGAACTCTTCTGCTTATACAGATCAAACAAGAATTTAGTAAACTGCCCATCTATTTTACTTCCAGGTACCGCATCATCTACTAGCCAGTGCTGTAAGTCTCTGCCAGTCATATTATTTTGACTGCTGCTTTGAGTCTGCTGTCCACTATGGTAGCCACACCCATCTTTTCTTTGGCAATTAAGTGCTGCCACATGGCTTCTGCCAACTCAGGATCCAGTCATCCCCATTGTGTTTAAGGATTCCAGCTCAGTGACAGCAGTTCCCACAGTAATATCTGACCTACAAAGAAGGGCAACTACAGAACTCTTCAGGGATGATGGAGCTAGTCTCACAAATTTATTCCTCACAGTCCTAGCAAAAGGTGTGTCTTCTGGACATTCCAGGGGTGTGTGATCAGGTTTTCCATGATAAATCCACTCTAACATTCCAATCTCTGTAAGCCTTGGATCCCATTCCTTTCCAATCAGTGCCCTCACTTTAACAACAGATACCATGCAATGTTGAGAATTTAGTTTATGTTGTAACTCTGCCACTCACACAGTGAGACCCTGGGTCTGGTTTTCAGAGATCTCAAATCTGTGGCCACAGGAAATAAGATTTCCTTTTCAGAGCACACATAGAAACTTTTACGTCTTTTATATGGCACTTTAGCTGCAAATTTGAAACCTTCAGCTCATCCCTTTCTTTTATAACTGTGTCTAGCATATCTTGGAACAACAGCCGACTACCATTATACTTTTTAATTCCACAAAACTCGGTTAAGATGTCAAAAACACTGTCACCCAAAGCCTTGCCTCATATAAGCATATTATTAGCAGAATCAAATGGTGATACTTTGCTTATCTCTCCTGCCAACTCAAGCCGTGGACTATCAGTCCCATCTTGATTATTGGAAATAGAGTCATTAGTACCTTTGAATCTAATCAGAGTAGAAAACCAATTGCAAAAACCCATTTTTATGATTCTGTTTCTCAAGAACCACTCTGGTACCAAAGCTGTATTAGTCAGGGTTCCCTAGGGAAACAGAACCAACAGGAGATACCTGTAAATAATATGAGATTTTATAAAAAGTATATCACGTAACCGTGGTGATACACGAGTCCAAATTCCATAGGGCAGGCTGCAAGCTGGCATTCCAGTGAAGGTCTTCAGTGAATTTCCCAGGAGAGGCTGGCTAGCCAAAGTAGACAAAAATTCTCTCTTCTGACTGCTGAGGATATTATCTCCCCCTTAAAAGCCTTCAGATGATTAGATCAAATATCTCTCACTGCAGAAGACACTCCGCTTGGCCAACTGCAGACGTAATCACCCATAGATGCAGTCAACGTGCTGATGATTTGAGTCCACGAAATGTCCTCACAGCAACAGATAGCCAGTTCTTGCTTGACCAGACCACTGGACACCATCACCTGGCCAAGTTGACACATGAACCCAATCATCACACCGCCCAATCAAAAAAAAATGACTAGACATTCTCCAAAGTAGATATACAAATGGCCAAAAAAACCACATGAAAAGTTGCTCAACATCATCAACAGGGAATGCAAATCAAAACCACAACAAAATGCCATTTCACACCCACCAGAATGACAGCTATTAAAAAGTGAAAAATCATAAGTGCAGGAGAGGATGTGGATAAACAGTAATACTCTTTCATTGTTGGTAGATTATAAAATGGTATAGCTAATATGGAAAACAATTCGGCAGTTCGTCAGAAAGTTAAATATAGAATTACCATATGACTTAGCAACTCCACGTCTCAGTATATACTCAAATGATTTGAAAGCAGAGACTCAAACATTATTTGCACGATATTCATAGCATCATATTTACAGTTTCCAAAAGATGAAAGCAACCCAAGTATCCATCAACAGATGAATGGATAAAGAAAGTGTGGTATATATGTGCAATGGAATATTATTCAACTGTAAAAAAGGTAAGAAGTCCTGATACATATGACAACATGGGTGAACCTTGAAGACATCATGTTGCATGAAATAAGAAAATGCATCAGGTCAGAATAGAATGCAAATTACCAAGGACTGGGGAGCATTAGGGAATGTGGAGTGAAAGCTTGGTTTGTACAGAATTTCTTGTGGGTGTGAGGGAATAGATATGGTAATGGATGATGGTGATGGTTGCACAACATTGTGAATGTAAACAAGACCACTGAATTATATATTTGAATGTGGTTAATGGGGGGAAATTTTAGGTTATATATGTGAATAAAATAAAAATTTTATAAAAGTATGCTACAGAGGTTTCTAAATTCCCCTTTTATTTCACATTACAGCTTCCTTGTATTGAATGCAGTTTTTTTCTTTGTTTTGGTTTCTCATTCTGACCCCTCCTTAATGGCCAACAGTTTTTTAACCAGTATAAATCTATGTCTTGTGAATGTTATAAAATCTAAGACATGAGACTTAGTGAGCATTTTCCTCTCACTGAATTATTTTCTGCTTCTTTAGTCAATAAGGACAGGTAGTGAGAATTTCCAGAGTTCTTGCCAGGACAGATGATATGGCAGAGAAATGTCTAGTGAGGTCCCGAAATCTAGAATCACAGTTTTTCTTTCTAAGGACGAGTTCCAGAGAGTTTTTGTCCACGTATCCTCTTCCCTCTGTATTCTCAATGACGAGTCCTCAGTGGTGTTAGAGTCTGGGTGTGCCCGTGCTGGAAGGCGGGTGGAGCCTCAGAAGGCCTCGTGCTTCCAACTAGCCTGTGAAGATTTGAATGAAAACACTGGAGATCTCTACATATAAACTCCCTTTTACCATAATGCTTTGTTCTGAGGATGAAACTCTTCGAGGGGACAAAGCCCTTCACTTTCCACTGAAATCCTTCGTGTTCATCACCTCCTCCACGTTCACTCACCCAGTAGGGGTTTGGATGCAAGGCCATTGGGAAGGCCTCATATAACAGGGATTCACCACACCTATTTGCAGATGGCACCAAAACAGACCTGGAAGGAGGCCACTTGTGGCACAGCCAGCCTGTTCCTGTTATTTAAAAACAAACTAACTGCGGACATGAAGCAAGCTACCTTCTATGTAATCCAGTATTAGACTGTTTTTTAATGCATTTTACAAATTAGCTTTAGCATATGTAACTCTGGGAGCTAAAAGGACACACATTCACCCCCACACACACATCAGTAGTCAATAACTTAAAAGGGGGTTTGTTTCCAAAATGCACTTATTAATTGGTTACTTGGAAATTGAAATGTATTTTCACATTTGACAATATTACAAATGCTGTTTGAGTTCCCCGAGAAACCCTAATCCCCAGCAGAAGCTTGATTTACCCCTCTTGCCACCATAGTACGGCCCCGACTTACAAGCATTTGGGAGGAGCAAGAGAAGCAAGCAGTTAAGATATAAAAATAACCAAAGAGAAATATATATTAGCAGTTTGGTTACTGGAGCCATTTTTATTTCAAATGAGGGCAAACAGTGTAATGTTTGTCAGTTCATAGAAGGAGTTAAAGAATTTAAAAACGCATTTTTGTTTGAACTTTCCATAGACTGTTTCTTAGCAATATTTTATTATGTCATTACCATGACATTAAAGGACAAATGGAAAAACAGGGCCAGATAAAGTAATATTGAATCTTGTAAAAGTAGAGCATCCAGTGTAACCCAACTTAGGTAATCACAATGTCCCAGTGGGGCAGACGGTGAAGCTGCATCTTTTTTATGTTCAGCGAAAACATTAAGTAAGAGAAGTAGGTTTAGTCTGAGAATTTCCATATATAGGTTAGACTCTAGGTATAGGACAGGAAAAAAAAAATGAATTACTGCAGTAAGCAAATGAAGGTTTCAAATGTACCCATTTATTTTTTAGTGGAAAATGATTTGAGAGATCCAGTAACAAGATTAGTGAAAACCCTTGCATTTTAAATTGCCACAGAGTTACGTAAATAAAACAGAAGAAATATTTCTGCTAGCTCATGATCGCTGGATAGTTGCATAAGGAGTTCTAAATTTATGCTCTTACCTTTGGAAGAGAAAAATAAAATACTACGGTAATGGGGCTCCGGAGAAAGATAAAATATATCCTACTCAGGATGGCTTGGTGGTGCTATGTTAAGTGTAAAACAGTCACTGTCACATGTGTCCTTCATTAGATGCAAACCCAAAATTTTAAATTCTTCTGAACTGTGGATGAGGCCAATAAAACTACAATTTATGCTAGTTTAGACAGCCCAGAAAAATAATATAGGTATATTCTGTTAATGTTATAAGAAGAGATTGAGGATTTCAAATATGATACAAGCTTCATTCTTTTACCTTTTTCCATATTATTTTTTATAAACTTATGTGCCCAAAAAAGGTAGTCAAATTTGCGTGTGAAATCACTGCCTTGTTTCCTTTTTTTCTTTGCAATTGATATGAATCTTGAGAAATTAATACATTAGATTATTTTATGTTATTTTTAAATGTCCATTATACCCTTAAAATTACTGTGAAAGATTTTAAAAAACAGAAATTTTAAGAGAATGACATCTTCTTGTAGTGGTTTCTAGTTTTGACCTGCCAATAATCATGTGATCTTGACCAAACAGCTCTTACTTTCAGTGTGTATAAAAAACAAGAGCATATTCTTGATTGCTTCACATCTTTAAAATTGGAAAAATCTACATAATCCTGATATAGTAAGTATATTTTGATAAAATAGCCTGAATACGCAATTATTAGTTATATTTCTCCTTTATTTGTCAAACTTAGTTTTACTGATGAGTATACTACTAAAATTTTGAGTTTTTGCATTGCTAAATTTTATTAGTATTTAGCTATTTAACAGTGATAAATGCATACAGAATGCATTTTAAGGACGTTTAAAGAGAACATGCTTCTTTAATGTTTAGGTAGACTGAAGTTATTGCTTTTTCTAAATCTCCAAAATTATATTAAAAGCAAATAATAATAACTGTTGTAAGCCAGATTTTCCACCCTCCAGAGAAGGGAAGAAATATGGATATTTCATCAATATAAATCTCTTTTGTCTGCACTTAAAAATTGCCTCTTTTTTTCTATGAACTTGGAGCGAGAGAACAGATGGTAGGGAGGAAACCAAAGGAAGGAAGCAATTTCTGTATTTGCAATATTAATCTTAAATTGGCAACAGGTCATCTAACATACTCAGAAGGACTGCAGAGACATGAGATTTAAATTGTATTAAGCTGGAAGAAGTAAGGTAACACCTGGTACAGGATTTAAAGTATTTACCAGGCAATGGAGATGGAGAAGGTTGGTTCAGTGCAGAGGAAAAGTTTGAAAGTACAGTACTCAGGTGTGAAACTGCATGCCACATGGGCAGCAATCACAGGAAATAGTTTGCTATTTCTGGGAAGAGAAGTGGGAGGGAAGAAGTGCTGGGAGATGAGGCTTACAGCGATGGGAAAATGGAAGGCTCATGTTAAAGATTTTGGACTCTTTCCTGGAGGCCCTAGGAAGCCAGTGAAGGGTTTTCAGCAAAAGAATAACATGATTAGATATTTTTACAATATTAAAAAAATAAAGGTCTATCATGGTCTATGACCATGACAAGAATGGAGACAGGGAAACAGCTAGGATTTTGCAATAGTGTATCAAGATAAGACCCTCAACCAAGGCATTGGCACAAAGATTAGAAAGGAAAGGATAGAGGTGAAAGGTATCAAACAGGTCAACAGGACTAGATAATGAATAAGAATTAGACACAAGGCAAGAGGGGAGGATGTTGGTGAATTCTGGCTCTCTTATGTGTCAGGTGGCTGGGTGGGGTTCCACAAGGGAAAATTGGCATTTTTCTTTGTGGCAGATGGGATTGTGGAGAGGGATGCTGAATTATTTTGTCATATGGCCTTGTAGATGTCCATGGTATACCTGTACCCAGTCAGCAAGAGGTAACAGGTATATATGTATAAAGGAGCTATGGAAAAGACGTGGGGTGAATTAGTTAGTAAAAGGAGAGAAAAGGGATCCATGTCAGAGAAAGCTTCACGGTGATGAATTTGAGCTGGCTCTAAAATATTACTAAGAATTTTCTAAGATGCTTTGGGTGTTAGGAGCAAGGAAGAGATATTCCAGGAGAAAGCATGGAAGTGTGAAAAAAATCATCTATGGGATTTGTATTATTTTTGTAACTGTACTGTAAGTTTGAATGTATTTCAAAGTAAAAAGCTAAAAAAAAAATCATCTTCCAACCATGGAAGATGAAAAAAGAATAATACCAAAGGATTCCATAGAGAGTATTACTATTTAATGGTCCTCCGACTCGCCCCCCATTCCCTGTGCACCCTAATAGGGTAGAATTTGGTGATTGAGGAGGAGCCTCAGAATAAAATGCTGTAGGATCGGTCAGAGTTGTGAAAACAAAAAACAAAACTCTATTTGGCATCTTGGAGAAACCTATTCAGGAGAAAACAATTATGGTACAAGGTCAAAGAAGGGGTGAGACAGATAAAGGTCATACTGGTCATCCCCTTAAGTTGATGTCATCAGAAAACCTATAAAGAGGTAGAACAGAAGTTAGCAAATTAGAGAAGACAGGAACAGAGAGACAGTAATGAAGATCCTAAGTTAGCTGGGATAGCTACCCAACCTAGTCAGTTAAGTCCCAGAAAGTAAAATAGAAATAATAAGGTAGTGAAAGAGCATAGACTGTCAAGTATGAATTGTGGAGAAGCATGTCTAAACCTGGCATCTGTGGCATCCCTGGTCCTAACTTACCCACAAATGTTTCACATACATATGTATTTTCAGCATAGCAAATACCTCTTTGCTCAATTTCCCATCCCGAAAGGTCAGCAATGGCCTCTCTGCTAAACCTCAACTAGGAAACCATGTCAAAGTAAAACATGCCTTGCTGTGCTTGAAGAGAAAGGATCAGGGAGCATGGAATGGTTTTGCCTGGCAGTGGATTTTTAAGCCTAGGCTTAAAGATAAGCACTTGGAATGTTCAGAGAATGCATTGAAAGTTGAAACAGAAAGTCCCATTATCGTTAATGAGAATTTCATGGCTAATTCCCTGTGCAGTGCTGAAAATGTGCCCGTTCAACTTGAGTGCTTTTTTGTCTTGAGATGTATGGAGTGAGCAGAGTAATCGATTTGGCTCTCTTCTGCCAACAGGATCTCACTCCAGCTGTTGCCACCAGTGCATTATGTTCCATTGTTTTCCATGGGGGCACGTCTCTGCCTGCCATTTCTGTGCTTTCTCCTCAAATACTCCTTAACCCCTTGTTTTGCAGCTCTCAGATAATGAGGCACAGGAACCCAGTACATCCCAGGAAGAGCTCAGCAGTAGTGTCTGTTGGACAAGAGTCAATTAATAATACTGAAAGCTTCAACATATATTGCAGGTTGTTCTATAAAATGTATTTGAATCTTGCCCGTCATTACTGGCTTTCGCAGCTGTTGTTATACTGGCATTCAAATGTTCCTAAAGGGAGAGTCTAAATCTTTAATATTTTATTTGATGGTTAGAGACATAGCTAGATAGGATAAGTGAATTTATTATTTTGAAAAAAATACCATTTTGCCCTTGTTTTCATATCAATGTATTTATGTGTTTTATTAAGAAAAGTGTTTTTTTTCTTCTGTAAGAGGAGTACAAGGGCATAGGTACTGGGTTATCGATATCCCTGCTCAATTGTGGCAATTTTCTCAAGCTCCTCGTTTGTCACAAAGACATTGCTAAGGGTAAGGTGGGAAAGATCAATTTGTACACTGCAGGCCTTTCTAGAGTAATTTTGCAGGGACTCTGCGCATGTGGAAACATAGCAGCCACTGAGGGGTTGAGCAGTCTTTAACAAACTGTGTTAGCCCTCAGGTGTATGGTTCTTCCTCAGAAAGGCAATAAAAAGGAGCAGAGAAAATATAACCACACAGCATTAAACAATTAGCTTCTTTAGTCGGCTGCCTCGTTCCACTTGTCAATAGACTTTTCACAGTGGTGCTGTGTACTCAGTAGTTAAAAGTAATTAGCAGCTCAAATAAAGTGATCACTGCAGGAATGAACACATTTTACACAGAACAGTGCATTTTATATAGAAAAATGCTCATCGGTAGTGGAGAAAGAACACATTCTCCCTTCAATTTATTTTTACTACTTGATTGCTTTACAGTTGATAGTCTTACTTAACATCCTTCAAATGTAATTCCTTTTTAATTATGAAGACATCTTAGGATGATGAGACCCGCATCCATAGTGAAGTAGTTTGGGCTGCCTGAATTAATCTCTACCAAAACAATGCATTTAAAATATAAATGCTAATACCAAGGTTGGGGATGTTGAATTATGGATGCGGGCAGCTGGAATTCTCTCAATGTATTAATTTAAGTGATGCAATTTTGGTAGAGAAGAAAGAGCCTTGGATTTGGACCAAGAAAAAAGCCTTTGGATTCAGTTACTTACTAGTTGTGTGGCCTGATTACATCACCTGATCTCCCAAAGATGTATCAGTGAAATGTGAATAATGATTTCTGTCTCACAAAGATGGGGTTAGGATTAAATGAGCCATGCACGTGGAAGCATCTAGTAAAGTACCTGGCAATAGTGAATAGTCAGTTGGTTTAAATCTGTGTTGAGGACTGTGAAACCATCTTCTCATTGTAGAGGTAAAAACACGAAACACGTGTAGATCTTTAAAATGACCAGATCATACCTACTAAAATAGAGGAAACCTGTAAGAACTATTAAAAATCACAATAATGGGTGACTGTAGTATGAAAGAGGAGTATTAACAATATAAGGGTTGCTTCCTCTGATCTGTAAGAAATAGAATGCAACAAACACTGGACTTTTTTAGAATTTAGTTTTGGAATCCGTCTTTGATAACTTATACACAGTCAATCAAGAGCAGTGGTATGTGTTTCCCTTGAATTTAAGGATAGGAAATTTTCTTCCAAGTTTCAAAAACCAAGAGAATATGTTAAAGTCAAATGCCCAGGACTTGAAAAGAATGAGCTTCTATCATTTGTTTGTTCATTCATTCATTGGAAGGGGAACTGCTTATGGAGACTGCCCCATGCCAATGGCAAACGCAGGCGCAAACTAGCAAGATAGGAGGGTCCGGCTTACTGCACTTAGAGTCTGGTGCATTGACAGGGAGCCGCTTTGAAGTCAGGAAGCCACACCATGCAGCTCTGCTTCTTGTTAATATTGAGAACAGGAGATAGTCGAAGGATTGGGTTTCTAAATAAAGTAACTCAACAGGATGGGTATGTACTTGTCAAAATATGGTAGAGAGAGAACATATAACATATGTCATCTTGACAGTGTGAAAGAACTAATTCTGTTGGGGTTTAAAATTTATTCTTCTGACTCAGGAAAATAGTGGTAAGTAATTAAAGGGCAATTTTGATGAGAGAGAATGTTTCATATTAATTAATACATACTTAACCCAGTACTTTCCAAGTCATACCAGACCTCATCCAGAATTGTTAACCAACAGATGTGGTAGGAATAACAGTTAAATCCTGTAAAGGAGAAATGCAAAGCAGCAGTTGTGAAAAAAAAGCTGTATAACATTTATAATCTGTAAAGGAAAAAGGAACTGCTCTAAAGGAATCTGTGATTGGTTTATTTTAAAAAGTTCTATTTACACACCATACAGTCCATTCTAAGTGACTCCTTGGTATAACCACATAGTTATGCCTTCACCACCACAGTCAATATGAGAACATTCTCATTTCTTCCAGAAAAAAAAAATTCCATTATCCTTAAACCCCTCCTATTATTGGCATTTAGCTTTGGTATAGTGCCTTTGTAACAATTATATATGCAAGAATATTACAATATTAATGTTAACTATAGAACTTGGTTTGTATTAATTATATTTTTTCCCATATACCATCCTATTATTAACACCTTGTAATAGTGACATACATTTGTTCTAGTTCATGTAAGAACTTTCTTATATTTGTACCATTAACCACCTTCACCGTCCACTCTAGGTTTCGCCGAGTTATACAGTCCCAGTTTTTGTCCTCTGGCTTTCTTTCTAGTGACATACATGACCTTAGCCTTCCTCTTTCAACCATTCTCACACTCAGCTTAGTTACTTACACTTACAGTATTGTGTACAATCTGTGATGGTTTTTAATTAATATGATTGTCTCTAGGTAATCTAGGTAAGGGACGATATTAGCCCTGGAGCTAGAGAGGAGAGATTTGAGAGAAATATGAAATTAATCATGAAAAGTACTGGAGTAGGTACACTGACACATTGGACTGCACAAATACATTAACCTCCTGTAATGAATGAATCTAATTTGATGGCTTGGGGGTTTCTAAAATTTGTCAGTCTGGAAGTGACATAAAATGCATAATCATAAATTTCTAAGCAAAGATTTCAGGGAAGCAGTAATTTTAATCCCGACCCCACCCACTCTGGGAAGCTTTTCTAAAAATTAGAAGGTTGATGACACCAAAAAACAAAAAATCATTGTATAATAAGCATTTAAGAAATTAAGAAATTTCTTACTCCTGTTTCTTTTAACTCCTTTTACATCAGGGTGTATTGATGGAGAATCTCTAATACATCTGTTTCACACAGAAGCTTGTTTTCTTTTAGCAAAATAAAATGGGATCATGAAAAAGGCTACAGGAAAAGGTAAAAGCATTGGGAACGAAGCAGAATCATTTACATTTTTTCCAACAGGTAAAATGCATCTTTAGCTCAGAAATTTTTGAAACTAGCCTGCCTTGGGCTCCCTAGGACAGAAGTTCAGATGATGCTCTGGAGTGCATAAAATCAGGCCATCACCAGTACTTTCCATCTGCCATAAAGAGCTTCTGTGTATAAAAGAGTTGTGTGCCAAAAGCAGTAGTAGCTGCTGATGTTCTGTTTTATTTCACCTACTCAGTTCTCTTGGCATTGAAAAGGGTAGTCATTATTCCTCTCCAAAATGTGGATGCTGCCCTAGTGATTTAGTTAAGTATCTATCGCAGGGAACCACAGCTGATTAAATTCCTAATAACTTGTTTGTGATACTTTCTTTATCCAGGACAATGGGCCTGGCTTTTAATTAAAGGAAAAAAAGAAAAAAGAAGACTCTAACACAATGAGGGGAAATTATTTCATATTTAAAGATCTACATTTGTAAGATTCTAAATATGAATCTATAATTATAAAAAGACCCAGAGTTCAAGTGAAGAGTGTTATCAAAATAGTAGATTTCTCAGGTTGTCCTGATGCTCTCTGAGGGATTCACCAGCCCCGAGGGAATTCTCACCCTCTTGTTTTCATGACTAAAAGCAGTATTATGATTATAAAGGATGATGAAAAGGAGGCAAATGGCGTGTGGAAGTGCAGAGCTAAGAAAAACAAAATCAGCCTCTGTGACTGTGGGTAGAATTCTGTGTCGGGAAAACTTGCTAATCTGAAAATTGTTAAGAGATATTTCTTTCCCTTTATACTTATCCACTACAAAATCAAATTAACTTCCGTATTAGTGCGAGTGAATCAGAACGGGTTTCAACATTCAGGTAGTTTATGTACTTTGTTAAGGAGCTGAGTCTCATGCTGCCATTTCCAAGGTGGGTCAAACTATTGTTTGGCACCTGGTCCTCTAAACTGGGCATTAACCTTCAGATTTTTTATGTGTGTTTGCCAAAGGTAGTATTTCATAACAGAATATTATTCTGCTAGCACAAAAAATGAACAAACCTACACAACTGGTCTAATTCTATTATTATTGCACAAAATAGTTAAAAGTTGTTACTCAAGTAACTTCAGAAGTCTCAACATGAGTCATTTGTTTCCTGTATCCCTAAGTTCAGTGACCCCAATGGATTTTGTTTTTAGAGATCATTTTTACTTAGGACTGAGTATATAACATTATTGAGAAGTACAATAAAAATTGTTCAAACTAATGTTCAGTCCAACCCTTAATTTTTAAAAAAGGGGGAATAAAACAAAAAAGGTTGAGTTTTTTTAATCACCTTTTACGTTTTTTCACCTTAAATTCTGCATAATGTCCATTTATGCTTGTTGTGATTTCAAATTTAGAGATCTTCATCACACTGTTTTTTCATATATTTAATTTAATGTGTCTGTTAGAATCTGAATGACCCTTCCTCCACTCTTAATAAAAACGTTTGACATTGCCCCAAAGGGATTGCAATATAATAGTTCGCTCCCAAGCAAAAGATCAGAGTTGCTGACAGTGAACGTGTTGAGAGTTAGCAAATAAATCCATTGTAGGAAAACAGTTCAAAGCCATAACCTCATATTGTTCTGGTTTCTCTTGTCAGTTTGTCTATGAGTTACTGTGTCACCCTCATGGCCCAAATGAGGTGATGCATCTCCCCAAGTGTTCAATTTAATGCATTCCAGCCCTTGGGAGATTGGCTTCCCTGTTGAGTACAGTTTGAATCAACATTAAATGAGGCAGTAGATCTCTGGAGGTTTTGAAGTGTAATTAGAATAAAACATGTTTTTCTCTGTGATCCTAGTATTTGACAAAATATGTAGAAGGTGATTAGGTTTCTAGACTGTTTTATTATCTCATATATTATAGAAATGTCATGACTCATCTTAAAAGGGAGGATTAATTGGTAAGAAATCTTCAAGTAAGATGTGAAGTTTTTAAAAGAAGTAAATACAATGTAATAGATATGAGTTAATGGTGGAAATACAATTATTTTATATTTATATTAATCGAGGTAACTAAGCTTTGTCTCTCCAATGAGACTTTTAAGGAAGTTGAGAATGAAGATTGGATCTTGTTCATTTTTTAACCCCTAACATCTAGAAATAGTGCTCTGCAAGCTCTGTAGTTGGACATAAAAAATAGAGACCTGATGTTTGATCTAGAAATAGTGGCCTGCAAACTCTGCAATTTGACATATGGAATAGAGATTTGATTTCTGGAGTCAGTTGGGACAAACCCATGAAATAAAAATCACAAAGGATCATATTAGCAAGTGCCAAATTCTAGTCTGGTGAACTCTATTTTAATGAAATTTCATTTTATAAAAAGGACAGTGCAAGTTTGCCATTCTCTTCCTGTAATAATCATGATCTTATAATATCCTAATCTTATAAAAGAATAGATCACATGATTACTTCAATAATCCTGATAGTAAAAAAGGAGCATAAAGGACATTTTTAAATAGTTAAAATATGATGGGATTTGAGAAATCAATTTACAAAATCTCAGGTTCTCTGGATTTTCCAAATAATATGTTGTCCATATAATGCTCATATAAACAGACTTACAGTGTGAACTTGGCAGCAAAGAGAAATGGACGTGGAGTCGCCACGAGCATGGCTGGGCAATCACACACATCACTTCTGGTCATCTTTCAGGCACCTTATGGGTCAATATGCCTGTTCTCACATGTCTGGTAGAAGTGACCTGGACAAGGTCACGTATCTCGAGAAGATGGTCCTCAGCCCTGGTGTCTCTGATTGTGAAACCCACATGAGAAGCAATATTTACATTGAGAAAGAGGTTCCAAGATTTTTGAAAGTGGTGAAAGGTAGAAAAAAGACAGGAAACCTTCCAGATTTGGGGCGAGGTTTTCCTCGGTCCACATTGGTACCAAAATGCGGACCATAAGCAGAAAGAAGTTCTGTGTCGTGTGCTATAGGGAACGTACTGGGAGATGGGGTGGAAGATGGGAGAACCGTTGGTAGAAAATCAAGCATCAGGATAGAGTTTGCTTTTGCAGATGTTGCCATTGCAAAGCAACTGAAGATGCTTTGAATACAGTATTAATAGGAAGTTAATATTGGCTACTTAATAAATTATATTGATAATTTACTTAACAAACTGTTGTTTTATGTCATGTAACATAAGTGTTAATTCTTTTTGTATCAACCAAAGCAATAAACAAGTAGGAAACTCACGTAGGCCTAAACTCGGACCCCTAAGGCCCTGCCTGCTTGGACCCCAGCTATTTCCCTAACCTCATCTCCTTTTCTTCCTGTGCCCCACATTTGTTTTTTGTTTTTGTTTTTGTTTTTTTCATTTTTATTGAGATTGTTCAGATACCATACAATTATCCAAAGATCCAAAGTGTACAATCACTTGCCCCTGGGTACCCTCATACAGCTGTGCATCCATCACACTTAATTTTTGTTCAATTTTTAGAAACTTTTCATTACTCCAGACAAGAAATAAAGAGAAAGATGAAAAAAGAAAAAAAGAAAAGGAAACTCTAATCCTCCCCTATCCCTAACCAACCCCCCTCAATTGTTGACTCCTAGTATTGATATGGTACATTTGTTACTGTTTATGAAAAAATGTTGAAATACTACTAACTGTAGTATATAGTTTGTAAAAGGTATATAGTTCTTCCCTATATGCCCCTCTATTATTAACTTCTAATTGTATTGTCATACATTTGTTCTGGTTCATGGAAGTGATTTCTAGTATTTGTACAGTTGATCATGGACATTGCCCACCATAGGATTCAGTTTTATACATTCCCATCTTTGATCTCCAACTTTCCTTCTGGTGACATATATGACTCTGAGCTTCCCCTTTCCACCTATTCACACACCATTCGGCGCTGTTAGTTATTCTTACATCTTGCTACCAACAACCCTGTTCATTTCCAAACATTTAAGTTCATCCTAATTGAACATTCTGCTCATACTAAGCAACCACTCCCCATTATTAAGCCTTGTCCTATATCTTGGTACCTTATATTTCATGTCTATGAGTTTACATATTATAATTAGTTCCTATCAGTGAGACCTTGCAATAATTGTCCTAATGTGTCTGGCTTATTTCACTCAGTATATTGCCCTCGAGGTTTTGTCATCAACCAATTTTTTTTAATATGGTTTTGTTCACTCACCATACATTCCATCCCAAGTAAGTAATCGATGGTTTTCTGCATGGTCATACATTTATGTGTTCACCACCTTCACTACTATCTGTATAAGAGCATCTACATTTCTTCCACAAAGCAGGAGGGAGAGTCAAAGAAGGTAGAGAGGCAAAAGAAAGAGGAAAAAAAATGACAGCTAGGAAGCAGCAAAAGGAAAAATAACCTTAAATCAAAGTAGAATAAAGAATCAGACAATACCACCAATGTCAAGTGTCTAACATGCCTCCCCTATCCCCCCCTCTTATCTGCATTCACCTTGGTATATCACCTTTGTTACATTAAAGGAAGCATAATACAATGATTCTATTAGTTACAGTCTCTAGTTTATGCTGATTGCATCCCTCCCCCAATGCCTCCCCATTTTTAACACCTTGCAAGGTTGACATTTGCTTGTTCTCCCTCATAAAAGAACATATTTGTACATTTTATCACAATTGTTGAATACTCTAGATTTCACCAAGTTACACAGCCCCAGTCATTATCTTTCCTCCTTTCTTGTGGTGTCTCACATACTCCCCACCTTCCTCTCTCAACCGTATTCATAGTTACCTTTGTTCAGTGTACTTACATTGTTGTGCTACCATCTCCCCAAATTGTGTTCCAAACCACGCACTCCTGTCGTCTATCACCGTGTAGTGCTCCCTTTAGTATTTCCTGTAGGACAGGTGTCTTGTTCACAAAGTCTCTCATTGTCTGTTTGTCAGAAAATATTTTGAGCTCTCCCTCATATTTGAAGGACAGCTTTGCTGGATACAGGATTCTTGGTTGGCGGTTTTTCTCTTTCAGTGTCTTAAATATATCACACAACTTCCTTCTTGCCTCCATGGTTTCTGCTGAGAGATCCACACATAGTCTTATGAAGCTTCCTTTGTAGGTAATGGATTGCTTTTCTCTTGCTGCTTTCAGGATTCTCTCTTTGTCTTTGACATTTGATAATCTGATTATTAAGTGTCTTGGTGTAGGCCTATTCATATCTCTTCTGTTTGGAGTACGCTGTGCTTCTTGGATCCGTAATTTTATGTCTTTCATAAGAGATGGGAAATTTTCATTGATTATTTCCTCTATTATTGCTTCTGCCCCCTTTCCCTTCTCTTCTCCTTCTGGGACACCAATGATACGTACATTATTGTACTTTGTTTCATCCTTGAGTTCCCGGAGACGTTGCTCATATTTTTTCATTCTTTTCTCCATCTGCTCCTTTGCGTGTAGGCTTTCAGGTGTTTTGTTCTCCAGTTCCTGAGTGTTTTCTTCTGCCTCTTGAGATCTGCTGTTGTATGTTTCCATTGTGTCTTTCATCTCTTGTGTTGTGCCTTTCATTTCCACAGATTCTGCTAGTTGTTTTTTTGAATTTTTGATTTCTGCCGTATACATGACCAGTGCTTCCTTTACAGCCTCTATCTCTTTTGCAATATCTTCTCTAAACTTTTTGAATTGATTTAGCATTAGTTGTTTAAATTCCTGTATCTCAGTTGAAGTGTATGTTTGTTCCTTTGACTGGACCATAACTTTGTTTTTCTTAGTGTAGGTTGTAATTTTCTGTTGTCTAGGCGTGGTTTCCTTGGTTATCCAAATCAGGTTTTCCCAGACCAGAACAGGCTCAGGTCCCAGAGGGAAGAAATATTCAGTATCTGGTTTCCCTGAGGGTGTGTCTTAGAAAAATGCTCCACCCTTTGATGCCTTGGGTCACTAGGCTTTTCTGCCCAGCAGGTGACGCCTGTTAGCCTATAATTCTTGACTGGTGTGAGGAGGTATGGCCATGTTCCCCCAGGCTCTGGGGTCTGGTTCTGAATGGAAAGGGCCCCACCCCTTTCCTCCTAGAGAAGACAGAGCCCCCAGGTGGAGTTCATTAGCATTTCAATGGTCTCTCTCTCTGCTTGTGCTGTCTCCACCCTTCCCAGAGTCACAGCCCTGGAAACTGAAAACAACTGGGGCTTTCTCCACTGAGCCAAAAAAGAAACAGATAGTCCCCTTCAGACCCAGTCCAAGGTGACCCTCCGGCTCTCCCAGCTCAGTCGTCACCCAAAGCCTCTGTCTGTTTTTGGGGGATGTGTACCTGTAGTCAGCAGTTCACACTCGCTACTTAAAACCCCAGTTGGAGCTCAGCTGAGCTATATTCGCTTGCTGGGAGAGAGCTTCTCTCTGGCACCATGAGGCTTTGCAGCTCGGGCTATGGGGGAGGGAGTTTCACGACTTGGATCCGCAGGTTTTACTTACAGATTTTATGCTGTGTTCTCGGGCATTCCTCCCAATTCAGGTTGGTGTATGATGAGTGGATGGTCTCGTTTGTCCCCCCGCAATTATTCTGGATTATTTACTAGTTGTTTCCGGTTTTTTGTAGTTGTTCCAGGGGGACTACTTAGCTTCCACTCCTCTCTGGGCCGCCATCTTGCCCGAGTCTCCCCCACATTTGTTCTTGAACAGACTAAAGAAGTATTAACCTCAAGGTCTTTGCACTTACTCTCCCCGAAAAGGTGTTCCCAATAATCCCACCTCCCTCTGCCAGTCCGCCCAGTTCATGTTCTATTTCCCTATAGAATTTTTCTGGCAAGCATTTATCATCACCTGATATTATATATTTCTTTCTTTATTTTCTTTGTCCTCTTACTAAAATCTAATTGCCAAAGCGACAGGACTCGGCTTTGTTCACTGCTATCAGCCTAGCTGTATGGAGTGGGTGAAGATTTGGGGGTCTGAAGTTAAGTGCCCTCTTTAAGAGAAAGAATAGAAAATTACAAATACAAAATAGGAATGAAATTAAAATTTATTTAGAATGGAGTAAAACAAGTTACAGAGTTTAAAATGCTGATAAATAACCATGAGTGTTATAAAATCCAGATGATTTTTAATGTAATTCTCTGTTGAAAGAATAGAAAATTAATCCAGCCTTTTCTCCAGAATGGCTGATAAATTTTTAAAGAAAATGATTGATAGTTTATCAATGAAACTTATTATTCCTAATGTATTATAAATGCTTAAAATTGTTGTCAAATTTGGGGAACCTCTATAAGGTTCTTTTACAAACGAGCTGTAATGTTTACAGAATATTCCGCAGAGTAGCTTCTGGCTCTCTTCATTTCCACGCTGTTCCTCCTACACCATACACGTACTTCCACCCCAGGGTGCCCCCAGATGTGGGCACATCACATCATTGACCCTGGCCCTCATTTTCTTGTCAGAATTTGGTGAGTTTGCACAGTGGGCAATAGAAATACTCCTGGAAGCCATTGCTACGCCCGGATACTACTGTAAACTAATTCTAAATGGACGTGGCTGTGAATCATGGAAATAGATCCCAGTAAAGCAAACCAAGATGCATCTAAACTCAGCTTCCTTTAGCTCAATTCCAAAAAATCAACCCTGCCATTTGAACACTAGACAACATGAGAAAAGGGAAATTGCGATGTAGAGATGATGGTAGTCAAACCATTTTCAGTTAAAACATTTTGCTTTTGTAAATTTGTAAAAGCATATGACCGTGTGAACATAACTGCCAGGATCCCTCCCAGGATCTTGAAAGGGATTCATAAAGAATTCTGATACATGTTACAAAATGGGTGAATCTTGAAAACATCCTGCTGGACAAAATAAGACACAAAAACACAAATATTGTATGATCTCACTTATATGAAATAATTTGTATATGCAAATTCAGCAAGTCAGAAACTAGAATTGGGGTGGGGAATGGGGAGTTAATGCTTAATTGGTACAAAATTTCTCTTTGAGGTGATGGAAAAGGTTCGGTAATGGATGGTGGTGATGGTTGCCCAAGAGATTAACACCACTAACCTGTATATTTGAAAGCAGTTAAAATGGGAAGTTCAGGTTGTATATATGTTACTAGAGTAAATTTTAGAAAAACAAACAAACATGGAACTGTATTACACAAAGAATGAACTCTAATGTAAACTATGGGCTGTCGTTAATAGTATAATTATAATATTATTAGTGTAATTATAATAATGTTTCATCAATTGTTACAAAGGTACCACACTAATGTAAGAGGTTAGTATAGGGAAAACTGGGGTGGGGCTGTGTGAGATCTCTGTACTTTTTGCACGACTTTTTGGTAATCCCACAACTGCTCTGATTTTTTTAAAAATGAGAAAAACAAGTAAGGGCCCTGAAGCTGAAGCTTCTTTACTTCATGGTAAATCCACTTCTGCCAGCACCTAATGGTTATTGGTACATACAAAGTGGGCACTCAAAAACTATTTACTGAATCACGAATAAATAAATGAATAGAAATGCACTTCTTTGTGTCTCTTCCACAGCATCGCTTAATCAAACTATCTTTCAAATTAAATTGGGCCTATTAGCCAGAGGTTGCAGGTATAGTATTAAAACTATGTTAAATATCTGGGTGATGTTGGATTTATTCTCAGTACAGAATAAGTCATGCAGATTTATTAATTATAAGCACAGATATATTGGCCTTTTCCTTTTTATTTCTATGGGGAAATTAATGATTTCTTTATAATTTTGCAGCCCTGTCAAGTGAGCTTTCTCAAGGGACTGCTCTAAGTGTTCCATTGCTTGTAATGTCTTGTGAATAAAATTACTGAAAAACTTCCTTCATTGTAAATGTTATATATATTTGTCTTTTTATGGAGGACAAGTACTTCTGGGTGACATTTATTTTATTATTTTTGTGACTTCTAAGTTAAGAGTTGTCTGAATTTTTTAAATGATGGTGCAGTTAGAAGGAGCTGAACAATTGAAGGCCCATATTTTCCAGGATGAGGTAAAAATATGTATTTATTTCAATTTTAATTTAACTATCCAGTGTGAAAGGAGAGATGGTGCTAGAAAGGAAATTGGACCCCTTAATGGGAAACCTCATATTGAGTGGGATTTGCTTAGAATTCCTGGCTTTGGCTTGGCCCTGTCACTGTTTCACCTGGGCTTAGCAGACGAATGTCACTGGTATTGAAATGATCTCGTACAAAATCTGACTTTGACTCCACATTTATGCACCATTGAAAACCTGGTGCCAGTTTCTGAACCAAGAGTATGTTAGAGAATGCCAGAATTAAAAACTTCTTATAAATGCTGTTTTTCCACTTGACATTCCGATTGAGATGGTTGAGACAGACGAAAAAGCTATGAGGCAAATAATGGCATATTTACAGCGAAGTTGGGGAGTTACGTGCTTAATTTGAAATAATGAACTCTGTGGTTCTGTGAATGAGTAAACCAGACCCTGGTTGGATCTCTCAAATATGAGTTGAATGCAGGCAATATTTCCTGTATTTATATGACTCTCTTAATTTTGTGCCCTTCTTTTTTTCATTTTAAATTAATCTTGGGACCTAGTTAGAGTAAACACAGTGGTTAATATGAAATGACAAGTATAGATGCAGCCATCTTTTTTTGATATGCTGGGTAAAGAAAAGAAATACCCTTTCAAGATAGATTTTCCTGTTTGGTGATGTGTGGGTGACTCATTCTAAAATAGTGACACTTTGAGGTACCCTGTCAAAGAGCAAGTTACCACTCATTGATTTCCTGATCCCAGTATAATCTTTAAAATTCTCTGGCAGATAATTTGCTATTGTACTGCTGTTTACTACATCCTGAAGTAGGGAGAAAGAAAGCAGTTTAAAAGAATTAAGAAAATGGATACAAATTATAGGCCGCCTGTTAAAAACCCTTCACAGTGAGTAAGCATTTGTTGTAAGTAAAGTAGAACAAGTAGTGTTTTATCAGGAAGCTACAAACACATTTCAATGTGATTAGAAAAAGGTAAAGTTTTTTATGTTTTTCCCCTTAGCTTCATTCGCTGGTGTAATGAACATTATTGATTAAAGTGTTAGGATCAATAAAGACTTAAAATTGGAGTAGAGGAGACCTTAAGGAGAAAAAGGTTATGGTCTATTAAGTAAGCTGGCAAATAAATGCTTTGTAAAAAATTGATTTTTTCAATATGAGCTGTCAGTTATACTTCTTGGCATTCAATGACGTATCCTGTTTCATGGCAGGCATATACTTATAAAACAAGGTATGCTGATATCAGATACATACACTAAGTATGTGTGAACATCACATTCTACTAGATACTAATTATGAAACTTTAGTCCATCTGAATATGTGTTATGAATGCTTTCAAAAGAGTTCTCTGTAATGCTAATGAGGAAGCTGCTTTTCAAGTCATTTAGCAGCCAATGGAACTTAACATGTTTTACCTTAGAACGCAATTATGCTTAATAGTACAGTTGCACTATGTCAAATTCTTTCTGATATTACAACAATAATGTTTAAAATCCCTCTCTCCTCTTTTCTCAATCCATCAATTTCAAAATCTGTCAAGTGCTTTGGATTTCCATAGTACAGAATCAACCACGGATAATGAGTTAGATATTCCATGCATATAAGCAATTGCATTATAGAAATTACTTTAATTTGTAGGAAAAAATAATAGGTCTAGAAAATATATGAATAAAATACCAAACCACAGGGAGGTATATGCGAAAATGGAGAGAATACTAATCAAATTATCAACTAATAAAAAATAAGTAAAACAGAATCCACTTACATAAATTTGGGAAAAACATCTAAAAGTAATCAATATTTTTTATAAAATGTATACAAAAGCATCCCTAAAAAACCAATTCAGACACCAGCACCTGAAAATCAACAAATAAACATGGGCTCTGAGGGATGCTGTAGAGAAAAATACGGGAGAAGAAAAGAAACTTCTTAAAGAGGAAGGAGACTCCCAATCACTGAATTCTGGGTAGGACAATTTTGGGGGACTGCTCTGAGACCACATGCCTGTATAATTAATTAAAAGTTACTTTTGAAACTTTTACAAATAGTCTTTCAGGTTGGATACAAGACACTTTTAAAAAAATCAAGTCTGATCTTAGTGCACAGTAATTGGATGGTTTTTCTAAACTATTTGGGCATAGATCAGGATAAATCTATTAACTATCAATATGTAGACATGAATGATAAATATTTTGAAGTCATTTCTTCTAAATTGCATGAAGTATGACTAAAGATTAATATCTGATTATAAAATTTATTATAATTCTGCTTATGTAATTTTCAGGGCATCAGCTCTTTTATAAATGTAGTTCATGGAGGGTTTGTTTTAAATTTAGATATTAATTGTTAATCCTTGCAGTGTACCTCTGTAAACTGTTTTTTTTTTTTTGGCTTGTTTAACTCGGCTTCATAAAAGCACAGATAATTGAGACATCTTTTGTTCAAATATTTCATTTCTAACATTAAAGTACATTTTCTAAATATTTTTATAAAGAAATGAAAAATGCCACAAACTGCTGTTTGCCACAAAGTCATACACCATAAAGTAAAATCCAACCAATTGAATTTATCAATGTTTCTGTTAGGTTTTTTTGACTGGGAAGAAAAGAGACCAAAACTCTGTCAGAGAAAGTTTTATTTATGCACAGGCAGGTTGAAGCCAAAAAATGGCGACAGCCTGTAATCTGTTTTTAAACAGGTGTTCTATGTAGAAATGTCAATGTCCTTGTCTAGTTGCTCTGAGTGTGGCCAGCACTTTTGACATCAGTCACCCGAACTGTCTTGAGCATAACGTGAGTGGGTGGAGTTTGACAGCTTCTTGCCTCTGCCACAGGTGCACCCTGAGCGTGACGTTGGAGCAGGCCATCATCCTGGCCAGAAGCCATGGGCTGCCCCCTCGCTACATCATGCAGGCTACGGATGTGATGCGGAAGCAGGTATGTCAGTGCATGGGTTAGAGGACCTGGATTGAAGGGTTCCTTTGTTCATTCATCAGATGTGTGACAAGTGCCTTGATGTGCCGGGCACTTTTCTAGCAATAGAGGGTGTTGTGAACGAGAAACACGTCCAGTGAAGAAGACGGCATGGGCACCTCTGTGAGGGTTCTCCGAAAAACTCAGACAGCCCTGGAAAAAAATCTAAGCTGCAACCTGAAGGAGGAAAAGTTGGGCAGGCAAAATGGGGCAGGAATACAGTCACTTTTATAAGAAAAAAGATGAGAGGAAATATGGCATTTTCTGGGAAATGCAGGTGATTTCATCAGGCTGAGAAAATAGATTGGATGAGGGGGGTAGTAGTGAGAACAAGGGGCAAAAAGAATTGAAGCCCCTTCTTGCTTCTGGAGAGGTTAAAGGGACTTCCGTATTATGCTAAGAAGTTGGTGCATTATTCTGAGGATAAAACACATAACTCAAATTTTCCTTTACAGGACAAATAGCAGCCTTTGGACTGTCTTTAGGAGACTGAAGTACATGTGGCTGAAAATATGCTCTCTTATTAAATAGGACATACTTTCCATACAGTAACTCAAATAGTATTTTAAGTATGGTCATTTAGTTTTTAACCCTGAAAAAATGTTTTAAAATACAACAAAAAAATGCAATAGCCTCCAATACACTGATAATTAGGAAAATCTGCTTAATTTAGTAGAAAAGACATATTTCCTAGTAGGAAAGATAAGAAAGTTAAAAGATATAAATTTTCTGTTTCCTTCTGCCATCTTTTCTTGGGGCTACCATTGAAAATCAATATAACAAATTTCTGTAATTGGTGAGTTGGTTTGAATTGTCCAATGATAATGAGTGATTTAATTTTTGAAATATGCTTTGGTAATTATGATGATTTCATTTATTAAAGCAGAGTATAACTTTCAGGCAAACATATAAATCCTTTTGGGTTTGCTCCCAAGATTAAATACTACAGAATGTAAACTGAGCCAATAAAAAAGCTCAACTGACGTGGTCATAGGTGAGCCAGCACCAAGCCTGGATCTGGAATGCAGAGATCTGGTACATCAGTGATTCGGATTACAAACCTAGGAGTTGAAGATTGAAAAACCAACATCACAGAAGGTCCAGGAAGGATTTGCTAAGTAAAGGTTAGATTCTCCAGTAGCATGTGCAGGCTGCAGTTCAGTTGGAAAAGATGCAAACTGCCAACACAGTTGTAAACATAGATGCAAATTGCCAACAGGTTTAGGAAGGAGTTTTTTTTGTTTTTTTTTTTTTAGGTTAGATATACAAATTCTGTTTTAAAAAGTAGATAAAGTGTAAATTTGTGATTATCCATATCAGGGTTGGGATTTGGGGAAGAATACATACACAAAGAGACAAGCCTCCTTTTTGTTAGAGTAAGTTTGCTGTAAGACTTGGAGGAGCATCTCAGAATTATGATTTATGGTGAGAAAAAGATTGGTATTAACTTTTTTAGAATATTCCACTAAGGGGATGATTGTGAGATGTGTGTGTGTGTATGTGGTAAAAACAATATCATGTAGGCCCTTAATGACAGTTTAACTTGTGCAAACTTCTTTACAATACCCAAGATTGAAAAGTTATGCAGTTCCTTATAAAATTCTGGTTGTTTTCTAAATTGTACTATTTTTACTATATTTTATCACCTCTTCTCCCTCATTTTCTTTTAATGAATACAGTTAGAATAGGTAGCCTCCTTTTGTTGCTTGTTACTATGGCTTAAGTTATGACATTTCCAAATGGTTGTGAGAAGCAAAGGACTGATTTCTAAATTATTTGTGAAAGATAAACCTGGGGCCATCTCTTTAGGGTAACTGGAGCAGATTGATGCAGAGCAGAGATTTTTGTAATATTCCTTTTGTTGCCAATTCTCTTTCCAATATTCAGCAACAAGAGGCAATGGAATTAGTGGCTGGGAACCAAACTACAAGCCAACCATTGCCCTCTTTGGATCTGAGCAGTTAGAATGCGAGTGTGAATCAAGACCTAATTTGGATTTTCTGTCTCTCTTTGTTTCTCTCGCTGGCCAGCTGTCGGACTGGCTCTGTACCCCCAGTCTTCCCCCCAAATCATGAACCCACCATGGCCTGCCCCAGGGATAGGAGGCAGGCACTGGCACCCCAGCAAGTTCACTGTGTGTGGTATTATAGATCTGCTGGCTTCCAGTGGTGCTCTACTTTCCACTGGCCAGCAAGACCTGGTTTGTTTTAGAGCCCTGCTTTGACAGTTGGGTCTTCCATATTTTTCAGCCAAAACCGGGCTGGGTTTCTGTGCAGACTATATAGACCAACTCCTGTGGTCCTAACAAAGGGTCTGGAGCATCTTTTTAAAAGAGTTTCAATTCCTTTGCACCTTCCAGACTGTCCAGCAGATGACACTGTTCAGTAACTTAATTGTCCTCAGAGGCTGCTTTGCCTCTGAGCACAGGCTGTGTCTACACAGGTGAGCTGAAACTGCGGGATTCCTATGCCCTCACTTTGCTGGCCAAAATCTGGCTCGATGTGGGGCTTCACTTGTGTCAGAGTACTCCCTCAGCTGACTCAGTACTCCAGCCCTCCCCAAGGCAAGGAAACAGCCTCTGGCAGCTGCTTCCCTCAAGGGTGGGGGAAGGGCTTTCAGACCCAGGGATGGAAACATAGTATCTGTCCATGTTTTTCTTATCAGTTTGTCTCTGGGCCTTGAAATGACCTCCCATTTCCCCCTGGCTATTCAAACAGTGGAGGTATGTCTCACTGCTATGAGAGATTTTAAGGTCTGTGTTCCTGGTGGAAGGGTTCCTGTCTGCTGATTCTGTGCCTTTCTCGCACTGAGCCCAAGTAAAGGGGAGGGAAGTGGACTGGCTCGTCTGGGATGGAAGATTCCTACCTGATATTTCTTCTCATTCTTCAATTCAGCATTTGTAGGGTCCTTCTATATCCTCCTCCAGAGTTTCAAACAATCCAGAATTGCCCTTTTTTTTTCGTTGAATCTCTGGAGAGGAGTTTCCAGTAGCTGTTTATGTCGCCATGTTGATGACAGGAAGCTGTCATTTAAAGTAATTTTTTAATGATTTAGATAGTCATAGAAATAGATATTAATCATTTGCAATAACACATCAGCATATTTTGATTCTTAAAGATGTTAATTTTGAAAATGTCAGTTGGTGATTTCATTCTTCCTCATCATCCAGTGTCCCTTAATGTTAAATATATTGTTGGAATAAATATTCTACATGCCAATATTAATGGAATATTAAATAATTGCTAGTGCAATGTAGGTCTAAAAGTAATTTTCTTTACCTTCAGGGAGCAAGAGTTCAGAACACAGCAAAGAATTTGGGAGTCAGAGATCGGACCCCACAGTCTGCTCCGAGGTAAACATGCTCCTACATCTGGTGCTTTCCAGAAGGGTTTGCCAGCATTTTCCAAGCAGTGCCACTACAGCTAATGCAACTGCTCTATCATATGCCCAGTGTAGAACTCATTATAATAATGGAAATTGGTCTTGTAAACACTCTGTGGCTAAATGTGATTATGCGTAAATGCTTTTAGAATTAAATGTAATTTTAGGTGATGCAAACTTAGAGTTAGGTTGATAGAGGTCTTGACATTTTTTTTTTTGCAAGTTCCATCATGAATTCAAAAACATAAGTTCACACAGATATTACTGAAATTTGAAATCCAGCTATCCTAACTACCAAAATGCCATTTTTATTTATACCTCTATGACTTTTTTTTTTTTTTTTTTGAAATCTATCATTGAGTATACACAGCTGGGTCTGAGAGAACACGGTTCTGATCTTCTGTTTCTTCACCTGGCCCTCATCTTCCTTCCTCCCTGCGCTCTTCCCTCCAGACATGGGTAGTTTTACTTTGGGACTCGTGGAAGAGTCGGGGCTATCCTGAATAAGCAGATCCACAGAGGAAGGAAGAGGAGAGACTGTCTCTGGCTGGTGCACCTCAGCAGACGACATTTGCAAGGATGCATAGTTTTTTTCAGCCTCATAAATCTCCGGCATTGGTGAAGACTCACGAGAATTGTCTGTTTCAGGGCAAGGCAGGCTTTGGGGAGAAGCTAGATCCACGCTCATGTTGTTGAGCAGAAGGAGGGGGGAGAAAAAATCAAAGGCCTAGTCTGTGAGAATGGCCAAGGTGGGCTTAAAAGACAATTTGGGTGGAAGAACTTAGAGAAATATGAAGATCTACAGATACAAAAGTATTAAAAGGGCAGGATGAAGGGAATCCCCTCTGCAGTAGCAATACCCAAACAGCCCAATGCAGGACTCAGTCTTATTTATAGGAATATATTTGTTCAGGAATTGGCACCATTGGTGTTGTGAGACTTTTATACGTTGTACAAGGCAATGTTCCTTGAGCAGTAGTCAGGTTTTTAAAAAAGAAAAATGTGTTACTCTGCTGTAGTGATCTACATAGTCACCTGCTATTGCTTAGAAATGGGATGCTACTACCCTAAGTAGGCTGGGCTTGAAGTATTATTAAATGTATAGGGAGAGGGATCTGGATAATAAGGGATCCAACGTTTCTCAAATTTTAATGTGTTTACAGTCACCTCCATATATTGAGCATAGACTATGTGCTAGATATTCTTCTAGGTGCTTTATATACATTTTCTTAAAAAGTCCTTAAAACAACCATGCAAGGTAATATTATTAAATATGTTTTGACTGATGGGATAGGGAAACCATAATCGAGAGAAGTTAAAGGAAAACTGCAATGGCAGCAGGGAAATTTGGTCTCAGGTTTGCCTTATTCCAAAATTGCCTCTCTTCTGTAAGAGCATATTTGGTAATAGCAGGAGGAGTGCTATGAAGGCCCCTTACTGGCCCAGCAGGATTCTATTCTTCCAATCCATCTTTAGTTCATGTATTGATTGAACAGAAGGGAAAAGAAGAGGAGACCGAGCTTGGTAAGATGATCCTGCCTGTCACTATGGCTGTAAGTAACATCTTTAAAGACAAAGATCACTTAGAGAATATTTAACTCTATCTTCTCCTTTGAAAGTTTCTCTTTTCCATGTTGTAGGTAGGTAATCATTTTTTTCCCCTTTTGGTTGCACACAATTGTCAGGTTCTTTGGGAAAGTACTTGCAGTACCCTTTGATGGTTCAAGGTGTGGGGTCCATGGGTCCCTCCCATAAAATCTGTTACAATGAAAGCAAGTCTCAGACCAAATTCAGCTATACCTACAAGAATGCCAAAAGGGCCAAACAATTTGTTCCAGGGGTTGGTCCTAATCTCTGCCCTCAGGCACTCTGACCAGAACTTTCCTAGAAAACCTCACTCCAAGGCAGACAAAGTGACATTCTGATGGCAGGACCAGCCAAACGGAGAAGTAGAGTGACCCAGGACTAAGGGAAATCTAGGCCTCAAGTGCTTCGTTCATGCAAAGACAGGGCGACCGAAGTCACTCTCCATTGATTTCACAAGGAAAAATTATTTTGGATCTCTCTTGTGCTAATTAACAAACCTTCTGATGTAGATCTCAAAAAAAAAAAAAATTTTTTTTTTGAAGTACCTAAGAAACCACTTCTGGAGTATTGATTCATAATTATGTACTACAAATGCTAATTAATCACTTCTAAAGTGTAGATTAAAAATTAATTCACACACACATCACATGTTTATATTTAAGTATTTTCAGTCAATTACCAGCCTGGCAGCAAAATACTTGGTAAATATACTTTTTCCTCACAGAGGTGAGTTCTGGTTACTGGCAGCAGCACAAGCTTTGATACATAAGTTGACAAGACCCCAAAACAAAAGAAAAAACAAAGGGCTGGAAGGATTGTATTTAAGAAAATAGGAAAGTTCTCAGGCTATTTCTGGTGCATGTAAATAGCCTCAGTTGAGTGTAAGAGGTGAATGAGGGCTGTCTTCTATTCCACTCAGAACCTCATTACCATGAGATGTGATACTAGAAAAGCAAGTCTCAGGCCAAATTGTGCCCCGTGAAGCTATATCTAATAGTGAGCGAGCATGAAAGCAGTCCTATAACCTGGAATGCAAGTTCTGGTCTCTGCTCTGTCCTTCATGCATTCCTGCAACCACCAATGTATGAAAGGTTCATTGAGGCAGGGCAGACTGTCCATCCAGAATTCCAGCCAGTCCCCATTGCGTGAACACCACTCATTTCACCTGTGATACAGTCTATCTAAGACCCCTCGCACTAATTAATGACCCCTCTAACACAGATTCAGATGGGGATGCCTGAAGTGTTTATCCAAGAGACCCTGGGAGTTTGAACTCTGGATGAGAGTTTGTCAAATGGTAACAAGCCCCGCCTAGAGTGGTGGATGTATGGATTCCCCTCTAGGGTGCTTCCAGTGTAATTTTTTTTTTTTTTTTAATCATCATTTTATTGAGATATATTCACATACCACGCAGTCATACAACACAAATTGTACTTTCGATTGTTTACAGTACCATTACATAGTTGTACATTCATCACCTAAATCAATCCCTGACACCTTCATTAGTACACACACAAAAATAACAAGAATAATAATTAGAGTGAAAAAGAGCAATTGAAGTAAAAAAGAACACTAGGTACCTTTGTCTGTTTGTTTGCTTCCCCTACTTTTCTACACATCCATCCATAAACTAGACAAAGTGGAGTTTGGTCCTTGTGGCATTCCCAATCCCACTGTCACCCCTCATAAGCTACATTTTTATACAACTGTCTTCGAGATTCATGGGTTCTGGGTTGTAGTTTAATAGTTTCAGGTATCCACCACCAGCTACCCCAATTCTTTAGAACCTAAAAAAGGTTGTCTAAAGTGTGCGTAAGAGTGCCCACCAGAGTGATCTCTTGGCTCGTTTTGGAATCTCTCTGCCACTGAAGCTTATTTCATTTCCTTTCACATCCCCCTTTTGGTCAAGAAGATGTTCTCCATCCCAGGATGCCGGGTCTACATTCCTCCCCGGGAGTCATATTCCACGTTGCCAGGGAGATTCACTTCCCTGGGTGTCTGATCCCACGTAGGGGGGAGGGCAGTGATTTCACCTTTCAAGTTGGCTTAGCCAGAGAGAGAGGGCCACATCTGAGCAACAAAGAGGCATTCAGGAGGAGACTCTTAGGCACAAATACAGGGAGGCCTAGCCTCTCCTATGCAGCAACCGTCTTCCCAAGGGTAAAACTTATGGTAGAGGGCTCAACCCATCAAACCACCAGTCCCCTATGTCTGTGGTCATGTTAGCAACCATGGAGGTGGGGTAGGCGAATACCCCTGCATTCTCCACAGGCTCCTCAAGGGGGCACTACATCTTTTTTTTTTTTTTTTCCTTGTTTGTCTTTTTTCTTTTTCTTTTTTTTTTTTTAACTTTCCCTTCTTTTTTAAATCAACTGTATGAAAAAAAAAGTTAAAAAGAAAACAAACATACAATAAAAGAACATTTCAAAGAGACCATAACAAGGGAGTAAGAAAAAGACAACTAACCTAAGATAACTGCTTAACTTCCAACATGTTCCTACTTTACCCCAAGAAAGTTACATAATATAGCAACATTTCAGTGAACTTGTTCCTACTACATCCATCAGAAATTAACAGACCATAGTCATTTCTGGGCATCCCCAGAACGTTAAATAGCTTATCTGTTCTTCTTGGATTATTGTTCCCCCTTCCTTAATTGCTCTCTACTGCTAGTTCCCCTACATTCTACATTATAAACCATTTGTTTTACATTTTTCAAAGTTCACATTAGTGGTAGCATATAATATTTCTCTTTTTGTGCCTGGCTTATTTCGCTCAGCATTATGTCTTCAAGGTTCATCCATGTTGTCATATGTTTCACCAGATCGTTCCTTCTTACTGCCGCGTAGTATTCCATCGTGTGTATATACCACATTTTATTTATCCACTCATCTGTTGAAGGACATTTGGGTTGTTTCCATCTCTTGGCAATTGTGAATAATGCTGCTATGAACATTGGCGTGCAGATATCTGTTCGTGTCACTGCTTTCCGATCTTCCGGGTATATACCGAGAAGTGCAATCGCTGGATCGAATGGTAGCTCTATATCTAGTTTTCTAAGGAACTGCCAGACTGACTTCCAGAGTGGCTGAACCATTATACAGTCCCACCAACAATGAATAAGAGTTCCAATTTCTCCACATCCCCTCCAGCATTTGTAGTTTCCTGTTTGTTTAATGGCAGCCATTCTAACCGGTGTTAGATGGTATCTCATTGTGGTCTTAATTTGCATCTCTCTAATAGCTAGTGAAGCTGAACATTTTTTCATGTGTTTCTTGGCCATTTGTATTTCCTCTTCAGAGAACTGTCTTTTCATATCTTTTGCCCATTTTATAATTGGGCTGTCTGTACTATTGTCATTGAGTTGTAGGATTTCTTTGTATATGCAAGATATCAGTCTTTTGTCAGATACATGGTTTCCAAAAATTTTTTCCCATTGAGTTGGCTGCCTCTTTACCTTTTTGAGAAATTCCTTTGAGGTGCAGAAACTTCTAAGCTTGAGGAGTTCCCATTTATCTATTTTCTCTTTTGTTGCTTGTGCTTTGGGTGTAAAGTCTAGGAAGTGGCCTCCTAATACAAGGTCTTGAAGATGTTTTCCTACATTATCTTCTAGGAGTTTTATGGTACTTTCTTTTATATTGAGATCTTTGGTCCATTTTGAGTTAATTTTTGTGTAGGGGGTGAGGTAGGGGTCCTCTTTCATTCTTTTGGATATGGATATCCAACTCTCCCAGCCCCATTTGTTGAAAAGACCATTATGGCTCAGTTCGGTGCCTTTGGGGGCCTTATCAAAGATCAGTCGGCCATAGATCTGAGGGTCTATCTCTGAATTCTCAATTTGATTCCATTGATCTATATGTCTATCTTTGTGCCAGTACCATGCTGTTTTGGCAACTGTGGCTTTATAATAAGCTTCAAAGTCAGGGAGTGTAAGTCCTCCCACTTCGTTTTTCTTTTTTAGAGTGTCTTTAGCAATTCGAGGCATCTTCCCTTTCCAAATAAATTTGATAACTAGCTTTTCCAAGTCTGCAAAGTAGGTTGTTGGAATTTTGATTGGGATTGCATTGAATCTGTAGATGAGTTTGGGTAGAATTGACATCTTAATGACATTTAGCCTTCCTATCCATGAACATGGAATATTTTTCCATCTTTTAAGGTCCCCTTCTATTTCTTTTAGTAGAGTTATGTAGTTTTCTTTGTATAGGTCTTTTACATCTTTGGTTAAGTTGATTCCTAGGTACTTGATTTTTTGAGTTGCTATTGAAAATGGTATCTTTTTCTTGAGTGTCTCTTCAGTTTGTTCATTTCTAGCATATAGAAACATTACTGACTTATGTGCATTAATCTTGTATCCCGCTACTTTGCTAAATTTGTTTATTAGCTCTAGTAGGTGTATCGTTGATTTCTCAGGGTTTTCTAGATATAAGATCATATCATCTGCAAACAATGACAGTTTTACTTCTTCTTTTCCAATTTGGATGCCTTTTATTTCTTTGTCTTGCCGGATTGCCCTGGCTAGCACTTCCAGCACAATGTTGAATAACAGTGGTGACAGCGGGCATCCTTGTCTTGTTCCTGATCTTAGAGGGAAGGCTTTCAGTCTCTCACCATTGAGTACTATGCTGGCTGTGGGTTTTTCATATATGCTCTTTATCATGTTGAGGAAGTTTCCTTCAATTCCTACCTTTTGAAGTGTTTTTATCAAAAAGGGATGTTGGATTTTGTCAAATGCTTTTTCAGCATCTATTGAGATGATCAATTGATTTTTCCCTTTCGAGTTTTTAATGTGTTGTAATACATTGATTGTTTTTCTTATGTTGAACCATCCTTGCATGCCTGGAATGAACCCCACTTGGTCATGGTGTATGATTTTTTTAATGTGTCTTTGGATTCGATTTGCAAGTATTTTGTTGAGGATTTTTGCATCTATATTCATTAGGGAGATTGGCCGGTAGTTTTCCTTTTTTGTAGCATCTTTGCCTGGTTTTGGTATTAGATTGATGTTAGCTTCATAAAATGAGTTAGGTAGTGTTCCATTTTTTTCAATGTTTTGAAAGAGTTTGAGTAAGATTGGTGTCAGTTCTTTCTGGAAAGTTTGGTAGAATTCCCCTGTGAAGCCATCTGGCCCTGGGCATTTATTTGTGGGAAGATTTTTGATGACTGATTGGATCTCTTTGGTTGTGATGGGTTGGTTGAGGTCTTCTATTTCTTCTCTGGTCAGTCTAGGTTGTTCATATGTTTCCAGGAAATTGTCCATTTCTTCTACATTATCCAGTTTGTTGCCATACAGTTGTTCATAATATCCTCTTATAATTTTTTTAATTTCTTCAGGATCTGCAGTTATGTCACCTTTTTCATTCATTATTTTGTTTATATGGGTCTTCTCTCTTTTTGATTTTGTCAGTCTAGCTAGGGGCTTGTCAATCTTGTTGATCTTCTCAAAGAACCAACTTTTGGTGATATTTATCCTTTCTATTGTTTTTTTGTTCTCTATGTCATTTATTTCTGCTTTAATCCTTGTTATTTCTTTTCTTGTACTTGGTTTAGGATTGGTTTGCTGTTCATTTTCTAGCTTCTTCAGTTGATCCATTAGTTCTTTGATTTTGGCTCTTTCTTCCTTTTTAATATATGCGTTTAGTGCTATAAATTTCCCCCTTAGCACTGCTTTTGCTGCATCCCATAGGTTTTGGTATGTTGTGTTCTCATTTTCATTTGTCTCTATATATTTAGCAATTTCTCTTGCTATTTCTTCTTTAACCCACTGATTGTTTAGGAGTGTGTTGTTTAACCTCCAGGTATTTGTGAATTTTCTAAGTCTCTGATGGTTATTGACTTCTAATTGTATTCCATTGTGGTCAGAGAATGTGCTTTGAATAATTTCAATCTTTTTAAATTTATTGAGTCTTGTTTTATGTCCCAGCATATGATCTGTTCTGGAGAAAGTTCCGTGAGCACTAGAAAAGTATGTGTATCCTGGTGATTTGGGATGTAATGTCCTGTAGATGTCTGTTAAATCTAATTCATTTATCAGATTGTTTAGGTTTTCAATTTCCTTATTGGTCTTCTGTCTGGTTGATCTATCTATAGGAGAGAGTGATGTGTTGAAGTCTCCCACAATTATTGTGGAAACATCAATTGCTTCCTTAGTTTTGCCAGTGTTTCTCTCATGTATTTTGTGGCACCTTGATTGGGTGCATAGACATTTACGATTGTTATTTCTTCTTGCTGAATTGCCCCTTTTATTAGTATGTAGTGGCCTTCTTTGTCTCTCAAAACATCCCTGCATTTGAAGTCTATTTTATCTGAGATTAATATTGCTACACCTGCTTTCTTTTGGCTGTAGCTTGCATGAAATATTTTTTTCCATCCTTTCACTTTCAGTTTCTTTGTGTCCCTGTGTCTAAGATGAGTCTCTTGTATGCAACATATTGATGGTTCATTTTTTTTGATCCATTCTGCGAATCTATATCTTTTAATTGGGGAGTTTAATCCATTTACATTCAACGTTAAAACCGTGAAGGCATTTCTTGAATCGGCCATCTTATCCTTTGGATTATGTTTGCCATATTTTTCCCTCTCTCTATTAATATCCTTTATTGTACCCATACCGAATCTCTTTAGTACTGAACCTTTCTCCAAGTCTCTCTGTCCTGTCTTTGTTTCTCTGTCTGTAGGGCTCCCTTTAGTATCTCCAGTAGGGCAGGTCTCTTGTTAGCAAATTCTCTCAGCATTTCTTTGTCTGTGAAAAATTTAAGCTCTCCCTCAAATTTGAAGGAGAGCTTTGCTGGATAAAGTATTCTTGGCTGGAAATTCCTCTCACTCAGAATTTTAAATATATCGTGCCACTGCCTTCTCGCCTCCATGGTGGCTGCTGAGTAGTCACTACTTAGTCTTATGCTGTTTCCTTTGTATGTGGTGAATTGCTTTTCTCTTGCTGCTTTCAGAACTTGCTCCTTCTCTTCTATGTTTGACAGTGTGATCAGTATATGTCTCGGGGTGGGTTTTTTTGGATTTATTCTATTTGGAGTTCGCTGAGCATTTATGATTTGTGTATTTATGTTGTTTAGAAGATTTGGGAAGTTTTCCCCAACAATTTCTTTGAATACTCTTCCTAGACCTTTACCCTTTTCTTCCCCTTCTGGAACACCAATGAGTCTTATATTCGGATGTTTTATATTATCTATCATATCCCTGAGGTCTGTTTAGATTTTTTCAATTTTTTTCCCCATTCTTTCTTTTATGCTTTCATTTTCCATTCTGTCATCTTCCAGGTCACTGATTCGTTGTTCAACTTCCTCTAGTCTTGTACTATGAGTGTCCAGAATCTTTTTAATTTGGTCAACAGTTTCTTTAATTTCCATAAGATCATCCATTTTTTTATTTAGTCTTGCAATGTCTTCTTTATGCTCTTCTAGGGTCTTCTTGATTTCCTTCATATCCCGTACTATGGTCTCATTGTTCATCTTTAGTTCTTTGAGTAGCTGCTCTAGGTGTGTCTCTTCTGGTCTTTTGATTTGGGTGCTTGGGCTTGGGTTATCCATATCGTCTGGTTTTTTCATATGCTTTATAATTTTCTGTTGTTTTTGGCCTCGTGGCATTTGCTGACCTTGATAGGGTTCTTTTAGGGTTTGTAGACCAGTTGAAGTCCTTATCTCTAATTTATCAGATCTACAGCTTCGTGGAGTACACTTTCTCTAACTAACCAGCAGGTGGCGTCCACGAGCCACCTGTTCTCCACAAGCCAGATCTCCCCTGCTTAGCCTTTTTCGTGAGTGGGGGAGTGAGTCTTGTGGGGCCCAATTGGTGTCCCAAGCTTGCGTGTGTAGTTGGTGTTGCCTGCCCTGTATGTGGGGCGTGTTTCTGGGCAGTCGGGGAGGGGGGGTGGCCCTAACAATCAAATCTCCCTGATGATCCTAGAGTTTTAAAGCTACTGCAATAGTCTAATCCTTCAGTTCAGTCCTGCCACAGTTTGTCTCTGCCACTGACCCACAAGTCTTTGGTATTGGCGTATGGCTCCTGAGACTTGCAAGTGGGCCCCTCTTCCAGGCTGTGCACCCCGGGTCCTCTGTTGAGGGATGACTGTGCTATGTCACAGGTGAGTGCCGTCCCCCCAGGGCAGTTCTGGGCTGCTGGGCTGTGTTGGGAGGCTCCCAGTCTGTTCAAATGATGGCTGAATGGGGCTCTGTTAATTCACACTGCTCCCCCTTCGCAGCTCTGGGACATTCAGCTCAGGTTGCAGGGAAGGCTAATGTCCACGCCCAGTTTTGTGGTGTGTGCCTGTTATTTGAAGCACTTCCGTCACACTGGGTTGTCTGGGGCAGCTCTGGGCTATGGGGCTGGCGATGGGCAGGAGTGTTTCCTGTCCACCAGGATGGTGGCTGTGAGCGGACACCCCCCTTTTCTTGGGAAGTTGTGTTGTTTAGTGAATTTTCTCAGCCACTGGATTATTGCCTTTTGTCTCAGAGCTCTCTTAGTTCTGCTCTTGACTTGACGTGCCCAAATTTCAATTCTTTGAAGCTTTCTGTATTGAGCTTCTTAGAGTAATTGTTTTAGAAAAAGCAAAAAGGATTTAAAAAAAAAAAAAAAAAAAAAAAAACGGCCCTCCTCAGAGATCTAATGGGTTATTGAAATGCTAATAGACAAAGCAACCAGGGCCATTAAGGAAAGGTGCACAGGGCAGAGAGATCAGCCTTGCTTCGGGATTTGCATATGCGCCTCAAGGCCTGATCTCCGCCCTTCCCCTTTCTGTGTTCACCAGAACTCCAAAAATCCTCTGCTTTTATTTTGGAGTTTTTCGTGTTGTTTTTTTTCTATGCCTGTCTCCTCTCTGCTGGGCTGGCTGCTCTCAGAGTCTCTGGTGTCTGGTCTCAGTCTATCTATGGTTGGAGTTTGAATCAGTAGAATGAGTTTCCGATAAGAGCAGCCACTGCAATTCTCCCTTCTCCTTCCTGGAGCTGACAGCCCCTCCTCCCCCGGGACTGAGCCTGGCAGGGAGGGGCGCGGGTCCCCTGGCCGCAAAAACTTACAGATTTCGCTGATCTCAGCAGTTCCACGTTTTCATGAGTGTTGTATGAAGTATGCCCAAAGACAGATTGCTCTGTGGTGTCCAGTCCACGCAGTTCCTGGCTTTTTACCTACTTTCCTGGAGGAGTAACTAAAACATACAGCTCACCAGTCTGCCATCTTGCCCCGCCTCCACCTCTATGACTTTTGCACATGCTGTTCCTTCTGACATGATTGCCTTTTCCATCTGTGTCTGTGTGGAAAACTCCTACTTAACCACAAAACCCAGCTCGGATGTCATTTCCTTCCTGAAAATCTTTCTAGAGTTTCCTTCCTTTTCTGTTCTCCCTTAGCATCTTGTGCATTTATCTATTATAGGCCCTATGTTATTGTGTTGCACTGTATTGTACATGTCTCTTTGCCTAACCTGAATATGAATTCTTGGGAGTCAGGGGATATAATTTTTGTATTTTATTCATAGCTCATCTTAGTGCCTACATAGGAGACACTTGAATATCTAAACTGATTTTAAGCATATGGGAATGAATAAATGAATGAATTAGCTTTTGGTTCATTATCTTACCAAATGTTCCTAAGATATTCCTAACACAGGATTCCAATCCACCTTTAAAAATAATGAACATAGGAATGCCATCAAAGAAATGTTGGTTTGGTTTTCCTGGTAACATTAGCGTAAGCAGCCATTCATCTTGAAGAGGGGCAAAGCTAAATAGTTTCTTTTATATTTCCTTGCTTTTAACCATTTGCATTTAAATGAAAAGTAGGCTCTGCCAAGCACTGTCACAGACAAGGCGCTCATTTGTTTCTACTTACAGAGTTGTTACCAGAGTGAGAAGCCCGCAGCATTTAGGAAGTTATATTTCGTTCTGAAAAACTATGTGGGCAGTGAAAATGCTTTCCAAAATGAAAACATGTTTTCCCTCTGAAAATGGATGGAGCCCTCATGCTTTAATTGCATTTCTCTTTAGTGCTGACTCCTAACTATTTAATCCTCTGGTCTTGTTAGCATTATCTTTCATGGTTGATTAGATTAGAATATGAGACTTTGTATTCCTAAAGAGTCATTTGACATAGGCATTCTCTCCAGCCCCTTGAGAAGACATGGTATGTTTGGATAATAGAACCACTGAAGTGTTAAAATTCCAATAAGAAAAACGAGATAATGACTCAGCAAGGCTGTCTTGGCTATTGCTTAAAAACACTCATGAACAGTGGGGTTAGGATAAGATTTCAGCATTCTGGTCAATAAGCCAATACACAAGCTGAACACAAGAAGAGAAACTGATGAGCTCACTATTTTCTTTGTTGGGTTATGTTTTAAAACACTTGAAATGAAACACAACAAAAGGAGCGACCTATGATGTTGACATTTTTTACAAGGGTATAATAGCCCTGAGAGAAACCTAGAGTAAGTTTAAATTTTTTTAATTTATTTATCCATTCATCCTACTAATGTTTATTGAGCATAAGCTCAAAATAGCTCTGACCCTCATGGAGCTTTCAGTAAAACAGATGAGATGAGTAAAAACCTAAGTGCAGGAAAAGGTAGGATGTGAGGAGAGCAGCCTGTAAAGGAGACGGGGAGTGCTCAGGTGGGCCGGAGTGGTCCCAGCTGGGAACCCAGCCTCCGGCCCAAGGCAGCACGTGTTGAAGAATGCATTTGTCTCTCAAGGGTGGTCCATCCCTATGCAAGTTTGGGGCAGTGTTTCTGAAAATATCTCCATGGAAGTCAAGTTCGCTATTTCCAGCTGAGATAGCATTTGCTTCAAATCCCCAGCAATCTCTATCATAATTTTCCTTTTACCGGTCATCTTTCTGTCTTTTCTGCAGACATGTTTTGAATTTCTGCTGTGGGTATATGTGTATGCTGTGCACTTTGTTAAAAGTTAGGGAGGAAGACATAGTCCCTGCCATTAGTTGGAGACAGATGAGTGAAATTAAAATATTATACAGTGTATAATAAGAACCATGATAGAAATAAGTACATATTGATATGATAGCACAGAGAAGGGGCATGGTACACAGCCTAAGGATGGAGAGGGGAGTTTGCAGAATATTCCTGGAGTAACTTGAGCTGGGTTTTGAGGGACAACCCAGTGAGGATGGCAATGGTTGCCCTGTGCAGTGGGTGCCAGGGCACTGAGACCTAGAGAACACACTGCATTCTGAGAAGTACCCCTGGATCTCTATGACTGATGGTCAAATGTGATTTAAGAATGAGGCAAAAGGAGGCTGGAGATGTTGGCAGGGGCCAGATGAAAAAGGAGACTTGTACAAGATCCTGAAGAGTTTGGATTTTGACTTTAAAAGATAATGAATTTTAGAGTGTATTTCTGACAATATTAGGAGGATCTATTTGAAGACAGCTGAGACTAAAGGCAAGAGCTTGAAAAACTATGGGAGTATTGAGTATGACGATGAGGCATGGATTGGGGGGTGTTAAGGAGACAGAATTAGTAGTTTGGGGCACCAATTGGATGAAAGAAGCTAGGCAAAAAGAACACTCTAGGATGACCACAATATGACCAGAGATGGTTCTAGTCACTGAGATAGTGGGTGCAGGAAAAAGAGCAGCTATGGGGACATGATGATGAACTCAACTGGGAACTGTTTGGATTGTGTGTCAATGGGACATCTATGTGGAGATGCCTTTGTGGCCGTTGAATATGCTGATCTGAAGCCTTGTTGAGAAAAACAGGTAGAGCCCTAGACTTAAGCATCATCAGTATTTAGGAGGTGTTCAGACCTGGAAATGAATTTTTTAACTATGAGGAATAGGTAACAGGTACAAGAGAAGAAGGACACGAACCAGGGGAATGCCAACCCGGAAGGGAAGGCAGGGCAACCAGGGCATCAGGATCTTAGAGGAGCAGCTGAGAAGCTGAGGGAAAACAGGAGACATTGCAAGAAGGAATTGGCCATAGTTATACCAAAGAGAGAGTGAATGTAATAATTTAGGGAATCAGAAAGCTGCAGAGTAGCGTATGGAGTTCAATAATTACAGATATATTCATTCTGGGTAATGTAAAGCCTGATCATGGAAGTGATGGTTCCTTGAGTTCCTTAGCTCCAATGAGTCTTGTGTATTCCCCCTTTACCAGTCTATGTCAAGTATGTGTCAGGAACTGTTTTTGGTGTTAGGGATATCAAGATGGATAAGATGAGTGTTCTGGTTTGTTAAAGATGCCATTATGCAAAATACCAGAAATGAATAGGCTTTTATAAAGGGAATTTATTAGGTTACAAATTTACAGTTCTAAGGCCATAAAAGTGTCCGAAATAAGACATCAACAAGAAGATACTTTAACTGAAGAATAGCTGATAGCGTCCAGAACACCTCTTTCAGATAGAAGGTGTGTGGCTGGCATCTGCTGGTCCTTTGCTCCCAGGTTCTGGTTTCAAAAAGGGTTTCTCCAAATGTCTCCAAGATTCTGTCTCTCTTAGCTTCTGTCTTTCAGCTCCTGTGCATCCTTGCTTGTTCTCCCAAGGCATTTCTCTCTAAGCATCTGGGGGTCCTCTCTTAGCTTCTCCAGGATATACTCTAGGCTTCATCTCTTAGTTTAGCATCTCCAAACATCCTTCTGTCCGCATCTCTAAGCATCTCCAAACATCAGCATCTGTGTCAGCTCTTGAGCTCTCTTAAGTACTCCAGTGAACCAGCCAAGACACATCCTGAATGGGAGGTGTTCTGGTTTGCTAATGCTGCCATTATGCAAAATACCAGAAATGGATTGGCTTTTTTAAAGGGGGTTTATTTGGTTACAAAGTTACAGTCTTAAGGCCATAGAAGTGTCCAAGCTGCAGCATCAACAATAGGGTACCTCCAATGAAGGATGCCCGGTGGCATCCGGAAAATCTCTCTTAGCTCAGAAGGCAGACAGCTGGCGTCTCCTTGCTCCCAGGTTACATTTCAAAATGGCGTTCTCCAGAATGTCAGCATCAGCTTTCAACAGCCATCTTCAAAATGTTTGTCAGCTCTTTTATACGACACCAGTGATTTATTTAAGACCCACCCTGAATGGGTGGGGGAAATTTCAATCAGAGGTCACACCCTAACCAAAGATGTTACTCACAGTTGGGTGGGTCACATCTCCATGGAAACAACCTAATCCCAATGATCATAGCTTTTTTCTTGGGGGACATAATATATCCAAACTGGCACAGGAGGGGTTCATACCCCCATGGGAATAATCTAATCAAAAAGTCTCACCCTCAGTTGGGTGGGTCACATCTCCATGGAAACAACCTAATCAAAAGATCCCACCCATAATAAGTCTGCACCCACAAGACTGGATTAAAATAACATGGTTTTTGTGGGGGACATAATAGATTCAAATCAGCACAATGAGCGACACTTCATGCATTCAAGGAGCTCATGACCTAATAGAGTAGAAAGACATATAATAAATTCGGGCAATCAAGTGAATGTGTATTGGGATAGGACACACAGAAGGAGGGTCTCCTTCCAATTCCATAGCACTGGCCTCTTAGAGGTTGTGGCACACTGGTTCTAGTCTCTATTACATCACAAAGTCTGTAAACTATTGTGCTATGAAAGTTTGAATTCTTTTGTTTAACTGGGAGGCAGCATACTACAGTGGTTAAAAACAGAAAACTGGTTTTGAGTCCCAGCTTTTGTCATCTGTGTGACCTTATTTAATCAGGTTTTTAATCCTCTCAGACTTAGTTTCCTCATCTCTAAGATGGGGAACATTGCCTTGGAACAGAGTATTATCGATACTTCAGCCCTCAGAGAGGTGTTTGCTTGGTGGTCTCCTTCAACACAGCTTTTATTTTTGCTGCATAGAAAGAGGAAGGGCACAGTTTAAGGAGTCAAGTTTGAAAGTTTTGCTCTCTGCGATTTGGATTTGGACTGGAAATACCTGCCCCAAATGGCTGCTGGGGCCCAGACAGGAAAAAGAGGAAGTGAAACCCAAGCAAGACTTGTGCAGGGCCATTGGTATGTGAGAGCGGTAATGAGAAAACAGCAAGGACCCTAAAATTATGGGCAAACAAAGGCCTCCCACCACCCAGCAATTTAGCTGCCAAAAAAATGAATGCCTTCGTGCAGAGTAAAAGTCCAATTCTTACCTATTACATTTTACTTCCAAACTTCATCTGCCTGTTCTAAATTCCCAAAACCCCACGTTTTCCTTTACAAATGTGTCTGAATTCAAATAACCTGAGCCACTTCCCAGAGGCTCAGAGAAGCCAAATGTGCCTGGCTCCACAGTATCCAGAGCTGTTATTTCATTAGCTGATCACAGGGACTAGCCTTTTCTCCAATTTGCAAGGCAGACATTTCAGAGCCGTCTATCCAGTGACATTAGTTACAGTCAGTGGAAACGTGCTGCATGAGGTAATGGTGTGGGACAGCTCAGCCTGGATCTCACAGCCAGGACAGGCGGCTCCCCACTTAGAGTCTGTTCTACCCAAGTAAAGACACTGTGCCTTTGCCCTCACTGGGCAGTGCTTTCAGGGCAATAAGAGAATAGAAATTAAGGTGGGAAAGAACCTCTCGATCAATCTATCAATTATTCCAGCCCTGGGATTGCAATGGGCAGCCTCACCATAAACTTTTGAAGTACATTAGCTAAATTTAATTTATTCTTTTATCTGGGAAGGAAGAATAAGCTTTTTGGATGTGAGATGTTCTTATTTAAGTGTTCATCTTCTTCCATGGAGATGACATATGGTGCATAAACCACCTTTGAGACTTGAAATGTATTTTGCAAACCTCCAACGGCAATAACTTCTTCTATGTGATTCCAGACTAGGAGAGTTCAATTTTGTAAACCAGGATTTATATCTCAATATCAAATCTTTTTCTTCTCTCCCCTTTAATTTAGATTTAGCATGAGATTAAATGTCAAAAGGAGAGGGTACTTATAATTTGCCAAAGTTGCCAACAACTCATTTTACTTGTTATCAGTTTAATCTGTAAAAAGGCACTACAGCTATCCTGGTGTCTGGAGTACTTCTGAATTTATGCAAAGTTAAAATCTGAGCCCTAAATTTTTAGATCATCCATCTAAGCTCTGGAAAAAGACAGTGTGGGGACTGTTAAGAACAGGCACAGTCCAACATCTGGCCACTTTAGGTCAGCCAATCTTTTCTCAGAATATGCCTTAAATAATGAGTATGGTTTGTGAGGTCACTAAGGTTCTCTTGTAGCTGGTATCTTCCCCTTTTCTTGGTTCCAAAGTTCAGATTTCACATCCATGAGAATGGAATGCTGGAACGTGTGTAACCCTAGTTAAGTCCCTTGAGCTTTGCCTCCACGCTGGATGATCTCTAACACTAGACCTGGGGAGGCAAAGGGAGGGCGTCTCTGGGCATCTCCATGTGTTCAGTCCAATTCCTTGGTGCACTGGACGCTCACCTCCATCTGTTGACAGATGAGTTCAGTTTCCTGTGGGGGAGGGGAGGGGGCAGAGCAGGAAGATGGTCCTAAGGAACGGACGGCTCCCTGGGCCTGTGATCGCCACACCTTAGGAATCTGCCCATCCACAGCCAACTGCCTGTACCACGGGGTGTTACAAAATGTAGTAAATTTCTAAAACTGGTCAGAAAACTGTACACTCCTCTGAGATACATGTTATCCTGCTACAAGGTAATCGTGACAGATGATGGTAATTGTCATAATAATATCATCTCTGAATATCAAATTCAGAAAATAGATTTGATTACCAGCAAGGTGAGCAGCCATTGGCAGTGCTGGAGCAGAGGTGGTTGCTTTAAAAAATGCAGTATTGCTTAGTCGGTAACCATCAAGATGGGCAAAGGAATGTTGGTGTTTTCTAAATAATGGAACCTAAATTTTGTAGTTTGCTAATTCACATGCTATTTTTAGTTAATCAGACAATTTGATGATGACTCGTGAACCAAGAAATTATTGTCAATATATTTATTATGCCAATGAAAATATCTCAGGTAAAAGCAACATACTGAGCAATTGTCTTACATTCCCGTGACTTTTCTAGATTGTACAAGCTGTGTGAGCCACCTCCTCCAGTTGGAGAAGAATGAAGAACATTCCGAAGGGACCAGGAAAGCAGAAGCTCCTGAACACTGGACCCAGCAAAGGAAGCATTGGCTAAAAATATTCTCCACTCAAGATAATGAAATGATTTTTTTTTTCTGTAAATCTTCTACATGATGTAAATAACTGTCAGTGTATACTTGGATATTTATGCCGGAAGTGGAAGAGAGTTCATCCAAACAATTCAGCTTTGCAAATTGTTCTCTGTGTATTGATATTAAATATTCATTTTTAGAGTAAAATTCATTCCTGGAATTTAGAGAAAAAAACTTATAGAAAATAACCATCGTGTCCTCTTCCCCATTTATTAAAAAGATTTTATTGTGTTTGTTTTCATTTTCTCCAAATGGGATGATGTAATAATGGATATTTTCACCTGAAGAAGTCTGTCACTAAAGAAACATGGCCACACTTTCCAAATCATTATTCAAAAATGTTAAGGACACTATAGACTCGGTGTCATCAGTTTTAATCTTTCGCATCAGAGAAAGTAAATTTAACTGGGAAAGGTGCAAGAGCCTTCTTTACTCCTTCTCCCAAGGATTTATTTAACTCTCAGTAGAGGATAAGAGCTGATTGAGGCCTCTAGCAAAACCTTTCCAATGCTTTCCGATATCTTTTATGCTCATGGACAATTCCAGGGAGCAGGGCTGTCTCTGCAATGGGCCGTCCATCCTGGGGCCCACAACATTGGTGGCCACAGGGTGGGGACAGACAGGGTTTGGGAAGACAAGGGTGAAGAGGAGAAAAAATAAGCCTATTTTACAGCCTTTAATTTAGAAGGAAACCTTAAACTCTTAATTTTTTTAAGACTTTAATATAAGATACCAGAACTCTTAAGAGAGTACACCATAATGAGTATGTTTGTATCAAGACAATGTTTAAGAATATGAAAATAAAGCTCTGTGTGTTGTATTTTTAAAGTATTATTTGGGACCTTGATTTGTGGGAGCACAGATGTATATCATCTTCATTCAAAGGTATACCGAAGGTTTATCATTTTTTTTTATGTTGATAAAATAGCATCATTATTAGCATAGTGAATACAGTAATATTGATTTTTAAATCCATAATTTTCAAAACAATTAAAACACCCGTATCGTAATTGTGACAATTATATGGATTTAGATTAATATGGTATGTGAAATGCTTTTCATAGCTAAAGTATATGCAAAGAAAATAAGTCTCCACTATAAAATTTTAATTTATGAAATTTGTTAATGGTTTTCAAACTATCATTAAAAGACTTCATCACTAACAGTTGGAGATTGAATGCAACATACCATTATATATGTATGAGATGTTTATATACTCTGGGCAAGGTAATAATATTTGGCACAGAAACACTTCAGACTTTTGCGATAAGTCCAAATTTATAATTTTAAAAAAGGAAGCCAACATCAGAATTTTCAAAGATACCTCTTAAATTTGTATGAAAAGTTGAGCATTTTGAATTTAATGAAGACGTGATTTTAACATAATATCTATATTAAGTATATCCTTAACATTCAGGGATTTGACAGTTGATATGTATCGGCAAGTGCTCCTGTAGTTCCCTGATACGTAGTAATTTGTGCTTCTCCTGCACTGAAAATTTGATTACTTTCAACACAGAGCTGTTGAGTGAGCACAACTGATGAACTAGCAGGTACTTTTCCAACTGGCCTTATTGTTTTCTGATCGCCATCCGGTCGCAGTAATCCTCATTGTAGGCATGAAGGGGTCACTTATACATTTCAGTCTTACTTTGCTATGTTTCATGGAAAAATGAGCTATTGTGACATTTATAAATTAGCATATTGCTAAGGATCTATTCAAGATTTAATAGAATGTGTTTAACATTATTTTAAGGGTTAGAATTAATATGTGTACCTCCTACCAGAGTGCTTGGCATGTGCTAAGTGCTCATAGGTTAGCAATGATTTATATAAACAATAGTCCCTGTATCTTTGGGAATTATAATGGAAATTGTAGCTAACAGTTGTTAAGTGATTACTATGTGCCAAGTAATCCTTCAGGATGCTTAACCTGTATTTTGTTATATTGCTTTACTTAATCCCCAAAACAATGATTTGAGTGGGATTTTTATTTTCTCCCTCAGTTGAGGAACTGAACCAAGAATGGCTCAGTAAGTTGTCATACCCACAATACTAGCAAGTGGTAGAACCAGGAATTGAACCCAGGAAGTCTGCCCTCTTAATCAGTTTATTATGCTGCTCCTCCTTATTACTGTAGGAGTTATTATAATATTACCAATTATTGATTAGTAAAGTTGGAGTTACGAGGCTTGTGTTGCCATTAAATTAAACTTATTATATTGAGAACAACAGTGAATGGAAATATGTAAAATGCCTTTTATATGAAAATCATAGGATTTCTTGAACATTTTCTGATACTGAATACACCTTTCGAGGTAACTCAACACCATTGCAATGTAAGAGATATTTTATAGCATGTTCCTCATCACTGAAGATGACAGTTTTAGATATTGAAAGTCTGGATATAAACCATCACTTAAAACTCGACTATTCCAGAACAGTGGTAACTGTAAAAATGTCTAATGAATGAGTGATACAGGAGATGTTTTTCAAGAGCATAATATACCTCTTGTCAGGACCTTGGATATTTAGCTGGCATCGAGTTTTTTTAATTTGTTTACCTAAATGCTCACATACTCCTCTACAACCAGTGTACCTTCAAACATAAAAAGTTTGCTAACAGTTCCTCCAAGGCCTGTATGTGGACATCTGCCTCTCTCCACCTTTAAGGGAAGGCCATCCATAGAGAGAGGAAAATTTGGTTCTTAACACAGGACCTGACTCAAAAATAATTAACTAGTAATTTATAGTCAATGTATCTTAAACATTGCATCATATCTTACAGTTATTTTTAGAGTATTTTCCCCAAACATTATAAAATCATGAGCAATTTGAGGAAACTAGAATTTTACATCTATTTCTATTATTATTAGAAAGGAAGAAAGGAAAATATTTCTATGCTAGTTTTACTTATATTCGATACATAGTGTTGAATTTCAGTGTAAATTTTATTTTATGGACCAATATTCCAATCTTAGAAGTCTCATACAATTTTCTATTTAAGACATATTTTTCCAGAGGCCCTGGAGCCCTGTGTGTTCATTGTCCACTCTTCTAGCAACAATTCAAAATTAGGTCAATTTCTTATTATACTATAATATATATGGCATTGAAATGACATTGATTCTGACTCTATTAATTTAAATTTTGTGTTTAAAAATTCAGAATTTAAAACATGAAGTTGACCTTGGTACTAACTTTAAAAGCCAAGAAAATGAATAAGTAGACAAAGCCTAAGGGTATATTAACTAACTTAAGAAAACGATTTCCAACCTTATGGGCACATACCTTGTATATGCAAAATTAGTTCTTTATTGATTTGGAAGCATTTGGTTGAGAGTTAGTTACTCTATGTATTTAAAGCTAATAAATTTGTAGTTAAAATACCACAGCATTTGTACTTCCATTAGTTCAAAATAGATCTTTTGCTACCTAAACATGATTTAATGAAGATTAGTGGATATATTTTTAATCACTTGTAACTTTGAAAAAATATAATTTTGAAATTTAAAATGAACATCCTTATTTTAAAAGTCACTTTTAGAATTTCTTCACTAGTAATATTTACTAATATTGAAATTAACCTTTAGTATTTTACTCAGTATTGTTTCTGGATTTTTTTGAAACTTTAATTTTTAAAGACTTAGTTTCAAGCAAATTATCTTACTAAATTATAGTTTAAAACATTTCAAAGGCTGGCTGTGCTTGTTTCATTAACATGCATACATATTAATGATTTTGCCAAGTCAATTGTCAGTTCTCAATGCTTCGTTAAGTACAAGAGTAAAAGCTTTTCAAATGGTTTAAGCTGATATGAATTTTGATAAAGAATAATATATTCTGTATTCTGTCAAGTTTTTGAAGTTTTGGTGATGAACCTCAGAAAAGCTTTGCTCTGCTTGAAGCAGAATAGGTAGAGAAAAGTTATGGGAAGATTCTTGATCCAAGAATGGGTCCCAAGCTAATTCCTTCCACAGATACTGGCCATTATTTTCCTAGGTGCTGCAGTACCATAATAGTCATTACAGTTAATCTTGGGTTTCAGAAAACTACTACTTTAAAGTTTTTCCTTTAACAGGCATCTCAACATTGATATTGTTAAGCATCTGCTGTACATACATGGAAGACTTTTAACAAATGCTTTGTGGGTCCTCTAGCAGTTATTTAGACACAAGGCCTACTTCACTCAGGATAGCTTGCTTCTCTCATTGATAAGAGATATCTCAAGTCTACTAAGCTGTGTGTGTGTGTGTGTGTGTGTGTGTACTTTTTTATGATAATACAGGAATTACTTAGATTATTGTTTTGTATGAAGATATTAAAAATGGAGTTGTTCAATGTATTGCATGTTTTCACTGTAGACATCACAGCTGTCTAAACATGAAGGAACCCGGCCCCGTAGAGCATCTTTTGATCACTGGCACTAAGTTTGCTATTCAATCTGGAGTCGATGGACCTGGCTGTGCCATCTGGAAGAAATAGCTGGTTAAGAAATAAGTGTTAAATTTTTAAATTATATTTCTACTAGAAATAGCTTTGCATAATTCATCTTTGGTCCAAATAAAAGAATAAATGGTATACATTCTTGTATTCATTCAACAAATATTTTTGAGATTTCATGTTGTAGAAGGGTCTGGCCGTAAATGTTGGGTGTGTTTGGTGCTAATACCTTCACAGTTTCTTTTGTGTGTTAATATTCACTTTTATCTTTTACTTAAAAGGACATTATTTGTAAACACAGACCTATTCTAATACCATGTACCTATATATCCTATATGAAACCAAGAATACTAAGTTGGTGAAATGCTTTAGAAATCATTCATTTGAATATGAATATCTAATGCTTCAAACAAATTTTATTAGAGTTTCAGACAAATATATATTTTTGTAACTGCCAAGTAAATGAATAGGACATAGCTTTTTGCTTTAAAACTATTTTTATAAGTATTCATTTACACTATATTCATTATTTTAAAGTGAAATGTCAAATTGGTTCTATAAATAGTAATAATTCTTTTGAATATATCTATATTTAACATATAACATCTGAAATTTAGTGATAAATTTCATCTGAATGTGTTATGATAGTTGTCCCCCCTTGTAAAATATACATGTAACATAGTTTCATCCTCTCACTATTTTGTGTATGGTTAAAATGATCACAGTGCATTATGTATTTTATATCATTTTTGTCTGCATAAAAGACTGGAATAATAACATTGTATCATAAATGTCAATAATAATAAAATGAAATGTAGTTTGACCATTTCAACTTCTTTCCATTTAAATTTAACCAATTTCTACTATGTACTCACCTGATTGGGAGACCAAAACCATGAAACACCTTTGTCACTGTTTAGGATTTATAAGCTCAATAGAAGAAACTGGTACACATATGAAACTACAAATCTACAATAACTGTAAATAAAATCTGCAAGTCTAAGTAAGAGCCAATGTGAGTTGTAGAGACAATAACTGTTAAGAAGAGGTCAGGAAATTAGCTCAATATGGGCCACACAATAGACAAGAGACTCATGCAATTCCTGAATCCATTATCCAATCCACTGAGGTTTATTAAGTGTCCATTATGTATTAGCCACTATCCTAGTTAATGAGGATTGTTATAAACACATTTAATGCCCAAATTCTGCAGTTAAGGAACTTGGTATATTTAGGCAAAGAAATGCAGTGCGTAAACCAAAATGGTACCTGCTGAGATAAGGCAGTGCACATGAATGCAACATGAGAGGTAAGGCAATGAGAAATATGTAACATACAAATTCAAATAATTTCATACCAACATTTTTATTGAGCATTTATACATTACTTATCAGATACTAAGCTGAGGTAGGCAGTTAGTGATTAGAAACATGTATGGCATTGCCTTCATAGATTTACTGTCTCTTCTAGACAGTGTTATACCAAAACATTGGTAAAAATTTACAAAAATGGAGAGAGAAAGCTGGGTCAGGAAAGATAGTCATATTCAAAATGAGGATGCTTAAGCTCCAGAAGGCAGGCTTAGCAACCTTGTTGACAAGAACAGCATGAACACGTGCACCAAGACAGAAATGTGCCAGGTATTTGGGTGGGATGGTGAGTGGATCAGTCTGCACAGAGGAAAAAGATTGTGGATGTGATTAGAAAAACATATGGATGGAAATGAAGGTTGGGTCTGGATGGCATGAATATCTGAATCAGGCTAAGTGGTCTGGACAATGTGAGCATTAGAAAGTTGAGACATAAAGCTAATAAAAGGATAAAGAATTATGAAATCTAAGTGAGGAGTTAGGAGAGGATGTGTGGATAAACTCAGGAAAGTGAAAAGAAATAATAATGATGAAATAAAAATCCATAACTGGGTTTCATTTTTTGGAGATTGCTGCTTGTATACACTGAGACTGCAAATTTAATATGAGTAGTGTGCCAGTTTGGATGTATTATTTCTCCCAAAATGCCATGTTCTTTGATGCAATCTTGTGAAGTCAGGCATGTTAGTGTTGATTGGGTTGGAATCTTTGGATTGAGTGTTTCCATGGAGATATGACCCACCCAACTGTAGGTGATAACTCTGATTGAATTATTTTCATGGAGATATGGCCCCACCCATTCGGTGTGGGTCTTGATTTAATCACTGGAGTCCTATAAAAAACCTTACAGAGAGAAGGAGCTTGCTGCAGCAGCCAAGAGAGACATTTTGGAGATGGCTGTTGAAAGCAGACTTCTGCTGGTCCTGAGTTTGCCTGGGAGAAGCTAAGAGAACACCCCCAGTGCCTAGAGAGAAACGTCCTGGGAGAAAGCCATTTTGAAACCAGAATTCCAGAGCAGATGCCAGCCACTTGCCTTCCCAGCTAACAGAGGTTTTCTGGGTGCCAATGGCCATCCTTCAGTGAAGGTACACTATTGTTGATGCCTTATCTTGGGTACTTTATGGCCTTAAGACTGTAACTTTGTAACCAAATAAACCCCCTTTATAAGAGCCAATGCATCTCTGGTGTTCTGCAAAATGGCAGCATTAGCAAACTGAAATAAGTAGTAAGAGTGAGATAATGGAATCCGCAATATACTAATAAAAATCATGACTCTGGAGGAGAGAGGTAGTTTGCAGTGTTCCCCAAACTCATAAGAATATAGGACACATTTTGTAGGAGATTTGTTAACATTTCCTTAGAATACAAATATTCAACAGAGCACAATTTTGGAAAACATTTGAGAAGTTTCATGACAACATGAGGGGAAAAGAACTGGCAAAGCCTTTGTTTGCTGGGGGTACCATTGAGGCTTAAAGGAAGAAAAGACATAATATTGGCTTAAATGAACAGTAGCAGTGTATTACAATTAAAAATTAGTTGTGATATAATTTTTGTTCTGTTACCTTCATATTTGTCCATGTTATAGGGTGTGGAACAGCTTATTCTCAGAAGTTCAGATGTCTCCTTTGCTTCCTAATCGCGTCAGCCTTGTAATACGGTGAGATGTTGGATTAGAGGACACTTCGTTATGTCAAAACCTGGCTCCTGTTTGCCATGATTTCTGGATTAAATGTTCAATGGCCATGAGCAGGGAATAATGATGCCTTGAAGGTAAAAGGCTTAATTTTCTCTTAACAAGAAGTGTTAAAAAGACACATTCTAAGTGTGGAGTTTTCTGCCCTGGCACAGGCTTGCCGTTTGAATGTTAACTGTGGCAGTGACATAAATATCTCATGGCTTTCTTACAGCCAGGACTGGATAAATGAACCCCCAGGACTGGAAAGAGCACAGAGACATCACCTCGGGTCATCTTTAAGATTCCTTGAGGTCCAGAGTTTTCCAGATCTAAATGTGGACTCCCTTTCCTGCTAATCGGAGTGGGTGTATTGGAGGAAGTTTCAGCACAAAACTGTCTAGAAATTCAGCAAGTCATAGATCCCTTAGACTCTCTGCCCTTGTCTTGCTATGTTGCTTTCATTTGAAGAGAGGACTGTGAACTTCTTGCCAGAAATGTGATAAAATATGTTTTTCCAGGACAATGTGCTCAGAGAAATAGGCAGTGATCACCACATGATATAATTGAGTATTCCATTTAGGGCACTTTAGCACAGAAGTGAAGATAAGTGAAGAAATAAATGATGGTCAAAGAATGACTAAGGACATGCAGAGATTGATTGCCAGAAAACATTAAGTCTACTAAAAGCTGCAGCTTCTCAAACTGCCCACATGTTGATTCACTGTTAAAAATGTTTACTCCAGAGATTAGGCAGTATGGTGTTGCCTCATGATTTAGCCTGCTATAAAGGAGGAGAACTAACTTTGTTAATGAAAATCTGGAAAATGTAAAAGATACAGTGAAAAAAATAGTCTGGATGATGATATGAAAATAGGCTTTCATACACAATCTCAAAAACTTATTTGAATTATATGAAATAATTGTTTAGAAGTTTAGCTAGGAAGAGCTTTTTCTTCAGGATTTTTTAAAATTAGACTTTTATTTAACATGAGAGATCTGGTGTACCCTTTACCAATTTCCCCCAATAGTGACATTATCACAACTATAGTATAATATCACAACCAAGATACTGCCATTGATAGAACCAATACACAGAACATTTCCATCCAGGTTGTGCTTTTTATCCACACCCACTCCCTCCACTCCCCATCCTAACCCCTAGCAACCACTAATCCATTCTTCTTTTCAAAGTGTTGTCCTTCCAAGAATGTTATATAAATGGAACACTACAGTACTTAACTGTGATGGTTGATTTTTTTCAGGTTTTTTTTAAAAACATTTTTTTATTGTGGAGTATAACATATCTACAGAAAAGTGATAACTTTTAAAATACAGTTTAACAGGTAGTTATAGAGCAAATTTCAAAGTACAGTATGGGTTACAGTTCTACAGTTTTAGTTATTACTTTCTGGCTGTTCTAATACACTGGAGACTAAAAAGAAATAACTATAGAGTGATTCAGTAGTCATAATCATTTGTTAAATCCTAACATCTCTGTTCCAACTCCTTCCTCTTATTTGATCATTCTCTCTATCTTCAGGGATATCTGGGCAATGACCATTCTAACTTCTTCATGTTGAAAAGTGACTTGCAAGGAAGGCAACTGATGGATGTTCTGGGAGAGACTGGTACCTCTAAGTTTCAGGGCTTTTCTGGCATAGGAACAATCTGGAGTATTTTCTGGAGAATAAACTTAATAAGTAAAACTTCTATAGAGTCTTAGATAGAGCCTGGGTTTTCTTTAGGGTTTTCAAGGATAGTATTGGTTGGAGCTTGACATACCATGGCAATTTGCTTTTATCTGGCTGAAGCTTGCATAAGAGTAACTTCCAGAATGACCTCTCTACACTATTTGAAATCTCTTAGCCACTGAAACCTTATTTGGTTACATTTCTTTTCCCCCTTTCCGTCAAGACAGCATTGTCAATCCCATGCTGCCAGGGCAGGCTAATTCCTGGGAGTCCTGTCCCATGTAGGCGGGAGGGTAATGAGTGTGATGGTTGATTTTATGTGTCAACTTAGCTAAGTTTTGTTATCCAGTTGTTTGGTATCCAGTTGTTTGGAGACATTTTGTAGATTGGATTAACATCTACAATCAGTTGGCTTTAAGAAAAGGAGATTACCTTTGATAATGTGTGTTGACATCATCCAATCAGTTGAAGGCCTTAGATGCAAAGAACTGAGGGTTCCAGGAAGAAGGAATTCTGCCCTGAAACTACACCCTCCACTCCTGCATGAGTTTTCAGCCTGCTGGCTTCCCCTAAGAAATTCAAACTCAAGATTTTAATATCACTCTTATTGGAATTTCCTGCCTCTAGCCTGCCCTATGCAATGGGGCCTTACCAGCCCCTATAATCATATGAACAAATTACTTATTTTAATAGATCTCTTTATATAGATATACATACACACATATCATGTTGGTTCTGTTACTCCGGAAAAGACTTACCAATACAGATTTTGGTACCGAAGTTATTCTAGAAGAACAAAATCTCAAGGATGAGTTTTCTGAATTGGTTCTGGGGCTTTGGGAACTGGCTGTTTTATCTGATTAGATTTAAAGGCACTAATGACTCTGTTTCTGATGATAAAGAGGACACTGATGGTCCACTACGTGATGTGGCAATAGAGCTATGCAAAATGTCACCATTGAATACTCCTAATCAAATAAAAATTAGAATGAAAGACATATGGGAAAATCAGGATGAAGATGGGGACATTGAACCCCTAAATTCTGCTGAGTCTTCTTTGCTGGTAGACGAAGCCCTTCCATCCACATCTGAGGAGATTAACCCTGCTTTCCTGGATAAACTTGTAATAGAATTCCCTGAGGTATTTGACTTGCAAGGCAGTGCTAAATATCCTCAGGACCCACCCCCACCACTCCTCTTTGCTTCCAGACCTACAACTAGACTTAAATTCCAGCAGGAGCTGAAAGATGAGGTACAAAGTGACCCGTGAAGAGGTGTATACATTCCAAAAGAACTGCTTTTTAAATTCCAGACAGGATTTTTCCCTTTGACTATTGTCTATCACCACCTGGATGTCCTCAAATGTGCATTTATTTCTTTCCCCTGTATTCAATGGTGACACTGCATAGCTCTTCCCAGTGTATAAAGAGAAATGAGGGAAATATATATAGGAATGGAGGTGAAAAGTGTGGGATAATGGTGGAAGGAACATAAAGATCAGGCTGAATTTATTGACATGGGCCCACTAAGCAGAGATTCTGGACTTAATACTGTAGCTCCAGGGGTTAGAACAGGCTTTGCTTGTTTGGTTGACTACAGCATGAACCAAAAGGTGGACTACACTAAATAAGCTCAAGACGCTAGAACTGCCTTGGTAAAATGTACGTGAAGATAGCCAAAGGCTTAGGGAAATTGGAATGTAAGAGTATATTTATCTTGTAAGACCTGCTCACCCACCTCTGGAGTTTCCAGAGGACATACCTTTCACCACAACTGTGAGAAATAGATTTATGAGGGGAGCCCTAGCATCTTTGAAGAAAGTTCTGGACTCATTTTCTGTAGGTCAAATATTGAAGTAGGAACATATGCCACTGTAAATGATGTTGTATTTTATTGTTTTGATGTATCTGTTGCTAACATTTAAATTTTACGTCCGTATTTTATCTTGTATTGTGAATCCTTGCTGAACTCACTTTTTAAGTTCTAGGAATTCTTTGTGTATTTCTTGGTATTTTCTATGCAGACAAGTGTGTCATCTGCAAATAAGGACAGTTTTATATCTTCCTTCCTGATCTCTATGCATTTTATTTCCTTTTCTTGCCTCCTGCAAGAGCTAGGACTTGCGGTGTTATATTGAATAAGCGTTGTGAGAGCAGACATGATTGCCTTGTTCCTGATCTTAGGGGGAAAGCAATTGATCTTTCCCCCTTAAATATAATGTTAGCTGTAGGTTTCATGGATGCACTTGATCAAGTCAAGGAAGTTCCCCTCTATTCCTATTTTTATGATTTTCTTTTGTATCATGAATGGGTGTCAAATTTTGCCAAATCCTTTTTCTGCATCAATTGATGTGATCATGTGATTTTTTTCTTCTTTGCTCATTAATATGGCTTATTACATAGATTGCTTTTTTATATTGATCTAGCTTTGTATCCCTGGAAAAAAACCCCTCTTGGTCATGGCATGGAAGTCTTTTTATATACTGTTGAACTTTATTTCTAATATGTTGTTAAGGATTTTAGCATCTTTATTCATAAAGGATGTTGGCGTGTAGTTTTCTTTTTTTTTTTTAATTGCCTTTTGTCTGGGTTGCTATGGTTTCATAAAATGAATTGGAAAGTGTTCCCATCTCATTTATTTTGAGGAAGAGATTGTGTTTGATTGGTGTTAACTTTTTTTTAAATATTTGGCAGAATTCTCCAGTGAAACTGTCTGGGCTTGGATATTTTTTGGGGGGATGAGGGTAGTTTTTAAGTTACAAATTCAATTTCTTTAGGGGTTATAGGGTTCTTCAAATTATCCAGTGCATATCTCATTAGTAGTGATGGTTTGTGCTTCTAGAGGAATTAGTGCATATCATTTAAGTTGATACATTTATGAGTGTAGAGTGGTTCACAACATTTCCTTATTACTCTTTTTACAAATCATGTAGTGTTGGTAGTGACAGCTCCAGTTTCATTCTTGATATTTGTAATTTGTGTTGTCTTCTCTCTCTTTTTCTTTAACAGTCTTGTTAGATGTTTTTCAATTGCTCTCTTCAAAGAACCAACTTTTGGTTTCATTAATTTCCTCTGTCATTTTTCTCTTTTCAATTTTATTGACTTCTGCTGTTATCTTTATTGTTTCCTTCCTTCTACTTGCTTTGGGTTTATTTTTTCTTCTTTTTCTAGGTTCTTGGAGTGGGAGATTGGATGGTTGATTTCACTCGTTCTAACATAAGTATTAGTGTTATACATTTCCTTCTCAGCACTGCTTTTGTGCTTTGATATGTTTTATGTTAATTTTTATTCAGTTCAATATACATTTTTTATTTCTTTTGCAAAATTCCTCTTTGACCCATGGATTATTTAGAAGTGTGTTGTTTAATGTCCAGATGTTTGGAGATATTCCTATTGTCTTTCTGTTATTGATCTCTAGTTGATTCCATTGTGGTTGGAGAACACACTCTCTATGATTTCAATTCCTTTACATTTTTCACAATTTGCTTTGTGGAACAGAATGGGCTTTATTTTTTAATGAACCTTTCAGGTGGTTCTTTTTTACACACTTGTGCTTGAGAGTCACTGGTGTACAGGAGATACAATGGAATCCTTAATAAACTAATATCAGATAAAATAGAAAAGGGGATAGTTTCAAGCAATATTTAGAAGGCAAATTAACAAGACTTGTGATAATCCATAGGATGTGGGGAAATGGATTAAAAGGAACAACCAAGAATGTCTCCAAAATTTTTAGCTTGGATTATTGCCTCCCATAATAAGGAAAGGCAGGTGAGTTGCACATTAGGGGATGTGGTGGTTTGAAACTGTATGTCCACCAGAACATACCTGTGGGTGTGAACCCATTAAGTAGGACCTATTGATGAAGTTGCTTCAGTTGAGGTGTGAACCACCTCAATCTGAATGGGTCTTAATCCTGTTACTGGAGTACTTTATAAACAGAATGAATACAGACTGAGAGAGAGGAAGAGAGGGAGAGAGGGAGAATGAGAAAGCCATGGAAACAAGAAGCTGAAAGCAACAAAACCTGGAAGAGAAGGAAGAGACCAGTAGCTGCCACCATGTACCTGCCTTGTGTGGTGGAGGAGCCAGAGGCTGGTCTTTGGGAAGAAATTATCACCGTGATGATGCCTTGATTTTAGTCTCATGGCCTCAAACTGTAAGCTAATAAATTCCCATTGTTTAAAACCAACCTATTTTATGGTATCTGCTTTGAAAAATTCCTAGGTAGCAGCCTAGGAAACTAAAACAGGGGAAAGAAAATAAATGCACATTTGAGGACATCCAGGTGGTGATAGCCAATAGTCAAAGGGAAAAATCCTGTCTGGAATTTAAAGATGAGGACATAGACCTAGGAAATCTATGCAAGTAATTAAGACCACTCACAATGAGCACTTTGAATCAGAAGTCTAGAAAGAGGAGGATAAAATTCTGAACGACTTAAGTTTAAGCAAAAGGAAAGAAGGAAGGGAGGGAGGGAAGGAAAGAAAGAGAGAAAGACAGATAGAGAGAGAGAGAGAGAGAGAGAGAGAGAGAGAGGGAGAGAGAGAGAGAAAATAAAAAGACACTGTGAATGAAATCCAGGAGTATTTGAGGTGGTGGGAGGGGCTCTCAGAGGATTGTGGGAAGATGATGGCGGAGTAGGGAGCGCCGGGATTGCGTCTATGTCTCTGCATAAGAACTACTATTAAATAGGCAGGAAGTGTCTGAAAAAAAGCTATTTCAAAACTCCAAGTTCAGCAGAACACTGTACAGTATCCAGGGAAGAGGAAAAGGAAGAGGCTGATAAATTACGGTAAAGTGTTCTCTCTGTGCCATGGTTCCTGGCGCCCGTCCCCCACTCTTGGGGCAGGCCGCTGTGAGGTACAACCTCTGGCTAGCTCACTGGTGACAGAAAAGAACACAAAAATACACTTCCCCAAGAGCAGGGGTGGGCACAGTTGACTGCTGATCGCGGCTTTCGATTACCGACTTCAGATAGCTGGGGGCCTGGCTCAGAGGGCGGCCATTGTTCCAACCAGCTCCAGAGGAGGGCGGCTGAGGAGACTTAAAGATGCTTTGCTCCCCAAGAGCCGCAGGGCACAGTTCAAGGGCTGAATTTGCTGTACAGGTCAAGAAAGTGCAGCTTTGAGGAGCCGTGGAAGAAATTCCCAGCATCTTTCCTGATCCCCTCCCCAGGGCGGTTTGGAGCCTGTCAGCTCCCCCTTTGTGGGGTTCCTGGCCTCGTTCCCTCTGGAGAAGACTGACTTGGGAAACTCCTCCCTGGAGTGCAGCCCTCCCAGAATATGCCTTCCGGATAAAAGCAGCTTGAGACCGTAATAAAAGCAGTGTAGGAAACTATTGAGGCATACAGCCTGGGGCAAAGTATTTCCCCTTTAAACCCCGAGAAGAGGGGGAAGGTTTTTCTCCTGGGAAATAGAGGGGCCATTCAAACTCCTATAAGCAGGGGAACTCCTAAGCACCTGACCAGTGCAAGCCCAGGACAAGACACAGGCCCAGAAAAGACAGGGAGGAGCCTGCACTTTGCATTTGCTTGGTCAGACTTTCCTGATAGGATGGCTGACACTGAAGAAGATCTCTATCATATCACCAGCTGAGTACAAAATGAGGAAACAGATGTCTCAAGGAATAAACCCCAGAGTTGACATTTTTAAATATTAAAATATACAGTGTGCAACAAAAGAGGATGAGACAACAAACAGGAAACAATGGCCCATCCAAAGGAAAAGGAAGAAAATCCAGAAAACACCAATGAAGAACAGGGCATGGACACCCCAAACTAGGACTTTTAGAAAATTTGCTTGAGAAGATGAAAGAAAATACAGAGAAACAACTGAAGTGGTGGGAGGGAGCCAAGAAATTGTGTGGTCATGGAAGTTAAGGAAGTAGAGTTCCAAGAGGGAATGTTCAAATGAATCAATGATTGTAAGTAGGTTAAGAAGTCAAAAAGATGTAGGTTCTTAAAGAACTTTTACATTTTTGGCATTTTCTTTATTTTTCATTTAAAAAGTCTTACATGCTTTTTAGTAAGATTAAAAAATTGTTAAAACAATTATAGCAATTAATAATTCCTCCAGAGTGCTATTGCACAGCACTTTTGCAAAGATTCGATGTCATCTGTATTACTCCAGCGCTGTTTAGTATAAGTGGTAGAAACTAAAGCCTGACTGGTTTTAACAAAGAAAACAAACCTGATGTAAAGAAGCTGTAAAATGCTGGAGGTTGATGTTCTGGGCAGAACCAGGCCCAGCTGTCCTTTAATGGACAGCAGGTTGTCCACCAGCTTCACTAAGTTTATATTCCATTCAGTTTAACATCTCCAATGGAGGACAATTCTCCTTCCCAATTATTATGGATTGAAATGTGTCTCCCAAAAAGATATATGACTGAATTTGGAAATAGGGTCTTTGGAGATGTGATTAGTTAAAATGAGGCCAAACTGGATTCAGGTGGGCCCTAATCCAACAAGACTGGTGTCTTTATAAGAGAAAATTTTGAGACAGACAGACAGACACAGAGAGGAGAATGCCATGTGAAGAGGGAGGAACGAGGAAGATGAAGGCCATATGGAGGCAGAGGTAGACTGGATGGATGTACCTACAAGCTAAGGAATGCCAAGGGTTGCCAGCAATCACCAGAAGCTGAAAGATGCAAGGAAGGATTGTCCCCTACAGGTTTTAGAGGGTGCATGGCCTTACTGACACCTTGATTTCAGACTTCTAGCCTCCAAAGCGGTGAGAAAATAAATTTCTGCTGTTTTAAACCAACTTTGTCATGGCAGCCCAAGGAAACAATATACCAGCGGTTGCAACAAATTTTGCCGTACTGCTGATTGGTCGTGATCCAGTCATGTGACTCCCCCCTAAACCAATCACTAGAGCCAAGAAGATGCTGTACTCTCATTGGCAAGACCTGGATTACATCCTCTCTTTCTTGAATAAGTGTGAGGCTATTAGAGGATTCTCAAAAGAAAATCAGGGTGGTAGTACAAGAATCAGGAATGAATTTTGGAGAGGCATAAACAACAAGCAGCCATTAGAGTAGCACTGGAATACTCTTGTGCCAATCTTAATCACTGGCTTTACCTTGCATTGACATGTCTATGTCTATCAGTGTACTTTCTCTTCTGTGAATTTCCTGATATTTTAAAAATAGATAAGTAAATCTAGGTAACTTTAAAAGATGGTCCAGAAGCTAAGTTACAGCAGACATTTGTTGACCAAGGAAAGAGACAAAACAACTATCTAACACTTTTCTTATGAAGTTACTGGAAAAGTAAAGTAGAGAGCTGGAGCTATCATTTGAGAGGTAGACAAGGTAAAGGATTTTTTTTTTGTGGCTTTTTAGTCTGTATGGAAGTGATCAATGGAGAAACATTTCTTTATTAAGAATGAAAGTACTTAGATATTTTTTTCCATGTAGCTATTGGGTAGAATGTTTTACATGGTAAGGGTATGTAATATACATGCCTTGGATTTCTTTTCCTGAACTCTCTGTTTTATTTGGCTTTGACCCTATGTTATTCAACTGCAGATTTTCAATGTGATGTGTACTTCAGAAGAGACTACATATTGTGGGAAAGAAAGGCTTCAAGAGTCCCAATGAATATTTGGTAAATTGATGATCCAAACCTGAGCTTCATATTTTATATCAAACATCTTCCTATAGTTGAAAAATAGTCCTTAGGGCTACCCAAACGATGCAGGTTTTTTACATTTAAATTGCATACATTTGCCCATATAATGGTTGTTCTTAAAAATATAAAGAGACTGCAGATGGTCTCTCACACATTATTTTGAATTTGGGTCTAAACAATGGTTGGAATGTGTAATTCTGAACTTATTCCCCAACCCTTCCTTTTGGGGAAAAATAAAAATCAGAGATTGAAGAACTAGATGATATTACCAGGGTAGTAATTACTGCATAAGTTAAAATATAAATATCAATGGCCTTAAACTTCAATTTTAACACCAAAATTCAAAAACAAATGTGTCTTGGGCCATTCTAAATTTAAAAAAAAAATGATGATCAAAAGCCATTACACAATATTTTCATATCTAATGTTATATATCATAAAAGAATGTAAGAGGCATTGCCTGTGGCTTTTCTCAAGCTTTTTGGATTTGTTTCAAGCATCTTTTGGGATGACCTTAACTCACAGTCACTTTATTCCCCAACTAGAAGGGAAAGGAAAATGGACTGTGATTTAAGTTTCATTTTAACCAGGATCGCTTTGTCATTTCTGTGACATAAACCCAACGGAGTTAACAGATGCCTGAGCCCAGGACAGCAGGCTATCCTGGATCAGAAGTGATGCCAAATCCCCTTTTGAGGAGAAGCAGAGTGAAACGTGATCTGAAATATCTGTTTTTATTAAAATTTATATTATCATTAGTTAATGGGAATAGATTGAGAAAAAGCAAATGTTTGAGAAAGCTTAAAAAGTGGGATGCTGATTGTAATTCTTGCTAATGTTCATAAGAGGCACATCATTTGAAATGTTGAAGTTAAATCACATCTACATTTTCAAAATCATAATTATTATGATAAATATAGAGACAGTGGAAAATGGCATGAGATAGAGGAAGGGGATGACATTGGTGATGAGACGTATTTTCTACATATAAGGCAGGTCTAACTCTATGATTGGCAAAAGAAATGTTTTTGATTCTGGCAGACTGAGGGGTGTGGTAGGGCAGGGGCGTAGGGGTATGAGGAGAGGGCAGAAAGAAATTTAGTCTTAGAATAGCTGAGAACCTGATAATTAAGTTTCAAAACCATTTTGCAATAGTCCTAGGCAGAAAAATCTCATTTTCACCTTCTTAAAGGCATTTCCTTAGGGGTCACCGAGCTCCTATACCTGAGTCCATAACTAGTTGTGCTAATTAGGTAGTTATTTTTGGTTAGTTGACTGGTTATGTGTTTATACTATGATCACAGCATTGGGTATAAGACTGGAGGAATTTTTTCAAGAGAAAAGAAAGAAAGAACTCATTCTCTCATTAAATCGTACTGTGTGCTACTGTATATCTGAGTAACAGAAGTCAAGCTTTGGTTCCTAAATCTGACTTAATGTATTAGTCAGAATTCTCCAGAGAAATAGAACCAGCAGGATATAGAATATGTATGTGTGAGCAAGTATGTGTGTGTAAAAATATTATGAGACTTATAGGAAAAATAGGAATCATTATTATTATAATTCCTATAATAATATTATAGGAATAATAGGAATCATTATTATAATTCCTATAATAATATTATAGAAATTGGCTCATGTGACATGGGGCTTGGCAAGTCTGAATTCCATAGGCAGGTTATTGTTTGGGAACCCCAATAAAGGTTTTGTCAAATTCCCCAGAACATGCTGGCTGGCTGAACTAGAGAAAGAAACTCTTCCTTCTGATTGCTAAAATCAGTTCTCCCTTTAAGGTCTAAAGCTGATTGGATGAGACTTCTCTTATTGCTGAAGACAATCTCTTTTGTTGGTTGTAGATGTAATCAGCCATAGATGCAATCAACTGACTAATGATTTAAATCCACGAAATACCCTCACAGCAACAATCAGACCTGTGCTTGCTTGACCAAACAAAAGGATGCCATAACCTGGCCAAGTTGACACATGAACTCAACCATCATGAACTTAAGTATCAGAATCATCCACTGAATCAGAAGGGAAAAAAATGTACCTCACCCCAGTCCAATTAAGTTTTGGTTATCAGCCAGGTTTTGGAAGCTGTGGCTTAAGAAGTAGCTTAAGACAGAGCGTTTTCTCTGATATTGCTTAAAACAGGGCTTCTTAAATTTCATGAACTTATGAATCCCCTGGGAATCTTGTTAAAATGCTGATTCTGATTTAGTGGGTCTGAAGGGGGCCCAAGATTCTGCATTTCTAACAAGCTTCCTGTTGCGGAGGCCACATTTGCAATAGCAAGGTCCACACACAATTCCAGGTGGGGTGGGGGTAGGGAGACAGTTGGGTGGGGCCTTGTTAAAAAAATAAAGATTCTGGGAATGTGGCTAGAGATTCTGATTCAGCAGTGGGGCTGGATGTGGGAATCATTTCAGGTAATTCCTTCATCAAGCAAATTTGGGATATATCAGCCTAAGGGAAAAATATCTGAGTGCCATATAATATGATAATAGTATAATTAATTTATTCAGATAGTATTTACCGAACACCTACTATGTGCCAGCACCGTTTCAGGCTCTGGGGCTACAGTGATGAATCAAAACAGGAATTCTCACTCTCATGACAGTAAAGGCAAATTTTAGCAGTATAAGGCTAGAAGAAACTTGAGCAGGTTATTAAATCCATCTCCTTGGAAATCTTCTAAAATCAAACATAATGAGAAGAGGTGACCTAGGAAAACTTTACTAAGGGAAGATACGTCCCTTCCTTCCTTCCTTCCTTTCTTTCTTCCTGTATTAGTTAGGGTTCTCCTTGGAAACAGAATTAATGAGAGATGTCTCTTCTTATCAAATTGTAAAAGTGACTCATGCAACTGCGGGAGCGCACGAGTCCAAATTCTGCAGAGCCGTCAACAAGCTGTCAATTCCAAGGAAGACGTCCGACGAACTCCTTGGGAAACGAACCGACAACTTTCACGAACTCCTCAGGAAATGAACCGGCAACTTTGAAGAACTCCTCAGGAAACGAACCGACAACTTTGACGAACTCCTCAGGAAACGAACTGGCAACTTCGACGAGCTCCCCAGGAAAAGCTTCACTGAGCAGCTGAAGAAGAAGTGAAGGTTCTCTAACCGTCCGGCTTATAAGCCTCCAACTGATCACCCGGACCAAATCCAGCCAATTGCATTCTCTCACTGTGGAAGCACACCCCTTGAGTCATCAGTCAGCTGCAGTCAATTGACTGATGATCCGACAAACCAACCAGCCTCAAATAGCCTCACAGGAATCGTCAGGCCAGTGCCCGCTTGACCAGACAGCTAGGCCACCTAGCCAAGTTGACACATGAACCCAACCATCACAGTCCACCCCTTGTCAACTTGGCAGTCGTACACATCACCTAAAACCATATCTTCAAAATGAACGTTACAGCTTATGCCATATGATAAGGGGATAAGACAGAGAAGAAAGCAAAAATATTTTCTTCACAGACAAATACAAACATAATCATCACAAAACGAGGAGGAAATATTCATATCATCATAGTCCTCGTTTCTGTAACTGGTCACGTGGCCGTAGTTCATATTTATCATGACCTTCTTCCACTACCCATTCCATGTTCCCTTTACCCTCAGCAAGCACTTCAGCTGGCCGTGGTTCTTTGCCTGGTGGGGTGACCCAAACCTTCATTCCTGAAGTTTCTTGGCCATTGGTAGTCCTGCCTGGATTGGGTTGTTGCAGTTTTCCATTGACTTGAATCACGGAGCATGGTAGTACTAAGAGACGCCCCAGGGGATCTCCTGTATGCCAGGAAAACTCTTCTTTACTTCCATTGTGTAGTTGCAGTGCTATTTCCCCTTGATAGTCAGGATCAATCACCCCAGCCAATACAGTAATCCCCTTACTTGCCTGTTGATTCAGAGGCATAAGAAGCCCAAAGTGGCCAGGTGGCAGCCTTAACTTCCAGTTCAATGGGATTATTGTTGTGTTTCCTGGTGGAAGCACTCCTCCTTTTGGAACCAAGACTTGTAGACCAGCAGAGCTTAAACTTGCAGGGACAGGAAGCAAAAATTTCCCTAGTGGATCACTAGGAGTGATAGTGAGTGGTGCTACTCCTGTTTCCACCCCTTGATTCCTGGACCCATGAATCCTGGCTATGGGAGAAACAGCACCATAGAGTGGACACTGATTCAGAGCATACACAGCCTCCTGGAGAACACTGCCCCAGCCCTGCAAGGTATTGCCACCTAGTTGGCGCCGTAATTGAGTCTTCAATAGGCCATTCCACCGTTCTATCAACCCAGCTGCTTCTGGATGATGGGGAACATGGTAAGACCACAGAATTCCATGAGCATGTGCCCATCCCCTCACTTCATTTACTGTGAAGTGGGTTTCTTGGTCCGAAGCAATGCTGTGTGGAATACCATGATGGTGGATGAGGCATTCTGTAAATCCACGTATTGTAGTTTTGGCAGAAGCATGTCGTGCAGGGAAGGCAAACCCATATCCGGAGTATGTGTCTATTCCAGTAAGAACAAATCACTGCCCTTTCCATGATGGAAGTGGTCCGATGTAATCAACCTGCCACCAGGTAGCAGGCTGATCATCCCGAGAAATGGTGCCATATCGGGGACTGAGTGTGGGTCTCTGCTGCTGGCAAATTGGACACTCAGCAGTGGCTGTGGCCAGGTCAGCCTTGGTGAGTGGAAGTCCATGTTGCTGAGCCCATGCATAACCTCCATCCCTACCACCATGACCACTTTGTTCATGAGCCCATTGGGCAATGACAGGAGTTGCTGGGGAAAGAGGCTGATTGGTATCCACCAAACGGGTCATTTTATCCACTTGGTTATTAAAACCTTCTTCTGCTGAAGTCACCCTCTGGTGAGCATTCACATGGGACACAAATATCTTCATGTTGTTTGCCCACTCAGAAAGGTCTATCCACATACCCCTTCCCCAGACTTCTTTGTCACCAATCTTCCAATCATGTTCCTTCCAAGTCCCTGACCATCCAGCCAAACCATTAGTAACAGCCCAGGAATCAGTATACAGACGCACCTCTGGCCAGTTCTCCTTCCAAGCAAAGTGAACAACCAGGTGCACTGCTCGAAGTTCTTCCCACTGGGAGGATTTCCCTTCACCACTGTCCTTCAGGGATATCCCAGAAAGGGGCTGCAGTGCTGCAGCTGTCCACTTTTGGGTGGTACCTGCATATCGTGCAGAACCATCTGTAAACCAGGCCTGAGTCTTCTCTTCCTCAGTCAACTGACTGTAAGGAACTCCCCAAGATGCCATAGCTGTGGGCTGGGCAAGAGAAGGTAAGGTGGAAGGAGTGGGGGCCATGGGCATTTGGGCCACTTCCTCATGTAACTTACTTGTACCTTCAGGACCTGCTCGAGCTCTATCTCGTATATACCATTTCCATTTTATGATGGAGTGCTGCTATTCACGCCCAGCTTTATGGCTTGGTGGATCAGATAACACCCAGCTCATAATAAGTAATTCAGGTCTCATGGTAACTTGGTGGCCCATGGTTAAGCGTTCTGTCTCTACTAAGGCCCAGTAGCAGGCCAACAGTTGTTTCTCAAATGGAGAGTAGTTATCTGCAGAAGATGGTAAAGCTTTACTCCAAAATCCTAAGGACCTGTGTTGTGATTCTCCTATAGGAGCCTGCCAAAGGCTCCAAACAGCATCTCTATTTGCCACTGACACTTCCAGCACCATTGGGTGAGCTGGATCATATGGTCCAAGCGGCAGAGCAGCTTGCACAGCAGCCTGGATCTGTTGCAGAGCCTCATCTTGCTCTGGTCCCCACTCAAAACTAGAAGCTTTTCTAGTCACTCGGTAAATGGGCCGGAGTAGCACACCTAAATGAGGAATATGTTGTCTCCAAAACCCAAAGAGGCCAACTAAACGTTGTGCCTCTTTTTTGGTTGTAGGAGGGGCCAGATGCAGCAGCTTATCCTTCACCTTAGAAGGAATATCTCGACAGGCCCCACACCACTGAACACCTAGAAATTTTACTGAGGTGGAAGGGCCTTGTATTTTTGTTGGATTTATCTCCCAACCTCTGCCACGCAAATACCTTACCAACAAATCTAGAGTAGTTGCTACTTCTTGCTCACTAGGTCCAATCAACATGATATCATCAATATAATGGACCAGTGTGATGTCTTGTGGGAGGGAGAAATGATCAAGATCCTTGCAGACAATATTATGACATAGGGCTGGAGAGTTGATATAACCCTGAGGTAGCACGGTGAATGTAAACTGCTGGCCTTGCCAGCTAAATGCAAACTGTTTCTGGTGGTCCTTGCTGTTCTAGTTTGCTAATGCTGGAGAATGCAAAACACCAGAGATGGATAGGCTTTTATAAAATGGGGGTTTATTTCACTACACAGTTACAGTCTTAAGGCCACAAAGCGTCCAAGGTAACACCTCAGCAATCGGGTACCTTCACCGGAGGATGGCCAATTGCATCCGGAAAACCTCTGCTAGCTAGGAAGGCAGCTGGCGTCTGCTCCAAAGCTCCGGCCTCAAAACGGCTTTCTCCCAGGACGTTCCTCTCTAGCAAGCTTGCTCCTCTTCAAAACATCACTCCCAGCTGCACTCTCTTTTCTCTTTGAGTCAGCTCATTTATATAGCTCCACCGATCAAGGCCCACCCCGAATGGGTGGGGCCGTGCCTCCATGGGAACATCTCATCAAAATTATCTCCCACAGCTGGGTGGGGCACATTCCAAGCAAATCCAACCAGCACCAAAACTTCTGCCCCACACAAGACCACAAAGATAATGGCATTTGGGGAACACAGTACACTCAAACCGGCACATTCCACCCCCTGGACCCCAAAATGACATTATCTTTCCAAATACAAAATACATTCATTCCATCACAATACCACAAAAACTCAAATCATTTCAGTAACAAAAGTTAAGTACAAAATCCCATCAAAATCAATTTAGGCGTGGTGGGTCCTAAGGCACAATTCTCCTTTAGCCTTGGATCTGTGGACTTAGAACAAGTTATATGCTTCCAATATACAAAGGAGGGACATTCATAGGATAAACATTTCCATTGCCATAAGGAGAAACAGTAAGGAAAACAGGGTTAACAGGAGCAAAACAGTTCCTAAAACCCGCAGGACAAACTCCATTAGATTTCAAAGTCTGAGAGTCACTAACAAAACAAGGTTGCATCCTTGGGGCTTGAGAGAGTGGGAGCCTAACCCTTCCCAAGGGCCTTTTTGGCAGCTGTTTCTTCTCCAAATGCTTGGGTGAGTGCTCCAACATTTCCACACATTGGGGAGACCACCTTCTCGGCTCCACCCTCCTAAAACCTCGGGGCAGCTCCCGGATTCCCTTCCATCTCCGGGGCACACGCTCAACCCCTTCAGAACAGTGTGGTGGCAGCCAGGCTCTCCTCAATTCCTTGGAAATGTGCTCCACCCTCTCTGGGACCTGAGGTGGCAAAACTCTTCCAGAGCATCGAGGCGGAAAGCCCGCCCTCGACCTCCAGGGCAAACTCACCCTTTCCATGTATGTGGGCTGCTCCGCTCTCCCAGCCCGAGACCTCCTGACTCCAGACCTCAACCTCCATGGCTCTGTCTTTGAAGAGATTTTTCCTTTAATTTTTTCCTTGTCTGTCTCCTCCAGTCCAGACCGGCAATGGCTCTGTCTATAAAGATCTCGCAAAAATTCTGTTGGCTTTGCATGAAGCATGCAGGGGTCAAAGCCATCAGACAATAGGACTTTCCACAAATCCTTTCTGCTTAACTCCTTTTCCAATCTTGGCTTGTACTGAAATGGCGGCTGGGTTCCATGTTTGGTTACATCCTCATGTTGGGCTGTAGCTTCTGGGATTCCACCCCCTGGAAGCCTGTAATTTTCCAAGCCATCAACTTCTGGTTTCTTTGAACGCAAGAGTTCAGTTCTAAGTTTATCTCTCTCTGCTCGCGTTTTACTATAAGCTGCAAGGAGAAGCCAGGATATGTCCTCCACACGTAGTCTGGAGATCTCCTCAGCTAAGTATTCCAGGTTGTTGCCTCCAGATTCTTCCTTCCATCTGACACCAGGACTCAATTTTGCCAAATTTTGTGCCACTTTAAAACAAGGATCACCTTTCTTCCAGTTTGCAACAACACATTCATCATTTCTGCTCAAGTCCTCATCAGAAGTATCTTTAGAGTCCATATTTCCACAAACAGTCTCTTTAAAGCAGTTTTGGCCTTTTCTATCAAGCTCCTCACAACTCTTCCAGAAACTCCCCATTATCCATTTAAAAAACCGTTCCAACATGTTTGGTATTTGCAAACTCGGCAGCAAAAGCACCCCACTCCTGGTACCAAAATCTGTTCTAGTTTGCTAATGCTGGAGAATGCAAAACACCAGAGATGGATAGGCTTTTATAAAATGGGGGTTTATTTCACTACACAGTTACAGACTTAAGGCCACAAATCGTCCAAGGTAACACCTCAGCAATCGGGTACCTTCACCGGAGGATGGCCAATGGCATCCAGAAAACCTCTGCTAGCTAGGAAGGCAGCTGGCGTCTGCTCCAAAGCTCCGGCCTCAAAACGGCTTTCTCCCAGGACGTTCCTCTCTAGCAAGCTTGCTCCTCTTCAAAACATCACTCCCAGCTGCACTCTCTTTTCTCTTTGAGTCAGCTCATTTATATAGCTCCACAGATCAAGGCCCACCCCGAATGGGTGGGGCCATGCCTCCATGGGAACATCTCATCAAAATTATCTCCCACAGCTGGGTGGGGCACATTCCAAGCAAATCCAACCAGCACCAAAACTTCTGCCCCACACAAGACCACAAAGATAATGGCATTTGGGGGACACAGTACACTCAAACCGGCACACTTCCTTTCTTCCTTTCTTTCTCTCTCTCTCTCTCTGTCTCTGTCTCTCTCTCTCCCTTCCTCCCTCCCTCCCTCCCTCCCTCTCTCTCTCTCCCTCTCTCCTCCTCCCCCCTTTCCTTCTCTCTTTCTTTCTAGATCAGAGGAAAAGTTTATTGCAATCCATTTAAATAAAGTCCTTCCTTGAGTCGAGAAGATGGATTTAATAACCTGCTCAAGTCTCTCCTAGCCATATACTGCTAAAATTTGCTCAGTGCCCATTTATCCTGAACCAATACTTCATATAAAAATTTCAAGCCTTTAGAGTTATACTCACATCAAAAAACCTATATATCTTGTGCATAGTCTTACTTGGTATTTGATATAATAACTTTTAGTTACAGAACTATCATTATCAATTCTAAGCAAAAAACTTGTGAAGGTCTCCTGCCTTTTTCTTCTTCTGTAGCTGGCTGAGCAGCTTACATTGTTGCCTTTCTCCTTGGGCAGGGCACACATATTCTAATTCCTGCTCATCCCTGCAATGTTTCCCACATCATCCATATTTATTAGGCCTCTAGGAAAATAGTATAATTTTCATCTTCATGCAGGCAGTGTGGAGTAGTGGAAAGCAAATAAGAATTACAGACTAGACAACTGTACAAACACCAGCTAACCCAAAGTCTCTATATATAAAGTTGATGTCTTTCACAGATTGGTTTTATGAATTAAATAAAATGACATAAAGCCTAAAATAATTCCTGGTGTATAGTAGGCATTTAATTAATGTTAATTTTTCTGATATAGCCTCCTTCCCTTTTTCCATGATAATGTCATTTCCCTGTTAACTTCTGGGAAAATAATCTTTATCCTTTCCTATTTGTGTATCAGAGGTGTTTTTAGGAAAGCCAATTTTAAAATCTTAGCCCAAACCTTTCATCTAATATAAACTAGTTGCTAACTTCTTGATTTTTAGAAATTTCTAAGTTGTCAGCCATCCCCATCTTAGAACACTGCTTACACATTAGCAGAATTTCTTCTAATTTTTCACTTAACATTTCAGCCAAACAGGGAGCAGCAGCAAAAGCAGATTCCAGGGACACAAATAGACATTTGCGCACCGATGTTTATAGCAGCATTATTCATGATTGCCGGTAAATGGAAACAGCCTAAATGTCCATCAACTAATGAATGGATAAACAAACTGTGCTATGTATGTACATTGGATTATTATGCAGCTGTAACAAGGAATGAAGTCATGATGCATACAACAATGTGGATGAAACTTGAGAACATTATGGTAAGAGAAATAAGCCAGAAACAAAAGGACAAATACTGTATGGTCTCACTAATGTGAACTAACTATAATGAGCAAACTTTGAGAGTTAAATTCGAGAGCATAGGTCTTCAGGAGATAGAATGAGGGTAGAGATTGGGCAATTGATGCTTAAGGAGTACAGAATGTTTAATAAGGTTGATTGTAAATGTCTACAAATGGATAGCACAGTACTGTGTGATGGATGCACAATACTGTAAGTGTAAGTAATAAGGCTGAGTGTGAGTATGGTTGAAAGAGGAAGGCTAGGGTCATGTGTGTCATCAGAAGGAAAACTAAAGGATAAAAACTGGGACTATATAACTTAGCAAAACCTAGAGTGGATGATGATGGTGGTTAATTGTTCTTACATGAACTAGAACAAATAAACGTCACTATTACAAGGTGTTAATAATAGGTGGTATAGGGGAAAAGTACAGTTAATGCAAATTAGGTTCTATAGTTATCAGTAACATTGTAATATTCTTTGATTAATTGTAACAAAGGCAGTATACAAAAGGTAAATGTTAGTAACGGGAATATAAGAGATATAGGATTTTTTTTCCATAAAAAAAATTGATTGTGGTGGCAAATGCGTAACTATGTGATTATACCAGGAGCAATTGATTTTACTCTAGGATAGATTGTATGGTGTGTGAATAAAACTGTTTAAAAACAGAAAAAGCAGATTTCAACAATCTCAACGTATTTACGCCTATTCACGCTGTTCATGATCCAAAGTTCCATTCATCTCTTAGGATCCATCAGGTGGAGAGATCACTGCTGATTGACTGGGAATAGGAATTCTTCTGAATCTGCTGTGAAACTGGCTGGGCCTTGAAAGGTTAGTATGATTTTGCTAGGTGGAGTTAATAAGGAAGAGCACACAGGTTCGTGCTAGAATGTTTAGAAAATTTAAAAAGCCTGGCCCTCCTAGAGCAAGGCTTCATTGACTATTGTTATTATGTTTTCTTCCATAAGGGGCTCTAAATAAATCTTTGCTAATAATTGGCATATAGACAACAAAACCTGTTTATAGTTTAAAACCAAAGAACACCAGGCAGCAGGGTGGTAATGAGAATGAGAAAAGCACAGCAGTGATTAGGAAGAACGTACACTGCCAGCAGAAATACCTCTTCAACCTCTGCTAAAATGCTTCTACCATAAAAGTTGGAGTTTAGTTTAGAAAATGATTTCTGTTGTAGATTCTGGTTTAGTGGCTCATAAAAGCTTCTCCTTGGAGATTAGTATCACCGTGATGTATTCAGCTTTCAAGTGCTTTTTTGTTTTTATTTCTGGTCGAGAATCAGGGTGATTATATTTAAGTTGCGTGAAGGTGAGAAATGTTCTTCAAATTTCATAATCATTAATACATATGCCTCTCACTGTGAATGTTTCTGTTATATGAATATCCTAATTTACTGAAAAAAATACATCAAGTGAACATCTGTAAGTCTTTTCAAACAGTTCAACAGCATTTCTTATATTATTAGCATTCCCACTGTGATTACAGTGATTCACTTACATTTGCTAGCATGTCCACACAGCCATCAGATGAGTTCAAACGTTTATTTGATAGTGGAAAAGTTGTCCATCTACTTTAGGAAGATGGCCTTGTGTAGTGGAAAGAACACAGGAGACCTGATTTCTAGGCTCAGATCCTCCACTGAGTAAAGTCATCTTGAGGAAGGCCCTAAATGTGTTGGGGCTTCTGTTTTCTCATATGTTGAATTAGAGAGTTGGACCAAATCAAATTTAAGAATCCTTTAGTTCTAAAAGTATGTAGACAGAAGTAATACAATGTTTAAGAGCTCCAAGCGGGAAGAGAGGATCATGAAATGCTTCCTAGAGAAGGTGGAATTGGAGATGAACATTGGAGGATACACACTCAAAAACAGGCATGTTGGGTTTGTGTTTTGGTGGGAACAATCCAATCCATTATAAATCTATAGGTGGGAAATGGGGGGAAACATGGACCCTTTAGAGGAATGACAGAGAGTTGAGTTTGGCTTGAACCAGAGGAATATGTAGAGAAAATGTTTGGACATGCAGGTTGGGAATGTAAAGCTTATTAATCCAACAAATATTTACTGAGCACTTACTGTGTGCCAGAAACTATGCCCAGGCACAGGATACAGTGGTGAGCAAGATAAACGGCATCTCTTTCAGGAAGCTCACAGTCTATTGAGGAAGAAATGCTATTTAAGAAATGTGGTAACAGCTATGATGGGGGAGCATACAGCAAGAATGATTAAGTCTGGAGGTGGGACAATCCTAGAAGTAGTTATGTTTAGGCTGAAATCTAAAGATTGAATAGATGTCAGCCAGGCAGTAATTAGGGGAAGACTGTTCCAAGCAGTCAAGTATCTGCTTCCCTAACTCCCTGTATCTAAGTACCGTTAACCAAATTATGCACCCTTTTCCAGTAGACAATGAAAATGGGTCACTGGCATGCCAAGCACTTGAAGTTGGCATGTTGAAGTGGATTTACCATGCTAGCCTAGGAGCTATTATGCCAGGTATAGTGGGGCATCTCTTCATTTTTAAACATGAAGAATATACTTATAATATGGTTTAAAGGTCTAGGAAACCATATTTGTGAAAGTCAACAAATAGGTTAATCATTCATTCACGCTTAGCCAAATTTTAATAAAGTTAGTTAATTATTAAAAGTAGTAGATGGAACTCATGTTGTAAAACCATTTTGGATTATATTTTCAATGCTTGATGAGAGCCCAGAAGTGGAAGGTTATAAACTTTAAGTTGTGAGTTTCAGTTCTACTCTCTCTCTCTCTCTCCTACCATGGGCACCCTTGCCTGTTTAATATTCTTGTCTAACATTGTTCAATGCAGACTTTTCTTTGATAGCAGCTAAAAGAAATGGTAGTAATTTCTAATAATTACTAGAAAAGCTAGTAATGTGAGGCTGTAATGTTGATTGAATGCTCACATGGATTTTCAAGTCATCCAGGATGACTCTAGGAATAGGGGTAGAGTAAAAACTTTCAAGCTGTGTGTCAACATTTTCAAAGAATCCTGGAAATGTTCTTCTAGCTAGGGACCAAAAGGGCAGTAAGTAAATTGCAGCAACAAGGAGGATATAAGAATCAGATATCATAACCAGCTAAGAGCTCCTATGGGAAGACGAAGGAGCAGCTGTTTACAAGTGAGAGTGGAGAGCTTGAGGATGTAGGCACCTGCTTCCAGCATGGTGATGTGTAGAGAAAGAGAGGAGGGCAGAAGTAGGGTCCTTGAAGAAGAGTTCGATTTCACTTAAGGGAAGAACTTGGTGCAAGTATGGGAGGAAGGATTTGAGGGTGAAGGTGAGCACAATTGAAAGAAATGGAAAGAAATGACTATGGGCTCAAAAGAACAAAGATGGGTTTGGAGAACCCTAGAACTAGGATGAGAATCCAGAAATAGGAAAGGGACTGAAATGACTTGGACTTGTGACAGAGGTGAATGGTGGTGGGGATGAGGATCTTGGTATTAATTAGCTGACTTAAAAAGTCTCCCTAGAAGTTAGATGTAAAGATGTTTCCCTGTTAATGCAGACTCAGTTAGGTCTGAGCCAGACAACAATCCCTGTCCTTTGATAGGCTTCTTGCCTTAAAAAATTAGTTATGAGGGGCGGGGCTCTAGGGGAATGTGCCAAAGCCACTGAGATGGCTCTGAGAGATTCCTCTGTGAATCTGTATTCAGCTATCAAGTGGCATCACACTTAAATAGATGAAGCATGATCAGCAAGTTGCCGGGATGGAAAAACCAGCTGGGTTGGTCGAAGAATTGGAGGTATATAAGTGACGATTTAAACCCATCAGCTGCTGGGGTTCATACCCTCTTCAGGTTGAAGTTGCCTTGATGGCCACCTCTGAAGCACAGCAAGTGCAGAACCAGTGAGGCACTTTCCTTACAGCTTCCATGGTCATCAAGAGATTCATAGCTACACTACTGAATTGTTTATTCACCTCTATACTTGGCTTCTCTGTATCTCTCCGCAAGCAACAAATACTTAAATGTGTGATCTTGCAGGGGTAACTTTTGTTTGTTTTTGAAAGTATTGGGAATAAGATTAAGAATCAGTTACAGAGAAGCCAGAGTTTTTGGGTTTATGTGGTATTTACAAAACTACACAAGCAGGTAGGACAGATGCCAGAATTGACCAACTGAATGGCTTTCCTGTCATTCATTCAGTGCCTGGAATCCTCACCAGTCAAAGTCCAATGTCAAGTTCTGTAGTTATAAAATATAGCATTTATGACCTAAAACAGTTCTTTTTGCAGTTGGATATGATTTCAACTCAGAACCTGTCTAGGTGAAGAATTTTTAAATGTTCTTTTTTTTTTTTCTTTCTATTTTCAAACATCTAGTTCCCCAGATTCTAACTCTCTCTAACCTCTTCTAGGCATGCCAAGTGCTGGCAAAATTAATTGCTTTTTGAATGTTGAAGCACTGTAAAAATAAAGCAGCCAACAAAACCCCTTTAAACACAGAAATCCTGAGTTCATGTCATCAGTGGACTCAAGCAATTCTGCAGCAAATAAATCCTTTGAAAAAGCTCCAAAAATAAATAAAATAAAATAATATAATGTAATATAAAATAAAAATTAGTTACTTTATTTGGAAAGGGGTTGGGGGCATGGTTGGGCAGGAGTCCCAGTGACTCACTCAGCTTTTGTGGACACACAGATGGGTTTGTGGAAAGAAGAGAGGCATCTTATGTAAGAAATACTAGGTAGGCATTAACTGGATAGTTGGAGTTAACCAGTTAATCTGCCTTAGAATTCAGGGTCTGCCTCCATTCTCAACACAGAGCTGAAGTGGACACCAAATTAACCAGTCAGCAGTGAAAGGCGGCTTGGGAGGAGTGTGGAAAGGGAAGATAAATTGTCCTGCAGCCCTTTGCTCACACTGGCCGGTTCAGCTCTTTTAGCAATGTTTAGTTGAATGGTGCGCACTCAAAATTCGTGACCACCCAGAACCTCAGAATGTGACATTATTTGGAAATAGGGTCTTTGCAGATGTAATTAGAGATCTCAAAATGAAATCATTCTGGATTCAGAATGGTCCCTAAATCCAGTCATGGGTGTCTTTATAAGAAGAGAGAGGACAGAGATAGATCCACAGAGAAGGCAGCCATGTGAAGCTGAGGCAGAGACTGGAGTTATGCTGTCCCAGTCAAGCTGGGAGAGGCAAGGGCGGATCCTCCCCTTAGAGCCTTTAGAGACAGCATGGCCTGCAGACACCTCGATTGTGGACTCCTAGCCTCCAAAACCGGGAGAGAATAAATTTCTGTTGTTTTAAGCCATGCAGCTTGCAGCCCTTTATTACAGCACCCCTAGCAAACTAATGTACAATGGAAAGCCTTACACACAGGAAAGAGACCCGTGTTAGTTTGGGCAAGAGTCCCTAAAACATTTGCAAGGCTAGGTAGACCTTTGATCACATGGCTGGGTGTGATTAAGTCAAGAGAAGCATGAGCTGATAAAATCTTGGAGACCAACACTTTGGAAACTTAAGCCATTTGGCTTTAAAGATTCTTTACGCAGAATATGAATGTCAGCAAATGTACTATACCTACTAAAGAGGAACAGTCATCCCCTCCTTTGAGAAGTGAAGCTTAAATCCACTGCCTGAGGTTGAGACATTTTACCTGCTGCTCGAGTCTGCTTTGATCAGCAATCTGAGGAGACGGGTAGTAAAGATGTGATCCACAGCCTGAATCAGAGGAAGAAACAATGCATCACGCTTTTCAACATATATATCAGCAGGGCCAGGAAGACATGTATCCTAGACACTTTCTTAGTGATTGGTTTTCCACTCAGTATGGAATCTTTCAGGATACAGCAAAACAAACATCTAATCTGAATTCAAGAAAAAAGTAGAGGGGAGAACCTGGAGAAAACTTAGATCACAATTGACCTTTTAAACCTAATAAAAGATGAATGTGCTATATAAAGCCTAAAAAATAATGATGCAAATAGCAACCAAATATTACCCTCTAAAGGACAATGGCATCATGACATTAACAATACACATATCAGGCTGGGAACATAGGTCAGGTTTACTTCATGGGGAGCGAATTTTTTCTTGGCTTTCCTAATGCAAGAAGATGAGTTTCTAATTTCTTTTCTCAATGGTAGCTTTTATTCCTGAATTATTTAGCTATTTAAAGTGATCTATTAAGGTACCCAGAATTACTTAACAGTACTTTAAGTAACAAGGAAGGTGAAGAAAATGTGATTGCAAATCTCCAATATTTGATACCAGAATGAAGTTCTTTTTTCTTATATATGTGTGTGTGTCTGTCTGTAGCTTTTTATGTCAATTTAAATTACAGCTGCATGAAGCTTATTTTTCCAAACAAGAATAAAATATATGTAGTACACGCACACATAATTTTTAAGTGGTACCTGAAAGAGGAAGGACTCAAGGAAAACCATTTAAGGGAGATGTCCTCATTTCCCTGTACCCCTCATGCAAATAGGTGATATCCCCTCCTGCCCTACCTTTAATTTGGGCTCTCGCAAGAACAAACCAGAGAATCTTAGGATGGATGTCTGCCTTCAAAAGTTTCAATTTTATCTAAAAATCCATGATAGTGAAAATTCTGACCTGTTTTCAAGTATTTCCATGGACAGAGTTAAGTATATTTTCTCTTATGTAGAAATTCATACTTACATTAATTTATATACTTCTTTACCCTTAGTCATTTAAATTCAATCCTTCGAGATACAATTAAAGTCCATTTCTTCCACTGTAAATGTTTCCTTCCTAGGCTATGTATGTATCTTTTGGTTATTTCTTTTTAAACAATAATGTGAATAAAAAATCGAATTGAAAACTCAGCAACCATGGAATATTATTGTGTAAACCTGAGTCCATCTGTGATGCATTTCTCAGTCTCCCCTTTTCCAGTGTCAGTTAACTTAGGAAAAAATAAGAAAAATCAATTCCAGTTTCTATCAACTCTCAGCAAGCAGTTATTATTTAATACATAAATGTTGGCATGTTAAGATCTATTGAAGTTAGCATTTTGACTACACAAATTCAAATGTAGTTGATTCTTGTTGAACATTTTGCTCGCAGATATAACGCTTTATATAATACATTTTACTTTTCCTACTGTGTCTTGTAGCGCTATTCATTTGGAAGTCTTTGGGGATCTCAGACATCATCTGTTCCAGGCCCCAAATCTAAGGTATGTATCAAGGTTCATTTGCTTTTTGGAGCAAACAATTATTTTATAAACTCTGGTTTTTATCCAAGAATATTTTCTCCATGAGCCAGTAATCATGAAATTCTTTTTCTCCAATAAAAATCCTTTAGTAATATATCATGAGTTTCAGAACAGTTTATTACTAGAGAAGGAGGTCATTTGAATCCAGTAAAGCACCATCCTCATTTAACCTCTTCTCTGAAGAGATGAGCCTGGCTATTATAAAATGTCTTTCCAAGTATGTCCTTAAAACTATCAGACATATTATCAGCAAAGGACTTAGAACTTGATAAGGGCTTTGTATTCAGAAGGTTTGAATTCCTGCTCTTTAATTTGCTAAGTGTCTGATCTTTAGAAAATTAACCCTTTAGTTTCCTTATCTGAGAAATGAGGGAATATTGGGCACCTAATGGTGCTTGTGAAGAATAAATTCCATAATGTGTATAAAACACCCAGCCCAATGTTAGCAGCACCGTGAGCACTGAGCTTTCTTGTTTACTTTTTTTTTTAAGTTTCATTTATAAAAATAGCCCATGCAGTTGAGAACTTTTGCAATGAAGAATAAGGTAGGAAAGGTTACTCTTTGACTTTATGAAAAATCCAAAGGCTAGCATATTTATAAAATTATGTTTTTTATTTAGCATACAGTAATGTATTTTTGTTTAATTCATTTCAAAGTGGTTTCTCATAAGTCAAATGATGTCCAATTCCAATTCATAATATACATGTTACAACATTTAAGATTCCCTCAATTCAGAATATTGAAATAATCACCCGTGACCAAGTTTACACAAATTGCAAATAGATTGATGTTCAAACAATTCATGAAGTTTTGTAGAACAAATGGAAGTATTGGCATTTACTTTAATATGCATTATTCCTGTGATAATGTATGTTTCCTTGAACCACTTGGATTCAAGAGATCAGGAAGAAAACTGTACACCTATCATGTCAGAATGCACATGGTGAGTCCTCCAAAGTTTTCCCACAACCCCACACCGATCTTTCTTGCTGAGCTATCTGGGATCTCTACTAGAAAATACTGAAGGTCAAAACCAAAAGAGCAGAATCTGTAATCAAATCCAAAGGGTAAGATGCAAAGCAAAAGCAGAGACAAGTCTAGTTATACAGGAAACTGAGCTCCCAGGAAAGTGGCAATGAGTGAAGTCAGTTTTGAATCTAGCAAGTTAAAGACATTTGCCACAAGCAGACTGGAAGGCACCTAGCTTTTGTACTCTCCTTTTTTTATTAAAATGATTTTTTATTGGACATTAATTATTTGGTGTGTAGGCATGCTGATCTACTTTAAAAGTGGATATTAAAGAATTTGAGTTTTATTTTGTGACAATTGGAATGCACACACAAGGTTTTGAGCAGGAGAACCACAGATGATAATTTCAGAAATATTCATTGGGCAGTAAGGTATAGGCTGAATTTAAGTCAGAGGGATCATCTAGAAGCAATGATTCAAGAGAGAAGGTGTGAAAGCCTGACTTTGGGAAATGGGCATGGAAATGGAAAAGAAGGAAATTAATCTTGGAGGTAGAATTGACATGGATTGGCAACTGTTTGGATTTGAGGGATTTCTGATCAATCCACTTTATTCTTCATTATTTGTAAAGACACATTCAACAATTGTGAAATATGCTACTGGACACTTTTTGTCTTTTACAAGTTTGGCTGACAGCTTTCCTTCCTGTTTTGGGCCAAAAGTCAAGATTCTAAATTGTATGCTATTGAGCTCCTTTCCCTTGCCACCATGTTTATGGTTTTGTGACTCTTGTGTCATCATTGGGGTGCCTGAAAATGAGGGAGAGTTTTCCATTCAACTTTTTTAATATTCCTTTTATTTGCCTTGTGCTTATAATGGGCTCTCATTCCCCACCCTTACAGCCATGCAGCTTCTTTACTGATGTCAGCAGTGACGCTCCAATACTCCAAGGCACTTTGCTGATTCTGATGTGGTGAGCTAAACGGTCTTAGTTTTACTTCCCCATCATTGCCATCTTCTCCCCACCCCCAACTCTCTCTCCTTGTTTTTTTTTCCCTGAGGGATAGATTCACTTCCATTCCCTTTTTGTAGACTTTTGCCCCATTTACACCCTGTAAGATTTCTCTGCCAGGTAAGCAACATCATCGCTTCTTTTTAACTTATTAACTTATATAATCTTTTATCACACTTAGATATAACCATCTCCACCCCACCCCCTCACTTGTAATAGATTATCAAACATCATTTAGTTTTGGATTTGGAGTGCTGATTTAAATCAATGAAAAACATTTCCTGCTTCATAGTAAAGTGAAATCCGAATTTCAGATGACTGAGGAGTAGTGGTTTGGGTAGCAGTTGTCCCCAAGGAAAGGGAGAGACGCAGCAGATCAGAGGCAGATACCTGAAGTTGCACTGGCGCTTCTTAGCACATCGGGCTTGGATAGAACTGTGTTCACCACAGTGGTGTAAATGCAGAGGGCCCTGAACCACAGGCAGATGTTCACTCCCCGCATTTCTGAAGCAACAAGAAAATACTTTTTCGGCATCACGGAACAAGGCTACAGATCCCCTGGTAACAGTTCGCGAGTGCAACCCTGGCCGTGTTAGATTTCCCACTTGTTGAGTGTAACCATCAGATTCCTAAGAGAGCATTTTTTTTTTTTTTTTTTTTTTAAACTATCACCCAGTTCTGCCTGTCTTTATTAGACCGTTTGAACTGTGGAATATTTCATATTTCCTGCCTGAGTGGAAAAATGAAAAGAAAAAAAAGTAATCAAGCCTTCATTAGTAGAAAGTGGTTTGGATTGAACTGTGATTTCTGTTGGTCATGAGCAAATAGCCACCTATCTGAAACAAGTTAACCCCAAATTCTGCTCTAGCAGAAATAGCTAGGGAAACCTGAACAGGCAAGCCATCACTTAAAAACAGAGAGCTTGCTTGTTCCCTTTGCTCCTTGCCAAGGGTCTTGGCATGTGATTTTATGAAAATGCTGGAGGGTTTAGTTTCCCTCTCAGTAGAAGGAGGGGGGTTGGATGATAGAGTCCAGGTCCCTTCCAGTTAAAATACCTTTGTGGATATTATTTTACAGAAACACTTCTGTTTCTCAGGTTTCTTAGAAAAAAAATTGGCAGCAGCATAGCTAGGTATTTTTTATTTTTACCCTCAGAAGCTTATGAGCAAAGAGAGGAGTAGGCAGCTTCAAATTTGGCCGTATGTCTGCGGAGGGATGGTTTTATTTGTTTATTTATTTTGGGGGAGAGTGGGTGAAGCTATTCCATACTTTCTCTGAATTTTCTTTCATCTTATCTCCATATGGAAAACTCTGTTTCTGCACCTATATTCTTTTATTACTTTATATAAGAGTAACCTATAGTATCTATCACATCACGGTATAGCTATATGTCTATACAGAAAAGCCTAACTACTACTTCATTTGGCATGGACTTTATAAATGAGAAAATTCTCCATCCTTAATTACATTATGCAAGATAACAATGACAAGAAATAATTTTCTTCATGGTCCAAGACTAAGAATTGGAATCAGCTTTTCAAATTTGATAACAGAAAAAAATGTTATATAATTCATTATCAAGACATACACAACTTCAAGTGCATTTCTATCCACTTTGCAAAGTGACACCATACAAACAATATTAAGTGTTTTCTGTTCCAAAATACAGAATTGGGACTTAACAAAAAATCTCTATTGTTAATAACAGTGATTTAACGTGAAGAGCACCAGACTTAGTCAAAAGACCTTAGTTCTAATCCCAATGCTTATATTTTGCAACTTTGTAAATGTGGGTAAATCTTCGAATCTTAGTTTTCTCACTTTAAAAGGAACCAGCAATCTGCCATAGGGTTAATACAAGGATAAAATGAGTTTGCATGGAAGTTCTTTTAAACCATAAATTAAGTAAAGATTTGTTGTTGAAATGGTTGAGCAGTCATGGGTATTAGCCATCAAGCTCTGCAAAAAGTGTCTAGTTCTTGGATTTTATGTGATGTACACACATGTGTTTATCTTTCAAGAGACTACACCTTCAGAAAATAATTTTTCTTTATTCAAAAAGAAAAATATACTAAGAATTCAAGGATATTTATGAAGGGAATGTCTGCTTTATTAAAAATATTTGGTAATGCTACAATTCAGTGCTTTATGTATTCTAGCTGTAGATATCTACCCAATTTCACATCCAATAAGACATTTAGAAAACTCGAAGTTATGTTTGTTTTGCATGTTTGTTTTTAAAAAGTGATAAGGTGATTTTCTCTAATAAAAAATTACAAATCTAATTGAGTTAATTGAATCATAAAATGAACACCTTACAAAACACTGTAGTGATCATAGTAGGTGCATAATTCATAATTCAAAAACTGAATTCATGTTTGAAATGTTGGTAACTGAATTTCAGGCCTAGAAAAATTGTATTACCAAATTTAAAATCAGGTGGTAAGAATCTTTCCTTAGGCATTCTTGACTGGAAAATGGATTTGGTTACTGTATATGCACATGTTAATTTGAATCTATTTTAAATATCATTGTTAAATTTACATACTTTATTTTTACCCCTATGCTCTAATCAAAAGAAATGCTGTATGGTTTTCACTTTTGGTGTTTAAAAATATAATCCAATGAAACTTTTTCTTTAGCTATTTTGAAATTATATTTTGTTTTATCAATGACAATAGTGCGTGAAGGGTGCTTATTTTGTTGGTTCAGCCTATCACGATATTGTTCTCCTTCAGCCAGGTCAATCTGCAGTGATGTGCTGTCTTTCATATGTCTTTTGTTCTCAGCAAGAGAGTAAAGAGCAACCACTCATTGCTGTTATTCAGTTTGGAAAATGCTGAACCTTGCTCTAATCGGGGAACCAAAGTACAAAGAGTACGATGACCTACAAGAAAGGCTGGGCACAAGGTGAGATGCAAGCCCTGGAACAAAATGAAGCCCAACTCAAAGTCCTAAGAAAGGGTCTCACACCACATGGCAGTCTGGTTCACCCATTTCCAAGGTGACGACCACCCTCCTGATCCCTACATCCCATAGCCTTTCTCAGTTTTTATTGTCCATGATATCTCCAATATGAAGTTGTGGAGCACCCTCATTTTTGAAATTATTTTGTCAGTAATCTTGCCATGTGTCTGGAGTGAACTTTGTCTAAGAGAAAACTTCCACATCAATTTCCAGGCTTGATTCTTCCATGGTCTCCAGTTCCAATTGCTTCTTTAACTTGCCTTTTGATCAAATCAAGATATAAAAATAGTTAAATAGACCCACCTCACTGGCTGGAGAAAATCCCACTACTTCTCTTCTTTTCCCAGCTTCTATAGAGAGTGTTACCTTTCTCTCAGTAACCAAGTCTCAGAATCTTATAGCAAAATCTTATCTGGAGGCCAATGGATCCTCAGTCATGTCTTTCATACGTCCTTTCTTACTTGCATTTGTACTGTTGTCATAGTTCCTGCCTGAGTTATTGAAATTTCCAATTTGGAAGTGTTTTCCTTTTCCCAACCAATCCTACACTCTGCTATCAAAATAATCTTCCTAAAGTATATGTAGTCACATGTCAGCCCCCCAGTAAAAACTTTTAATGGCTCCTTAATACCTTTTGATTTAATAAAAAGTATTTATATTGGCATTCAGGGCCTCCATTCTCTAGTCCTCAGCTGGCTTTACTTTGGTTTATCTCTCACTGCTTCCCAACAGATACTCTGTGTTCCCATCAAAGAAATCTGCCATGTGGTGGATGTGTTCTATACTTTCCCATCCTCATTCCTTTATTCATTACCTGCTTCTTATCCTCTCTGCCTAATATGATCTACCTATCTCTAATGATAAAATCTCTATGAAGCCTTCCTAATTCCCTTTGGTCATTCCTTCTTCTGAACCCCTGTGGCTTTGCCTCTGAGGTTCTTTGATGACACCATCATATGCTCTTGTTTGAAACATATTAGATCATGCACCCTATCAGCTATACTAGACTCTAAGCACAGTTGTGTGCTCTGGATGCTAATTCCTCTAATCAAGCCTTTCCTTACAGCATTTTGTGTGTGCTGATTCTGAATATTCTGCAGTAAAATAAGTTCCATCCTATTACTATTGGTGAATATTCATCTACTTTTGAGGTGCTTTTGGAAAACAGCTTCTTGTTTTCCCCCCACAGGAATAGGATTCTAGATGGTCACTTCAGGAGGGAATGAGATCCCAGAAAGAGCAGGTGGAGTTCTAGGCATCTCTGAGGCATAAAATTGGACCGTAGCGGGGACTCGTGAGCAGCACAGCCTTCAAATCCAAAGTCAAGTCCCCTGCTGCTGCTGTCTGTTCCCAACTATAGGAAAGAAGTTCTCTGGAGAAATATCATTAATTAAGACCAAAGGGGGAAGGTGGGGCAAGATGGCGGACTGGTGAGCTGTATGTTTTAGTTACTCCTCCAAGAAAGTAGGCAGAAAGCCAGGAACTATGTGGACTGGACACCACAGAGCAATCTGACTTTGGGCATACTTCATACAACACTCATGAAAACGTGGAACTGCTGAGATCAGCAAAATCTGTAAGTTTTTGCGGCCAGGGGACCCACGCCCCTCCCTGCCAGGCTCAGTCCCATGGGAGGAGGGGCTGTCAGCTCCAGGAAGGAGAAGGGAGAACTGCAGTGGCAGCCCTTATCGGAAACTCATTCTACTGATCCAAACTCCAACCATAGATAGACTGAGACCAGACACCAGAGAATCTGAGAGCAGCCAGCACAGCAGAGAGGAGACAGACATAGAAAAAAACAGCACGAAAAACTCCAAAATAAAAGCGGAGGATTTTTGGAGTTCTGGTGAACATAGAAAGGGGAAGGGCAGAGCTCAGGCCCTGAGGCTCATATGCAAATCCCGAAGAAAAGCTGAACTCTCTGCCCTGTGGAACTTTCCTTAATGGCCCTAATTGCTTTGTCTCTTAGCATTTCAATAACCCATTAGATCTGTGAGGATGGCCCTTTTTTTTTTTTTTTTTTTAATCCTTTTTTCTTTTTCTAAAACAATTACTCTAAGAACCCCAATACAGAAAGCTTCAAAGACTTGCAATTTGGGCAGGTCAAGACAAGAGCAGAACTAAGAGAGCTCTGAGAGAAAAGGCAATAATCCAGTGGCTGAGAAATTTCACTAAACACCACAACTTCCCAAGAAAAGGGGGGTGTCCACTCACAGCCATCATCCTGGTGGACAGGAAACACTCCTGCCCATTGCCAGCCCCATAGCCCGGAGCTGCCCCACACAACCCAGTGTGACGGAAGTGCTTCAAATAACAGGCACACTCCACAAAACTGGGCGTGGACATTAGCCTTCCCTGCAACCTCAGCTGATTGTCCCAGAGTTGGGAAGGTGGAGCAGTGTGAATTAACAAAGCCCCATTCAGCCATCATTTCAGCAGACTGGGAGCCTCCCTACACAGTCCAGCAGCCCAGAACCGCCCTGGGGGGACGGCACTCACCTGTGACATAGCACAGTCATCCCTCAACAGAGGGCCAGAGGGTGCACGGCCTGGAAGAGGGACCCACTTGCAAGTCTCAGGAGCCATACACCAATACCAAGGACTTGTGGATCAGTGGCAGAGACAAACTGTGGCAGGACTGAACTGAAGGATTAGACTATTGAAGCAGCTTTAAAACTCCAGGATCACCAGGGAGATTTGATTGTTAGAGCCACCCCCCATCCCTGACAGCCCAGAAACATGCCCCATATACAGGGCGGGCAACACCAGCTACACACACAAGCTTGGTACACCAATTGGACCCCACAAGACTCACTCCCCCACTCACCAAAAAGGCTAAGCAGGGGAGAACTGGCTTGTGGAGAACAGGTGGCTCGTGGACGCCACCTGCTGGTTAGAGAAAGTGTACTCCACGAAGCTGTAGATCTGATAAATTAGAGATAAGGACTTCAATTGGTCTACACATCCTAAAAGAACCCTATCAAGTTCAGCAAATGCCAAGAGGCCAAAAACAACAGAAAATTATAAAGCATATGAAAAAACCAGACGATATGGATAACCCAAGCCCAAGCACCCAAATCAAAAGATCAGAAGAGACACAGCACCTAGAGCAGCTACTCAAAGAACTAAAGATGAACAATGAGACCATAGTACGGAATACAAAGGATATCAAGAAGACCCTAGAAGAGCATAAAGAAGACATTACAAGACTAAATAAAAAAATAGATGATCTTATGGAAATTAAAGAAACTGTTGACCAAATTAAAAAGATTCTGGACACTCGTAGTACAAGACTAGAGGAAGTTGAACAACGAATCAGTGACCTGGAAGATGACAGAATGGAAAATGAAAGCATAAAAGAGAATGGGGAAAAAATTGAAAAAATCTAAACAGACGTCAGGGATATGATAGATAATATAAAACATCCGAATATAAGACTCATTGGTGTTCCAGAAGGGGAAGAAAAGGGTAAAGGTCTAGGAAGCGTATTCAAAGAAATTGTTGGGGAAAACTTCCCAAATCTTCTAAACAACATAAATACACAAATCATAAATGCTCAGCAAACTCCAAATAGAATAAATCCAAATAGACCCACTACGAGACATATTCTGATCACACTGTCAAACACGGAAGAGGAGCAAGTTCTGAAAGCAGCAAGAGAAAAGCAATTCACCACATACAAAGGAAACAGCATAAGACTAAGTAGTGACTACTCACCAGCCACCATGGAGGCAAGAAGGCAGTGGCATGATATATTTAAAATTCTGAGTGAGAAAAATTTCCAACCAAGAATACTTTATCCAGCAAAGCTCTCCTTCAAATTTGAGGGAGAGCTTAAATTTTTCACAGACAAACAAATGCTGAGAGAATTTACTAACAAGAGACCTGCCCTATTGGAGATACTAGAGGGAGCCCTACAGACAGAGAAACGAAGAAAGGACAGAGAGACTTGGAGAAAGGCTCAGTACTAAAGAGATTTGGTATGGGTACAATAAAGGATATTAATAGAGAGAGAGGAAAAATATATATGACAAACATAAACCAAAGGATAACATGGCTGATTCAAGAAATGCCTTCACGGTTATAACGTTGAATGTAAATGGATTAAACTCCCCAATTAAAAGATATAGATTCGCAGAATGGATCAAAAAAAAATGAACCCTCAATATGTTGCATACAAGAGACTCATCTTAGACACAGGGACACAAAGAAATTGAAAGTGAAAGGATGGAAAAAAATATTTCCTGGAAGCTACAGCCAAAAGAAAGCAGGTGTAGCAATATTAATCTCAGATAAAATAGACTTTAAATGCAGGGATGTTTTGAGAGACAAAGAAGGCCACTACATACTAATAAAAGGGGCAATTCAACAAGAAGAAATAACAATCATAAATGTCTATGCACCCAATCAAGGTGCCACAAAATACATGAGAGAAACACTGGCAAAACTAAAGGAAGCAATTGATGTTTCCACAATAATTGTGGGAGACTTCAAAACATCACTCTCTCCTATAGATAGATCAACCAGACAGAGGACCAATAAGGAAATTGAAAACCTAAACAATCTGATAAATGAATTAGATTTAACAGACATATACAGAACTTTACATCCCAAATGACCAGGATACACATACTTTTCTAGTGCTCACGGAACTTTCTCCAGAATAGATCATATGCTGGGACATAAAACAAGCCTCAGTAAATTTAAAAAGATTGAAATTATTCAAAGCACATTCTCTGACCACAATGGAAAACAATTAGAATAACCATCAGAGACAGAAAATTCACAAATACCTGGAGGTTAAACAACACACTCCTAAACAATCAGTGGGTTAAAGAAGAAATAGCAAGAGAAATTGCTAAATATATAGAGACGAATGAAAATGAGAACACAACATACCAAAACCTATGGGATGCAGCAAAAGCAGTGCTAAGGGGGAAATTTATAGCACTAAACGCATATATTAAAAAGGAAGAAAGAGCCAAAATCAAAGAACTAATGGATCAACTGAAGAAGCTAGAAAATGAACAGCAAACCAATCCTAAACCAAGTAGAAGAAAAGAAATAACAAGGATTAAAGCAGAAATAAATGACATAGAGAACAAAAAAACAATAGAGAGGATAAATATCACCAAAAGTTGGTTCTTTGAGAAGATCAACAAGATTGACAAGCCCCTAGCTAGACTGACAAAATCAAAAAGAGAGAAGACCCATATAAACAAAATAATGAATGAAAAAGGTGACATAACTGCAGATCCTGAAGAAATTAAAAAAATTATAAGAGGATACTATGAACAACTGTATGGCAACAAACTGGATAATGTAGAGGAAATGGACAATTTCCAGGAAACATATGAACAACCTAGCCTGACCAGAGAAGAAATAGAAGACCTCAGTCAACCCATCACAAGCAAAGAGATCCAATCAGTCATCAAAAATCTTCCCAGAAATAAATGCCCAGGGCCAGATGGCTTCATAGGGGAATTCTACCAAACTTTCCAGAAAGAACTGACACCAATCTTACTCAAACTCTTTCAAAACATTGAAGAAAATGGAATACTACCTAACTCATTTTATGAAGCTAACATCAGTCTAATACCAAAACCAGGCAAAGACGCTACAAAAGAGGAAAACTTCTGGCCAATCTCCCTAATGAATATAGATGCAAAAATCCTCAACAAAATACTTGCAAATCGAATCCAAAGACACATTAAAAAAATCATACACCATGACTAAGTGGGGTTCATTCCAGGCATGCAAGGATGGTTCAACATAAGAAAATCAATCAATGTATTACAACACATTAACAATTCAAAAGGGAAAAATCAAATGATCATCTCAATAGATGCTGAAAAAGCATTTGACAAAATCCAACATCCGTTTTTGATAAAATCACTTCAAAAGGTAGGAATTGAAGGAAACTACCTCAATATGATAAAGACCATATATGAAAAACCCACAGCCAGCATAGTACTCAATGGTGAGAGACTGAAAGCCTTCCCTCTAAGATCAGGAACAAGACAAGGATGCCCGCTGTCACCACTGTTATTCAACATTGTGCTGGAAGTGCTAGCCAGGGCAATCCGACAAGACAAAGAAATAAAAGGCATCGAAATTGGAAAAGAAGAGGTAAAACTGTCATTGTTTGCAGATGATATGATCTTATATCTGGAAAACCCTGAGAAATCGACGATACAGCTACTAGAGCTAATAAACAAATTTAGCAAAGTAGCGGGATACAAGATTAATGCACATAAGTCAGTAATGTTTCTATATGCTAGAAATGAACAAACTGAAGAGACACTTAAGAAAAAGATACCATTTTCAATAGCAACTAAAAAAATCAAGTACCTAGGAATAAACTTAACCAAAGATGTAAAAGACCTATACAAAGAAAACTACATAACTCTACTAAAAGAAATAGAAGGGGACCTTAAAAGATGGAAAAATATTCCATGTTCATGGATAGGAAGGCTAAATGTCATTAAGATGTCAATTCTACCCAAACTCTTCTACAGATTCAATGCAATCCCAATCAAAATTCCAACAACCTACTTTGCAGACTTGGAAAAGCTAGTTATCAAATTTATTTGGAAAGGGAAGATGCCTGGAATTGCTAAAGACACTCTAAAAAAGAAAAACAAAGTGGGAGGACTTATACTCCCTGACTTTGAAGCTTATTATAAAGCCACAGTTGTCAAAACAGCATGGTACTGGCACAAAGACAGACATATAGATCAATGGAATCGAATTGAGCATTCGGAGATAGACCCCCAGATCTATGGACGACTGAACTTTGATAAGGCCCCCAAAGTCACCAAACTGGGTCATAATGGTGTTTTCAACAAATGGGCTGGGAGAGTTGGATATCCATATCCAAAAGAATGAAATAGGACCCCTACCTCACACCCTACACAAAAATTAACTCAAAATGGATCAAAGATCTCAATATAAAAGAAAGTACCATAAAACTCCTAGAAGATAATGTAGGAAAACATCTTCAAGACCTTGTATTAGGCGGACACTTCCTGGACTTTACACCCAAAGCACAAGCAACAAAAGAAAAAATAGATAAATGGGAACTCCTCAAGCTTAGAAGTTTCTGCACCTCAAAGGAATTTCTCAAAAAGGTAAAGAGGCAGCCAACTCAATGGGAAAAAATTTTTGGAAACCATGTATCTGACAAAAGACTGATATCTTGCATATATAAAGAAATCCTACAACTCAATGACAATAGTACAGACAGCCCAATTATAAAATGGGAAAAAGATATGAAAAGACAGTTCTCTGAAAAGGAAATAGAAATGGCCAAGAAACACATGAAAAAATGTTCAGCTTCACTAGCTATTAGAGAGATGCAAATTAAGACCACAATGAGATACCATCTCACACCGATTAGAATGGCTGCCATTAAACAAACAGGAAACTACAAATGCTGGAGGGGATGTGGAGAAATTGGAACTCTTATTCATTGTTGGTGGGACTGTATAATGGTTCAGCCACTCTGGAAGTCAGTCTGGCAGTTCCTTAGAAAACTAGATATAGAGTTACCATTCGATCCAGCGATTGCACTTCTCGGTATATACCCGGAAGATCGGAAAGCAGTGACACGAACAGATATCTGCACGCCAATGTTCATAGCAGCATTATTCACAATTGCCAAGAGATGGAAACAACCCAAATGTCCTTCAACAGATGAGTGGATAAATAAAATGTGGTATATACACACGATGGAATACTACGCGGCAGTAAGAAGGAACGATCTGGTGAAACATATGACAACATGGATGAACCTTGAAGACATAATGCTGAGCGAAATAAGCCAGGCACAAAAAGAGAAATATTATATGCTACCACTAATGTGAACTTTGAAAAATGTAAAACAAATGGTTTATAATGTAGAATGTAGGGGAACTAGCAGTAGAGAGCAATTAAGGAAGGGGGAACAGTAATCCAAGAAGAACAGATATGCTATTTAATGTTCTGGGGATGCCCAGGAATGACTATGGTCTGTTAATTTCTGATGGATATAGTAGGAGCAAGTTCACAGAAATGTTGCTATATTATGTAACTTTCTTGGGGTAAAGTAGGAACAGGTTGGAAGTAAAGCAGTTATCTTAGGTTAGTTGCCTTTTCTTACTCCCTTGTTATGGTCTCTTTGAAATGTTCTTTTATTGTATGTTTGTTTTTTGTGTTTTTTTTTAATTTTTTTTCATATAGTGATTTAAAAAAGAAAAAAAAGTTAAAAAAAAAAAAAAAAAAACAAGGAAAAAAATATGTAGTGCCCCCTTGAGGAGCCTGTGGAGAATGCAGGGGTATTGGCCTACCCCACCTCGATGGTTGCTAACATGACCACAGACATAGGGGACTGGTGGTTTGATGGGTTGAGCCCTCTACCATAGGTTTTACCCTTGGGAAGACGGTTGCTGCAAAGGAGAGGCTAGGCCTCCCTATAACTGTGCCTAAGAGCCTCCTCCCGAATGCCTCTTTTTTGCTCAGTTGTGGCCCTCTCTCTCTACCTAAGCAAACTTGAAAGGTGAAATCACTGCCCTCCCCCCTACGTGGGATCAGGCACCCAGGGGAGTGACTCTCCCTGGCAACATGGAATATGACTCCCGGGGAAGAATGTAGACCTGGCATCGTGGGACGGAGAACATCTTCTTGACCAAAAGGGGGATGTGAAAGGAAATGAAATAAGCTTCAGTGGCAGAGAGATTCCAAAAGGAGCCGAGAGGTCACTCTGGTGGGCACTCTTACGCACACTTTAGACAACCCTTTTTAGGTTCTAAAGAATTGGGGTAGTTTCAGGTATCCACCACCAGCTATCAAACTACAACCCAGAACCCATGAATCTCGAAGACAATTGTATAAAAAATGTAGCTTATGAGGGGTGACAATGGGATTGGGAAAACCATAAGGACCACACTCCACTTTGTCTAGTTTATGGATGGATGAGTAGAAAAATAGGGGGAGGAGACAAACAGACAGACAAAGGTACCCAGTGTTCTTTTTTACTTCAATTGCTCTTTTTCACTTTAATTATTATTATTATTTTTGTGTGTGTGCTAATGAAGGTGTCAGGGATTGATTTAGGTGATGAATGTACAACTATGTAATGGTACTGTGAACAATTGAATGTACGATTTGTTTTGTATGACTGCGTGGTATGTGAATATATCTCAATAAAATGAAGATTAAAAAAAAAAAAAAAAGACCAAAGATTTCCTTTTTAGGTTAAAACTGGATATACGGTTAAACCTGATCCTCACCCACGGGAAAAAATTACCACAAACTACCTGGTGAATGTACTTCAATCTGAGTTGGACAGAAAGAGAGTTGAGTGGAGAGTTAGATTTTGGAGAACCAAGAGTCATACAGACATTTCTAATACAATCTTTAATAAGCTGCTTTTTTTTTAAATAAGCAGCTGCTTTTAATTAAACCTCTGCTTTGTGCCACGTTCTGATCAATACTAGGTGTTTTCGATGTAGTAACTTATTTAATCTTTACATCATTCTGTGAAGTCAGCATTCCTTTTCCATTTTATAGATGATGAGACTGAATCTTGGCAGATTATGTAATGAATGAGATACAGTTCCAGAGAGATAATTCTAAATTATAGGTGGAGTCAGAAATGACTGTCCTTTCTTCAGCACTGAGAAGTGTACATATTACAAATAGAAATAGCTCTACAGATAACCAAAAGTCAAAAGACAGTCTCTAAGTACAAATAGTGTTTATAACTTTTCTTTTGTCTTGCTGTCAGTAGTCATTTTCAAACAGAAAAGTAACAATATCCTTAAATGCTTTTGGAGTTACAGTCTTACTGATAGCCTGGGTCAAGGTCAATTTTTGGTATTAAGCCCCAGTTTATCCAAGGATGGGTCAGGGTTTTCAGTCAGTGACACATGAGAATGTGTTAACACACAGAGATACAAAGAATATCTGGCATGAAGATATTTTGAAGTATGTTCTTATGGTTACTGCTTTGTATGGAACATATCTGAAGCTCATAGAAGAAAAATGATTTAGTTCAAATTTCTTACTTAAATGGAAGAATGCGAAGCTTTTAGAAAATATATCAATATTATTCCCTCCAACCAGTACAAAAATTTGAGTGACTGTGATAATTTAAGTATTAAAGGATAGCTGGATAAATTCTAGCAAATTCTATGTACAAGCTATGAAAATTTTAACATATTTAACTGAAAAGGTTTTAAAATGGAGTTGGGGCTGAAATATTTTCTGAAATATAATTCAATTATCTTTTAGTGTTTGTAGAAGGAACAATGGGAAACTAGATGTAAACAGAGCTAATTAGTTTATGTCCATGAAAGTATGACTATCTTATTATTAAGCAATTGCAAATCCTTTTATGTCTTTAATGATGTGGCGGCTATAAAACTAGACTGAATAAACTGCTCTTTGTTTATAATTTCTTGAGAAGGGAGTTTCATTAAAAAACAGTTGTCACACTGGGTGGTGATGTGATCAGAAATGTTTTTGTGTCTAAGTTGTAAAATGTTTGAACAACACAATATTTGGCATAACTGCCTCTATATTATTTAGATGCCTGAGTTTCCACTTTCAGATTTTTAGCAAAAATATTTTTCATCATATCGACATTTAACTTTGGACCCTTAACTTTCTCTTTACAGTAGCAGTTTTGTATTTTACTTTTTATTAGAGATTTAAGTTCTAAAAGAGTGTCAGCTTCAACTTCAAACTGGTCTTCAGGGTTACGTGGAAATCTATTATTTCTAGCAAACTCCCTCTCTGTAATGCCACAGAGCTGTTTTCTTAGGACTGTACCATTTTCTCAAATTCCCTTTCTCTCCTGTTGCAAACTTCACTGGAATCCCAGCAGTCTTCCACTTCACCGAGGCCTGAATCCTTTCAATTTTATTCTCTCCTCTTCCCAATATGGTGAGTTGATTTGCTCCCCTTCATTCCTTTAGAATTATCCCACTTGATTGATTCATCCCCTTTAATTCCTGGCACTTTGAGCAATCTCTTTGTGCTTCCTTAACCTCTACAAGTATCCTTTGTTGGAAATCAGAGAGAGATGATGACTTGTTAAGATATTTAGCAAAGAAATTTAGGAATGTTGAAATTGAGCTCTTGACCATGTCTGCCTTTTGCCGAGACTATCTTATTATTGAGATAAGATATCGCTTGCACCATGCATTTTTATTCTACCCTTTAATTGTTAGCATTTCTAAAAATTCTGCACATGGCTCCCTCATCATTTGTCTTGGTTGATTTGTTTTTCATGGTGAGTTCATCCAGTGCATGGCTTCTTATACTCTATAAGAACCATGGTCTCCCACATCATTATCTCTAGACCTGATAGTTCTGAATGTCAAATATCTACAAATGCATATAAATAAAACATAAATATCTATGTTCCATGTGTATATATAGATATATTAATTTGAGTTGTAGAGAACTACCTCCCATGTTCCCAACTCTTTTTAGTGCCCCAAGGACAAGTAGGTCTTTTGTTGTAAGGATTTACCACTAATAATCAGAGGAAACAGAAAAGATCACAAAAAGAGGAAATCATGGATATGTTGAAAAATTTCTAAACTCTTATAAAATCCCTGGTCTCTGGTATGTATTAGAATCCCTAAGGAGAATATTCATAAATCAGGTGCCTATCTCTGTGTGCGTGTGTGTCTGCTTGTTTTTGGATTCTGTTAAGCGTCATTGGTCTATATTTCTATTCTTGCCAATACTGTGGTGTTTACTTTTAACCCAGCTGTGTCTCTATATTTAAAGTGTATGATTGGAACTTTTTTTTTTTAATCCAGTATAGTAATTTTTGGCTTTTAATTGGTGAGTTTAATCTATTTACATTTAAATGAATAACTAATATAGTTGGTTTAATTCTACTATCTTGCTATTTGTTTTCTGCTTGTCCCATCTGTTCTTTATTTCTTTATTTGATCTTTACTTTCCCATTCCTTACTTCTTTTGGATTAATCAAGTAGTTTTTTTTAAAATATCAGTTTTTATTAAGAATACAAATTGTTTGTACAAATAACAAGGAGAGGGCTGTTGGACAGCAATATGTAAAATGTGAAATACAGAATTTTCTCAAGCAGAATATGGCATATCTGTACCTATAAATATTAGTATTCAACTTTCCCTATTCGAATTACTATGGGACTTCTCTCTCCTGTTTGGACTCAGACTGTTACCAACTCCTAGAAGCAAAATAAAAATGAAAAACTTTTTACCTTAAAGATACCTTATCAGGCACTTGATAAAATCAGCAGTTTCCCATGACACAAATTGTTTTCTCACAAAGAAATGAACTATAATATTTAAAGAAATTGAAGTTATTTATACACTTGAAATTTTGATGGCTAAGAAAAATAAAAGCATATAGATTTTCTTATGCTTTTCTACAGATATAAACATTCAAATAACTATAATCGTGTTTGATGACTTTGAGATGAGCAAATGCATAATTTTATTATCTATTTAAACTAAGAAGGCTCTCTGCAGTGCCCTAGATACTTAAAATTCATTTAAAATTAAACTCAAAGAGAGCCATAGATAACCAAATAACTTACAAGCTTTCTTATCTTCTTCAGTAAACAATAGTTTTCAGAATCTATTGTCATCTTTAAGGAAATATTTCTCAATTGTCTTTGTAGAATTGAAGGAGAATTGTTCTAGAAAGGGAGAAGCACAGTACACAAAAGCATGGGCAAGTTACATTAGGACCCTGTGCTTCCATGTCCCATCTGGGAAATGGGGAGAATAATAGCATGTACCTCACAGGGCTGTCATAAGGACTGAATGCATGATGGATTCAGTGAGCGAAAGATACGTAGAACACTTGGAATTGTGCCTGGCACATAAGCATTTGTTATTATTCTGATTACCCATGATCTTACTCCTCAAATACTGTTATTTTAACAATATAATTATTAAATAAAGGTGGAAAAGAGCAAAGAGGCACTACAGTTCCTTTCAAAAAAATCTTCATAAGCATAACAGGAGAATCAACATTTTACGCAAGGACTAAGTTCAGCTAAAGAAGCAGCAGTAAAAATGACCTATGTGTCAAGCAGCTTTGCAATAATAAGATTTAGGCAAGTCATGATTACCCGTGTCTGAAATACTTTCCGTCCTAAGTGGCTTTTATTTATTTATTTATATGCATTTATTATTGCATTTTTTCTCATCCATTAACTTTTACTTCTACATTTGTAGTTTTTTCTTGTAAGGCAAGAGTCTTACAAGAAGTTATCTCCATTTGCTTTCTTCCCACCAAACTGGGATACTTTTGAGAGTGTAAAGGTATACCATACTAATTATGTTGGGAGGATTGGCATAAACTGGGATTATGCTGGGGCAGTACACAACTTGAGGTGGCTCTCTTGATGTAGCCCTCTTCTTCTTAGAGCAAACCCGAGAAAATGCCACTGTTCTGAACAAAGAGCATAGGGTAATGATTAAGGAGAAAGTTCTGGAGGGGGTCACAATTTTTGATCTGCCACTTCTTGTGTAATTTTTGGCAAAGTAATTAAACTTGGTCTTTTCACCTGTAAAACAGAGATAAAAAGTATGATCAGATGAGATCAAACTTATATGAATGTTATACGGATTTAAAAATATGAAATGCTGGACAAGAACAACAGGCTGCTTGACATATAGTAATTACTTAAGGCCTAGTGAAAATTTTCTTGTTTCTATTTTTTTCATAAACAAATGCTTGCCTTAATTCAAGTTTACATTTTCCATTTCTGAGAGCCCCTAGATGTTGGCAGATTGGGAGGGACCATCCTATTAGCTTTACAGGACTGGTCCGTTTTGCCTTTGCCATCCCTGTCCAGTCTGTCCCTCTAATTAATCTAAATGTATTTTGAGCGTTTCACCCCTCTGCTTACAAGTCTTTACAGGTTGCCTGTCATCCAAAAATAAGTCCCAATTTATTGGCATGGCAAAGAATTTCACAAGTCCATCCTTGCCTCTCCCTCATCATCCACACATTGTAACAAACTGAACTAATTGCTACTCTGTTCTGTAAAATCATGCTTCTGGGCCTGTACTCCAGCTGCTATCCTTCATGACCCATTTCATCTCCATTGTTTATGTTTATGTTTCTCTGATCCTTCACAATTGAGTTCACTTGAGTTCACTCTTTACTGTGCTGATATTCCTTGGTATATGTAGGAATGTCTGACAGCAGGTAAAGGAGTATGTTGAGAGTTAAAGTAATGGATCAGATCAACATGCCAAAGGCACTCTAGAGTTAATACTTCTCCATACAGAATAGGGAAGAACTGCAACATTGGTTCTTATCCCCAGAGGGGCATTTAAAAAAAAAAATTGGTTATAACAATGATTAAAGGTACACTTACTTCTGCTATAATGCTTGTTTTGAAACCATGAATTTGCTTCAAGGCAACTGATACAGTAGGTACAATACAACGTAAGGCAAATTTCGCGTTTGCTTTCTCAAGATTTCATCTGTGAGAAACAAGAGTAATGAAGAAAATAACCCGACTGAACCCAGTTGTGGAAGATAACAGAGCACGCACATACTTCAGGTGCCTACCTACTACCTCAGCGCAGTGGACTTTTTCCTACAGGACTATGTTCTGCTATTTATTTGCATTTGTGAACTTCTCTCTATAAAAACACAACAAAACAACATAACCACTCCTTCAGCACCCTGAATCTGTTTTGTTGTCCTGGCTCAAAACACAAAAACAGAACACTATCTATATACGAAGACCTTAAACAGAAATCATCAAATTCTATTTACTACTCCATTTAGGGGGCCAGCGGTGGCTAGGTTAGTGGTAATCACTTTTAATTTCCAGTCTTCGCCGACCTGACGAAGCAGCAAGTGCAGATGAGAAAGCTGCAAAGGAATTTCCAGCAATGGTACAGAAATTAATTGAAGAAGAAGGTTATTCATACCACCACATTTCCAATTTTAATAAGTCCCAACTCCCCGAGGCCCAGACATCTCATCTGTTGAAAGACCTGCAGAAGCTTTAAGGCTGCGGAGCATCACCAGAAGGAGGACGAGGGCCACACGCACCCACATCCGGTATTTAAATTCCCGCGCAATCTCAGATTACCCTATTTCCGGTCTTTCGCAAGAGTTCGTGAGCTGTAGCTTTGCAGAGGCTTCTTCCACCAGAGAACTCTTGGTCTTTTGCAAGGTAAAGTGCTGTATTTATTGTATTCATGCATTTCTTAGCTATTTAACATGTATAAAACTGTTACCGTTTTTTTAAAGTTCCTACCTTGTTATTTTTTGAAGTGTCGCTGAGAATATTTTTAGTGCTGTGCCTCTAACCCGGTTGTTCCCTTTCTTAAGGCCTGTGTTTTTTGGACAATTTTGCATAGTGGGGTGATCTTTAGATCTGTAACACATCTTGTTATAGCAGAACTGACTGTTTTACTGGTACCTAGTGGGCAGCAATTGGGAGGCCAGATACCCTTAGAGCCTGAGACAAAACAAAAAATTGTCTTGTGTTGATCTGACCCATCAGTGTCCCCGTGGGCATAAATGCAGATGAAAACCTGTTTATAATTATCGGAGCCTACAACCCGACTCACTTTAACATTATTTTTGAACATTTTAGTTTTAAGCAACGCTGAATTTTCCAGGAATATCATTACCATGTAAATTGAGGGAGTATTGTATATTTTTTTCCAAGAATTACTCACTTCTTACATAAAACAAGCTCCTAGGGGCAATACTGCTTGGCATTTGAGTCACCAAAACAAACACTACTCCCCCAACACACAACCCAACAACAAATTACCAGCATCAGTCTGCCTTTGTAGGTGTCAGATTCATAGTGATTCTGCCTCTTCATGGCAAACATCTGACTGCTTCATTGTATTTTCCAGTGTAGTCATGCCTAAGCTTTTATATATTCAAATGCATATTATAAATCAAATACATAAGATTTACTTAAAACTATGATGAAGTTTGACTTTATTTTCTGTGAGCATTTCATAACAAAAGGATGTGTTACAAAATATTTGTTATAGTAGCACCAAGTATGATGAAGTTGAAGACCACTGAACTAGAATTTGACTGAAATCTCAAGGAGAGTATTTCCATAGAGTTAGAAAGATTATCTAAATCAGAGGGTATTTAGCCAGCTCTGATCTGAGACAAGAGGCATGTTTTTATCTATGTGCGCAACACTAATGAATGGAGGGAGCACCTTGACAAGCCGGTGCAGTCTGCCTTTATTCTCCTGTATGTTACAGGGGATACATCATCAAACTGATCTGATGTTACCAAGGTCTCAAATCAGAGTTATGTCTCCTATGTTAGTCAGGGTTCTCCGGAGAAACAGAATGGATAGGAAATAATATGTGTGTGAGCATATGTGTGTGTGTGTGTGTGCACATGTGTTTATAAATATTATATTGAGATTTATTATGGGAAGTGGCTCACATGCCCATAGAGATTGGTAAGTCCAAATTCCATAGGGCAGACTGCAAGTTGAAAAGTCGGATGAAGGTCAGGTTAAATTAACCAGACTGAAGTAGAGACAGAAATTCCTTTTTCTGACTTCTGAAATCCCCAGTTATGACTTTAAGACCTTCAGCTGAGGGTATCTCCTTTGTGATTTGCAATCAGCCACAGATGCAATCAACTAATTATAAATGCAAATTCTTCTATTAAATACCTTCACAGTAACAGGCTGGAACTTGTTTGACCACACAACTGGACACCACAACCTAGCCAAGTTGACATATGAAATTAACCATCACAAGTCCCTCTGCACAGCCTCTGTGATCAACTTTACAACATTCTGTTAATTTGGGAGAAAATATGACTATCAGGGATGTAAATATCTTATTTCCTTGACTGTTAAATTCTCTTATAAAATAAAAATTGGTATTCTGATTTATACTTAGACCTTGAGAGTTTAGTTAGCAGAAGTCAGGACCCCCAAATTTGATAATTCCAAGATAGGGTCAAGATGAATTAACTAATCCTAGAGGCTTAGTCTTCTGAGGTCAGTCCCGGATCTTGGTAAATTCACCGATGTCAGAGACAGTGTCTTTATGACTCTTGGTTGAACAATATCTGGCAACTCTCCTTTCTTTTTTTTTTTAAATGCAATTTTATTGAGATATGGTCACATACATGCAGTCATCCAAATGTATAGTCAGTTGTTCACAGTATCATATAATTGAGCATTGTGCCGGTTTGAGTGTATTGTGTCCCCCAAATGCCATTATCTTTGTGGTCTTATGTGGGGCAGGCGTTTTGGTGATGGTTGGATTTGCTTGGAATGTGCCCCACCCAGCTGTGGGCAATGATTCTGATGAGATGTTCCCATGGAGGCGTGGCCCCACCCATTCAGGGTGGGCCTTTATCGGTGGAGCTATGTAAATGAGCTGACTCGGGGGGAGGAAATAGAGTGCAGCTGGGAGTGATGTTTTGAAGAGAAGCAAGCTTGCTGGAGAGGAACGTCCTGGGAGAAAGCCGTTTTGAGGCCAGAGTTTTGGAGCAGACGCCAGCTGCCTTCCTAGCTAGCAGAGGTTTAGAGGACGCCATTGGCCATCCTCCAGTGAAGGTACCCGATTGCTGAGGTGTTACCTTGGACTCTTTGTGGCCTTAAGACTGTAACTGTGTAGTGAAATAAACCTCCGTTTTATAAAAGCCTATCCATCTCTGGTGTTTTGCATTCCACAGCATTACCAAACTAGAACAAGCATCCATCACCACAATCATTTTTGAACATTCTCACTACTACAAAAATAAAAATAAGAATAAAAATAAAAGTAAAAAAGAACACCCATACCCTCCATTCCCTCCTATTACTCAGTTACTTTTTGTCCCCATTTTTCTATTCATCTCTCCGTATATTGGATAAAGGAAGTGTGACTGGCAACTCTACTTTCTTAAAGCTCTCCTTCCAGTCTTCCATAGCACTTCAGTTGAATTAAGGCATTTAGTTCTGTTATTACAGTATTTTTGTTCAGTGGTTCTTTTCCATTTTCTTTTTTCCATTTTCCTGTCTTTACTCAATACCTAGCACATTTCCCTGGCACACATTAGGCAATCAGTAATTTTTAAATGGAATTTGCAATCTCTTTTACTGTTTGATAAAAAGTTTTAAAAAATGAGCTCTGCAGTTTTTCATACTTGGTCCACTGAGGCATTATTTCACGCATCTGTAGACCATTTAACATCGTCGATGTTGGCTTTCTTGCTCCTACCAGGTTCCTCTGATCCACATGCAGGAAGCAGAAGTTCTTTCTCCATTTTCGGTCATAAAACCAAAAGTAAATCACAGGTGGTACTGGGATTGCTATTCAGGTTCATATAGTCTCCTCTTTATGTAACTTGACATTGCCTGTTGTTGGTAGGCTTCTAATTCTCATATTTGCTTAGCTTTAGTCTACTCTGTTTTCAGCAGCAGATTCTTGAAATCGAATTGTACCTTCTTTGGACTAGACTTAGATACACATAAGGCCACCTTAGGGACTGAAATATGGATGGTACTTGATGAATAATATAGAGCTAAAAAAGTATCAGTCATTGAAGTTTTCATCACTGGGCAGATAGAATAACGTACTGAATATGAATATGTGCTCCAAGTTTAGAGGGTTGTGAAGCCTAGATCCAGTTCTGCTACTTATGTCCTTGAATAAATTCTTTAAACCTTAGTTTTAGCATCTCTGTAAAATGAGAATAAACATAGCACTTATGTTACAAGGTTTATGTAAGAGTTAAATTATTTAAAACATGAAAGACATTTAATGGAGGGCATGTTTCTATAAGCCCTTAATACAATTTAATTTTCTGACTCTTGCTATTTCTGTTTTGATTATTTTCAGTCTTTGTATCCTCCTCCATCTCATTAGAGCTGGTAAGCTGAATTGCTTTCACCTATCATATAAGCCATTTGGATCACTTAACTTTCATTTATCTATAACACAGAAAATAATGCTGATAATTTGGTCCTTAACTCTAGCATCTCAAATCTTCAAGAATATCTCTGGATTGCCTCACTTCTGCCCACTTTTATAAATTCTTACCTTTGGGAGAAAATGGCTTTTCCTCTCATTTGGAAATGTTTGAACTGAAGGAATTTTGTCCACATCATTTTGATAGATTTGACAAAGGGAGTACCCATGCAAGTAACAGAGGAGAATTTTATAGTATGACTTGATATTGATCTAATTAAATGGGGAACATCAGGTATGACTTTTAGAGGAAATGTAATGACTAGAATACTCATTGTGGATAGAGCAGAAAAATCAAATGGCTCTTAGAAACATAAATCATTTAGCTACCATTTATTCACAGTTTTTTTTTTTTTTTTTCATTTATTTCCTCTTTTGGTTCCATGGTGACAAAAATAAACCATAGGAACAATAACAAAAAAAACATAGATAAGTTTGCAAGTCTAGGATTACTTAGGTAAAATAGGATCATAGCATTTATGCTGTGATTTTGAAGTACTGTTAAAGATAGGAACAAATAGTCAAAACTTAACAGATTCACTTACCAGTGTAAAAATTTTGGAATTTTTAGTTTTGCATATTCTCTGGAAGATCACTCTTAAACTGACAGATTCTTTTGTCTTCAATTGTAGTGCCAGTTTCCCTCTATTATATGCATTAAAGTTTAATATACGCTAGAATTTTAAGCCAGTATTTCATAATGATGATGCAAATCATTGGTTCTATAAAATAGTTATGCTGGGAATTTAACAGTTATTTTCTGAGTAGTGTTGGATAGTTACAACATAGGAGTGCCCTGACAAGGGTGGGAGAGCCTTCACTGCTAAGCAGTTCTTGGTCATTTCAGTCCATTAGCTTCTGGTTAATGTAACAGACTTGTATAGATGACTGTTTATAAAGATGAGGTGAAAAATTCCTGGAACTATGGAAAAAATAGAATATTTGTCTCCAAAAGCCTCCAATAAAAGAGCTCATTTCTGATACAAAGTTAGAAGAATCATGGCCCATGTGTCTTTGAAAATAGTGCGGTATTAAAAATGCCAGTGTTAAAGTAATTGCTGAAAAGCAGTGGTCTCTGAAGATATTTGCTAAGCTAGCTGTAATTCTTTAAAATAAAGCTTAAGGATTGAGTTTTTAAACCTAAGGAAAATGGGAATGTTTAATCTTTATGCAAACTCGTGGAGCTGAGTTCTGGTTCATTTACAAGGAGCCAATAAGGCTCTGGTCTTTCGGGGGGGCCAGTGGTCCCTAGGTTTCTCTAAATGGGTTTCAGGGGTTTTATTATGAGGGGAAGGTTCTAGCAGGGAGAAGGTCATCATCAGCAGTATCTGGCAGCAGATAACAGGGTGGTTGTTCCGGGAAAGACCTTACTTAAAAAAGAAGTAGAAAGATTCCCCCAGGGAAACTAGAATACTTGCTGGACCCCAAATTAAGATTGAGGGTTGGAGATCAAATAGATCTAGGTTCCAATCCAGGCATGAAGTGCTCTGTGTGATTTTGGGAAAGTTATTTTACCTTTCCAGATTTAGTTACCCAATCAGTAAAATATAGAACATTACAATACATACCCTGTGTGGTTCTTTGGAATATTAAAAAAATTTAATACAGTGCTTAGCACACAATAAACTTTCCAAAAAAAGAGTTTGTTTTTATTAACATTTGGCTAATATTGAGCTGCTAGAACTAAGGGAAAGATTGGAGAGAAAGCTTAGACTCTGTTTTGCACCACTGATAGGGGCAGGAATTTACATGGGACATCCATGGCTTTTGAGTGTGAATTGGGGCTTCTCTCTGCATAAAGCGTGATCACTAGAGAAAGGTATATCTTAGCTGAACAGATTTACTTCAGCTTTTTTAGAAAACAGATTCAAATCTGTGGTTTTGTTTTCTGGCAGTGGTGTTACTGCATATTTTATAAATTTTTAAATTGTCTTGATTCATGGACACATGGCATTCTTGCCAAGTAAAGCTACTTTTATTTGATCATTATGGCATGGACCCTATTTTATTTCTAGATTTATTACTCTTCTCAAGTTTATTCAGATTAAGAGGTTGTCAAATGGATGCCCCTTGAAATGTGAATTATTTAGCTGTGTCAGTTTCAAATGCTTTCGGAAGAAGCTGGGGTGTCAATAAATAAAAAATCTAGTTGTACAGACTTCAATTTAGAAAGATGTGTTCTGATGTTTCCACCCACAGAATTTCTAGTTCCTGGCCCTGCTCCTCAACTGTAGTTCTACAGAAATTTTCTAATAAGGGCACAGCATACTAATTTTATCTTTTAGCTCATATAGAAAATCTGTTAAAGCATTTCAAAATTTTTTAGAATTGTTATTTCTTTTTATCCTATCACATGTCAAAATGTGTGTTTGAATTCCATTCAAACGTGCAATAATTCAGATTGTTGCTGATAGTAATAATTGTCTTTTCAATGCTATAATTCAAGTTACGTTTCTCCATAAGTATGATATCTTAGCTAGAACAACTAGGGATGAAATCAAATCAAGTCATCTGGCTCAGGGTTAAATTGAGCTAGACATTTCTTAGTAACTCTTTTGGATGAAAGTTATCCAAAATATCATCATAATATAGCTGTAAATATAGTGAAAAGCAATTTTCCATTTATCAGAATGTGTAACACCCAAAGAGGATTCACTGCCTGTTCTAGTTTGCTAATGCTGCCAGAATGCAAAACACCCGAAATGGATTGGCTTTTATAAAGGGGGTTTATTTGGTTACACAGTTACAGTCTTAAGGCCATAAAGTGTCCAAGGTAACACATCAGCAATTGGGTACCTTCACTGGAGGATGGCCAATGGTGTCCGGAAAACCTCTTTTAGCTGGGAAGGCACGTGGCTGGCGTCTGCTCCAAAGTTCTGGTTTCCAAGTGGCTTTCTCCCAGGACATTCCTCTCTAGGCTGCAGTTCCTCAAAAATGTCACTCTTAGTTGCACTTAGGATATTTGTTCTCTCTTAGCTTCTCCGGAGCAAGATTCTGCTTTCAACGGCCGTCTTCAAACTGTCTCTCATCTGCAGCTCCTGTGCTTTCTTCAAAGTGTCCCTTTTGGCTTTAGCTCCTCTTCAGATGTTCACTCTCAGCTGCACTGAGTTCCTTCTGTTATGTCAGCTCATTTATATGGCTCCACTGATCAACTTAGGCCTACCCCGAATGGGCAGAGCAACACCTCCATGGAAATTATCCTGTCAGAGTCAACATCCACAGCTGGGTGGCGCACATTCCAAATAAACACTCAAAGAATTACAATCTAATCAACACTGATAACATCTGCCGACACAAGGTTACATCAAAGATAATGGCGTTTGGGGGACACAATATATTCAAAGAGGCACACTGCCTATTCTGAATTTTCATTAAATTAGCACCTTTGACCCAAGATTCAAGTACAAGAATCAAGAATAGGGACATTTTTATGTCAAACCAGAAAATGTATGACATCAGACTACATCCCTGCATACATTCTGAGTCAATAATGTTCCTATTTCATTAAAATATTGTTGTTTCTTTTACATTAATATGTTTTATTTGGGAAGTTTTGTTCACATATATTTAAATGTTCATAGTTAATAAAATCCTATTTATTCAGACTGGCAGGAAGGTTAATAATTTTTTTTATTTCTTTGCTTTATTGAGAAAGAAAACATTGACATCAAAAATGTGTCATACAGATTCAAGCCATGTCTCTTATGGTCTCTCCATCTGTAATATTATTCATGATTGCTAAAATGATTATTTGTGAGCCTGTTACAATGTAAGGTCTGAGAGTCTTTCTGGATCATCAAGAAAGAATTAAATGATTGAGAGACATAGGATATAATAGGGAGTCGGAAGAATTGTTTTAGGGTCCTGATTGGGACCCTAACAGTGCAATGTTGGTCATACCTTTTTTTGTCTTGGTACCTCAGTTTCTCTATCTATTAGATTAATAGCATTATTTCAAAGGGTCAAAAGAACCAGATGATATAATGGATATGATCCTCTATAAAATTATATGAAAAGCTGTTAATATATTAATATGTGTTGTAAGTTTATAGTTTTAGGAGTAAAGGTTTCTCATATTCCAGTATTTTGAAATTAGTAGTCCCCCCCAGAAAAGGAATCAGTCTTTCTTTTATATTCATTATAGGTTACCTGAATCTACTATTTAAACTGATTTTCAATTTAAAATTTTACTGATTTAATTATAGATTCACATGTAATTTTAAGAAATAACACAGCCAGATCCTTGGCATACTTTATCCAGTTTTCCCCCTTGCTAACATCTTGCAAAACTCTGGTACATTTTATCTTGTCCAGGATATTGATAATGATCTTACTGAGATATCTCCAGATCCACGTGTACTCATTTGTGTGTATGTGTGTATTTGTATTTAGTTGTGTAGGTTCATGTAAAGATAACTATAGTCAAGGCACAGAAGAGGCCCATTATTATACAAATAATTCCTGTTGCCCTTTTATTACCAATTTTCTTTTGTCCCTTTCCCATCACTAAACTTTTCTCCATTTATACACTTTTGTCATTTCAAAAATGTTATATACATGGAATCAAACAATATGTGACCTTTTAGTATTGCCTTTTTTTCATTCAGCATAATTCCTCTGAGATTCGTACACGTTTGTTTGACCATGCTTCTTCTGGCAGACATTTGAGTTGATTCCAGTTTTTGGCTATTATGAATAAAGCTGCTATGAACAGGGTTTGTGTGAATATAAGTTTTCATTCCTCTGGGATAAATGCCTAGTAGTGCAGTTTCAAGATTTTATGGTAATTGCATGTTTAGTTTTATAAGCCGTTGACAAACTGTTTTCCAGAATGACTGTACCATTTTATATCTGACCGCAGTGTGTCCAGGTCATTCGTGTCCTCGTGAACATTTGATGTTATAATTTTTTTATTTTATCCATTTCGGATGTGTAGTGATAGCTCATTGTAGTTTTAATTTTCATTTCTTTCATGGCTAATGATGTTGGACATTTTTTAATGTGCTCATTTACCATCTGTGTATCCCTTTTGGGGCTATGTCTTCTCATGTCTTTTGCCTATTTTGTAGTTGAATTGTTAGATTTATTTTTGAGCTTTGAGAATATTTTAATATATTCTACATCCATGTCCTTTGTTGGATATTATGATTTGCAAATAGTTTCTCCCAGTCTATAGTTTGTTTTCATTCTCTTATCATGGTCTTTCCCTGAGTGAAAATTTTTTATTTTGATGATATCTGATTTCCCTAGTTTTCCTTGTATGGATTGTGCTTTGGTCATCATGTATAAGACATCTTTGTCTTGCTCTAGATCCTGAAGATCTTCTCCTATTTTTAAAAAGGAGAACTTGACTCAGTGATCCATTTTGAGTTATTATTTTTTATATATAAAATGTGAGATTTCAAGTGAGGTTAATTTTTTTTTAATCTGTGGCTATCGAATTGCTCTAGCACCATTGTTGAAAAGACTCTCCTAACTCTATTGAATTGCTTTTGCATCTTTGTCAGAAATCAGTAGGGAATATTTGTGTTGGTCTATTTCTGGGTTCTTTTTCCTGTTTCATCACTCTATGTGTGAATTTCTCCAATAATTCCACACTGTCTGGATTACCGAACCTACCTAGTAAGTCTTTATATTGAGTAGAGTGATACTGCTCATTTTATTCTTTTTCAAGATTGTTTTAGATATCATTGGGTATGCCCGGCCATATAAATTTTAGAATAAGTTTTTCCATTTCTCAAAAAAGAAAAACTTGCTAGGATTTTAATAGGAACCACATTAAACCTATAGATAAATTTGGAGAGAATTGACATCTTTACTATGTTAAATCTTTTGATCCATGAAGAGAGGATCTCTCCATTAAATTATTTAGGTCATTTATTGCTTTCATCAGCCTTTTGTGATTTTCAGGATACAGATACTGTTCATGTTTTGTAATGTGTTTATGTAAGTATTTCATTATCTTTGGAGCAATTGTTAATTTCTTTATGGTTTTGATTTTGGTTTTTTACATGTTCATTGTTAGTAGGTAGAAATGTGATTAATTTTTGTGTTGATCTTAAATCCTGCAATCTTGCTGAACTCACTTCTTATTTCTACAAGTTTTTTTGTAGATTCCTTGGGATTTTCTACATTATCAATTCTGTTATTTGCAAATAGGGACAGTTATATTTCTTCCCTTCCAATCTGTATGCATTTTGTTTCTTTTTTCTAGCCATAGGTTCCAGATCTTGCACTAAACCCCTGTTTCTGCAGATTGCTGATTAACCAACCATTGCCCAAGGACACTCCACCCTGATTAACCCATTCACTCCCTCACCACCCCTCTTCCCTAAGACAGCCATATTAGCTGCTTTTACAGCCCAGCTTTTTTTAACATACAGTTTTATTGAGATATATTCACATACCCTACAGTCATCCACAGTGTACAATCAACTATTCGCAGTACTATTGTATGGTTCTGCATTCATCACCAGAATCAACTTTTGAACATTTTCCTAACTCAAAAAAAAAGAGCAAAAGGAAACATCCAAAACATTCCAGTCCCCCATCCACCCTATTTTTCATTTAGTTTTTGTTCCCATTTTTCTACTTGTCTGTCCATATGCTGGACAAAAGGGAGTGTGAGCCATGAGGTTTTCATGATCACATTGTCACACCATGTAAGCTAGTAGTAGTTATACAATCGCCTTCAAGAATCAAGGCTACTGGGTTGCAGTTGGACAGTTTCAGGTATTTCTTTCTAGCTATTCCAATACACTAAAAACTAAAAAGGGATATTTATATAGGTCATAAGAATGCCCTCAAGAGTGCTTGAGAGTGACCTCTCGACTCTGTTTGAAATCTCTCAGCCACTGAAACTTTATTTTGTTTCATTTCACTTCCCCGTTTGGTCAAGAAGATATTCTCAATCCCAGAATGCTGGGTCCAGGCTCATCCCCGGGAGTCATGTCCAGTGTTGCCAGGAAGATTTATACCCTTGAGAGTCATGTCCCATGTAGGGGGAGGGCAGTGAGTTCACCTGCTGTGTGGACACGCTGGCTCTTTGAGCAGAACCCCTGTTTGGTTTTGGTCCACATGCATGCTGCTCTCGCTCAATAAAACTTCCTTCTTGTTTTACAGAAAGTCTCTCAGTTATTTCTTTCTTTGACTCTCAAGCCCAGCAGGGAAGAAAAAGCACATTTTTTTTTTCATCTCATTAGTGGAGCTCCCAATGGATCTCCCTTGTCAGTAGTATTGGCTTGCCTGTTGTTCGTTGAGGGACTCCTGTTTGATTCAGATCAGGCATGAGTCTATGTGGGCTGCCCTCTGTTGCTAGGTTGAGTGTTGTGACACACTGGGCCTGGGTGGCCTCCTTCTGTTGTGTAGGGGTAATGTAAGATGCCCTGCAGGTGTGTTGTTGCTTTAGTCCAGGGGTCCCAAACCAGTTCTCCTTTCTATTACCACCATTCCAAGTTGTCCTTTGGTTGCCTCTTGCATTAGTTCTGGTGTTTATAATTGTACTTAGCAGGGAGAACAGGGAGAAATGAGGCTATGCCATCTGGTCTGTGCTGGAGAACCTAAACTGACTGAAAGTAATATTTTTATAACTTAGGAAATACTATGCTTCAAAACAAGATGACTTTATGTGTGTGTGTTTGTTTCTAGACTCTATTCTGTTTCATGACTATTTTGATCAAGTTTTGTCTCTGATCTTAATTAGTGCAATTTTTACATTTGCTTACCACTGTCGTATAAAAAACCAAGTTACAGTTATATATATATTTGCTGCTGTGGCAGCTACATGTCTATATTCAGCTGAGATGTTTTTGAACAAATCAAATTGTCTTCTGGCTTTTTTTCCCCTCTGTAAAAATAGGGAGATGCATTGAAAACCTGCCTCTGAAATCTATTACCAAGTAAACCACTGATGATATGAAACATTTAAACCAGCAAATGAGGAAGATTGTTTGGGAAAGACTCTCATTAGATTTGAATCAGTGGTTTCTTCAAATGCATGAAATCAATACATTTTTACTTTGAAATCTTAGGCTTGACACATCTGCCTTCTCTCTGTAACTTTCCTATCTTGTAATTCAATTTTCTAGATCTTTTAATGTTCATCCAGATTTTGTTTACCTGTTTTTTTTTATTTATTTTATCAGAGCAGGTTGTAGCTTTGCAGAAGAATCATGCAAAAAGTACAGAGTTCCCATATACGTCCCCTCACAATACAGTTTTCCTTATTATTTATACTTTGCATGAGTGTAGTACCTTTGTTAAAATTGATAAAACTATTATTATAATTGTACTGTTAATCATAGTTCAAAGTTTATATAAGGGTTCACTGTGTAATGCAGTCCTTTTTAAAATTTTTATTCTAATAACATACATACAATCTAAAGTTTCCCTTTTTAACCCCATTCAAATATAAAATTCATTGGTGTTAATAACATTCACAATGTTCACCTACCTTTACCGCCATCCATTACCAAAACTTTTCTGTCATCCCAAGCAGAAATTCTAATCAATTAAGCATTGATTTCCCACTCCCTAGCCCCACCCCAGTCCTTGGTAATCTGTATTCTAGTTTCAGACTCTGGGAATTTTTTTTATTTTAATTATTGCAAATACATGGTATCATGCAATATTTGTCCTTCTGTGTTTGGCTTATTTCACTCAGCATGATGTCTTCAGGGTTCATCCATGTTATTGTATGTATCAGAACTTCATTCCTTTTTTGTAAGTGAATACTATTCCTTTATATGAATATACCATATTTTGTTTATCCATTAATCTGTTGATGAACATGGGTTGCTTCCATCTGTGGACAGTTGTGAATAATGCTGTTGTGAACATTGGTGTGCAAATATCTGTATGAATCCTTCCATTGAATTCTTTTGGGTATATGCCTAGTAGAGGGATTGAGGGTAATATGGTAATTCAATATTTAACTTTCTGAAGAGCTGCTAAACTTTGTTCCATAGCAGCTGTACCATTTTACATTCCCCAAAATTCCCATTTCTCCACATTTTCATCAATACTTCTGATTTTCAGTTTTTTTAGTAGTAGCCATTCTAGTGGGTGTGGAATGGTATCTCATTGTGGTTTTGATTTGCATTTCCCTGATTATTTATGATGTTATACATTTTAAATGTGCTCTTTGGCCATTCGTATATCTTCTTTGGTCTTTATCCCATTTTGAATTGGGTTGATTGTCTTTCTGTTGTTGACTTTGTGAAATTTATATATTCCAGATATGAAGCACTTTACTGGATATGTGGCATCCATATATTTTCTCCCATACTGTAGGTTGTCTTATCACTTACTTGGTAATGTGCTTTGCCTGAAAGTTTTAATTTTTTTGAAGGCTCATTTATCTATTTTTCTTTTTGTTGCTTGTGCTTCTGGTATACAGTCTAAGAAAGCATTGCCTATTACAGGGCCCTGAAGATGTTTCCCTTTGTTTTCTTCTAGTTTTATAGTTTTAGTTCTTATGTTTAAGTCTTGATCACTTTTAATTTTTGTACATGGTATGTGGTAGGGGTCCAGCATCATTCTTTTTGCAAATAGATACCAAGTTTTCTCAGCACCGTTTGTTGAAGGGACTTTTTTTTTCCATTGAGCGGACTTCGCACCCTTGTCAAAAATCAGTTGGCCATGGATGTGAAGATTTATTTCTGAACACTCAGTTTGATTCCAGTGGTCTATATATCTGTCCTTGTGCCAGTACCATGCTGTTTTAATTAATGTATCTTCGTAGTAAGTTTCAAAATGGGAAGTGTAAATTCTCCAACTTTGTTCTTCTTTTTAAAGATGGTTTTGGCTATTCATGGTTCTTTACCCTTCTATATATATTTGATGATAGGCTTTTCCATTTCTGTAAAGAAGGCTGTTGGAATTTTGATTGGGATTGCATTGAATCTGTAAATTGCTTTGCTTAGAATTGTTAAGAACATCTTAACAATATTTAGTCTCCCAATCCATGAACATGGAATGCACTTCTAGTTTATTTAGGTTTTCTTTGATTTCTTTTAGCTAAGTTTTATAGTTTTCTGTGTATAGATCATTTACCTCCTGGGTTAAATTTGTTCCTAGATATTTTATTCTTTTAGTTGCTTTTGTAAATAGGGAAAGTTTTACTTCTTTCTTTCCAACTTGCTTGCCTTTTCTTTTTCTTGCCTAAATGCTTTGGCTAGCAGTTCCGATACAATGTTTAACAGTGTGACAGTGGACTTTCTTTTCATGTTCCTGATACTACAGGGAAAGCTTTCAGTCTTTTACCATTGATTATGATGTTAGCTGTGTTTTTTCCATATATGCCCTATATCATGTTGAGGAAGTTTCCTATATTACATATTTTCTAAATGTCTTTATCAAGAAAGGTTGCTTGATTTTGTCAAATGCCTTTTCTCCATCAATTTAGATTATCATGTGTTTTTTTTCCTTTGTTCTATTAATATGGCATATTACATTAATTGATTTAATTTTTGAACCACCTTTGCATTCCTGAAATAAATATCACTTAAATATGGTATATAATTCTTGTAATGTACTGTTGGATTTAGTTTGCTGAGGATTTTTGCATCTACATTCAGAAGTTGTGTTGGTCTATAATTTTCTTTTCTGTGGTATCATTTTCTGTTTTTGTTATTAGGGTGATATGGGCCCCATAGAATGAATTAGGAAGTGTTGCCTCTTCAATATTTTTGAAGAGTTTGAGCAGGTTTGGCATTAATTCTTCATGGGATGTTTGGCAAATTCACCAGTGAAGGCATTTGATCCAGGCTTTTCTCTTTTGGGAGTTTTTTTGTGACTGATTCAAGCCCTTTGCTTGTAATTGGTCTGTTGAGATCTTCTAATTTTTTCTTGAGTCAGTGCAGGTATTTTGTATGTTTCTAGGAATTTGTCCATTTTATGAGTATCTAATTTGTTGGTGTACAGTTGTTCATAATATTATCCTCTTATAATTCTTTTTATTTTTGTGGGGTTGGTAGTAATGTTACTTGTTCCATTTATGATTTTATTTATTTGCATCTCGCCCCCTTTTTTTTTTCTTTTTACTTTGTTGGTTTAGCTAAGGGTTTGTCAATTTCATTGATCTTTTCAAAGAACCAAGTTGGTTTCAATTGATTGTCTTTGTTGACTTTTTTGTGCTCTATTTTATTTACCTCAGTTGTCATCTTTATTATTTCCTTCCTTCTGCTCACTTTGGGCTTAGTTTATTTGTCATTTTCTAGAACTTGCACTTGTGTGGTTAGGTCTCTGATTTGAGATCACTCTTCATTTGTATTGTAAGCTTTTGGAGCTATAAATTTCCCCTCAGCACTGCCTTTGCTGCATCCTGTATGCTTTGGCACACTGTGTTTCTTGTTTTCATTCACCTCAGGATATTTCTTATTTTCTCTTGTGATTTCTTTTTTGACCCATTGGTTGCTTAGAGTGTAGTGTTTAATATCCACATATTTGTGAATTTTCTGATTCTCCTTCTGTTTTTGAAGTCTAGCTTTACTCCATTCTTGTTGGAGAAGATACATTTTATGATTTCAGTATTTTTGAATTTATTGAGACTTGTTTTGTGACCTAACTTATGGTCTATCTTGGAGATGATACATGTGCGCTATAGAAGAGCTTGTATTCTGCTGCTGTTGGGTGACGTGTTCTAGATATGTCTGTTAGGTCTAGTTGGTTTATAGTCTCATTCAAGTCTTTTATTTACTTATTGATATTCAGTCTAGATATTCTATCCATTTTTGAAAGTGGTGTATTGAGGTCTCTTACTGTTGATGTAGTACCATCTATTTCTCCCTTCAAATCTGTCAATATTTGGTGCTCTGCCTTTAGGTGCATATGTATTTGTTATGTCTTCTTACTGAGAAGGACCCCTTTATCAGTATATACTGGCTTTCTTTGTACTTTATGCCAGTTTTTTACTTAAGGTCTATTTGATCTGATATTAATATAGCTAATTCAGATTGTTTTTTGTTACTGTATGCATGGAATTTTTTTCCAACCTTTCACTTTCAGCCTACTTGTGTTTTTGAATATAAGGTGATTTTCTTGTAAATACCATATTGTTGGCTCATGCTTTTTCATCCATTCTGCCATTCTCTGTCTTTTGATTGGAGAGTTTAATCCATTTGCATTTAAAGTAACCACTGATAATGCAGGACTTTCTTCTGCCATTTTGTTATTTGGTCTTTGTAAATATTGTGCCTATATTGTCCTTCAGTTCTTTTGTTAATGCCTACTATTATGCTGTTATTATTATGATGATGATGATTATTATTTGTATTGTACCATTTTGAGTCCCTTCTCATTTTTTCGGTATATATATTTTTCAGCTGTTTTCTTCATGGCTACCATGTGGCTTAAATTTACAACCCAATTCTATAACAATCATATTTGATTTGATTCCAGCGTAACTCCAGTGGCATACACGTACCACTCTTCCTGTACTCCTCTTTCCCCCTACCTTTTTGTTGTACTTATTATGAATAATATCCTATACATTCATGTCTAAAACCATAGTTTTATCATTAATTTTTATGCAATTGCATTTTAGAATGTGTGAGAAGTAAAAAGTAGAGTTATATACCCAAAATGCAATACTATAGTACTGGTAGTTACAATTACCCATATGGTCGCCTTTACTGGAGGTCTTTATTTCCTTATGCCTTTTTGATCTACAATCTAGTGTCCTTTCTTTTCAGTCTGAAAAACTCCGTTTAGCCTGCTTGTAGGCAAGGTCTAGTAGTGTTGAGGTCCCTCAAACTTTATATGGCAGTGTCTTAATCTCTCCCTCATATTTGAATGAAAGATAGAAAATTCTTGGTTGGCAGTTGTTTTCTTTCAAGATTTATGTATTTCTTCCCACTGCCCTCTTGCTTTTCTGGTTTCTGCTGAGAAATTGACATTTAATGTTAAGACTCCCTTGTACATAACGTACTGCTTTTCTTTTGCAGCTTTCATAACTCGTGCCTTATCTTTTGGCATTCAGAAGTTTGACTACTATGTGTTTGGACATAGTTCTTTTTGAGATTATCCTGTTTAGGGTTTGTTGTGCTCCTTGACTATGCATATTCATGTGTTTTGTGAAATTTTGGAAGTTTTGTGCCATTATGTCTTTGCATATTTCTTCAGCCCCTTTCTCCCTTTCTTCTCCTTGTAGGACTCCCATAAAGAGTCTATTCATCAATTGTATAAAAATGTGGCTTATGAGGGGGGACAGTGAGATTGGGGGGGCCATGGGGATCACACTCCCCTTTGTCTAGTTTGTGGATGGATGAGTGGAAAGGTGGGGGAAACAAACAAACAAACAAACAGACAAGGGCACCCACTGTTCTTTTTTACTTTAGTTGCTCTTTTTCACTTTAATTATTATTCTTGTTATTTTTGTGTGTGTAGTAATGAGGGTGTCGGGGATTGATTTTGGTGATGAATGTACAACTATGTAATGGTACTGTGAACAATCGAATGTACGATTTGTTTTGTATGACTGTGTGGTATGTGAATATATCTCAATAAAATGAATATTAAAAAAAAAAGAGTCTATTCATATGCTTGATGGTGTCCCACAAGTCTCTTAGGCTCTGCCCCATATTTAAAATTCATTTTCTTTCTCTTCCTCATTTTGAATCATTTCACTTGTCTGTGAGTTCACTGGTACTTTTTCTTATGCTAGCTCGTCTTCTGTTGAAACCTTTTAGGTAATTTTTCTTTTCAGTTATTGTTGTCTTTATCCTGTATTCTTTTTTGCTTCCCTTTTAAAAAGTCCATCTCGTTACAGACTTTCTTATATTGTTCGTTGTTGTTTTTCCAACAACGAACAATATAAGTTCTTTATCTGTAATTTTATCTCTTTTATCATATGGAAGATTATTTTTTTAAAGTCTGTGTCTTGTATGTTCAAAGTTCGGTCTTTGTTGATGGGTTTTGGATTTTTATCTTATACCTTTGGATGGACCATTATTTCCTGTTTCTTTGTCTTACAATCTTTTTTTGTACATGTTGGTATTTTGAAGTGTTAACTCTGGGATTTAGCCTCTGAGATGTTTGTTCCTAAGTTTGTATCCAGCTAGTGATAGGAGAGAGAGTTCCTTGAGTGCCAGGAACTAACAAAAAGAAACAAAGGAACACAAATAACACTGCTTTGGCTGGTGATCCTCGTATCAGTAGGATGAGCCTGTTGTGAATCAGAATTGTAGGCTCTTCTCCATCTCTCCTGAGCCTGTTCTCTCCTGTTCTTACTCATGGCCTTAAGAATTCCTCTGTTTATAAGAATATGAATGCCCCCTTTTCTCCCTATGAAATAGATTGTCTCCCCTCCAGGGTGCTCTATTGTATAATTTAAAGCAGGTAATCCTTTGCCCCAGGCCTCTTTGACTTAATTCTTTCTTGCGCTGTTTTAGCTGTCAGCAAGCTACTTCTCCTTGCAGGGCAAGTTCTGGGAGACAGCCCTGATAAGTTTCCAGCTTCAGACTTTTCAGGGAACCATCTGATGGATCGGTACAGACAGAAAGGCACCCGGTATGTGCATAGGGGTTACTCTGCTCCCTCAGGAACAGGCTAGTGTTCAAGAGTGTGTGCTTGGGGAGGCTCCACACCATGCAGAGAAGAGGGTGGGAAGGGGCCAGCAAGAATGCCCTAAGTGTGTGCCATTTTTAAAGCTATGTTTTCCAGATTTGGCTCTTGTCCAGTTACTTCAGCCGTTTAACTCTTTTCCAGAGTTTTGAGGAAGATGGCTCTGCTAGTTATTGCTAGCTATTCAGTGATATTGTGGGGTACAGCTCCCTGGAGTATCTTACTCTGCTATCTTTGGAAGGCCAAATCTGTGTTTTATAAAACCTTATATTTGGCATTATGTTTGATGCCAAGATGAGACTTCCCCCTGATTGCCTAAAATATAGTTTCATGCATAAGACCTATATGTGTGTAAATGCAGTCATCCAAGGCATATTGTTAGAATCAAATTATGATCAAATAAGTGAATGCCAAGTTTGCTAGATAGTAAGCTTCAGGAGGTATGGAAGCTCACTATTTTATACCCACAGCCTGGAGCAGGACTTGTCACCCAAAAGAGGCTCAATAAATATTTCTGGAATTTATAGGGGGTAGCAGAAGTACTCTTGTAAGAGTTACAGTTTCTGTGGCATGTGTTCCAAACAGTCAAAAGAAGTAGAGCTAGCCCATCAGGATGGAAGCTGTCTGGTGTCCTGTTCCAGTGTGTACAGCTGAGTTTCAGCCATGGGTAGATCCGGACCCATATGAGGGACAGAGAAGGTACCATTTGAGGTTGGCTTTGAAGACATGTGGCTCTTCGGTGGGGGGAAGTGGGAGAGAGTATTTAACTGGGGAAAACGATTTGATTAAAAGCATGCAGGTGAGATTTTTCAAGAATAGTAAGCAGAACATTTAGTTGGGAAAACAGAACAAGGAGTTTTACAATATCTTGGAGTTTGGGTATTAGAGGGCCTGATGCTTCATTTTTATACTTTCATCTGTATACACAGTGGTCTTTTTTCTTTCCATAATGATGATGATAAACTAAAAATATCTGAGTATATATTCTTTTCATTTCCTCCTTTCATCATTATTAGGTTAATTAATTTACCTTAATTTTTAAAGGTTTAGTTTTAAAAAGCAAATGAATCATTTTCCTTTTTTTTTTTTTATTAAATTCAGTTTTATTGAAATACATTCACACACCATACAATCATCCATGGTATACAATCTACTGTCCACAGTATGATAACATAGTTATGCATTCATCACCACAATCTACCTCTGAACATTTTCCTTACATCAGAAAGAACCAGAACAAGAATAAAAAATAAAAGTGAAAAAAGAACCCCCAAATCATCCCCCCATCCCACCCCACTTGCCCTTTAGTTTTTTTTTTTTTTTTTAATCATTTTATTGAGATATATTCACATACCACGCAGTCATACAAAACAAATTGTACTTTCGATTGTTTACAGTACCATTACATAGTTGTACATTCATCACCTAAATCAATCCCTGACACCTTCATTAGCACACACACAAAAATAACAAGAATAATAATTAGAGTGAAAAAGAGCAATTGAAGTAAAAAAGAACACTGGGTACCTTTGTCTGTTTGTTTGCTTCCCCTACTTTTCTACACATCCATCCATAAACTAGACAAAGTGGAGTTTGGTCCTTATGGCATTCCCAATCCCACTGTCACCCCTCATAAGCTACATTTTTATACAACTGTCTTCGAGATTCATGGGTTCTGGGTTGTAGTTTAATAGTTTCAGGTATCCACCACCAGCTACCCCAATTCTTTAGAACCTAAAAAAGGTTGTCTAAAGTGTGCGTAAGAGTTCCCACCAGAGTGATCTCTCGGCTCGTTTTGGAATCTCTCTGCCACTGAAGCTTATTTCATTTCCTTTCACATCCCCCTTTTGGTCAAGAAGATGTTCTCCATCCCAGGATGCCGGGTCTACATTCCTCCCCGGGAGTCATATTCCACGTTGCCAGGGAGATTCACTTCCCTGGGTGTCTGATCCCACGTAGGGGGGAGGGCAGTGATTTCACCTTTCAAGTTGGCTTAGCCAGAGAGAGAGGGCCACATCTGAGCAACAAAGAGGCATTCAGGAGGAGACTCTTAGGCACAAATACAGGGAGGCCTAGCCTCTCCTTTGCAGCAACCGTCTTCCCAAGGGTAAAACTTATGGTAGAGGGCTCAACCCATCAAACCACCAGTCCCCTATGTCTGTGGTCATGTTAGCAACCATGGAGGTGGGGTAGGCGAATACCCCTGCATTCTCCACAGGCTCCTCAAGGGGGCACTACATCTTTTTTTTTTTTTTTCCTTGTTTGTCTTTTTTCTTTTTTTTTTTTTTTTTTTAACTTTCCCTTCTTTTTTAAATCAACTGTATGAAAAAAAAAGTTAAAAAGAAAACAAACATACAATAAAAGAACATTTCAAAGAGACCATAACAAGGGAGTAAGAAAAAGACAACTAACCTAAGATAACTGCTTAACTTCCAACATGTTCCTACTTTACCCCAAGAAAGTTACATAATATAGCAACATTTCAGTGAACTTGTTCCTACTACATCCATCAGAAATTAACAGACCATAGTCATTTCTGGGCATCCCCAGAACGTTAAATAGCTTATCTGTTCTTCTTGGATTATTGTTCCCCCTTCCTTAATTGCTCTCTACTGCTAGTTCCCCTACATTCTACATTATAAACCATTTGTTTTACATTTTCAAAGTTCACATTAGTGGTAGCATATAATATTTCTCTTTTGTGCCTGGCTTATTTCGCTCAGCATTATGTCTTCAAGGTTCATCCATGTTGTCATATGTTTCACCAGATCGTTCCTTCTTACTGCCGCGTAGTATTCCATCGTGTGTATATACCACATTTTATTTATCCACTCATCTGTTGAAGGACATTTGGGTTGTTTCCATCTCTTGGCAATTGTGAATAATGCTGCTATGAACATTGGCGTGCAGATATCTGTTCGTGTCACTGCTTTCCGATCTTCCGGGTATATACCGAGAAGTGCAATCGCTGGATCGAATGGTAGCTCTATATCTAGTTTTCTAAGGAACTGCCAGACTGACTTCCAGAGTGGCTGAACCATTATACAGTTCCACCAACAATGAATAAGAGTTCCAATTTCTCCACATCCCCTCCAGCATTTGTAGTTTCCTGTTTGTTTAATGGCAGCCATTCTAACCGGTGTTAGATGGTATCTCATTGTGGTCTTAATTTGCATCTCTCTAATAGCTAGTGAAGCTGAACATTTTTTCATGTGTTTCTTGGCCATTTGTATTTCCTCTTCAGAGAACTGTCTTTTCATATCTTTTTCCCATTTTATAATTGGGCTGTCTGTACTATTGTCATTGAGTTGTAGGATTTCTTTGTATATGCAAGATATCAGTCTTTTGTCAGATACATGGTTTCCAAAAATTTTTTCCCATTGAGTTGGCTGCCTGTTTACCTTTTTGAGAAATTCCTTTGAGGTGCAGAAACTTCTAAGCTTGAGGAGTTCCCATTTATCTATTTTCTCTTTTGTTGCTTGTGCTTTGGGTGTAAAGTCTAGGAAGTGGCCTCCTAATACAAGGTCTTGAAGATGTTTTCCTACATTATCTTCTAGGAGTTTTATGGTACTTTCTTTATATTGAGATCTTTGGTCCATTTTGAGTTAATTTTTGTGTAGGGGGTGAGGTAGGGGTCCTCTTTCATTCTTTTGGATATGGATATCCAACTCTCCCAGCCCCATTTGTTGAAAAGACCATTATGGCTCAGTTCGGTGACTTTGGGGGCCTTATCAAAGATCAGTCGGCCATAGATCTGAGGGTCTATCTCTGAATTCTCAATTCGATTCCATTGATCTATATGTCTATCTTTGTGCCAGTACCATGCTGTTTTGGCAACTGTGGCTTTATAATAAGCTTCAAAGTCAGGGAGTGTAAGTCCTCCCACTTCGTTTTCTTTTTTAGAGTGTCTTTAGCAATTCAAGGCATCTTCCCTTTCCAAATAAATTTGATAACTAGCTTTTCCAAGTCTGCAAAGTAGGTTGTTGGAATTTTGATTGGGATTGCATTGAATCTGTAGATGAGTTTGGGTAGAATTGACATCTTAATGACATTTAGCCTTCCTATCCATGAACATGGAATATTTTTCCATCTTTTAAGGTCCCCTTCTATTTCTTTTAGTAGAGTTATGTAGTTTTCTTTGTATAGGTCTTTACATCTTTGGTTAAGTTTATTCCTAGGTACTTGATTTTTTAGTTGCTATTGAAAATGGTATCTTTTTCTTGAGTGTCTCTTCAGTTGTTCATTTCTAGCATATAGAAACATTACTGACTTATGTGCATTAATCTTGTATCCCGCTACTTTGCTAAATTTGTTTATTAGCTCTAGTAGGTGTATCGTTGATTTCTCAGGGTTTTCTAGATATAAGATCATATCATCTGCAAACAATGACAGTTTTACTTCTTCTTTTCCAATTTGGATGCCTTTTATTTCTTTGTCTTGCCGGATTGCCCTGTCTAGCACTTCCAGCACAATGTTGAATAACAGTGGTGACAGCGGGCATCCTTGTCTTGTTCCTGATCTTAGAGGGAAGGCTTTCAGTCTCTCACCATTGAGTACTATGCTGGCTGTGGGTTTTTCATATATGCTCTTTATCATGTTGAGGAAGTTTCCTTCAATTCCTACCTTTTGAAGTGTTTTTATCAAAAAGGGATGTTGGATTTTGTCAAATGCTTTTTCAGCATCTATTGAGATGATCAATTGATTTTTCCCTTTCGAGTTTTTAATGTGTTGTAATACATTGTTTTTCTTATGTTGAACCATCCTTGCATGCCTGGAATGAACCCCACTTGGTCATGGTGTATGATTTTTTTAATGTGTCTTTGGATTCGATTTGCAAGTATTTTGTTGAGGATTTTTGCATCTATATTCATTAGGGAGATTGGCCGGTAGTTTTCCTTTTTTGTAGCATCTTTGCCTGGTTTTGGTATTAGATTGATGTTAGCTTCATAAAATGAGTTAGGTAGTGTTCCATTTTTTTCAATGTTTTGAAAGAGTTTGAGTAAGATTGGTGTCAGTTCTTTCTGGAAAGTTTGGTAGAATTCCCCTGTGAAGCCATCTGGCCCTGGGCATTTATTTGTGGGAAGATTTTTGATGACTGATTGGATCTCTTTGGTTCTGATGGGTTGGTTGAGGTCTTCTATTTCTTCTCTGGTCAGTCTAGGTTGTTCATATGTTTCCAGGAAATTGTCCATTTCTTCTACATTATCCAGTTTGTTGCCATACAGTTGTTCATAATATCCTCTTATAATTTTTTTAATTTCTTCAGGATCTGCAGTTATGTCACCTTTTTCATTCATTATTTTGTTTATATGGGTCTTCTCTCTTTTTGATTTTGTCAGTCTAGCTAGGGGCTTGTCAATCTTGTTGATCTTCTCAAAGAACCAACTTTTGGTGATATTTATCCTTTCTATTGTTTTTTTGTTCTCTATGTCATTTATTTCTGCTTTAATCCTTGTTATTTCTTTTCTTGTACTTGGTTTAGGATTGGTTTGCTGTTCATTTTCTAGCTTCTTCAGTTGATCCATTAGTTCTTTGATTTTGGCTCTTTCTTCCTTTTTAATATATGCGTTTAGTGCTATAAATTTCCCCCTTAGCACTGCTTTTGCTGCATCCCATAGGTTTTGGTATGTTGTGTTCTCATTTTCATTTGTCTCTATATATTTAGCAATTTCTCTTGCTATTTCTTCTTTAACCCACTGATTTTTTAGGAGTGTGTTGTTTAACCTCCAGGTATTTGTGAATTTTCTAAGTCTCTGATGGTTATTGACTTCTAATTGTATTCCATTGTGGTCAGAGAATGTGCTTTGAATAATTTCAATCTTTTTAAATTTATTGAGGCTTGTTTTATGTCCCAGCATATGATCTATTCTGGAGAAAGTTCCGTGAGCACTAGTAAAGTATGTGTATCCTGGTGATTTGGGATGTAATGTCCTGTAGATGTCTGTTAAATCTAATTCATTTATCAGATTGTTTAGGTTTTCAATTTCCTTATTGGTCTTCTGTCTGGTTGATCTATCTATAGGAGAGAGTGATGTGTTGAAGTCTCCCACAATTATTGTGGAAACATCAATTGCTTCCTTTAGTTTTGCCAATGTTTCTCTCATGTATTTTGTGGCACCTTGATTGGGTGCATAGACATTTACGATTGTTATTTCTTCTTGCTGAATTGCCCCTTTTATTAGGATATAGTGGCCTTCTTTGTCTCTCAAAACATCCCTGCATTTGAAGTCTATTTTATCTGAGATTAATATTGCTACACCTGCTTTCTTTTGGCTGTAGCTTGCATGAAATATTTTTTTCCATCCTTTCACTTTCAGTTTCTTTGTGTCCCTGTGTCTAAGATGAGTCTCTTGTATGCAACATATTGATGGTTCATTTTTTTTGATCCATTCTGCGAATCTATATCTTTTAATTGGGGAGTTTAATCCATTTACATTCAACGTTAAAACCGTGAAGGCATTTCTTGAATCGGCCATCTTATCCTTTGGATTATGTTTGCCATATTTTTCCCTCTCTCTATTAATATCCTTTATTGTACCCATACCGAATCTCTTTAGTACTGAACCTTTCTCCAGGTCTCTCTGTCCTGTCTTTGTTTCTCTGTCTGTAGGGCTCCCTTTAGTATCTCCAGTTGGGCAGGTCTCTTGTTAGCAAATTCTCTCAGCATTTCTTTGTCTGTGAAAAATTTAAGCTCTCCCTCAAATTTGAAGGAGAGCTTTGCTGGATAAAGTATTCTTGGCTGGAAATTCCTCTCACTCAGAATTTTAAATATATCGTGCCACTGCCTTCTCGCCTCCATGGTGGCTGCTGAGTAGTCACTACTTAGTCTTATGCTGTTTCCTTTGTATGTGGTGAATTGCTTTCTCTTGCTGCTTTCAGAACTTGCTCCTTCTCTTCTATGTTTGACAGTGTGATCAGTATATGTCTCGGAGTGGGTTTTTTTGGATTTATTCTATTTGGAGTTCGCTGAGCATTTATGATTTGTGTATTTATGTTGTTTAGAAGATTTGGGAAGTTTTCCCCAACAATTTCTTTGAATACTCTTCCTAGACCTTTACCCTTTTCTTCCCCTTCTGGGACACCAATGAGTCTTATATTCGGACGTTCATATTATCTATCATATCCCTGAGGTCCATTTCGAGTTTTTCAATTTTTTTCCCCATTCTTTCTTTTATGCTTTCATTTTCCATTCTGTCATCTTCCAGGTCACTGATTCGTTGTTCAACTTCCTCTAGTCTTGTACTATGAGTGTCCAGAATCTTTTTAATTTGGTCAACAGTTTCTTTAATTTCCATAAGATCATCCATTTTTTATTTAGTCTTGCAATGTCTTCTTTATGCTCTTCTAGGGTCTTCTTGATTTCCTTCATATCCCGTACTATGGTCTCATTGTTCATCTTTAGTTCTTTGAGTAGCTGCTCTAGGTGCTGTGTCTCTTCTGGTCTTTTGATTTGGGTGCTTGGGCTTGGGTTATCCATATCGTCTGGTTTTTTCATATGCTTTATAATTTTCTGTTGTTTTTGGCCTCGTGGCATTTGCTGAACTTGATAGGGTTCTTTTAGGGTTTGTAGACCAGTTGAAGTCCTTATCTCTAATTTATCAGATCTACAGCTTCGTGGAGTACACTTTCTCTAACTAACCAGCAGGTGGCGTCCACGAGCCACCTGTTCTCCACAAGCCAGATCTCCCCTGCTTAGCCTTTTTGGTGAGTGGGGGAGTGAGTCTTGTGGGGCCCAATTGGTGTACCAAGCTTGCGTGTGTAGTTGGTGTTGCCTGCCCTGTATGTGGGGCGTGTTTCTGGGCAGTCGGGGAGGGGGGGTGGCCCTAACAATCAAATCTCCCTGATGATCCTAGAGTTTTAAAGCTGCTGCAATAGTCTAATCCTTCAGTTCAGTCCTGCCACAGTTTGTCTCTGCCACTGACCCACAAGTCTTTGGTATTGGCGTATGGCTCCTGAGACTTGCAAGTGGGCCCCTCTTCCAGGCTGTGCACCCCAGGTCCTCTGTTGAGGGATGACTGTGCTATGTCACAGGTGAGTGCCGTCCCCCCAGGGCAGTTCTGGGCTGCTGGGCTGTGTTGGGAGGCTCCCAGTCTGCTCAAATGATGGCTGAATGGGGCTCTGTTAATTCACACTGCTCCCCCTTCCCAGCTCTGGGACATTCAGCTGAGGTTGCAGGGAAGGCTAATGTCCACGCCCAGTTTTGTGGTGTGTGCCTGTTATTTGAAGCACTTCCGTCACACTGGGTTGTCTGGGGCAGCTCTGGGCTATGGGGCTGGTGATGGGCAGGAGTGTTTCCTGTCCACCAGGATGGTGGCTGTGAGCGGACACCCCCCTTTTCTTGGGAAGTGTAGTGTTGTTTAGTGAATTTTCTCAGCCACTGGATTATTGCCTTTTGTCTCAGAGCTCTCTTAGTTCTGCTCTTGACTTGACGTGCCCAAATTTCAATTCTTTGAAGCTTTCTGTATTGAGCTTCTTAGAGTAATTTTTTTAGAAAAAGCAAAAAGGATTTAAAAAAAAAAAAAAAGAAAACGGCCCTCCTCAGAGATCTAATGGGTTATTGAAATGCTAATAGACAAAGCAACCAGGGCCATTAAGGAAAGGTGCACAGGGCAGAGAGATCAGCTTTGCTTCGGGATTTGCATATGCGCCTCAAGGCCTGATCTCCGCCCTTCCCCTTTCTGTGTTCACCAGAACTCCAAAAATCCTCTGCTTTTATTTTGGAGTTTTTCGTGTTGTTTTTTTTCTATGCCTGTCTCCTCTCTGCTGGGCTGACTGCTCTCAGAGTCTCTGGTGTCTGGTCTCAGTCTATCTATGGTTGGAGTTTGAATCAGTAGAATGAGTTTCCGATAAGAGCAGCCACTGCAATTCTCCCTTCTCCTTCCCGGAGCTGACAGCCCCTCCTCCCCCGGGACTGAGCCTGGCAGGGAGGGGCGCGGGTCCCCTGGCCGCAAAAACTTACAGATTTCGCTGATCTCAGCAGTTCCACGTTTTCATGAGTGTTGTATGAAGTATGCCCAAAGACAGATTGCTCTGTGGTGTCCAGTCCACGCAGTTCCTGGCTTTTTACCTACTTTCCTGGAGGAGTAACTAAAACATACAGCTCACCAGTCTGCCATCTTGCCCCGCCTCTCATTTTCCTTTAATAGCATTTGCAATCTTCTAATAACACAAAATATACCAATTATTTATTATGGTAATATTTAAATGTTTTCATAAAATCAAATGAAAGCTTTTATAGATATTTGAAGAAGAAAGACTATAGCACAATTTGACCATATTATCTTTGGAGGCTTAATCATTGGTAATCTCTTTTCTGTTAGGGTCAAATAAAAACAACTGGTAAATTTTTCGTGGGGCATGAGTAATTGAGAATGGGAGTGTCACCTTACATGCCCACAAATAAATCATATTAAGAGTTTTTCATTCCCTTACACACCTGCTCAACCCTTTGGTATCTGGGAGGAATTGAAGAGAAAAACAAGGCAGAGTCATTAGTTATAGAAGAAAAGGATAGGAATTAGTAACTCCACTTCTTGGCCCCTCTTCTCACTTGATATTTTCCCGGTACTATCAACTGAGATACAGACTACCTTCTATTAGAATCTGAAAAAGTGAGAGGGATTGCACCAGTGGTTTAAGAAACCTGACTGAAGGAAATATTATTATTCTTATTATAGAGACAGACAGAAATACACATTTTATTATTTTGAGAATTGAACTCATCAGTATATACTGTGTGGCAAAGAATGGCATAGTAAATGAGGTACCAGAATGCTACGGTGGCTTGAGCATTACTCAGAAAGAGATGGTAGGATTGCACTGTTGTGAATTTTCCCACCAAATAGTACACATGCTTCTATCTAGGACAGTACAACAAAGGGATGCCTCCACATGTTATTAAGTCTTACAGTATAGTAACCTAAATTGGCAAAATTTGACCCATTAATTTAACGCAGGGAATTCACCATATGAATTGGTTTTATGCCTTTAAAATGTTAATTGATCATCTCCTAACTAATCCAGTTTCTCTCTCTGAAGGGATATTGCAATTATTGAAGAAACATTCTGAATCTTTCCCCTCATTAGTTTGAAAGAGATACTAAGCTCAGTGATCTCCCTAGGCCAATTTGTTAACAAGAAAAATCAGTTTAATACTTAGTGAGTGGAATCTCAGGTCCTGAAATAATCAGTCCAGCACCAACATTATTGTGTTATTGACTAATGGGAATCATCTCTACTCTTTAATCTTTCTTGTCTCCTTTATCTTCCCAAAAGTCCTGTAGCATTCTGTGATTTTCACTCTCATTTTGTTCGTTCTTGGTTTTATATCTTTGCTGCATAACTTACACTGTTCTTCATATTATTTTCAAAATTTTAATATTTTTATTTAACAACATAAATCCAAGGTATTATTTCAAAATGTAATCCACATAAAAATAAGGTATTTTATATTCCTTTTTTTGGTGTACTGAGCCCTCAAAATACAGTGTATATTTTATGCTTATAGTACATCTCAATTTGGATGTTAAATTTTGCCATTATATTTGTTCTGTATTCAGACAGTATAAATTTACAGTTGAAAAAGAAGTCTCACCTATACAATTTGTCCCAAACATAACTTAAAATTTTCCAGTAACTAATTCAGATATCAATTTTTATTTTTATTTTTTTAAATTTTTTATTCAATTTTATTGATGTATTCACATACCATACAGTCATCCAAAGTGTACAGTCAGTTGTTCACAGTACCATCATATAGTTGTGCATTCTTCACCCCAGTGTACATTTTCCTTGTACATTTGAACATTTTCCTTGTACCATAAAAATGAAAATAAGAATAAAAAATAAAACTAAAAAAGAACACCCAAATTACCCCCACCCCCATTTTTCATTTAGTTTTTTGTCCCCATTTTTCTACTCATCCATCCATATACTGGATAAAGGGAGTGTGATCCACAAGGCTTTCACAGTCACACTGTCACCTTTTGTAAGCTATATTGCTATACAATCATCTTCAAGAGTCAAGGCTACTGGGTTGGAGTTTGATAGTTTCGGGTATTTACTTCTAGCTATTCCAATGCATTAAAACCTCAAAAGGGTTGTCTATGTCATGCATAGGAATGCTCACCCGAGTGACCTCTTGACTCCATTTGGAATCTCTCAGCCACTGAAACTTTATTTTGTTCCAACAAATACCAATTTTTAAAGTTGAAATTACATTAATTAAATTTAAATCAAATAAAAAAATCTCATTCTTTTTATCACTTAGTGATATCCAGTTGTATATATAGGCCACAGTTTGTTTATCTATTTAACCACTGAAAGACATTCAAGTTGTTTCTAGATTTTGGTAATTGTAAATAGAGCTGCTATAAACATTTGCATATAGGTTTTTGTGTAAACACAAAGTTTCATTCCTCTGTGGTAAATGTCTAAAAGTAGAAATGCTCTGTCATCTGATGAGCGTATGTATAACTTCATAAGAAACTGCCAAATGGTTTTCCAGAGGGGCCACACTATTTTGCATTCCTACCAGCAATATAGGAGAGTTCCAGTTGCTCTGTGTTCTTGCCAGCCCTTGGTCTGTTGAGTAACTTTTATTTTAGCCATTCTAATGGGCGTGGGACATTTCAGTCACACCTGGTGATGTTGAACATCTTTTTGAGTGTGTAATTGCCTTCCACATAGCCACTTTAGTGAAGTATCTGTTCAAGTATTTTGCCCATTTTTAAAGTTGGATTGTTTGTATCTGAGAGATCTTTATATATTCTTTGTATGATTCCTTTGTCAGATATGTGACTTGCAAATATTGTCTGCCAAATTGTAGGTTATTTTCTTTTTTTCCAACTATAATTTTTTAAAAATACATTTTTTTTTTTTAGAATACTTTTAGATTTACAGAAAAAAATACAAATTTAATTCAACTGTGGCCATGTAACCCACAGCCCAGTTTTCCCTATTACAGGCTTTTTACATTAGTATGGTACAGTTGTTACACTTAATGAACCAATATTAATACATTACTATTAACTAAAGTTCATTTTTTAAATTTAGATTTTCTTTGTTTATACCTGATGCCCCTTCTCTGTCCTGGGATCCCATCCAGGACACCTCATTATTTTTAGTAGTCATGTCTGCTTGGCCTCCTCTTGGCTGTAACAGTTTCGCAGGGCTTTCCTTGTTTTGATGAACATGACAGTTTTGGGGAGTACTGTTCCCAAAAGTACTGGTCGGGTACTTTGTATAAATGGGCCCTCAATTTAAATTGTTTGATTTTTTCTCATGATTAGACTAGATTTGTGGGTTATGAGGAGGAAAGCCACAGAGGTAAAGTGTCATTTTCATCATGTCATATTAAGGCTACATATTATCAACATGAATTATCACCATTGATGTTGACCTTGATCTCCCAGTTGAAGCAGTGTTTGTCAGGTTTCTCCACTGTAAAGTTAATCTTCCCCCTCCTTATCACCTTTCCATAATGTGTACTTTGAAAGGAAGTTTGCACAGCCACACTTAGGGAATGGAGAATTATGTTCTACTTCTTTGAGGGTGGTATATCTACATAAATCATTTGGAATTTTACATGGGAGATTTGTTTATTCTCTTCCATGTAAATATTTATTCATTTATTTATGACTGTATTAATTCATGCATATTCATTTTATATTTTGAGTTATGATTCAGTCTACTTGAATTATTTTGTTGTTCAAACTGTTCCAGCTTTGGCCACTGGGAGCTTTTTCAGTTGACTCCTGTGTCCCTTTGACTTGTCCCCACCTTTGTGGGTTTTGTTTTGTTTTTAGCACTTCCTTATTTTCTGTCACTAGAAGATGACAGATGAACATCTTGGTTCGTCCTGTATGTTTCTTGCTCGAATCCTAGTGTTAGCTATTCATTCTTTTTATTGGATGGTGGTATTAGAAACCAAGATCTGTGCACTAAGTGTGCTCACTGCTACTGACATGCCAATGCTTCTAGACCCACTTGACAGAGCAAGGAAATATTATGTGTATACTAATGCATGTATCATGCATATCTATAAATATTTCTATATGTAACCATATTCATTTATATTAAGCAACACATAAGTTCTTAGTGATGTCTCCAACTCTAATTCATTACTACATGGATTATTCTCGCCTCTTTCCCCTTGCTTATCTGTAACCTTCTACTTCATCAGTGAGAAACCTGGCTCCCACTATTCATCATTCATTTATTTAATTGTTCAATTCCAATACATGTGTAAGTGGGTTTCAGAATTCATAGCATCTATCCTTTGGGAAACAATTTTATCAACCATAATAGAGTGCTTGTACACATCCTTTTGCCCTTCGTCTCACAGACTCCATTCATTTCCAAAGTTACTGAGGTTAGCACCTTTCCCTTTGTCCCTTAAGTGAGGTTGTGTCATACCTTGTAATACAGTTAGATAATTTTTGTTATTTTCTGTATTCCATCCTTGGATCCCTCAGTCTCAAAATATTTTTTAAAATTATATACATTAAGGTTTGCTCTTGGGCTGTAAAGTTTTATGGGTTTTGACAAAGGTGTAGCATTGTGTGTCCACCAGTAGAGAATCATTCAGAATTATTTCACTGCCTTGAATAAATTCCCTCTGCTTTAACCTACCTACTCAGCCCTCTCTGCCCCAAATCAGAATCCCTGAAAACCACCGGTTTGCTGCCATCTATATATTTTTGCCTTTTCAGAATATCGTATAATTGGAATCAATATAGCATATAGCCGTTTTAAAACTGGCTTCTTTCATCCTGGCAAAATGTATTTAAGGTTCTCATGTCTTTTAGTGACTTGGTAGCTCATTCTTTTTATCATCAAATAGTATTCATTTGTATGGATGGTACCACAGTTTTATATCCATTTACCTATTAAAGGATATCTTGATTGCTTTCAGGTTTTAGTAATTTTGAATAAAGCTGCTATGAAGATTTGCATGCAAGTTTTTGTGTGGACATAACTTTTCAGCTCAGTTGGGTAAATCCTGAAGAGTACAGTTTACAGAACATATTGTGAGATTATGTTTGGCTTTTTAGCAAACTGCTAAGTGGTCTTCCAAAGTGGCTGTGTCATTTTGTATTCCTAGCAGCAATGAAGGGGTGCTCCTATTCTCCATATTCTCCCAGCAATTGATATTGGCAGTTTTGGGGATTTTAGCCATTCTAATAGATGTGTAGCTTAATTGGCATTTCCCTAATGGCTAATGACTTTGTGCATTTTTATAGGTTTATTTGCCATCTTTATATCTATTTTGGTGAGGTGTCTGTTCAGATCTTGTGCCTGTTTTTTTTAAACATTTTGAAATATACATGCAGAAAAGTGATAAATTTCAAGATACAGTTTAACAAGTAGTTATAGAGCGAATTTCAAAGTATAATGTATTAGTTAGGGTTCTCTAGGGAAATAGAACCAACAGGAGATATCTATAAATATGAGATTTTATAAAAGTGTCTCATTCAATGAGGGGGATGCGTGAGTCCAAATTCTGTTAGGGGCAGGATGCACAAGGTCCAAATTCCATAGGGCAGGCAGTGAGCTGGCAACTCCGATGAAGGTCTTTGATGACCTCCCCAGGAGAGGCTGGCTGACTGGCTGGCTGAAGAAGTGAAAAATCTCTCTCTTCTCCCTTAAAAGTCTTCAACTGAATGAATTAAATCCAGCTGATTGAATTCTCTCATTGCAGAAGACAGGCTCTTATTTGATGTAATCAGCCACAGATGCATTCAGTTGACTGATGATTTAATAAACCAGCCTTCTGGCTTATTAAGCAGCTGCAAATGTCCTTGCAATAAGGTTTAGGCCAGTGCTTGCTTGACCAGATACCTGTACTATCACCTGGCCAAGTTAACGCATGAACCTAACCATCACATATAGTATGGTTACAGTTCCACAATTTCAGGTATTTCCTTCTGGCTGTTTTAATATACTAGAAACTAAAAATAAATATCTATATGATGATTCAGTAGTCATGATCATTTCTTAAATCCTAGCTTCTCTGTTACAACTCCTCCCTCTCATTTGATCATTCTCTCTATCTTCAGGGATATTTGGGCAATGACCATTCTAACTTCTTCAAATTGAAAAGGGATGTCAACATTATAGGGTAGGAGAATGCAATTGGTGGATGTTCTGGGAGAAATTGGTATCTCTAACTATCAGGGCTTATCTGACAGAGGAACAATTTGGAGGTTTTAAATTTCTGGAAAATAAACTTAATACGTAAAACTTTCATAAATTCTTAGACAGTGCCCTGGGTTTTCTTTAGGGTTTTCAGAAATATTGTTTGATGTGGCTTGACATACCCTGTCTTCTGCCTATTTTAAAAATTGGCCTGTTTATTTCTTATTATTAAATTTTAAGGGTTCTTTGTTTATTTTGAATACAAATCCTTTATCAGATATGTGCTAAGCAAATATTTTCTCCAGATTATGGCTATATTTCTTTTAATTGTGTGTTTCATAGAGCATATCTTTTTAATTTTAATAAAGTCCAACTTATTTTTCTTTCATGAATTGTGCTGTGGGTGTTGTATATAAAGCCTCATCATTAAACCTGTGGTCACCTAGGTTTCCTCCTAGAAGTTTTATAATTTTTCATTTTATATTGAGGTCTATGATGCATTTTGAGTTAATTTTTGTGATAGGCATAAGGTTTGTTTATATCTAGGTTCACTTTTTTTGCATATGAATATGCAATTGAACCAGCACTGTTTATTGAAAAGATTATTTTTTCTCCGTTGAATGACTTTTGCATCTTTGCCAAAGATTAGTTGATTATATTTGGGTTGTGTCAATATTATTTTAGTATTGAAACAACTGAATATAAATTAAAGTCTAAAAGTATTTTAAATATTACTTGCAAATATGGTAATGATCCATTTAGGCAAACTAGTGACTATATTCTATAAACTGATTTGTATAGTTTATTAAAACATACATTTCCATTGAAAAATTTTCCTTAGATGAGGCCAGGCTGTTCCTTAAGAGAGAATATTTGAATTTAAGGAAAATACCAGTTAGTTATATTGGAATTTTTATTGCGGTTCTTTCCTGACAATTAAATGGTCTTCAGTTCTTTCGAACAGCCTAAGCTATCCTAACCTAACTGTGTATTTCTTATCTATCCATCCATCCATTCATCCTGTACTCTATCTGAAATAGTTCTGCAAGAAATTTAATTAGTTTCATAGAATGTTGTTAGAGCATGGGATCACAGTCCAAGAGTTACCTTAAAGCACTGAGATCTGTAAGCTACGGCCTCCGAAATGATTATGTTTGAGATTTTAAAAGCCTAAAAATGTAATGCTTGTGACAGTCATGAGTTATGTTACTAAACTTGGCCTATGTAAAGCTGATGATAGGCATCCATTAAGTTTTGTTTATAATTATGACCTATTTCACAGTGTTTCTTAGACTTCTTTTGTGGGAAGGATCATCTGGGGCCATTTGTTAAAATCACATTCTTGGGATACCACTTCAAACCAATTGAACAAGTTTCTCCGAGGGATGAGGCTGGAAATTATTGTGGTTTAAGTGCCTAGATTCATTCTTATCATCAGAGAAATTTAGTAACATTGGCCAGGCTTGAAAGTAAAAAATATGTTTTACAGTGGAATCCTGATCTTTTTTGTCTTCAGAATTCTTGAATCATTGTAAAAACTTTTTAAGTTCCACCAGTGTAAAACTTAAGTGTGTTATAGTTGTTTTGATCAACTCTTTTTTTTTTTCTTTGACTCTCCAGACTCCATCTGGTTAGACATACATTCTCATGGTTAAATTTTAATTTCTTCACATTTGGGGTGAGGAAATTTATAAGATTCTCTGGAAATTGGTGGTATACTTATTTTCAGAGATTAATTTCATTTGAGTGTTACAAAACTTACACTAGATACATTTAAGATGACAGACTTCTTTATAATTTCACTTTATTTATTCTCAGGGTCTTTGAAGTTGCTGCTTAATGTAATCTTATGATATTTATAAGAACACTTGTTTCTTTATTATGTCAGTTTTCTCATAGCTGTAATTTATTTCATCTGTTTGCTATCCCTGAAGCATTTTAAAGAATTTTAAGCTGAAGTTATTTGGAGAATATTTTTTGCTTAATGCTTCAACAGATTCACGCAATAGCTGCTGGGCTCTACCTCAGACAGTTAAGTAACATGAAGATCTGGAAAATGTGTGGCTCAGGGCTCACTCCATGTAATGGGTTGAGAATTTATAACTTATAATGGAAACTTAAGCTTCCACAAATTATTTTAAAGTACTCATTCCATTTCCATTATTGAGTAAAATCTGTAATACTTAATAAAGCTGTTACATTTATTTATCCAGCTGACACCTGCATACATGGATACACTGCTTTTCAAAATAGAATCATATATTTGCAAATTCATTACAGAAACAATTATCTCTCATTAAATTTCACAACAGATATCGTGGAAGCAGAAGAGTGTAACAGACTCTGTGCTACCTATAATGCATGCATGCATTTGAGTTTACAGAATGAGGCTCTAAATTATTATAATCTAGAATTTTAAATACTTGAATATAAAATAGATTTTTTATATTCTAAGGCCATAAAAGTGTCCCAACTAAGGCATTAACAGAGGATACCTTCACTGAAGAATGACCAGTCGCATCTGGAACACCTCTGTCAGCTGGGAAGTACGTGGCTAGCATCTGCTGGTCTTTTGCTCTCCCAGGTTGTGTTTCAATGGCATTCTCCAAAATGTTTCTGGGCTTTTGTCTTAGCTCCTCTCTCTTCAGCTCTTGTGTGTCCTTGCTGCTTTCTCCCAGGTCGTTTTTCTCTAAGCATCTGGGCTTCATCTCTTAGCTTAGCATCTCCAAACATCCTTCTTTCAGCAACTCCAAGCATCTCCCAGCATCAGTGTCTATGTCAGCCCTTAGCTCTCTTAAATACTCCACTGAACTAATCAAGCCCCATCCTGGGTGGAGTCCATACCTCCGTGGAAATAATTTAATCAGAGTTCTCACCCACAGTTGTGTGGGTCACATCTTCATGGAAGCATTCACTCAAAAGGTCACACCCTAATCAAGACTAATAAGTCTGGCCCCCACAAGATTGCAGTAAAGAACATGGCTTTTCTGGGGGACATAATGTATCTAAATCAGCACGGTATGTATTTATGTACGTATATACCAATATAATATGTAAAAGTTTTCAACTAAATGTTAGTCCATAATGAAAGTATAAGCTCTTATCTGGAGCAGTCTGACTTTTTATCACAAATACACTGAGTATGGAATGTGATTAATATGGATCTCTTTGGTTGTAAATGGAGATGCTGTCCAGTTGGTAAGTTAGTTTCATAAAATATGTGTGTACCTGCCTATACTGAATCCATAAATTAGTCAGGGAGACATATAAGCCAGTTAGAAGAGAAATTAAGTATTTCAATAGATGTAAATGCACTATGTCAGTTAAGTCTAGAATGGTAAGTCAGAATGCATCGCCTGAAAATGAGTCTGCCTGGAAAAGTCAGAGGCAACTCACAAAAGAGATCTCTATGCTCGATGTTAGGGGAAAGTAAAGTTCTCAAGCTTAAGAGAGAAAAAAGGACTTTTAGGAAAAAAATGCAATGTTCTTTTAAAGTCATAGAAGTGTGAAAGCCTGACAATCTTTTTGACAGAAGATAAGTAGTTTGGTGTGCTTGAACATAGAATACACATGGAAAAGAAAGGCTTCCTTATTGAAGATGAAGTAAAGTTTCTGTGAAAATAAAGGTGATTAGAATATCATGCCATGAGCCAGCACTTAAAACAGATATTTAAGGTTTTGAGGGGTTTCTGCTTGTTTGCTTGTTTTGCTTTTGTTGTTTAAAATAGCGAATTCAGTCAATAGGCATATAATCACTGAGCAAAGCACTGGAGAATGTAACGTATATAGAATATATTTGAAGAAGGAACTTAATTAAAAATCTGTATATGTGATTGTCAGCCACCAAAATTAATGTATTTTCAGTACGAAAATGATAATAGGAGAGGGACCTTGAACCCAAGGGTATCAGAAAGAGCAGAGAGTGTGACAAGGTAAAATACGGAAAACTATGGTCTTGTGTGAAAATTGACTTTCTCTAAACTTCCTTCCTTGACTTGGCCTCAAGAATGCTGGGAATAAGGCAGCTAATTGGAGGATTAATCTCTGAGGAAAATGACCAGTCCCAAAGGAATACTGGAGATACACACATTTGAGGGTCCCCCACCAAAATCGCCAAAATATCTCAGCAGGATTCCTCTTAAGAGAAGCCTGCCACTCAATAAGCTACAGCCACCAGTATGGATCTTCTAACTTGGCATTTAGTGCATTACTTTTGAAAATGAAAAGGCAACCAAGAATCATCAGACATTTCAGAAAAGCTTTTACCATAAAAGAAAGATGCCCAAACAAATAAATAGGAGAAGATCTTCAGAGAAAACAGAAAATGCAGAGGGTAGTAGGAAACCTCAAAAATATATTACTAGGGGTATTAATTCCACTGTGGGACCAAGAAGTTACCTACTAGCCTAATCTTTCTACAGATAGTACCTCTAAACTCTGGATAAAATATGGAAAACAACTACCTGCAAACACTTGAGAGGTGAACAAAGTAGGCAGATTTGGAGAGGAGATGGCATTTGTAAGAAGAGACTTCCTTTCCCTCCCTCTTAAAAAATGGATTTTAACCAAAGGTCAGCTTAAAGTTGGCACCACACTGGATAGCTAAAACTGTGAGAGGAAATATATAGCCCTTCTGTCTAGAAGAAACAGAGGACAGAATTCAGACCTATCACAGAGGCTAGAGAGTGAAGAGGAAATCCGGGGGGGGGGGGGAGGGGGTAGAGAATAAAATGGAGGGGAACCCCAAATTATAATTAGAAGCTTTACAAAAAAATCAGTGGTTGACCCTTATCCAAACATATGTGAAGCAGACCCCAAACAGTATGGAATCCTGTTTGAGACCAACCAAGTTAAATGCTCACTAAAACAAAATTAAACACCATTTGGAGGACTATAACAAAACTCAGAGTTTCTGAACTTTAGCATTCATGATATCTGGGATAAAATCCAGAATTATTAAGCAAAGGACAGTAAAATGTGACCCACTCTCAAAAGAAAATACATCAAAGAGAGACAGCCCCCATATGACTCAGATGTTGGAAATAGTAGACAGGATTTTAAAATGGATGTCACAACTATGGTGAAGGAAAATGTACTCATAATGAATGAAAAGATAGGAATTCTCAGCAGAGAAATAGAACCAAATGGACATTCTAGAGTTTAAAACACAATATTTGAAATTAAAATTCACTGAACAGCTTAGCACCAGAATGGAGATAGCAGAAGAGTCAGCGGTCTTGAATATAAATCAGTAGAATTTATCCAGTCTGTAGAAGTGGGAGATAAAAGAGTGGAGGGGAAGAGAAGAAGATCTTCAGGGTAATGTGGGACAATACCTGAAGGTCTAATATTCATGTGTAATTGAGTCCCAGAAGGAGAACATATTGAGTATAGAGGAGAAGAAATAAATGAAAAATAACGTCTGTGACTTCTACTTCTAAGATGGAATAACAGGGACTAGATTTACCCTCCATCTGAAGCAACCAAAAAATTATACAGAATACATGGAACAACACTTTTGAAGATACTGGTCATCAGGCAATGAAGGACAGTGACCCTTGACTTCTCTGAGTGCCCCAGCTTACTGCCTTAAGATAGTTTTCTAGGGTATTGAAGGGAAAAGGAAGCCAGGTGAGCCTAGTGGTCTTACGAGTTGATAAAACAGAGCTAAGAGTCTGGGGAGAACAAAGAAGCTAGAATCCATAATGCAGAATACTAGAGAGGAGAGAGCTACCCAGAGAGAGGACCCTGGAGATCTTCAGAGCATGCCCCTCAAATATTCAGTAGGATACTAACTTGTGTGTGTGTGTGTGTGTGTGTGTGTGTGTGTGTGTGTGTGTGTGAGAGAGAGAGAGAGAGAGAGAGAGAGAGAGAGAGAGAGGGCGGGAGAGGGAAAGGGAGGAAACTTTCTGAGACTGGAAAAAGAACCATTAGAAATGATTTTAGAGGGACCAGTGCTTGGAAAACACAGCATCAGGAATAGTGCCTGTTCCCACCAGTCAGAATTATGTGCTGAAAACTCAAAGAAAATATTGCTGAGAGAAATTAAAGAATATCTAAATGCATGAAGAAATATACTGTTTAATGCGTCAGAAGAATCAATAAATTAAGTTATCAATTCTTGCCAAATATGTCTGTAAATTCAGTGCAACCCCAATCAAAACCCCAGCAGACTATTTTGTATAAATTGACAAACTGATTAAAAAATTCATATGGAATCAAATACTTAAAATAACAAAACCAAATTTGGAGACTGACCATGATACTCGTTATAAACCTACAGTAATCAAGAAATCAGAAAACTAAAGGTGTGAGAAATAAAAATAAAACCAAACCTTGACTCATGGTAGTAAAAATGCTCAATACCAAAGATACAGAGAAAATCTTGAAAGCAGAGAAAAACATCACATTTTATACAGGTGAACAAGACAGTGGAGCAACACACATAAGGTTCTGAAAGAACAGAAAGGGAAAAAAAAAACAGTTAACTCCAAATTCCGTGAAAATCCAGCAAAAATGAGGAAAGCTAAAGGCAATTTCAGGTAAAGGAAGAGAGAATCAGTCACTGGCAGTCCTACCCTTCCAGTAATACAACTCGAAATTCTTCAGGCTGTAGGAAAATGATACCACTTCAAAATTTGGATCTCCAGGAAGGAATTAAGAGCACTGGAAATAAAGAGGGTTATTTCGTGATGCTAAAAGGGTCAGTTCATTGGGATAACATAATCGTATATATATATATTTCTTCTAATAACAGAGCTTCAAAACTCATGAAGCAAATATTGACAGAATCAAAGGGAGAAATAGATGGTTCTACAATCATAGTTGAAGATTTTTTAGCATTATTTTAGCAATTGATAAAACTAGATAAAGAAAATTAGTCAAACGTAGATGATCTGAACAAACTGTCAACCACCTTGACCTTTGAGGTAATTGGTATTTGTAGAATACTTCACTCAACAACTGGAAAATAAACATTGTTTTCGAGTACACATGGTTTGTTCACCAAGATAAATCATAGTTGGACCATAAAACAGGTGTTAGTAAATTTAAAAGTATTGAAAACATATTGAAAATGTCCTCTGAGTATCACAGAATTAAATTGTAAGTCAACAGCAATGTGATATCTAGGAAAATCCCTGTAAATTATAGAAGAAATCATTAAAGAAATTAGAACATATTTTGGACTGAATAGTAAAACAAAAACCTTAAAGCTTTTAAAGAGAAACACAGGAAAATATCTTTGTGATTTGGGGGAAAGCAAAGTTTTGAGAGACCTGAAACAGAAATCAGTAACCATAATAGAAAAAATGGATAAGCTAGACTTCATCAAAATTAAAATCTGCTTAACAAAAGGCACCATTAATAAATTGAACAGACATGTTACAGATTTGAAGAAAATATTTGTTGTAAAACATATATGAGAAAGGACTAGAATACAGAATAGATAAATTCTACAACTCAATAATAAAAGACAGCCCAATAAAAATAGGCAAAAAAATCAAATAGACCCGTCAACAAGCATGTGAAACAAGCACTTGTAAAAGTGCTCAAAATCATTATTCATCAGAGAAATGCAAAGTAGGAATACGTTGAGATAGTACTATACACATGCACATGCCAGCCTGTCTAAAGTTAGAAAAATTGTCAGACCAAATGTTATGTACAGCAAGTTGAACTCTCACAGATTGTTGAGAGGATTGTTGGTGGGAGTGTAAAATGATACAACTATTTTGGAAAACTGTCCAGCAGATTCTTGTAAAACTAAATATACACTAACCTAGGACCCATCAATTCCACTACTAGTATTTACTTGAGAATTGAAAACATGTATACCGAAAGACTTGCCAAAGGATATTCAGATCAGCTTTATTCTTAATAACCCAAAGTGGGAAACCACCTAGGGTTCCTTTAACATTACAGTGGATAAACAAATTGTGGCATATTCATATCATGGAAATAAAAAATAATCAACTGAAGACATGTAACAGTATGAATGAATCTCTTAAACATGTTCAGCAAAAGCAGCTAGAAGCAAAAGGGTAGTTACTGTACTATTTTATCTTTATGAAGTTCTAAAACAGGCAAAACCATTCTGTAGTAGGAAAAAATCTAAATGTTTTTTTGAGTGGGATTGGGGTTGGAATTGGAAGGGCATATGAAGGTTTCTAGGGTGATTGTAATGCTGTGTAATGATAGGTGTTGGGTTACAGAAGTGTTTGCGGTTTCAGAACTTGCATTTAATTACATCTATATTTTACTTCAAAAGGAAAAACTTAAATATTATGCAGCTTTTGTTAATTATATGGAGGCTGAAATGCCTAGGGAATTATACATGGTTCTGCAATTTATTTTAAAATGCATAAAACCATGCAGTATATCAATAGATGAATAAATATGTGAAAAAGTATAGTAAAATGTTAATGCTACAAATCTAGGTGGTGGGCATATTGGTATTTACTCTAAAATTCTTTTAGTTTTACTGTATGTTTCAAAATTTGGGAAAAAATAAAATAGTATAACCATTATCTTCAAGGATAAGTGAAAACATAGCTTTCAAAAAATAAAATTAAAAAAACACTATAAATAAGGAACATTCCGACAACAAAAGTTCTTAAATAGTAGACCCGCCTTCTAAATACATATAATATCAGCAGGAGGATTGGAAAGCCTAGATTGAGGAAATCACCACAAAAAGACCAAGAGATGAAAAATAGAAGAACAATGATAAAATTATAGAATTAGGTAAGGAGATCCAATATGAACTAAATGGCATTCAAGACAGTGAGAACTGAGAATGTGTAACAGAGGAAATTATCAATGAAATAATAGAAGAAAATTCCCCACAGTGGAAGGTTGTGCTTTTTGAGATTGAAAGACCCAAGTGCCTTGCACAGTAACTAGGAAAAAATTACCACTATCGTGAAAATTTCAGAACACTAGGAATAAAGAGATGATTCAGAGGCGGGGGTGGGTGAATGGGGGCGGGGGGGGGACAAGTTGTTCACAAAGACGGGGGATCAGAATGTCATTCTTCTTCCCAACTGTAACAGTAATTCCAGAAGAGGATAGAATTATACCTTCAAACTTTTGAGAATTATTTCCAATCTAAGATTTTATGGTCAGTCAGTCAAATGGTGAGGTTAGAATAGAAACATTTAAAAAGATGCAAAAATCTCAATTTTATCTTCCATGCTCTTTTCTTGGGAATGATTGGATGGTACTCAACCAAAATGAACTTGTAAACCAAGAAAGGAAAGATAGGGGATCTGGGAAACAGGAAACCTAACTCAGGGGAAGTTAATTATAGAAAGGTTGGAGAAGGGGGCTTAACTTCAGGTCAGGGAAGCAGGCCCAGAGAGCAGATTTTCAAAATTAATGCAAGAATATTTAGGGATTCTGGAAGGATTGTTCTAAGAAACAAAAAGTCACCATTTACCAGCTGCTTTTGAGCATGCTGTGAGGAGTTTTATTTATACTCATGGGAGAGAGTTTGGGCATGAATTAGTGGAAGGTACATAAGAAATGAATTAAACTAACAAGCATTGATTAAAGTCATGGCAAAAATTTTTTTGACTTTTAAATAGGTAACATTTCTAACATCACCACAAATTAAATTTATCAGGTGACTATTTATTGAGAAAATCATCCCTCTAGTTCAAATTCATATCATAAAGTGTAATAGTCTCATTGGATTGTTATGGAAAAGATAAGCCCATTAGCTAGAAATTTTGAAGCATAAGTTTAGTTTAATGTATGTTTTCCAATGAAGCATGTGTGTATATAACAAAACTCAATGATAAGTTTTTAGAACTCTCTGTCCTAAAGGAACACACCCCAAAATTGTGGAAATAAGAAAAGTACATAAATAAGAATGGGAAAAACTTGATGGGATATTGAATTTATGAAGAAGTGGCTTGTAAAACTTGCTTTATTTTGTTCTGTATAGATTTCAGAAAATTATGTCAGGCACATAAATTGTTGAAGGATTGATTTCTATAAAACAAAGCCCTGGCAAGTTACCTCTGGCTCAAAAACATCAATTCTACCCCATTGCCTACAAAATAAAACCTAAACGTCTTACCTTGACATTTAATGTTCTCCGTGCTCTATCCCTAACACATATGTCCTATCTAATTTATTGCCATCTCCCTGCATTCCCTTCAGTAGAGTTAAACTGAGATCCCAGCAGTTCTCATACTCAACCCTTTATTTCTTGTGCCCATGAGATATATATATATATATATATATATATATATATGTATGTTGTTTTTTTTTTTTTTTGCCATTGACTTTACTGGCAATGCTCTTCCCCATCTCTAAAACTCTGATCATACAATTTGACTTTCTGTTAACCTTATGTCTCCTTTTAGCCCTTAACTGATCTATCTTTTATAGATATGCTTCTTGAGAGGGCTGAAAGATGTTTATTAAGTTTGTCAATTAGGAAGTCTTTGATTATCTTAGCAAAAACAATGTCAGTGGAGTGCAAGGAAATTATAGAGATAAGTAAGAAATTAGAGATAGCAAAGGGGATCTTTCTAGGCTAGAGTTGGCAAACTTTTCCTGTAAAAGGCCAACAGTAAATATTTTAGGTTTTGTGGGTCATTCAATCTCTTTTGCGCAAAATTCCTTAGCTCTGCCAAAGTAGTACAGAAACAGCCATAGACGATACAGAAATGGACAGGCATGCCTGTGTTCTGGTAAATTTTGGATTTGAATAGTTGCCTGACCATTGTTTTAGGCTTTTATGAAGTCCAAAAATTACTTATCTGTGGCATAGATGTCTGTCTTCTCCCTGAAGAAAGGAATAGAAAAATGAAGCTAGTGTTACATGGAAAACATGCTAGAACCCAAGAAATAAATTAATTGCGCACAAAATAATATGGCAATACCCAAGATGAAATTACAAAATTAAAAATGCAGTCATATTCTCTCATTTTATAGTTAATAAAATTGAGGTCCACAGAGGTATAGTGACAGAGATGATGCCTACTAAATACAAAATATTGTTATGTATGTATGGCACAAATGGTGTGGTAAGATGTTAACCATAATAGAATGACATATAGCAGAATAAGAAGTGCCATATGGATTTTTTCCTAATGTTTCATTCTTGTGAAGAGTTCCTGAGATAGCAGTTTCCTACAACTTGGACATCCTCAGACATGCCAGTTGTCTACTCTACATCAAGAGTATGTTTTTGTAGTGTTCAGCCCAGATTGTCTCTTGAGACCAAAAAGGCGAAGAGAGAAGCCTGTATGCAGGCATGCTTTTTTTTCCAAAGCATGAAGTCAGAAACTGTAGAGAATTTCAGTGAACCCCCCCCCCCACCCCCATCAGGGGAAAAAGGCAAATGTTAGAAGTGCTATGGGGAACTTTCTAAAGAAAGAGACAATGCTCTGTTTATGGGAACCAGAAAAAATTTCTAGGAGAAAGTGACACTTCAACTGCACGCTGAAAAATCAGTGGTGTTTTAATACGTGGATGTCGACTGGGAACCCAAAGATTATTCAGATGAAGGGACAGTGTGGACCAAGGCCCACAGGTGAGAAAGGGAGGGGCATATATGGAGAACAGTAAGTTGTGTGGCTGCAGCACAGAGAGCAAGGAGAGAAAGAACAGAGGGAAGAAGCACACTGAGGGCGTCTTGTCACACCCTGGCCATTTCCCAGGTTGAGAAGAAAAAAGCATTTCTTTGGCTTTCTCCCTCTTATTTATCCACTTTTCTCCCTTACCCTTTTTTAACATCTTTGCTGTCAGATCTGTATAACTACTTGGGAATTCTTTTCCTGTGTCTGTTCCACAGTGGACATTAACTATTTCACTTAAATTTGGGGCACAGAGTCATGTTTAGGTAAAAGCCATTTGTCATTAGATTTGAAAAGAAGTGTTATGCTGCCAACTTTAGATTTTCATGTTGGGGATTGAAAGAAAGATCATTACTAAAATATTCATAGGCAATACAAAGAGGTTTGTCTAGTGTACATGTATGCTGTCCCATTTTATTATTTCACAAATGGTTATGTTGCCAGCATTGAGTTCCTAAGTTCTTGGCCATGCTGCGAGAAAGAATTCAAGGGCACAGCACAGATTGAGCAAGCAGGCAGAAAATTTATTAGGTACACATGCAGAATGTGGTTGCTCCTGCAAGAATAAAGATATGAGAGGCACCCCACATTGTGGGAAGGGGTTGGTTTTATAGTTTTTTTGTTCTTTTTGTAATTTTTATTAACTGTTTTACTACCCTCCCCTTCTTCCTCCTTAGTTGGTGCTTGATGGTTGATGACTCATTCAGGTGGGGTGGTTTGGTCCCACCTTTCTCCCCCTTTGATGATGCTTGAGTAGGGTCAGTTGGCCCCAGGTGCTGTTTATTGCTGTACTTAATTTACCCTTCACTCATCATCCAGCCACTGCCCTAATTCTAATCCTGTCTCAAATACATAGCATATACGGTGTGCTAGGTACAGTTCTAAGCATTTTTTAAATAAATAGTAACTCATTTAATCCTTATACCAGCCATACAGGGTAGTTACTTTTATGATCATCCTCATGTTACAGATGAATAAACTGAGGCACAGAGTGATAAAGTAACTTGCCCAAGGTCACACAGCTAGTAAGCAACAGAGTTGGGATTCATACCCAGGAAATCTGGCTTTAGAGTCCCTACTTATACCTGTTACACTATGCTGTTGTAATAGTGATTAATAAATACGTGCAAAAAGAGTTCAGTAGCTGTAGTTGCTAATTTGGTTTCACTTATTTTCTTTATGGTGCACAGCATCTGGGGAGTGTTTTAAAGATTGGTTAGATGCTGTAAACATTGTCAGAGATTTAAGAGTCTGGAAGTATAGATAACTTGAAAGCCCTCCAGCTATAAACACCAAGAATTGCACAATAATTTATAACTAGCATCCTTATAAATGCATGGCTGAACTGCTAAGAAAGGAAGGGAAATTGCCTCGGGCCAGAAATGAAGAAAGAACTGAAAATAAGGAAAGTGAACTACAGAGATGATACATTGTCTGCCCTGGGGTATTAATTACTTTTAATAATACAGGACTTGAATGTAATACCAGTTTAGGGAGAAGGAGAGTTGGGACTAAGACCCAAAACTTAACCAAAGCCTTTAATAGTGCTACCCTTTCTTTATGAGTGAGGATTGGAGCAAAGGGAACTATTAAACGTTATGGGAAGAGTATAAATTTATACAACCACTTCGGAGAGCAATGTGAGGATACCTCATGAATTTAAAATTGTGTGTTCTTATGACCAAGTAATTCCTTTGCTAAGTTTATCCCTGGAGAAACTCAAGCCCATGGGAAAATCAGAAACGGACAAGAATTTTATTGCAGCATTGTTTGCATTAGTAAAAACTTGGAAGAGGAGAATGGAGAAAATAAACTGTGCTGTAGTCATATAATGGAATATGCAGGGCAGTGAAAATCAATGTACCATAGACATGTATAATCAGAGATGAGTCTCAGAAACCTAACTTTTGTGAAAAAGAGAAACAAGTTTCAGAATATTTGCAGCATAAGCCTAAATTCTGAAATATAGAGAAACAGAATTTTTTTTTGTGGGGTGGGTGGGTGAGTGGAGGTAATCTTTAACCTCAAGAAACAAAGAAACAGAAAAGGACTTCTAATTACCCCTTAAAAAGGAAAGCCAGACTAGCCTTACTGAGGTAATTGGCCTCCCATTGGCCTGGCACCCACTTGTAGACAGACCCTTAAGATGGTTCCACAGCATAGCAATAAAGAAAAATGGCATTTTACTGAATATTTCAGGGAAGAAAATAACATAAGACAAAAATAAAATAAAATTGTATTTATATGTCTTAATTATTTTACCAAAATTCAAATCAACTCAATATAGCCATAACTATTCTTTCTCTCTACACTGTCTTTGCCTCTTTTTGGCCTCCCTAAGTGTCTGCCGTCTCCTGAAGCCACATAGACTCATTTGTATTCTTCCATTGTGCAACTAAGCAAATAAAGGCTCTTTTTTAGGATCTGTTTGAACTCTGTGTGTGTGTGTGTTTATGTACTTTATGATACTTTTTCCTTTGTCACAAACAATTTACAAAAAGCAAGATTCAAGAGGACTCGGACTAACAAAACTATATGATTTTTGTTAGTTTTGTAAATAACAGCTTTATTGTATACTTACAGTTGCATAGCCATCAGCAAAAAAATGAATTTTAGAACATTTTCATCACCACCACCCCAAATCCCATGTCCGTTAGCAGACACCATTCCATGTCCCCTCATTCCCTGGCAATCACTAATCTACTTTCTGTCCCTGTAGATTTGCCTATTTTGGACATTTCATTTAAGTAGAATCATATAATATATGGTCCTTTGTAACTAGCTTCTTTCAGTTAGCATAATGTTTTCAAGGTTCATCCAGGTTGTAGCATCTGTCAGTACTACATTCTTTTATCACCAAGTAATATTACAGTACATTAATAAATGACATTTTGTTTATCCATTCATCAGGTCATGGACTGGTGGGTTGTCTCTACTTTTTGGATATTATGAATAATGCTGCTATGAACAATAGTGTATAAGTTTTTGCATAGCATGTATTCATTTCTATTAGATATATATCTAGGAGCAAAATTGCTGGGTTATATGGAACTCTATATTTAACCTTTTGAAGAACTGGCAGAATGTCACAGTTGCTGCACCATTTTACATTCCCACCAGCGGTACATATTGAGGTCCCAACTTCTCCATAATCTTGTCAACACTTGTTATTATGTCTTTTTGAATGTAGCTATCCTAGTGGCTTTAAAATAGTGTCTCATTTTGGTTTTGCTTTGAATTTCTCTCATAGCTAATAGTGTTGAAAATCTTTTCACGTACTTATTGTCCATTTGTGTATCTTCTTTGGAAAGATATATGATCATTTGCCCATTTTAATTAGGTATTTGTCTTTTTCATTATTGAGTTGTTAAGAGTTCTGTAATCTAGCTACAATCCATTATCAGATATATGGTATGCAAATATTTTTTTTCTATTCTGTGGGTTGACTTCACTTTCTTGATAGTGTCTTTTGCAGCACAAACATTTGTTTTCTTTTTCTTTTTCTGTAGCGAAGTTCTGTTTATCTTTTTGTTGTTTATATTTAAGAAACCATTGCCTAATCCAAGGTCACAGATTGACACCTATGTTTTCTTCTAAAAGTTTTAAAGTTTTAGCTGTTACATTTAGGTCTTTTATCCATTTTGACTTAATTTTTAGATAGGACATGAGGTGTACGGGTCCAATTATTTTGCATGGTTGTCCCCAGCACAATTTGTTGAAAAGACTGTTTTTTCTTCCATTGAATTGTCTTGGCATGCTTATCTAAAATCAGTTGATTGGAAATGTGAGGGTTTATTTCTAGACTCTTGATTCTTTTCCATCTATGTACACATAGACATGGACATAGGCATAGACATTTACGTATCCTTATGACAGTATCACACTGTCTTGATTATGATAACTTTTTAGTAAGTTTTTTTGAGAGTGGGGAGTGTAAGTTGTCTAACTTCTTTTTCAAAATTGTTCTGGCTATTCTGAAACATTCCACTTTATGTAAGTTAGGATCACCTTGTCAATTTCTGCAAAGAAGGCAGTTGGAATTTTGATGTAGATTGTGTTTAATCTATAGGTCAATTTGGGGAGCATTGCCATCTTAACAAGATTACATATATTTTGGCAAAAGAGATCACATGAGTCAGTATATGCAGAGAGTAAGGAATAAACATCTGTGATGGTTAGGTTCATGTGTCAACTTAGCCAAGTGATGGTGTTCAGGTGTCTGGTCAAGCAAGCACTGGCCTAACCATTCCTGCAAGGACATTTGTGGCTGATTAATAAACCAGAAGCCTGGTTTATTAAATCATCAGTCAGTTGGCTGCAGCTGTGACTGATTACATCAATGAAGGCCATCAATGTGAGAATTCAGTCAGCTGGATTTAATCCAATCAGTTGAAGACTTTTAAGGGAGAAGAGACAGGACCTTCACTTCTTCGGCTTGCCAGCAAAAGCATTTCCTGAGTTCATCGAACACCTTCATCGGAGTTGCCCACTGCCTGAGGAGTTCATCGAACACTTTCATTGGAGTTGGCAGTTTGCTGCTTGTCCTACGGAATTTGGACTCGTGCATACCCACAGTTGCTTGAGATACTTTTATAAAATCTTGTGTTTATAGATATCTCTTGTTGATTCTGTTTCCCTAGAAAACCCTAACTAATACACCAACTTAAGATGTATGAAATCTTGGGTTCAGTGGCAATAATTTGATACTGAAAAATACCTAGGGATATTAACTATCAAGGGCAAGCATTTACAGATAAAGGAATCTTAAAATACATTTTAGAAAGCAGAGGTAGAAAACATTTGTCATCAATTCCAGTTCATTGTTTTTCAGTCACCACTGATAATTTTGTATTCCTTTTTCAGGCCCAGGTGTAGGATGAGCAGCCCTCATGATAAAAGAAAAAAAAAGGAATATAGGAAAAGAGGTGGGGGGTGAGGAGGAGCAAGAGAGGAAGGGTTTGAGGGAGAAAGAGTAAAGGAGAAAGAAGGGGTGAATTGAAGAGCAGAGGCTCAGAAACACTTAAAGACAAATTCATGCTGTTATTAAAATACACAATATGTTTAAATATTTTATAAGCATTAGAAGAATAATCTAAACAAAATCAGTTAGACATTATTATGCATTTATTAAAGGGATTAAAACATGAATGACTGAGAACCTGATTGTAATGTCTCAGAGTTACCTAATGAATTACCAGCATTTTCTTTTGTTCATTTATTCTTTCTTTAATTAATTCATTCAACTTTTGGTTTCTTAATCCTCCCAGGAAAAGTTACTAAGTTCAGCTGCTGTTCAGGTTTATGATCACAGCATAAATCTTTTGTGGCAGATATGTAATAAGTCTGTGATCCTCTGACATTTGTGGAAGCTTAGCTTATCTTTAGACATCACAAAATTCTCTGTCTCCTGGGACAAAAAGCATCTGAGGGTGGGGATGGGAAGTATTATCCAGAGGCAATGGACTAACATCTGCTTTGGAAGGAGAGAATTTGCTGCCTACTTTGGGTATATATCAGAATGTTTTTGCAGAGAGCTTAAGTCATCTCTGCCCCCCCCCCATATTTTTAATTTCCTCTAGGCAATGGTGGTTGCACTAATTCTGCTAAAAAGTGTCTTTACCCTTTAGTGCTGGGTTGCTTGATGCACTTCATTATAACTGAGCATTAGCTGGCATTTGCAGGGATGCACGATTGAGAAATAAGTCCCATGTTACTTATTCCTTGTTAGCCAGACTGCAGCAATAGTACATCCTGTCTCAGGCAGAGTGCCTGGTTCCCTGGGGTGCACACCAAGTAGAATTGTTTCCTTTACCAAGTCCTCTTTTGTTTGCTTAGGATCTCTTGTTTTCTCTTTCCTTTCAATAAATTTAGTATCCTATTAACAGTATCCTATAAACTGAAAAACAATGTTCATCTTTTAAGGTGGTTTTTTTTCCTTATTGGAATGAAAAATGAAGATAGTATCATTTTTGAATTTCAAAGCCAAAAGCATATCAGGGTTAACAGAGTTTACTGATAGTTAATATCAAGGGTGTCTACATAGTTTGATATATGTAGATTTCATGTGAATTATTCAGAACTTAATGCAAATAAGCATGTTATAAAACAGCCATTGAAATAAATTAAGTATTTTAGGTGGGGATTGCTTGTAAACATCTCACATATTAAAAAGTAAATATTGAACCTAATATATTTGGAAGTTAAAGAGAAAGAAATGTCACTTGAGAAGGCTGTATGACAGGATTTCACCAGCTGTAGCATCAGTTGAGTTCTCAGATTAGTAGGCTCATTAAGTTCATGTAATCAAGTGCACTTAGACTCAGTCCCAGGGGAACTGATTACATTATTCAAACTCAGAAGAGACATATATAAGCTAGTTTGCCAATGTATTCATTCTGAATGGGGCTGGAAAATTACCCGAGTCTCTGCCATCCAGGGTACCTCCTTCCCCATATCAGCACTCTAGGAACGTCAAATTAGTCATCAAATGCCTCTTGGTCAAAACTAATTCAAAGCAAAAGGAAGCAGTTTTCTGGGGACACTGGTAGTCAGGGCTTTGGGAGGCAGCAAAGAGGTGTGTAAGAGTGCTACCTGGGGTCTAATATTGACTCTGCCACTTACTAGCTGTGACCTTGGGTCGGGTACTTAACCTCACTGTGCCTTAGTGTCCTCATATAAAAAAATTGGGATAATATTAGTACTTACTTCATGACATCTTTTTTGAGGATTAAATGAGTTAAATGTAGTATACAAAATGCCTAAAAACAGAATCTGGTACATATAGTGAAAGTTTTACTTCTTCCTCTCCAATTTGGATGCCTTTTATTTCTTTTTCTTGCCTAATTGCTCTAGCTAGAACTTCCAGCACAATGTTGAATAACAATGGTGATAGTGGGCATCCCTGTCTTGTTCCTGATCTTAGAGGAAAAGCTTTCAGTCTCTCCCTATTGAGTGTGATGTTAGCTGTGGGTTTTTTGTATATTGCCTTTATCATATTGGAAAAGTTCCCTTCTATTCCTATCCTTTCAAGTGTTTTCATCAGGAAAGAATGTTGAATTTTGTCAAATGCCTTTTCTGCATCAATCGAGATGATCATGTGGTTCTTCTGCTTTGATTTATTGATGTGGTGTATTACATTCATTGATTTTCTTGTGTTGAACCAGCCTTGCATACCTGGAATAAATCCCACCTGGTCATGGTGTATAATTCTTTTAATGTGCTGCTGGATTCGATTTGCGAGTATTTTGTTGAGGATTTTTGCGTCTATATTCATTAAAGAAATTGGTCTATAATTTTCTTTTTTTGTAGTATCTTTGTCTGGTTTTGGTAGTAGGGTGATGTTGGCTTCATAGAAAGAGTTAGGTAGCTTTCCCTCTTCTTCAATTTTTTTGACGCGTTTGAGCAGGATTGGTACTAATTAGTTCTTGAATGCTTGGTAGAATTCACATGTGAAACCATCTGGTCCTGGGCTTTTCCTTTTTGGGAGCTTTTTGATGACTGATTCAATCTCTTTACTTGTGATTGGTTTGTTGAGGTCATCTGTTTCTTCTTGAGTTAATGTTGGTTGTTTATGCTTTTCTAGGAAGTTGTCCATTTCATCTAAGTTGTCTAGTTTATTAGCATATAGTTGCTCATAGTATCTTCTGATTATCTCCTTAATTTCTGCAGGGTCGGTAGTTATATTTCCTTTCCCATTTCTGATTGCGTTTATTTGCATCTGCTCTCTCTTTTTTTTTTGTTAGCCTAGCCAGTGGTCCATTGATTTTATTGATTTTGTCAAAGAACCAACTTCTGGTTTTGTTGATTCTCTCTATTGGTTTCCTGTTCTCAATTGCATTTATTGCTGCTCTAATCTTTTTTATTTCTTCCCTTCTGCTTGCTTTGGGGTTAGTTTGCTGTTCTTTCTCTAATTCCTCCAGGTGAGCAGTTAACTCTTCAATTTTTGCTCTCTCTTCTCTTTTAATATAGGCATTTAGGGCAATAAATTTCCCTCTCAGCACTGCTTTTGCTGCATCCCATAAGTTTTGATAAGTTGTGTTTTCATTGTCATTTGCCTCGAGGTATTTACTAATTTCTCTTGTAATTTCTTCCTTTACCCACTGGTTTTCTAAGAGGGTGTTGTTTAGCCTCCATATGTTTGTGAATTTTATGACCTTCTGCCTTTTATTTATTTCCAACTTCATTCCACTGTGGTCTGAGAAAGTGTTTTGTATAATATCAGTATTTTTAAATTTGTTGAGACTTGCTTTGTGACCCAACATGTGGTCTATCCTAGAGAATGTTCCATGAGCACTTGAGAAAAAAGTGTATCCTGCTGTTGTTGGATGTAGTGTTCTATAGATGTCTGTCAAGTGTAGTTCATTTATCATACAATTCAACATCTCTGTTTCTTTAGTGATCCTGTGTCTAGATGTTCTATCCATTGATGAGAGTGGTGTATTGAAGTCTCCAACTATTATTGTAGAGGTTTCTATTTCTTCTTTCAGTGATCGCAGTGTTTGCCTCATGAATTTTGGGGCATTCTGGCTTGGTGCATAAATATTTATGATTGTTATGTTTTCTTGATGAATTGACCCTTTTATTAATATATAGTGTCCTTCTTTGTCTCTTTTAATTGTTTCGCTTTTGAAGTCTAACTTGTCTGATATTAATATAGCTACTCACGCTTTTTTCTGGCTGTTGTTTGCATGAAATATCTTTTTCCAACCTTTCACTTTCAGTCGATTTTTGTCCTTGTGTCTAAAGTGAGTTTCTTGTAGACAGCATATAGATGAGTCCTGTTTTTTAATCCATTCTGCCAGTCTATGTCTTTTTATTGGGGAGTTTAATCCATTTACATTTAGTGTTATTACTGTAAGGGCAGTACTTTCTACTACCATTTTGTTTTTTGGGATTTATATGTCATGTCTTATTTTTTCCTCTCCTTTTACCTTTCCTGATAATCTTCATTTCTGCACTCTTCTCCAGCTCTCTCTCTCCTGTCTTTTCCTATCAGCCTGTAGCACTCCCTTTAGTATTTCTGATAGTGCCGGTCTCTTATTCACAAACTCTCTCAGTGTCTGTTTGTCTGAAAATGTTTTAATCTCTCCCTCATTTTTGAAGGAAAGTTTTGCTGGATATAGAATTCTTGGTTGGCAGTTTTTCTCTTTCAGTATCTTAAATATATCATGCCACTGTCTTCTTGCCTCCATGGTTTCTGCAGAGAAATCTGTACATAGTCTTATTGACCTTCCCTTGTATGTGATGGATCGCTTTTCTCTTGCTGCTTTCAGAATCCTCTCTTTGTCTTTGACATTGGACAATCTGACCAGTAAGTGTCTTGGAGTAGGTCTATTGGGATCTATTCTATTTGGGGTACATTGTACTTCTTGAATCTCTAATTTTCTGTCTTTTATAAGAGTTGGGAAATTTTCAGTGAATATGTCGTCTGTTACTCTTTCTGCCCCTTTTCCCCTCTCTTCTACTTCTGGGATACCCATAACACGTATATTTGTGCGTTTCATGTTGTCACTCAGCTCCCTAAGACCCTGCTTATATTTTTCCATTTTTTTCACCATCTGTTCTTTTGTGTGTATGAATTCGAATGACCTGTCTTCCAGTTCACTGATCCTTTCTTCTGCCTGTTCAAATCTACTGTTGTGTCCCTCCATTGTGTTTTTCATCTCCTCCATTGTGGCCTTCATTCCCATGAGTTCTGCCATTTGTTTTTTTAAGTTTATGAATTCTTCTTTATGGTCATCCAGTGTCTTCTTTATATCCTTCAGCTCTTTTGCTATATCTTCCTTCATTTCATCGAATTTATTTAGCATTAGTTGCCTCCAATCCTGTATCTCAGCTGAGCTATTAGTTTGTTCCTTTGGCTGGTCCATGTTTTCGTGTTTCCTGGTATGGCTTGTTATCTTAAGTTGTCTAGGCATCTGATTTTCTTGATTAGTTTATTTTGGAGCTTGTTTTCTGTCTTTTACCTAGTGGTTTTCTTGTTGGTTGGCTTTGTTCTCTGGCCTCTGTTATTCAGTTCAACTTATTCTAGACCTCTAACTTAGGTTCTATTTAGTTGATCAGAATTTTTCCCCTCTTGTTTTTTCTGTTTCTTGCTCTGCCTCAATGTAACCTTTTTGTGAGTGGGTCTCCTCAGATATGGTCAACCCTAGTCAGATTTTCCCAGTCTAGTGGGGCCCAGGTCTCATTGGGAGGGTATGGAGTTTTCCTGAGAATGAGACCCTCCTATGAGGCCTTTAGAATTGGTGCTTTTCCTCTCCTGTCCAGCAGGTGGCGCTGGCCAGCCCGCAGTTCCCCAACCAGTGTAGGGAGGTATGTAGACTTTAGTTCTCCTGGTGACTCTGATCCTGTCAGGGGCGTGGCTGACTGAAGCTGGAATCTGAATTCTAGCCCCTGGGGTCTGAGTTCCCAAAAGGAGGACTGCCAGTTGAGCTGGACCTCCCTCCACTCTCCCAATCCTCAGAACTCCAGTTATCTCTCAGGGGCACTATTCCCTTCTCCCCTCTCCTCTTTGGGGCCTCTCCAGGTAGATTCCTTGGTCAGCCTGAGTTGCCAATTAAAGATGGAGGTGGAGACCTTCAGTAGTGAATACGGAACTCAAAGACGCTGTGGGTACTCTGTCTCCCCCAAGCCCAGCCTAGTCCCTCAACCTGGGCTTTCCGATAGAAAATAACCACATATAATACTGTTAGATTAAAAAAAAAATAGAAAAGAAAAACAAGGAAAAGAAAAAAGAAAAAGAAAAAGAAAAGAGTCTCTTTTAAAAGTCTTTCCCCAGCCTGGAAGTTTTGTCAGTGTCAGAACGGAGCATTTAAAGATATGCTTTGGGCTATTGTCTGATAATTACTCTCCAACAGCTTCAGTTCCACCCCTGCCCGGGGCTATTGAAATGCAAAAAGATAAGGGATCAGTGAGAAGCCAGAAGGGACAAAATGTAGGGAAAAAAAAAATGGCTTTTTTGGAGTCTGGGAATGGGTGCCCGCTTTTACTTGCCCCCACTTCTCAGAGCCCAGCCCTTCTTTAGCACCCCAGCTCCCAAAATTAGTTAATTAATTTGTTAATTAATTCTGCAGTTGAGGCTGGGTTGAGCCTCCCTTCTTGCCCTCAGCAGATTGCTGTTTTTTTTTTGTTGTTTTTTTTTTACCCCCTTTCAGGGAGCCGGCAGCAAGACAGTCTGTGAGGTCTGGGTGGGGAGGGGCGCCAGACCCCTGGTCCGGGGAACTTACAATGTTCGCTGCGATCTCAGCTTTTCCTCCAATTCACGAAACTTGCGTCCGATGTGTGACTGGTTACTGGAGACCCCAAAAAGCGATCTGGTACATATAAATGCTGTATGTGTGTTTTCATTTGTATTAAACCCAAGAGGCATTTCTAGCAGGCCAAGAAGAAAACTCTGTCCAGCCTCTCTTTAATGACCAGATTTCTTATTTCTGCTGGATATTGTAGATTTTTCCCAGATAGGCGGAACTGGATAATCACAGTGTGTTCCTGATCTTTGGTTCTCCTTTTTCCAGACTTGATGTAGAAAATTTTCTTCTCTTACATATAATTTCTTTATACAGAGTAATAGTTGACTAGATTATATTATTTAAGAGTCTTTATTTTATATTGCAGTTCTCTTTTTACATCCAGAAGTACCTTTCCTAGTTCTTTTACTCAGAGGACTATAATACCCTGTTCTTGCTGCTTTGATTTGTGAGATAGTCCTTCCTTAGAACTTCTTCAGATAACTGGTTTAATATAGTACATGTGAATTTTACAAGTCTAAGTCTCGGGGAATTGATAATGATGGTGACAAGGATGATGATATGATAACAATAATAGCCACTACCTTTTATTGAATCTTGACTATCTTCTGGGCCCTGTGCTGAGTGCTTACTTCATTATCTCATGTAATCCTCATATTCAATGTATGAACTAAGTACTATTTATCCCCAGTTTAAAGATGAGGAAACTGAGGATAGAGAGGATATGTAAATTGCTGAAAATCACACAGGTAGTAAATAGCAAAGCCCAAGGTTCTATCCTGGGCTATAACTCCAAGGTCAGTGATCTGAATGACTGCTCTACAGGCTTTCAAATGTTGTGTCCCTTCCTTTCAGCTGGACTTGAACCACTTATCTGAGAGTAAACGTGAAGACACTTTCCAAGTTACTGTGTTTTACCAGAGGAACTACTGAGGAGAGAATCAAAGTCAGGGGACACCTTATTGACCCTTCACATATACCAACACCAAAAAGGACCCCCATGTCAATCACAAATCTAACCATATGTTGAAATCAGTGTCTTTGGGGAGTGGACTTTAATATGTAAAATAATAATAGGCATTCTTGAATGAGTGTCACAGAATACCCAGGCATCTTTCTAATTTTTTTCTGAAATGTGTACTTTAAAAATTTCCATATGTAGAATATTCCACTATGTAATAATTTAAACCATAATTATCATTCATTTTCTAACAATTCAGACTTTGAAATCAAGTTGCATTTTAGAAAGTCCTTAACTCAGGATATTCTGTGTCCTCTCTCCTCTCTCTTTTTGAGAATGCCTTTATTTCAGTCTCTCATGCAGCCTGTCCACCTAACAGCTCAAATATCAAAATCTTGGATTACACACAGAATTTTTCAGAAGACATTTGCCCCTGATGCTGCAGACATATGATTACACAGTGGCAAGGTGAAAGAGGTGCAGGAAGAGGGCAATTAGGCTTCAGGGTAATATAAATTCAAGGAACCCCACATAGAACTTCTCTGGTCTTTGATTTCAATGTTGAGTTAATTTCAGGCTAGTACTTCCTAATTGGGTCAACTGGATTTTACCATGGTTCTCTTATTTCTCATGAAAAATCATTTGTTTAAGGAGCTGTGCAAGGTGTCTTACAAATGGAGTTAGACAAGGGCTTTAGTACATTCTATAAATGGGATTCTGTATATTTGTAAATTGTGCTGACAGGCACTCCTGTAACACAATGAGGTCAAAACAGACTCACAAAACAATGGCCTTTCATGCTGTACCCAAGCCAAAAAAAAGGCAAAGGATCATAAAGATACCATATTATGTGCATAGAAGAAAGTAAATTCAGTCCAATAAAATGGTTACTTGTTAGCTAGTCTTAATGAGCTAAAGTAAACATTCTTATAATGTATAGCAATAGGATCTTCACATAATTAAACATGTTTTTATGAACCTACTATATGAAAATATACTATTACATGCTATAAAGTGTAAGGAATTTAATAAAACACAGTTCATGATTTTAGAAAGTTTGCAATTTAAGAGGGGCCAAGATATGCATGCAAATAACTAAATGAAAAAAGCATAACATAAGTGCCATGAGTCAGAGGCAAAATTTAGCATGAAAAAACATAGCTGGATTGAATCCATCTATTAAAATTGCATTCATTCATTCAACTGCTGTGTATTGAGGGATTACCCTGTGCCAGGTGATGAGACACAGCCCTTCCCACTATGGAAAGCTGATACTGCAAACTAGAATGTGGAACTAGCTTCAGCTTTGGAGTTAGAAAAACCTGAATTAAAACCTGATTCTACCAAGTTTTCATTGGATGACTTGGGGAAATAATTTATCATCTCTGAGATCATTTCAGAAATCTGAGGGTCATTCTTGACTCCTTCTTCCAACCTCATACTGTATATATTTAATAAGTTAGTCATTAAATATTTCTTGAGTACATTCCATTCTCTCCACTCCCACAACCCCAGTGTAAACACTAGTCCTCATCATTTTTGAATGAATGAGTTACTGTAACCCAAATTAGTTTTCCTATTGCTATATCATTCTTCAATCCATCATGCATGTTTAGGAATAACAGTTCTTTATAAAACTTTTATCTGACTCTAACACTTCTTGCTCACAGTCATTTTTCATCTCCCACAAGTTGAAAGTCTGTCCTTCCTAACAAAGCATTTATTTAAGACCATCAGTGAGCTCAACTTTGCTTACATTTTTAGTGTTACATGGCAATCCTCCTTCATATATACTTTGTGCCTCTCTGCCTTTGCACATGCTATTGTTTATGCCATAGCCTGAAACAGTATCCTCTTCCTCACTCCACCAGTCCCATCTGGAAAACTTTTAAATTTTACTCTTTCTTCAATACTTTGCTCAAACACCATCTTCCCTCCTGTGAAACATTCCTTGAGGACATCAGGCACAGTTAAGTTTTCCACCATCAGTACTTCCACAGAATGTTGTACACATATATATATCTGGCACATCTTCCTCTAATGTCATTGTGTATGTCACTTGCCTTAACAAAACTGAATACCTTACGGCGAAGATAAGGTCTTTCATCTTTGAAACCTCAGTCCCAATATCATGTCTGCCATGTAGAGTCTGTCCAATAAATGTGTATTGTAGTAATGAGTTCAGGCTTGGGGGTAAGTGGAAATAACCAAGAAACCTTTTATGAAAGACATGGCATTTGATATAGTCCTTGATTTTCTGATTTTTAAAATCAGCATTTAAATTTTGGGATATTCAGCACTTTAAAATTCATAACTGTGTATATCTTCCTGATTCTGTCTTTAATATGTAAGTATTTTGCTAATAGAGGCTTTGTCTTTTCTGTTCAGTGCCCTTGGTGCCATGTCCTGAGCATGGAGAAGATTTAATAAGTATGTTTAATAAGTATGTTAATTATCTGAATTAAAATAGCATCTTCCTCCTGTCTCTCAGAGGAGGCTGACTCTTGATCTCTTGATTCTCCATTACCCATGGGTCATCACAACTATCTGTACATGGAGCTGGCCGCAGAACAGGGATGGGAGCTCAGCTCTGCCCACCACCAGATGGGTGAACTTGGGCTAGGATATCCTCAGCATCCTTGCCGGTAAAATGGGAGGAGAACAAACTCTACTTCTTAGGGTTAAATGGAATGATGCATATAAAGTCTTAGCACAGGACCTGGAATCATAGTATGGGCTCAATAAATACTACCATTGTTATCAGTAAGGGAATGTCCCAGAGACTAGGAGGGCAGCAAGCTGACTGCAGCACATTTCCTTTGGAAAAATCTTCCTCAGGTGTCAAAATAGAGGGTGAATATGGGGTGAAGGTCAGGGCTGACTGCTCCTCACCCTGCTGTGGACAGGTTGATGGCTGGCCCAAGGTGGAGCCTTCTTCAGTGGAGAAGGCTGGCCAGTCACTGTATCCACAGGCAAGCTGCTGCAATTCTGACTCCTCCCATCAGGTGCTAAGCCATAGTGTCTAGGGCACAGGAATGGCTGCAGGAAGGCAAGAGAAGGCCTGGGTATTTTCACAGCATCTTTGCACTTGACCAATAGAGTTGGACCTTCCACTCCCACTCCATCAATATTGCCACCACCTTTAGAATAAGAAAGATGGAAGAGGTTGGACTTTTTAGCTTTTTAGCTGAGCCATAGATAGCCTTCCTTACAGTTCTACATGATACCTTATAGCAAGTAAAAATGTTGGTGTTCACTCTGTGTATTTAATTTCTCCTGAACATATAAAAAAACAAAAACAAAAGCAAATGTATCTTTGTTCTCTAATGTACAATGGAAAACACATGACAACCCTGGGCACCTGGCTGCTACTCAGCTCAGTAATCCCAAGGCAAATCACCTGGGCCTAATTGTGAACATAATAATGTGTTTCCTTCCACCCCAAAACATGTCTATTTCAGGTTATCAGTGATAGTTAACGAACTCCTGGCTACTCTGGCAGATGGATTTCTCATTTCTGAATTTTGAAAGTAATTATGCTTTCTGGAATAATATGGTATCTCACATCAGTGATCATTTTTCTCAGAGCTATTGCATGTCTCCACATAACTTGATAATTTAAAATACGGAAGAAAAAACACTGACACCAATAAAGAAATTATGAATTACAGAAATCAAGAACACAGTTGCACTGTGCTTTAAGGAAACCCATTCCCATCGTTCTAAACATTCATCTTTATTAATATAAATTTTTTACTTTGGCAGCACATTATGCTAGGAATTAGCGAAATCTCCATTGGGACCCTCAGTATTTTATTGCACAAGAGAGAACTCTGAGAAGAAACCTATGCTGTCTCTAGATCGTTTTCAGCAACGCTAAGAATCCTTGTGTAATAAGAAAAGTACTGGGTAAATACTAGGAAATCATGAAACATTTAGAGGCAACATTGTAAAACGGAACAGTATAGCATCTGAAATACAGATATAATTTAAGGTGTATGTTAGGAAGGCAAACTTGAGAAGAGAAGTGCTGATTCTCTTTTGTCTCATCTTGTGAAATGCTGAAGGGTTGCTCGGAGCCTTTGAGTATCTGCACTCTTGAGTTTTCAGCTGGTTGTCAGCCTGTCGACTTGCCCCAGGCCAAGCCCGGTACCTTAAAGGAAAGCTAACTTCATTTTTGTGAACGTTCAGACCCATGCACTCCCTTACAACTCTGCCCTTTTCGGGTCGTGAGCCAGGGTACGGAGAGTAGAAGATGCTGAGGAAAAGCTCAGAAGGGGCAGTGGGAACGACCCTCTTTCGAATTGCATTTGTAGCTGCCAGAGGAGTAGCCAACAAGCACCAGATTTATGTGCACTTTGAAAGAAGCACCTTCACCATTGGCTTTTTGAGCGGCGCTGTCGCTAGGGAGCGGCGGGCAGCGCGAGCACAGCGTCAGGGAGAAGCCCGGGCTGTTTGTTCCTGTAACCTGGGAGTGGGGGCGCGCGCACACACACTTATGGCGGGTTCGAGACCCAGGGCCCTAGTCTGCCTTCGATCACCTCCCCGGCGCGGTTCTAGGCGGAGCAGCACCTCCCGGACTCATTTCCCGTCTCCTGATTCCTGCTGCTGCCGCCCAGAGGAGAAAGGAACCTCTGCCTCCAATTTTCCTTGGCGCTGGGCGCTGCAGAGCAAAGTGGGGGTGAGTGCCAGGCAGAGAAGGCGATGAATGAGTTCTCCCTTCCTCTCGGAGTTGTCTGAGTTGGCGGCGTGTTCCTGGGCTCCCAGCTCCTGGCGCCCCCACGCGCTCCCTGCTCCCGAGCTTCTGTCCCCTCCCCAGTGGAGAGAAGACAAGGGCTGTCCCCGGCGGAGGCGTACGGCCGCGCGGTCTTCCCTCGCGCTGCAGCCCCATCGGTCTCTCCATGGCGTCTCATCAGCAAACCCGGATCCAGGCTTACCTGGAGAAGAACAAGATCGGTCCCCTGTTTGAGGTAAGGCGCTGTGTAGGAGAGCGGTCCCATTTGTCTTTGGGGGATACGGTGCGGAAAGAAAAACAACCTTCCCGGGGGAAGAGGGACAGAGAACAAATGCGGGAGGGGGCGCCCGGTGGCCCCAGTGTATTGGCATCCGCTCTGCCCGGCCAGGTGTTCTGGAACGCGGCCGGGACAGACACTTGGCCAGTTACCTGGGCACGGATAGGTGAGCTCGAGAGAGCCCAGACAGCCTGGCAGGGGAAGTTTGAGCTCTCTAACTGTTCTGCATCCCGCAGCCAGGGTGCACAGGACCCGGACAGGCTGAGACGGGTGATGCACACGGATGGCTACACTCAGGTGGTACCTTATGCACAGTTTCTTCCTGGAATTCACACTAACACTATGGGTTAGATTTTTTTTTCTTTTTTTTAAATGTGGTCTGTAGTAGAACCTGAAAAGGTGGAGGAGGTGCTTAGCAGTGGAAGGATTGGTTAAATGGAAAAAAGCTCAATTGGCAAGTAGGCTTCAGTACGTGTGGCTTGTTGAATGAAATTGGCAAATTGGGACTGACATTGGTTCCTGGATGAAAGGAGAGACCCTTGCATTTGAGAGCCTAGCTGTATTAGAGGGGGAGAAAAGAGCAGAGAGAGGTTTTGGGAAAGCACACATATTTTGAGAAGGAGACGTATAGCTCTAAGCTGTTTTCTCTAGCCAGCAAAGAATTGATGACAATAATTAAGAGGGGGAGAGGAAGAACAGGAGGACAAGAGAAAATGAGAATGGAAGACTAGCAGCAAAAAAGCGTTCCCCCATTGCCACAGCACTGGGCAGGGGTGTGGTGTACAGGGACTGCAGTAAGATGTTGAGGCCGGCGGGGAAGGACGCCCGTGGTCCCTTTTCTTTCTGACTTGACAGTTCGGCTATATATGGCCAGGACTGGGAGGCGCCAAACTCTCTCCCAAGAGGACCAGGGAGGGTAGAGGTGGCCACACCCCTAACAAGCAGTTGTAATGGTTTTTGGGGCTACACCTGCCCTTGGCTTCTGAGCTAGACTAAAGCCCTGGAGGGGGAAGAGGGTGCACTGGAGATTGTGGAGAATGGAGATTGCAGAGAATGGAGATTGCTGGGACTGAAGAGAAATGAGAACTGCAGAGAAAAAAAAAAAAAAAAATTCAAGTTAAAGTCCCCAGTACAGAAAGGTGTGATTAGATAGGTCTTTCCTCTGGGGAGGAGTGGATTCAAATGACCAAGATTTGCAAGATTTCCTAAGGTTTTCTGTCCAACTTTAAGTTAATATACTGTCTTGAAAGACATGAGTGTTGTTTCAACTGAAACTCATTGTTTAGGGTCACAGAGTTCTGCAATTGTTTTGAATATTTTTTCTGCTGTAAGTGTTAGCAAGTGAAGTCATGCAAGAGCAAAACATTTGCTGGAGCTGCTAGAATTCTTTTCTTTGCCCTTAGTCTAATGTTTATAGGCTATGCATAATTCCATATACTTTTTTTAAAGGCAGAAGCATAGTAATTTTCTGTGGCACAGTGTATTAATTGCATCAACAGAAACAAATGTTTAGAGATTTTGTTTGTAGGCTACTGTCTCAAAATATGAAGTATGATTTACCAGGTAGAATAAGTGACTTGTTTTTGTTAGATGCTGTTCTTATTTATTTTAAAATTCCCAAGATTTTTTTTTCCTGTGATAATAATAGTTTGGACTATGTGTAAACTTCCTACATAATTAGGGAAAAAAATCTAATCTAACAAATTATCCTTTTTTATTAAATGCTAACCAGCTAGTTCTTCATTGATGAATTTTAAGCACAGACAGAATTGTCCCATAAAAACTTTAGACCTACACGTAAATAACCCAAACAACAGCACCGACAACATTTTATGCATTGTATATCATTAAATTTGCAGGTGACATATTATATTCATTAGCTTGAATTGCAGTGATGATTAGTTAATATTTAAGAATTGATGTACAGTTTAAATAATTGAAGGGAGAAAATAAGTTCTCTTCTAAAAGCAGAATGGGACATGGGTTTTTAGGCAAAATTTTGGTCATGGTAGAGCTTGGTTTTGACAGTAGCATTGCATGTACTTCATAAACTGAAAAATGATGAGAACATCTCATTAGCTTATAGTCTGTCTCTCATAGTAGAAAAACAGTGAAGAAATACCACCTGTGAAATGCACATTATTAATCTAACATCCTCTTCAAAGCTCCCAGCATCTTACTCAATGGTTCTCATAAAAATTGCAACAAGAGTTTGTTCAACACAGGCTGACTGAGCCCACTCTCCAGGTATTATGAGTCAGTAGATCAAAGGACCCAGGAGTCTGAACTGTTAAGAAGCAACACAAATGATTCTTACACTTTAGTCCCTGGACCACATTTTAAGAAATAGGAATAAGTTAAAAACTCTTCTAAACAGCAACAAATTGAAGTAATGACTTGCATTCTGTGAACTCTTTGAACTATTTGTAAGATATAATAATTTTAGTATTCTCACACATAAGCAGTGAACAGCCTGGCCATCAATCTATAAGGAATATTTGACATCACTAAAATAAATTAGAACTATAATCCTACCTAATTTAGTTCTCCACATACAACTCCTTACTTAACTGGCAAGATGTGAATTGGTCCAGCTCACACCTAGTAGTTTTGCAATACAGGCAAAGATACATGGTCACAAACACAAGAGTTGTGACAAATGAGGATAGCCAGTTAGTCAAAGAAGCTAGCAGTCATATTCTGAAACCAAAAAATGATTTGGCACATAGCTGCTTATGGGGATCCAGAGATTTATTCTGTGTATATTGTAAGTAGTTTAACATAGTTGCCAAGAGGTTCTTTGATTTGGAACATCACAGTAAATCCTTTATTTTCAATATAAAGTGCACAATTTCTAGTTTCCTCCATACCCATTAAATAAATGTAAAATGGTTATTTAAAAATTACTGGTTGGAAGGGTGCTCAGGGCAATCATATATCTTGGTCCAGGCCTGATCACACTCAAAGGTGTGAAATTGTAAACTATTTATCAGCAGAATAATAAGGTCTTCTTAATGTCTCCTTATAATTTTTAAGTCTTTGTGTAAGGAAAATGTGGAAAATCAAACTCATTATATTTCTCTAAGTGTGGTAGAGTGGAAAGCTCTCCAAGTAGAATGAAACTAGTTTACCTCCTTCTTTGTTTAGTCCAAAGTACCTCCACTCGTGTGGTATGAATTTGGGATAACTAATTTAGTATATATGTAAGAGGTTGACTCGGGTCCAACACGTGGTCATCCATGAGCCCACATCATTTATACACTTGCAGCTGGACAACCGAGTCCTCTCTATTACCTTGCTCCACATATACCAGCCATGTCTGCAACTCCACACTCCAGGCTTCCTCATGGCACAGCATGCCCATCCTTCAGTTTATTTACTCTCTTGAATTATAGTCTGAAAAGTCCCTCCTCCCAAAATCAGATTGCTGTAGTGTATGTGATCCCTTTCTGTTGTTTCCCTTCTCTTAAAGATCATAGTCCTGAACTGTTTTTTGTTCAACGTCCCAAAACAAGTACCTCATATACTTGGGCCAGTTTTGTGGTTGTTAGGGCAGTAGCATTCTGTAAAAAGGATACTAGTTACTCCATTATGGCCAGAGTTGGAATGGGGCACCCCTGTCAAAAAAAGTTTTTAATGTTTAAAAGTAATAAGGTCTTTAAAATTGTAAAAAAATGTTATTTTAATAAAAAGATGTGTAAAATACTTTTATGGAAGAAATAATAAAATGTAAGTTTGGTGTTGATACCATGTCCAATTTAATGACTTGTAAACATGTCCTTGGAGTAATCTCTGTGAGGTCAGCTTTCACTGTGCTTGAAGTTATGAAGACCTTTCTTTTATCCATATTTGTGTTCATCTTTATAATCTCAGGCAGGTGTAACCAAAGAAAGGAATCCCTTTTTATAAGTTTTTCAAATTAAGCATTTTCATTGATTACTTCAAAACACATTTTTTAAAATGTTACTTCCATTAAGGTGTTTAGATTTTTAAACCATTTATGTTTCATTGCTGTCTTTATTTTGTTTTGACATAGTGTATAGAAAACCCAATAAATGACTCCAAACCACACTGTATAAATAACTCAACATATATCTTTAGAAAATAATAAAATATAAGTATACCAGATGGCATCCATGTATTTGAAAGGGGAATTCATATTTTAATACTTGTGAATTAATGGAAGTATGAGGCTACGAAAGTAAATAGGACTTACTTCCTTCTTTCCTTTCTTAGTATTTCAGTTAAAAGCCCATTAGTCAGACATCATTTTTTTTTAACTTTATTGAAAAATTAAAAACAAACAGCAACAAAAAACACACACATTTCAAACAAAACAAAGCAGAGGATTAAGAAAAGCAAAAAATCTAAAACAACTACTGTGCCAGTTTGAATGTATTATGTCCCCCAAATGCCATTATCTTTGATGTAATCTTGTATGGGCAGACGTTATCAGGGTTGATCAGATTGTAATTCTTTGAGTGCTTCTGTGGAATGTGCCCCACCCAGCTGTGGGTGATGACTCTGATTGGATAATTTCCATGGAGGTGTTGCTCCACCCATCCAGGGTGGGTTTAAGTTGATCAGTGGAGCCATATAAATGAGGTGACATAACAGAAGGAACTCAGTGCAGCTGTGAGTGACGTTTTGAAGAGGAGCAAGCTTGCTAGAGAGGAACGTCCTGGGAGAAAGCCATTTTGAAACCAGAACTTTGGAGCAGATGCCAGCCACGTGCCTTCCCAGCTAACAGAGGTTTTCCGGACGCCATTGGCCATCCTCCAGTGAAGGTACCTGATTACTGATGTGTTACTTGGACACTTTATGGCCTTAAGACTGTAACTGTGTAGCCAAATAAACCTCCTTTTTATAAAAGCCAATCCGTCTCTGGTGTTTTGCATTCCGCAGCATTAGCAAACTAGAACAACTACTTTCCTTCCAACAAGATGGTGGAGTGAGACATTCCAGGAATCCTTCTCCCAAAGAAGTTTTAAACAACAAACAAAAATAATTCAGAACCATCTTTCTCAGAGCTCCATAAAACACTTAAAGGCTTGCAGTAATTGGGTGAGCACTGAATCAAGAAAAAGACAACTTAAAAACAGCTGGGAAACCTCATGGCACCTGCACTGGACCTTCTCCCACCCTCCCCACTGGTCAGTGAGGAGGTTGCCTCAGTGGCCAGTATGGGTCCCTGGTCCAGGTTCCAGGGAGAAGAGTAACCCTTATACACATACTAGGGTTCATGTGTGTCTGTACTAATCTTTCTGATAGCAGCATGATGGACTGAATCAGGATAATGGTTGCAGTTTCCCCATTCCAGAACTTGCCAAACATGTAGAAGTGAGTCACAGGGCAGCTAATACACTGTAAGAGAGCAATCAAATTGCAGCTACCTGGGGCAAAGGATTCCTGGCATGAAGAGATACAGTCTAGCATCTGTGATCAGGAGAAAAGACTTTCTTGGGAAAAAGAGGACATTGGATTCGTGTAACTGGGGGAATTCCCAAGGCTACACTTGCATGCTCAGATTAAGATGCATGCACAGAAGAGAGCAGGAGAACTCTACACTTATGCCTTGGACTGTTCTTTGGACCCTTATTAGGACAGCTAATCTCTGAGGGAGAGCACTAGCCATGGGCTCATCTGCAGACTAGGAAAGATTCTTTTTTTTATTTGTTAGCTCATGGCAGTCAAAGAAATATCAGTCATAACGTAGCTGGACACCTCAGTGATTAAATTCCAAAGAGAACAGGTTAAAATATTAAAATGTTCAGTGTGCATTCAAAGGTGACGAAGCATGGAAAGAAACAGGAAATGATGGCCCATGCAAAAGAGTGAAATAAAGCATTAGAAACCATTAATGAGGAAGACCAAAATTTGAAAGTACTAGGCAAAGGGTAAAAGAATTGTCTTTTTCTTTAATGCAATTTTATTGAGATATATTCATATAACATACAGTCCTTCGAAGTGTAAATATGCTCAAAGAGTTAAAGGAAAACATGGAAAAGAACTAAAGTAAATCAGTAAAATGATAGATGAACAAAAAGAGAATATCAGTATATAGAGAGAAATTATTAAAAGGAACCAAAAAGAAATACTGGAGCTGTAGACCATAGTAACTAAAATAAAGACTTCCCTAAAGGGGTTCAAACAGCAGATTGAATCAGTGAACTTGAAGATAAGATAACTGAAATTATTCAATCCGAGGAGCAGAAAGAAAATGAAGAAAAGTGAACAGAGCCTAAGAGACCTGTGGGACACCATCAGACATATCAGTGTATACATTATGGGAGTCCCATCAGAGAAGAAAAAGAAAAATTAGGAAATACCTTCAGACAAATGAAAATGAGAATAAAACACACCAAAACTTATGGGATGCAGCAAAGGCACTATTCAGAGGGAAATTTGTAACTCTAAATGTATACGTTAAAAAAAAAAGAACTCAAATCAGTAACCTAGCTTCATACCTGAAAGATCTAAAAAAAAAAAACCAAAGAGCATATAAACCCAGTTAGCAGAAAAACAAATAATAAAGATTAAGACAGAGATAAATGAAATAGAGAATAGGAAAATAATAGAATAAAGAAAACCAAAAGTTAGCTCTTTGAAAAGATCAATAAAATTTACAAACCCAACTAACAAACAAAAAAAAGAGAGGATGCAAATAATAAAAATCAGAAATGAAAAATTGTATACCAACAATTAGATAGCTTAGATGAAATGGACAAATTCTTAGAAACACCTTGACTCAAGAAGCAATAGAAGATCGCAACAGACTAGTAACAATAAAGAGGTTAAATCAATAATAAAAAAACTCCAAGCAAAGAAAACTCCTAAACAGATTTGAATTTGAATTCAAAGAATTAATACCATTCCTTCTCAGATTCTTCCAAAAAATTGAAGAGGAGGGAACACTTCATAAATCTCATGTTTTGAGGCTATCACCCTAATACCAAAGACAATTATATCAGAAGAAAATTACAGAACGGTATCCCTTTTGATTTTAGATGCAAAAATCCTCCACAAAATACTAGCAAATTGAGTCCAGTAGCGCATTAAAAGAATTATATTCTGTGACCAAGTGGGATTTATCCAAGGATCACAAGGGTAGATAAAAGGAAACTTCCTCAATATGATAATGGATATATATGGAACATTCAAGGCTAACGTCATACTCAAGGGTAGAAGACTGAACACTCTCCCCTAAGATTAGGAAGGAGACAAGGATGCCCACTGTCATGACTGCTATTCAACATTGTACTGGAAGTTCTAGCTGGGGTAATTAGGTTAGAGAAAGAGATAAAAGACATCCATATTGGAAAGGAAGAAGTAAAACTATTCGTCTGCATAGGTAACATGATCCTATATAGAGAAAATCCTGAAGAATCTACAAGAAAGCTACTGGAGTTAATAAACTGAGTCCGCAACATGGCAGGATTTAAGGCCAGCACACAAAACTGGTGTTTCTATATTCCAGCAATGAATAATCCAAAAAGGAAATCAAGGAAACAATTCCATTTACAATGGCAACTAAAAGAATAAAATATCTAGGAATAAATTTAACCAAAGATATAAAAGGATTTTAACCAAAGTCCAATACATATCATCACTGAAAAAAATAAGGCCTAAAAATGGAAAAGTATCCCCTTCTCATGGATTGGAAGATTTAATATTTTTAAGCTATCAGTACTACCAAAAGCAATTTATGGTTTCAATGCAATTCCATCAAAATTCCTTCCTTGCAGAAATGGAAAAGCTGATCCTAAATTCATATGGAAGGGTAAGGGAACCTGAATAGCCAAGACCATCTTGGAAAAGAAAAACAAAGTTAGAAGACTCACACTTAACTATTTCAAAATTTATTACAAAGCTAAAATATTCAAAACAGTGTGGTACTGGCATAAGGACAGACATAAAGACCAATGGAATGGAATTGAAAGTTCAGAAATAAACCCCATTAATTATTGATTTTTTCAAAGGTGTCCAGTCCATTCAATGAGGGAAGAATAGTCTCTGTAACAACTGCTGCAAGGAAAACTGGATATCCACATGCAAGAGAATGAAAGTGGACCCCTCCTTCATACAATATACAAAAAAAAAAAAAACTCAAAATGGATCAAAGACATAAAAGTGAGAGATAAAACTATGAAATTCTTAGAAGAAAATAGGGAAATATCTTAAGGACTTTGCATTAGGCAATGGATTCTTAGACTTTACACCAAAGAATGAGCAGCAAAAGAAAAAACAGATAAATCTTTTGTGCATCAAATGACATTAACAAGAAAGTGAAAAGACAACCTACAGAATGGAAGAAAATAATTGGAAGCTATATTATCTGTTAAGGGTTTAATATACAGGATATATAAAGAACTCCTACAACCAAAGAAAGAAAGACAAACAATCCAAATTAAAAATGGATAAAGGATTTGAGTAGACATTTCTCCAAAGATGCTTTATTAAAGGCCAATAAGCATGTGAAAGAATGTCAGCATCATTAGCCGTCAGGAAAATACAAATCAGAATTCAATGAGATACCACCTTACACCCTCTAGAAAGGCTATTATTGAAAAATAGAAAATAACAAGTGTTGGCGAGGATGTGGAGAAATAGGAACCCTTGTACATTGTTAGTGGGAATATAAAATGGTGCTGCTGCTGTGGAAAATAGCTCCTTAGAAAGTTAAGCATAGAATTATCATATGACCTGGTAATCTCACAGTTAGGGGAATAAGTAATTTCCCAAAAGAATTGAAAGCAAGGACTCAAACAGTAACTTTATACCAATTTCATAGCAACCTTATTCATGATAGCCAAAAGGTGGAAGCAACCCAAATATCCATCAACAGATGAATGGACTAACAAAATGTGGTATATACATACAATGAAATACAACTCAGTTTTAAGAAGGAATGAGCTTCTTATTCATGGAATACCATGGATGAACCTTGAGGATATAAGGTTGAATGAAATAAGCCAGACACAAAAGTTCATGTATTGAGTTATAGGAAGTAATTAGAGTATGCAAATTCACAGAGGTAGAAAGTAGAGTAGGTAGATAGATCACCAGGCATGGCAGGTGGGGGAGTAATGAGGAGTTAATGCATAATGGGTGCAAGGTCTCTGTTTGGACCGTTTGTGATAGAAAAGTTTCGGTAAGGGATGGTGATGGTACACAACATTGTGAATGTGTTTGATCTCACTAAATTTTATGCTTGTCAGTGTTTGAGGTGGGTAAGCTAGTGTTGTATATGTTGCCACAGTTTAATAAAGGAGAGAGACTAAAGAGGCGATAATTAAATGTAATACATGATGTTGGACTGGATGTAATGAGAAAATTTCGAAAGGAAACTACTGGAACAATTGAAAAAACTGGAATGTAGACTGTATGCTTTATATCAATGCCACTTTTCCTGAACTTGATAATTGTACTAATTGTACTTACTGTGGTTACCTAAGTGGATATCCCTATGTTTAGGAAATATGTATGGCAGTATAAAGTGGTAAAGCTGTATGTTTAACTTTTTAAAGAAACTTCCCACCTGTTTTGTGAAGTGGCTGTGCAGTGTTACATTTCCTACCAACAGTGTATGAGAGTTCTAGTTGTTCCATATTTTCACCAAAACGTGATATTGTCAGTCTTTTTAATGTCAGCCGTTGTAATAGGTTTGTTGTGGTATCTCATTGTGGTTTTAATTTGCATTTCCCTAATGATTCTGGGCATGTTTTCATGTGATTGCCTTTCATATATCTTGGGTGAAGTGTCTGTTCAAATATTTTGTGCATTTTTTATTATATTCTTGTTTTTAAATTTTAAGATTTCTTTATATATTATAGGTCCTTTGCATTTTTATATGAATTTTAGAATCAGTTTTCCAATTTTCACGCACAATAAACTTGCTGGGATTTTGATTGAGATTGTGTTGAATCTATAGATGTAATCAGAGGGAGCTGATATTTTAACAATTTTAAGTACATAGAAAATTATAGGGGATCTACAAAAAGGGTACAGGGACTAATAAGTGAGTTTAAGAAGGTTTAGATACAAGTTCAAGGAACAAGAATCAATTATATATTGGTATTAAAGTAACTATTCAGAATTAAAATGGAAAAATACCACTTAGTATGGAATAAAAATATGAAATACTTAAGAATTAAATATTTAAAAAATAGATATGTAAGATGGCATACTGAAAACTACAAAACATTGCTGAAAAGAAGACCTAAGAGAAGTACAATTTTCTTAATGGACAAGAAATTTAGTAGTGTTCAGTGACATATGATACCTGACTTCAACACTCTTCACAGTGATTGAGATGGTGAAGTGTTGGTGTAAAGATAAATAAATAGATACATGGAACAGAGAGAGAGTCTTGAAATAGATCCACCCACATATGGTCAATTGAATGTGGAAACAAATAATCTTCAAAACAAATGAGGTGAAACAGTTAGATAGACATAGGCAAAAACAAAAAAACAAAGAAACAAAACCCAAAAAACCACAAAACTGCAATATTTATCTTAAACCATAAACTAAATTAGCTTCAAATGGATTATAGACCTGAGTTTAAAACCTTTTTACTTCTATACAGAAACATGGGAAGTAAGTTTTGTGACTTTGGGTTTGGGAAAGATCTCTTAAATGTGATGTAAACAACATAAAGTATAAAAGAAAAAAGTCAAGAAACTGGACTTCCTCAAAATCAAACTTTTGCTCTTCAAACGAAACTGTTAAGAAAATGAAAAGCAAGTCACAGACTGAGAGAAAACATTTTCGGAATGTATGTCTGACAAAGGACTTGCATCTGGACTATATGTAGAAGCCTGAATTGTGTGCCCCCAGAAGTTATGTCCAAGTACCTGGGAATGTGACCTTATTTGGAAAAAGAATCTTTGCAGATGTAATTAAGTTAAGGATGTCAAGATAAGATCATCCTGAGTTTAGGAAAGTTTAAATCCAATGACTGGTGTCCTTAAGAGACAGGATAGGGAGATTTTAGGCACAGAGAAAACACAGGAGAGAGAGCCATGTGAAGACAGAGTTAGAGATTGGAATTATGTGTCGACAAGCTAAGGAACACCAGGAGCCACCCAAAGCTGGAAGAGGCAAGGAAAGATTCTTCTCCTAGAGCCTTCAGAGGAAGCATGGCCCTGTGATTTATCCTCTGTGAGAGAATAAATTTCTGTTGTTTTAAGCCACCAAGCTTGTGGTAATCTGTTATAGCAGCCCTAGGAAACCAATAAAATATATAAAGAATTCTTAGAACTATATAATAAAAGAAGACAAACAACCCAATCTAAAAATAGACAAAAAGACAAAAGAAGAAACAGACATTTCTCTAATGGAAATATATAGATGTTCTCCAAAGAAGATACATGGATAGAAAATAAGTATGTGAGCAGATAATCAATATCATTAGGGAATGCAAACTGAAACCCCTACCCACCCACTAGAATGTCTAAAATTAAAAAGACTGACAATAGCGAGTGTTGGTGAGGATGGGAGGAAATTGGAAGCTTTATATACAGTAGGACTTCATTTTATGTGACCAATACATTCCATTCAACATTTATTTAAGTTGAAAATCGTGCATAATAGCGAACCCTGTTACTTTATAAGTATTTCTTATATGAACATACCTATCACACATTTATTTTTATAAATAAGGCAAATAAATACTCTAATAACAGTAAGTAAAAAAGGTATTCATAGAAATAATTTTTAAAAATCTTAGTTCTCTCTCTCTGCCTTTATTTTGTTCAATCTCATATACCTGAATTTGTGTGTGTTGAGTGTATGTAAAATGAGGTCCTACTGTACTGATGATGGAAATGCAAAATGGTGCAACTACTTTGGAAAACAATTTTGCATCTTTATTTGTAATAGGCAAAATTGGAAACAGGTTAGCAGATAAATGGATAAACAAAGAATGGTAGACTCATATAATGTAGTATTATTTTGTAATGAAAACGTGAATTATTGATACCTACAGTAACATGGATGAGGCCCAAAATAATTATATACCCAGTGGAAAAGGCCAGAAAAAATGGCTACATGCTTTATGTTTACATTTATATAATATTTTAGAAGATGCAGACTAACATATTGTGACAGAAAGCATATCAATAGTTGCCAGGGACCTGGGGGTGGGGATGGGGGAAGGAGTGGTTACAAATGGGCATGGGGAAACTTCTGAGAATGATATATGTATGTATATTATGATGATTGTGTTGATGGTTTTGTGGGTCTATACTTACAGAAGAATATCAAATTATATATTTCAAATATGTGAAATTTTTCATATGTCAATTATACTTCAATAAAGCTGTAAAAAATAGTCTTGGGCTGAATCACATGATAGTATTTAAGTGGTGGTCATCCAGATGATTGAGAATAGACTATGCATGTTTAGCTCACACATTTAACACACACATTGTATGTATATAAAACATTATATACATATACATGTATGAGTTGATATTTTGATCAACAGCCAAAGACCTAGATAAACATGAACCCCTCACAATAACTTTGATACCCTCAAGGACCTTCCAAACTAATTTCAAGAAATAATGAAGCAGAAATTTCATTTCCCATGGTGTTTCTTACCTAGTAATTGTAAAAGTCATTAGCGTTTTCCTCTGTTCTAGTTCACACACACTAAAAGGAAGCCTTCTGCGTGACAAGTCAAGTCCGTTCACATTTGGTGTCCACTTGAGGATTCAGATCTTCATAACTTCTGAGGACACCCACACCAGCTGCTGAAACTAACCATGAATTAGAGGCATAGCCAAGATTATCTGGGTATTTGAGGAAAACCAAAGGCAATAGAGGGGAAAATATAAACAGATAAGGTCTCCACAAGAAATAGAGTAATGCAAAGAAAAGATAGAAAATCGAGTAAAATGATAAAGAAATGAAAAATCTGAGAAAGATATTAAGAGCTAAGGGATATTTTTGTATTTTGTTTTGGGGGTGTTTAATCAGTACCTTAGTACTGATTAAAGTGCCCTGGGTACTGATTAAAGTCTGATAATGAGGGAAAATATTTAAATATTTGTTGAAAATTTAAAAAGTAATCTCTAGGAAATAAATACAGTGTGTAGCTTCCAAAGAAGTAGAGAAATGTAATAATAAAAAGCAAGTAAATTTAAAGTTACAAAAAAAAGCATATTGAAGATACATGAGAGCATGAAAAGTAGAAGGCATGAAAGAAGATATCAGAAGTGAGTCTAGACAGAGCAGTAATTATGGTAAATTATAATAATTAAATATACAGGTGTTAAATTCTATCAAATCACAGATTCACGGATTGTATTGAAAAATCTATACAGACAAGGGACAAAATGATACAAAATGGTGGACACAAAGAAATGGGAAAAATATGAACAAAAAATACTAATGAGGTGGTTGATATTGCAATACTCTTATTTGAAGAAATAGAATTCAAAGTGAGGTACATTAAATTGGGAACAAAGAAATTTTTTATATTAAAATATATAAATACTGCATGATTCTATACTTCATGACTTTTATAACTACATAAAAGCTTTAAAATCAGACAGCAAAGCTTAAAAATGCAAGCAAGAATTACCATTCATGGTTGGCAAATTAAAAATATTCTTTTTAAAAGTACTCACATCAAATGGCAAAATAAGTAATTTATGTACAGAGGGACTGAATAACCATTTAGAAGCTTTATTATAAATGTATGCTGAATTCTGGGTAGTTTCTTCAGATCTCTTTTCTGGTTTATTTTCTCTTTAGTTATGTGTATTCTGTGGTTTAACAATCCATTGAATTGTTGGATGTGTAATATTTTTCATTTCAAGGAGTTCTATTTGGTTATTCTCAAATGTGCCTGCTTTTAATTATCTTGTTCTAGTTGGCGTTTTTGATTCCCTCTGGAATTCTTTGAAAATATGCAGTAATTTCAAACACAAGAGAGACATAAAACATGAAAATATGCCATGTGTTATTATAGAAGAGCATATAAACAGTGGGAGGGAGGCAGTATTAAGAAAACATGTCTCAAAATTGTCCCAAATTGAGGGAAGAAGTTCTCAGATTTAGGTATCAAAATGAACTCCCCAAATTTGCTCTATAATTACTATAACTACTTTTTTCTTTTTTTCACTACATAGAATTTATTTTTATAAAAAATGTGTAACACCGACACCTACTTTTAAATCAATTAATTCATGAAACCATTCTCTTTTGTAAAAATATGGAACACTTCACAAATTTGCGCATCATCCTTGTGCAGGGGCCATGCTAATCTTCTCTGTATCATTCCAATTTTAGTATATGTGCTGTCGAAGCACGCACACTATAACTACTTTTTAACTGTATTTTGGAATTTATCACCTTTCTGCATAGGTGTTATATTTCACAATAAAAAATGTTTAAAAAAGAATAAAAAGAGAAAATAAAAATGCAAGCCATATACAGAGATAAAATATTTGTAAAACATATACCTGAAAAACGAAATCCAAAATATACAAAGGACTTTTAAAAATTCAACTAGAAGAAAATAACCCAACCAAAATATAAGATCTCAACAAGAACACCTTCCCAAGGAACATATGCAGGTGGCAAATAAGCATGCAAAAAAAGATGCTCACCATTACTTATCTTCGGGGAAAAATCAAATTAAAATAACTCTAAGAGAGCACTACAAACCTATTAAAATGGCTGAAATCCCCAAATAGATAATACCAACTGCGGGCAAGGATGCAGAACAACAGGAATTTGTGCTAAGTATGACTGGAGATGCATAATTAAACAGCCACTGTGCTAGGTAGGCAATTTGGCATTTCTTACAAAGCTAAACATAGTCTCACCAATACAATCCAGTAATCACATTCCTATCTATTTAGCTCACTGATTTGAAAACTTATGCCCACACAAAAACCAGTTTAGAACCCCAAAGTAGGGTAAATAAAAATAAGTTCTCACCTAGGCACATTATGTTGAAACTTCAAAACCCTGAAGACAGAGATTATTTTAAATGTATTCAGAGAAAACAGACATACTATTAGTAAAAGATTGACAGTTGGTTTGCCCCTGATTTCTCAATAGCAGCAATGAAAGCCAGAAGAGTGTAGGTTGGTCTCTTCAATAGCTGAGGTAAAATAGCTGTTAACTTGAAATTGTATTACCAGTAAAGATAACTTTCAAGAAAGAAATAAAAATAAGGATGTTTTTCAACAAAATCTAAAACACTGAGTTTAGTACCAAGAGACCTCTCCAAAAGAATTTCTAACTGATAATGCTTTCTGGAGAAATAAAATAATTTCAAGAGGAAAGTCCGAGATGCAAGAAGAAAAGTTGAAAGAAGAATTCAATAAATGTTGACATATTTAAGCAAATATTGGCTATATAAAATTATAATAACACCTAATTCAAAGAAAAGTAAGATAGAATTAAAATTCTGAATTACAGTAGACTGTAAATGTCCTTGTATTATTTAAAAGGAGAGTGTAGGTATTGATTAACTTTGGACTTCAAAGCATGTTAAAATTAAAAGGATAATGTGTGAATGGTTTTTAAATCAGTTGAGGAAAAAAGTTAAATTTAAAACATTAACCCAAAAGAAGGCAAAAAACTGAAAAATACATAAAGTATTGCATGAAATGTGATAAAAAATAAATTCAAATATTTCATTAGTCATAGAAGATAAACTAAGGTCTCTAATTAAGAAACAGATATCGTCAAATTGGCCAAAAAAATCTATATATCCAGCTCTATGCTGTTTACTTACATCAAAACATAAAAAGCAAAATGGTGAAAAATGAAGAGAGCAAAAGTTATGTGAAATAAACACTATCAAGTGAAAGCTGGTATGGCTGGATCAACAAAATGGATTTTAAGTCAAAAGCATAATAATGCTTTTAATGGAACAAGAGAGTCACTATATAATGATAAAAGGAGCTATTCAGTAAGAATGTAAACAATTCTGAACTTGTATTCTCCAAATAACATAGCAAATTACATGAAGCATGAATGAGCCAAATTAGGTGACATAGAAAAAGTCACTGACGGAGAAGATTGGATATACTACCTCATTAATTGGTGAAGCAGACAAAAGTTAGTGTGCATGTAGAAGTTTTGAATAATGTATTAACAAGGTTTACCTGATGGATTTATGTTGAACCACAGACAGCTTATGCATTGTCTATCATGCAACAGCTGTTGGGTATTGTATGATGAAGGAAAGTCTAAGTAAGTATAAAATAATTGCTATCTCATACATACCACATTCATATTCCAATTTTAGCAGTCAGTAATTACAAAATAATCTTATAGCCTCATAGTTGTGGAAATAAAAACAAAGCCTTTCTTCTAAATAACTTAGGGTTCAAGGAAAAAAATCGTATGTAAACTAAAAAAGATCTTATAAGTGAAAGATACTTAAAAACAGTCCATATTGAAACTTGTGGCTGTAACTAAAGTTGTTCTTAGAGTGGAATGTATTACCTTACATGTTTATATTAGAAAAGGAACAAAAAAGGCCGAATATTAGTAAGCTAAGTGTATACCATAAAAAATCAAATACAAGCCACATAACTGGAGAATTAGTTGACATTTGGCACACCAAACATTTAGTAACTCACTAGATAAATGAACATGGATTTCAGCAGGATATTAATAGAAAAGAGAACTTGATTGACTCATAAACATATGAAATGTTGCTTTGTCTCTCCAGTAACCAGAGAAATGGGAACAAACAGCTTTGATATACAAATTGTGTACTTTAGAATGACACATTTTTAAAGTGGCTATTCCAAGTCTTGGCAAGGATTTGGAATAACTGAAATTCTTGTACATTCTTGGTGGGACTACCTTGTGACAATTCCTTTGGAGAATAATTTGGAAATATCTGCATATACAGTAACTATTAGTGGAGGCAATCTGCCATGCTCCCTGAACCTCCCTGCATGTTGCTGGCGTGCCATGAATATGAGGCCTGAACTGTAGTTTCTTCAGGGCTGTGTTTTCACAAAGCAGTCTTGAGGGACAAAATCTAGACAAAAAGCAGGTTTGCTTCTGTTACTAACTGTCTTAATTTTGCTAGACTGCTATCACAAATACTACAACAGGTTTTGGCTTAAACAACGGTAATTTATTGGCTCAGTGTTTCAGAGGCTAGAGGGTTGCATCCTCCCTGGTCCACAGGAGAAAGTTTGCTACCTCCCAGGGTCGGTAGCATTCTGGCTGGCAATCCTTGGATTCCTTGGCTCTCCTTCACACGCGCATGTCTTGACGATGCACTAGCTATGTCCTCTTCTTTCTCTCCTGGTTCCGTTGACTTTTGGCTTTTAGCTCCTCTCTGTGGCTTTCTCTCACTTTGTCTGAATTTCGTCTGCTTGTAAAGGATTCCAGTAATCAGATTAAGGATCAGCCTTATTCATTTGGGCCAGATTCTAACTAAAACAACATCTTTGAAAGATTCTATTTACAATGGGCTCATACCCACAGGAATGCAGACTAAGACCAAGAACATGTATTTTTTGAGTGTACATAACTGAATCTACGACACAACCAAAGCAGTGAATCCCCCAAGCTAAGTGCTTCTCTACTGTAATGCAGCCCACTGCCTGTGCAGGCCCTTTCTGAACTCTGTGGGTCTTGGGGACATGGACAGTTGATGCAAAGCAACATGAAGCTGTTACTGTTTTTGCCACAATTGAAAAATCCTTTATTTTTACCAGGAGTTGCAGGTCTTCTGCTAGCATGAAATAGTAACAGGCTAATTTGCTGGCTTGTTAAGTAGGGTAAAATCTCAGACCCTACATCATAATTCTTAGCAATGACCTAGCAATTCTACTCTTAGATGTATTCCTTAAAGAAATTCTTGTCCCTGTGCCCAAGGAGAAACATACAAGAATGTTCACTGACTATGGTTTGTTAATTTTAGGGGGTATGGTAGGAACAAGTTGGCAGCAATGTAGTTATTTCAGGTTATTTGTTTTTCTTATTCCTTTGTTTGGTTATAGTTTTATTTCCTTGGGGTAGGGTAGGAACATGTTGGAAGCAATGTAGTTATTTTAGGTTACTTGTTTTTTCTTATTCCTTTGTTATGGTTTTGTTTGAAATGTTTTTATTGTTTGTTTTTTAATTTTTTGATTAAGTTAAAAAAAACAGTGAACGAGTGTTAAAGAAAGTAGATGAACAATGGGGGGAGGAGGGAATGGAATGTTTTGGATGTTCTTTTTTATTTTAATTTTAGTTTTAATTTTTGGAGTAATGAAAATGTCCAAAGATTGATTGTGGTGATGAATGCACAACTATATGATGATACTGAAGACAACTGATTGTACATTTTGGAGTATTGTATGTTATGTGAATATATCTCAATAAAATTGCATTAAAAAAAGAATGTTCACATAAGCATTAGTTTTTTAAAAAGTATAGCAATATATTATTTATTAATAGGTACATTATATTTATGTTTATAATATATTATTGATGTTAATATAATTGTAATAGAATAATAATATATATATATTTTAATTTGGAGATATCTTTTAAATTTTTCTATTAGAGCAGTTGTAGGTTTACAAAAAAATCATGCAGAAAGTACAGAGTTCCCACCATATACTCTCCCTCTCCAGTCTTCTTTATTATTAATATTTTGCATTAGTGTGGTATCTTTGTTATAACTGATGAAACAATATCATCATATTAACCTTATTAACTATAGTTCATAGTTTACATTAGGGTCCACTCTTTGTGTTGTACAGTTCTATGGTTTTTAAACATTTTTATTCTGGTAACATATATACAACCTAAAATTTCCATTATAATCACTTTCAAATATTTAAGTACGTAGTGTTAATTACATTTACAGTGTTGGGCTACTGTCACCATCATGCAGTACAGAAACATTTCCGTCACCCCATACAAAAACTCTGTACCAATTAAGCATGAAATCTCCATTCCCCACCCCCACGCCAGCCCCTAGTAACCTGTATTCTAATTTCTGACTATGAATTTGCATATCCTAATTATTTCATATCAGTGAGATCATAAAATATTTGTCTGTTTGTGTCTGGCTCATTTCACTTGACATGATATCTTCCAGGTTCTTCCATGTTGTTACACGTATCAGAACTTCATTCCTTTTTTACGGTTTAATAATATTCCATTGTGTGTGTATGCCAAATTTTGTTTATCCATTTTTTCATTGATGGACCTTTGGGTTGCTTATGTCTTTTTGCAATTGTGAGTAATGCCACTATGAACATCAGTGTGAAAATATCTGTTTGAGTCCCTGCTTTCAATTCTTTTGGATATATACATAGAAGTGGGATTGCTGGGTCATATGGTAATTCTGTACTTACTTTTCTGAGGAACCATCAAACTTTTTGACAGTGGCTGCACTATTTTACTTTCCCAACACAATGTATGAGGATTCCTATTTCTCCATATCCTCACCAACACTTGTTGTTTTCCATTTTTTTAGTAGTAACCGTTCTAATAGGTATGAGGTGGTATCTCATTGTGGTTTTGATTTGCATTTCCTTAGTTGCTAATGATGAGCATCTTTTCATGTGCTTATAGGCCATCTTTGTATCCGTTTTGGAGAAATGGCTATGTGAGTCCTTTGCCCCCTTTTAAATTGTGGTGTTTGTCTTTTTGTTGTTGAGTTGTAGGATTTCTTTATATATTTGGGATTGTAAATCCTTATCAGATATATGGTTTCCAAATATTTTTCACATTCTGTGGGTTGTCTTTTCACTTTCATGATAATGTTCCTTGATTGACAAAAGTTTTTAATTTTGATGAAGTCCTGTTTATCTGTTTTTTCTTTTGTTGCTCATTCCTTTGGCATAAAGTCTACGCCTATTACAAGGTCCTGAAGATGTTTCTGAATTTTTTCTTCTAGGAGTTTTGTAGTTTTGGTTCTTATATTTAGGCCTTTGATCTATCCTAAGTTAATTTTTACATGGTGTAAGGTAGGGGTCCACTTTCAGTCTTTTGCTTGTAGATATCCAGTTTTCCCAGCACCATTTGTTGAAGAGACTTTTCTTTCCCCATTGAGTAGCCTTGGCACCATTTCTGCACAGAAGGATGTTTGAATTTTGACCATATTGCATTGAATGTGTAAATTGCTTTTCATAGGATTGGCATCTTAACCATATTTTGTCCTCCCATCTATGAACAGCATATCTTTCCATTTATTTGGGTCTTTTTGAGCAAGTTACTTAATGTCTCTGAACATCAGTGTCCCCACCTGCAAGATAATACGTACGAGGAATTTTGTGAGGAATAGATGAACTTAGTCTAGTGCCTGGCACTTGGTGGACACTTCATATCGTTTGACTGCCATTATAGGATGCTGCTATGTTGCTACTTTTCTTTCCTATGAATATTAATGGTTCAGTGGCAGACTATTTGGAGAAATGCTTTTGATGGTTGGCCTTCTAGGGCCCTCATATTAGAACTCAGTGTGTTGTAGTGTACATCTGCTTTTTTAGGTTGTACCTCTGGTATCTTTGAAAAAGGATTGCAATTAGCATTTAAAGAAGAGCAGAACTTGGCAGACCAGTGTGTGTATGTGTGTTGCCTTATTACCTAAGGGACAGTATGCTTTGGACAGAATTTGGAAAACATTGCATATAATTAAAAAACAACCCAGAATATCTGTTTTTATTTCAGAGCGACAAACTGGATCACCCTTAACTAAAGTAGCACATATAAATCCCAACCCTATTGTCACTTAATGTAGCATGATTTTCTTTGCTTTTCTTTATATCCCTTATCCCCATCTGAAATTAAGTGATCTCATTGGGTTTATTTCTTTGATTTTAGTGTATGTTGTATTTATTCTTACTAGAATATAAACTCCTTGAAGGCAAAAATTTTGTCTTTTTTATTGCTTGTATCTTCATGTTAGGTACATAGCAGGTATTCTAGCAAATAGTTGTCAACATTTACGAATGAAAGGAATCACGACTAACCTCTGAACTCTGAAAAATATGGTGGCAGTATGGTTTCCAATAGGAGTTTGAGAATTATGGGGTATTTCATTTTCTTGAAAATTTATTAAAGTTTCTTGTCTTTTCAGTAACTGTTAAATTCTTTCGTGTATGATGTTTGGAACTTCATTTACATTCATTCAGTACATGTTTATTGTATGCTTTGTTAAGGCACTGGAAAATATAAATTCAATTAAGACGTTTCCTGTCCTTAAATGCTTGTAAATTTAGAAAAGATTGGTATACTAAGGGCATTCTCTACTGTTTTATTTTGACAATTTTGCAAAAACCTGCCATGGTTTGTTTACTTTGCTGGTGTATTTTCATATTCACAAGTGTATACCGTTATTATAATACTAGAAGTAAGGAATTTAGATTCAGAGATTAGTTTTTAAGAAAACTTATCATAATATCAAGCATGTACATAAGATAAAGCATAAGTAAAGGCATATTTGATAGTTTCTTTAATGTTTTTTATTCATGTAAGTTCTTAGCAGCAAAAAGATACCTGAAAATGAATTTTTAAAAATATCTGAATGATCTCACTGGTAGATAGTTCTAAATGTAACATACTGCTAGTTTTATGTTATAATATGTTCCTTTAATATAAACAAGAGAAGTTTTCTTTTTGAAGTCTAGCCTGGAGTTTATAAGAGTGTATAATTCCTGTTCCTGCACTGTTCACACTTATTGATCTAAATTCATGGTGACAATATTGCATTGAGAATATTTTTGATTTGTCTGTACATTGAAACAACATATCTATTTGTGTGAAGTGAACTTCAGTGTGAGATTTACTGTACTTATGTGTTTTTGAGGCATTATCTTAATTTAATGCTCTGTTACTCCTATGACTTCTTTATAGAAAACCTGATAGGTTTCAATTAATTCATTAGTTTCCTAAGTTATATTTCTTCTTTACAAAATGGGATTATTAGTGTAATATTATATAAAATGGTAATTAAACTAATCACGGTTTATTGAACACATATGTTCTGATTGAACATATCTATTGAAATATTCCCAAGTATCTTTTCTCTTAATTTTATAGCAATGATATGGTAAACAACACTTCTAGATTTGTAAAGATGACAAATACCCTACTTTGAGGAAGCTATGAGGCTTTCCATCATTTCGGAAAAAGTTTTAGCTTTCCAGAGTTGTTTTAACAATAGCCCTCACTTACCATTTAGCAAAAACATTGAGGTCTGTGTAAAACTGGCAAAATACTACTGTAATAGCCTTCAGATTTGTAGGTAATGTAATACAGAGATCATTGTCACTACAGGTTTATTGATAGCTCAGGTTTCAGAAATAATTTTCAGGGAAGCATTCATAAATGTCATGTGCATTAACTTCTCATGTTATTATTATAAAATGTAATTTTGGATGAAGTCAGTTGAGCAATTACCTGGGTACCCATTCGGCATAAGGTTGGCCCATTGAAGAATTACTTCACTGAGTTGTACAGTTGAATGATGCAAAAACCTCTGTTGTGAATAGTTATAAGAACCAGTTCAACAAAGACCTTGTTATGACTATTGAAGTTGTGGAGGGTCATGTTTATTACACTGGACTGAATTCTCTATGAGAACTCTTCTGTCATTTTATAATGCCTCTCTCATTTTTTTTAATCCTCTTTCAAGAGTTGCAAAACCATTGAGAATTGTGGAAGGTACATGCTACCTGACTTGACAAAGCTTCACATTACTTCACCTTGGGTCCCAGCTCTCTGTAGCAATACCCATATGCTTTGGGAACAAGAAAACTGAAGTGGCCTCAAGAGGATGCGTAAAAGCACTTTAAAGGAAATATGTTGAGTCTTGCTTGAACATGTCTAAGACCAAACTGCATTTTTCTCAAATACCTACAGGTGTCGACACAGCATTGACTATTCCACAAATATTTTTGAGTGAATGTTGTCCAAAGTACTTCCTATATAGATCCTTGCATATGGATCCAAGGTCAGAATTGACCCCAGCATAACACAAGATGCTTCACTCTTCCTATCTCCTTGTTTCAACTGTAGTTTAATATTTCTTCCCATGGCCCACTTATCTATCACTCCTCCCTTTCCTTAAACAAAAGGTAAATTATGAAATCCTTTCAGTGAGTTCTTTGAAATGCCTGTGTGTCATTTCTTGCTCTTCATTGCCAACCTAGTCCTGGCCCCCATCATCTTGTGCCCACACAGCTCCATTGGATTGTCCCTACCTCAGTCCATGCTTCGTGTAGCTGATAAACTGATCATTCCAAATAGTGATATTTTGGTCACTCCTCTTCTAATACACATGCACACACACAGACACACAAACACACAGACACACACACACCCTGTTTCTCCATTTTCTGTGACCATGCTTCTCAAGCAGAAGAATGTATATAACTAATGTGGATAACTGGGCAAAATGAAAAGTTCAAGTAAATTTGAAAGATAAATGAAACTTTAGAGCATTTCCATGCTCTCTGTTCTATCACTTTTAGTTCTGCCTCCAGGCATTCAGAAAGATGAATTCCCAGTCCTGCACCAAGGGTCAAGAGGTTTTGAAGTGGTGGATTAAGTGATGAGTTCCAAACTGTGACATTCAAGGTCCTCCAGAATCTACTTAACTATATTTAGTTGTCCCCACATGTTGCTTCAGTGTTTGCCAGGCTAGTTTGTCCAATTTCCCCAATACCTATAATGCCAAGTCTCTGCCTTCATGGAATAGTTACCTTTTTTCTTATATTGTTTATGATTAGAGTCCTTGAGAAACAGATTGAGATAGCGATTTGTGTGCTGAGTGTTAGTTAGGGAGTGCTCTTGGGAATAGCACCTGGAAGGGAATGAGAGAAGCAGATTTGGGTGGAGGGACAAGTTGAAGTGAAGGCAGATGCAACTGCGTCCTCCGTTGATCATGTAGAGTAGATGACCTAGGGAGCCCTGGAACCAGGATCACCCTTTAGAGTGTTCAGATAGAGGCATGGGGGTGACCTTTTTATTCCCACATGGACTAGACATTAGTACAGGCTTTCTTTGGAGACAGGGTGTAACCATGGATGAGGCATCTGCCTTCTCTGAAAAGTAATTCTGGAGGGGGTCTCAGTTGAGAGCCTTCAACAGCCAACATCCCTGAAAGCTGGGGAAATGAGTTCTTATTTCTGAAGGGAAGATCTGGGCACACAAAACAGCACCTACTACATTCACCCATCTAGCTGTCAGCCATTCGTTAGGGAATAGTTTGTGTCCTGTCTCCTTTTTAATCTTTTTGGGCTGCCCTAGGTTTCCCAGATTTTCCGTTTCTGTGAAACCCTTTTGCACTTCTGGGCTGTGCCACTCATTTGTGTGGTTAATCACATTGTTACTTTACCTTTGGGGTTATGGCCTGTCTTTCTAACTAGATTGTTGGTTTTTTTCCTAATGCTCCTCCTAAGTATCTAACTTGCAGTTTATGTATCATAAGCATTTAATTTAATACTTGTTGAATGAATAAATGTATAAATAGCAGCATGGGCTATAGAAGCATGAAATAACCTTTACTTTATACACAAAGCACACTAGACGTTTCCCCTATTTCTAAGCTCCACAGCTGAAAAGTATTCACCAACCTTGAAGGTTAGAGATGAGCCATAAAGGTAAAAGGAATTAAAATCTCTATAGTTGATAATGTGAGTTAGTAGATCTCTGTTTTTGTATAAGCTAGACTGATTTGGATTTTTGTTGTGTAACACAGGACTACTAAGTGATCTATTTAGTTACAAATATTGTGATTTGTGTGGAAATAAAAACCTATTATATGTGACTTTATTCAGTCTATGCAGTGGTAAGAAGGATGTAGTTACAGTAAATACCTTTTTAAAATTCAGTGCCTCCTTACAATAGGTATCCATTTGCAGTTCTAAAAGCAAGTATTTTTTTGTGAATCCTGGTTCATACTCACTTACTAATGAAGATTAGTCGTTAAAATCCTAGTTATGCAAATTAATTCTGAATTTGACTTGACGTTTTCTTCATTAGCAGCGAGGTTTTATCATTTAACATCTAGCAGCATCCTCTATCAATGAAATGGAAATGCACCATTTAAAGATAAATTGATAATTTTTACTCTTACTCTGTGCTAATAAAAGTGCTGTAGAATCAATACCCATTAGCTTACTTTCTTTTGTATTTTAAAGTACTTCTTAAAAGTATGACAGGCACATTGGAAAGCTGCCCGAATGTATTCAGACACTGAAGGCTCATTCAGCTTAATGAAGTACTGATTTGAAAGGGTTTCCGATGCCGACCTACTCTGTAAGAACATGAGATGACTTTATCCCCCATGTTTTACCACAGATTTGTCTCTGCAGTTGGGCCAGAAAGTAGTTTTAATTATGAGGATAGTAAGTTTTTCATTTTGATTTTCAATGTGCATCCAGAAACATGATAATTCTCTTATTTTTGCTTATTTAGCCCAAAATTATTTTGAGTTTTTCTATGTAGAGAGCCAAATTGTTTGTGGAAAATTACAATATTCCAGTCATTATAACTTTTATTTCCTGTTTTGTGTGTATGTCAGTAAGCTGTCTATTAGTTAAAAATATGAAAAATAACAGTTTTGTGTCTTTTTAGTTTCTATACTTCTGTTTCTTTTTTTCTGGTCTTACTCTGCTGGCCAAGACCTCAAATACAGTGTTGAATAGAAGGGGAAATAGAGGAATGTTTTTAATGTACCATCATTAACATGTTAGTAGCTTTTTTTTGACAGATACTTTTTTATAAAGTTAGGAATGTTTCCTAATCTGTCTAGTTTGCTATGATCTTTTAAATAAAAGTTGTGTTGACTACATTTAAAGGTTTTTATCTATGGATTTAGTTATGTGATTTCTTCTTTATTTTGATAATGCAAAGAATTCTATTACTGGATTTTCTAATGTTATGCCAACTTTGTATTTCTGGAAGAAATTGATTCTGGTCAAGATACATAATCTGTTTTTTACATTTCTGGATTTGGATTGCTAATATTTTATTTAAGATTTTTCCTCTACTTTTGGAGATTTTAACCTTAATTTATTTCTTTTGTAGTTATCACAGAAATAATAGCATTCATATTTAACTTAAAATCTGAAGTTCAGCAGTATCTGTCTTTTTCCAAATAATGTAAGGACTTTAGAGTACTTTAAATTTAGTCACCAATTTTCCAGTTTTGTATGCTGTTGTCCATTGTCTTAATAATATTCTTTTTTTGGTTCAACTTCACAAACCAAACATGTAACAAAATAATTTTGTTCTTTGTACGCATTTCAAGAGACTCTTCTACACACCTCTCTCTAGACGTATTTGGAACCAGTCTTCCAATTCTCTTCTTTTCAAATCTCTGAGTGATACTGTTATTCACCGTCCATAATCAGGGAGGATTCCTACTTCTGACTGTAGTCCAGTGAACAATAAAATATGCTTAATGTTTTGCTTCTTGGGGGCTTTCTCCTCACCACTGTCTTTCCCAGATGCTGCAACAGTCCACTTCTGCTGGTAAATCATGTAGGACTTGGTCTAAACGAGTCCCAGGGTTTTCTTTTGTTGCTTTTTCTTTTTAGTCACTGGTCATTTTCAACTCCCTATGAGATCATAGGTATGGATTGAAGGAAGGTAGGCAATGTGGCAGGATTATGGATTGAAGGAGTCTGAGATGTGTACATGTAACTTGCTCCTATAGATATTCAATCTTATGTTTTGATGACTCAGAAAATATCCAGTTCACAGCAGACAGTTCAGGTCTCGTGGGCAATTGATGTCCATAATTAGGTTTGTCTACAAGGGCTAATTAGCGAACTGGGAGCTGTATTTCAAAAGGAGACTGCTTATCTTTAGAAGTAAATAGAATTTTATTTAAAACTCCTAGGAGTCTGTGTTATTCTCCTGTGGGAGCTTGCCTACAAATCACCCAATACAGTATCCTTCTTTGGCTCTGACACTTTGAGTACCATTGATCTACTTGGGCTCAAGGTTTGAGTGCCAAAGCAGCATGTACTGCAACTCAACCTCTCCCAAATCTTCTCTTGTTCTTAACTCTACTAAAAAAGGGCAGCCTTATGGATTACTCAATATCTTGTGGTATATGATGTCTCCAAAATCCAAAGAGGACATGCCTCTTTGTAGTGGTAAGTGGCATGGGTGCAGCAACTTTGGAGAAGATACTCTGATCATTGAGCTCTCAGGAACTTCAATAAGTGGTTGGTCCTTAAATATCCATGGGCACAGACCCCCCATTGTGGCAGCTCAAGTCAGATTTCAGCCTACCAGACCTAGGTTTCTTGTTTATCTGTGATATAGAAATATAACAAGATATACTGTTATATTTCTGTAGGCTTCCGATCTATTCCACTTTGAGGAACACTGTGATTGGTTGTTAGGCAATGCCAAAGATTCCTGCTGGTCAAAACATTTTGCTTAGCTTTTTGTCTGTCCTTGCTGCCCATTATGGTAAATAGGCCCATCTTGTCTATGGAAGATAAAACCTGCCACTTGGCATTTGCTAATCTGGAACCCATTTCCACATTCCTGAAAGAGGAACCTATCTCAGTGACAGTATCTAACACGGTCATCCCTGGCCTTCAGAAGATGGTCACTACAGGAAACTTGAAGGATACTTGAAAGATATGTGCTGTCCACATATGTTTCTTAATGCTTCAGTGAAGCTTTTCTTGAGTGCGGTTGGGTGAGTATGCAGAGTATTTCTCTAAGCTTTTGGATTCCTTCCTTTGTACTGTGATAATACTAGAGCATTTCCACCTTATTAAATGCAGGACACTGTTGAGGCCAAGTTTCAGTCAATCAGCCAGCAAATAATTTGAACCTGTGAGTTAACACATTATATATAGAGCCTCTAAGTTCCCAAATCAATTAATTTAGCTGATTCAGTGCTATACTCCATTTGCCTTGGTCTAATATCCTTAGGATCCATTCCCACACATATTTCCAAGATTTTGGCCAAAATAAATTAGGGAAATCTCATGGAGTATAAGCTATCTCCCACTTGTCTCCCAGGAGAAAGCTGGTATCAGGCTCTTGTTAATGGTCTAAAGGCAAATAGGTATGGTTGGATGGGTCTTTGAGGAGAAAATGATCCCATTGCAAGGCAACTGCCCAGGTCAGTTTATTCAGGGCCCTTGAGCAATGGAAGGCTAGTGTCCTCAGACGCAGGAGGCAAGATGCTTCTACTGCCAAGGGAAGCTCTCAGACACTCGGGGTTCAAGATTTTCAGCATTTTCTTAGTCCACTCAGCTGTCTCCAGTACCATCTTAGGTTTGCATTTCTTATCAGTGCTCTAACTTCCATATTTGGGGAGTCTTTTGAATTCAAATTACATTGTAATTCCTCTACTTGGGCATGTCTCAAGCTGTAGAATTACAATATAATTGGAACTCACAAATTCCCAAATTAAAGTTAAAATTTGGGTCTTATTTTCCATGAGATCATCTGTACAGCTATCAGAAATAAGAGATTTTTTTTTTTTACAGCTACCATTAAAGCTTTCTGACTTGAGTCAAGAGTTTTAACCTCTGAGCTTGTCATTCTTCCTGTAAGTGATCAGTTCAATCAGAAGCCCCAGCTCACAGCCCTTATGATCATCACAACTACAGTAGTGATGAAGTGTAGCAGCAACTTGGTTCCCCAAGGCACTGACTTCTGTAAGCACTTCCTAACAGTCAAACAGGCGATATTTCCAGCCATGCTGCCTCTGTGTAGCACATGTGATCAGTATTCTAATTTCCATTGCCAAGGACTTTAACATTTGGGATCAAGGCCAGATACCTGACCCAGCTAATCGTAAACTTCCATCTTTGGAGGTTTTGGTACCAAGTAACTTATCAATCAGGAGCCAGTCAGGAAAACAGAAACCACATTTGATATTTCAACAGAGAGAATTTACTATAGGGAATTGGTTGAATAGGAGGTGGAGGACTGCAAAAGAAAACAGGGAGAACCGAGGTAACACAGAGTTAATAACCTCAGGGAGTTGTGAACTCCCCTCGTGCTTTGGGAGCAACAAAGGGTAGAAACCGGGATTATCAGAGATGAGGATCTCAAAGGAGGGCCCCCCTTTAATGAGAAAGCAGCCCAGCCTGGATGGTGCCCCTACCGTGGAGGCATTGCAGTGAGGCTAGTTCTGTGAGTGCCAGATGAAGCTAGAGACACGAATCCGGCTGGCAAAGGGGCTCTGTTGACAAGAAGAGCAAGCATTCAAGAGGAGCAAGTAAGTCCCTTTTCTCCCTGGTTTCCAGTTTTCCTCGAGTGCCCTCTATTGATAAAACCTTAAGAGGAAGCCATCTGACAGAGGAGAAATGAAGTTTGCAGAGTCCCAGTACCAGCATTACAAAACAGAGTTTGAAGCACAGATTTGTTGAGAGATAATAGTTTCATAATTGGCATAGGGATCTCCCTTGGCTAGAGTTGGGGCAGACCATGGAACAGGGAAAAGAGGGGAGATGAAGCAACCCAGCTCTCTTTACTCATAGGAATTCGTGTCAAAACATTTTCCTCTCTGGCTTTATCTTACATTGGCTATTGGAGTAATGATTGAGCCAGTTTGGTCACTGTCCTAGTTTGCTAATGCTGCAGAATGCAAAACACCAGAGATGGATAGGCTTTTATAAAATGGGGGTTTATTTGGCTATACAGTTACAGTCTTAAGGCCACAAAACGTCCAAGGTAACACATCAGTAATCGGGTACCTTCACTGGAGACGGCCAATGGCGTCCGGAAAACCTCTCTTAGCTGGGAAGGCACATGGCTGGCGTCTGCTCCAAAGTTCTGGTTTCAAAATGGCTTCTCCCAGGACATTCCCCTCTAGCAAACTTGCTCCTCTTCAAATAACATCACTCACAGCTGCACTGCGTTTCCTCTCCTTGAGCCAGCTCATTTATATGGCTCCACTGATCAAGGCCCACCCCGAATGGGTGGGGCCACGCCTCCATGGAAATATCCCATCAGTTATCATCTACAGTTGGGTGGGGCACATCTCGAAGCAAACAACCTAATTCAAACATTCCAACTTAATCCCCACTATTCTGTCTGCCCCACAAGATTGCATCAAAGAATATGGCTTTTTCTGGGGGACATAATACATTCAAACCGGCACAGTCACTCTCCACAAATCCTGTGCAGATGTGCATAGAGCCTCCTATTACATATATTAGCACTACATATTACAGGTTGTGCTACTTATTATCCACTATTCTCAGCTTTAATTCTTTGACCAGAAATTCTAAGACAGAGGGAATTGTCTCATTCCATATCCTATTACACTGGTTAATTTAATCCTAGAATTTATTTCCTTTCTTAAATCACATTGTATTTTATTTTTGGCAGCACATGGCCAAAAACTTAAAATGTTTTCGCTACATTCACTGTGAAATAGATAAATATTTTGGAGTTATTATCTAATGAGTAGTCTTGATATATCACATAGTTAAAATTAATATAGCCGCAAGGTATTATTATCATTTAGTAAAAATAATGATGTATTATAGTTCTTTCTTAGTTAAATTATTGTTATGCTTTAGAATTTTAAGTGTGAAATTTATATTAGAAAAATATTTGTATGTTCTCCTGGTTTGTTTTGGATAAATCTCCAGGAAACACAGGATGAGAGCTCTTAATTCTTGATGCCCAGATTCTCTTTTCTTGAAATCCAATTTAAAGTCAAAGTTTTCCCTCCTTGCTGGCTATGGCACAGCAGGCAAAATAATCTTGAATATCTTATTCAGATTTCACAGGATTTTGTTGTAGGTCAAAACTAAACAGACATGTATATTGTTTGAGGCCCCAGTTATCCACCAAACACAGATGAAAAACCAGAAACTTTCTTGTAATTTATTCAGCATGAGCTTTGAGATTCAGAGACTGAACTCTAGAGGACACCAGATACCACTTATATCATTAGCCTATTTCTCCCAATTCTACAGTGTCCAAATGGGACGCATACTAACCTTGAAAGTAGTTATTCTCATCATTCCCTACAAAAAAGTCTAGGCTTAAAGAGTTTATAAATAATTTGTCCAAGATCACATTTAAGTGCTAAAATTAGGATTCTGCTGAATTGGGGGAAGTACTTGGATTTAGCAATCAAAATTGTTCAAATCCCTGTTTCTCCTTTTACTAGAAGTGTGATGTTAGCAAGTTTCTTTTACTAGAAGTGTGATGTTAGCAAGTTTCTTAACTCTGAGCTCCATTTATGCAATCATCAAGTATAGTAACTATTTCCATAGTGGGTTGTTGTGAGAATGAAATAAGGATAGATGTTTTTACATAGTAACTAGTACAAATCAAGACTTCAGTAAAACATAGGTTTTTTTTTTCGTTGTTGTTTTCTTTGTATTATAGGAAGAGATGTTACTGAATCAATATCTTCCAACTCAGAGATGAATCTGTGATGACCCATCCACATCCTTGTACTTGGACTCTTTTATGCCCTTTTATAAGAAAGTTTATTTATGTGCAATAAGGTAACATAGGAAATTGAATTTTTGACATGGGCTTTGCCTGCCTCGTGGTCTAACCCTGTAGTTCTGGTTGTTTTGACTGTGTGATCATATCCATAAAACAGTTTCTTTATGCATCCACAATATTGATGTATATGTATAAATTATATACACATACAATTTAATACATTTTTCACTTAATAAACACACATAAATGAGGACATTTTCAAAAGACAAAATAAAAAAATAAATCTAAATGGAAGTTCCAATATTTTCTTCCCATTCCCCAACAGGTGGCTGTGTACACCCCTTTGGGAAACCAGTGCTCCAACTTAGTGGACATGCACAAGGATGGTTACTTTAGAAGCTCATTATAATCACATGTTCCCCTAATGTCTTTCTCCTGCTATTAGGATTTTGGTTCCTTTAGCAGTTTAGACAAACCTTGGAAGAGAAATGTGATGAGGTAAGACAAGGTGACTCTGCAATCTGTAAAAATTCATGAAGTATTTGTTAGAGTGTGGGTTGTTGGCAGAAAAATTATGTCCAGAAAAGCAAAACACAAATTAAATTACTCACTCTCCTTTCCTTGACCTGTGTTGTACCCTAGAAATTAATATTTGTTTAATGAATACTTATTATATGCCTAGCACTGAGCTAGGTGTTATGCATGTAATCATACCAAAAGTATGATTAAATTCAAAGATATTACAAAATATTATAAATAATACACAGATGTACTTGGGAGTATAACTGAGTGGTTAAGAGTGTGGGCTTTAGAGTGAGGTACATATAGGTTTGATTCAAGTACCCAAATTTCCTTGTATCTATAATCTCCTTCCATCAATCCAACCATTTATCTCTCCATCAAATATTATTAGTAGCAACAGTGTTCAATTGACTGTGCTAGGTACTGAAATACTGAGAATACGTGGTGCTGAATGAGGCAAAGTCAAGGACCCTGTCCTTTTTCTGTTCGTTTGCACTTATATACCCAGCACATATATTTTTATTTAAAGGAAGAAAGGAAGGAAAGAGTATATGGTAGTCTAACAGAAAAGACAGATAAGAAGCAAAATTATTGAAATGATTATTTAATTTTGATTGCCCTGAAAAGAGAAAGGAAAAATGCAGGTGTTATGAGAGCTTATAAATGGGGGTACCTCATGAGGCCGCAGTAGGCCATGGAAGGCTTTCTTCAGATAGTGACAGTGAGGCTGAAACATAAATGACAAATAGGTTTACAGTTTTGAAAGTAGGCAGGGCATTTGTGCATTGGAACAAAATAGGGTGGAACAGTGCCCTGATGAAGGAAGATGCTTGGCTTAATTGTAACTGAAATAAGGCTTGTGTGCCTTGGAAGTAGCAAATGAAGGAATGAAGGAAAGAATAATGTAGATTGGGCAGGGGTCAAGGGCCAGATCACTAAGGCCTGTAGGGGTGATTATAATACTGTCGCCTTTGGCTTCCTTGCCTTTTCTTTCATGTGTTGCACTTCCTTCTCCTCTTTTCCTAATCATTTTATATCTCTCTGTTTATACCTCTATATTCAACTGTATTTTAACAAAATGTATCAAGACAAAAAAAAAAAAATCTTGTGCAATATGAACAATTACTTTTTAAAGGAAAACCATCCTGAGTTCCTTGTAAATTGCATCTTACCTATATGCACCAGTGAAATTGAGTCTGTAGAACTCAGTGGATTACAGGTTCCCCTGATTTAGAACCTGATTGAGCTGGCCCATGATATTTTATTTAGGAGACTTCTGTTTCCAAATTTCTAGTGCAGAAATGACAGTGAAAGAGCCATGCTCTTAGGGACAGAGGCCCACTGGAAAAGTTGTCTATAACACAGTATTTGAGTCTCAGAGTTCCTAATTGTCCAGTGGAGCAATGGAGACAAAGGAACACCTCGTCTTTTTGCCTTGTTTTAAACATCAGCATTAAGTGTTGAGAAAAGGAGCTCATTCATATGAATTCTAAATGTGAGAAGGGTAGAAGCAAGAGGGGAGGCTTGTTGAGTCTGCCATTAGGATTAAAGGCAAATGATACAAGTGCAACTTTCAGTTGCAATGTCAGTAAGAATTTTTTAAGATTCTGCCACTCTCAATTATATAAAATGTCAGGATCCTCACTGGACAGAGTCCCATATTAAATTTGGATCTTTAAGGAGAAATGCACATCATGACTTTTTATATAAAGTGATTGAGCAAAGGTTTTTTAAGGCCTGGCTACCTATTTTATTTTATTTTATTTTTCCCGATTTAGGCCATTTGCGAAAGTGTGCTAAGCCAGAGATCTGGTCAATTTTATTTAGAATGATGTTAATTTATTTGTTGGTTAATTCATTCACCTGATTGTTCAACAAATATTTATTGGAAACCCTGTTTTCCATGGTCTGTGCTTGAATGGTAATAGACTTCAGACTAAATTCCTTGCCTTCCAAACTTACCTGTGCCTTTATTTTTTAGGCAGAGTTATGTATAAATTTCTTCTCTAGCAATGTGGGAAGACTACTGTAGGATGAAGTCCATGGTATGGATAGCAGAGCAGAGAAACAGAAACATCCAGGTCCTAGGTGATGTTATTGAACCCCTCAGTCAACCAATCTTGAAGTCCAACAAAACTTAGGATTGTCTAGCGAAGTAAGCCAGTAAATCCCTTTTACTGTTTAACCTAGAGTTGGGTTTTCTGTTACTTACAACCCAATACATCATTTTTTTTTAATGTTAATTGGACTATTTTTTTTTAATATGGTGTTTTTGAGGTATATTCACATACCCTACAGTCATTCACGGTGTACAGTTATTCATGGTACCATCATATAGCTGTGCGTTCATCACCAGAATCAGTTTTTGAACATTATCCTTATTCCAAAAGAAATAAAAATAAAAGTAAAAAAGAACACCTAAAACATTCTATCCCCTCAATCTCACCCTATTTTTCATTTAACTTTAGTCCCCATTTTTCTACTCATCTGCCCATACACTGAATAAAGGGAGTATGAGCCACCAGGTTTTCACACACAGTTACACCATGTAAGCTACGTAGTTATGCAGTCACCTCCAAGAATCAAGGCTACTGGGCTGCAGTTTGACAGTTTCAGGTATTTCCTTCTAGCTATTCCAAAACATTAAAAAATAAAGAGGGATATCTGTATAGTGCATAAGAATGCCCTCCAGAGTGACCCCTCGACTCCATTTGAAATCTCTAAGCCACTGAAACTTTATTTTGTTTCATTTTGCTTCTCCCTTTTGGTCAAGAAGATGTTCTCAATCCCATGATACTGGGTCCAGGCTCATCCCCGGGAGTTACGTCCCATGTTGCCAGGGAGATTTCCACCCCTGGGAGTCATGTCCTATGTAGCGGAGAGGACAGTGAATTCACCTGCTGCGTGGGCTTAGAGAGAGAGAGGCCATATCTGAGCAGCAAAGAGGGTCTCTGGGGGTGACTCTTTGGCACAGTCATAAGTTGGCTTAGCCTCTCCTTTGCAGTAACAAGCTTCATAAGGGCAAGCCCCAAGATTGAGGGCTCATCCTCCTAAATTGTTAGTACTCAAAGTTTGTGAGAATATCAGTAATAGCCCAGGTGGCAACCCAACACATGTTAACCAATATATATGTATGATAGAGAAGTTGGGGGATAAATGATATATATATATGTTGTGAGAAATATATCTTTTTTAATTTGAAGTTTAGGTCAATATATAAATACTTGCATTAAGAGCACCCATCTAAAAGTAGAAACTCTAATATTATAAGCTTTCAAAATGGAAATGATTATTTTGTGAAGTGAAAAGAGAAAATGAAGCAGCACTGAACATTTATGTGAATTCCTTGTATATCATTAAATGCCTATTAAAGTTTGTTCTTTAGAATTTTCAAAGAAAGAAGATGTCATATGAACAAAATAATAAGTACATTTTAATGTGCCTTATTTATATTAATAAAAATGTATCCATATAGGTCAATTAAGTAAAATTGGACATTGCCCTAATATGTAAACAGTAACTATCATTTGAAGAGAGAACAAGATGATGGAATGCTTTCGTGAGTTCATAGATCTTTGAGAGTTAAAGATTTTGCATCTCTGGGTAGTTTCAGTGTTATATCAGTCGTCGTTCCCAGACCTAGTCCATTGCTTGTGGGAAGGATCCATTTACTTTCTCAAAAAGAAAGAATTTCTAATATAGTTTGACTAGGCATAAAATTTATCTCCCTTCATCTCTAACATACACCTCTGTTTCTGCCTGCACCGCTCTGTGCCAGCATTGACTTTGATAAAATGTATTGGAATATCATTTTACCCATTGTTGCTGCTCTTGTTTTTCTTTCAGTCTTCGATCCCACTCTTGCTTTTGCTGCAAATTCATGTGTTCCCTTTCCTTCCATTAGTTTTGCTGCTCTGACTTTCCATTCATATCTATTTCCAACATTATCTGATTCCTCCCAGAAGTCACTGGCTCCTGTTTAAACAAGCACATATTAAAAACTCAAATAAAATAAGACCTCACCAGTGTAAGCCACTTTATAAAAGGAAGAAAAATGGGTGTGCATCATTGTTTTGGGTACACATGTGCCTACGATACTCCTCATGGGCATGTATTTATTCACCTCCCCACTTCTTTCTTGCTGCATGTTAATCCCAATCTCTGCTTATTCTAGAGAAAATATCTTCAGAGCCATCATGATTTAGAATGTGGCATAATATACCTTTATAAATTCACTTGAGAAATTAAAAACAGTAAAACAAATGGCAGCTACATTTTGCCCTGACAGGAATAAGATGCACTTAAGAATGAAATTCTATTCAGCCCAGAAAAATAAGTTGTAGAGAATGAAAGAAGGATGAAGAGAAATCTAGCATTTAATTATGTTTAATTGTCACTGTAGAAATTTCTGTTTACAGTATTGTCATTCCTAAAAAGATATTTTTAGAAGTGACATTTTGTTTAGGATAATTTCCTGCTTCCAGCATAGTATGTTTTTATCATTATTTGGCTCTGAGGCTGGCAAGTCAGCAAAACTGTTGACAGGTTTTTAGATTGAATGAATGCAGACTTGGGATGTCTTGGTTCTGGTTGGGGCTTATTGAGCTCATCCATATTTCATTGACATAATAAACCACTTTGTGTCATGCTGACTGAGTGCACAACTTGGTAAATAGATTTACATAAGACATTGATGAACTCAGCAAATATTTTATGTGTGCAGACAGTTTGGAAAGAAACTCATGGTTGAAACTCAGGCTTGCAAGAGCCAATACATATAAAATTCAAGACAATCAAGATTTACAACAAATTCACTTACTTAAGATGATTCTTTTGGGAAAACATTAACTCTCTTCTATGTGTTCACTTATGCCTTCATGCTGAATTCTAACATAGTCTATATTAACAAATTAGATAATAAAATCTAAGTAAAAAGAAGAAAGTTACAAGGAAGGGGAAGGATTTGCGGTTACAGAATTACAGTTAAGAGTACCAGAGAAAGTTGACATGAATGAAAGCATGAAGGATTTTGATTACCTAGTCCAATAGGTTAATGAAAGAGTACTTCGATAATTTTTCAGAACATTTTAAGAAGTGCAACAAGAGGTTTGGTAATACTGACTAATTTAATTGTATTATGTAAAGGAAGATTAGATTGTGATTCTCTAATAAGAATGAAAACCAATAAACTGATTCTGTATCTCAGATCCTTGCTCTAAGCTTAAATCTTCCAAAGTGCCTATGTAGGTTAGATAGACCAGACTCTACTTAATCCATTAAATCCCTGCATCTCATACAGTCAGTATTATATTTTAAGGTTTGAATATGATGCTTTTGGAATATTTTGTTATCATTGGAAGGCTCTAACACTTATAGCCTATGTTTTAAAGACCACACAACACTTAACATTAAGTAGATGGCAAATTTTATGTCTTGAGTTATCACATTTGTTTTTACTTTTTATATTATTTAGATAACCTATATTTAAATAACAAAAAGAAATATAAAAGTCCTCCATAATTGTATCATTTAGAAATAACTTTTGTTAAAATTTTAATACATATTTCCAGGTATTTCTGTGCATATACATTTGTTGTTTAACAGAATCGATTTGTAAGAAATCTTGTGATAACTTAATTTTAATGGAATTTCATTGTATAAATACATCATGATATTTAACTAGTTTCCTGTTTTACTGTGTATTTATGTTTTTTCCCTCCTTGCAATTATAACCATTGCTGTGATGGATACATATATAGATTTGATTACTTCCAAGGGTAAATTCTTGTGAATTGAGTTGTGATATAAAAACGGGCACAAATTTTAATGGTTATCTCCAAACTCTGAGATGCTGATCCCTTTGTGTATAACCTGATTGGTCTCTGGAACATTGGGTATCTGTATGACACCTGAAACTCAGAGCTAGAGCTTGGCAGATATGAATGTCAGTATTAACGCATACAGCAACTGTTAAAAAAAAAAAAAAAAAGGAAGTTGACAAAGAGCCCAGACTTCAGTTAGAGATATGAATGAAGCAGACCTGGTTAAGACCAGGGCAAATAGGGCCAAAGGGTGAAGATTGAAACTGACTGTGTGTTAAGACTTCAACTTCCATGTGAGTCCAAAGGAAGAGACGTTTATTTGGTGCAGGATCTATATGTTCTAAACCATATAACTTCTACAGTCAGTTTGTTCAAACACCACAATTACATGGAACTTTGAATTGGAAGTGAGATAAGGTAGGTTTGTATAGGTTAGAGTGAAATAGCAACATATCCCAAAGTAATTTGGGCAGAGAATAAAAATATATATGCAGGGCCCCCTTGAGGAGCTGGGGGAAAATGCGGAAGTGTTGGACTACCTTACCTGGATTGTTGCTGATGTTCTCACAAACATTGAAGACTGACCACTTGGTATGCCAAGCCCTCTATCTTGGGGCCTCTCCTTAATGAAGCTCGTTACTGCAAAGGAGAGGCTAAACCTGGCTTATAATTGTGCCTAAGAGTCTCCCTGAGTGCCTCTTTGTTGCTCAGATGTGGCTCTCTCTCTCTAGATAAGCCACCTTGGCAGATGAACTCACTGCCCTCCTTACTATGTGGGACCTGATTCCCAGGGGTGTAAATCTCCCTGGCAATGCAGGAAATGATGCCCGGGGATGAGTCTGAACTCAGCACTGTGGGATTGAGAACACCTTCTTGACCAAAAGGGGTATGTGAGATGAAACGAAGTGAAGCTTCGGAGGGTGAGAGATTTCAAATGGAGTTGAGGGGTCACTCTAGTAGACATTCTTACGCACTATATAGATAACCCTTTTTAGGTTTTAATGTATTGAAATAGCTAGAAGTAAATACCTGAAACTATCAAACTCCAACCCAGTAGCCTTGACTCTTGAAGACGATTGTAAAACAATGTAGATTACAAGGGGTAACAGTGTGATTGTGAAAACCTTGTGGATCGCACTCCCTTTATCCAGTGTATGGATGGATGAGTAGAAAATGGGGACAAAAACTAAATGAAAAATTGAGTGGGATGGGGGAGGATGATTTGGGTGTTCTTTTTTGCTTTTATTTTTTATTCTTATTCTTATTCTTTCTGGCATAAGGAAAATGTTCAAAAATAGATTGGGGTGATGAATGCACAGCTATATGATGGTACTGTGAACAGCTGATTGTACACCATGGATGACTGTATGGTATGTGAATATATCTCAATAAAACTGAATTTAATTTAAAAAACAAAAACAAAAATGAGCACAGTTTAAGACATTTCACATATATTGCCACATTGCCTTCTGGAGAGAATTTTGTAGTTTACTGTATTAACAGTGTAGGAGATTACCCCTTTCTCTGTATTTTTTGCCTCTATTTCTTCAACTGTAAGACAGGAATAATGATACTCACACTATTGTTTCCTGTTTTCTAGGCTTGTTGGGAAAATAGTGCTGTAATGTTATGTGAAGTATTTTATATAAAGCATTAGAAATTTGAGGTCCTAATGTGATTTTCTCCAGAAACCCACAGTTCTCTGTCTCCCTACAGAGAACAGGGTTCTTCTAGCCACCTTCATGGTTACTAAGTGGCTACACATCTCTTTCTACCCACCTCCCCACTACCCTACCTCTTTCACCCCTCTCTCCCTTTCTTCTCTCTCCTTCTCTCTTAGTCTCTCTCTTTCAGTCTCTTTGTCTCTCTCTCATTTAATGAGTCTTTATTATGTGCTAGAAACTAAACTAATCACTTTCTGTTCAGTACAAATAAGATAAAGAGTCTGAAAGCATGACATCCTGACCCACTCAATGCAGTCAGGTTTGCATGAAATTACCTTTCTTATTTATCTCCATAATCCTTAAATCCCCGCATGTGTTGTTACTTGGAAATAACATATCTATCTCCCTCTTGAATTGTCCAGCCCAGGATCCCCCCTAGGGGTTTATGTAATCCAAAGGGGGAGACAGTCCAGCTCTTTACATACAAAGGGTTCTAACTACAGATCCTGAGTCTTTCCTTCTCAGAGAGGCCATTCTGTCTGCCTGCCTCAAGGGGTCTCCATCTATTCTCCCAGGCCTCTGTGTGATGTATCCCACTGTGCTCTTCCATAATGCCACGTGCTTTCCTAATTTTATGTAATTCTGAAATAGCCTACAACTTTCCTTATTAGAAAAATATTTGTATATATGTAATCTCTGGCAGGGAACCCGTGTCATCAGGGTACCTAGTAAAGCTAGGTGGCAATGGTAAAAGAATGTCATCTTAGAAGCAAGGGTGGCTCTTATCCAAACCATATGGTGGCACATGCCTTGTTAGTTGCCTTTATGCCCAGGGCAGGGCTAGCTGGGGTGTTCACTCAAAGAGGAACTTATGACCAGGCAAAAATGATGAGGCACCAAATATAATTTCTTTTACGCCATTACAATGATGTTACTTCCCCTAATCCAGTGTTTGGGTATTTAGCTTGAGTTAGTAAAACTGATTTAAAATTACCCACAAACTTGAGCTTTCTAGGATTGTTGTAGGATTTGTTTGCTGTTTAGGGAGCTACTTACTGTTAGCCTTGACTGTGTATTTCCTGGTAGCTGTGTCAAGGTGAATACTTGATTGCTTTCTAGTGTTGATATTTATTTATTTATTTATTTATTTATTTATTTATTTTCAAAAGACAAAACTTTATTTGGAGAACAGTAAAAAGGCTTAATTGTATTCTAATTTGAACACCTAGATTGTGTAGGGAGTGCCTTGGAATTTCTCCTTTTGAAATGTCCTCCAAGATTTTGAACTCCTAACTGTGGACTGGAGTTGAGCAGAAATACATGTCCATGGTTATTTTCTACTGATCATTTCCATGAAAATTGCTTCCAATTTTTGTTCCCCAGACCAATTCAATTTTGAATATTCCCAGACATTCAATTTACTGTTTTTCCTTTTTTGCTCATTATTCTATGAAGAAAATTCTCCACAAACCCTAAATAAAGGGTTTGGGATAAAATAAAAGTTGCTTACGTTTTGTGTTTGGCAATTTCAGCCTTTAAGTTCACTTGCCTCTTTGTATTGCATTCTGGAGCCCCAGTGGGGGTCTCCCACAGCTTTCTTCCTCTTCTGGAGTTCATGAAAAGTCTTGCTTAGTCACCTCACCTACCTGGGAACCACTCCTCGGAAGTAGAAAGTAATCTCTTCTCTTCTACCTTTATTTATGTTTCTTCCCTCACCCCCTCACATAGTTTAGCAAACTGAGGCAATATGGTGTACAATGCTGGATCTATTGAGAATTGAGCAAATAGGTTTCACAAATTTATTTATTTATTTATTTTTAAGTAAATCTTTCTTGCTGTAGGTCAGTGGCTTGATGCCAAAGCGCAATTCAAGAGAAAAGTTCTACAGAGGTTTAAAATAACATGGCCTGATCTTTAGAGTATTTAGCGGAGTAGAACTTAATGCTTCAAACCATCTTCCATGGATACAGTCTCACTAAGCCATTAGCTCTCAAAACTTTATTGTGTATCAGACTCATCTGGAGGGCTGGTTAAAACACAGATTATTGGACCCCATTCTCAGAGTTTGATTCAGGAGGTTTAGAGTGGGGCCCAAGAAACTTGCACTTCTTGATCCCAAGCATGCTATTGCTGCAGATTCAGGGAATCACACTTTGAGAACCACTGCTCTAAACTGAGTTCTGGATGAGTGCTGTAAGTTTCACCTTAGCCTCTTCTGACAAGTAACTGTACTGCAACTCTTTTGTATTACCACTTGATAAAGAATGCATGTAATATACCAACTATCAGGTGTGCTACCCAGCAGGTATTCAGGAAATTGAAGCTTCATCCTTACTGATAAGATCTGACATCTCTATTTTAGAGCATAAGTTAAACTTTAGTTAAGATTTATTTAATCCCCCTCATCACTAGTAAATGGAGATACAATAATGAGCAAGATCTTGTCCTCATGGAGCCTGTAATGTAATGAGGGAAAGGAATAGTAATAGACAGTTATAAAGTGCAATGACATGGTTTCCAGCTCGGTTCTATCACATGCTATCTGATCTCTAAAATAGTTATGATAACAACACTTGTTTGGTTGCCATGAATTAAATGAGGTAACATGTAAAAATATTTTGCATACTTTTAAGTGCTGCTCAGATGTAAGAAACCGACTAAGACAACAATAAAGTTTCTAGTGCATGCAGGAGATACCAGAGTGGGTAGAAGGAAAAAGATCATTTTAAGGCATTGTGATGGTGATTTTGTAGGCATATTTTAAACACACTGGATACTAAGAATGCTCGCTATCTGCATTGTTGAACAGACACAGGAGTCTCTCTCTTTAAGAGGTAAAAATTTATTTTGTGCTTATATTGCAAAGGGCATGGGTGACAGTATCTTTTGATTGTTGCTTAAGAACTCAGAATTTGTCACACACTTGGACACTTATTCATCCAAGGGCTGTATACTAAAAATCTGAAGATGAGACTCAGTAAATGAAATAAAGTGATCTTTGATACATACATATATAAAGATGATTTGACACTTTCTTTTCTATTTACTTTCCAAAAGGCTTGTTGAACTTTGGAGGAGAGAAATATATTTATTTTTCTCCTTAGAAGGAGAATCTGATTCAAGGACAGATTATTTAGATGGAAATTATTTTTAGAGTTACATAATCCTAATCATGGTCACTTTTCTTTTAGCTTCTTTTCTAAGATGCTTATGTAGTAAAGCATATGAGAGAAAATGGAGATTGTGATTTTCCTTCCCATGTTTTGTTTTATTTTACATTAAAAAATTGAAAACAAAAACATCTATATATGAATGTCTGTTATTTTTGAGTTGTGAGTAGAAGAATGTTGGTTGGATTATTCTTTGTAAATTAATGTATATTTTTCCAAAATATAAAAAGATGATGTTCCGTCAAAACTATTACTTTTCTTTTTACAGATACTAAGATAAATTTTTTGTAAATATTGTAGATATTACAGATAAAATTCTATTACAAGTCTTGTTCCAAAATACTTTTGCTTACTGAATACTTTTCTAGCCCCAATTATGTTTTATTTAGAAAAAGACAATACAAGAATATTTCAATTAAATAAAACAAAACGGATAGCCTTGGAGAATCTGTTTTAAAGTAGAATGACCCCACTTCATCCTCAGTCTATTCCTGGTTTGAAAAATATGCCCATGTAGGGACTGTAGTCTTATTTTCTCTCATAGTTTATTACGATTTTGAAAAGTGGTAACATCATGTTCTTGGCTTTAGGTAATAAAAGACTAAGCTTTGCAAAAAGTCCAAGGATTGAATGTTGATCTTGGAAATATTTTCTAAGGGAGTATATTAGAGAATAACATTTCTTTCTTAATTTTGTGTAATCCATTAACCAAACTTTCATTTCATTTGTAAAATAATATTTGAGTTCTCACTTTTGCCTTAAACTAATTATTTGGGGTTGGTGAAGGAAGGTAATACTGAAGATTAAAATGTATGAATATCTAAGTATTTAGTGAATTTCAAAGAAATAGTAGTCTTTTTGCCAGTAACTTGAGTGGAAGAGTTAAATCAGGCATTAGGGGTGGTTGGTCAATTCTAAATGGTTTTTAGAAAATATATATGTACATGTACATATATATGTATGTATTGTATACATAAACATGCACACCCACATATATTGTTATATATCTGTGTGTGTGTGTGTGTGTGTGTATACATTGGCATAATTATATATATGTAATTCTGTGTGATACTTCTGAATTTTAAGTTTTTTCTGATTTTTAAAATAATGCATCATCATTTGAAAAGATTTGGAATTTCTGATAATTACCTGCAGATATACCATACCCCTTCCCAAATAAATGGTTGAAGTTAAGAAAAAGAAAGAAAACCAAGGAAGAAAGTTTCATCAAAGCTGAAACTGAGAAATAGCCTTAAAATCATCCCATATACTTTAAAGGAATGTTAGCCATATTTAATATGATTTTGATCAAAGATAAAAAACTAGAATGTTGATACATACTTTTTGGGAGAGTTGTTCATTGCTGCAGGAAATAAATGAAAGCTATTCTGAAGAAAAATAAAACAGCCCTGTATCCCTCATTTTTGGTGGAACAAGGCATGGGAACACGAGCAGGTCAGTGACTGGTGAGGAATTAAATTTTGAACCTTCTTCCCACCATAAAGCAACAGCACTAGACTGCAGTGACAAATATGGATGATATATCACAAGGTCATGCTTTAGCATTACTTTTCCTCTGACTAGTCTTTCTAACTTGGGCATAGGAGAAGAAAATGAACATCGTTGCAAAAAATAAGAAGTAACCTTTGGAAGAAGACTTACCAAAGGAAACAGAACATATTTTTACTGTAGAGTCTGAAAATAGAGAAGTGACAAGAAATGAAAATAGAGAATTAAAATTGCAAGAATCATTTCCTAGAGATTATTGTAACCATTTTAAGAATTTGTACTTGGTTCTGAAGATGAGGCAAGTCATTCAAAGGATAGGTGAATTACAAAATGTCAAAAATACAGTCTTGTTTCAGTTTCAAAAATGGATTAGAAGGGAGCAAGGCTGAAGGTAGTGACAGCTGTTAAGAGGGCGTTACAGTCGTCTAGGGAGAGATGGTAGTGGCCGGAATGAGGGTGTGGCATGTGGATTGGAGAGGAACAACTGGAATCAGGATTGATTATGAAGTGTCATCAATAGGATGTGGTATTTGATTATTTGTAGGGGTTGAGGGTAAAGAAGTATTCAAGAATAATGCCCTGGATAGTAAAATTGAGTGCATGGTCATGGTATTTTCTGAGAGAGGAAACAAACACCTCTTGGCAAATATTGCCTAATTTTGAGTGCCAAGTACTGCAAAAAATAATTTTGTTTCTAAATTTATAACAATTTCTATAATTGTTACGATGAATTCCATCTTTTTTTGGACTTACATGCTTTACAGTAAATGCATAGTTTCTCATTTTAAGTGAAGGCAATTTTCTGAAAAATTTAGGGCTTTTAATAGTGACGTTCTAGCTGTTGCCATCTAGTGGCCACTGTTAGTTATGTTGCATTGAGTAATTTTCCAGATTTCGTTTTTTGGGTTATATCACTCTGAAAGAAAAGACCATACTATAGTAAATATTAACTATTAGAGAATGAGCTTCTCTGAAAACACAGTAATTATTGGGATTCCTGAAACTGTATGATTTATATCATGTAGAAAGTTGATGATGCAAAGATACTGTTGAATTTTTGTACTTTAAATTCCACAGTTTTCCTAAAGTATGAATTGAAACAACTTATTTAAGCAGCTTTGGGAGAATTTACCAAGAAATTCAGCAATAATAGGAACTTCTCTATGTTGTTTCAACTAAGAGAATATTCTTCATTGGCAAATATATGGAAAACCTAGAAAAGGATTTTTCTATCAGTGTACAGATCTCTAGTGAGATCCTCTGTGTGTGCCCAGGGATGGACAGGGGATGCAGATGAAGGACAGAGCATGGGGCCTTCCCTGGACATAAGTACTGGGGGAAGGGAGCAAAAACTATTGTGTTTGTTTCCACCCCTCTCTAAATCTGGCCGATGTGTGCTCTCACACACACACCAGCCAATAATTCAAGATTCTGGAAGTCTGGAATGGAGTCTCCTGTTCCTATTGAGAATCACTGGATAAATAATAAATTGCAAACTCCTAAAGGTCAAGGGACATGTTCTGTTTTATATGTCTTACGTTTGCCTGACCATGTCAAGTAAAAAAAAAAAAAAAAAAAAAAGTGAAAATTAAGTTTGTTCTAATCAGTACAAATAACTGATACCTATTATGAGAAATCTATACATAGGAGTCCGGGTCCTTGTCATTTAGGAGTTTATAGTCTATGAAGGGAGAGACACATGGACAACTTTCTAAATAAAAACTATGTGATTAGAACAGTAGCAGGAGAGTGAGGTTGGAGAGGGGTATTGATGAAGGTCAAGTAGGAAACCAGTCAGCTTCAAGTGTCTTGCTGGAGTGTGATGTTTTGGGGAGGAATACTGACATCAGTATGCTGGCCAAGGTGTCCAGTGATAAGGAAGCCTACTGATCCTAAAAGCAAGAAAATAAGAACTGTGGCAGTTAATGTTATTTCACATGTAATAAAACTATACACTTTCCCGTGTCTCCTAAATCTATTTCTAAGGAGGCAATGGAGTTTAGCAACTCTCACACTTAATGGTAACCTTTGTTGCATGTTTTTGTCTCAAACCTGGCCACCCCACAAGCAATAGGGAACATATTTTATTCATCATAGTACCCAGCCCCCCACCCCACCCCCAGGCCCTAGTAAAGAGTTTGATATGTGATTTTAAAAAACGGAATTTTCAATACCTGTGTACTGGATTTCTCAGCATGGTGCCAGCATAACTCTTGGTGACTTTGTAACCTTGGGCGGGTCACTTCATCCCTGTGGTCTTCAGATCTTGAATCTGTAAAGCATGTAGGCCCTGTCAGATCATTTCCAGTTCCAGCAGTCTTAGACTGTATCTCTTATTCCCCATACCTATAGCTTTTCCTTGTTTTTATATTGAAACAGTCTTCCTTTGCCTAGCCCGTCGTTATTTCCCTATTCTTATTTTAATTCCTATATTTTCCTAAATGCTAGCATTATTAGGCTCCCAACTTCCAGCTTTCTGGATAGGTATCTTAAAAACTACAAACGAACTCTTTGTATTCATGTTCAAGTATCTTTTTCACTTAATATAACTTGGAGGGAGATCCATATGAGTATATATAAACTACTTTATTCTGTTGAGTAATTGTATAATCTTCCAAAGTATGGGGTACAAAAATTTCTTTAGCCAAAATCTTATCAGTGGAATTTAGGTTGCTTACAGTCCTTGCTATTATAAATAGTGCTCAGTAAATATCCTTGTACATTTATCATTTTAGAATTGCTGGACCAATGTTGTGCATATTTTTACTTTTGAAAAGTATTGCCAAATTGTACTGCACTCTTTAAGAACCATTCCTTTTCTGTGAAATGCCCCTGTACATTTTTCTCTTGGTTTCTTTTGGTCTATTTTACTTCGCTTTCTTTTTGTTATATTTTCTAAGGAAAAGCAAAATGTACGTACCACAATTAAAGCTATTTAACATCCCAGAAGCATAGGTTATAGAAGCACAAAACTAAAATTTATCTTACAGTTTTCTGTAGCCACTTTATTAAAAGTCCACAGACCCTCTTAATTAACTTAAAAGCCTAATAGGTGTGCCTCAACAAAGGTAATTAGAATTCCCTTGTGATGAACCTGTGATTAATATCTGTGAAGACTATCCCATTTATATTAAATATATGCTCACAAGTTAATTAGCATAAGCTTGGAGGGAATATGTAATCAAACTGTTTTCAGGAGCAGAATATAATATATTGAAATAATTTGAAAATTCAGTAGTGTTATCACAAAATAAAGTTATTGTTTTGGCTCAGAAGAATTTACTTACATAATGCAGTGTCCCTGTCAGAGAAATAATTTTGGAAGCAGTTTGAGAAAGTTTCAAGTGCTCTTGAGATATTCATCCTACATTTGAATTGTTTTGCTAAACATGCAGTTTTAACATTGGAGAAATTTATAGAAAAAGCAGTTTACAGTGCAGCAGTATCTGACTCAGCAACTCCTGACATTCCTTTAGTCAGGGCCAGCTTTGTGGGCATGGGAGGGTGCAGTCAGTCATACAGGACCCCACACTCAGAGGTCCCTACACTTGATTTAATGTTCTTCTGTCACTGTCTTGAAATTCTTAACTAATTTTTGAACAAGCACCCCCCCCCCCCAGCTTTTCATTTTGTTCTGGAACCCATAAATTATGCAGCTTGTCCTACTTTTATTACATTTTTTAGCTTGAAACTGTATTAATTAGAATGTATCCTTCAGTCAGTATTAATCACTTCTAATTACAATGAAAGTTTTAGAACTGAGTCCATATGAATAAGTGTGCTTTATTTGAAACCATTCACCAGTGAACAGTGACTCCAAATGGAATCTTCATCGCTGTAGGAACTATGGTAGTAAGCCCCACCGGTCCCTCCGTCTTACCCCTCCCCAGTCACTGAGAAGCCTCAGTCATGGAAATACCTTGATGGGGTTCTCACCATTGCAAACTTCAGATCAACGCAGTTCAGTGCTTTTAAGTGTCGAGTTATGTCTTAAAGACACTGACTTAATGTGGAACGAACATCAATAAGAAGCTTTCTGATGTTCCTTTGTAGGAAGAGATGATACCTTTTCTGTAATGTATGCTTGTGCCCATGGTGGTGACTGTTGGAGGGCAGGAGTGCCCGAAGACCAGCAGTGATTCCTGTGGCCATCGGATTATGCCCCCATACCTCACTGATTTATTTTCTCCATTTGCTACTCTTCTCCTTAACCTTCTCTGTTTTCTTCTCCTAGCTCTAGGAAGCCTTGGAATTACTACATATGAGTGAGTCAATTTGTTTTTGAACTCTACATTATTAAGATGGTTTGAAGATCACCTGATGATTGGAGCCTAGTATCAATGTTAGTTTAGATTTGGCATATTTTGTCATAGAGCTCTTATGTTGGATGTCTGCAGAGATTAAAGAAATTCTGTCCCTTTTAAGATGTTTGAATGACTAGAGTTTGGAGCTACTTTAAACACGAAGAATTTGTTTTATTCTGGGATCCCTAGGTTCACCCAGGTGCCAAAATAAAATTTCATAGGCCTGTGACCCAACCTGATCTCTTTAGGATATTGAAAATTCATAGGTGTGGGCCAGCCTGAGCCTTTGCTCATTAGGACAATTTTCCTGGACATGCCACCAGAATTCTTTTGGATTCATCTCTAAACTGTCAGGGAACACATAGCAGTGTGATAGGTTACATTTACTGTGTATCTATGATTTGTCCAGGGAGGGCCATTTACCTTTGACAGTATTCCATTCTCTAGCCATTTTTCATGATTATGGATTAGTCTCCCCTCTTTAGTAAACCATACCTATGTCAGGCATACAAAGAAGCTGACAAAACAAAATAAAATGTGGTTACCAACTTAGAAGAAAATGAACATTTTTGTTTCCAACCTTACTTCTTCCCTTAATTCCATGAGAAACTAAAATAAAGGCAAATCAACTACTTTTTAAAGAATAGCAAAGCAAATAAAAGAACCTCTGTGTTGTTTTCCTACTATAATGAAATGGCTAGAGAGTTCTCATTGTTGTTGAGACCCAACTTCTAGGTTTCCTGAATTTTTCTGGCTGCTTTGGTCGTGAAAAGTACCAAAAAGTACCTGAAAAAGTTTTCTGTTGGAGGCAGGAATCAAATTTCTGTTGGAGGCAGGAATCAAATCAAACATAAAAACCATGTTACCAAATAAAAGATAGAGTAAGAGGTGCAGAAAATATTTGAATTTACATGGTAGAGGGTTGAATATAAGAGAATGGGGAGTGTGGCCCTGAACCTAGAGCAGGAGCTGGTAACAGGGACCCAACCATGGCTAAAAGCCTGCATGGGAAACAGAGGAAATGAATGGTCAACCTGCTACTGCCAATGGCCTTGGGTTTAATACATTTAAACATGGTTTCAGTCCTTCTCACAGGGTACTATTATAGAACACAACTGAAGGTATTGGAATCACAGAGAGGGGTTGAAGATGAGTGAGATTGTTGAATATGCAGAAAACTATGGGCATGACAGGCTGAATGATAACCTGGGGAGCTTATGTTTCTATTGATGACTTGGTTGGGACTGAGATGTGAGGTATGATGGGATCCACCTCAGAGTCTTTTGGGTAAAGAAGGTCATCAGCTCACATTAGATCGGGAGCTTCTTGGGTAACACTTCTCCTACAAGATTCCAGTGGTGAAGCCTTCTCTTTGTTGGGTGGACTGGAGGTCAAGTGCCACGAGAGCATCTTCTTTCTGGTGGAGCTTGGTGTGGTTGGCTCAGGGAGGGGAAGGTTAACTGAAGCAGGAGGCCATGAGTTTCAGAAGTAGGGTGTTGTGGAGGCTGTAGCAAGGGGTGTGCAGGAGCTGCTTCTGCTTTGTGATTACAGAACTAAGAACAATTGTACCCATAAAGAATAAAATTTAATCCCATTTCATTTGCATGCTACTACTTGAAAAACTTTCTAAAAGTTAGGTTTTAATTTTTTTTAATTTCTTCATAGCATTTCATCAAATCTCAATATACCCAACTTAGATTCCTTTTTATTTTCTAGAGTATCTCTTCTAGAATTTTTTTTTCATGTAGGAAATGAGAAACTCTGAATTCTTGCATGTGTGAAAATATCCTTATTTTATTCTCCACACATTTTTATTTGTAACCTGACATGTTTATAGAGTTCTAAGGTCTTTTCCCTCAGTTACCCCAATCAAGATCTGAAAGGTATTGCTCTTGTGTTTTAATCTCTAGGTTTCCTGATACGAAGTTTAACATCAGATTGTCTTTACTTCATAGGTCCCATTTTTCCCTTCTGAAATCTTTTTTCTTATTTTATTTTTGTCTTTGATCTTATGACATTTCATCAGAATATTTTTAGTTATGTGTCTCTCCATTAATTCTGACCTTTGGGTATCTCTTCAGCTTAGGGAATTTAAATTGTATTCCTTTAGTTCTTTTCTTACCTTTTCTCTGTATTCTGAAATTCTTCTTAGAAGGATGTTGGGCCTTCCATACCTCTCTTCCATTTGTCCTAATTTTCTTATTTTTCCATCATTTTTGTATTTTTTTTTCATTTATCCTCGCAGCTATATATTCAATTTTATATTCTAGATCACTTCACATAGCCTTGAAATTATTACTCAGTCCTTCCATTTATACTCTGATGTTAGTGGTAGTATTTTTATCCCCATGGACTCTTTATGTTCTTCACATTTCTCATTTTCCATGACTGCTGGTCCTACCGAGGATACCAATTTTTATAGTTTTCATTATAGTTTCCTGAAATACCTCTATTTCTTCTTGCCTCAGTTTTTCTCTTTTTTATATACTTGTGCACTACTAGTTTTCCTCAAATACTTGGTGATTCCTGATTGTCAGTTCATGTACATGAATGAAGGAAAAGGTTGCTTATTATGAGTAGCTTGGATGCGTTTCTCCTTACTTCAATAGATTCCCTCATCCAAACACTTCCTTGACTGTGAAGCCTAAGTGAGTTGGCTAGAGAGGTTAGCCATCAGGCTTCTTTGCACAGTTCATGAGAGAAAGCCAAAGTGCCGAAGTAAGGAAACCTTTGCTCTGGGTGTTGAACGCTTTCATGTAGTTCACCCAGCAGGTACTTGTCCTCAGCTTTGGTCAGATATGGAGTCCAGAGTTACTTCACGTTCTACTCCACTGCGAGTTGGAGTCCAGCACCCTTCCAGGAGACTTTCTCAGGAAGCTGGCATTGGAGTTCTCTGACCTCAACCTGCGAGTAAGAACCTGGGGTGCCAGCAGCACTACCTACAAGAGGGAGAGGGGAGGCCCAAGTAGCTCAGCTGATTGCAGTGCAGTTCCTTAATGAATTCATGATTTCCCCTTAGCCCCTGGTTCTGTGCTGTAGCCTGAATATACTTTCCAGCCTTCAGAAAGAACACAGTGTCTTGGGTTGTGCTGTCTCCCCTGCTCTGATGTGTCTATCAGTCTTTCCCCATCTTCTTCATTCTTCCAGAACTCTTCAAAATTTCTAGTCCATTCATGGCACCCTTTCTTGTTTTTCTATGCTATTGTGTTTTAATTCTTTAAAATAATATCATTTCTGTTATTTTAAGAGGACTTCGGGGTATGAAGGAAAGGCTAGTTAATGTATAGGTGTGTAAGCTCATTCCGCTGTACTGCATAAAAAACTAACATATCTTCAGCCCTTGCCACAAACATTACAGAACTATTTGGCTTCTGAATAGTATTTGTGCTCTGGATTTAGTGTTGAAGAAAAATGTTTTTGGTCAAGTAAAAAGTATATGAGCATATACTACATTTTATATGTAAAACAGTCTTGATAACAGCTGGTGAGATTATTCTTTGCCTCAACAGAAAATGGATTTTACTGACTGTGAATCCTTTTAAGTCACCTTGTGGTTCACCAGCTGCAGTGAGCTCCGTCAGACTTAGTGAGAGTTTGTTGAAACTGATTGCTGTTTATTGTACATTAAGGAATTTTGCTCTTAAGCACATGATGTTTTTATCAAAACATGTATAACTCTTCAAAATCTTATGCAAAGCTTATATAAATAGTAAAGTTAAGCATCTCCCTTCTATGAATGGAGGTATTATCTCTAAATCAGAATTATATTATCAGCAATTACTGAAGACATCAACATGCTCTTTTACATTTCATAAACCCTAGGGAATACGTTGTATCAGTATACGGCTAAATGAATTGATGTAACATTTTCATCTCTGCCTAATGCTATGACTTTTATTTTAACACAGATTAGGGCCACATGCCTGCTCACTTATCCTTTTTGTGCATTGACTTGGTACTCTGCATATTTGATATAATTTTTCTTTAATGAATATATTAATATAAATATTAATGTACTCTTATAATTTTGGAATTTTTAGTGGTATTAAAGTTTCTCTAAATGAGAAGGTATTTCTAATAAAGAGGAAATATTAGTACTTGTACCTTTTAGACTTGCCAGATTTAAGAGATACTTTTAAAATAGGCATATATTTGAACTCTGTCATTAGATTACTTTGCCCTTCAGGCTTCATTGTTAATTTTATCTACAGACTCCTGGGTCATTCCCCTATATTCCTCAATAATTTCAGCTCCTATTTTTTGCCACCTGTCTAATACTATGCTTGTGTTCTTGGCAATTTTAGGATACCTGTAGAGCTTTCCAACATCTGGCTTCTTTTACCTTCTGTCCTACCTCAGCCATCCTCGGTGCCATCACCAGTAACGTCAGAACCCTGCACAGTCTCAATTTAAAGCATCCTTCTCTCTGACCATCTCCTCCTATCTTTCCAGCTCACAGCCCCTAGTATCCCAACCCCAAATATTCTTGACCCTAACTTGTACATCCAGTCCACTGATCCTACCACTTTTTCATTGCCCTATACCTCCTCGATGTCCTCGCTCTGCTTCTTACCCAGCTTAAACTCCAGGAACAGTGACCCATAATTATAATTGTTCCCTTATATGTACTCTTGAGTGTTTTGCCCCTCTTTGTTTATCCTACTCAGTTAGCTAACCATAACCCTGCCTAAATACAAATTACTGTTTCTTTCATGACCACACCTATGCAGCTGAACATGGCTGAAGGGAAAGCATGCTACTGCTACATTAAATTATCTCATTTTAAATTTGTGACTACAGATCTCAAATGGCCAGGCAATCATAATACCATACCCCTACTCCAATTAGCCTCCCACAGTCCTGAATCACTATTTTGCATCTACTTCCCTATTCTCAAAATGCCCAATCCTCATTTTCCATCTTCCACTTCTGATATTGACCTTGTTTCCTACCTTCCTGGGATAATTGAAGCCATCTGAAAAGGAAAGCCACAGTCTAACACTAGCAACTGCAGAGTAGGGTATCTTTTTGTTTTGTTCACTGACTATTTGAAGCATGTAGTGCCTGTTTTATAGTGGATTCTCAGTAAATATTTGTTGAGCAAAGGAAGAGAATCATTGTCATTCTAAAGGAAGTATTAAAAGGTATTCATTTAACGACTACTATGGGCACCAGCCTGATCAATATGGCTTTTTCACAGCTCCTTTTATTATGCCTAAATTGGAACTCTTGATATCCTATATCCTTGCTCACTGTTCTCCCATCATAGTGAATTGCACTGTCATCAGCCCAGTTGTCCAACCAAAATCCTAGATGGCATCATTCTCTAGTTTGCTTTTCCCACTCCCTTCTCAGAACAGGTCTACTTTCCACCTGCACTTCCACCACCATACTAGTTAAACTCTCTGAAAAGTTTTTCTGGCTTCCTCTTTTGAACTTTACATGGTGGCCAGAGCACATCTTTAAAAGGGCAGATCAGTGTCACTCCCTTCCTTAACACCAGTCATTGACTTTGCACGCCATTTAAAATAATATTCAGACTCTTAGCCTTAGCCAGTAAGGCTCTGCAAACTCTGGCATCTGCCTACCTCTTTAACTCACATTCTATCCCATCATTACTGGCATTTTGACAGTTCCTTAGAAGATACCAAGCTCTTTAATGCCAGGGCTTTTGAATTTCTTATTCTTTCTGTCTGGAATTCTAGCTTTTTAAATAACTGGTTCTGGCTTTATCTCAGGTCTAAGCTTAAATATCACCTCCTCAGAGAGACTTGAACACCCTATCTAATATGTCCCACCTCCATTTTTCTCTGATGTATTACTCTACCTTTTTTCCCCACAGAGCTTTCTAGAATCAGATCTACTTTTTATTTGTTTCTTTGTTTGTTTGTTTATTTTCTGCCTCCTCCAAGGAATATAAGCTCTCTAAACCATGGATGCAGTCTTGTTTATTTGGAGATAAAAAGCTATTATACAAATCTGATATGCAAGTGCAAGATGTATCAAGGGAGCCGTTGTCATCAGTAGAGTCCATGCTACTTACAAGAAGTGAGACTGCATGTTGGGAACAGGTTTAGGACAGTTTTGAATGTTATGACAGGAGGTTGGTGTGTGTGTGTATTTTGCAGGTAATATTCTGCTGCTGAAGGTTTTTAGTAAGACTGTTGACATAATTTAATCATTTACTCATTCATTCTTTTAGCAAATGTGCTGAGAACTGTTTTTTTGATCCAGGGGAAACACAGATATCTAAGCCATGTTTCCTGATCTGAAAACTCCACACTGGTAAACAGATTACAACAGTTGGATGAGTGTTGTCTGGAAATGTGTTCATAATATTATTCAAAGACTTGTTATACCTAATTTACTTTGCTTGGGACATACTGGGGGTGATTAGAGCTAGTTTTGATTCTTTGTTGGTTCTGTTGTAGTGGTTACTTCTTTGAAGCTGTATTTAGTGAACATTTATGGTATCATTTGTCCAACATTCCCTCTTCTAATAAACTACCCTTTTCCAATGTTCCTATGACTATCAAAGAAGTTACAATGTTCTTTGTGGCCTGTGGCCACAGCCAGTGCGTTTAATGTGTCTCTTCTCTGGAGATTTCTATCTTTTGATGTGATACATAGGAGCTAAGTAAATTGGCCCTGTATGTAGTCCTGGAGGAAGGTTCAGGACCTGCCAGGAATCCATGATCCTCTTCAGGTGGCCCAAGCCAGCAGTGAAAGTCAGAGGCATCTGTGGTGCAGCTCCCCTTGTCCTTGAGAGCCAGTGTCACCACTCCACTTCCTGTAGATTGGTTATTCACCTAATTCTGCAATCCATAGGCCAATAAATCCCCATTTTTGCTCAACCTAGATATTTGACTAGGCCATACATTCAAAAATTTTAATTGCAGAAAATTTCCCAACTCTGTAGTGTAGTTTTTACTTTACATAGAGTGTTCATCAAATATATGGCTTCAGCTATCCTCTTTCTGGTGATATTAAGGAGAATTGTTCTTTAGCATATTCTACAGCAAATGCTGTTCTCCACTGTCAAGTCTGCCCTAAAAGGCTTCTCTACTTGTGCAGATAAATATATAGCACTAGAGTATAATCAAGGATTCTTGTTTTTTTTTTTTTTTTCCCCAGACCTATGTGATGAACTTGGCAATTTTATGAGGTTAGTAAAGTCACTGAAAATTTCTCTGTATCAATTTCCTCATTCTAAAATGAGCAAAAGAATACCTATCTCACATATTTTTATGAACATGAAAATAAATCATATCTAAAGCTCCTAGGAGGATGCTGTGTAGATGAATTTTTTTCTTTCCTCATTCTCTTAACTGGTCTTTGTGATGGAAAGGTGGCATTTTGTACACTTTGGGTTCTTAGCTGGTATGCTGGTTTGGATGTATTATGTCCCCCAAAATGCCATGTTCTTTAATGCAACCTTTTGGGGGCAGGGGTATTAGTGTGGATTAGGTTGAAATCTTTGGATTAGTTTATTTCCATGGAGATGTGACCAACTCAACTGTGGGTAATACCTTTGTTTAGATTATTTCCATGGAGGTTTGGCCCCACCCATTCAGCATGGGTCTTAATTAAATCACTGGAACTCTGTAAGTGCTCAGACAGAAGGAACTCACTGCTGCAGCCAAGAAAGACATTTTGAAGGCAGACATTGAAAGTAGACTTTTGGTATTCCAGAGTTTGCCTGGGAGAAACTAAGAGAATACTCACAGATGCCTAGAGAGAAACATCCTGTGAGAAAGCCATTTTGAAACACAACCTGGGAGCAAGGGAAGAAGATGCCAGTCATGTGACTTCCCAGACAACAGAGGTGTTCCAGATGCCATTGGCCATTCTTCTGTTGTTGATGCCTTAGCTTGGACACTTTTATGGCCTTAAGACTGTACCTTTGTGGGCAAATACACCTCCTTTATAAAAGCCAATCCATTTCTGGTAATTTGTGTAACGACAGCATTAGCAAACCAGAACAGTTGAAAAAACAATGTGTAGGCTGCAAATAATCTTTAAATGACTCCACCACCAGTTAAATAAATTGAAAACATTATTTTGTGTAAAATTGTCAACCCCAACCTTGGCTGTACCTGACCTCCTTCCTGGCTTTATTTCTCTCCATAGTACTCATGGAGAGAAGTATGGTAAATCAATTCTCATAAAGACTCTAATATGCTATATAATTTGCATATTTATTTGATTTATTGTCTTTTTCTCCCCAACACTAGAATATAAACTCCCTGAGAGTAGGGATTTTTGTTCACTTCTGCATTACAAGTGCCTATAACAGAGACTGATACATGATACATGGTAATTAAATTTTTATTGAATAAATGAACAAGTTAATATTTTAAATTCATATTATGCCTATGATGTGTGCTATACTTATAAACACCAATTTTCAAAACAATTATATATATATATTTTTTTATTTTGTGTTCTTTAAGTATTAAACCATTACTTTCCCCACAGCAGACATTCTAGCATATCTTAAAAATAGGAAAAAAAAAAAACAGGATGGAGGGAATATTTAGGTACCAGACGGAGCATCTCCTCCTTTGGTACAAATGGCTCATAGTTTTCAGCAACTGCTATTAAATATTAAAACTTTTAGTTTCGCTAATAATTCCTGAGATCTTTCTGGAGATCCCAACTGCCCTTTTCTTAATTAAAATATTTCTAATTAAATTTTAAGTTTAATTTTAAGTCTCTGCAACCCCAATCCTGGAAACTTATTCAAAAGATATATTAACACATTTACAAAATGGGCTCTATATATCACAGTTTGTAATAGCTGAAGACTGAATTTAACTTTAGTACCTGTGCTGGTTTGAAGCTGTTACGTATCCCAGAAAAGGCCATATTCTTTTAATCCATTCTTGTGGGTGTAGATCGATTGTAGGCTGGACCTTTTAATTAGGTTGTTTTGATTGAGATGTGACCCACCCAGTTCAAGGTGGGTCTTAATCCTTTACTGGAGTCTTTTATGAGAGGATAAAAGGCAGAAAAGGTCAAGAGAACTGAGAGAGAAAAACCCATAGAGCTTGTAGAGAAAGACCCTGGAGGTGCTAAGAGAGACAAACACCCAGAAACACTTAGAAGAAAGTCCCCAGAGGAGCTGAGAGAGCCACTGAAGCCAGGACCTGAAAGCAGTGAAACCCATGAGAAGGATCAGCAGATGCCAGCCATGTGCCTTACTGTCTGGCAGAGGAACCCCAGATGCCAGTGGCCTTTCTTTGGAGAAGGTATCACACTGTTGATAGCTTATTTTGGACATTTTCATGGCCTTAGAATTGTAAATTTGTAAACTAACAAATCCCTGTTGTAAAAGCCAACTCATTACTGGTATATTGCATTCTGGTAGCTTTAGCAAACTGAAACAGTCTCCATCCATAAAATTGATTAAATAAACTTTGATACAACCACCCAGTGGAGTCTTATGAAGCTGATTTTCATTCCATGGACTTATACGAAAAAATATAAAGGATATGTTAGTAAGTGAAAAAGTGAGGTGTGTAAAATGCTACTTTTATGTAAGAGGAGGGAATAAGGGCATGTAAGTAGTCTCAAACACATTTTTATAAATTATGCTGAAAGTTCTTAGTAATGTTAGACTAGGTAATTTGGACCAGGTATGCAACTAAGGAAAACTGGAATAGCTGGTCAAATAGAACATCTGTTTGAGAGCTTCAAAAAGCTAACAGGTTAGTGAGAATGACAAGATAATAAGCCTTGCATTTAGGGCTACTTTTGTCCTGAGAACATCGGCCCATTCTGAAGAGGCCACTAAAGAGACTGAGTAGGGTTTTGACATCCTCACAGGGAGAGGGGGCAGCAGGAGGAGACTGGGGACTGCCAGGAGTGAGGGTACCAGTAAGCCCCCTGTACTTTCGGATGGGATCCAGAAGAACTTCACTCTTCTACTAAAAGTATAGTACACCAGCTTTCACAAAGGCTGTACCTCAGCTTTGAGTCATCTGGAGTTTCAGAAAAATTTTGGTTCTTGAAATTGCTTCAAAGTGATTGTGGATTGCTAGTACTCACAGATACCTGGCAAAAACAAACAAACAAAAAAATATTTCTGGAAGTAAGTAACATCATCATAGGCCTCAAATCATTCCAACAAGCACATTATGAAATGCAACATTGGACACACAATAAAAAATAACCAAGTACAACATCAAGGAGATCCAACAGAAACAATAGACAACACAGCCTTGATATGTTAGAATTATCAGACATGGAATTTAAAATAATTATGTTATTATGTTCAAAGAGATAAAAGACTATTATAATTTCAACAGAGAACTATGTAAAAAATTCTAAAACCATATAAAATACATTAACAGAAATTAAGAATTCAAAATATGGGTTTAACAGAAGGATTAGACACAGTTGAAGAAAAATTTAGGTATCTCAGTGATAGATAGGAAAACATATCCAGAATAAAGCATATACAAAGAAATGCATGGGGAGGAAAAAAACAGAATAGAGAATTAGATCCAGAGTTGATAGAGTGACAAAGTTTAATTCATGTTTAATTGGCACCCCAGAAGTAGAAGAAAGAGAAAATGGAGCAGAATGATTGAGGAGAAAATATTTGAGGTTTTTCCCAATTTGTGAAAGACATCAATCTGTAGATTAAAAAAACCTATTAAACCACAAGTAAAGCATTTTTTAAAATCCACATATAACTATCTTATAGTAAAACTGCAAATTGAAAGAAACTGTACTTAAGTTTTAGAAAAAGATGATATAGATTTGCTTTCCCTGCTCCTCCTCTCTAAATACAACAGAATACCTTGGATATTATTCAACTGACAAATGATAAAAGGATTCTGACTGCTGGAAAAGTGGACTGGCTAGGAGGAACAACAACATTCTAAATTCCCTGGATTATATTTTTATGTCGCACATACCCCGGACTTGGCATCAGAGAGGCCTGTATCCTGGAACCATCAACAGATATAGATTAAAAAACAAAACAAAACAAAAATAAGAAAATTCTTCTCTCTGGGCCGAAGGATCAGGAAAACCCTATAGAAATCTAGTGGAGAGCCCCATCACTGCACTAAAACAAGGGGTAGTTTGCTCTATCAGCAATGGTAACACCAAAACCTTAGACTATTTCAGACAACCATGGCCCTGGTGGGTGGTCTCATCTGCTCACAGCAATGAAGCTGAGGCCCATGCAACCTCAGCTCCCTACCTGGGGCACCAGCAGGTAGTTAGTCTCATTCAGCTGCAGTGGTGGCAGCAGAGAAGCCTTGTTTTCCTGCCCTCCACCTAGCGGCATAAGGAGACCAAGGGCCAGAAGCTTTCCACCACCACTGCCCCCCCCCCCCCAAAAAAAAGATATCCCATGATGTCATTCATCCCAGAGAGGCACCTTAGGCCCTGCTGGTGGCACCAGCAGGAATTGAGCAGAAGCTCCAGTAACACTGGAAGAATGGAGCAGACCAGAAGGGCATTGCAAGGGCTCCAAAAACTAAGTTGTGTTTGCAACTAAAGCTCACAATAGGAGACCAGAGCCTACATGCTAAAGCTAACCAGGATGATTGCCTGCTGAAATAAAAGATTTAAATAGGCTTAAGAGTCTCCTAACATATTAACTAAAAAAACCAGATTACAATAAAAACCACAATTTAAATGAGAAAAGACAGTCAACTGAAGCCAATACTAATAAAAATCAGATGTTAAACTTATCAGACAAGGATTTTAAAGCAACTATCATAAAAATGCTTCAGCAACCAGTTACAAATTCTCTTGAAACAAATGAAAAAAGCAGAACATCTCAGCATCATTGTTATGAAAAAAGAACAAGGTCAAATTGAAATTTATAGAATACACAATCTTTTTAAGTGTTATTGGAACATTCTCCCACTTAGACCGTATACGGGCTTATAAAACAAACCTTAAAAAGGTAAAAGTATTGGAATTATACAAAATATGTTCTTGCCATATTGGAATCAAAACTAGCTATCAGTAACAGAAAAACAATAGGAAAATTTCCAAACACTTGGAAAAAAACAACATACTTCTAAATAAATCATGGGACAAAGAGGAATTGGATATTCATATGGAGTGAAAAATAACACCTACCTCACAGCATACATAAGAATTGGCTTTAAATGTCTTTTAAGACCTAAATGTGCAAAGTACAAAACAATAAAACTTTAGAAGGTAATATAGAATAATATCTTTATGGTTTTGGGGTAGGGATTTTTAAAACAGGACATAAAAACACCAAGTATAAAATAAAGGATTGATAACTTTGACTTCATTAAAATAAAGAAGTTTCGTTCATCAAAGAAATTACTAAGTGAATGAAAAGTCAACACACAATCAGAGAAATTCTTATACCCAAAATACACAGAAAGTTACAAATCATTAAGAAAAAGAAAGATATTCCATAAGAAAAATGGCAAAGAAATTTAAACAAGTGTTTCAAAACAGAGGATATCCAAAGGGCTATTGAACATATTGAAAAGGTGCTGAATGTCATTGGTAATCATGGGCATGCAAAGTAAAATCACAAAGGGATTATTTTACACACCCAACAGAATAACTAAAATGAAAAGTTAAAATTACCTTATATTGGCGAGAGCAATGGGAATGCTGTGTGGAGAATAAATGCTTTCTACCACATTATAAAGCTATTTGGAATTATCTAACAAAGTTGAAGAGAAACATTATTACCCAGAAATCCTCCTGTCGGGATACATCCAACAGAAATATGTGCATATATGTACCGAGAGACACATGCAAGATAGTTCAGAGCAGTGCTGTTTGGAACTGCCAAAATATGGGAAATGATCCAAATGCCATTAACAGAAGGGGAGATGAATGAACCCTGGTGCATTCATACAGTGGAAAACTAAACTATAACAGTGAAAATGAATGGAACCACATATTCAATAACGTATGAATCTCACAAATATAAGGATGAGCAAAAGAAGCGAGACTTAAGTAATAGCTGCTGCATGAGTCTGTATAAACTTCCACAGCAGGCAAAGCTGAATGTTGGTGTTTAGTGGGCTTAGTTAGATGTGATACTGATCAAAAGTGGGGGGTTCTCTGCATGATGTGCTCAAATGACCAATTCCTGAGACACTGGGATTTCAAAGAGAGAAAGTTTATTGTTAAGTGCGAAGCAGGAGATAAATGGTCTATCAGCCTAAAAATCTGTCTCTCCAAACTACAGTAACTTTGATAGTTTTAAAGTATCAAAAGATGGGCAGGTTTTAAGATAATGAGCACAATGACTCCAGATGATGAGGTTAGAGATGATCTAATTACTGAGCATGTGCTGATTGATTACATGCTTAGTCACAGAACGTATGTAAGAAAATGGCAGCCTTAATATGATGATGGGCTGATTTTTAGTATTATGATGAGGTGTAGGTCACTTTTAGGTTAACGTTTAAGCTGCTGTGCATGAGAGGCAGGCTGATTTTGCTTAGATCTAGCTCTTGTCTAGAAAGATCGTTTTGGACTTGGAATGGGTTAGTTCTGGGTTGACTCAAAGCCCTTCATTAATAAACCTTAGAGGTCATCTTTAGTGATCCTAAAACTCTGAAGTTGAAAAAACAGGATAAGGGGTTATAAATGAGGGTCAGTCACAGGTTTTTACAATCACAAGGTAATCATATAGTTATATGGTCATTATTAGAGATCAAGGCAGCTGGAATATAGTTCAGAAATTTCAGGTATTTCCTTCTGGCTATTCTAATATACTAGAAAGTAAAGAAATATCTATATAACGATTCAGTAATCATAATCATTTGTTAAATGCTGATTCTCGGTTACAGGTAGTAAATGTCAAAGAAAAGCAAAAGGGTGATAATTATGAAACAATATTCTGGAAAGTGGTTAATTTTATGAGACTAAAAAGGCCATTGTGAATGGGGAAGAGTATATTGAGAGTGTTAGCAATTTCTATATTTGTACCTGTGTGGGTGGCAGTTACACTTGTGTTAGCTTTATACTAATCCACTATGCTGTGCATTTATATATGTAGTAAAACATACCATATAATGTGTATACACACACACACACACACACACACTTCTCAATGTGTTTTTTTTGTTTTTGTTTTTGCTTTTTTTGGGTTTACTCACTTTAATAACAATACGCTTACCATGTTATCACCAGGGAATGTAAAGTCAGACAAGAGAATTTCACAAGTGCAACAAAGCATTCTATAGTATGTCACGTTTGTGTATAATGCCTGGCCAAGCCAACTTGCTCGTAAATACAAAACACCAGTAATATATTTTGTTTAACATTTTTGAATCTTACAGAACTAAACTAGAATCCATAATTAAGATATCCTCATGTTTATTTATAAATATGATTCTACAACAAATACTACTTGTAAGCAGCTCTGTTACCAGGTTTTTAGGTTTAGCTTAAACACATACACACACACACACATTTTCAGTTGTGGGAGGCATTACAATGTTATAGTCCATGCAGTTTTCTGAGTTCTTTGAGACTAAACCAGCCCTAGAAACCAAAACACTAGACAAGTTTAGAAGGTGGGCAGAAAAAAATTAATTGGGGTAAATAGCACATAACAACCAGACAATGTGATATTCTGCAGCAACATGAAGTACTTCAGGGTTGGCCTGCTCTCCTTTTTAGAACTAATTTCATCATGTGAGTTTAAGAATGTGGACATTTTACCATTATCAAGAGAATTTGGATAACATGTTTCTTTTGTGCTAACTTGACTTCCCTGAATGACCTAGTTAGTGAACTTGTCACCAATAATTTGGTCACCAGGCAAATCAAGCCTGAAAGAAAGGAAGCCAGTATTCAAAATACCATGTTGCTATCTGAACCTACTCAAATGTTTTATTTTCAGCATGTATGTGTAACCTTAATTTGAGGTGTTTAAATAAAACAAATACCATCAACACCAAGATAGCATGACAGCACCTCTTCTTCTAAAGTTTAGGTTTTGCCCAGTATTCCTGATACAAGGAATAGCCCATACCAAGAGTCATTGCTCCCACAACAAAGCCTTGGGCTGCCACATGCATGTGAATTAGGTGAATGGACATTTTAGTATTTCCCCTGCTCTTCAGTTTGTATAATCCATATGCAACAATTGCTGCAAAACCTGCCATCCCAATCAGGACAAATGGTGCCTCTTTAGCTTTTTGGATAAGTTTAGATCCCTGATCTTCATCATATAGAGAAACATCTGTATTGGTTGACATGACTGGTTGAAGAATCTTCCACCACCAACAACACGTCTTGAGCTTCCACTGGCCTCAATGTGTTTTATTTCACAATAAACTAATGTGATCCTGGGAGGATCACACAAAGTGAATGAAACTGGTTTCCCAAAGAGACTAATGGAGGAAGGGAATAATGGTAATTTAAACTTAATTTTGAACCATGAAAATTTATTATTTATTAAAAATGAGACATTAATCAACATACCAACATTTTATAATTAGACGAAACACTTGAATAAATGCATTTTTGACTTATTGGCCAAATAGTTACAGTGTTTCTTTACTTTTGCAAGCCTTTATGTGATGTTTTTACCTTGTTAACGATGGGAAAAAAAATCACCTATTACCAGCTTTGCGGCCTTAGAAATTTGTTCATGCAGTTGCCTGAAGCTGAATATTCTCTTGGTAGAATGACTTCTAATCCACCCTGACAATTTGTTCACTTACCTTGAGAAATGTAACTTCTAGAGGCACCAAATAGGCAAGCCCTCTGACCTGCACATTCTTTTCTTACAAGAATCTACATGAGAAATCATTATTATAAAATATACTCCATTTGTTGTATTATATACATTTTATCTACTCCTGAAAACAAACCTATAGTTAGATATTGTTTTACCCATTTTAAGGATACGAAATGAGTATCACTTAAGTGAGTTAAGTAACTACCTTAAATTTATAGGGTCAGTGACTGATGGAGACAGGATATAAATCCAGGTCAGTCAAGCACCCAAATCTACACTCTTTAATAGTTCTTTTAGTGTACTTAGAACACATTTATACTTTAGAAGACTTACTAAATAGTAGTGTCCACCTAGGATACTCCAATATATCCATCACCAAATTGAAGCTATACTTGCCATAGAGACAGACATACACGTGTACATTCTTTCCTTAATTCCAAAAGTTATACATTCTTTTTAAAAGATAAAAGGCTAAAATAAAGGAATTCTTACTCAACTGAGAGGCATTCTGCTTCTTATGGTGACTTCTACTTATGTTTGTTATTTCCATCATATATTGATGTAATTAATCTCTTCAAGTTTTGAAGTACTGCATTATTCCCATCAGTAGTCACCAACGTGGCACTCTTACAGAGATATTTTCAAGACTATGGCATCATACCTAACACCACATAAGCTGCTTTGATAGACCATTTTATTGAACAGTATAGTTTACTAACAGAAAGTAAGTATTGCTGTATGGTATGCTAATATTTATCACTGGTGACCTTAATGTTTACCTGGAAATTTAGTTATAAGCTTGTGCTTTTATATGAACAGTGTCTTATATTGCATACCAAAAATTCAGTAATTTAACCAGAGAAGATATTTTTTTATTAGAGAAATGATTAATAGGTATTAGAAAAGATATTAAATTACTTGCTTTCATTAGATAGTTCTGCTGGTTAGATTTATTAGCTGACTATATTATTAAAAGCAGAGAGAATTCAGGTCTATGATTCAGGTTTAGAATTTAGAATGATGGATTTTTAATTGAGGTACTTTCATTCTTGATCTTCACTATTCAACTTATTTTATTTTTTAACTTATTTTCCCTCTTTGTCTCTGGATTATATTCTACAGTATTCAACAAGGGTAATTAGGTATCTTTTCTTTTTATTACAAATGAGTATCATAAAAGCAATTTTCATAGTAAATCTTATTTAAGAAGAGCCAAGGACATTTCAAAACAGGTGAAAATTTTAGTTATCCTCTATGTCTGAATGGTTGTGGGTGAGTGTATGACTATGACTGAATTGGTGAGGATGTCAGTGAGGGCAGGTGACCTGAAACAAGCAAGAAGTTAGCAAGCACTTACATAACAGTGCATATACATCAGGTGGTTTGTGCATTTTGTATGTAGTTCTCTAATGTACAGTGAATGATTAAATATATGCAAGATATTTGACACTTGTGTATGTGGAACTCCATAAATGATGGATATGTTTAAATCATTACTATTTACATGCTTTCTTTCCTGTTGAGTTCTGCCTTCCAATGAAATCTCAGGTTTGGTTGGGAATGAGGGTAGGAAGGGTTTAGGTCAGGCCTGGGCATGGTCCTCAGGTGGAGGGAGGTTGAACAACCAGGATGAATGCTATGTGTGGTGCGAAGAGCCTGGTAGAAAAACATCAAGCAGATTTCCATCTCGCTTGTGCATGTGAACCTATTAAGCTGCATTAGAACCTATTTCTTGCCAAAGCCAAGATTGAGATCGTATTTCACAGGTGTCCTGAGGCAGAAAATAATATCCTCCCCATTCTCCTTCCATTCAGAAAACCACATGAGGGAAAGGCAAGTGTGGGTGCGGGTGCAGATGGAAATCAAGTAGGATTCCATCCGTTGGCAATGGGCACTTCACTTTAAAATAGTGCTGTTTCTGAAAAACAGGTATCTTTGGAGACAACTGAATTTCAGTTGATCTTTCATTTATTAGTGTGTAATCCAAGCTCATCACTTGCCAATTTTAAAATACATTTGGATGGGAGAGAGTGGTTGAGAAGGTTATGAACTTAAATGCAAAATTTTATAAGATGTGCTACTATTGAGACCTAATTCAAAACAGAAAATTGAAACATCTGGAATGCATTAATTCAGTCATCAGATGTTAATGCCAGGTTGGAACTAAAATAACATTCTACAGATGGTAATATACCATATATAATTAATATTTAAGATAATAATGGGTGTTGAATAAAATGAAATAACCTATTGATATCACCTTCATTATTAACATAGTATAGTGCCCTGCATATTTATTGATATATCAAAAAAAAAAAAAAAAAGAAAACATATAATGAGAAATTCCTGAGATTTTAGAAATGGTTTTAGTTCCATTTTCTGGTGGACTTTTTCCTGAGGACAGAAAAGGTACAGGTGCTTCTTACTTCTTAGGGAAAGGAGGCATAAAACAGCCTGTGCCCAAGTCACACATTTTTGGGCACAATGCCATGCTGTATGTATGCTGTGGTCACCAGCGCAAGGGTTAATCTGGAGTCAGCAAAACCCTAGAGGTCAGTCCATGGATGGTAAACACCCAGGTTTATTATTTAAAATTTGGTGTTTATGTCTACCCATAATCTTTTTTGTTTGTTTGTTTGTTTTAACCAAGCTGTAGCTTTCATCAAATGAAATGGAGCTTTTATGAAAATAACAATTTTTATTGTTGCCTGATTACTTATTCCAGTTTTAATCATAAGTGACCCTATGGTAAGTTACCAACTCACTCATGGTTTTGCTATTACCTAGTGTATATTATAATTTAAAAATATCGTGAGATGATCATCATTACTTTTTAGTTAGTATTTATCCTCCAGCTCATTAATCATGCCATTTTCCTCTAGTATGTTTGTCTGTTATTGATTATAATAGTCCTGAAATCCAGTAGGTTTTACGTGTTGAATAAATACAAATAAAGGTTTTACATGTTGTATTCAGTAATTACTTAATGATTTATGCTCTGTAAATTATTTTTCAAAATATTTAAAAAGGATTTATCGTTGTAAACATAATTTTAAAATAAACATATTTGAATTAATGCCAGTAACAAAATTATAATTAAAAAAAGGAAACCAATATCAGTATAAGAGGCTGTCTCAATATATAGTATATTCATGAAGTTAAAGATTGTAATGGGTAATAAATTATATTAAGAGAACATCTAGTAGTTTTATAATCAGAAAAATATATAGTCATTAGAAGATGCAATTGTGCATATACAGCATCACAAATGAATGTTGATAAAATGGCAATAGTAGTAGTAGTAATAGCACATTATTATCTAACACTTATTTTGAGTTTGTCATTTAGAGCTCGGTTAGGAAAACAGAAGCCACTTTGTATTTGGAACATGTGTTTACTTAAACAAAGTGGCTTATATGATGGAGAGTTGAAAGTTTGAGGAACAGAGGTCAGGGAAGCTGCCCCTGAAGGTCAGGGGATCTGTCACCAAGGTCAAAGGGATTGACTCTGAAGATCTCAGCCTGAAGCACAGAAGTAGGTGGTTGCCAAACACTGGCCTGGAAACTGCTGTTATTTTCCAGAACCTTGTAGAGCTCCCACAGCTATACCAATGTGCAGTGGAGGTTTCAGACTTCTGGGAATCTGCTGTGAATCTTTCATCTGCCTTCGCATCTGCCTTCAGTCAACTCCAGAGAATAACTTTTGCTTCTCTTCTCCCTTCCAAGTTTCCAGCAAATTCTTCACATTGGAAAATTCTGACCCAGAGCATGTAAAGAAGGAGATTGTGGGAAACATAGTTCCCAGTCTTTGAGTGAAGTGTTAGACAGTCCATCACAGTAGGCTACATACAACCCAAGAACTTTGTGGATGCTTTGCAATCATTATCTTACTTAATTCCCCTGACAACCCTATGACTTAGTACTATTATCATTCACATTTTGTAGATCAAGTCTTCAGTGTGAAAGTAACTAAAGCACCTTGCCCAAAGTCACACAGTTAGTGAGTAGAAGATGAATGATTCTAAACAGCATCCAGCTGATTTCATGGCCTGGGTGTCTAGCCACTACCTTTTCCTTGTATATTTTATTGCATTTTAATAATACTGTTGATAGTAGAAAGTATGAATAAAATTTTCTTTTGGTAACAGCTGCTATACATTTTGACTGCAGCATGAAGCCCCAAGTTTAGCTTGTGAGTGCAGACAAGGTCACACTAAAATTAAAACCTGCATTTTATCTGTCCCTAAGTCCTAAGTTTCAAATTTCCACAAGTGTTTTGTTGAAACTATGTCTTCCATTGGTCTTTCATTTCATATGCGTTGATAGCCAAAATCTTCCATGGAATTTTATATCACAACTTTTGTGCTATTGGTAAGAAGAGTAGATCGCTTCCTTTCTCTCCCTGGAAGCACTGTTTCCTGATGGTCGTCTGGTTCTGTATTTGAGCCTGGCCTGCTGCTCGAGACTCTTTTTGTGCTTATGGGAAATGATTCCTGTGAAACTTTCTGCATTTGGTTTCTGTCTCCAACTTGTTCCAGCTGCTTGATGTCTGTCTGTCTTCCTCAAATCTACCAGCCCATCAGTTCTGCCTCAATGTGTCTAAATCCTAATGGTGGAAGTAAATCAGTACTTTTATTGCCTGGAACATCTCTGTGCAAACATAAGGATTCAGATTTTTGTGCTTGGAAAAAGGGCTTCTCTCAAATTCAAATAATCAAAATTGTTCAAATACTAATGTCATTAGATACATGGATTAAGTAAGGGGCAGGATAATTCCTCTTAATAATATAATAATCTAAAACTAGAGTCTTGCCAAACCATGATACTCGACATACCCTATTGCAAACATGTACTATTATCATTTCACTAATGACTGAAGGCCTGTGTCTTCAATCTCATTTATTCATTAATGGAGTATAGGGGCTTTCAAAACTACTTAACTAGATTGATTGTATCATTAAAAACTAGTTAACTAGATTGATTGTATCAGATAAATTTGGGTGTTTTTTTTTTAATTGTATGATCCATCTTCAGAAGAAAATACAGGAACACGTCAGTTTATTTAAAATATGTATATATGCTCAGAAACTTCCCATCTAATTTTAAAGGTTTTAAAAAAATGAGCACATGAGGTCTTCTGAGGTTTCATGATAGAAATTGCTGTGGCTTTAAAGCTCTGTTATCTGACCTAATTTTTCTTTATCTGAGTGCCCAGGCCTTCTGTACAAGAGTAATCTAGATGGTCCTTCTATTTATTTTTCTTTCCAATTTCTGGTAACCTTTGTAATGTACAAGGAGTTCAAATAGAATATAATACATCTCTTCTACAGAAGCAAAATCTCAAATGCTTTAAACTGCCTTCCATTCATACATAATTAGGGTTTAATTGAACCCTGCATTGCTTTACAATTGCCATTACAATGATAAAAAAATGGACTCTTTAGTTATAACTATAATAATAGAGATTTTAAATAGGAGAAATAAAGAACCTGTGCCAGCTGGTTGATTTCTGATCTGTTTTACAAATATAAAAATTATTACATTTGTGCTATGTATACCTTCTATACACAATGTATGTATAGTAGAAATCCTTTGTGTTTTTTAGACACAATTTGCACATTTTTGAGATACTGTGAATTATTTCCTCATGTCTGTGTGATCAACTTGGGATCTTGTCTTCTACAAAATCCATTTAGCCTCTACTCAGATAAATTTGGGTATTGCTAGACTGTATAAATGTCAAAAATATCCCTGAGACTTGATGACAGCAGTTTCTTGGATAGAAGGAAAGATTATATTTTGCTGGGCTGAGAAACCCTTGACTGATTTAATTGTTATTTGTTGGTACAATAAGGGACTTTCGTTACTTTTGTCTTCCTATAGTCAATAAATCAAGCATTCATTCATTCATTCAACAGATATTTATTCAACATGAGCTATGAGCTGGGTAGAGTTCTAGGCCCTGGGGAGATAGTTGAGACTAAACCAGGCAGGTCCTTCCTCTAGTGCCCTAGTAGGGGAGGAGGAGAGTCAGACAACAAAGAGGTAAGCAAATTAAACAAGATGATTTTGGAGAGTGCTAATGTTATGAAGAAAATAAAATAATGAAGTGATAAAGTCTAATGAAGACTGAATAGAGAGCTTAGTAAGCTTAGAGATGGAATGATGACAAAAAGCCAGCCATCTGAGCATCTGAGAGAAGAGTGTCCAGAGCAGAGGAAATAGACCAATAACAATGACAAAAATACTGTGGATTAGAGAATTTCCAGTAACCCTATGTTAGAACTTCTGTATCTGAGTTTTATGGCCTACTCATTAGAACTGCCTCTCACAGAATCTGAACCTAAAATGACACTGACAGAATAGAATTCTGGGCTAAACCCAAAAAGATGAAATGTGATTGATATGAATGTAAAATGTTGCATAGAGGTTCATAAACCCAATTACACAGCACAAAATGGTATACACCTGGTATGACAGCTGTTCATATGCCCAGAATCTGGGGATTCTAATTGACCACAAATGGGAGATTGCTCTTTGCTGTTCCTGACTGGAAAAACCAATGTATAGATATTACCCTTAGGCAGATTTCTGCCTAATTGACGGTATCATTAGATTGTTCCAAAGTGAAACAGCCTGCTTTGGCAAGTAGAGAACTCTCCATTCCTTAAGTTGTTTTTTTTTTTTAAAAGATGAATATCTATCAGGGCTTTTGTAAAATGAAATTCTGTATGGTTTAGAGAACAGTTTAAAACACTTTCTAGTTTCTGTGAGTCTGTTACTTGTTTCTTTTATCCCTCCAATTTTTCTTTAGTTGGGACATTTATATAGAATCAAGAAAGAAAAAAATGATACTGGTATATTAAGAACACGATGAGGTTTAGTAAAAGTTAAGGTTATAATACCGTCTTTCAAAACAGAAATGGGAAGCTTAAAATATCTTAGAATATAATCTTAAAAAAGAATTTAGATTAAATTTCTAGTATGCTTTGCACTAAGTATAATAATAAAAATAAATATATCCTGATTTTTCCACATATTAGCTGTGTAACTTAGTATACTTAATTTCTCTGTACCTCAGTTTCCTCTATGTGAGGATAGTGACTTGTACCTGCCCTGAAAGATTGTTGTGATAGTTAGATTAGTTGATGTATATAAAGTAGTTAGAGGTGTAAGTAATAGTAAGTGCTATGTAAGTGCTAGCTAGTATTGCTGCTACTATTACTAGATGTAAATTGTTCTTCCTTCTGCCTTCAGGAATTAATGACCAAATTAATAACTGAGACTCCTGACCAGCCAATCCCATTTCTCATTGACCATCTTCAGTCTAAACAAGGAAGCCGTGGACATCTTCAAAGAACTCTGTCTGGATCTGCAGCTCTTTGGGCAGAAAGTGAAACATCAGGTAAATGAAAAAAATATTTTGGAGAGATTTTTGATAAGTTAAATATAAAAAGCTACAAAAGCATTTCTGATTATAATAAGATAAATCTAAATGGATAAGTATCTAGGGTTTTCATGTATTCATCCGTGACTTGGCCCATATACTAAAATTTATCATAAAATATTCTTGAATTTGAATATATTATTATGCATTATCATACAAAATACTAGAAAATGTGTATTCCATTTTGATAAAATAAGATGCAGATATGCATGAAAAAAATTCAATGAATTTAAACTGATTGTTCCAAACTTCACTTCTTTTCTTTTTATGAAGAATTTGAATTATGTGCTTCTAGTTCCTCTGTGTAGAAACGTAAACAATATATTTTTTCAAAGTTACCTTTCTTGGACCCAAACTGATGACTATTCTGTTTCCCTCAGCCCCAATTTTATCCTGCGTTTTTAGTTCCATTTTGGGAAAATTCATTTACTCTTGGACACTGGGAACCAAGCTTGCCAAGTCTGCAAGGCCTCCCCTCCCCACTAAACAATAGTGAAATAATAGAATAGGCTTAACTTGGATCTTTGCTCATAAAATGTGTGTCTAACAACTCATTTTCTTCTATACACTGGAGCCATGTAGTAAGGCCATACAAGAGTGGGTAGGGGATGGTAGGGTGGGTTATTCCCTGAAGAATATAGGCTTCTCTGTTGTCAGTTATCCATACAAAAGTTATGTGCATCATACAGGACACTACACTATGAATTTACATCGTACAAAGGAGAGAACTCGTGGTTCTTCTGGGTTTCACTTTCTTGGGTTTAGATTCTAAGTAGGATGGGGATATAGGCATTGGCTCTGCTCTTTAGGTGCCAAGATGGCATCCACATGTGAAGGCAGGCTAGATGAGTATCTGTGAGCCCATCAAATAAGAGTATTTTAGAAATCTGAGTGTCTAGAGAGACAATAGAATAGTAGTGAAAATTGAAGGCTCCAGAGCCAATCTTCCTGTCTTCATGTAGCAGCTTTATCATGTACTTGCTATGCAATGTTATGTAATTTATTTGACATTTGTATGTTTCCATTTCTTCCTCTGTAAAATAGGAATAATAATATTAGCTAACTCAGAGTGCCTATGATGAGGATTGAATGAATTAATACACATAGTAGTCTTAGAACAATGCTTGGCAGATATTAAGTACTCAATACATATTGGCTATTAATATTAGTTGTTACTTTTCAAGTCTCTTTTCCTATTCTTTAGTTACATCTTATTTAAATTATTACATTATCGAAGTTTTGCTCTGGGCAATAAAGGGAAGGCAGGGTAGTAATAACTAGCATAGGAACTATCAATTTCCCAAAGAGAAGATAAAAACTGGTACTGAACGGTCTAGCTACCCATTTGTTCTAGTTTGCTAATGCTGCCAGAATGCAAAACATCAGAAATGGATCAGCTTTTATAAAGGGGGTTTATTTGGTTGCAAAGTTACAGTCTTAAGGCCATAAATTATCCAAGGTAACACATCAGCAATTGGGTACCTTCACTGGAGGATGGCCAAAGGTGTCTGGAAAACCTCTGTTAGCTGGGAAGGCAGGTGGCTGGCATCTGCTCCAAAGTTCTGGTTTCAAAATGGCTTTCTCCCAGGACATTCCTCTCTGGGCTGCAGTTCCTCAAAAATGTTACTCTTAGTTGCACTTGGGGTATTTGTCCTCTCTTAACTTCTGCAGAGCAAGAGTCTGCTTCCAATGGCCATATTCAAAAATGTCTCTCATCTGCAGCTCGTGTGCTTTCTTCAAAGTGTCCCTCTGCCCGTCAGCTCATTTATATGGCTCCACTGATCAAGGCCTGCCCTGAATGGGTGGGGCCATGCCTCCATGGAAATGATTTCATCAGAGTTATCACCTAAAGTTGGGTGGGGCACATCTCCATGGAAACACTCAAAGAATTCCAGTCTAATCAGCACCAAAATGTCTGCCCCACAAGATTGCATCAAAGGATATGGCTTTTTCTGGGGGACATAATACATTCAAACCAGGACACCATTCTTCAGGGAGATTTTTTCTTCCTAGACTAGTATATTAGACTTGGATTTGTTTTAATAGGAGATAATTGCTTTTCAGTACCTTTCTTGATCTGCCTGTGCCATTTCCATCTGAGATTAATTGCCCTTTACAGGCAACACAAAATCAGTTGTATAATCACAACCAGAGTGTGAAGAATACCATATGAAGGTATTTTTGGATACCAACTCTAGATATTTAAAGTAAACCACAGTATAACCTCATGTTACTTGGCTAATTTCTAATTGCATTCAAGTATTTAAGCAGTCAGGTCCAAGTGTTTCTTTTTGTAGCTTTTCTTGCAGGTTTTGATCATTCTCTAGGTTTGTTACTTTTACTTCTAGTATTCCATATTTTAGTTCTAGGTTGAATTAATGCCATTACAATCTTTTTTTTTCTCCAAGAGCCAAGCCATTTGGGTATGCACACGCATGCAGGTGTGAATGCATGTGCACATCACCTCCATACTCCAAATTACGTGTGAATGCATGTGCACATCACTTCCATACTCCAAATTACCGTTTTCAGTAACTTGGCTGCTCTGTGACCACTTGAATGTGCCTGAGGTTATCTCTCTAGTCCCCCTTCCAACCTTTGATTTTTGAACCGTTGCTGACTTCCTTATACTCTGCATCAGTATGATTTAGATTTGCTACTTTACTTTCTATGATCTCTTGCCATTTTGTTAGGGCCTGAACAAGTCTACCTCCCAGGATCTTTAGGCCACCTCATTTCTCTTTTTCTTTTCTCCTTTCCAGTATCCACGTCTCAAAGTTCAAAATTCTTTTTTGCTTACTAATGGTGTTTTGTCAGTATACGTTTTTTCTTCTGGATTTACCCATTTTCTAGATTAAAAAATATAAAGCATTTAAGTCCCAATATTTACATGTAAGCTCATTGTTTTTCCATTGTTGGGGATAATATTGGAGGATGGAAAGAATCCCTTCAATTTACATCAGTTTTGGTGGAGAAGAACTGGTAATGCGTAATATTTTTTAATTCTTAAATATCCTGAAAGCACAAAGTTAGGAAAATAGAAGACGTCAGAGGAAGGATCACAGACCTTGTGACATAAGATCTGGGCTACAGTCTAGATATAAAAACCAACGTGAAATATTTGTCTTCTCTTAATCTCATTTTTATCATATTTTGAGAATCAGTTTCAATAAGAGATTTAATAAATGTGCTTTAAAATTTAAAATTATGGTTTTATTATAGTGAAAAAGAAGTTGTTCCTTTTTTGCAACTATAACTTACTACCTATTCTCATAAAATGAAAGTAGAACTTCCTCTTTAGGTAAAACACTAAAAATGACCTAGCATCTTTTAGGTTCTAGATTTCTAACTCTATGTGATAAAGAGCCCAAATACAGAATATTTCATGTATTTTAGATTATTCCTTCATTACAGGAATCTGAGTATGCCCTGTAGAGCATGGTGTATGAGTTTCCCTGCTCCACCTTAGCCCTACAGAGCATGTGTTCTAAGACCCATCCACTGTTACAACATATGTGGCCAAGGAGGAAATTTAGAAAGTTCATCTTTCATCACAACAATGAGTTTCTATGTTTTTCTCAACCAAAAAAATGGTTCAAGAAATTTTCATGTTATAACAAATACATGTAGTGCTCATTTTGTAGCAGACACTGTTTCAGGAGTTTTAAAAATATTAACTAATTTAGTTTTCATAGTATTTCCCCCCTTTTAGAGATGAGAAAACTGAGGTGCAGAGAAGTTAAGCAATTTGTCCAAGATCACTCTGTTAGTACGTGGCTGAGCTGGGATTAGAACCCAAGCAGCTTGCTGATTCCATTATTTGGTGAGATCTGGGCTCAATACCCAATAAGTTAAATTAATATTTCAATATTAGAAATTATTTCTAAGCAAAGAAGTATTAAGAAGAGTTAGAACATGAGGATTTAGAGCTGTAAAATATCTTGAAAGTGAAACAAATCTCCATATTCAATTAACAAACATTTGTTGAATCTCTGTTATGTGCCACGGGTGATTCCAACAGGCATAAATCATGTCCTAAAGTACTTAACAGCCTAATAAGGGACAGAGATGCATATATAAATAGTTGCAATGCATGTTAATCTATGATGTTATGTGTTTTATATTGGAAATTTACAAAGAACTACATGGGTACGAAGAAAGTGGAGGTTTAGGTCAGTGAAGGATTCAGAAAGACTTCAAGGTAGAATTGGGTGTGGAGTAATAGAAAAGGGATAGCCAGGATATGTTTGGGGATTTAGAGAAGACTTTCTTGTAGGTGTGATGCCTGAGCTCTGTCTTGAAGGACAAGTATCAGTTAGCCTGGCAAAGAAGGACAGAAAGGGTATGTCAGGAAACAGACACATCATAGAAAATGAAGCAGCATGGTCTACCACACTAGAGCTAGCAGCTCAGCATTTCTTGGGTTGGGTAAATAGGAGTCAGATAATGAAGGCCTGGTAGCCATCCTCCATTGGGAGATATCAAAATGGGTTTCAGTAGAAGAGGGAATCGAGCAAATTTGTATCCATCATTTGCCTGTAGTTTGGAGACTATACTTATGGAGATGAAATCAGGAAGGGCAACTCGTATGGAGTCTGTTATAATAAGCAGAGTTGAGAGATGAAAGAACCATAGAAAGTGACAGTAGAGATGGAAAGGAAAGAAAAAATTCAGGATATATTTTAAAATACTGTAATAGTTTCCTGTTGCTGTGTAACAAACTCTGTGGCTTTGAACAATGCACGTTTAGTATCTCACAGTTTCTGTAGATCAGCAGGAGTCTGGTCATGGCTTAACTAGTTCCTCTGCTCAGTCTCACATGGCTGCAATCAAGGTGTTGACTGGGTTGCATTCTCATCTGGAGGCTGGGTTGGGGAAGAATTTGCTTCCAAGCTCATTCAGGTTGTTGGCAGAATTCATTTCTTTTGGCTGTATAACTGAGGTCCCCATTTTCTTGGTGGCCATCATCCAGGGGCTGCTTTCAGCTGCTAGAGGCCACCCATAGTTCCTTGCTACATGGCTCTCTCACAACGAGGGAGTATTTCTCATTCAAGTCTGTTAAGATGGAGTCTTATATAGCACAATGCAATCATAATATTGACATCCCATCGCCTTTTCGATGTCTTGTGGTTAGAAGCATGTCAGAGGTTCTGTTCTATCTGTGTTCAAGTGAAGGAGATTATACAAGGCATAACACTACAGGGCAGAGATTATGGTGGCATCCTGGAAATCTGCCTACCACAAGTACTTAGTGACTTATTGTGCAGGAAAGGAAGAAATAATTTTAACCCCCAGTTTACTGATACAGGTAATGGGTTAAATTATGATTTAATAAAGCAAGATGTGAACACAGAACCAAATATATGAAAGTAAATGATAAATTCAGTTCCAAAGGATGAATTTGGGTTTTCCATGATTAATGGGAAACTCAGATTCCTGTGATTAATTCCAGCAGGTGGTTGGATATGAGTCTAAAGCTCTGGGGATACATCAAGGTAAGAGTCATATATGTGGCATTCAGTATCAGACAAACATTAAACCATGAGAATAAAAGAATGGAAGATATAGTTAAATTTATAGAATATAGGGTGGGCCAGGAGAAGCCAAGTATGAGATTACACCTAATGGCCTAAATTTTGTCTGTTTATTAAGATGTAAGATTGTTTGCTGAGGACAAGAGGGATGGGGATTGGATAGGGGAGATTGAATTGAGTGGTGCAAATTATGAAGAGTCACTAGGGGAAAGGGAAAATGAATTGGCAAAAGGGGGGAAAAAGACTGTTTAGCAGTTCTGGGGCCTAACTGAAGCCGAAGTCCAAGAAGTATTAATAGGAATGATCTGCAAGATTGTAATTTTTTTCCAGCAGGGCCCAGAAGTACTGGGTGGGGAGAAGAGAAATCAGTTTGAGAGACTGATGGAGTATTGTGAGGGTGGGGTGGAAGAAACGTTGCAAAGGAGTTGAAGAGATGTATGAGCTAACCTTCCAAGTGATCAAGCACAAGGCCAAGTATAAGAGGGTAGTGAACAAGGACAAGAAAAAAGTAAATCCCAGAGCTAAAGACTTTTAGGAGATCAGAGAGCAGGTAGGCATTGCAAAAATATGAGAGATCCAAAAGGATGGGAGCAGTGCTAAGTGGTGATATTTGGGAATTTTGAGGTACAGTGATTGCAGATGATAAGATCCTGTGGGTTGCCCTGAATTGGGGTATCTGAAGTATTATGAAAGTGAAGCTCTCTGCAGAGTTAAGGAAGGCAAGGAAACATGAGGCTTACTGCCTGGTGTGTCTAAGGATAAATTGGTGAACAGAGTGTCGTCCAAGTTGTTCAAAGGACAGGGGACTTGGTGTCAGTGTCCTCAAAAAGGCTGCAGGAGTGAGCAATCACAGAACCATGGCAATAATGAAGCCTGGTGAGTAGTGTAGACAGGCAGCATTTACCATGAGAGCTGAGGGATATCTGCCTTACCGCCGAGGCAACCTGTAACAGAAGCATTAGCAAACCAGAAAATCCCAGCCTTGCTTCTCCAGCCTGGGCCTGGGAGTGGAGGTGGGGTTGGGGGGATGTGACATGAAGGAATGAACACCTTTGTTTCCAGAAGGCTGCAGAGGAGGAAGTGCTGTTGTGGAAGAATGAGTTATCTGTTAAGACATGAAATGGGGGATTTTAGGATGCAGAAGTGTTTGCTTACTCTGGAATGTGTGCACCAGAAAGGGAAAAGGAAAGATTGTAGGGGGATGGGACCATATGGCAGGAGGGAGAGGGAAAGCATAGAATGATTATTGGATGCAAATATAATGAAATACAAGTTGGGTGGGAGTGAATAATGCCAGTTTAAACTTTGACTGTAATTTTGAATGATTTATTTTGTTGCATCTTTCAATTAGCTAGAAATGGTCTAAGTAGACTAAGTACGTGGGTATTCTACTTTTGAAAATAACTGAAGATAATCTTGTTGTCTTTAAATGTTATCTAGCAACTTGGGACATGACATTTTCTTCTCAAAAGTCTGTCATTTAGTATTGTATAGGAAAAAGCTGAAAGCAGACTTATTTTTATTTCTTTTCAGATAATTTATTCCCCTTGAATACCGATGTGGGATTTCTTTTTTCTGATTGTCTCTTTCCTTTGGTTTCTACTTTATTCAGTGAATCCTCCCAATGAACAGACTAGAATAGTTTTCTTCTTGTGTACATTGATATTGCTTCCATTATATTTGTTTTGATTTCTTCTTCAGAAAAGTCAACTTTGCCATCCTCCGTTCTCTCATTTTATTTGATATTCTATTTGTCTTTCTTAATATATTGACTCTCTTCTGAGGAAGTCTATCAAGTATGCTCTCTAGGTTACCGATTGAATTTTCTGCAGTATTGCTTTTATCATTTTGGCTTCAAAAACAAATTCAAATTTTGGTATTGCATTTTAGTTTCCAATCAGTATTTCCTTATTTCATCTTCTATTTTAAAAATTTCTGTCTGCTGTTTAATTTTCATCATAGATTGGTTATTCTGTCTCATCTGTCATCTTTTTGTTTTCTAGAGTCCATTTTGTTTCATTTTTGTCATATTTTAAAATGTAATGTTTTTTCATAGTAAATATTTTCCAGAACTGTGACTTTCCTCTGCATCTTGAGTGCTGTATTCTTGTTTGTTTGTTTTGTATTGCATTTATTCCTTAAAATGATATTTTTTCTATTTATTCAACTTTAACTATGGAGTACTCCATCTAGTTTTATTTGGACCAATAAACAATGTAGGTGAACTGTTTTTGGCCCCCTTACCAAATAGTGTTGGTACTGTTTGGATCCTTCTCAGATATTTTAGAAAGCAATGTAAAATTCATGACTGCTGTTAAAATTTCCAGTATCAGTTTAATCCTGTGGGTCTCTGCTAGGTTGATGAGTGACTTCCTCCTTTTTTCTTTTTGCACCCAACTAAATAACAATATCATTGTTCGATTATTTGAATCAATATGAACTTTTTTCCTTGCCAGAAGTGATGAATAAAAAAGCCACAAAATCCACTATGTCATTCCTCTCTGGCTTCTTTTACTATTGCCTTGTATCATGAGATGCTGTATTTTATGACCAGGATTCTTTCTTCCTTTTGCCATGTGCTATTAGAACAAATTATGATCCCAGAATGGATGTGGAAAGACATAAACTGACACTTTATGACTCTTAAGAAATGACTCTGATGGAGGGGCAAGGATTTTGGATGCCTAGAAATCTTCTAATCTCTTTCTTCCAGGTCTCTTTGTTATCTTAATACTGTCTGTGGAAATACTTCCTGTGTTCTAGCAGATCACTTACCCATATTCCTTGTTCCCACTGTTTTTAGAATTTTTATGCTTTTGATATTTAATGGGATGTTGGAGGTGAAAAAAATTGGATAATAGCTAGTTAAGCATAATCTTAACCCAAAAGTTTGAGGAGATATGAGTGACATTTAGCTGGCATATAATTATAAGTAGGTAGCCAGAGAAAGAATTCTGGGTCATCCATAAAACAAGGATAGTTTGAGTACTTGTAAGTTGAGACAAAAGGGCAGAAGAAAGTCTAAGGAATGCCACATAGATGAAATAGATGGGAAATGAAGATGCAGTGAAAGAGATAGAGCAGGAGAATCATATAGGTGATACAAAAATGTAATACCAGGTGAATGTAATACCTTGAAAACAAGAGAAGGGAAAACTCCATAAATCTTGATAGGTCTAAAAATGTGAAATGCTGCAAAGCAGTTGAGTGATAAAGGATTAGAAATATAATTTCATTTGGCAATTGGTGTGACATTGACCACCTTTGAAGGGGAACTATAGCAAAGTTGGTTTAATTAATCTTTCCTGAATCAGGAGATGTGGAAAAACTGGATGAATCTGTGGAGGAAAATTTAGGTAAATGTCAATGATTTCATGTGCCATATTAAATAATAGGTAAGGTAGCATCAGGTGAATGAAATTTATTTAAATGCTTAATTGTTTCTATTTAAAACAGAATACAGTGATTTATTCTGTGACATTCCTTCATTTATAGAATGTTATTTTCAGTGTTGCAATCCATGCCTTAAAAAAGCCATTCAAATAATTTCAGTTTAACATGGTGTAACCTTAACCATATCCATATTCAAACTGATTCATACCAGATTTAAAACTCACATTTACAGGGGAAATCAAACAAGAAATGCTATTGGTTATTTGCATTATTTTTGACATGAACTAATGTAAAGTTTTTGCTTGGTATATCTGATGACTTCATGGCTTTATTTTGTGACCAGTCTTGAAAACGTGTATTATTGGGTTTTTATCTGTATTTTGTTTTAACAGAACATAAAGGACCAAGAAGAGATTTCAGAAGTTATGATAAACCCTGGCAACTAAATGCAAAGAAGCCTAAAAAGTCGAAAAGTGACCTTGCTGTGTCTAATATTTCTCCACCGTCACCAGAATCCAAATCATGTAAGGGTTTGCTACTCAAATGTTACTTAATGTATATAAGTCTTTATTATTAAAAAGTAAAGAAAATGTAAGAATCGAAGCCAAACTTTCCCCCCTGAAATTTCTGGCTATTAATCCTAATGAATTTCACAATCATTTCAGCATTAATATTGAGCTTTGTTTATATGTCTATATAGTTATATAGACAGATTTATCTATCTACATCCATTCACTTACTCATATTCTCAAATATGTGTAATTGATTTAAACCAGTGAAGTCACTATGTACAAAGTCAGTTTACAAAAATCAATTGTATTTTTATATTTTAACAATGTAAATTAGAAAATGGCTTTAATACCATTTAAAATAGTGTAAGAGAACACTAACAACTTTGGGATAAAATTAATGGGAAAATGCAAATTCTTTACACTGAAAACTCTGAAACATTCAGAGAGAAATTAAAGATAAAGTGATAAACTAAAGGTGAGATACACCACTTTCATGTTCAATATTGGTAATATATCAATACTGTAAATATTGTTCTATAGATTGAATCCAATCAGTATCAAAAGTCTCAGCAGGCTTTTTTACCACTAGAAATAATAGATAAGATTATTTTTACACTTATTTGGGAAGGCAAAGGACCACTGTTATCCAAAACAATCTTGATAAACATGAACTAGGTTGGAGAAATTTTATCCTATCTGACTTCAAAGGCTTTTTATAAAATTACATTTATCAAAACAGTGTGATTTTGGTGAAAGGATGGAAAAACAGATAAACTGAATATAATAAAGAGGCCAGAAATAAACCCACATATACAGTCACATGGTTTTCCACAAGGATACTAAGTAAGAAGTTGGGGAAATAGTAATCCCCTCAACATTTGACATTTATATGGAAAAAAAAACACAGATAACTTTGATCCCTATCTTAAAGCATACAAGAAAGTCAATTTGAGGCATAAACATAAAAATGAAAACAATTAAACTTCTAAAGGAAAACATACAGGGCTATCTTTATGGCCTTGGAGAGACAAAGGACTTAGAGACATTTTAATTACTGCAGCTATATAACGAATCATGATTATTTGATAATTATTTGTCTTTCATGGTTAATATAAACCAGGAATTTGGGAGCATCTTAAGAAATTCTGGCTTGAGGTTGAGAAATTCTCTTGAGGTTGCAGTCAGGTCATGACTAGATCTAGGGTCATGGCAAAGGCTTCTTTACTTATGTGTCAGTGCCTAGGCTGGGAAAATTTGAACAGCTGATAAAACTCTAATACCTTTGGCACCTCTGGTATCTTTCTCTATCTTTATAGTGTCTTTCTAGCATGGTGAATTCTGGGTATCCCCAGATACCCCTGATACCCAGACTTGTGGCATGGTGGCTAAGGGCTTCAATGGTGCATGCATCATGAGTGAAAGATCCAGATGGAAAGTGTTTTGCCTTTAATTAACTAGCGTTTGAAGTCACAGAGCAGCATTTCCATTGTATTCTAATAGTTTAAATAGTTTTAGAGGCCAACCAAGGTTTGGGGGTAAGGAACACAGATCCCCCACCTCTCAGTGTAGAAGTGTGTCTGCCACATTGCAAGAAGAGCACATGGGATGCGAAGTGTCTTGGTGCTGCTATCATTGGAAAATATAGTATACCATAGTCTGCTCTCTGGTCTCAACAGTTGGCATATCTCCTATATGCAAAATGCACACATCCACTTCAAAGTCCTCCAAATCTCATCCCTTTAAGATATCAGCTCCAAGTCCAGAATCTCATCAGGTTCTGGTACAGATAAAGTTTCACTGAGTAGAGTTCCTCTTTATCTGAGGATCTAAGAACTAAAAAGAGCAGATTTCTTCCTTCTGCACAGACACTGAAAATGCAGTGGTGGAATAGGTATGACATGGATAATATACTAAAGACATACCCATTCAAAAAGGGTAAAACAGGAGATATTCCACATTCACTGATTTGTAGCAAGTTTGAAATCTGGTTGGAAATATATTAATTAGTACTTTGATTAAAGCTTAGTTGTACTGTCTGGGAATTATCTAGTGTGGCTCTTATCTCCACCCTCTGGGCTCTTCCTTCTGGTCCCTTTCATCCTTTTCTGTAAGTAGTAGCCCTAGTTTGCAGCAAAGTAGTGTTCTTCTGCAGCTTTTAGCCTGCAGAAGTTTTTATGGGGCGTTCACTTTCCTTTTAGTATTGTCTTTGTTGCTTTAAGTCCAAGATTATATGATTATTTTCAAAATTTTGTGGGTTTCTTTTGAGTCAGTTAATCATCTGTTTTGTGTCATATTCACAAATCTCTTTAAGATAAGTCCTTCATTTTACTTATGGCTTTTAGTAAGGTAGTTGTGGTATGCCAACCTTAAAATCTTTAGTTGGCCTTTAATGGAAAGGGTCTGCAAAGCACACCTTTAAGATCATTAGAGATCCTTTTGCCTGAATGAATGTTTCTTTGAGGCAGAACCTTAGATCATTATGAACTTCTGAACAAATGATCTCCTAGACCCATCCTGAACTTATGTTTTCTCTGAAGCCCTTTCTTAATTGAGAATTTTGGATAAGACAGGAGTGGGAACCGTTTTTATTTTTTGACTGAGCAAGACCTAGTTTCTTTACGTTTAGTAGCTCTTCCTTTAGCTTATCTCTCTCCTCTCTCATTTTACTATCAGCAGTGAGAAGAAACCAGCACACTGGAAATCTTCTTAGCTAGATCATCAGATAATTAGGTATATTTTCTATTTTTACATTATCTCAGGTCACCAACAGCCTCCTAAAGAGCCATCAGGGTTTTGTTGACATCTCTTCAAGGCCCTACCTCTCAATTTTGAATTCAATGCAACATGTTTTTTATTATCCCATGATTTCAGTGGGGGCTCAACCGGGCATATTTGACTCAGTCTTTCTCATGAGTTTGCAGGTAGCTGGTGGCTAGGTTCATCTTGAAACTTCTGCAGTCACAGAATATATCTGGTGCCTGGGCTGGGAAGACTGATTTGGGTGCTGAAACATGTAGGACTCCTTCGGCATCTCTCTCTGTTTCTATGTGGTCTCTCCAGTGTGGCAGGTTCTGGGAAGCCACACTTCTTACATAGTGGCTCATGGCTCCTAAAGCATGTGTCCCAAGAGAGAGACCCAGGAACAAGCCATATTGTTGTTTATAACCTAGTCTCAGAGGTAACACTGCAATATTTCTCTGTATTATATTACTTTTGACAGTTAAAAAGGTTCACCTAGGTTCAAGGGGAGTAATAGAAGAGTGTCAACATCATATTATCATAGGAGCAAGTGGCATGGGATAGATTTTGGTGTGTTCGTCTTTAGAATATGAAGTAAGAGGAAAATAGAGGGCACAGAAAACACAGATCATAAAAGGAAAAAAGTGATAAATTGTATTTCCTCAAAATTAAAACTTCTGCCCTTCAGAAAAAATACTATCATGTATCAGTGTCAGTTTTCTGATTGTGATATTGTATTATATTTATGCAAGATGTTACCATTATGGAAAACTGGGTGAAGAGTTTACAAGTTCTCTTTGTAGTATTTCCTATGAATGTATATGAGTCTGCAAGTATCTCAAAATAAAAAGTTAAGAAAAGCATCATCAATAAAGAAAATATGCAAGCCAAAAGGAGAGAAAATATTTACAACATATATTTGACAAACTACTCATAACCAGATGATGTAAAGAACTCCTGTAGGTCAGTTAAAAATTTAGATTAATACAACTGTAGGCTTTCGAATACCCGCATTAAAACCTTAAAATAAAATCTATAAGTAAAAATTATAAGGTACTACAAGAGTCATTTACCATGTTCAAGCAGGGTTTGTTGTAGATGTGCAAGAATATATTTTTAAAATATATTTTAAAATTGTATCTTATCAGTAGACCAAATAAGAGAAGTCATATGACATCTCATTTAATATCATGGATGTTTCTGACACAAATTATATCTACTTTTTATTTTAAAACAAATGAATTAGAATCCTTTTAGGAATAGAATATTTTCTTAACTAAAACATTGCCTAGTACAAATATTTGTATAATTAAGCTAAAAAGTTCTCTAAGTGTTTGTTCATATTTTTAAAAGACAAAAAAGAGGAAAAAAAGAGACATGCATATATTTTGAGTCATTTACTTTTTTTACATTTTTATTGCATTTTATTGTAAAATATATACACAGAAAAGTGTTAACTTTCAAAGTACAGTTTAACAAATAGTTAGCATATTTTCAAAGAATGTTAATGGTTACAGTTCCACAATTTCAGTTATTCCTTATTGTGAAATATAGCATATATAGAGAATGGTGATAACTTTCAAAGTACGATTTAACAAGTACCTATAGAGCAAATTTCAATAGTTATGGGTTCCAGTTCCACAATTTCAATTATTTCCTTCTTGCTTTTCTAGTATCCTACAAACTAAAAATAATATAATAATAATAATTTATATAAAGATTCAGTTTCTTATCTGTTGCTTCCCCTCTCTCTCCTGTGATCGCTGTCTCAATCTTCAGGGATATCTGGGCAGGAATCATTAACTTTTATATGTAGAAAAATACTGTTTTAGTTTCCAGGCTGCTAAAACTAATAGCACACAATGAGTTTGCTTGAGCAGTGGGAATTTATTGGCTCACAGTTTTGGGCATTACCAAGGCAATGTTTTTCTTCTTGAAGACTGTGGTGTTCTGGGACTGGCTGCCCGTGATCCTTAGTCCTTAGCTTTTCTGCTACATGGCAATGCACATGGCAACCTCTCCTGGCTTCTGGGTTCTGTTGACCTCTGGCTTCTGGCTGCTCTCTGTAGCTTTCTCTCTGTCTGTGACTTTCCCTATAAAGTCTCCAGTAATATATAAGGGCCCATCCTAATTCAGTTACTATCACACTTTAAATGAAGTATCTTCATCAAAAGGACCTATTTGTAGTGGGTTCATACAGACAGGAGTAGATTAAGAACATGTTTTTCCAGGTTACCATAGACCCAAGCCACCAGAAATACAAACAATTTTTAAAAATTTTTAAGACTAAAACTTAAAATTTTAGAGGAATTTTGTTTGTCCACTAGGGAAGCTAGTTAATAGCCAGGAACTGTCTGGAACAACTGTTTGAGGGACATCCATGACCAGACACATATCCTTCTCCAGTCTGGAATGGGTGGAACGGTCAAGATCATAGCACAGAACTTCTAAGTCTCCCAATCTGTGGAGGCTGGTGCCCCTCCCACACTAGCATGGAAGACTGGTCTGGAATCAATTCCCCATGGGCAAAAGAAGCAGTCTCTACTAGGAACAAGGGAAGGTAGCTCATCCAAGCTCCAATTGCAGATTTAATTAACAGATTTGGACTGCTGACATACAAGTACCAAGCACAGATAAACCCAGAAAAGCACAAAAGGAACACAGAGCTCTCTCCGTGGCAGAAAGGAGGCAGCTGCTTGTGGGGGAGAAAAAAGAAGAGAGGAGTTTGGAGTTGGCTGGGTACAGAATACTAGAAAAGGTTGTGCTCCAAGAAAAGGGGCACATGGACCCAGGTACCAACTCTGGCTCTTGATTTGTGAATAGGGGACCTGGGGACCAGCTCTGAAAAGGATTTTTTTTCTTTTTCTTTCTACCGCTCCCCCCCCCCCTTTTTTTTTTAGTTTAAAGAAAACAAACTTTTTCAGTTGTGAGCACTGCCCCAGGCAAGGGTGGCATTAAGGAATATCTGAGAAACAAAGTAGCTAGTCAGGTGAAGGAGATAATTGATAATTCCCTGAAAGGCGTATCTTCCCCAAGAAAGGGGAGGGGCAGGGCCCAGCACCAGTGGCAGCTCTCGTTCAGATAATTCAGGCCAGGGGCCCATCCTCTGCCTCAGCTTCTGTCTCAACCATTCCCCTGGCAGGGCCAGCGTCTGCTGAGGAAGGCACCATACCACTTTATGCTGGTGAAGAGCTGCAGGTTGATGAATGCCACCTGCTGGGCAGGATAGAAAAAGCAGAGAATCAAGAGGTGTCACAGGAGAGTCTGGCAACCTGCTGGGTTTCATCCCTAGGAACATTGGTACTGATTACACCCTCTTCCTGAGCCCTGGGCCTGTCTTGTCTGAAAAATCTGATTGGCATCAATCCTATCTGGGGAGACTTTCCTCAGGAAAAAAAACCCAAAAAAACAAAGAACTTCCATATAGTCAGGTCAAGGACCAGAAAAAGAAGAGCTGAAAAATTTTGATAAGTTAAACAGAAGCTATGCTAGAGGTCTAGAATAAGTTGAACTAAATGTCACAGAACGGATAGAGAACACAGCCAGCCAATAAGAAAACCCTAGGTAAGAGAGAGAAAATGATCTCAGAATAAACAAATCAGGGAAATCAGATGCCAGGACACTAGCAAAAAACCATGAGCCATACCAGAAAGCATGAAGATATGGCTCACTCAAAGGAACAAACACTCCAAATGAGATACAGGAGTTGAAACAACTAATTAAAGATGTTCAAACAAATCTAAATTAAATCAATGAATTGAAGGAAAATATCACAAAAGGGATGAGGAATGTGAAGAAGATACTGAGTGACTATACAGAAGTACTTGAAAACTTGAAAAAAGAAATGGCAGAACTTACGGGAATGAAAGGCATCATAGAAGAAATGAAAAACACAACGGAGATATACAACAGCAGATTTCAAGAGACAAAAGAAAGGATTAGTGAACTAGAGGAAATGACATCTTAAATCCAACACATAAAGAACAGTTAGCGACAAGAATGGAAAAATAAGAACAGGGTCTCAGAGAGTTGAATGATAATATGAAGTGCACAAATATACTTGTTTTGGATATTCCAGAAGGAGAAGAGAAGGGAAAAGAGGCAGAAAGAGTAATGAAGGAAATCATCACTGAAAATTTCACAACTGTTATGAAAGACATAAAATTGCAAATCCAAGAAGCACAGCATATCCCAAAAAGAATAGATCCAAATAGACCCACTCCAAGACACTTATTGATCAAATTGCTAAATGTCAAAGACAAAGAGATAATTCTGAAAGCAGCAAGAGAAAAGCAATCCATTACATACATGGGAAACTTGATAAAACTATGTACAGATTTCTAGCAGAAACCATGGAGGCAAGAAGGCAGTGGTATGACATATTTAAGACACTGAAAAATAGAGGACTTAACTGTTCACCTGGAGGAACTAGAGAAAGAAGAGCCCACTAACCCCTAAGCAAACAGAAGGTAAGAAAATAATAAAGGTTATTTCTCAAAGTTGGTTCTTTGAAAAATCAACAAAATCGATGGAACCTTAGCTGGCTGACAAAGAAAAAAATAGAGAGAGGATGCAAATAAATAAAACAGAAATGGGACGGGATACATAACTACTGACCCTGAAGAGATAATGGAGATAATAAGAGGATACTATGAGCAACTATATGATAATAAACTAGACAACTTAGATGAAATGAACAACTTCCTAGAAAAGCATGAACAACCAGCATTGATTTGAGTAGAATTAAAAGACCACAACAAATCAATCACAAGAGATTGAATCAGTCATCAAAAAATCTCTCAGAAAAGAAAATCCAGGACCAGATGGCTTCACATGTGAATTCTACCAAGCATTCAAGAAAGAATTAGTACCAATCCTGCTCAGACTCCTCAAAGAAACTGAAAAGGAGGGAAAGCTACTGTATTAGTTTGGGTTCTCTAGGGAAACAGAATCAATGAGAGGTGTCTCTGACTGTAAAATTTGTTAAAGTGACTCACGCAACTGTTTAGGAAGACCTAAAATGTCACAAGTCCAAATTTTGTAGAGCAGTCAGCAAACTGTCAACTCCAAGGAAGATGTCCGATGAACTCCTCAAAAGCAAACCGGCAACTTCGACGAACTCCTCAGGAAATGAACTGGGATCTTCAATGAACGTGTTCTATGAACTCCTCAGGAAATGAACCAGCAACTTCGACGAACTCCTCAGGAAACGCTTCACTGGGCAGCCGAAGAAGAAGTGAAGGTCCTCTATCTGTCTCCCTTATAAGTCTTCAACTGATTAATTGGATTAAATCCAGCCAATTGCATTCTCTCATTGTGGAAGACCTGCCCTTTGGTGAGTCATCAGTCACAGCTGCAGTCAAATGACTGATGATTTAATAAACCAGCCTGTTGGTTTATTAACCAGCCACAAACATCCTCACAGCAATTGTTAAGCCAGTGTTTGCTTGACCAGACAGCTGGGTACTATCACCTGGTCAAGTTGACACATGAACCTAACCATCACAGCTACCTAACTCATTCTATGAAGCCAACATTACCCTAATACCAAAGCCAAACAAAGGTACTACAAGAAAAGAAAATTACAGACCAATCTCTTTAATGAATATAGATGCAAAAATCCTCAACAAAATACTTGCAAATTGAATGCCAGCAGTACACTTTGGGTTTTATTCCAGGTATGCAAGGATGGTTCAAGACAAGAAAATCAATTAATGTAATACACCACATCAATAAATCAAAGGGAAAAAACAAATGATCATGTCTGTTGACACAGAAAAGGCATTTGACAAAATTCAACATCCTTTCTTGATGAAAACACTTCAAAGACTAGGAATTAAGGGACCTTCCTTAACATGATAAAGGGAATATATGAAAAACCCACAGCTAGCATCATACTCAGTGGGGAAAGACTGAAAGCTTTCTCTCTAAGATCAGGAAGAAGACAAGGAAACCCACTGTCACACTGTTATTCAACATTATGCTGAAAGGTCTAGCTAGAGCAATTAGGCAAGAAAAAGGAATAAAAGCATCCAAATTGAAAAGGAAGACCTAAAACTGTCACTGTTTGCAGGTGACATTATCCTATATGTACAAAATCCCAAAAAATCTATAGCAAAGCTACTACTGCTAATAAGTGAGTACAACAAAGAAGCAGGATACAAGATCAACACACAAAAATAAGTAGTATTTCTATGTAGTAGAAAGGAATAATCTGAAGAGGAAATCAAGAAAAAAATCCATTTACAGTAGCGATTAAAAGAATCAAATATTTAGGAATAAATTTAGGCCAGGACATAGAAGACCTGTAGCCAGGAAACTACAAAAAATTGCTAAAGGAAATCAAGGAAGACCTAAATATATGTAAGGACATACTGTGTTCATGAATTAGAAGACAAAATGTAGTTAAGATGTCAATTCTACCCAAATTGATTTATAGATTCAATGCAGTATCAGTTAAAATCCCAACAACTTACTTTGAAGAAATAGAAAAACCAATAATAAAATTTATTTGGAAGGACAGGGTGTCCCTAATAGCTAAAAATATCTTGAGAAAGAAAAATTTAGTGGGAGGTATCACACTACCTGACTTTAAAGCATATTGCAAAGCTACAGTGATCAAAACAACATGGTAGTGGCATAAAGATGGGAATACTGACCAATGGATACAAACTGCATGTTCAGAAAGAATTCCTCTTGTCTATGGACAGTTGAACTTTGATAAGTCTTGTCCACTCAATTGGGACAGAGCAGCCTCTTCAACAAATGGTGTTTAGAGAACTGGATTTCCATATCCAGTAGAAAGAAAGAGAACCCCTATCTCACATATTATACAAAAATTAACTCAAAGTGGATCAAAGACCTAAGCATCAGAGTTAAGACCATAACACTTAAAGAAGAAAATGTAGGGAAATATCTTAAAGATCTTGTGATAGGAGGTTGTTTCCTAGACCTTGCACCCAAAGCGTGAGCAATGAAAGAAGAAATAAACGGGATCTCCTCAAAAGCGAATGCTTTTGTGCAGTCAGAGGACTTTGTCAGGAAAATCAAAAGGTGGCCCATCAATTGGAGACAGTAATTGGAAACCACATGTCAGATAAGAGTTTAATATCCAGAATATATAAAGAGATCATACAACTCAACAACAAAAAGACAAACAATGCAATATTTACAAGGGCAAAAAACATGGGCAGAAACTTTTCTGAAGAGGAAATACAAATGGCTCAAAAACATATGAAAAAGTGCTCAACTTCACTAGCTATTAGGGAAATATATATCAAAACCTCAGTAAGATATCATCTCACACCTACTAGAATGGCCATTATCAAGAAAACGGAAAACAGAAGTGTTGGAGAGAATGTGGAGAAAGAAGTACACTTATTCACTATTGGTGATAATGTAGAATCATGCGACTTGCTCTAGAAGGCAGTTTCGTGATTCCTCAGGAAGCTAAGTATAGAACTGTTACATGATCCAGCAATCTCATTACTAGGTATATACTTGGAGTAACTGAAGGCTAGGAAACGAACAGACATTTGAACATTGATGTTTATAGTGGTATTATTCACAATTGCCAAGAGATGGAAACAGCCCAAATATCCATCAATAGACAAGTGGATAAACAAACTGTGGTGCAGTCATACAGTGGAATATTGCACAGCTGTAAGAATAAAGTCATGATGCACACTACGTGGATGAATCTTGAGGATGTTATGTTGAGTGAAATTAGCCAGAAACAAAAGGACAAATACTGCATGGTCTCGGTAATATGAACTAATTATAATGAGCAAATACTGAGATTTAAAGTTAAGAACACCAGTTATCAACAGGGAGATAGAGGGTGGAGGTTGGGCATTTGATGCTAAAGGACTACAGAATGTGCACCAAAATTGATTATAAAGATCCAGAAATGGATAGCACAATAGTATGTGATTGTAACACAATATTGTATGTATAATGAACAAAGCTGAGTATGAATATGGTTGAAAGAGGAAGGCTAGGGGCATGTATGATATCAGAAGGAAGACAGAGGATAAAAACTGGGACTGTATAACTTAGCAAAACCTAGAGTGGACAATGATGGTGATTAAGTGTAGAAATATAAGAAAGTTTTTACATGAGGGAGAACAAATGAATGTCACCATTGCAATTTGTTGAAAATGGGATGGCATATGGGAAAAATACAATCAATGCAAACTAGGTTTTTACAGTTAACAGTAACATTGTAATATTCTTCCATTAATTGTAACAAAGGCAGTGTACCAAAGCTAAATGTGAGTAGAGGGGATATAGAGAGGGATATGGGATTCTTGTTGTTGATGGTGTTGTTTCTCCTTTTTTATTTCTTTTCTTTATTCTTCAAATTTTTTCCTCTTCTCCTTTCTTTGTGGAAGAAATGGAAATGTTCTCATATAAATTGTGGTGGTGAGTGCATAACTGTGATTATACCGAAAGCTTATTGATTGTTCACTTACGATGGATTGTATGGGGTGTGAATAAAAATGTTTAAAAAATAAACAGAAGGATGCAAGTGCTGGAGAAGATGTGGTGGAGAGAGAGATTTATCTATTCGCTATTGATAGGGAAGTAGAATGGTGCAGCCTCTCTGGTTGGCGGTGTCATCATTCCATAGGAGGCTAAGTATAGGGCTGCCATATGATCCTGCAACCCTGTTATTTGGTATGTACTTGGAAGAAATGAAAGCAGTGCCATGAGTAGGCATTTGCATGCTGGTGTTTATGGTGGCAGTATTTATGATTTTCAATGGATGGAACTGGCCTAAGGGTACATCAACGGGCAAACGATGGTGTATACATACAACAGAATATTGAGTGGCTGAAGGAGGAGTAAAGATGTGAGGCATACAGCTAGGTGAATGAACCTTGGGGACATTATGTTGAGTTAAATAAGCCAGAAATGAAAGGACAAATATTGTAAGGCCTCACTAATATATACTAATTACAATGAGCAAACGCTGAGAATTGAATTCGAGAGCATAGGTTGTCGGGATAAAACATGGGCAGAGATTGGGCAATCGACAATGCAGGAGTACTGAATGTTCAATAAGTCTTATTGTAAAGGTTCAGAGATTGTAAGCTCTTACAGCAGTCACATCTATTCCTGAGTTTTAACTGTTATCTAAGAGATGTTTATTTGGTACAAAATTTATATTCTCTGTAACATGCTATCTAATTTAACCTGGATGGTCAGTTTACTTAAACAACAGAATTGCATGAAACCTAGAATAGGGAATGAGATTTTGTTATTCTGTACTGGTTAATGTAATACCCCAATACATCCCAGAGTATTTTCGGCAGACAGTAAAAAAGTAATTGCAAAGTCCCTTTGAGGGACTGGGGTAAATTTTGTAAATATTAAACTTACTCACCTGGGGGATTTCTGATACTCTTGCAAGCATTAGTGACTCTCAGTTTAATAACTCAAGTGCTTGATCTTGGGGCATGCCCTTGTGAAACTTACTCCTACAAAGGAGAAACTAAGCCTACTTATAATTATCCCTAAGTCATCCCCAGAGAACCTCTTTTGTTGCACAGATGTGGCCTCTGTCTCCCAGCAACCTTCAAATAAACTCACTTCTCTCCCCACTGTGTGGGATATGATTCCCAGCAGTGTAAATCTCTTTGGCAATATGGGGCAGGACTCCCATGGATGAGCCTGGCCCTGTCATCATGGTTTTGAGAATGCCTTCTTGACCAAAAGGGGGAAAAGAAACATAAAGTTTCAGTGGCGAAGTGATTTCAAATAGAGTCGAGAGGTCATTCTGGAGGTTATTCTTATGCATTATATAAATATTCCTTTTTAGTTTCTAGAGTATTAGAATAGTTAGAAGGTAATACCTTAATCCGTTGAACTGTAATCCAATAGACTTGATTCTTGATGATTGTATAACTATATAGCTTTTATTGTGGGACTGTGTGATTGTTAAAACCTTGTGACTTGACACTCCCTTTATCTAATGTATGGGCAGATGAATAATAAAATAAACATAAAAATATATAAATCATGGGGAGGGATAAGGGACGTTTTGCGTGTTCTTTTTTCTTTTTTGGAGTAATTAAATTGTTCTAAAATTGATTATGGCAATGAATGCAGAACTATATGATGATACTATGAGTCAATGATTGTACACTTTGGTTGGATTATATGGTGTGTGAATATAACTCAATAAAATTGTGTTAAAAATAAATATTATATATTAATAAGACCAGTTTTATGAAGAACGAAAATCCTATTAGCCTAATTCGGTAGATTATGGGCTATAGTAGAATGTAATCTTTAAGTGTGCAGGGAATTTTGTCACTTTAATTTCCACTGGTGTTTCCCCAGCACCTAGAAGAATGTCTGACTCATAGTTTGTTATATGAGTGAGTGAATAAATGAATGAATGAATGAAAATTCATTGCTTACACATTTCCTAATCTTCAGTGATAATATGTTTAGAAGCTGTACTTTTTCATGTAAAAATAGCACTTCTACAATGTATGTGGTGTAGGTACAAATTATCTTTAAGGTGTTATTATGTTATCAATTTTCCATAGTTATTTGTCACAGAAGAAAGGTACCACAGATAGGGTTCTCATTATTATGCTGAAAACAGAATGAACAGACTCTGAAAATCAAAGCACAGAAGAAGTTTATTAAGCCAAAGTAGAAAGCATGTGGAGCAGAACCAAAGGAGATATCTGTTCAAAAGGGCTGGGCTTGGGGAGGCAGCCTATGTAGCTGTTTGGGATAAAGGGAGGATTTGAGAGGATGGAGAGAGGTGAGGGAGATGCGATTTACGAGTGAAGTGTGAGCTACATGAACTGCAAGGGGCATGTGGTTGTTGGAGTAGGGTGTCTTTGGGTCACAGTTGGCTAATCTTGTGTAAGGCTGTGGTTATCTGGTAAGGATTATCAGTCTTGCTATCATCAGTTTGACTTGTTTCATTACAGTCCTTCTTTTCTAGCTGGGGCAGAGGTTTTTATCAGCACCGCAAGGGATCTTTCTGATACCAGCCTGCCTCAGTTGCCCTCTGTTTCTTTGTATTTTCCTGGGTAAAATGGGAGTTCAAGCAAATCAAGATGATTAGTAAAGCTATTTACCATTCCAGTTTCACACCATGAAGGTTTTCCTGTGTGCTAGGAAGTATTTCTGGTATTTGCCTAGTGGAATAATGGTTCAGTAGAATGAATGGTTATGGATAGTGACTTTGTCCAAAAGTTGCCTGTGCATGAGAGTATGTGCTGATCTTTTTATGGCCATTTCAGATTTATGATGCAGAAGTGAAAATTGAGGGAAATATATTGGCTTAGTTTAAAACCTAAAGTGAAATTAACCGTCAGTAGTTTACTTTGCTTTAGCATTTGGGGAGGATTTCTCAGTGTTTTTGTTTTCTTAATGTATCATTTAGCATAGAATATACAAAGAGGAGTATCTGGAGATTTACAGGCTACTGTTACAATTTTAGGGAAAAAAAGAGGGAAGAACAGTGCCTTTGAATAGAACATATAAATTGCATATATACAAGAGAAGGAGAATGGCAGGACAATGTCTGAAATGTCACAATATGGAAGTTTAGAAGACGGAAGACATGATGTCATGATCTCATTAGTATCAGTTTTTGGAATATCATAACTATAGTACTGGGGACATTTCTGGCATATTTAAAATAATAGTGGAGTACTTGGGGAACTTTCGGTTAAGGACAATAATATTTATTACATTTTAGGAAACTAGAGTTGAGTGATCTAAAGAATTGGAATTATTTTGGTTCAAAAGTGGTTAAACAGTATTTCAAATGTCATTCAGAGGAAACAATAAATTTATTTCTTAAGTTATAGCCAGAAGCTGTGGGTGGAAATTAAAGAAAGTTAGAATTTGATTCAATATAATAAAAAATTCTTCCCAAATTAGTCCTGCCCAATAATACAATAGGCTTTTTTAGGAAGTAGCAACTTCATTAAGGCCAAATGGGAGATGTCCATCTGCAAGAGATTGGAGAGGGGATCCTGGCAATGGGTGTGACATGTCCTTCAGTGACCCCCACAGACCTTCCCTCATCTGAGATCGTCGCCCTTTCATATGGATCATATTACGTTGCTGATACTGTTCTGTCGTTTCCGTTTCTCCTGAGGATATTTTAAAAAATCTATCTAAACTCGAGGGCTGACTTTTTAAAATTGTGTGATGTAAGCAAGATTTTTAATGTCAGAAAACTTTAGAGTTGTTCTCCGTTGAACGCTGTAAACTGGACTGATGACCTATCGAATCTCTTTGCAGTGTTTATCAAAACTTTTTTTGAAATCACCCAGCATTGTTGTTAGACCATGATCAGACTTGGCCTTGGCTTTCCTAGATTTGATCCCCATGATAAGTTAGGGAACATGTATGTATCTAACTGTCACAACCTACAAAAAAAAAGAAAAAAGGAAAAAGAAATTGGGCTTAATTTCTCTGGAACATTTTTTAGTTAAAGCGGGATGTAGTAAAAGCAGAATTCTTGGGTGTTATATCAGTTGTTCTGTATACAACCTCCCTAATACTTAGGCTTAAAACAATGACATTATTTCTTATGATTCTCTGGGTTAATGGAAGTGGACTCCAGCTGAGCTGGCTCATGTTGAGACTTCGGGTGGTCAGTCTGTACCTACCTGGGCCTGTGTCGTCGTCAGCTGTGGCTGTTGCCTAGGTCAATTTGGTTTTCCTTCATATTGTCTTGCCACCTGGTTCCCTTGACCTGCCTAATATGGCAACTGCATTAAAAGAGGGTAAAGGGTAGACAGCAGGATGGGAGGAATTTTAGGCCGTATTTTGCAATCTATCAGAGGCTGCCTTTTGACCACAAATTATTCACATTCCTTGCTCATTGGAAATATACTTATCCCCATCCTGGAACCCCCAAATTTCTCATCAGGCTTGAGGTCCAGTATCTCATGATCTGGAGATGTGCTTCATTGAGTGCAGCTCCTCAGGTGCAGCAACTCTTATCCACAGGTTATCTGCCTGTATGCACACAACACACAATGGTAGGGGTAGGGACAATAGGAACTTTATAAAAAGAACAGGAGGCACAAGAAACACATAGCAGTCCCTGTTTCATAGTAATTCTGAAATCCATCAGGGCACATCTTTTCAAGGTACAGGGAGCATTCTTTGATTAGGACCCAATTTGTTATGTCAGAGTGGTTCCTTTTGCACTGTTCTTCTGGAATCTTGCTTTTTCCCACTGGGCTTTTAGCATCATCCTTTCTTTTCCATAAGAAAAGGCTGATATTCCTAACTGAATTGGCTTTTTTTTTTTTTTTTTAATCATCATTTTATTGAGATATATTCACATACCACGCAGTCATACAAAACAAATTGTACTTTCGATTGTTTACAGTACCATTACATAGTTGTACATTCATCACCTAAATCAATCCCTGACACCTTCATTAGCACACACACAAAAATAACAAGAATAATAATTAGAGTGAAAAAGAGCAATTGAAGTAAAAAAGAACACTGGGTACCTTTGTCTGTTTGTTTCCTTCCCCTACTTTTCTACACATCCTTCCATAAACTAGACAAAGTGGACTTTGGTCCTTATGGCTTTCCCAATCCCATTGTCACCCCTCATAAGCTACATTTTTATACAACTGTCTTCGAGATTCATGGGTTCTGGGTTGTAGTTTGATAGTTTCAGGTATCCACCACCAGCTACCCCAATTCTTTAGAACCTAAAAAGGGTTGTCTAAAGTGTGCGTAAAGAGTGCCCACCAGAGTGACCTCTCGGCTCGTTTTAGAATCTCTCTGCCACTGAAGCTTATTTCATTTCCTTTCACATCCCCCTTTTGGTCAAGAAGATGTTCTCCGTCCCACGATGCCGGGTCTACATTCCTCCCCGGGAGTCATATTCCACGTTGCCAGGGAGATTCACTCCCCTGGGTGTCTGATCCCACGTAGTGGGGAGGGCAGTGATTTCACCTTTCAAGTTGGCTTAGCCAGAGAGAGAGGGCCACATCTGAGCAACAAAGAGGCATTCAGGAGGAGACTCTTAGGCACAAATATAGGGAGGCCTAGCCTCTCCTTTGCAGCAACCGTCTTCCCAAGGGTAAAACTTATGGTAGAGGGCTCAACCCATCAAACCACCAGTCCCCTATGTCTGTGGTCATGTTAGCAACCATGGAGGTGGGGTAGGCGAATACCCCTGCATTCTCCACAGGCTCCTCAAGGGGGCACTAAATCTTTTTTTTTTTTTCCCTTGTTTTTCTTTTTCTTTTTTTTTTTTTTTTAACTTTCCCTTCTTTTTTAAATCAACTGTATGAAAAAAAAAAGTTAAAAAGAAAACAAACATACAATAAAAGAACATTTCAAAGAGACCATAACAAGGGGGTAAGAAAAAGACAACTAACCTAAGATAACTGCTTAACTTCCAACATGTTCCTACTTTACCCCAAGAAAGTTACATAATATAGCAACATTTCTGTGAACTTGTTCCTACTATATCCATCAGAAATTAACAGACCATAGTCATTTCTGGGCATCCCCAGAACGTTAAATAGCTTATCTGTTCTTCTTGGATTATTGTTCCCCCTTCCTTAATTGCTCTCTACTGCTAGTTCCCCTACATTCTACATTATAAACCATTTGTTTTACATTTTTGAAAGTTCACATTAGTGGTAGCATATAATATTTCTCTTTTTGTGCGTGGCTTATTTCGCTCAGCATTATGTCTTCAAGGTTCATCCATGTTGTCATATGTTTCACCAGATCGTTCCTTCTTACTGCCGCGTAGTATTCCATCGTGTGTATATACCACATTTTATTTATCCACTCATCTGTTGAAGGACATTTGGGTTGTTTCCATCTCTTGGCAATTGTGAATAATGCTGCTATGAACATTGGCGTGCAGATATCTGTTTGTGTCACTGCTTTCCGATCTTCCGGGTATATACCGAGAAGTGCAATCGCTGGATCGAATGGTAGCTCTATATCTAGTTTTCTAAGGAACTGCCAGACTGACTTCCAGAGTGGCTGAACCATTATACAGTCCCACCAACAATGAATAAGAGTTCCAATTTCTCCACATCCCCTCCAGCATTTGTAGTTTCCTGTTTGTTTAATGGCAGCCATTCTAACTGGTGTTAGATGGTATCTCATTGTGGTCTTAATTTGCATCTCTCTAATAGCTAGTGAAGCTGAACATTTTTTCATGTGTTTCTTGGCCATTTGTATTTCCTCTTCAGAGAACTGTCTTTTCATATCTTTTGCCCATTTTATAGTTGGGCTGTCTGTACTATTGTCATTGAGTTGTAGGATTTCTTTATATATGCAAGATATCAGTCTTTTGTCAGATACATGGTTTCCAAAAATTTTTTCCCATTGAGTTGGCTGCCTCTTTACCTTTTTGAGAAATTCCTTTGAGGTGCAGAAACTTCTAAGCTTGAGGAGTTCCCATTTATCTATTTTCTCTTTTGTTGCTTGTGCTTTGGGTGTAAAGTCTAGGAAGTGACCGCCTAATACAAGGTCTTGAAGATGTTTTCCTACATTATCTTCTAGGAGTTTTATGGTACTTTCTTTTATATTGAGATCTTTGGTCCATTTTGAGTTAATTTTTGTGTAGGGGGTGAGGTAGGGGTCCTCTTTCATTCTTTTGGATATGGATATCCAACTCTCCCAGCCCCATTTGTTGAAAAGACCATTATGGCTCAGTTCAGTGACTTTGGGGGCCTTATCAAAGATCAGTCGGCCATAGATCTGAGGGTCTATCTCTGAATTCTCAATTCGATTCCATTGATCTATATGTCTATCTTTGTGCCAGTACCATGCTGTTTTGGCAACTGTGGCTTTATAATAAGCTTCAAAGTCAGGGAGTGTAAGTCCTCCCACTTCGTTTTTCTTTTTTAGAGTGTCTTTAGCAATTCGAGGCATCTTCCCTTTCCAAATAAATTTGATAACTAGCTTTTCCAAGTCTGCAAAGTAGGTTGTTGGAATTTTGATTGGGATTGCATTGAATCTGTAGATGAGTTTGGGTAGAATTGACATCTTAATGACATTTAGCCTTCCTATCCATGAACATGGAATATTTTTCCATCTTTTAAGGTCCCCTTCTATTTCTTTAGTAGAGTTATGTAGTTTTCTTTGTATAGGTCTTTTACATCTTTGGTTAAGTTTATTCCTAGGTACTTGATTTTTTTAGTTGCTATTGAAAATGGTATCTTTTTCTTGAGTGTCTCTTCAGTTTGTTCATTTCTAGCATATAGAAACATTACTGACTTACGTGCATTAATCTTGTATCCCGCTACTTTGCTAAATTTGTTTATTAGCTCTAGTAGGTGTATCGTCGATTTCTCAGGGTTTTCTAGATATAAGATCATATCATCTGCAAACAATGACAGTTTTACTTCTTCTTTTCCAATTTGGATGCCTTTTATTTCTTTGTCTTGCCGGATTGCCCTGGCTAGCACTTCCAGCACAATGTTGAATAACAGTGGTTACAGCGGGCATCCTTGTCTTGTTCCTGATCTTAGAGGGAAGGCTTTCAGTCTCTCACCATTGAGTACTATGCTGGCTGTGGGTTTTTCATATATGCTCTTTATCATGTTGAGGAAGTTTCCTTCCATTCCTACCTTTTGAAGTGTTTTTATCAAAAAGGGATGTTGGATTTTGTCAAATGCTTTTTCAGCATCTATTGAGATGATCAATTGATTTTTCCCTTTTGAGTTTTTAATGTGTTGTAATACATTGATTGTTTTTCTGATGTTGAACCATCCTTGCATGCCTGGAATGAACCCCACTTGGTCATGGTGTATGATTTTTTTAATGTGTCTTTGGATTCGATTTGGAAGTATTTTGTTGAGGATTTTTGCATCTAAATTCATTAGGGAGATTGGCCGGTACTTTTCCTTTTTTGTAGCATCTTTGCCTGGTTTTGGTATTAGATTGATGTTAGCTTCATAAAATGAGTTAGGTAGTGTTCCATTTTTTTCAATGTTTTGAAAGAGTTTGAGTAAGATTGGTGTCAGTTCTTTCTGGAAAGTTTGGTAGAATTCCCCTGTGAAGCCATCTGGCCCTGGGCATTTATTTCTGGGAAGATTTTTGATGACTGATTGGATCTCTTTGCTTGTGATGGGTTGGTTGAGGTCTTCTATTTCTTCTCTGGTCAGTCTAGGTTGTTCATATGTTTCCAGGAAATTGTCCATTTCTTCTACATTATCCAGTTTGTTGCCATACAGTTGTTCATAATATCCTCTTATAATTTTTTCAATTTCTTCAGGATCTGCAGTTATGTCACCTTTTTCATTCATTATTTTGTTTATATGGGTCTTCTCTCTTTTTGATTTTGTCAGTCTAGCTAGGGGCTTGTCAATCTTGTTGATCTTCTCAAAGAACCAACTTTTGGTGATATTTATCCTCTCTATTGTTTTTTTGTTCTCTATGTCATTTATTTCTGCTTTAATCCTTGTTATTTCTTTTCTTCTACTTGGTTTAGGATTGGTTCGCTGTTCATTTTCTAGCTTCTTCAGTTGATCCATTAGTTCTTTGATTTTGGCTCTTTCTTCCTTTTTAATATATGCATTTAGTGCTATAAATTTCCCCCTTAGCACTGCTTTTGCTGCCTCCCATAGGTTTCGGTATGTTGTGTTCTCATTTTCATTCGTCTCTATATATTTAGCAATTTCTCTTGCTATTTCTTCTTTAACCCACTGATTGTTTAGGAGTGTGTTGTTTAACCTCCAGATATTTGTGAATTTTCTAAGTCTCTGATGGTTATTGACTTCTAATTGTATTCCATTGTGGTCAGAGAATGTGCTTTGAATAATTTCAATCTTTTTAAATTTATTGAGGCTTGTTTTATGTCCCAGCATATGATCTATTCTGGAGAAAGTTCTGTGAGCACTAGAAAAGTATGTGTATCCTGGTGATTTGGGATGTAATGTCCTGTATATGTCTGTTAAATCTAATTCATTTATCAGATTGTTTAGGTTTTCAATTTCCTTATTGGTCTTCTGTCTGGTTGATCTATCTATAGGAGAGAGTGATGTGTTGAAGTCTCCCACAATTATTGTGGAAACATCAATTGCTTCCTTTAGTTTTGCCAGTGTTTCTCTCATGTATTTTGTGGCACCTTGATTGGGTGCATAGACATTTACGATTGTTATTTCTTCTTGCTGAATTGCCCCTTTTATTAGTATGTAGTGGCCTTCTTTGTCTCTCAAAACCTCCCTGCATTTGAAGTCTATTTTATCTGAGATTAATATTGATACACCTGCTTTCCTTTGGCTGTAGCTTGCATGAAATATTTTTTTCCATCCTTTCACTTTAGTTTCTTTGTGTCCCTGTGTCTAAGATGAGTCTCTTGTATGCAACATATTGATGGTTCATTTTTTTTGATCCATTCTGCGAATCTATATCTTTTAATTGGGGAGTTTAATCCATTTACATTCAACGTTAAAACCGTGAAGGCATTTCTTGAATCGGCCATCTTATCCTTTGGTTTATGTTTGCCATATTTTTCCCTCTCTCTATTAATATCCTTTATTGTACCCATACCGAATCTCTTTAGTACTGAACCTTTCTCCAAGTCTCTCTGTCCTGTCTTTGTTTCTCTGTCTGTAGGGCTCCCTTTAGTATCTCCAGTAGGGCAGGTCTCTTGTTAGCAAATTCTCTCAGCATTTGTTTGTCTGTGAAAAATTTAAGCTCTCCCTCAAATTTGAAGGAGAGCTTTGCTGGATAAAGTATTCTTGGCTGGAAATTTTTCTCACTCAGAATTTTAAATATATCGTGCCACTGCCTTCTCGCCTCCATGGTGGCTGCTGAGTAGTCACTACTTAGTCTTTTGCTGTTTCCTTTGTATGTGGTGAATTGCTTTTCTCTTGCTGCTTTCAGAACTTGCTCCTTCTCTTCTGTGTTTGACAGTGTGATCAGTATATGTCTCGGAGTGGGTTTATTTGGATTTATTCTATTTGGAGTTCGCTGAGCATTTATGATTTGTGTATTTATGTTGTTTTGAAGATTTGGGAAGTTTTCCCCAACAATTTCTTTGAATACTCTTCCTAGACCTTTACCCTTTTCTTCCCCTTCTGGGACACCAATGAGTCTTATATTTGGACGTTTCATATTATCTATCATATCCCTGAGGTCCATTTCGATGTTTTCAATTTTTTTCCCCATTCTTTCTTTTATGCTGTCATTTTCCATTCTGTCATCTTCCAGGTCACTGATTCATTGTTCAACTTCCTCTAGTCTTGTACTATGAGTGTCCAGAATCTTTTTAATTTGGTCAACAGTTTCTTTAATTTCCATAAGATCATCCATTTTTTTATTTAGTCTTGCAATGTCTTCTTTATGCTCTTCTAGAGTCTTCTTGATTTCCTTCATATCCCGTACTATGGTCTCATTGTTCATCTTTAGTTCTTTGAGTAGCTGCTCTAGGTGCTGTGTCTGTTCTGGTCTTTTGATTTGGGTGCTTGGGCTTGGGTTATCCATATCGTCTGGTTTTTTCATATGCTTTATAATTTTCTGTTGTTTTTGGCCTCGTGGCATTTGCTGAACTTGGTAAGGTTCTTTTAGGGTTTGTAGTCCTATTGAAGTCCTTATCTCTAATTTATCAGATCTACAGCTTCGTGGAGTACACTTTCTCTAACTAACCAGCAGGTGGCGTCCACGAGCCACCTGTTCTCCACAAGCCAGTTCTCCCCTGCTTAGCCTTTTTGGTGAGTGGGGGAGTGAGTCCTGTGGGGCCCAATTGGTGTACCAAGCTTGCGTGTGTAGATGATGTTGCCTGCCCTGTATGTGGGGTGTGTTTCTGGGCAGTCGGGGAGGGGGCGGTGGCCCTAACAATCAAATCTCCCCGATGATCCTAGAGTTTTAAAGCTGCTGCAATAGTCTAATCGTTCAGTTCAGTCCTGCCACAGTTTGTCTCTGCCACTGACCCACAAGTCTTTGGTATTGGCGTATGGCTCCTGAGACTTGCAAGTGGGCCCCTCTTCCAGGCTGTGCACCCCGGGTCCTCTGTTGAGGGATGACTGTGCTATGTCACAGGTGAGTGCCGTCCCCCCAGGGCAGTTCTGGGCTGCTGGGCTGTGTAGAGAGGCTCCCAGTCTGCTCAAATGATGGCTGAATGGGGCTTTGTTAATTCACACTGCTCCACCTTCCCAGCTCTGGGACAATCAGCTGAGGTTGCAGGGAAGGCTAATGTCCACACCCAGTTTTGTGGTGTGTGCCTGTTATTTGAAGCACTTCCGTCACACTGGGTTGTCTGGGGCAGCTCTGGGCTATGGGGCTGGCGATGGGCAGGAGTGTTTCCTGTCCACCAGGATGGTGGCTGTGAGCGGACACCCCCCTTTTCTTGGGAAGTTGTGGTGTTTAGTGAATTTTCTCAGCCACTGGATTATTGCCTTTTGTCTCAGAGCTCTCTTATTTCTGCTGTTGATTTGACCTGCCCAAATTGCAATTCTTTGAAGCTTTCTGTATTGGGCTTCTTAGAGTAATTGTTTTAGAAAAGGAAAAAATGATTAAAAAAAAAAAAAAAAGAAAGAAAAGGGCCCTCCTCAGAGATCTAATGGGTTATTGAAATGCTAATAGACAAAGCAACCAGGGCCATTAAGGAAAGGTCCACAGGGCAGAGAGATCAGCTTTTCTTCGGGATTTGCATATGCGCCTCAAGGCCTGAGCTCCGCCCTTCCCCTTTCTGTATTCACCAGAACTCCAAAAATCCTCTGCTTTTATTTTGGAGTTTTTCGTGTTATTTTTTTTTTCTATGCCTGTCTCCTCTCTGCTGGGCTGGCAGCTCTCAGATTCTCTGGTGTCTGGTCTCAGTCTATCTATGGTTGGAGTCTGGATCAGTAGAATGGGTTTCCGAGAAGGCCTACCACTGCAGTTCTCCCTTCTCCTTCCCGGAGCTGGCAGCCCCTCCTCCCACGGGACTGAGCCTGGCAGGGAGGGGCGCGGGTCCCCTGGCCGCAAAAACTTACAGATTTCGCTGATCTCAGCAGTTCGACATTTTCATGAGTGTTGTATGAAGTATGCCCAAAGACAGATTGCTCTGTGGTGTCCGGTCCACGCAGTTCCTGGCTTTTTACCTACTTTCCGGGAGGAGTAACTAAAACTTACAGCTCACCAGTCTGCCATCTTGCCCCGCCTCCTGAATTGGCTTTTTCAGTCTGCTTCCTGCCTGTAGAAATTTGGGGCCCAAAAGTCTCCTTTCATTTTAAACTGTCTGTAGTCTAAGCTAGTAAAACTTATTTAAAAACTTAAAGGCCTTGTCATATACCCAATTATAGTCCACTTTACTAGAAAAAAGTTATATCCACAATTCTTAAGACAGGCTTTTTCTATTTTGGTTGATGTGTGAGGATGCTCTGGGACAATACCATTAAGATTCTTAGAAGTTCTTTCTTTCTAACTGACATGATTGACTAGGTACTACATTATAACTTTCTGAGGTCTTAACAAAAGATCTTACAGATACACTCAATTTCATCTTAAATCTGAAGTTACTTCCTACTTTGAGACTCTTAACAGTTTGAGTTACTAGACATGAAGAACAGTTTTATTTTCCAACTGAGTAAGTCCTGGGCCTTGGCATTCCTTCCAAATTTTGCTTATAAATTGAATACTTTCTTTTGTACTTCCTCACTCTCTTCTAGTACTGTTGTACTCTTCTTGTATTTACAGCTAAAAAAATGTCAAATGACATGTTCAACATTCTTCCGGGAAATCTCCTTAGCCAGGTCCGTAAGTTCATCAAGTGCGTTTGTTCTCATCCAAGTCAGTGCAGGTGACAATTCTGTCAGTAGTGCCACAATCCATAACAAGTCGCCTTCTCCCATCCCCGGTAGTAAATTCCTCACCACCTTTCCAGTCTCCTCCTGCCACCTGGACTCAAAGCCAATGCCACAGGTTTAAGGTTTTTGTTTGGGGACCAATTTTGTTTCATTTATCAGTTTCTATATGATATATAACCTTAAAACTTTATGGTTCAAAACAACAGTATATTGTTTTTCGTGTGTCACTGGGTTCACTGAGAGGCTCTTCTGTGGGCCCACCATTGAGCTGTGTCATGAGTTTGCATTTGACTGGCTGATGGGCTAGGATCTGGTAAGGCTGAGTTTGTCTCTCCACATCTGGTCGTTAGCCAGGGCCATTGACCAGAGTGCCTTGGCTCTCCTCCATGTGGCCTCCCACATGGGCTTCCTCACCAGCTGCTGGGCTCCAGGAGGCCAAAAACAGAAACCAAATAACTTGAAGCCTCAGCTCAGAAGTCACATATTGTCACTTCTGGTGTGCTCTGATGATCCAAGTAAGTCAGAAGTCTATCTCAGATCCAAGGAGGATGGAGAAAGACTGCATTTGAATGGAAGAGATAGCAGTGCCACATTGATCAAGGGGCATGCTTACCAGATGGAAAGAGTTTGTGGGCATATTTTATAATCTACGACAAGTACAGGGTGAGAAATATTAACAGTTTCTCGTTGGTGACATATGTCATAAATAAACACTAATCCTGTCGTATTTATTTGTTCATATGGCAATAAATACCTTTTATAGATTTAAATAATAAATGAGGTAGGACTGTAATATGCTTTTTGTATCAGTCATTCAATTTATGCTTTGAAAACAGTAACATAAAGTTGTTTCATTTGCTTAGGCTGTGTATTAGTTAGGGTTCTCTAGGGAGACAGAATCAATGAGAGATGTAACAAACTGTCAACTCCAAGGAAGATGTCCGATGAACTCCTCGGGAAACGAACTGACAACTTCGACGAACTCCTCAGGAAATGAACCGGCAACTTCGATGAACTCCTCAGGAAATGAACTGGGATTTTCGACGAACGTGCTCGATGAACTCCTCAGGAAACGAACTGGCAACTTCGACAAGCTCCCCAGGAAATGCTTCACTGGGCAGCCGAAGAAGAAATGAAGGTTCTCTAACCGTCCCGCTTATGAGCCTTCAACTGATCACCCAGACCAAATCCAGCCAATTGCGTTCTCTCATTGATGAGTCATCAGTCAGCCGCAGTCAATTGACTGATGATCCCACAAACCATCCCGTTGGTTTATTAACCAGCCTCAAATATCCTCACAGCAATCGTCAGGCCAGTGCCCGCTTGACCAGACAGCTGGGTCACCTAGCCGAGTTGACACATGAACCCAACCATCACAGGCTGTTTTATCACAAACTACTGGTTGCAAGTGCTGTTGTTTCTGTTGTTAATTTTCTAATATTTCTCTTTTTTTAATTTCAATTTTATTCTCTAAAGCCAATAAAAGAATTTGTAAATCTGTGATAGATTATCATATCCTTTTGTCTTTATATCCTTCCAAAGTAATGGGGTTTCAACTTGTACTTTCTCAGAAAATCCCTAATTTAAAACAACCTGTTACTCCTCCCCTCCTCATTTCATATTCTGCTTTATTTTTCTTCATAAAACTTATCACAAAGTTATTATATATTCATTTTTATCTATTTATTTTCTAACTTCTTCGCTAGAAGGTGACTTCCTCAGAGTAAGGACTTTTGTCTGTCTCCTTCACTAGTGTAATGCCAGCATCCAGAACAGTGCCTAACACAAATAGGTTCTCCTAAATTTTAATTTAGTTAACAGTATCCACCAGATCTGCTGTTTTCTTAAGGAAAATACCCATTGTTTTAAATTGTTCTAGTTCTTGAAATCTGTTGTGTCCATTTAAATATTTCAATTGATATGTTCTGAGAGACCTTCATCAAGTTAGGTGCACTCCATCATGATGACAGGTGTCAGTTGTCTAATTTAGCAGAGTTCACAAAGCATCTTTGCTGGAAGTATTTCTGGCATAAATGAGGCAGAATAGTTTCACAATGTTTTTCTGTCACAAAATGCACAACTTTCTAAGAGCTTTTGGAAAAAAAGCTGCCTCTTGAGATCATTCTTCACATTCCTCGCTGATCAAAGACATTTCTCACTAATTTTTTTATCTGCATGTCTTCTGTTCTGCAATGTTCCCTTACCTCATTCTGTTGTCAGCTAAACCCTTGAACTGCTTAGTGATAAACAGTGGTGTCCACAGAAACAGAAATTGAAAAGAGAGGTGGGAAACAGGCCTGACATTTTTATTTCAATCTATATTCTTTTTGTAAATTAAAAAAACAAAAAGAGACCTTGATAGCATATGATAATTTCCAGGAAAATTAGATAACACAATGATGCAGATTAGAGATATTATTCAAAGAAGGTTGGCAAATGTGCCCAGCAATGTTTTGAACAATACAAATATTATTTCATCTGCTCCCTCATCCAAGCTTCTCTTTCCAGGTCCTGGGTGGTCCCCAGGAATTCCTTGTAGAAGGGCCTTTTTCCAGTATGCCTGGAAGTGTTTTCCAGAATCACTGATCAGAGTCATTGTGTCCCTTTCCACTGCTGCACCACTAGTGTGTTGACCTTAGCTGATAGCTCCATCCTGGAGTTCATTAAACAAAGGTAGGCAGTTGTATTCAAATTTTTAAAAATTAAAAAAAAATTTAGATTAAAAAAATTATAGACATAATATTTACTTAGAGAGATTATTCACTACTCTTCCTACATGTACATATTTTTTAAATTGTCAAAATAAGTAAATATTCTCCCAAATTCTACTCCCCTAGAAATAGTTTGTATCTTTTCACGTTTTTCTTTGTGCAAACTATTGTATACTGTCTATGTGGCTTTTTTGCTTTATAAAAATGGCTTCATTTGTCTACATTCTTTAGCAACTTGTTTTTATTTTGTTTTAAATGCATTTTTAAAATTCATGCTAATAAACTTAGACCTAATTTATTTTTAATAAACTTATTTTAATAAATAAGTTCACACTCTAGCATGGTTTGAGTGTGTCATTTATTTTACAGAGTTTTGCCACCACAGAGTATGTGCTGAAATTAATGAACACCTTGCACTTTCTAATAAAATGAACAGCCTTGTGTGTATCTATATTTATCTATATATACAAATGTTTTCTTAATGAATATTTTACCAGACATTTGTTGCTGGATCACCAGATTATGCATTTTTATTGTAATAGGAGTTACCTAATTACTGTTTTAAAAGTTGGCAGAAGGATATATTCCATCAAGAGTCTGACTGTATTTCCTAAACTCTTACCATATAAATATATTTTTAATATTTAATTTTATTTGCCTCAAAACAAAAATATAGTTTGGAAAGTGAAGTAGTACTACAAGGTGGTAGTCTTCATTCTCCCAGTTTTGTTACTAAAAAGGAATCACTTTTAACTCTTTTAGATGTTTCTTCTGCAGGTCTACATATCTAAACATAGAAGATCCTTACTCAGCTCTTTTTTATGTTTGAAATTTGAGGCCTCATCTCTTCACCTCTTTCAGTGACTTTGTGCTGTATACCCTGACCCACCTCATGAAGTACAGTGATGCAGTTCAAATGTTAGTTGAATATATAATATACAGTCTGCATTGATATTATTATGACTGTTAATGAACTTTTTTCACATTTGAGCTATAAGGTACCCAACTATTTTTCTAGAATTAATATTGCCTTATTTTTTTGGTTTACTTTGTTTTCCATATACCCGGTACTAATACTACGCCAACCCTTACCTCAAAGTATTAAACCTTCAAATATGATCAAACACATAAAGTAATCTGAGCTTCTGTCATATTTTATATTTAATAAATTATTTTACATTTTAAATTCTAGAGATCTCTTTCCTGCAGCCCTCTGCCCTATTGCTTAGCTGTCTTCTGAGATCATTTTTCACTGTTACCCTGGGTGTTCTTTCTGCCTTTCTCTTATGGAGATATCTTAGTTTCCCCTCAGCTGCTATGACAAATACTACTCAATAGGTTGGCTTAAACAACAGGAATTTGTTGGCTCGTGGTTTCAGAGGCTGGAAGGCTTGCTTCCTCCTGGGGTTGGTAGCATTCTGACTGGCTAGGGATCCTTGGGGTTCCTTCGCTTTCCCTTCACAGGGTAACATCCTCTCCTTTCTTTACCGAATTCTTGCTGACTTCTGGTCCTAGCTTCTCCGCATGGTTTTCTCTCACTCTGCTTTCTGGTTTCTTTTTTTCTCTTTGTAAGATCTCCAGATTACTTGAGGCATTTATAAGCAGAAGAAATTCAGACATAGTGAGAGAAAGCCATGGGGAGGAGCTAGAAGTTAGCCTGAGCCCAGAAGAGAATGGCCGTGTGATAGAAAAGCCCAAAAAATGAAACGAAGGATCATGGGCAAGCCAGACCAGACCCTTACCAGCTACTGGGGGAAGCAAGGTCTTGCCCATATGCCTTGATTTGAACTTCTGACCTCTGAAACCGTGAGTCAATAAATTCCTGTTGTTTAAACCAACCCCTGTATATGGTATTTGTCATCACATCCTAGCTAACTAATACAGGTAGATTGCCTGTTGCCTGGATTCCAAATCTTTCTCTCTTTTTTTTTTTTTTTTTTTTTTTTTTTTGGCTTATTCACTCATTGTGATAGAACCCCTCCTCTAAGAACTCTCTTGAGAAAGAGTACGTGTGAGAAAAATACTTTAGTCTTTGTAATCATCTTGATTGGTAGATTAGGTAGATACAGAACTCTCAGTTAGAAATACTCTAAAGTTGGAATTTTGAAGAAATTACTCCCTTATCTTCCAGGGCCAATTATTGCTACTGGGAAACATAGTATCAATTTGATTTGCTATTTTTGGTTCCTGGAAGATTTTAAGATTTTTCCTTTATTCCCAGTGTTGGCATATTGAAATAATGTTGCTTTATCTTGACTAGTAATGTCTTCTTTCCTTGTTCACCTAATTCTTTCAGAGAAACAATCTCTTTTCTGTAATGTAATTTTGGTGGGAATTTGGGGAGAAGTAAAGGTAAATATATGTAGTCAATATTCTATGTTTTAATAGGAGACATAACAAGAATATCTTAAAAATACTTCCTAGCTGCTGATGACGTTGGTAACATAATACAAAAATATACTTTGACCCATGTGTTTTCCTCTAAATTATAGAAATTATTGGTTTTAAATCAATTTAAATCAATATCTGAATTTTCTTTTTTCCATACACAGTGTCACACTTCTCTTTGCTTGCTCGTTTAAAATGTTTTCTTCAAACTCAGCTTTATAACTTCTTTTTGCTCACAAGAAAACCGTCTCCAAGGAAAAGATTTTTATTCTGTACATTGATCTTGGTGCAGTCACTCACATAATGATGAATAGTAAGTTTGTGTCATTATGTAGCATGCTTATGAAATAACCATTTTTTTGATGTAGTACCGAGGTCAGTAGAGCATCCTAAGTGGAATTGGCGAACTAAACCAGAAAGCCGTGATTTTGATGAATTGAACCACATCCTTCAAGAGAGCAAGAAGCTGGGGAAAGCCCTTGAGAATCTCTCTCGAAGTAAGTTCATTTACTTGATTATAATTGAAATTCCTAGGCTTTATTAAAAGCAGAAACCTTCATTATTATGACCAGTAACCCATTTCCAATATCCTTGTTATAATTCCTTGAGTGGCTGAGGAGTTTGAAGGGCACGAGATTGGAAATGAGGGTTGAACTTGCATATTATGCAGATCGGTGGGAAGACTGGTTGCAGAGCAGGAGGAGGTATAAAACCCCCATGGCTCTTTGACTTCAATCTCTGTATTAAGGTCTCTGTTACCATGTTCAAATGTATACCCAGGGTATCTTCTTCATTCTTCTCCTTTGAAACTTGCATGGGTTTGTGTCAGTGTAATTAATACACATATCTGTCTCCTCCACTAGCATATGATGACTCCAGTCTTCTTAAAAGTATTAGCTGGGTCTCATTCATTTCAGAATTCTTTCAGTGCCTAGCACAGAGCCTTGGGACATACCTTATTGAATAAACAATGGCTGTGTAATCTGAGGGCCTAGGCTTGAGGTTTCTCTCTGCCCCCTTTAGGCAAATCATTTAACTTCTATGAGACTCCGTTTTCTCATCTCCAAAACAGGAGGAAATGAGTGTCTCTGTTTGTTCTGGTTAGTGTGAAGTTTTATTGACATTTCAAGTAAAAACTTTAATAAATGTTATTATCATGTTAGTAGGAAAACAAGTATTTAATGAGTCTGTTCTTTGTATGTAGACTTACATATATACTTTGTGGATTTAGTTGTGAGTTGAAAGTATTCCTATCTTTCTCTGGTTCTTACATGTTTCTTGGTTTTAAATTAGGCACCTTTAGGAACACATTAATGCCTTGGCCTTGATAAAATTTTCTTTTAATGCCATGGAATATTAAAAATGCGTAAATGAAAAATAGAACATTGACATTCTAATGGTTATATTTTGGGGTCTATATGTTTTTTACAAATAGTATAGTTTTACTAATTCCATGATTTACATCAAAGTTGAACCTTATCACTTGATATATTTTGGGAGAAGTAATAAATATGATGTCCTTAATTTTTTCACACCTTTTCATCCATAACTCACTAGAGCTTTTTCTTAGACATTTGTGCATTGAACCCATCTCAGAAGTTATATTGCCTTATAACTTTGTTGTTATCAGAAACCCTCTGGATTCAAGAGATCCTGCTTTTGCTAGATTTATTTTGGTAGCAAACAATGATAAAGTGAGTTTTTAGCTTATTGCTGTATTATATTCATGAAAAGACCCTGATTTTATTAATATACAAAAGAACATATTAATATCCATACATCATACTTTTTTGGGCAGAGCCTGTAGCCCTTTATAACCTCTCAGTTCACCTAATGAGTTAAAGAAAGATGATTGAAGAATGTGGCCAATTATTCCATAGATTTAAAGTATAGTATTAAGCAACTTTTGTCCTTTAAAATAAGACAATTGTCTTGCAAACACTTGTTTATTTGTAAGATAGTATTTGGTCTTCCTTTAAAACTTGTGTAATAAAGGAGTTCTATGGCTTTTCAATTATGTACTTTCCCAGATTTGTAGCAGCAGTATCAGGGTTTGAGCTGTGGTCTGACCCAGGAAAAACCTCGGTGTGGGGTGTCAGGTGGAGCATCACAACTGAGTCCTGTAATCAGAAATTAGTGGTGGGCTCATTTAATAGTTGCAGGGACTCCTGGAGAAACAACAATGGCCGGGGGGGGCAGTCCTTGGACAGGGGAGGAGAAGAGATGCAGATTTAGGACATTACTCTCAGGCCAGAGTCTTGACCTCTGAAATGAGAGATGGCTGGGTGCTCGATTCTGCTTTGCACTGATTTACTTGCAGTTTTGAATATACCATTTTGCCTCATTTCTCAGTTTTCTCTTCTGTAAAATGAAGGAATTTATACTAGTTTACCTTAAATTGTCCCTCCAGGTTTTACAGGTCTTTATTTTGATGATGTATAATTCATATTCCAAAGTTAAATTGTACTTATGGCTTATAGTTTATGATTTCAAAATGCTTACATTTATTTTAGCCCTTTCTCATCCTCACTCCACTCTGCCTGCTTTGTGGCTGCCTAGATTTCTCCAGTACATTCTTCCTTCATTCTTTTCCATCTCTCTCTCTGCCACTTCTGATCTCTCTTCTCCCCAGCTCAGACTGAGCTGTGGACCAATTTTACTAACATCTTTGTTGATTCTTATCTGCCTGTGTTATCTCCGGGTGAAATTCCAATCGTTGAGTAAGTGCTAGGGCTCCATCCCTTCTTTAAGAGGCTGAGAGCCCCTTGGCAGTATGACACATCCAGGCTGAATATTATCGACCCTGCACATTTTCAACATCATTATTTGTTCTTGGTTGTTCCCTCTCTCTCTCCACCCTCTTAGCAACTGTGAAAAATCTTTACAGTAATCTGCAAACCCCACCTTATTCCTGCCTCACTGTCTTTGCAAACTCCCATCTCCAACTCCATAGAAGACTTTTTATTATTGAATATGATCTCACTTTGTCTTTCCCTCTACTCACCCACATACCTAAGTACATCCACACCAATCCTCAGAAGAAAGGGAAGCATTCCTCTTGTTTATGACAGAGCTCTTTACCATGGTCTTGCATCAATTTTCTGCCCACTTCTCTGATATGATTCCATTAATATCTCATCTTTTTAAAACTTAAAACATCTTTCTAACTTCGTCTCAAGTAATTATTAGCTTTGTGACCTATGGCAGATTTCATATCCTCTCTGTGTCTCATTACTTCTTCTGTAAAATTGCAGTTATAATGTACATATTTCTTAGGAGTTTTGTAAAAATCAAATGAGACAATGAGTAGTAAAGCGCTCAGTGTGGTGCCTGGTAAATTGCTAGTTAAATTCTAGATATTGTATTAAGTATCTATTGCAGTTTTGTGAAGAGGTTGGATTAGAGATATAGATGTGGGAATATTTGGTACATAGATGAAGAAAGAGAGGCCTCCCTCCCCCCAATTAACAATCGAGATGTAGGTAGAAAAGTGACCTCGTTGAGGACTGAAAAAGAATTTTCATAGAGGTAGGATGAAAACTAGAATAGAATGTTTCCATAAAAACCAAGGAATCAAATATTTCAGAAAATCATTGTGTCCAAAGCAGCAGATAAATTCTGAGGTAACAAGGGGAGCATATTTTGTTTAGCTTTCTCTCATTTTTACTTCTACTGTTAGTGCAGAGGGATTCATAATAGCGAAAATTTAGAAATTAAGCATCTTTCATTAGGGAAACAGATAAAGAGAGCAAGAGGGAGAGAGAAGGGGAGGGAGAAAGAGGAAAAGAGAAAATGAGAATTGTGAGTATCTGAATATATGTCTAGGGGTTTTAGGAGAGATAAGAGGAAATTAAAAGAAAGAACTTGCAGATTCAGGAGAGGTATAAGATAATAGATGGGGCAGATATCAGAGAAACTGGATGGGGATGGAGTAAGGAAAACAGCTATGAAAATTGGTCTTCCCAGGAGAAAGAACACCACATCCTCTGCAACTGGAGAGAACAGTATAAAAATAGCTTATTCAAAGGGACAGTTTGTCAGGAAGTTCAGGGAGTGTAAATCTGATAGTTTCAAATTTTTCTTGGTAGTAAAAGTTAAGGTCTTGTATGGTAAACAAGAGGAGAAGAAGATGGGTAGGGTCTGACAGAAAAGTGTCAAGATTTAGAAGAGCCCATGGAAGAATGAAAGAGGCAATTTATCAAGGATAAAATCTGGCAAGTGCTTGTAGAGTAAGAGTCCGCATGCTCTGGCTCATGGGCCAACTCCAACCAACTGCTTGTTTTTGTGTTCCATGAGTTGAACATGGCTTGTTGAATTTTTAAAGGATTGTCAGAGCAAAACAAAACAAACAATAAGCAAAGAATATGCTGCAAAGACCATATGTGGCTTGCAAAGCCTGAAATATGTAATGTTTGGCCCTTCACAGAAAATGTTGCCAACTCCTGTTCTAGTGTCACTAGTGTAGCTCTAAGAGATGTCAGCAGCCTGACTAAAACAGGATTTTAATTGACACATGGTGAGGGATAGGTCTGGGGTACCAGCAATGTTCTATTTGTTGTATATGAGTGATACTTACTTACACAGGCATTTGTTTTAAACTTACTCATTAAACTCAGTTGGTGTGCTGGTTAATCAAACTTTGAAAAAAAAAAAGCTCCGACTTGTAGTATTAGCCAATTTCTGTGGTGTAAAGGCCCCCACCATGGTCAGTTTCAAACTATCAGAGTGACAGCACTGAATGTGGAGTTAGGAAGAGATGTTTAAAATTAGTTCTCCCAAGCCTATTTGGGCCAGTTCCAGCACACCACTGATATTTCCATGTTATGGACTCTGCTTCTCTAGGTGTGACATGTTTCACAATTGGGAAAAAAAAAAAAAAAAAAAAAAAAAAACTTCTAAAAGAAAGAATTGAAGGAGTCTGAATTTCGACAGTATAATGTCATTAGGCTTTTTTTTTACAGCTAGGAAATAGGGTATGGAAAATGAGCTTGTTCTTTTTTATACCACATGAATTTTCTGACCCACTCTTGCAAAATGAATTCCCTAAGCTATAGAGAATTAGGAAAGTGGCTACTTCCATTTCCTGTAACAACAGCCTGGTTCTAACACTAGAGCTATACTGAAGCCCAAGAAGATGGAAGGTTGGTGAAGCTTCAACATTGCCTCAACTCAGATTTGGGGATGTTAGAATTTCTGACACCACTGAGTCCTCTTCAGAGATTAGATTATAAACGGAAAGGCCCAGAAGTTGAAGGACACAAATGGAAGCCATCCAGATAGGTCTTTGCAATACCTGGATCAGAATCAGGAAATCCACCTCTGTGTGTCTGTGGGAACCACTGCCCTCTTAGAAGAGAAGTTTGGCTTCTGAAAGACCCCAGAAACTACAGTTGGTCACTGTCACTAAACAGACAAGCTTTTTTGGCTACTTTGATAGGACAGCTTTTCTTTTAAGCTCTCAGCTTGGCTTTGGAAGACCACGTGCTCCAGGACACATCAAGAATCACACCTCAAACAAATTGTGGAACTTCTGTTTTTGTTACAACATATCATAGCAAACCACCACATTTTCTGTTTCCTGTTATTCTCCAGTTTCTATAAACTTTAAAATTTTTAATTAGGCTATACTATGTTGGCCTTTGAAAGTTAATGAAATGCCTAAAAGTTATTATTTTCCTCTGTGAAAATTCTGGGCTAGAGGAGAAATATCCTGGCTGTTCAGTATGGATGGTTCTCATTAGAGTTTCATGCTCTGTAAAGAAATGCGTCATTAAAATTCTCTCAACTGCTTTTAATCAATGTAAGCTTTGATTAATAATGAATTAAGAAAAAATGGAAATACCCTAGGCAGTTTGACATTGATCATAGAAAGCTATAAGTGTTATTTGCAGTAGAATGGAGATTTATTTAGATAATTTATTAGGCAGAGTCATCAAAATATGTAGTCATTAAGAAAATATGGTAATAGGTGTCTGAACAAAATATAGTAAGACAACCGTTTAGAATAATTAGAGGCATGATTTCTTCCCCAAATCGTTTTCCATCTAGCTAGTTTAAATTTTACTTTTAGATCCCATCACATCTTGTAATATATCTAGCTTGTCTTTTCATTTCCATTTTATGGTGCTAAGGATTTTTAGCCCTGAAAACCAGATCATGGTGATTGTTAAAACTGGGAGTGAAGGGAATGGATAGTGGACGGGGGATCCAAGGAGCTGGTTCGTGAGTAATATGCCAAGGTTGAGGGACCCATGTTTTGACTACTCAAAGGCCTTTTGGCTTGCTTGCCAAGTCCTGGCTGCTTTCTAGACAGGTGCAGTATTACTGCTGTCTTTATGAATCTCATAATTCTGAGGTATAAAAAAAATGTAAAGATCAACTGATAGCTTTCTAAAAATTGAAATTTTTGAAGGGCTAAGGGCATTAACACAACAAGTTAAAGAAAAGTCAAGAAAGTTTCAAAGCAATTGGACAGTTGAATCTTTTTTTTTTTTTTTTTGACTCAATATATCTAAGTTCTACGACTGGATTAAAAAGACAATATTGTTTCATACATCTACCCACTCTTTTTGGAGATTTTTGGAAATGGATCAAGTGATCAAGTCCTTTAAATATTATGTTCAAACAAGATATTCAGTCTTAATCTGAATTCATGTTGGAAAGGAATACTTTTGTAGTATTATAATAAACATAAATGTAAGCATTTAAACCATTATGTTTGACTTTTATAAACTGGAATAATACATTTTAAAATCTATTGTGTACTTTGATATAAATCATTTGGTACCCTGTAATATTCCTTTACTTTCTTGAAATCTGAGTTATTCTAAGTAACCATTTGTAATTCTGTATATTTTTTCAAACCTAACTATTCATAAACGTGTGATTTATTTTAGGTCATTAGAAATGTTTGTAATGTCCTGGAAAGCTCTGGGATCTCTTTCCTGTCTCCCGTCTACTCGCCTACTGCGGTTGCCATTGATACCTCAGAGTTTCCACCACAGTACACTAAGCGGTGTTGCCAGCGCCAGTACTATCCCACCACATGCCTTCTCTCCTTGACTTGCTACCTTCATATGTCTAGCAAGTCCTTGAATAACTAGTTAGCCTAAGTCACCCAAAATCTCTAAAGCGATGGCTAGACAGGCTTTTAGTGCAGTGACACATAGACTTATTATTACCAGTAACTATTTTTTTTTAATTTTTAAAATAATTTCAGACCTTACAGGACAGTTGCAAAAATAATACAAACCCCTACCGAGAACTCCAACAACCTCCTATCCCCCCAGATACCCAGATCCATGAATATTAACATTTTGCTGCCTTTGCCATATCATTCTGTCTATCTGTCTGTCTGTTGATCTGTCACCCATCTATTTCTGAATATTTGAGAGCAGATTGCACACATCATAATTCTCGAGCACAAAATACTTCCATGTACATTTCTCATGAACAAGGATATTTACTTATGTAATCACCTTAAGTATAGTTATCAAGTTCGAGAAATTTAACACTGATACAAATCTTACATGGACTAGGTACACCAGGCACTTTGGTAGATGTTAGAGATGCTGAGATCAATAAAATGGAACTCACTTCCCAGAGGGATGTGCAATTGAGAAAAATCATTGCTTACAAGGGTATGTTTAGTATTGTAATAAATGTCTGCACATTGATTCAGTAAAGTATCATTTTCAAGGGATGCTAGCATTTGAACTAAATCTTAAAGAATGAGATGTAATTATCCAAGTTAAGGAAAGGCATTTATTGAGTACCTACTATAAGTCAAGCACTGTATTAGGCACAGTAGCTATCTATAGTCGTGAGCAAAAGAAGTGTGATTGCTGCTTTCATGGAGCGTTCCTTTTAAGTGGGGAAGACAGGCAATGAATGAGTAAGCTAATTAATATATCTCTCTAATATAGCAGATGATACTAAGTGCTGTGAAGAATGTTTCTCCTTTTATCTATAAGGGGGAGAATGGTACCACTCATTGAGATGAAGTAGAACATAGATATAGGTATAGATAACAGATAGTTTTGCTTTGTTTTATTTTGTTTAGAATGGATTCATTTTAGAGTAATGGCTGAGAGATGATACAGGATCTCGTTAAGCACTTTCTATAGACATTCTGCATCTGAGCAGGTGAGGGGACCTGAATACTGTAATAAGTTCTTTCCTCAAGCTTATTTTCTTGAGACTGTTTTCAGGTTCTGTTTTTCAAAACAGCTATGCTTTCTTATTTTTCATAGTCTGCTCACCTTTGGCTTTAAATCCTGTTCTTATTTTCTCCATGTCCCCTTGGACTTCAAACTTTAGACCTTCCCTTGCCTTATGGCTCACCCTCCACTGGGTTTTTGACACTGCTCCCCTTTTCTCTATGCTCCAAACCAGATGGCTGGCCACATCTGCTCCAAAGACCTGCCACAGCGTCTGGGTCAAGCCCCAGGCCTACGTTGTTCAAAACAGGGAAGTGAGATGGGGAGGATGATGTCTGTGGTCTGACCTGCTGCCGTGGAAATACCCATGGGAATTCAACAGGTAGCTCAGGAATAAGTCTGTACTGGTGATAAAGATTTGCTGGCCATCACCGTGTAGAGAAATCAAGGCACCCGTGATATGGGTTTAATTATTAAGGGAGGTATATCAAGTGAAAAAGAAGCTCAGCAAAGAATTCAGGTCATTTCAAGAAAGGACAAAAAACAGGGAGGGGATATTCCTGTGAAGGAAACAGAAGGAGAATAGAAAAGAGAGGAGAGCATTTCAAGAAGGAGAGTGGTATTCAGAGAGTCAGTTTGAAAAATATTTGCATTACTAACTTATAACAGTTTTTGGAGGCATGGGAAAGACAAATCGGACGGAGATGCAATGAGGAATGTGTATATGGTGAAAGGGGGAACTCGTGAAGAGGAACCATTTATCCGTTGGCTCAAGAAACTTTCAATCTAAGAGATTGAGGGGCCACATTATTTTAACTCTCTAGTCTGTTTCCTCATTTGTGAAATAATGGAATTAAAGTAAATGATCCCCAGCCATTCTCCTGCAGTGATATTTTATCACTCCAGGAGCTAAATCATTTCTTAAGAAGGAACTCAAAGCATAATAGACTGGTGCTTTATTATTGTCGTAACGGGCCAGCCCTGTAGTGGGCTTATCGCTGCAATTGTCGTTTTTGCAAATTTGCTCCACTTTTAAACCTGCGAGCAATATGGTACTTGTTTTGTTTTCTTGCATTATTTGCATGTTACAGAAGTTCATTGCTGTCATAGTTGACCTAAATTCCTAATTTGTTTTCATCAGTTAGAAAGAATGTGCCACATTATTTTGAAGCACTAATAAAAAGAAATAGAATAGAAAATGTCCTACATTTGCAAAAAGGATTTACAAATAGAACTTACTGTTTTTCATATTAGGTTGTTAAATATTACTTCTAAAATGTTTTTGTAAATCTCTTTTGAATCCCAGGTATTGCAATTTCAGATGAACTCGATAAGGTAAGTTGAACTATCCATCTAATGAAAAGAAAAAATAGATCTTACATTTCAACATTTCAATTGATTGTCTAAATTCAGAACATATATTTGTTTGGAAAAGTGTGCTAACATTTAAAATTTTAAAGTTGTATGTTTAGATTCTTTTATGAAAGTTATTGCATGAAATGTATAATATCACCTACTCTTTTGACCTTTAGAATTTGGTTAGAGAAAATTGAATCACTCCAATTACTTAATCACTATATTATAAAAGGAAAACTAATAAAATTATATTATGTAAATTATTTGGACACTGCCAGTATCTAGATGATGAAGATGATGATACAGAGGACACTTATCCTTTTCTAGAGTACCCCTTGGAAACCTTAATTAGTATGATTTTTTTTTTTTTTTTTTTTAATTTTCCACAATGATGGTACCTTGGACTGGGGTGCTATTTGTAAAGGTGATGAGAAATGAAATGATTTGAAATATACTTTAAAGTTAGTGTCAGTGGAACTTGCTGATGTATTGAGTGAGGAGAGTAGTGAAAGAAATCAGTCAGTGATGATTCCTAGGTTTCCAGGAGGAGCACATAGGTGAATGGTGGCGCCTTCTACTGAAATGGGAAAAACTGGGGAAAGTGCCAGTTTGGCAATTTGGGATAATTTAAGAGTTCTCTGTTAGGTTGTTTACTTTGAATTACCTACTTGATATGTTTATATTATTGCTCATGGGAGACATTTGGTTTAGAGCTATACATTTTGGAGTCATTGGGACAGCAGTTACCAAATTTTGGGTCTCAGGAACTCTTTACACTTTTAATAATTATAGAGGATACCAAAGAGCTTGGTATATGTGGGTTATATCTATCAGTATTAACTGTGTTAGAAATTAAGGCTGATAAAATATTATATGTCTATTCATTTTTAAAAATAGCAATGATAAAAACACTACATGTTAAAAAAAAGTAACATGATTCTATGAAAACTAACTATATTTTCCAAAACAAAAATATATTAGAAAGTGACATTGTTTACATTTTTGAAATTGTCTTTAATGTTTGGTTTAATTTAAGACTGCTAGATTTTCATATCTGCTACTGCTGCATTCAGTCTATCGTGATAAGTTGTTTTGGTCGGAAAAAAAAATCTAACATCAGATATATAGTTTGAAAAGGAAAGACAACCTAGATATAGCTATTAACAGAATTTGGGGAACATTAGTCCTGATGTTTCACTAAACAGAAAACTATTTATACAGAGACAGAGAGACAGAGATATATAGATAGAGATACAGATATAGATAGAAAAAAATGAAAGTATTTTATGAAAAATGGGATCATAGGAAGCATGATTTAAAAACCCATAAGTTATAATGCAATAATTGTATTAGTTTTACAAAAACAATAAAATCAGTATTTCTCCCCTCCAAATAGGTATACACCTTTTAAATTCTGTATCTATGGAAATGTATTTCTGTGTTACTAAATAAATAAATAAATTTTGGGAATATACTCTTAAATATGAAATTCCTTTAATAAACCTTCATACTATTTTAAAATTGTTTTAATTTCTATTTGTACTACATGCAAAAGTAGATTTAACTACATATAACAGCATATAGAAAAAGTAGCGGGTGTGTTCTGGTAAGTGGATGCAGCTTCTCTGGCTCTGTCCTGATTTTTCTCGTCTTTATATGTCCCTCATAGTCTCATCTCAGCTGATTTCCTTCTTGTAATGTGACCTTCCTTACAATTTGCAGAAATTTCATTATTTTGCAGTTATGTTTCACTTTCATTTTAAGCACAAAGACATAATTTCTAAGTTCATTTTCTCCTTCCAAAATATTCTGCAAAACCCTGGTTGCCTGATTTGCCAGTTAGTTTGCATGGGATTTGCACTGTGCTAGCTTTTTTTTCAGTGCCCTGACTCACAGCAGGGTTGATGTCTGTACATTTTTTTTTTGTGAGCTGAATAGCTTACTAATTGTTCCTTGAACTGAAAATAAATTTACTCTCACTGGATAAAATTATGGCTATCCTCAGGATGTTTCCTTTTCCTTCCTGCACACTAGCTCAAGGAGTTTCCATTTAACTGAGCTTCTCTATACTGCTGATTTTAATTTATTTACCTTATATTTTTATTTTTGAAAACTTAATGGAAATTGCTAAAATGTATTACACGTTTATTATTTTTCATTTCTGCTGCTGAAGAAAAGTCCCAACAGTTGCAATAAGCTTTTATTGAAAAAAATATTTGTTAACAGTATAAAAAAATAGTTCTCATCCTCAGACCTGTTACGCAAAGGGAAGCAGATAATACAAAAGAATCACGGGCACTGGAACACCTTGTCAGTCAAGTCCAGGTTCAGAAGCAACCCAGCCCCCTAGTTTTGACTGATGGCCAGAGCCATGGCTACCATCATTTTGCCTGCCTGGGAGGCACCCTCAGCTGAGATGGAGAACCTGTCCCCATAGCACCCTCTGGTGGCCATGAAGCCCACACTCCATTATCGTGCATGTTCAGTGTGTAGGAGAAAGTGAATCTCAGGCAGGGATTAACAGTCAGATCAGAGTGCTTTACAGTTTGTGTTGACCTGTGTCTTCACTGTCATAATAAATACTTCTTTTTCCTTTTAATCTTCCCTTAACAACCTTTGGGGTTCATTAAAGATATATTTTCGTAACCTTTTGTAAAATACTGATTTATTCTCATATTCTAATTCAATTGTAATTTCATCGAAATAATTTTTATGACCTTTGAAGTTAGTTTATGGATCCTGAGATAAGTAATAAGAATTATTAATTCTACTTGAAATGAAAAATAGAATAAATGAGACTAATGTTATTTTTTCAAGCAGTTTTTTTTTTTTTAATTGTGGGAATTCTGTCAATTCCTTATTCCTGATATTTTCCTTTCCTTTTCCCTATCAACTTTATTAGTTTTCTATTGCTGCTGTAACAAACTAAAACAACACACATTTATTATCACAGTTCTGTAGGTCAGAAGTTCTACAAGAGTCTCGCTGGACTAAAATCAAGGTGTTGGCAGAGCCGCATTCCTTTCTGGAGGTTCTAGGGGAGAATCTGTTACCTTGTCTCTTCCAGCTTCTAGAAGCTGCCCATATCCTTGGCAAATAGCCCCTCTCCTTGATCTTGAAAGCCAGCAATGTCTCCCTTTAACCTTAGCCAGGAAAGGTTCTCCAACTTTATGGATTCGTGTGATTTAGGTTGGGCCCACTCAGATAAACCATGATATTTCCTCATGTTAAGGACTTTAACTTTCATCTTATCTGCAGTGTCCCTTTGCCATGTAAGGGGTAACATATTCACAGGTTCTGGGAATTAGGATATGAAACATCTTTGGGAGAACATTATACTACCTCCACAGGCACCATCTAAGTTCAGATTGTATTACTTTCATATTTATGTATAATTACCTTTAGGCTTCTTTGATACCAATTCATCCTTTGAAATACCATTTAGTAGATATAGTTGGTGCCTGTAGAGTTCCCTTTCACTAGGGTGAATAACCCTTCCTTTAACTGCTGTGAGTATTGGGTGCTTACAGACTCACCCTTACCCCAGGACGTGCCTCAGCCCAGTGGGAGCCGTCTTGCCCAGAGATGCCTAGGTTGGTCATCAGCCGGTGACTGACTGACAGGAGCTTCTATGATGTCATTCCCACTCCAGAGAGCCCCATGGGATTGGGCTGAGGAGGGACTTCACCTGAACTCACATCTTTGCCTGGCTGCTTCCCCATCTTACACTGCTTCCCTTAACTCTCTTAAAGGTTTTACTTGAAAGCACCCCCTCAAAAAATCACTTTCTCAATTTCTATTTCTAGGAAACCTCACCGAAGATACACCACCAGTGCAATCTTGTTAAAACAGAATATGCTGAAAAAGTTTTCCTTGATTCTCTGCTGCCTCCTATATTAAATACAGATTTCTAAGACTAGAATTAACAGTCTCCATGTTGTGGTTCAAATCTTTATTTTATGCTTTATTTCCCTCTTTTCTGTATTCATACTCTATACTGTAGTCAGTAAGGAATCACATAAGGCAGCCAGACTGCAAGTACTTCCAAATCATATTTTGTATTTATTTTCACATTTTTGCTCACTGTCACTCCTTCCCCTCTCTCCAACTATTTTCCATCCTTCAAGCTCTAGCCTTCCAAGATCACCCATGTAGAAAGTGACCTGATCTCTTCTGAGCTCTTAGAAAACACAGTGACTGTAACACAGATGACATTTCTTGTTTCATATTACAGGTATTTGTGTTCACTGCTTGCAGAAATAGCCTGGTATTCTAGAAAAATCCACAGATAGGCCTTGAATTGAACCTTGATCCTGATATTTACTAGTTGTCTGGATTTCAGGAAGTTACTTGTAGATACTGAGCTTCAGTTTCCTTCTCTATAAAATGGAGATGGTTTTGGTAAACTATTAAAACGACATTTTTTAGTTAATCACTCAAAATTATTTTAGTCAGATTGTTAAGTATATTCCAAATATGAAACATTTCAAATAAATATATGGGAAAATCATTCCAAAATATGAACTCCTTGACAAAATTCAGTCTTGAGGTTCTGTATCATTACTCCAAATGGGCCACAATTGAGTTTTTGTCAGTCTGGGTATCATCATCATCCATAAGGTCACAACACACCAGTGTTTCACCAGGAAGCGTAATATTCCTGCTACTGAATCCTAAAAAAAAGTCTCCCTTTTATTCTCATGAAGAAGATGCTGTATAAAATGTAGTCATTGAACATCTTCAAAAATATTGTGACAGTAAGACAATTAGTTTCATAGGAATTATTCAAATAATGTTTATTGGCCTAGGGAGATGTCATAGTGTAAAAGTAAAGCTCAGTTAGAATAATTTCACAGAAGGCCTCAAAAGTGAGGAACAGGGCAGTAATCCCTGATTTTCTGGCTTAAATAGAAGGTAAATTTTAGAGTATTTGTAGCAACAGATTGTCTGCTCATCTTTCAGACAACTCATTAGATATCCTACTCTATTTGACTAGCTCTTGCTATGTTAAATGATAATTAGTTGAGTTTCTGTTCCTTGAATCTCTAGATAAATAGTTATTAATAATAGCTAACCTATTTAGTATATACTCTATTTTAGACCCTGAGCTAAGCACTTCATATAGATTTTTACTTTATCCCAATAATAAAATATAGCTAACATTGATTAAAAACTTAGTATATGCCAGGCATTGTTCTAAATTATTTGCCTGTATTATCTAATTTAGTATTTACTAATATCCCATGAACTAGGGACTGTTATCTCCATTTGACTGGTGAAAAAATTGGGACACAGGGAGATTACTAAACTTACCAAAGGGCACGTAAATAGGAAGTAGAAGACGCAGAATGCAAACACAGGCAGATTAACTCCAGAGCTTGTGCTCTTAAAAATTACATCATATTGAAATAGACATTATTGTTCACCAGTTCAATAGATGGGAGTATCAAGAGCACTTAGAAGTTTATAAGTTCCCTTTGATCCCATAGTGAGTGGAAGGATTGGAACCCAAAGCCAGGCAGTCTGTATTCCAGAGTATGCTCTCAACTTCTGCATTGGATTATGTAAGTAGAGTACTTTCTCATAATGCCTGGTGGAAATTCGTCACTCAATTAATAATTTGTTTTTATTATTAGAACCTCTTTCCATCCTTCACAGTATTTGCTCTTGTACTTATTAGCCTTGGGTAAATAATTTTTGAGTAAATAACTAGCCAGACTTACTGAAAATGTTTTTTTGTTTCATTTTGTTTTGTTTTTCTGATCGAGTGGTTCTGACTTTTGTGGCCTCTTTCCGTTTCCCCCCAACAAAACATTTTCTTTTGGTTACTTTATTATACTAAGAGATCTAATTTTTTCATGTGGTTGTAATCTAGAAAGAGCTGAAGAGTTGTAATGTTCATGCTCATAAATAATGTTTCAAGATGGAAGATAAATATATTTGAGACTTTGTAAAAGGCTAAGCAGATACTAATCAAATGGATTTATCAAGTGCAGAGTGTTATAGGCACTGTGGTGAGTGCTTTAAGTAAATATTCTCATTTATACTCACAACAGCCTATGAGAAAGCTTTTATCTCCCTTTTACGGATAAGAAACTCAAAGCTGAGAGAGACTGGGAACTTGAGCAAATTACAGATGTAGCTAGTATATTGCAGAACTCAGATTTGAACACAAATTTAACTAAACCCATTTTTTAATCACTATGTTATCTTGCCTTGCTAAAAGCTAATGCTCAAAGAGAGCCTATTAAATTATTTCTTACAGACTGTGTGTGTAACATTGGAATCCAGTGCAGGCATAGTGTTCAGTGGGCTTTCTAGCCACTTTGTGCTTGCCTTGCGAAGTACAACAATGGAAAGAATGAAATCTTAACTTCTTTAAAGTAAGGATGTCTTTTTGCCAAATATCTTTGTTCTTTTGTTCCATTTCCATTTCTATTAGTTTTTCCTTAGAAACAGTTTTGGATTCTATTGCTTTTTTTGTCATTTATTGGAAAAATGGCTTCGGGATTCTTATATCTAGCAGGACGTAATTTGTTATGATCCTTTTGTCTTGCCTTGTTGTTCCAGAATCTCTTGCCCACCCACATGTGACCTATACTTGCATTACATTATATGTTTGTTAATAGTGGGGGGATCATATACCTGCTTTATTTGTAACATAACTGTTCTAATACTGAGGAAGGTAGTTATATAACTTTTAATATATACCCTGTCAACATGACATAGGGAGCTTCAAAAAAATAGAATAAAAAAAGACCTAAATTCCATTAAAAATGGAGCACATGAGCAGCAGGGCACTCACAGAAAAGTAAATAAAAATGCTCAACTATATAAAAATATTTTTTATTTTTTAAATTATTTTCTATAATTTTGCGAATTAATCATCACTGCTCACCTATCAGATTTACAAAAATCCTCAAATTTGTCAAAATACTTTGTTGGTGAGGCTATGGGAAAACAGGCAGTTTGGTATATTGCTGGTGGGGATGCAAAAGGGTACAAACCCTATGGAGGGAAGTTTGCAATATCTAGAAAATTATATGTGCATTTATTCTTTGATCAGTTGGTCCTTCTATGAAAATAGTGCAATCACACACTGGCATCTGCTGTTCTTTTTTGTGCTATTTTAATAGCAAAAGAGTAGAAAGAACCACATGTCCATTAAGAGAGGAATACTAGGTATTCACATAATGGAGTACTCAACAGCTCCCCAAAATGAAAGAATATTTCTACAGAGATTATGGAGTGGTTCCCAGAATATATTGTTAAATGAAAAAGGCAAAGAGAAATGTGTTTATAGTATATGCTACCATTTAGCATAATTGATGTAATAAAATATAGATACATATTTGCCTATGTTAAAACAAAAAACAATAGCAAAATCTGACATACTATCAAACACACACACATGCACATCAAATTGTTTATTGTTTTTTAAAAGTTGCATATGTGGGAAGGGAAAGCATCAAGAGTAGAAGACAAGGATAGAAACTTTTTAAATTTGGAATATTTTATTTTGTAAGCATTTAAATATTTTATATAATTTTTAAATAAAGAAAAAACAGTTTATCATAATCAGAGGCAAAATGAAACAAATGAGCACAACTACATATCAAATTGATGATAAAACCCTGAGGTGCATTATTCCAAGTCATTATAAATGCAGTGATTTGATTGTTACCTAATGGGATATACCACTAAGGACGAAGAGAATAGCAATATACTCTTAGACTATTTTTAGTTATGTTGTCAGTGATCGTTTTGCTATTATTATAATGAGACTGTTGTATATGCTTTCTGTGATAAAGCAAATAATTAATTATGTTAATATTATTAAGAACCAGAAGTTTTGGCAGAGGGAGAAGGAAATACAGATGTAAGATGATAAAGTAAGTAAAATTCCCCAAATCCTGAGTTTGAATTGGCTGTGTCATTAAGATTTGTATTTTATCTTAAACAAAACCAAACAAAACACACACATACACCCTAGTGGCAGTGAGCACAGCTAGAACCCGTATCATGGTTTCTAAATACTATTCTTTATGAAAAGAAACTAGGGCTCCCTGGAGAAATGACTGAATCTAGGGCTGAGGCTGAGAAAATACAAATTGAGCTTGGAATGTCTTTTTGTGTCATTGTGCCAGTTTGGATGTATTATGTCTCCCAAAACACCATTGTCTTTGATGCAGTCTTGTGGGGGCAGATGTATTGGTGTTGATTAGGTTGAAACCTTGTGATTGAGTGTTTCCGTGGAGATGTGACCCACCCAACTGTGAGTGACACCTTTGATTAGGGTGTGACCTCTTGATTGAATGTTTCCATGGAGGTGTGGCTCTACCCATTCAGTGTGGATCATTATTAGATCACTGTAGTACTTTAAAAAGAGCCACACAGGCCCAGACACTGCTGCAGCCTAGAGAGGAACGTCCTGGAAGAAAGCCGTTTTGAAACCAGAACTCCAGAGCAGCGCCAGCCACATGCCTTCCCAGCTAACAGAGGTTTTCCAGAAACCATTGGCATCCTCCAGTGAAGGCACCTGATTGGTAGATGCCTTACATTGGACACTTTTATGGCCTTAAGACTGTAACTGTGTAACCAAATAAACCCCGTTTATAAAGCCAAATCCATTTCTGGTATTTGCATAATGGCAGCATTAGCAAACCGGAAAGTCATAAAGTAAAGATGTATTCAAATTGTGATGGGGAATGTCAAAATGACACAGGAGCCACCTAATAGGGGCTCCACTGGCCAAATCTGGAACAATTTGAACATCAAAATAAATAATGATAATATATTATAGCCCATTGAATATAATAAGAATCCTTAAGTCGATATTGATATAAATAATAAATAAGTAAACAAATAAGCAAACAAACAAATGGGGCTGAAGGAGACACTCTTCCTCACAGTAAAGTACCAGTGAATAAATTTAAAAGGATTGATGGAATTAGAAAATCACCTTTTGTCAACCATCATAATAATGGATGCAGGCAGGGTCAGCAAAGGATATTAAAATTACTGGGTAAAATTTTGATGAATTACAGCATATCTGCATGGTCTCATAGTTACTTCCAAGAAGATACTTATTAACTACAGGAGAAAAATAGTAACTTTAGAATGGAGAAACCTGGAAGACACCATTGTAACTTAGTGTTCAGCGTTGACCACCACTAGCGATAGGACAAATCAACATCATGTGCGTTTTGATGTAAAACGAATACAATCCTTTTACGGTAGTTTTGCCTCCCCCCCCCAAAAAAAATGTATAACTTGAATATAGTCACCAGGAAACACTGAACAAACAAAATGAGGTAACTTCTAAAATATAACTGACCCATACTTTTAAAAAAACATGAAGTCATGAACATCGAAGAAAGCCTAAAAAACTGTTCAAGATTAAAGGAAATTAAAGAAACATGGCTACTGAGTACATTGTGTCATCCAGGATTTTCTTTTGCCATGAGCAACATTATTGGGACAATTGGTGAAATTTGAACAAAGTCAGTATATTAGTATTGTATTAATGTTAATTACTGGTTTTGAGATTTTGATGATTATACTGTGGCTACATAAGAAATCTTTCTTTATAGGAAATACACTCTGAAGTATTTAGGGGTTAAAAAGCATTGTATCTGCAACTTAACCTCAAATGATTATGAGGAAATTTTATATAATCTCTTACACATATGTATGTCTATATATATGTATACATACTTGAGGGAGAGAGAGTGAGCAAGAGAGCAATCAAAAGGGCAATGAAAATGAAAAATTAAAATGTCAAAAAAAAAAAGTTTAACATTAACATCTGGGCAGTTTGGGTAAAGAGTACACAAGAATTCCTTGTGTCGCATTCTTGTACCATTTCTGTACATCTGAAGTCATGTCAAAGTAAAATATTTTAAAAATACGTAACTGGCCCAATGTTGCCAGCCCAAGAGCAGTGAATACCCCTGGTGTACAGAATGTGGTCTGTAGATATTATTTCTCACTAAAGAAATCAGGGCCCCTTAGAGTAATGGCTGACTCCAGGTCTGGAGAAGAGAATATACAAAATGAGCCTGTAATATTTTGTCATAACCAGAAATCAAGGACACTATCAAAAAACACTAGCATTGTGTCAAAGAGCCCAAGAACCAAGTTAAACAGTCTCTCATTGGGAAGAGTTGAGACAATTTGAACATGAATAAGGATATGAACTTCAGTGCAGTGAATCATATCAAATATTTGGAAATCAATGTGTTTATCCTAAAAAAAAAAAAATCTTCATTAATAACCTTTGTAGGATACTGCGGAACCAAATTTATTATTTCTGAAAATTGGTAAAAAAGTAAAGGGAAGCAAACATTTAATCTGCCTTTCATATACAAATTGTACTTTAACCAAATACTTAATGAATTGGAAGTTTGTCTTTATGGAAGTATTACAGCAAACAAATGAAGAAGGAGTGATAAAATTAGACAATCACCATTTGGGCAATTCCTAGTGAATTGATGGATCAAAGCAATAATTATCAATGCTGCCAACCTCACTAAAAAGAGTCACAGGATCTGAGGTGCCTCCTGATGAAACTATGACCATTTCTCTTGAAGTATAAATTTGGAAGAAAAATAAAACAAATACTTTTTCCATATTAGCTACTCATTTACAGAAATTACAAGGGCAGGGTAACATTTTAAATCACGTCACAAGGATCAAAAGGAAAAAACTCCAGACTGTCGGAAACTCACAGGACAAACAACTCACATTTTTTGAATAGGAAAAATAAATTACCAGGAAAAAATGAGACAGAGGAGGATAATCTATAGATTGAAAGAAATGTAAAAGGCTATTTGTCATAATGTATGGAGTCTTGCTTACAGCCCGATTTATACAAACAGATAATTTCCCTGAGGTAAACAGGAAAATTTGAGAACTGATTAGATATTTGCTGATATTCAAGAATTATTAATTTATTTTAAGTATGGTAATGGTATTGTGTTTGTGTACAAAAAGTTCTCTTACATTTTAGAGATACATAGTGGAATATTTGCAAATAATATGGTGAATGGTACTCAAAATGATCTGGGCAGGGAAGGAGAAAGGTGGAATGGATTGTGAGTGGGGTATAGACGGAATGAGTTTGCCCATGAATTGATATTGTTGAATAAGCTTCATGGGTTCATAGAGAGTTGTTTTTACTATTCCTTGTACTTTTGTGTGGTATGAAATGTCCATACTATACAAAAGGGCAGGAGAGGATGCTATTGGAACCTATTTGGGCCAGCAACTGTGGTTGGTGCTTTTCAATATATAATCTAATTTAGTTCTTGCACAGTCCAATGAGTTGGTTACACTTTGCCTGTTATAAAAATAAGGAGACTAAAGTGATTAAATACTTTGCTCAAGATCTCAGACTAGTACTTAGTGGAGCTGGAATAAAAATACTTATATCCTGTTTTCTGCACCCTGATTTGTCTGTTTCTAAATCCATGCTGTTTCCCTTATACCATGCTTTACTCCACCATAAAATGTACAGTTTATAAACAGAGTTAATGCATTTCTTAACTTTATTAAGATATAATTCACATATAAAAAATTCTGCCATTTAAAGTGTGGAGTTTATGATGTTTAGTATATTCACAACATGTGCAGCCATTAACACAATATACCTTTAGAACATTTTCATCATTCCAGTAAAGAAAGCCCCATACCAATTAGAATATATTAGCCATTCTCCTCCAATGCACCTGCACTAGGCAACCACTAATCTACTTTCTTTCTTCATAAATTTGCATATTCTGGACATGTATAAGTGGAATCATACTGTATGTGATCTCTGTGACTGACTTCTTTCACTTAGCATAATGGTTTCAGGATTTCCTATGTTATAGCATATATAAGTACTTCATTTCTTTTTATTATTGAATAATATTCAACTATTTGGATATATTACATTTTGTTTATTCATCAGTTGATGGACATTTGAATAATTTTAATAATTTTGATATTATGAATAATGCAGCTATGAATAGTCTTGCAAAATTTTTTGCATAGACATAAGCTTTCATTTCTCTTGGCTATATACCTAGTAGTTAAATTGCTGGATCATTTGGTAATTCTATGTTTATCTGTTAAAGAAACTGCCAAACTGTTTCCACAGCACCTGTTCCATTTTACATTTCAACCAGCAAGTGTGAGGGTTCGAATTTCTCCACATTCTTGTCAACACTTACTATTATCTGTTTTTATAATAATAGCCATCCTATTGGGTGTGAATTAATATCTCATTGTGGTTTTGATTTGCATTTCCTCAATGACTAATGATGTTGATAATGTATTATTGAATCATATATTACCTAAGTTTTGTGTCATTCTTTTATTCACTCAATAAATGTTTAGTGAGCACCTTCAACATACTTAAAAAAGAAATGACAATAAATGTTTAGTGAGCACCTTCAACATTCTTAAAAAAGAAATGACAGTTCATTCATTCCAACTGTAGGTAAGAAGGCAAGTAGCTTGGTGGGTTTGGTGGTAAGAAGGGCAAATTCTCTTCTGACTGCCTTTATTTTCTTGCTGAAACAGGAAGCAGCATTATCAGCTGAGAATGAGGAGAGAGGGAGGAGGTGTTAATTCAACTGAGGAGTATATCTGAACCAAAAGCAAAAATCACAACTAATTGAGTTTCCATTCATCTGGTATATATTATTTTTTACTTTTAAAAATTTTGAATATAACACACATCAAAATACGTGAAGAATAATGTAATGAACAACTGGCTATCTACCATAGAGTTAAAGTATAACGGATTCCTGAGGTAGTTGAAAGCTTCTGTGTAATTCTGCTTGATAGCCAACTCCATCCCTATCCTGAATTTTATGTGTATTTTCTTGCTGTTCTTTGTTGTCTTACTATATGCACACACTTTCTTAAAAATAGGCTGCTTACATTCCAAAGTAATTTGGGCAGAGAATAAAGTAATTTGGGCAGCTCCTCCTGCTGAGGAGCTGGGGGAAGGTGCAGAAGTGTTGGACTTCCTCACCTGGACTGGTGTTGATGTTGTCACAAACATTGGGACTGGTGGTTTGATGTACCGAGCCCTCTATCATGGGACTTGCCCTTGTGGTGCTTGTTACTGCAAGGGAGAGGCTAAACTTGCATATAATTGTGCCTAAGAGTCTCTCCCTGAGTACCTCTTTGTTACTCAGATGTGGCCCTCTCTCTGTCTAACTGAGCCACCTCAGCAGGTGAACTCACTGCCCTCCTCCCTACGTGGGACCCGACTCCCAGGGTTGTAAATCTCCCTGGCAATGCAGAATATGACTCCCGGGGATGAATCTGGACCCAGCATTGTGGGATTGAGAATATCTTCTTGACTAAAAGGGGGATGCAAAATGAGATGAAATACTTTCAGTGGCTGAGAGATTTCAAATGGAGTTGAGAGGTCACTCTGGTTGACATTCTTATGCACTATATAGATATCACCTCTTAGGTTTTAATGTATTGAAATAGCTAGAAGTAAATACCTGAGACTACCAAACTCCAACCCAGTAGTCTGGACTCCTGAAGATGATTGTATAATAAGTAGATTACAAGGGGTGACAGTGTGATTGTGAAGGCCTTGTGGATCACACTCCCTTTGTCTAGTGTGTGGATGGATGGGTAGAAAAGTGGGGACAAAAACTAAATGACAAATAAGGTGGGATGGAGGGGATGGTTTGGGTGTTCTTTTTTTACTTTTATTTTTTATTCTTATTCTGATTCTTTCCAATGTAAGGAAAATGTTCAGAAATAGATTGTGGTGATGAATGCATAGCTATATGGTTGTACCATGAACAGTTGATTGTATACCATGGATGATTGTATGGTATGTGAATATATTTCAATAAAACTGAATTTAAAAAAAAATATGCTGCTTAGTTTTGTGTGGTTTTAAACTTATTGTACCTTCCTGTATGAATTTTTCTACAGCTTTTCTCTTATACACACTCAGAAAAATGGTGCTGTAAACACTGGTGTATGTATATATATCTCCTTGTGTGCGTGAGCAGTAGTTCCCTACTTGGCAATAGGGCATGTGCATTTTCAACATTACTAGATAATGTAGAATTTCTCTCCAGAGAGGTTATATCAGTTTACACTCCCAGCAAGAGTTTGTAATATATATTTTTTTTTAAATCTTGATCCTTGCTGACACTATTACCAGTTTTAATGGAAAGTAGTTTCTCAAGATTTCAAGTAGCAGTTTTCTAATTTTTAATTAGATTGAATGCTTGCTTACATCTTTTGCTCATTTTTATTATCCAGCTTTTTTTCTTCAGATTTATTTGAGATTATCATATATTCTTGATGCTACTCTTTGTTGGTTATGGGTATCTCAAATATATTCTCTAATTTTGAGGCATCTTATTAATTTTAAATAGTGCTTTTTATTAACAGAAAATTTTAGCATCAACTTATAATATTGGTATTTCATTTAAGATTTTCTTTCCTGATTAGAATCATAAAAATATATTGTCTTGTATTTACTTCTAAATATTTTGTTTTTCAAATTTAGGTCTTTAATCCATTTGCAGTTGACTTTTTATATGATAAGAAGTTGAGACACATTTTCCCCTATATGTATAATCAGTTTGCCAGAACTGTTTATTAAAAGTTCATTCTTTGCCCACTGATATGCATGCGTCTTCTGTCATTTACCTTGTTTCTGGGTCATTTGTTTTCTTCCGCTGGCCTGTTCGCTATTTCTGATATTGCATTGGGTTTGGAGTTGCATTGTACCTTAAACTAATGGCGAGGATTGACATCTTTATGTTTCTGAATCATTCTATCTATGAACATGGAGTATTTTCCATTTAATTAAACTTTCTAATGTTTTTCAATCATCATAGTTTTCTTCAAAAGATCACAAATTATTAAACTGATTCCTAGGTACCTGGTATTTTTGATGGCTAATGTAAATGAAATTTGTTTTATAAGTTGCCTTTTCAAACTTGCTTGTGTGTAGGAATGAAAATGATTTTTGTAATTTTAAGTTGAATTCAGCAAACCTGTTGAACTGATTAATTTATAACGTGTCTCTGGGTTCTCCTGATTATTTTCTATATAGAAAAATATATTTTCTTTGAATCACGATAGTTGGTTTCCTCTTTTATTTAAGTGATGAAACAGATGTGATAATCTCAGTAAACGCTTCCACTAGCAAAGGGAAATAATGGGAGGGAAGTTTATAGAAGTCGCTGGTTTATAGCAATCCTAAAATCTTGCTGGGAAAATGTTGTCAGGTTTCCCTATCCCAGGGGTGGGGGAAGTGTTCCTTAATCGGGCTCCAGTTCTGTTCCTTGGGAGTGGCTCCCCCATGTATTGCTTTCTACCACCTCTTTGCTGTACCCTCTGATACTTCTTCCTTTTTTGCTAATGTCTTTAATCACTTCTGAAGAAGGCACTGGAAAAGATGCCTTTGAGCAACTTCTTTAGCCTGTTTCCTTCCTGTTGTAAAATGAGGGACCATTGTTTTTACTTCTTGAGGGGTCTCAGTCCCTTTTATTCTAGGCTGGTGCTTTTGACCATTCAACTCTCTCAGATAACTTTTGGGTTTCTTATATATTTGATTCCTTTTACCTTTGTGTGCTTAAAGCCACACCCAGAATTCTTTTCCAGACAGATTTGAAAAGATTTTTTCTTTTTTTATCTATTTTTATTGTGAAAAATTAACGTATATACATAACAGTGAAAAACTTTTCAAAGTACAATTTAACAAGTAGTTAGAGAGCAAATTTCGAAGAATGTTATGGGTTACAGTTCCACAATTTGAGTTATTTTCCTTATTGTAAGACATAACAAATATACAGAAAGGAGATAACTTTCAAAATACAATTTAACAAGTAGTTATATAAGTAATTTCAAAGACTGTTACGAGTTAGAGTTCCACAGTTTCAGTTCTTTCCTTATTGTGAAATATGATATATACAGAAAGGTGATAACATTCAAAGTACAATTTAATTAGTAGCTGTAGAGCAAATTTCAAAGAATGTTCCACCTTTTCAGTTATTTCCCTCTAGCTATTCTAATACCCTGGCATCTAAAAAATATATTTATATAAAGATTCAGTATTTGTAATCCTTTGTCAAATCTTATCTTGTTTGTTGCTACCCCTTCCTCTTGTTTAATCACTTTCTTGATCTTCACGGGTGTTGAAAAGGTTTAGTTACTGTATTTTAGCTGTTGGGAAACAATACCTGTAAAAGGTTCCTTCTTAATTTTTCATAGATCTTAATGGGTCTTAAGCCACATTCTTTATATCTTCTTTACCCCAAGTTCTTGTCTTTCTGGTAGTGCCATGAATTTAATATTTGCACAAGTCTTTATATTAGTATAAAAATATTTAGCTAGCTGGAATGACTGGAGGTGAGAAACCCAGCTGGATTCTTCATATTTCCTCTGTATTTTACTTGAGAACTGGCCAGTTTTTTTCCGAAGAAACATATCATGTGTTGCTGAAAGCAAATAGTGGTATTTACAGTATTATTCCTGAAGGTCTTGGCCAATTTTGAAAGTTTATTAGGTGCATTTTCTGTCATCCAATTTACAATTGATGATAGTTTTACCAAATATTTTAACACCACATAACACTGGTCTTCATTTTTTCAGCCTCCCATAATAATTTCCTCACCATTTCCTCAGCCTCCACCTGCTACTGCATCTCAAAGCCAGTGCCATAGATTTATATTAAACAACATCCTCCTTCAGGATCAGTGTGTAACAGTTAACTATAGCCATGTAACAATTCAACCCAAAACTCAGTGGCTTAAAACAACAACAATTTCTCCTGCCTGCTTCTCTGGGTTTCATCTGACCTAGGTTGGTTCTTGACTGGGCGTACTCAACAGATCTCACCTGGACTTTCTCATGTGTGTGGAACTGGTTGGCAGTTGACTGATATAAACTGGGCTTGTCTGAGTGACTCAAGTCTGTTCCAAGTCTTTCTCATCCTCTTTCTGGGACTATGGACTAGCACATGCATGGTCATTACCACATATGACACGATTGCTCATTAACGACAAAGGCTTTAGGTTACTAGAGATCTGCTGAGATCCTTTAGGCAGCTGCTTGCTTCAGCTCCCACTTTCCAGTCTGGGCTTGGAATTTCTCTTCTAATGATATCCCCTCCTTTCTCACAAGCTCAGCTATATGTTTAGAAGAAGTTTTATTCTATTTTAGCTAACATTATTGGATTTTTTTTAATTGTGAGAGTTTTCAGAATGTCTAGTCTGTAATATGAGTGTAAATAGTAGTACATAAATTCTTAAAATAATTTATTAAGATACCATGGAATTTGCCTATCTAGCCCTCAGGATATCCTGACTTGAGTTTCTGTCATCCAAAAAAGATTTCCTAATATGGATCTTATTTTCATTCAACAGTATAACAATAATCCAAATGGTTGGAGTTGATGTATTTTTTGGACTGACTGGGAACTACAATAAGAGAAATATAAGAAAGTAAAAACATGTCAGAAAGGGGAGTGAAAGTTTATAATAGAAAATTATGTTAATGAAGGCAGTGTGAGAACCAACAAAAAAATGAACAGATGGGAATGGAAGGAACATGAAGTAGAATGGGAAAGTTGGCACTGATGAAGCAATGTAATAGTTACACATGCATAATATGCCGAAGTGTTCATGAAAAAACTAGTTAAACTTTATTTGGGGGAAGCATTTCTAAAGGAAGTATGTAAGGAATGTGTGAGTTCTGAGACCTGACTTCTTTGAGTCATTTTATTGTTGGTCATTCCTCTCCAATAGATACAAATCTCTCCCTTCTTTTTTCCTTTCTCTAGCTGCTCTGTGTAAATTATTTGCTTTGGGACGTAAAGGATAATTTACCATCATTACCACATAAATGAGGATGAATACAAATCTGCAAGATTGGCCTGTTTTTTTAACTTTCCAAGGTTAACCGTCTAAAAGTAGTATAAACTGTGATTATTTTTTGTCCTTGCACTACATTTATGATTCACATTATGAAAGGTATGTGCAAACAAAGTAATGAAACTTGAAAGCCTCCAGCACGTCATCAATAAATTTTGAAAAAAATCAAGGTAGTTTTTTTTATTATTCATATTGTGTTTTTAACAGGCTGACTAGTAATATGTATATTGTTGCTGTTTTTTTTTCACTAAATGTGAAAAAGGTGTGCTAATAAGTGTTCTTAAAGACTAAAACAAAATTTTTTGAATACTCCTTTCAATTGCCCATTTACTATTTTTAGCAGTCATATAGAAGAATAAGGGCTAGTGTAAAAAGAGTTTTTAAATGTCTGTTTACATTACTTTCTTTAATCTCTAACTTAAATTCAATTTATGGATTAGTTTAAGGATGATTATTATCATGTTCAAACATTTAATTCACACCATATAAGCTACATCATTATATGATCACCTTCAAGAATCAAATGAACACATTAAATGTTTGAACATGATAATAATCATGTTCAACACAGGATATGTGTTCCAAAACTTTCTGTTGTGAACTGGAGGATTAAAATAATTTACTCAAAAGCTTAAGTATTTATAAACACTATTTATTGTTCAGCATCAATCATCATCTTGTAGACTTGCTTCATATATGGCTTTAAACTTCTATTATTCAGTGTTGTCCATGTATCATTTATATGATTTTTGGTCAGGCATGAAGCTACTCCATAATTCACCATATACAATGTTTTTCATTCTTAAAATTATTTTTAAATTAAATCAGCAAATGTTTTATGCTTATTTTAAGAAATCAGCCTGTTGTTAAGAATTATGGAGTGCATAAAGAAGTTCAAGACATGATACCAGCCTTCAATGAGCATTGAGCTTTATTAAGAAAAGGAAACAAATTTACATACGTGGAGTGTAATCAATTGTTGTGCTGATAACCAGGGGTAGGAGCCATTGAATTCATTGTGGGTTGATCCCTGGGATTAGGGTTCTTAAAGGGGGTTGGACTTCTATAAAGTAACTAGTACTTGGATAAAAGAGCTTTTTATTCTGCTAGGCAGGACTCAGTGAATCTGTGAACTTTGTGAGAATTTTGGGTGGGAGTGCTTTTATTATTATAATTAAGCATATTTGCTTAAGGACCTCAATATCTAGGAAAGCAAAGGAACGGAAAGTTTATTGGACATCAGTATCACTTTACCCCAAAGTATCTTACGAAAGGTGTTGGCTCATAGGCTTTGTCCTGTTGATTTACTATGTCTTTGTCCATTTTTATTTTATTTTTAATCAATTTATATTTTAGTACCATTTTTGCTTATTTTATACTTTTAGTTGTTCTCAACTTGCATTTTGCTCTTTTATTTATTCATTCATCCATTCTTTTTTTTTGACTTCTTAAATGTAATTTTATTGAAATATATTCACATACCATACAGTCATCCAAAATGTACTGTTGTTCAGTTTCATCACATAGTTGTGCATTCAACATCACAATTAATTTTTGAACATTTTCATCACTCCAAAAAATAAAAATGAAAGTAAGAATAAAAAATAAGAGTAAAATAGAACACTCAAAGCATCCCATACTCCTCCACTTCCCATTTCCTTTTTTTTTTAAATTGAAATATATTCACATACCATACAGTCATCTAAAGAGTAAAGCAGTTGTTCACAATGCCATCATATAGTGTGCATTCATCACCACAGTTAATTTTGAAACATTTTCATTACTCCAAAAAATAAAAGTAAAAAGAACACTCGAAATGTCCCATATCCCCCTCCTCCATATTATTCATTTATTTTTTGTCCCCATTTTTCCTGCTTATTTGTCCATATTCTGGGCAAAGGGAGTGTGAGCCATAAAGTTTTCACAGTCACACATTCACACCATGTAAGCTACATAGTTACATGATCACCTTCAAGAATCAAGGATACTGGATTGCAATTCAACAATTTCAGATATTTCCTTCTAACTACTCTAATAAACTAAAAACTAAAAAGGGATATCTATATAATGCATCAGAGTTACCTCCAGAATGACCTCTTGACTCCATTTGAAGTCTCTCAGCCATTGAAACTTTATTTTGTTTCAATTCTCCTCCCCTTTTTGGTCCAAAAGCCTTTCTGAATCACATGATATGGGGTCCAGGCTCATTCCCGGGGGTCACATTCCATATTGCCAGGGAGATTTATACCCCAGGGAGTCATGTCCCCCATAGGGGGGTAGGCGTTGAGTTTACCTGCTGAGTTGGCTTAGACAGACAGGCCACATCTGAGCAATTAAAGAGGCTCTCTGGGGGTGACTCCTAGGCACAGTTATGAGTAGGATTAGCTTCCCCTTTGCATTATGAAGCTTTGTAAGGGCAAGCCTCAAGGTTGAGGGCTCAGCCTACTAAGCTGGTGGTCCCAAATGTTTCGAGAATATCAGGAATTTCCCCAGTTGGGGAAGTTTAATATTTCCACATTTTCCACAGTCCCTCCAGGGGGCTTTGTAAATACTTTTTATTCTCTGCCCATATTACTCTGGGTTGTATTGGGGCTTCATGCTAACCTGTACAAACAACAAGGTCTCACTCCCTAGTCAGGGTTCCATGTAATTATGGCATTTGAGTAAACTGACCATGCAAGTTCAGTTATATAGTGTGCTACAGAAAATATAGATTTTGCAACATATAACCATCTCTTCCTTTAGTCCCACACAGAAGTCAAAGTTTTAAAACATGGTTAGTATCATCCTGCACCCTTTAGTCAGGTCTACCCCAATGTCAACCAAGTCCATTTCATTTATATCTCCAAATGAAGTCTGATCTCCTTTTCAGCCTCTTTAGCAGTTGATTCATAGGGCAATGCCGACACTCACAGCTGCCGAACTCTGACTCTGAGTCCTAGGTGCCACACAGATACCCGAAGCCCCAAGGACTAACCACGTCACAGACAAACAGCTCAGAATCTCAAGAATTTAGAAATAACTCTTATAAATCACAAGTAAATGTGACTCCTTTAGGAGCTTACAATCTAGGAACCTTTATATAAGCCTTGCCCTTATAGCCCATGCTCCCAGATTTAATTCTCAGAATTTTACACATTGTTATTACTCTTTATTAGTGAGGCATTATAATGCTTGTCTTTTCATTTCTGGTTTATTTCATTCAACCTATGGTCCTCATGGTCCACTTACTTTGTTGCACACCTCATCACTTCGTTCTTTCTTGCTCCTCCCTCATGCAAAAACATTCTTGTACTTGTACATTTAATCACACACATTGACCGCTCTAAGTTTCACTAAGTTATACAGTCCCAGTCTTTATCTTCTATCTTTCCTTCTGGTGTTAGACCCCTAACCTTCCTCTTTCAATCATATTCGCAGTCATCTTTTTTCAGTGTATTTACAATATTGTGCTACCATCACACTGTATTGTGCTGTCCATTTCTAGAGCTACACAGTCAATCCTCTAGAACATTCTACACTCCTTCAACATTAAATGTCCAATTTCTATCCTCTATCTCCTGATGTCTTCATTTCTACACTGTTCTCCAAACCTCTCTCCTGTCTTTTCCTATCTGTCTGTAGCTCTCCCTTTAGTATTTCCTATAGAGGAGGTCTGCTGTTCATGAACTCTCTCATTGTCTGTTTGGTCTGTTTATATGTAAATATTTTAAACTCTCCCCCATTTTTGAAGGACAGTTTTGCCAGATAAAGGATTCTTGGTTCGCAGTTTTTCTCTTTCAGTATCTTGACTATCACTGCCTTCTCACCTCCATGGTTTCTGAGAGATCTGCACTTAGTCTTATCGAGTTTCCCTTGTATGTGATGGATTGTTTTTCTCTTGCTGCTTTCAGAATTCTCTCTTTGTCTTTGACATTTGAAAATAGGATTAGTAAGTGTCTTGGAGAAGGTCTATTTTGATCAGTTCTGTTTGGGGTACACTGTGCTTCTTGGACCTGTAATTTTATGCCTTTCATAAGAGTTGGGAAATTTTCATTGATTATTTCCTCTATTACTCCTTCTGCTGCTTTTCCCTTCTCTTCTCCTTCTGGGACACCTATAACACATACATTCATGCACTTCATGTTGTGCTTCAGTTCCCTGAAACCCTGCTCATATTTTTCCATTCTTTTCCCTATCTGTTCTTTTGTGTGCAGGATTCTAGATGTCCTGTCCTCCATCTCACTGATCCTTTCTTTTGCCTTTCCAAGTCTACTGTTGTATGTCACCACTGTATTTTGCACCTCTTCTATTGTGCCTTTCATTCCCATAAGTTCTGCAATTTGTTTTTTCAAGCTTCCTTATGATCACTTATTCTTCCTTATGATCACTCAATGTCTTCTTTATATCCTTTATCTCTTCTGTCACATTGTCTCTCACCTCAATGATTCAATTTAAAAGATTTGTTTGAACATCTATAATTAGTTGTTTCAACTCCTGAATCTCAGTTGAAATATTAGTTTCTTCCTTTGACTGGGCCATATCTTCCTGTTCCCTGATGTGGCTCATGATTTTCTGCTGTTTCGGCATGTAGTTTTCTTGATTGATTTATTCTGGAGGTTGTTTTCTCTCTTTTGTGTAAGGTTGTCTTGTTGGTTGACTTTGATATCTATGTTTTCTTTGTTTCTCTCCCTGGCCAGTTGTCAGATTGGCTCTGTCCCCCAGTCTTCTCCCCAAAATCAGGTGCTTACCATGGCCTGCCACAGGGATGGGAGGTAGGCACTGGGCACCCCAGCAAATTCATTGTGTGTGGTAATACAAATCTGCTGGCTTCCAGTGGTGCTCTGTATTCCACCAGCTAGTAAGATGTCAGTTTGATTTGGATTCCTGCTTTAACAGTTGGGTCTTCCCTATTCCTCAGCGAAAACAGGGCCAGGTTTCCATACAAGGCAAATAGACCAGCTCCTATTTTCCTAAGAAGGGGTCCTTGCAGATGGCACTGTTTGGTAAGTGAGGCTGCTGGCTGCTGCTCCCCTCAAGGGTAGGGTGAAGGGCTTTCAGACCCAGGGCTGGAAACACATCTCTGGTCATGTTTTCTGTCTCTTTCTCCCTCACTGATCTGGGCCTTGAAATGTCCTCCCCTGTCCACCAGGACTCAAACAGTGAGGGTATTTTTTCACTGCTGTGAGATTTTAAAGTCTGTGTCCTTGGTGGGAGGGGACTCATCTGCTGATTCTGTGCTCTTCCTGCATGGATACCGAGTGAGGGGTAGGGGAGAGGACCGGCTAGTCTTAGACAGAAAATTCCTACCTGGTATTTCTTCTCTTTCTTCAGTTCGGCATTTGCAGGGTGTTATTCCAGTCTGTTCCTCCTCCAGATTTTTGGACAATTCAGAATTGTTCTTTTCTTCATTGAATCTCTGGAGAGAAGTTTTCAGTAGCTTTTTATGTTGCCATGTTGATGATGTCACTCCCATCCATTCTTTCTGTGAACATTTATTGAGCATGTACTCTATGAAAGACATTGTGTGATGTGCTGGAAAGAAAGCAAGGGAGAGAAACTAAGATGGCGGCTAGGTGAGACAGGGCGAAAAAACGCCTCCATGAAAAACACTAGATAAAAACCAGAGGGTGACCCAGAATACCGGTTACAGCAATGCGCCAGCTAGATGAGTTCTGCTAGTTCCAAAGGAGCCATATACTTGGTGAAACCGGGAGTCTGCATTCCGAAACGAGTGAGTGAGCTGGCTGGAAGATCTGCAGTTGCGCAGTGGTCTGAGGAAGCTGGGGTTTGGCGTTTGGAGACCAATGGGCTCTTTTTTTTAAAAAAAAGGGAAAAACCCAGGAGCGGCTGCAGCAGCAATAGTGGGAACCACGCAGTAAAACACAGCAAGAGGGGGCTGGGCCAGCCTCTCGGTGTCTGGCCTGGAAGATAGCCTGCTGCAGATACCCTTGGGGCTGGGGGAACAGAGGGGAGAGCGGGAAGCAGAAAGAAACCCCGCGGCTAGCAGCTGGCTCCCCGGAGGGCTGGATAAACTCCTGCCCGCGGCTGTGCCCACAGCCCAGAGCCACACCAGTTGTCCCGCAGCAGGGAAGGAGGAACTGTGCGAGGAGGGGAGTGTGGAGACACCCCATTTGGCCATCTTTGCATCAGGCTGAAAGCGAGCAGGCCTGGGGCTTCCCTTGAGGGACAGCGTGCACTTGTGATATAGCATGGCATCCCCTCGTCAGAGGTCCTGGAGGATCGCGGCTGGGCGGGGGAACCCGCTTGGAGAACCCAGGGACACTATGCCAAGTCCGGTGGTTTGTGGGACAGTGAGAGAGAGGGTCTGGGGCTGAAATGAAGTGAAGGCTTAGACTCTTGCGGCAGCCTTGAATCTCCGGGAACCTGGGGGATTTGAATATTGAAGCTGTCCTTCCTCCCTGGCCACCCATACACACATCCCACATTCAGGGCAGATGGCTCCAGCAACACACCCAAACTGAATTCTCCATCTGAACCCCACAAGAATCATTTCCCCATGCGCCGCGGGGACAAGGTGGAGAACTGACTTGAGGGGTATAGGTGACTCACAGATGCCATCTGCTTGTTAGTTAGAGAAAGTGTGCGCCACCAAACTGTGTTTCTGAAAAATTAGATAAGTATTTTTTTTTTTTACAACTTGAAAGAACCCTATCAAACAAAGCAAATGCCAAGAGGCCAGAAATAACAGAAAATCTTAATGCATATGATAAAACCAGAAGATATGGAGAATCCAACTCCAAACACACATATCAAGATATCAGAAGAAACACTGTACCTCGTACAATTAATCAAAGAACTACAATTGAGGAATGAAAACATGGCAAAGGATTTAAAGGACATCAAGAAGACCACGGCCCAGGATATAAGCGACATAAAGAAGACCCTAGAAGAGCATAAAGAAGACATTGCAAGAGTAAATAAAAAAGTAGAAGATCTTCTGGAAATAAAAGAAACTGTTGGCCAAATTAAAATGACTCTGGATATTCACAATACAAGACTAGAGGAAGCTGAACAACATCTCAGTGTCCTGGAAGTCCACAGAACAGAAAATGAAAGAACAAAAGAAAGAATAGAGAAAAAAATCGAAAAAATCGAAATGGATCTCAGGGATACGATAGATAAAATAAAACGTCCAAACTTAAGACTCATTGGTGTCCCAGAAGGGGAAGAGAAGGGTAAAGGTCTAGAAAGAGTATTCAAAGAAATTGTTGGGGAAAACTTCCCCAACCTTCTACACAATATAAATACACAAAGCATAAATGCCCAGCGAACTCCAAATAGAATAAATCCAAATAAACCCACTCCGAGACATATTCTGATCAGAGTCTCAAATACTGAAGAGAAGGAGCAAGTTCTGAAAGCAGCAAGAGAAAAGCAATTCACCACATACAAAGGAAACAACATAAGACTAAGTTGTGACTACTCAGTGGCCACCATGGAGGCGAGAAGGCAGTGGCATGACATATTTAAAATTCTGAGAGAGAAAAATTTCCAACCAAGAATACTTTATCCAGCAAAACTCTCCTTCAAATTTGAGAGAGAGCTTAAATTTTTCACAAACAAATGCTGAGAGAGTTTGCCAATAAAAGACCTGCCCTACTTCAGATACTAGAGGGAGCCCTACTAACAGAAAAACAAAGAAAGGAGAAAGAGACACAGAGAATTTTAACTGACATATATAGTACCTTACATCCCAAATCACCAGGACACTCATTTTTCTCCAGTGATCACGGATCTTTCTCCAGAAGGGACCATAAGCTGGGACATAAAACAAGCCTCAAGAAATTAAAAAAAAAATATGTGTGTGTGTGTGTGTGTGTGTGTGTGTGTGTATATATATATATATATATGTATATACTCAAAGCATATTCTCCAACCACAATGGAATACAAATAGAAGTCAATAATTTTTGAACTATAACTCCACTGTTTACTTCCTACATGATATAAAATACACAAACTCTAATGACAAATCACTGGTTTTGAACTCAACGTAAAATATGTAATTTTAGACAACTATATAAAGGTGGCAGAATGGAGGAGTATAGGAACATAGTTTATGTGTCCTATTGAAGTGAAGGTGGTATCAAAGAAAAACAAGATTGATATGGATTTAAGTGGTTAATTTTAAGCCCCACAGTAAACACAAAGAAATTATCAGAGAATATAATCATAGAGATGATATGTAGAGTTTGGGTTAAGAGAAATGGGGGAAGGAGCAATGGGGAGTTAAGAAATGAGTGTAGAGTTGCTGTTTGAGGTGAAGGGAAATTTCTAGTAATGGATGGTGGGAAAGAGCATTACAACATTCTAAATGTGATTAATCCCACTAATAGAAGGCTAGGGAGGGGGTGGAATGGGAGGATTTAGGCTGTATATATGTTTCCACAACTGAAAAAAAAAAAAAAAAGACAGTCTGAATAGATGACAATTGAATGCCAAGGATGAACTTGGATGGGATTGGAGGATAGAGGACAGGTGGCTCAGACAGTCACAGTTGAGACATAAGGAAAAGGAAATATAGAATGTGAGCTTCGTATCATTGTTGAATGTCTAGTACTTCTTAGCTGCACTTAATGGAATTGCATAAAAGAATGTTCTTGTTCATGGGAAGTGTATACATGAATTATAGTGTATGTTCAAGGATGTGTGCAGCTAGCTCTCATATGTTCAGAAGACAGAGCAATAGACGATGGATGATAGATAGGGAGGAAGGGAGGGAGGGAGGGAGGGAAAGAAATAGCGATGTGACAGCAGGTTAAAGTTGGTGGATTGAGCTATCGGGGGAGGGGGGTCAGGGTATGATGGGATTCTGTGTATGGGTTTAGTATTGTTTTTGCAACTGTTCCTATAACTTTGAATTTATTTCAAAATAAAAAAAAAAAGAAAGCAAGGAATGAGAAAATTTAGTCCCTGCCCTTAGGTAACAATCTAGCAGGAGATAATATTATTGATCTAGCAATTACACGTGTGATAAGCATTTTGAAGAAGAATGCAGAGTATTGTGAGAGAATAGGAATCGGAGTCTTCCCCAGTGTGAGGTACCTGGAAAGGTTTCCATTAGTGTGTGGGCTTTAAGCTGAGACCTGAGAGATAAGTAAGAGCTGGCTAGGTCAAAAGAGGGAGAGAGAAGTGATGCATTCTGGGCAGGACTCACGTGTGTCAAGGCCTTTAGGAAAGAACTGGGCATGCTGGTGAACAGAAAGAAGTTCAGTATAGCAAGAGGTAGCAAAAATTGCTGAAAGTGGCCTGAAGAGGAGGTGAGGAGGTAGGCAGGGGCAATATCGTGAGAGTATTTGAACATCGGAAGCCATTGTTGTAAGAGAGTGACCTCTTACATTTTTGACAGATGATTCTTGTAATTTGGAAAATGGATTTCAGAGGGTAGATTTGAGAGCTGTGGGGAGCGGTGATCTAGGACTTGAATAGTAGTGGCTTGAACTAGAGGGGTTTGAATGAACTGAAGACAGGTAGACTTGACAAGATTTGGTGATTGCTACAATATCAGGATTTGAATAAAAGACAAAAATTCAAGATTATCCCAGGTTTGTGGATTTAAGCATCTGAACTTGGTCACTAATATGTATTGGGATGAAAAATCCTGGGGTAATCACGAGTGCGTTTTAGAACTTGAGATGGCCTATAATATATCTAAGGAGAGATATCAATATTTTAATCTTGTATTCTTTTCAGTCTTTTCATTCTACAGTCTGTTCAAAATCTTCATTGACAGCTTTTTTTTTAAAACTTTTATTTTTCTTATCCCTCATTTTTATTAACCCTTAAAATTTAAACCTTCTTATGATTTTTGTCCATTTTAACCATTTTTTATTGTTGATGTATCATCTGCTAATTTTAATTTAATTATGTTAGTTCATTAAAAATGAAAACTAGCAAGGTTAGCATTTATTAATTAAGGAAAATTGTTTATCCTTTTCCTTCTAGTTGGAGTGCTTTGCTTTTGGTGGTTGAACCTCTCCTCCTTCCTCATTTCCTCTTAAAGTTTTAGCCTTAGTTTTAAAAATGGGTGCTTAAGATGACCATTTCATATATTTAGCCAACTAACATGCATTGAGAGTCTTGTATGTACTAGACACTGGGCTGTGTTACCCTTAAACTAATAATAAGGCCATTTTCTGTGATAAGTAACCTCAACTGCTGAGTGACTGTATCACCTCATTCAACCAATCAGCTGGTCCTTTTTAGAGGAGAACACTAGCACAAATTCCTGAAATCTGCTATAGGAAACTCCTGAATACTGGAGAATTCTGGAAATAGATTTCGCAAATTGAAGAAAAGAATTCCTCTTGGGGAATTATCTTCTAGTAACACATCAGATTAGAAATTATCTAGCCTTAAAAATCCTGATAACGTTACTTGAAAGGAAAGATAAAGGTCAATCAGTAACTGTTGTTAGACTCCCTTTTTATTAGCTGATCCTTAACATAAAAATTGACAATCTGATTCTTCTTTCATCCAGGTAGGGTTGTAAATTATATTTCTCTGGTTATAGACCCCTATCCCCTTATGTTTACCTATTATAAGTATTTTTTGTTAGTTTGTTTAAGAGAGGTAGTACATCTGTTTCTTATCCCTTCCGAAAAACATGAAACCCAATCTTTGTTATGCACCATGAGAAGAGGTGATTTGCTGTGAAGTTAATGAACTTTAAGCCCCAGAGTTCCCTACTTGTAGTAGCCCCACCAGTGCCTTGGGAGATAGCCCAGCAATGTGTTCACATGGTCATTAGTGAAATTTTCAGAAAATATTGTAACTGCAGTCAATTGAGATAATTGTATATTTCACATTTCTCTTGTGTATGGCACTGCATTTTGGGGATCAGCTAAGGAGAGTTGAGTTAGGGATGCATTTAGGTGGATTATACTTTTGTTGTTCATAATTGCTTCTTGCTTAAGTTATTGTTGACCTCCTTGGTGTAGGAATGGATTTCAGGGATGTTCCTACCACCCACTGTACTGAGACATCTGGCATTGTGCTAAAAAGATGCAGGGCCAGAGGATATACAACATGTAAGCATTCCCTAAAGCATCCCACACTGAAGTATGTAGGTAGTGGAAGAGAAAGAAGTTTGAAAAGATTGGAGCCAAAAGTAAGCCTGTGAAAAAATTTTTCCATTCTTCAGATATAAAATTTTAAGGAGGTGATTCAGTTGTTTTCAATGTCCCGTTAAAATGGAAGTTGTCTCATTTCAAGAATAATGCAGTACATAAAATTATAAATGAATTTTAGGTGGATATCTTGTGAAATAGAATTTATCTTAATTTCTGTCTTTGTTGGGCACAAACCTGTAGTAAAACTATATATACATATACATATATTAAAATGTATATATATATGGGGTCACATTTTAAGTATATCAATCAATAATAATTAAAATGATTATGCTTGCTAGAGGTAAGACTACTGTTAACTTTCTGTTCTCTCTCTGTAAAATTTATATCAATATTTTTGTCTTGTGAAGAGATAATTGAAAGAGTATTCAGTCTAAAAATGAAGGAGAAAATATTTAGGAATATTTCAGGCAATTAAGATGTTTATTGTATTAAAAAATATCTCTCCAGGGAAATGCTCTGCATCTTCCATACATAAAGATAAAATTGAGTGAGTATTCTATGTCAGGCAATATCCAAACTGTTTGGGATACTTTAGTGATCAAAGTGAACAAATACTTCCTGTCCTCCTGGAGCTTGCATTCTGTTGTGAAACGATGAATAAATAAAAGTAAATGTAATTCGTAAGTAACCTTTGTAGAATGTTAAATGATGTTACTATGGAAAGGGAAATGTTTTAAGACAGAAGAGTTATTCTTTAAAATGTTAGCCAAGATAAGTCTGCATTTTATGTTCATTTGTAAGTTTGAGAATTAACATTAACTGCATATCAAATACAACACATACATCTGCTACCTACTTTGGGATATGTCTTACTGATATTATTCCTTATGTTTTTCAATAATTATTTTAGAAACTAGAAAACTTTATTTCTATGATTCATCTCACCTTTTTATCTTATATCTAATTTGAGTTTAACAAATTAAATGACATAAGCTTTCTCATAGTAATGATGTTGGTAAAAGAGGCTGTAGAAGTATTTCATTGAGGAGACTTCTCTATTACTTGAGAACTTGAATCAAATTCCAATTTTCCGATAAATATCTATGAGAAATCTCTTTTGTAGTCTAGTCTGATTCTTCCTTGTGTTTTCTCATTTCTGACTCAGGGACGAATGTGTACAAATGAATTTATAAATTTCTAAAGAATCATTAGGATTTACAGAGTTTATCACTGGAGTTTCAATTGATTTGTTTCCTCATGTACTTAAAATATTTTAGAAAATGTGTTCTACTCAATGCGCAATTTTTTTTCATTTCTTTTTCTGTGTACAATGTGCAGCATTAACAATTGGTTTCTTTATGGAAATCATTGCAAAAAAATTTTTGAAAATATGTTTAGTTGACTTAATCAGATATAAGTAATATTTGCAAAGAAAAATTGCTATTTTAATCTATTACAAGTAAATAGATTAAATTCAAGAGTTTTAGAAATATGATAGTTTTTAAAATGGAAAATACTCTGACTTCATCTCTTCATCAATACTAGCATACTGGGTTAAAAAAAAATAGTAGATTTGTACATCCATAAAAACAAAATAGTAGAGTCCCATTTCTCTACCTGAAAAATCTTTAGTTCCTAACTCATCTGACCCTGTTGAAGCTCTTTGTATTGCTTTGCCCGTCAGCTATTTCCACCTAATTCCTGCTGCCAGCTGGAGTTAAACATGCAGACTATCAAACCATCTATCCTCGCTGTGCTCTACTTTCCATCAGCACTGGCACCTCTCATTTTGTTTAGTTTCCCAGTAAGCAGCTAAGGAGTTGTTTTTCATTTTCTTCCCTTCTCAACTTTTTTGGATCAAACATAACCCAAATCCTATTTCGTTTTTTTTCCATTTATTGTGTCTAAACCCATTAATTTCTATTCTTCCAATGGGCAATTTCTTTGTCCCTATTTTTGTTATCTATTGTTGGGCTTCTGTAGCGAGATAACTCTCTAAGCCCAATTCTGTCCCATTTGTAGATGAGATTAATAACAGTGAATTAATTGCAACCTATTTAATATACTACCTATAAAATAAAACTTTATATGATGAAAACCTGCACCTTCAATTCCCTGTTCTTTGATTCTGCCATATTGGCAATGAAGTGTCTCCTCTTCCCTTACTCGTCCATTCAGACAGTTCTGTTCACAATTTTTTTTTCTAGAAATATCACATATAGAGAAGTAGTTTGAACAGTGTCTATATCTTAAATAATTATATATAGCATATGTGCAGAATTTTATGGTGTAACTGTGAGTTCCCTCTTTCACTTGATGCAGTAGATTTTGCTATTACCATCATCTCTCTTTACAGTTGAAGCAAATGAAATTCAAAGAATAACTAAAATTTCAAAGTCATAAGGCTGAACTGATTCAAGTTGTAAATATATCTATAGAGTTTTTATAATAAAACATGCCTTCTTTATAATCTGCTTGTAAAAGTAAATTTATTACTTTAAATAATTAACAATATTATGTTAATTTCAATTATTGTACTTAAAATAGTACTAAATTGTTGCATGTGAATAAACAATTTGAATAAAATTATTTGAATAAAAAATTTGCATGATTTCACAGTGAAATACCATTGTATTGCCTTGCATTCATGATTCTGAGAATGTAAGTACAGAAGGAGTTCAGATTAGTTGTTGAAGCATACAAACACTGTTACTAAAATTTATCTGCAGACCGGGGAATAAAAAAAGTGCAATGTAAAAATTATACCACATATCCAGGGCAAGAATCAGATGAAGAAGAGCTGAGAAAATCTGAACAGTTAAAAATGGACTACTCCAGAGGTCCAAAGTAAGTTGGACCAAGCATCAAAGAAGAGCCTTAACACAAAGCCAGTCAATAATAAAACCCTAGACAAGAGGGAGAAACTGACGTTCAGAGTTAATTCATCAAGATAATCAGATGCCCAGACATCAGCAAAAATTTAAAAGCTATACTAAGAAACAGGAGATATGGCTCAGTCAGGGGGACAAATTAAAACTACAGAGGAGACACAGAGTTTAGAACTATCTCTTATATCAATTCAAGGAGATGAAAAAAATATGTATATAGAGTGAAAGGATATTAAAAAGATAATGTGTAAGCATAAAGAAAAATTTTAAAGTATTAAAAGAAACATAGCAAATTATGAGATGAAAGGCACACTGATGGAGATTAACAATATACTAGAGGCATACAACAGCAGCTTTGAACAGGAAGAAGAAAGAATCAGTGAACTAGAACTTAGGACAATCGAAATCATATAGTCAGAAGAACAGATAGAGAAAAGAATAGAAAAAATTGAGCAGGGTCTCAGGGATTTGAGTGATAGCATGAAATGCACAAAAATGTGTGTTATAGGTATCCCAGAAAGAGAAGAGAAGGGAAAGGGGACAAAAGAATATTTGAGAAAATGATGGCTGACAATTTCCCAACTCTTATGAAAGACATAAATATACATGTCCAAAAAGTACAAAATACTCCAAACAGAGTAAATCCTCATAGACCTACTCTAAGACACACACTAATAAGAAATTCAGTTGCCAAAGATAAAAAGAGAATTCTGAAAGCAGCAAGAGAAAAGCTATTTTTCACATATAAGGGATCCTCAATAAGACTAAGGGCCTATTTCTCATCAGAAAACCATGGAGGCAAGAAGACAGTGGTATGATACATTTAAGGAATGGAAAGAGAAAAACTGCCAACCAAGAATTCTGTGGATGGCAAAACTGTTATTTAAAATGAGGGAGAGTTTAAAACACATAAACAGAAACTAAGAGAGTTCAGCAACAAAAAACATGGCCCACAAGAATTAGTAAAGGGGGTTATGTAGTTTGAAAGGAAAAGACAAGAGTGTGGCTTGGAGTAATGAGAAGAAATGAGGACCATCAGTAAGGGTAACTAAAAGGGTAAATGCAAAGCCCAATAGTACCATATCCTCAATATACAACTCTACTCTTTAATTCCTCTAAGAGTCAGAATACAGTTGAAAAAGAAAAAGCCGTATTTCCTGATAATGGACATGCAAAATATAAAATGGTAAAGTGGGACAAAAACAACATAAAGAGGGGAAACAGGAATATTGAAGTAGGGAATGTGTATGCTGTTGAAGATAAGATGGTACCTTTTCACATTAGAAGGTTATAGATCAAGGTTGTATAATATAAACTCCAGGGTAGCCACAAAGAAAATATTAAAAAATATACAGAAACAGAAATGAAAAAGAGACCAATCATACATCACAAAAGCTCAACTATACAATAAAGGAGATTGTAATAAAGGAAAAGAGAAGCAAACAAATATATATGACATACAAAAACCAAAGGACAAAGTGGATGAAGTAAGTACTGCCTATATAGTAATAACACTGAATGTTAATGCAGATTGACAGAATGGATAAAAAAGCATGATCCAACTATATGTTGTTTACAAGATACTCACCTAAAGACACAAATAGGTTGAAAGTAAAAAGATAGAAAAAGGCATTCCGTGCAAATAGTAACTAATAAAGAACTGGGGTAGCTGTACCAGTATCAGACAAAATAACTTTAAGTCAAAAGCTGTTATAAGAGACAAAGAAGGAGATTATATATTAATAAAAAGGGCAATCCTCCACAAAGAAATAACAATTGTAAATATTTATGTACTACCCACAGTGCCCCAAAATATATGAGACAAGCACTGGCAAAACAGTTGGGAGAAATAGACGCATTTCCAAATATAGTTGGAAACTTCAATAAACCACTCTCATCAATAGATAGAAGATCAAAAAGGAAACAGAAAACGTGAATAATATGATAAATGAACTAAACCTAACAGATATTTGTAGAGTATTGCACCCCCAAACAGCAAGATATACATTCTTCTCAAGTGCACATGGATCATTCTCCATAATAGACCAGATGTTGGGTCGCAAAACAGGTCTCACTGAATTTGAAAAAACTGAAATTATACATAGTATCTTCTCTGACCACAAGGGGATGAAGCTGGGAATCAATAAGAGGCAGAGAACTGGAAAATTCACTAATATTTGGATGTTAAATTACACACTTTTAGCTTATCAGAGTATCGAAGAAGAAACTGCAAGGGAGTCAGTAAGTATCTTGAGACAAATGAAAACAAGAACATGACACATCAAAACGTATGGGAAGCAGTGAAGGCAGTGCTGAGAGGGAAATGTATAACCCTAAATGCTCATGTTAAAAAAGAAGAATGAGCTAAAATCAAACACCTGATTGCACATTTGGAGGAAATAGAAAAGAACAGCAAACTAATCCTAAAGCAAGCAAAAGGAAAGGAATGACAAAGATAAGAACAGAAATCAATACAATTGAGAATTAAAACTATGTATATACAGAACATTAACAAAACCAAAAGTTGGTTCTTTGAAAAGATCAATAAAATTGACAAGCACTTAGCTAGACTAACAAAGAGAAAAAAAGAGCGAAGATGCAAATAAAGAACCAGAACCATAAAATTCCTGGAAGAAAATGTAGGGAAGCATCTTCAAGATCTTGTGGTAGGCAACGGTTTTTTAGACTTCACACCCAAAGCGCAAGCAACAAAAGAAAAAATAGATAAATGGGACCTCCTCAAAATTAAAAACTTTTGCACATCCAAAGACTATTATGAAAGTAAAAGACAACCTACTCATTAGGAGAAAATATTTGGAAACCACATATCTAATAAGGGTTTAATAGCCAGAATATATAAAGAAATCCTACAACTCAACAATAAAAAGAAAAACAGCCTAATTAAAAAATGGTTAAAAGACTTGAATAGAAAGTTACCCAAAGAGGGTATACAGATGGCTTAAAAGCACATGAAAGGATGCTCAACATCCCTAGCTATTAGAGAAATGCAAATCAAAACCACAATGAGATACACCAACTAGAATGGCTGGTATTAAATACCAGAAAATTACAAGTATTGGAGAGGAATTAGGGAAATAGGCCACCCTCATTTATTGCTGATGGGAATGTAAAATGGTACAGCCTCTGTGGATGACAGTTTGGCAGTTCCTCAGGAAATGAAGTGTAGAATTACCATATGAACTAGCAATCCTGATACTAGGAATATACCCCAAATAATTGAAAGCAGAGACTTGAATAGATAATTCCACACTGAGGTTCCTAGTGACATTCTTCACAATTCCCAAAAGACGGAAGCAACCCAAATGTCCATCAACTGATGAATGTTTAAGCAAAATGTGGTATTTACATACAATGGAATTATTATTCAGCCATAAAAAGCAATGAAGTTCTGATGCATGCGACAACATGCATAAACCTTGAAAACAGTACGTTGAGTGAAATAAGCCAGACACAAAAGGACAAATATTGTATGATCGCACTGATATGAACTACTTATAATAAGCAAACTCATAGAGTTACAATCTAGAGTAAAAGTTACCGTGAGATAGATTGGGGGTAGAGAATGGGAAGTTGATGCCTAATTTGTACAGAATGTCTATTTAGGTTGATTGTAAAGGTTTGAAAATGGATAGTAGTGATGGTAGGACATTATTGTCAGTATAATGAACAACACTGAATTAAATATGTGAATGTGGTTAAAAGGGAAATTTTAGGTCGTATATGTTACTAGAATAAATACTAAAAGATAAAGCCTAGGACTGTGTAACTCAGTGAACCCTATTGTAGACGATAGGCTATAGTTAATAGTACAAGTTCAAGAATGTTCTTTCATGAATTATAACAAATATATGACATTAATACAAAGTGTTAATAATAGGGTGTTATATGGGAAAATATACCTAATTGAAACTATGGATTATAGTTAATAGTGGTGTTTTAATATTCTTTCATCAGTTGTAACAAAGGTATCACACTATTGCAAAGTGTCAACTATAGGTGGTATATGGAAATGCTGTTATTTTTACATGATTTTTCTGAAACCTACAACTTCTCTAATTTAAAAAAAATAATAGGACAAATATTGGGTGTTTTATAAGAGGTGATCCATGTAAATCTCTTCACGAAGTGCCTAGAACATAGAATCTCTCAATACATTCTGTTTCCTATTATTAAAAAATAGGAAAAATATTTCAATTATAAAATTGTGCTATTAAAAAAATTTTAAACATGTAAATACTGAAAGAGGAAACGAAAATGACCTGTAGTCCATCCAAATAAAAGCACCATTAAAATTTTGGTTTTATACACCATTCAGTTTTTTCAGCATTTTATATAGTCCCTGCCACATAATAGTTATTAATAAATATTAGAGAAGGAATAAGTGAATGAATTAATGACTGAATGATTACAGAATTTTTTAAACAAATATTAGTTCGCACTATACCTTTAGCTTACCAATGCACTCGGTATTCTCATACACTTTCCTTTTAATAGCTGCATCATATACATGTCTATAAAAGGAGAGTAACATTTTTTGAATTAGCATGTCATTGCTGCCAGTGCTTTTGCACCACTACAAACCTCTTTCGGATCCCTAAAAGTCCAAAATGTCTCACAGTTGGAAGCAGTACAGTTTTCCAGCCCTAACTTCTTTTGCCCTTGTCCCCTGACCCCACAACAACTTCTTTCTGTGAAATTCTTTTATCATTCCTCAGAAACACAAGGTCTTTTATTATGTGGTCCTTACAACACAGTCTTCCCTCTGCCACAGGTACCCTTACTGCTTCTCCTTCCTGTGAACACTCACACAGCCTTCCAGATCAACTCAAAAGTTTCTCTCCTGGATTCTTCATCACAGCAACCTTTAGGAGCTAGCATAAATCACATAGAATAAGTCACCTCCTAGAAATCAAAACAACTGTATTTTTAAGTCAATTGAAAAAGAAAACAAAAGCATTTGACTGGTGCAAGCAGCCAGAACTGTAGACAAGATTATTGCCTTGTTTTCCTATTTACAGGAATAAACAGTCTAAAACAGCACATTCTCTTCTCTTCTCCAGGAAACGGTGGCCTTTAATTCATCTCTTTTGAGACCTCGTGTGATTGGAGAATGGATTGGTCGAGAAGAAAATGATGCTGACCCACTGGCTGCTGAAATGCTACAGCCCCCCATTCCAAGAAGTAAAAATGAACAGTGGGAAAGTGAAGATAGTAGCTCTAGTCCTGCAGGAAGGTGAGATGAGATGTCTTCTAAGATTCTGCATATTATTATCATTAAAAAGTAGACAAATAAATCCAAGTGCCTGATTTTGATCAAATAACTTCACAGTTTTATAGAGAGAATTATATTGGGCCCTACATAGGATAAGAATTATTTTCTCAGTTTTAAAACTAAAAGATTAATAGACCTGCTTTTGAGTGTTGTGTTTAATGTTTTTCTTTGCATTAGTACTATGTGTTTGCTACTTAACCTGAACAGAGAAATAATTTGAATAAGTCAACTGTCGGTCAAAAGCTGCTATAAAAATGTACAGGGAGTCAATGGCTGTTAAGAATTTAGGAGAGAGGACTTCTATGTGCCAGAGAGATGTGTTAGTCAACAGGCAAAATAAAGCTATTAAAATAATGGAATATATGAGGTGTAGGTAATATGGAATGTAAAGATAGAGAAACTATGATTTAGAACCATTTAAGTTTACAGTTGGTAACTATGATTGAATATAAATATTTATATTCTCTTTGTTTAGTTTTTGAAACTGTTATAATTTGAGAATTTGAAAGTTCATACTTCATTCTCTTCAGTTGGATCTGTTGTGCTCAAAATGATAGGAGATTTTCCTTAATCATAGTGGGGTTAATGTTGAAATGTTCAGATCATGTTTACTAGAAAAAGTATATTCAGAAGATCTTTTTTTTTTTTTTTTTTTTTTTTTTTTTTGGTAATACCAACTACACTGAGTAAAACTCAAAACAAAAAATGAAATTTCTGCCAGGAAATTGCAGTGAAAAGGCATATGTAACAGATGACTTATATAAGATTGAGAAAACAGATTTACATACTTATAAATTGAAATGTGACAGGAGCTAAAAACTTTCTGTGTTACTTAGCTGACCAGCTGTTCCAGTTTGCTAATGCTGACGTTATGCAAAATACCAGAAATGGATTGGGTTTTGTAGTGGGGGTTTATTTGGTTACACGATTACAGTCTTAAGGCCATAAAGTGTCCAAGTTAAGGCATCAACAATCGGTTACCTTCACTGGAGAAAGGACATTGGCATCCAGAAAACCTCTGTTAGCTGGGAAGGCACGTGGCTGGTATCTGTTTGCTCCCAGGTTGCATTTCAAAATGGCATTCTCTAAAGCATCACCTTTCAATAGCCGTCTTCAAAATGTCTGTCTCAGCTGCAACTTCTCTAAAATATCACTCTCAGTTGCTCTCCAAAGTGTTACTCTTAGCTGCTCTGTTCCTTCTGTCTGTGAACTCCCTTATTAGGACTCCAGTGATCCAGTTAACACCCACCCTGAATGGATGGGGTAACACTTCCATGAAATTATCTGATCAAATGTTTCACTCACAGTTGATTGAGTCGCATTTTTGCGTAAACACTCACTCAAAGAATTCCAATCTGATTGACACTAACATGTCTGCCCCCATAAGATTGCATCAAAGATAATGGCATTTTGGGGGACATAATACATCCAAACTGGCACACCAACACAGAAGAGTTTTTCTTATGTATAATATAGCCACAGTATCTTGGTATTTCCTATGTTAAATTGAGCAGCTCACAACCAGTAACTATTCTTTCTCAAGGATAAAATTGTAATTTTACAATGTAATAGCTTTCAGGGGTTATTTGCTTTAACTTACCACTTGACTGGAGGGAGGGAATTTGGAATACTCATTAATGTGCTTCAGGCATATTGAAAATTGATTCTGTTTCCATGAGAAATAACTTTTAAATTATTTAAATAGTTTGTGTCCTATATAAGGAGAAGAGAATCACCTTTTTTAAAATCCATTTACCTTCTTCTGTGAAATGCCAGATCAGTTTCAGCTGTTAGTGATGGTAATTTTATTTTTAATACCAGACTTATGAAACCTACTAGACTTTTATTTTTATTCACTGGTAGATCTTTAACTCTTAAATATAAAATAGAGATGTCAACTTTCATTTTGCTTTCATTTAGTTATAGTAATAATCAGGTATTTATTGAAAATGTTAGTGCTTCTATTTTCTTCCTAGCTTCGGTGGACTCTTCTTCCCTCTTGATTACCCAATAAAGGGGGAGAATATATTCTACATTTCTGTCAAGTCCTTTACCCAGAAGACTCAATCTGTGAAGATTTTTCTCAAATTACTTGTTTTGAAAAGTTTTTTCAGTTTTATTTTTCTCTATCTTTATATTGTGAGTTGAGGTATTAACTTATGAAATGAAGAAAGTGTTGAAATCATGCCCACATGCCCCTTTGGAGTGGGAAGAATACATGCATATCTGAATTAAATTTAAAGAACAGCAATAAACTATGGATTAGTATCTGCATTTTTTCCATTTTCAAAACAGGATTTCTTACCCCTGAATTTATACCAGGGACTCTCAAAGAATTCACCTTGATTTGGATGAATTAGAAAGGGATGGGGAGAAATTTTTAAATGTCCACAGAGTTTGTAATTATACTATTGGCTTTTGCCCTCAAATAGTGAGCTTGTACTATGATTTAACAGTCTTAAACATTAAATGACTAAATTATATTCTAGACTTCTGAAGAGAAAACAATTTTTTAAGCATGATGTTCCATTTCTCTATTCCCCACTGGGGCTCATAGTAGCTTGTCAATAGACATCTTTTGAATAAATGAAGAAGGCATGTAGATGGCTGCCAATAGACATCTGTTAAGTAAAGCTTATTTGCAAAAAGGATTTTTTCTAGTGTGTCTTCACTTTTTTTGCCACTTGTTCTCAGTTTTTCCTATTGTTTATTGCTTAAGTCTTATTTCAATTGCTGTTATTATAACACTCCATCTTTAGTTCATAGTCCACTTTCCCCTTCACATAAAATAATACCTAGCAGATAACTTGGATTTTCACCATTAGATTTGAGAGAATTTAATAAATGGCATGATAAATCTTGAGAATCTTATAGGTGGAAACTTACTTGAAATTTTTTTTCTTGGAGCATTTTTTCAATGACATACCTTACCCAAACTCTCTGCCTTAGGTCCCCAAATACATCATTGAGGAAAAGGGTCAGCAACTTTGGTACACATAGCTGTCACCTGAAGCTTTAAGTGCTGGTTAAAACAAAGGCAATTATGAGGGAAGTTTGGAAAAACTAATGGAATAAAGGAAAAGTTACTAACATGGGGCTTATGGCCCCTACATGATTTCTGGATGGACTTCAAGAGATCTGTGATTCTTGAAATTCTGCACATAATGTGTATATGTGCATATGGACATTTTTCTGCCACATTTTTATTAGATTCTCAAAGAGGTTGTGAATCAAGAGAGTTTAAGAAAGAAAATGAAAGCATTTAAGCAAGAAAAGGAAGAAGGAATCAAAAGAGAGAGGTGAATATGTTGTGAAAGATTACAGGCATTCTGCCATGACTTGTTCAGCCATTAGTGGAAGAGCATTTACTTTCATTGTACACTTAAGGTTAATGAAAATAATCAAACATTTATAATATAAATGTAAAAAAATTTGAGTTTAATAAGCCTATATAATCTTATTTTAATCCATCTTAATTAGAGTTTGCAATAGCTGGAAAATGCATTTCCTACAATTACTTGCTAAGTCATAATATGAATTGGTACATAGGCTCATCAAATCTTGAAAGCCTAATGAAGCTCCTCTAAATCTGATCTACCTTATTAAAACACGAATAATATTTACACATATTGTAGATCTGGTGAATTGGCTTTATTTGTTGAGTATTGTTACTAGATTGTAAATATACCATAAAATGAATAGAAAATTTTACAGCTTTCAAATATATATCAAATATTAAAGCAAAAACTAAATTCACTTCTCATTGTGAAGTTTTCTTTTTTCACTAAAGCTAATAATTATTACTTCTGAAACATCAGTAAATTAAGCCTGCAAATATCCCCCTTCCTCATAGAGCTTGCATTCCATTGGCAACAAGCAACAGACAATAAATAATTGGATATACAAATATATGCCATAAATTCAAATAGTGATAGTTTCCTTGATTTAAAAAAAAAAAAAAAAGGCCTGGATAAGAAGGGAGTAGATGGATGAGACATACTATTTTGCATGAGGAGGACAGAATAAAGAAATAAACCTAATGTCAGATTTGGCTGTTGTGGGCATGATAGGTAATATGTAATACACACAGCAGAGACTAACTCAAACTTAGTAATTCAGGAATATTCTAACAAAAAAAATTTAACTGTAAAATATGTTGATTCATCAAAAATGAATCTGCAATGGAATCAAAGAACAGAAGCCTTAAAAATATCTAAAACGTACAAAAATTATATCCCATGTCTCACAGATTTCTCTTTGAAGCTAGAAAATATCTAACTAAATCAAACGTTTATTTCAGAAAGGTAATGAAGAGTCATTTTGATGTGTTCAAAATTTGCTCCTGGAATGTTCAACCAGGATGAACTTAAACATTTATGAACAGAGGTGATGGTAGCATGTTGTGAGAATAACTAACAGTGCCGAATGGTGCGTAAATGTGGTGGGAAGGGGAAGCTCAGAGTCATATATGTCACCAGAAGGAAAGCTGTTAGTCAAAAGATGGGAATGTATAAAACTGAATCCTATGGTGGGCAATGTCTGTGATTAACTATACAAATATTAGAAATCTCTTCCATGAGCCAGAACAAATGTATGACAATACAACTAAAAGTTAATAATAGAGGGGAATATAGAGAAAAAATATATACCTATTGCAAACTATATACTACAGTTAGTAGTATTTCAATGTTCTTTCATAAACAGTAACAAATGTACTATACCAATACTATGAGTCAACAATGGAGGGGGGTGGTTAGGGATATGGGAGGATTTGAGTTTCCTTTTTTTTTTTTTCCTGCTTTGTCTTTATTTCTTGTCTGGAGTAATGAAAAGGTTCTAAAAATTGAACAAAAATTAATTGTGGTGATGGAAGCACAGCTGTATGAGGGTACCGGGGGCAATTGATTATACACTTTGGATGTTTGGATAATTGTATGGTATGTGAACAATCTCAATAAAAATTAAAAAAAAAAATTGCTCCTGTATGTTTAAGATTTTTAATTATTTAGGAAATACATATCCTAATCCAAATAATATTTTTATGAAATAATGGTTCTAATGAGCGGGCAACATTTTGGATTTAATTTAGTGACTAGGTCTCCTAGCTTGCACTGTATCTTGATAACCAAACCATGCAGTTAAATAAGATTAGAGAACATATCAACCCTCATGAAATGGTCTTAGTCATTGATGATTTGTAGGAGTTATGCTTTATTATCTAACATTTGTTCCTCATCTTCCACATCCATGTGTATATGGTTTTCTTGTGTTTCGCTATCAGTCTTCCTATTTTCCTGGATTTCCATATCTCTCAGGTTGAAAGACATATATCTATTTAGATTGTTTATTGTATTTATTTATGTCTGCCCAAAATGAGGTTCAGAAAGAAAAAGTGAGTTTGTTAAAGAAATATTTATTGAGCATGAACTTAAGGTAATGTACTAGATACTGGTTGAGACCAACATGAAACAAGTAATCCTAGATTCAAAGTGCTTGCTTTAAATTAAGGAGAATGACAAGGAAATATGTCTTATTATCTGCATCTCCATGTCTACAATGCCTGGTAAATAGTAGGCACTGAATAAATATCTGTTAAATTAACTAATAAAAATATCACGGTTAGACATGTAAAAAAAACCAAGTCAGAGCTCTTATGCATAAATCAAAATGCAACAATGATCATGAAACGTTTTATGACCTGTTCATCGAACAGGGCCTTAAATGGAAGGAGAACCATTTTATTCTGACTGGAATCAAGAGAAAAAGCACAAGTTCTTTCTAGTAGGCTTTTATGATGAACCAAACAAAGTTGGGAGATATTTTAGGATGGAAATCATCCATATTTTCACCAGAGAGAGCACATGGGGTCAGATAATTTTAATACTTAGCAGTTTGTATTTATTGTGAAACCAAAAGGAGAAAGATCAGGAACATGGGGAGAGTGGGGTCAAGTTGCAGACTCAGAAGGAGGCTTCTCGGGAGGCAGATCACCTGCCCAGTGGAGGGCTTCTGCTTTAGACTGTCCCTTTCCATCTAATCCTGGCTTAGAAGTTACCCTTTTAGACCAAAGCAAGATGAATTTCTAGGGTATACTGATATCAAATCGAAATATTAAGTACTATTTCTTTCATAAGGCCTTGTTTGTTTGTTTGTTTCATTTCTTTCTGCGATGGATTTTATGGTTCAATAAGAGGCATACAGGTATCTAGGATGCTGCCCATTGTGTTCTTTGTGCACAGAATGGTAATTACTACCACTGAGCAGTGCCAGGCACTCTATTATTATCCCTGTTTTAGGAATGAGGAAACCAAATCCCAGAGTGGTTAGATCACTTCCCCAAGATTGTCCTGCTCCAAATTCTGTGCCCTTAAATGCTTTGCTATAACACCTGTCCTCAAGAGGAGTTCAAAGAATCCCTTTTTTATTAAGATTTAGGTTCCGAAAATGAATAAGAGGGGATTCAGAATCCTGATGTCTCTTAGAAAGGCTTCAAGCCCTACTTCTTCATCTCACTCATCAGTCTGCATTGACTACTTCTTCCTTGCAGTCCTCCCAGTTAGTGCTATTTTCTTTCTACAGTCCTTGGGCCATAGGGCTGGAGAAGTTGTAGGTGTCATCCTTGCTCCTCATTGCTGCTTTTAGGCCAGGCTCTCTCCATCTCCCTAAAAGTCTCCAGTTTAAATTTTGTATTGTCATTCTGTGGCAAACTACCACATCTACTTGTAGCAATAGTTTACCAAGCCGCAGTCATTCCCGCCTTTCCCTGAAGATATAAGCATCTAGCTCACTTTTACTCTCCCAGCACTATTCCTATCTCGGTGAAATCAATATTAGCATTGGTGATTCTTCCCAAAACCTAGCCTCTTTACTCTGTTCCTTCTGACTGCCAGTGATCTTGACTTCCACCCTACTTGAACCACTCATTCTGTCTATCATATCCTAGACTTTGTCATTGTTAACTGCACATCTGAAATCTCAATTTCAGGCATCTCATTCTCTGATCACCCCTTCCTGCCTTTCTAGCTCCTTTCTTCTACTGTCTGACTCTAACTGAGACCCAAAATACAGATTCCACCAAGATGTCATTGTCCCTCATCCCCCTTGTTCCTTGTTTTCCTTCTTACCCAACCTTTATTCCCTGGCTCATCATTACAGTCAGTCCCTTGGATATACCCTCAGCTTCCTTCTCCTCTTTTTCTTTGTTTTACTTTCTTGTAAAACTCTATCCTGTTTAAATAGAACTCTTTGCCTGTTCTGGGGCTGAACCAGCGTAGGCTCGAGGAAAACACACGACCACACTGGCCAGGTTCATTGTGAATCCATGACCACTGAACTCCATGTGTTGACCACAGTGTTACTGCATTTCCTGGTCCCTTCACTTGTCCATTTTCCTAAAGGATGAGTTTATACCTTTCCCTCTCTTTTAACCTCCCACACATACTCCCCCATCCTCATTGTCAACTGATGACCCTGCTTCCTATTTCATGAAGAAAATAGCTTCAGTGAGAAAGAGAACCTCCTCAGGCTCCCTCTCAGCCTCCTGCTCTGGGAATCCGCCAGCATCTGTGCCCACGCCCTCCACTGTTCTGTGATCATGGGTAAACTGTCCATGCTCGTGCCAAAGGCAGTCCTTCCCCTCAGCGCTAAGCCCTCGTCCGCTCTCACCTATGGCAGGACAACGACTTCTCTTTTTAGCCTGCATCACCCGCTCTCCTAGATCATTCCCATCAGGGTAAAAGCATGGTGTGATTTCTCTATCTATAAGGGGAGCCTCCTTTGACTATTATTTTCATTGTTTTTACGATGAAACTCTTCAAAGGAGTTATCTGTGTTCGTTGTCCCCACTCTGCCTTTTCTCAGTCTTTTCCAAATAGGCTTTTATTCACCACCCCACTGAAACTGCCCTTGTCAGTGAGTTTAGATGACCTCTTGGAAGTGTCCTCCATGACCTCTGCCTTCCTAAATTCCAATATCAAGTCTCAGTCCACATTTTATTGACCTAGCAGCACTGTTTAAGGGCCTGTCTTCCATTCCTTTATTCAAATATTTTCCTCACAATCTTCATCTGTAACTGTGAAATTTGAAATGCTCTGAAAACTGGAATTATTTTCATAACTCATTTGTTAGCAAAGCCTGATCTGAACTCAACTGAGTTTATAGAGTTTTATCCCCCTTATCCCCTTTAATTAGAATGCTGATACATAATGCTGTAGAAATTGTGATGTTTTTGATAAGACCCCAAATTCCACGGAAGGTGTTATATAATTTACAAATTTTGAATTGAAACACAACAAGCCCTGAGAATTTCAAAGAACTGATTGTGGACCTGTTGTAGAATTCTAAATTTAGATTTGGGGAGATGTACTTTTTAAAAAATATCCTTTATTCTACTAAGTTTTTGGTACACATTGTTCATTTTAAAATAACCAGTGTTTTATAGGAATAAAAATGGATCTTTCACTTGTACTTATTCATATAAAATATTTTTCCATAGAATATATATTACTTTTGATTCAAATTATTAATTTGTAAAAATCCTCTGTATATTTAAGTATATGGTGAGTAGGAAAAAATCCATTTTCAGAATCTCCATAAAGCATCTTCTTAAAATAATATTTAGAGATTTACTATTTATTCCTAAGGGGGAAAGATGTGCTGGAACTGTAGCTTCTTCTCATATGAAAACTGAAATGGTATATTTTATGAAGTATAGAATATTATAGAATATAGATGTTAGATTATTTTTAAGTTTACAAGATAAAATATAAAGTTATAAAGGAAGATTTAATTATCTGATTTATTCAGCAAACATTCATAAATAGAATTATATGCCAGACACTGTTCTACACATTTTAACTCATTTTGTGAAGCAACCTGATAATGTCAGGTACTTTTATAATCTACATTTTACAGATAAATAAACCGAGGGGAAAGGAAGTTAAGTAACTTGGCCAATATCACCTATCTTGTACCTGAACTATGTTCATTTGTCATTCAAAACAGTATTTGCGTTGTTTCTCTTAATCAGTAGTTAACGGAGCTAAGGTTATAAATGGATATCATTATTTTAAATAATTTGACTAAATTAATCTAGATGTAAATTCTAGTTTAGTATGTATATCCATCAGCTGAGAGATCCATAATAAAATTTTGTTTTGTTTACTTCTCCATGAATAAAGTTGGTCAAGGACAGATTTGAAATTATTGTATTATTTCTCAGTTTAAAAGACAGAATGAAAAGATGCAGAAGACAGATGCTATGGCAAGAAATTGGGGCTAAAAGAACACAAAATGAACTTCTCAAGTTGCAAGTGAATATTTATGTTTATCTCTGTTATTGAAGTATGAAAGTAATTTTCTATAACTATATGGAATTGTATTCATAGTTACCAAAATAAAGATAAATATTTGTATAAGGAAGGATGCGTTTTTACGTCTTAGCATCAGTCCCTGTTTAATTCAAGGACCCAGTTTGGAATAGAAGTTAAAATAGAAATAAATGTTGATGAAGGGATACTTAATTTTTCCCTTGTTTTTGTTATCCACAAGTCTTTACTTTGAAACGAGTAGTAATATGAGTATCCATATACCCTCAACATACATTCAACAATAATTAACATTTGCCATCTTTGTTTTACCTCTTTATGACCTATGATCTGTCTATCATCATCTACCTTATCATTTCACTGTACTATCTGAAGATAAGTTATAGATACTTTAACATGTTACTCTTTAATTATTTAGCATGCATTTTGAAGAACAAGGACATTTTTACATAACCATAATATCATCATACCCAAGACATTTAAAATTATACCACAAAGTTATCTGATATAGAGTCCATATTCAAATTTCTCTAATTTTTCCAGTAAGATCTTTCAAGGATATTTATATATTCATTTGTTTCTGTTTGATCCAGGATCCAGTGAAGGATCACATGTGGAGTTGTCAAGTCTCATTAGTCTTTTTTAGTCTAGAACAGTTCTTTGCCTTTTGTTTTCTTTTATGTCATTGCCATTCTTGAAGACTATAGGTCACATATTTTGAAAAATGTCTGAAGTCTGGATTTGTCTCATTGTTTCCCAATGATTAAATTTAGGTTAATAAATTTTTGCCAGAATTTTACATAGTTTATTATGTATACTTTCTCATTGCATCATATCAGGAAGAATATAAAGTCTGTTTGTTCCATTATTGGTGATGCTAATTTTAATCACTTGGTTAAAGTGGTATCCACCAGATTTCTACATTGTAAAGGTACCATTCACCCTTTGTAAATACCAAATAATGTCATTTCGGGGTTGGAAAAGATAGCAAGACTCAATTCTCCCTGTTCCTCCCCACTAAGTACAATAAAAAACCCTGGAAATAAAGCAAGGGGCAACCAAAGGAGAACTGTAAAAAGTGTAAGAAGAAGGTAGGACCTAGTAGAAGCTGGCTGGCTGAAGTAGAAATGGAAATTTTTCCTTTTCATCCTTTTTCTATCCCTTTCAGTCCAGGCTGGCTAGTTAGTGGTTCTGCTCATAAAATTTTTGCAAAAACCTTGGCTTTGTATGCAGTTCACAGGGGTCCAAACCATCAGATAGAAATTCTTTCTACAGATCCTTCCTGGATAGCTGCACCTCCAATCCTTGACCTCCACTGAAATGGCTGACTGGAATAGTGTTCACCCACACCCTTGTTAGCAAAAGGTTGTTTGGTTAAACCCTTTGCTTGGAGCCCTATCCTCTGGGAGCTCACTTCCCAAAAGCTCAAGGAGGTTCCTGATAGAGCCACTTCTGGCCCTAGTCGCAGAGCACATTATCTGAATAGGTCAGAATTTTCCAAGCCATCAATGTCTGGTTTCTTTATGCTTAAGAGTTCAGTTCTCAGTTTATCCATTTCCTCTCACATTTTACTATAAGCTGCAAGGAGAAGCCAGGCTGCACCTTCTACAATTACCTTGGAAATCTTTGCTAAATATCTAAGTTCATTGCTTACGAGTTCTACTTTCAGTCCAACATCACAATGCAATTTTGCCAGGTTCTCTGCCGCTTTATAACAAGGATCACTTTTCCTCCAGTTTCCAATAACATTCATCATTTTCTCCTAAGGCTTCATTGGAGGTACCTTAAGTCTTTTTCTGTCAAGCACCTCACAGTTTTTCCAGCCTCTACCCATTATCCAATCAAAGCCATTTCCACATTGAGATATTTGTAATAGCAGCATCCCTCCAAAAACGTAGTTTCCTGGGTACTAAAACAAACACGATGCAGTGGGCTGGCTTAAACAACAGGACTTTATTGGAAAAAATTCCCGATAATTTCCTAGCTGCTGAAAAACACCTTAACTTTGAGGTGAACTAGTGGTTGATCTTTGCCACTAGTGACTTACAATGCCACTTTGCCATTTCTAATCTCAACAGTCATGTTGAACCTGGTACCACTATTAAGGGAGCTTGAAATTATCTGCTTTGTGTGCTGAAATTTATCTGGTTGTTTCTTAACAAGTTTCCTCTGGGTTTTGGCCTGGTAGAGGTAGGGACAGCATAAGTAACCTCCTCTCTTTCTCATTTGCCTTCTTAAATTATATAAATACATAATATATATAATATTTCCCCTTCCTATTTGGGGGCGATTTCCTCTACATCATGCCTTTCTCCTTCTTGATGTGACATTTGCCCTCACCTTTCTTTTGTAATATATGAAAAGAAATCAGATTATAGAGAAGAGAGAAACTTGGAAGAATTTTTTTAGCTGTACTTTGCTGCTATGCGGGTTTGTGAGTTTTCTTCTTCAGTCAGACACCATCTTGGGAAGTGGAGGGAGAGAACCATGGAAGACTGAGTTTTTACACAAAGCAGCCTGGGCTTACCAGAAACACCACTTTACAAAGAATCTCTTAGACTGCAAGAAACTGAAGCGTATTTATTAATTCTGCTTCATCTTTCTGTCTATCCATTTACCCTCAGGCAGCATGAACAGGACTAGTGAATACATTTATTTTTGTTATAGGAATTAAAGTTTATTTTGAAAATCTTATTGTATGATATTAAAATGCCTACCTCATTACATGTGTTTTGCTTCACATGCATTTATTTTTTTAAACCGATGATATCATATAATGGTTTGGGCTTTCTAGCTTCTCTTAAAATCAGAAACTCCATTCATTTCTGTTCTGCCAAGTGGATGTAGAGGTTTTCCAGTTTGCCATATTTCTCAGCCACACTCACTTAGGGTATTGTTGATGCTGTATCCTTGGAGAAAATCTAGTAATGCGTCCATAAATTTGCCTAGCGAAACAACTGAATATTTGTAGATTTTCTTTTCTTACCGCAGCTAATTGATGATGTCATCTTCATTGAAAATTAACATTTTAACCTTTCCTCAGCTTAAAGATGGAGCCGAAGACTAAAGGATTAAAACAGCAGCAACAACAACATAAGAAACTTCTGGCAGCAATGCTCTCTCAAGATTCTTTTGACTCCATCCCCAGTCCCACCCCATCTGTAACAGAAGAAGATATTGACAATGAAGATGATGCAATGGAATTGCTGGGTAATTTTAAAAGTTAATAATTTCTCTTTTTTCTTCTTCTCTGGTATTGTAAAAAGGTGTAATTATTAAGAGGTTTTAAAAGTTTTGAGTAAGTTTTGTCTTAAGGGAAAGAAAACATTTAATATATCGTTTATTTACATTAAATTTTCATGAAGTTGCATGTAAGAACCAAGTTCAATTTGAAATAATCTAAGCATGTGAAGTATTTACTAGACTGAACTTTGTGCTTTGTATATGCAGCACTTTACCTTATGATTATTTAATCAAGTTTTATTGTATGTGCAATTGTGATAAAAATTCAAGTCTGTCTGCTTTATTCTGATCATAATTGCTTTCACCACATTTGTCTATAAAATGTTTCCAAAGTATTCAGCCCTCATCCCAAAGTATCTCCCTTTTTATTTCATTGATGCTTTAGAAAAATAGAATAAAATTTAAAGGAGTAGATAGTAAACTAAGTTTTATGTCTTCCATAAATGGCAGGAAATTTTTTGGAGATTCCATAGTTTTTACAGGCCCATTGTTTTCACAAAAATCTTGTTAAGATTGTATATGTAGGAAATCTTTTTATATCTTTCAATGAAGTAAATTTATTTTTTGGTTCATCAGCTACGTCTTCTTGGTAAATTTTTTTAATTGAATTTCCCTTATGAAAACCAATTTTCTGAAAGAAGGAAATGAAATTTCATTTCAGAGAGTGATCCATATATAAAATAATGTGTTTTTAATTAGGTGATGTCAGTTATTCTATTACAAATGATTAGAACAATTTTAAAGTAATTTGTAACAATATATGTTGTGTTTTAGCTGAAAGAGAGTAAATAGTATAATTACTTGAAAGCTTCAAATAAGTTTAACCTGTAGAGTGTGGAGTTCCAGGAAAATACCAACTTTTTCTAAATATCATTTTTTCTAAATCATATTCCTGGGTTTTAAATGTTAATGGCAATAAAAGACTGCTATTATAATAAATTATATAGTCTGAATTCTTAGGCTTACAGAGATATTATGTAGCCTACAATAGAAGGTGCCATTTAGTTGATTATAGCAGGTTCACTCATGTTTTCTGGTGGTATAACTCCATCCATTCCTGTGTCGATGAGACTGTATCATGGCATTTTCACTATATGTTGTTTTGTTGTTGCTGTTCTAGAAAAATCAAGTCTGGGTGTTTTTTAAGGAATCTCATATCCCTGGCTCCAAATCCTTACCATGGCAGATGTGCCAGATGTGGCCATGATCCCTTCATTCAACGTCCATCATTCAACTCATTTACCGAGCTCTTATGATACACTAGGCACTGTGCTCCATCCTGGGCACATAAAAATAAAATAACCATGGTCTGTTTGCAGGAAGTTACATTCTAGTGTTCAGGACATTAATGTCTATACTTTAATAGTGTTTGCTTCGTATGTTAATTGAATTAAGTGCACAGTGTACATAGAGATGACACTAATGCAGAAATTGGGGACGGTGATCAGGAGTGTTTCCGAGAGACTCAGGTGAGTCCTGAAGGATAGGTAGATGTTGACTTAACAGACGGAGTGTGTTCAGTACACCGTTAGGTTTGCTTCCGTAGCTAGGGACTGTTTTGCACTTGTGCTCTGTGACTGTGCCTTCAAGTTGTTCCTCTGCCTTGGTCAGTGACAGTTTAGGGGTAAAACCTTGAGCAGTGACTGTCAATGGAAGGGCCAGGATGTTGCGTATGTAACATCAGTGTTGGCATTTTGGTTCAAAGTTGAACCTGGATTGTGTCGATATCCCTTTCTATTTCTCCTTCACTATAAATGACAGCTCAAGGTCAGCTGATGTCCCGTGAAGGAAACTGTACTCTGTCTTGCAAAGAGAATCTTTTGAAAAAATCCAGACATGCTAAGAATCACTCTGGAAGGTAGCCCGATAGCTCCAGGAATCTCTAGACAGCATGGAGGAAGCCATGTAACTTCAGCGATGTCAAGGGATTCTTTGAGAAGACGGCGTCCACTCAGTGCTGGTATCCCCAGGACCTCTACTGCTCTGCTCTGAAGTTTCTAGTTTCTCAAGCCGAAGCCCAGAGAACTGGGGTTTGAAGGCTACCTGATGATGAGCAGTTAATACCCAGTCCCCACTGAATGCTTTTTCATTTAGACATTTTAGTCTGTAGTCTGAGCAAACTTAAGGATATGAGATAGTTCAAGGTTTGGATGTTTTCCATGTAATCTCAATATCTTGGCACAGGCCAGTGGTGGTGTAATAAGACTGATTCTACGGTCCTGAGATTTCCCTGTGATAACATGGAACATTCCAACTCCAGTGGACTGACCCTTAAAAGAGTGCCATATGTAACTTGCCATGTTGGCATAGTTGTCTCAGTGAGCAGAAGTCATATAGTAGAAAATTTTATCCAGACTATTTTCCCAAAAAACTCGTCATTTAAATAAAATAAAATGTTGTTGGATGTGAAATATATTTGTCTTTAAGGTCTAAATACTCCTCTCCATGAAATTCATTTAATTATTTTTAAAATATGTATTTATCTAAAATATAGGCTCAGAATTTTCTTCAAAAATAACTAGTATAAATAATTTCATTGCTTATAATAGGACATCTGTGAAACCAAATATGTACATGAATACTTTCAGTTAAAACAAGAGTTACTTTTTCAGTCATAATATAGTAATAAATTAATATGCCAGTTATGTGACTACAATAAAATGGTTATTAGTTATTAAATTTTAACACCTGACATCTTCAGTAGCTATATATGTTTCTACTAACATTCTATTATATTTCAAATCTTATACTAATCAATCGATGAAATAGTACTCCTAAATCAATTGAGAAACTACATAAGCTACTTCCTAGTCCTTTTAAAATTAGATTTCCATCATTTTGTTTGTTATTAAAGAATTTTAAGACAAGAATATTTTTGAAACTGATTCCAGAGAAGTTTAATGTGATTGTATCTATTTGAGGAAAATATAAATGCTATGTTCTTGAAAAGTTATGTGAAATCAGATTTTAGTACATGTCATCATAAGGTGCAATAGAGACATCTGCTATTTAAAATACCTTTTGAATCCATATTTCATAGAATAAATTTGTTATAGCGTAAATGTTTTTAAGGTTTTAACTTGTCATTATTGTCTAAACTAAGATATAATTGGCTGAAAATTTTATTTATTAAGCCTGGGAAGCACCCTGTAAACTTTGTGAAGTGATAAATACATATAAAATATAATTATTAGTTTTAATATAACAAAAGATTATTCCTCAGAAAAATAGTTGGTTAGAAGGGAGGAAAAAAGCCTTCTTGTTGAACTAGTAGAAGTTAGTTAAGCTGTCAATCCTTGTTTGTTTATTAAGGAATATAGCATTGTTAATATAGACTGATTAATATTTAATTCATTACAGTTTAATTTTATGTTTGTGAATTTTTTCCTAGGTATCTTGGATAAATGAGAATATGTTGCAATATCAATACTTTTTGTTAAGTAGGTTAAATATTCTCTGTAGGACTGCTTTAAGTGCTTCTTATACATTTATTCAGCATAGTACAAAAGTAATTTACTATAGATTTAGAAAATATCAGAGATTAAAATATCCAAATTTGTGGGATTTTAAGATACGGCAATTTTCAGCTGAAGTTGGTGCTCTAATTGTGAATATATTGGATAAAATATCTTCCAAATCACCTCAAACTAGCCTTCAAATTTAAATATAAGATATTTCAAATATTCCATTAATGAAACCACAATTAACTGAAAATTTTAGAGAATAGAGTATCTGTACATATATTTTTAAATATTTATTACATCAAATAGTATAATTGAAAAAGTATGAGATTTCAAATATTCTAGTAATTACATAATATTTTAATTATATTCTAGCAGTTAATAATCACAATGAATCACACATTGTAGAGAAACTACACTTTTTTAAAAAAATTAGTGAAATCAATAATTTTTCTAAAATGCAAAGGCAAGTTACAATGGTAGAATAAGAAGTTTATGAAAATCCCTAAATATTTTACTGCGTTAATTTTCATGGAGAATTTGAAGAACTTCATTATTTCAAAGATATTTCAGTTTGTTCATGTGAGCCCATTTTCATTATGTTACATGCCTTTGCCGTCTTAATCTTGTTGAAACACTAATTTCAATTATGTTTTCTATTTTTCTTTACATGATTCACACTCATTTAAAAATATCAGGATTATTTGAAAGACACAACTACCTTTCTTACACATTTTAGTACAATATATTACTTACAAAATTATTTTATTATAGGCTTTCTCAGAATTGATGAGGAAAATGTCTTTTAAAAATCATATTCCAGAGATATTAAAAAAGAGAAAACTTTATTAACTAGAGCAACTCATAGCATTAAGGGTATCCTTTGACAAATTCTTTTGCATTGTGACTAACTTTTATAAAGTAAACGTATTCTCTGGTCTATTAAGTTGGAGTTTTCTTAAAGCACAAAGCATCCATATTTGCAAAATAACAACATACACTTCACCTAATAAGAAATAGGATGTTGTCACTCAGTAATGCAAAAAAAGGGGGGAGGGCTTAAATGTTTAAAGAAAAAGATGTACGTATATTTTGAAGAGCCAAAATATGTGAAATGGCTAAAGCATAGACGGCAATACATACAAACTTTTTTTCCCTTTTGTTTCCTTGATCATTGAATTTATCAAGTTAACAGAAAAGTTGTAATTTTAAAATGAACATTCTTTATCATATTCCAATATTTAAAAATTAAATTTATGTATCCTTTTAAGATTAGTGTAAGATTGCTTTAAATACTACATATAAATTCATTCAGCATTGTACAAAAGTAACTTAATATGGAATTAGTACATACTAGACTTTAAAAATTCAAATTTGTGGATTTTTTAGATGCAGCAGTTTTAAGCACCTCCAAAATTAGTGCTCTGAATCCAGAAGATACTGGAAAAAAATATCTGCCACATCTCCTCAATCTCAATAGTTCTGATCTTTAAGTATAAAATATTCTCATATATTCTATTAACTATACTAGCAATTGATAACCACAATTAACTGAACATTTTAGAAAACAGAGTATCTGCACATATATTTTTAAATATTTATTACATCAGTTAGTATAATTGAAAAACTGAGATCTCACATAGATGCATGAAAATCTTTCATATGCTGAATAATAAATATTTCTTCCTCATAAGTCATGTGTTTGACTGTAACAGAAGTTCTATGAAATGTCACCGATATACAGTTTTTTCACGTTATCAATTTTCTCCTATTTTTCTGGATTCTGACTTCAGCTCACTTCATTGCCATCACTGCCTGCACAAATGCCAAGTTAGCAGGGTCAAAATGTGGCCTGAGTGGGGTTGGATAGCACTATGCTTGTCTCTCCAGATTACAGTGACAATATTTGAAAAAATCCATTCAAATACATTCTTTCATTCAGCAAATATCATGCTCTGCTATGTGAAAAATGTGTACGTATTAATATACAGCAGAGGAGTATTGCATCTTATATTTTCATCCACCTTCACCTCTTTGGGCTTTGAGAGAAAGGTATAGTCCGTGCTGGCCTCTATGTAGAACCAAACGATTTGTGAGTCTTGTCTCAGCTCTCCATTAATTCATTCATTGTTTTATTAATTTCTTAAGTGTGTTTCTATCATTTGCAAAGGGACTATGTGCATATTTCTAGGTGTTCAAATTTGAATAAATACAGGAATGTTTCTTGAAGTATTAACTATAGGGGGATGATTTTCAAGATTTGATTTGCTTAAGTTTTATCTGGGCACTTGTTTAAATGAAGAGTCGAGGGCTCCTTTTCCCCAATTGTTGATGCATTGGGTTTGATAAGCCTATGAATCAAATTTTTCAACAGGTGCAGCCCCACCCCTCAGGAGCTTTTCTTGCAGGTTATCTGTAGAATACACAGTGAGAAACACTAATCTATGAGGTAAAGTCAATGAATTTTTTTGTTTGATGTGGTACATCCTGAAGCAAGAGGAATAAAATAATAGAAAGTCATATGTTTACAATAAAAGAGTGTGGAACAGAGGTTTCTGAGTTAACCAAGCTATTTGAAGTGTTTTGCAAAACTACTTACTAACTAATAACTGAGACTACTTAAACCTCCTTACTAAGACTTACTAACAAGCTTTGGCTACTGTGGCTCATTATCATCTTGTTATTTCCATCTTCTTTCCTGATCTTGTTGTTTTACAGTAGCTCTTGAGAAATGAACTGCTTAGAGTAGAAGAATCATGTCATAAAAATGATTCTAGTATAGACCTGAGAAATTGTTCATTGCGGATTCTGTTTTCTCATATTATCATAGTATGCTTCTATTCAGTATGCTAATTTTGATTTTATTAAATGTGACTTATAGCCTCCTTCACTGACTTCTAGATTTACTTATGTTTTTGAATTGTGTTTGTGTTCATTGTCTTCATTCTTCATTTTTGTTTCCTTTCAACAAAATATTGGGACATTTGCAAACAATAATCATGTTCACATGAAGAGATTACCTTTCAAATAAATACATACCTGCAAGTCACCAAAATACATACATCATCCTACATGGTTTGCTCTTATGGTGTTTAATAAGAAATGCTGCTTTTTTTCTCTCCTGTGAAAATTGTTTTCTGTTGGTAAAAGTAGATCAACATGATGGAATAAAGTCAATAGTTTGAAAATAAATCTAAACAGTTATTGACAGTCTCCCTAAATGTCAGTTGTACACCTGTATGAAAATACCTTTGAGAGATAGCTCAAATGTATGTATGGGCAGGATTGTGTAATACATATTTATCACTTTGAATAAGCTGAAAATTGTTTTGTACATGCTGGTAATATAGGTTGATATGCTTTTTCATATTTATGCCGTAGGTTTTCTCCTGAGTATTTTGAAAGCTATTTTTCTTTCTTCAAAGGGTGTGAGCCCAATTGTGATGTGGTGTATGTGGTATATAGCTAAAGCATTGGCTAAAAATCTAAGAAAGACCCAATTCCAGTTCTCATGCTCCTTTGTTGGTTTTGTCAAATCTTAGCTACAAGTAATTAATTGTAAAATGCTGATTACCACATCTGATCCTCGTACCCCACAGGGATGTTATAGGGATGAAAATGGGATATTTTATGACAGTGTTTAAATTTTTTTTTCATTCTAGTTATACCTAACAGGAATATTTGAAAAAAGACGCTAGAATTTATATGCAAAACTTTTCTTACAAATAAATTTATATCCCTTAGGCTACGTACATTTTGTATAGTTAAATACAAAGAAAAAGGAAGCTTTCTTAAGCTTTGGGAAATTACCTAGTCACAGAAAAAAATAAATGCTTTTCACAGAAGAATAAAATCAAAGAGATGTGAAGAGAGAGAAGAGATAAAGCTACAAATGTATTTGAAAGTCAAAATACTTGATTTATCAATACAAGACATTATCCTTATGTTAAAGCATGGACAGACATTTGTGTGATTTGGTTAAGGGCTTAGAGCAAATTATTCCACTGTCTTTAATTTTCTTCTGTATAAATGCATAATTTTTAGAGGGGAAAAACCATGTTTTGTTTATGAATCTCTGCTAGCAAAAGTTGGCCTGGGGGCAGGGAGGGAGAGACAAGGAGGAAATATAGAAAAAGTAGAAATTTGTACTACGTGTTTACACGTTTTTGTATTAATAAAGTCAGACAAGTGTTGAAAAATCTGCAAGCTTTAAAAACTTCCAAATTGAATCAACAAATATGAAACTATTTGGAACAGCACATTTTTGGTGGTTCTATATTAATTCATTGTATAAACAAATCACAACCAAATTGAAAACCAGAGTTAGATACTATTAGGGATATGTTGCTTTTGAAATAAACTTGCCCATTTCAAAAACTTAATAAAGTGGTGATATTAACATGTCAAAATGTTTTGTTTAGCTGTGGTAATGGTTTTCATATAATTTGACTGAGTCCATTAATTTTGTGCTCCATGTAAGAGTCATTTGAAAGTGGTTGCAAAACCATAACTTTATTTTATTATTTTCTTGGTTAAAATGTTAAAGGAAATGTGCTTAATTTAGCAATTATTTACATTTTAACATCAAAAATAACATGTTAAAGAAGTATTAAAATGCTATTTAATGAATTGTTTAAACCTTGTTGTATAACTATAGTAATGTTTAGATTTCTGTGTATCACGATATCACTGACAACTTATTTTTTCATCTCTAAATAGAAACTTTAAAATGATTGACGTTAAACACTGAATATACATTAACAGAAGAGTGGTTACAAAATTTGCCAGTTATTTTCAATATGGGAAACAAGGAAAGCTTTATTCAGAATTTTAAAAAGGTATTTTATGAGCACATTTTTCAAAATTCCAAAATTTTGAACTGGTCTCATGTGTGGATTCCTTTTGGAATAAAAATATTGTCGTTTTCTTTTTCAAATGTGTTTATGTTTAATAATTTCAGAAAATCTCCTTAACAATAATGAATTTATATGTATATATATATATATATGTATTTATATATTTGAAAATTGTTGTAAAACGTTTAAATGTAAGAGTGCTAAAGAACGCAATGGGAAGAAAGGTCAGTGTTTTAACAGAGGTAAATTAAATCTTTTTATCTTATTTTTCAATTTTTTAGTTTAGTTTTGCAAAAGATTATTGGTTGCTTCATGTTACTATAGGATGAATTTGCTTATGGTACAATGTAAACTTCCCAAAATATCTCACATTTCATGTAAAATTTCAATTCATTAAAATGTACTTTTTCATGTTTACTTTTTAATTACTAACATTTGTTTTGGGAATCTGTATTTCAAGAATTTAATGTAGATTATATTAGTATGATAAAACAAAATTTAAATAATCTTAAGAAATTAATTTTATAGAAGATAGTATAGCATAGGATTAGGGGTACTAAAAGCATAAACTTTGTGTTCAGGTAGTCCTAGTGTCATGTTTCACTATTGCCCCTTACTAGTTCTATGATTTGAGAACGGTAACTTCCTTCCTTCAAATGTCAGGTCCATTATAAGGAAAATAGGAATTAACTTTATGTATGTTATAGGGTTTTGTTAAAAATTGAATGCATGTAAAATGTTCACTGTATTTAGAGCTATAAAAATATTTATTACTAAAATTCATATCATTTTTATACCATTTCTCCTCCTGTCTCCATCTAGCCCATGAAGTTTAGTACATATAAAAAAAGAAAGAACATAATAATTAGGTCTTAGCGATTCGGATGTTTAGTTTTTATCATACATGTTCCTCTAGATGTATTCCACATATTTGGAGGTAATTTCAACAATTATTGTCTTCTTGATATTTAAGCCCTACTTCTAATTTCTTCCTTTCTGTTAAAGATCACAAACAAAAGATCATGTCCCATGAACCCAGTTTTTCCCCAGTGCATTAGAAAGTCTTGGCTTTTTTTCCTATGTAAAAACAGTACCCCCATTATAACAGAGCATTATCATGTTCAATTTTTTCTAAACATGTGATTTAACAAGTTATTTTCAGCAATTTGAAATATTCAAAACTTAAAAAAAGTTTATAAAGCTAAAAACTATATCTGACTTTCTGTTATACCTATTTGGTTTTGTTACCAGGTTACCTGCCTCCATGCCTTATAGTCATGGACTATAGTATGCGAAAGACGGTATTTGGCTTGTAGGAATCTAGAAACTTAAAGACTCCATAAATCCTAATTTTTAATGGGTAGGATATGCAGCATTCCAAGACTTGCTTGAAGAAACAAACATTTTCTGAAACTTGTACAGGCTATAGGCTTTTTCATGTTACAGTGCATTCTTTTATACTCTGACAAGTCAGAGAATCCACATCCAGTAAGATAAGCCAAAATACCAACAGAGGAAAAGTAGGAAACTTCTTTCTTTCTTTTTTCCAGATTACAATCTGGCATTCTTCTCTTCTTATGGACTTTTGACATTTTTATGTTCTGAAACTTTCTAAAATTGTAAATATTTTGATACCATCTGATTCCTAACATTGGTGGCTGAATTAAGGACATCTTTTAGAGAAAGTGGTTTAAGGTAGGAAATATATTTCTGCTCAAATATAATGGAAACACAAAAGGCCAAACAGGCTCCAAGCAACTCTGTTTTGATAAAGAAAATAAATAATGTGAGAGGAATTATTCTCCTACATAAAAGCTTTTAACAGAAAAGGAAAATCCTAAGAACATTTCATTAAAAAAAGTCACAAAAGCAATATTCCTTTTACAATAAAGTTCAAATTGTTTGTTCATGGATCTGTTCCTTTTTTCCCCAAGAAACAAACATGGCTTTTCTTTAGAAGTGGTATCGTAAGTTTAAAACATACTTTCTTTCTTACCTCAAAGGAAAAAGCCAATATAACAAATACTTTCATAGATTCATTTTATGAATTCATGTCTTTGCTTTTTCTATTAATCAGAAGTTTTAATAACTTCACAGTACAAAAACAAAGCTAAAATATAAAAAACTAAACAAAACCAACCATTTATGCTTATTACTTGTGTTATGGCTTCAGGATCTTAGCATTCTTAGTTCTCTCTGCCACTGCATGTTCAAATATGTATACTATCAACTTGATATCATTGTTTATATACCTTCCTTATAAGCAATAAATTTTAGAAATCTAATCAAAGAAGAATTCTTTTCTGGGAAACTGCTGGCCTTATAAGTCAATATAGGCTAATTTAAGGACTTGTAATTTCAAATCATCTTGAAGTCCAATTTCTCTGAAAACAGTATTTGTTTTTATTATTAAAATACAGATATTCAGTGTATAAAATATGGAAATGTAGAGGACAAAAATAAAATTACTCATAAGTACTATTGATGTTTTAGTGATGTTCTTTCTATTTTTTTTATATAATGCACATAGAATAACATTAATATTATTGTACATTTGCAATGTGCAATGCACTGTGCTAAGTGCTGTACGGATATCACTTAATCACAAAGATACAGTGGAGTAGGAAATGTTATTATCCCCACTCAACAGAAAAGGACACAGATCCTTGCAGAACAAAACTTACCCAGATTACCTAGTTAGCACTCAAAAGCCTGATTCCTAGTCTGAGCAATTAAATACTAACTATACTACACATACACATTAAAATGCACATTTATATGAATATATATGTATATTTAATGGGTATATATGCAGTTTTAAATTTTTAAATTTAAACATTTAATTTAAAAATAAAAATTTAAATTAAAGTTTTAAATTTTAAATTTAATTTAAACATTTAATTTAAATTTAATTTAAACATTTAAATTAAAGTTTTAAATTTTAACATCAGGGGCTTCTGCCTGTAGTTATTGATGTAAAGCTAATATTGGCCTCATCCCTCTGCATTAAACAATTATAGTACTGGACAAAATATATGAAGCCAATTTTTAGCCATTGGACAAAAGGTAGTACAGGGCTGTGGTCTTTGAGAGAAGAGAACAGGCTGGGCCCTGACTTCACCCTGGCTTTCTTTCTGTAAAACTTGCGGGGAGGTGGAGCTCTAGTGAAAGTTGAAGAGTGGTGGTCTTACTGATCTAAGGAGGAAAGACTGGAGTTAGAGATGTTTAGGTGGCTGGGATTTGTGGGTTACTGTACCAAGTAAAGGAAGCTGAGAAGACAGTGCAGACAGAAGTCTACAGGGATGTTCCACTGGATCCTTGGCTGAGAACTGAACTGCTCTTGCACAGGGCAAGAGTACCCAGTACCTAAGAAAAAGTGGATTCTGTGTGGCTGAGAGCTGAATAGAGAAACAGATCAGACAGGGCTGGAAAATGTCAGATTTCCAGCCCAGCCAGAAAGAATAGACCTCCCTGAGCTCCTTGGACACTCAGCCTTGGAAAGTCACCCATTAGGAGTAATGACCACACCCTGAGTTGAGGGTCACTTCTAAGAATGACAGCCAAGTTGCAATAGCCCCAGCTTAACAAAGCATAAAACCAAACCTAAAAAGTTGAAGAGGATATGCCAATGAATTTATTTCTTGAGAGAACAAAACTTAGAGAGGACAACATAATCCAGCCTTCTGGCAAAGTATCATCAACAATGTCCACCATACAGTAAAAAAATTACTATTCATGCAAAGAAGCAGGAAAATGTGACCCAAAATCAAGAGAAAAAAACAACCACTAGAAGCAGACCCCAGTCACTCAAAATGTTGGAATCAGCAGACAGATTTCTAAAAAGTAACCTTATAAATATTTTCAAGGATCTAAAGGAAAGAACAGGAGTAAATAAATGGGAAGTCACAGCAGAGAAATTGAAACTATAAAAAGAACCAAAGGAAATTATGTAACTGTAAAATACAACATCTGAAATTTAAAAAAAAATCACTAGCTAAGATTAGCAGATAATTGAATACTGCAGAAGAAAGGGTAAGTGAACTTGAAGATAGATCAACAGAAATGAACAAAACCAAAGAGAAGTTTAAAAAAAAAAAAAAAAAGTAAAACAAAACTTCCAAGATCTGTAGTGCAGTACAAAATGATATAATTCAAACTGATGAAAATACAATATATAAAAAATTGGCAAATATAGTCAAAACAATATGTAGAGGCAAATTCATAGCTTTAAACAAAAAAGTTTAAAAAAATCTGGTGTAAGTTTCTAAAGAAGCTAGAAATAAATGCAAATTGAATCTAAATAAATGGAAAGGAGGAAATAATACAGATAAGAAGAGATATAAATGAAATAGAAAACAGAGAATATTAGAATACCAAAACTGATAAATTGAATACCAAAACTGACAAAGAAAAAGGAAGGGAAATATAAATTACCAATATAAGAAATGAAAGACAGGGCCAGACTTCACTATAATTTTTACTGACACTGAAAGGATATTAAGAGAATATTACCAACAACTTTGCCAACAAATTTGAGAAATTACATATAAAATGGAAAAAAATCTGACAAAACACATCATACCGGAACTAAAACAAGAAGAAATGCCAAAATCTGAAGAGTCCTATATTTGTAAAGAAATAGAATTTGTAAGCAAAATTGTTCCCAAGAAAGAAGACTTTGGGTTCACATGGTTTCCTTGGTGAATTCTACCAAATATTTAGAGAATAAATGATACCAAACTTAATAAACTTTTAGAAAATAGAGAAGATGTAACACTTCTCTGTTTTATGAGACCACCATATTTCTGTTACCAAAACCAGACAGACTTTACAAGAAAAGACAATTAGGATGAATATTCCTTATTGAAGTAGATAATATTAACAGAATATTATCAAATGAAATCACTGTGATTCAAAAGAATATCAATCAGATTCCTAAAGGGCTTTTTAAAAAATAGAAATTGATAAGCTAATTTAAAAATTTACATTGAAATAATGACTTTGGCCAAAATCATCTGAAAAAAAAGAAAACAATATTGGTTGAATTACAGTATCTGATTTAAAGACTTACCATAAAGGTACAATAATCAAGACAATGGGGTATTGACATAGGACAAAGAGATCAACATAACAGATTAGAGTCCAGAAATAGATCCATATATATGTGGTCAAGTCTTTTTCAACAGAGGCATCAAGGCAGTTTGACGCAGAAAGGAAAATAGTTTCAACAAGTGATACTGGAACAATTTGGATAAATGTAAAGAAAAAGAAGGAATGTTTACTCCCTACTTCATACCATAACAAAAATGATTTTGAGGTAAATTACAGACCTAAATATAAAAATAAAGACTATTAAATTTTTAGACAAGACCATAGAATATATTCTCAACCTTGGGGCAGGCAAAAATTTCTTAGCTATGACAACAATAACAAAACTAAGGATAAAAGAAAACATTGATAAACTGGACCTCATCAAAGTTACAAACGTGTGTGTGCATCAGAAAATTAAAAGAAAGCAAGAACAAAAATAAGGTAAATGTAAAGGCAAGCTACTGATGGAAAAATATGCAACATATCTGATAAAGGACTTGTGTCTAGAATGTATACAGAACTGCAAATCAATTAAAAAGACAACCTAATAAAAATGGTTGAAAGACGTCATTAGACTCTTCACAAAAGAAGAGAAATAAATGGCAACACACGTGAAGAGACATTCAACATCCTTAACCATCAGGGAAATGCAAATTAAAACCACATTGAGATAACTAGAAAGGCTAGTATTAAAGACTCACAGAAAGAAATGTTTCCGAGGATATGGAGCAGCCAGAATCCTCAAACATTGCTAATGGGAATGCAACAGTGTATAATCACTCTGGACTAAAGCTCTGGCATTTCCTTATAAAGTCTAATATGTACCCACCCTATGGCCCGTCAATTCCACTCCTGGATATTTTCCCAAGGGAAATAAAACATTTTGTCCACAAAATAGTCTGTGTAACATGATGGTTAAGTTCATGTGTCACTTTGGCTAGGTTATGGTGTCCAGTTGTTTGGTCAAGCAAGCACTGGCCTGATTGTAACTGTGAGGATATTTCACGATTTAAATCATCAATAAGTTGATTGCACATATGGCTGATTACATCTACAATCAACTAAGGAGACTGGCTTCAGCAATGAGAGAAGTCTCATCCAGTCGGTTGAAAGCCTTAAAGGGAGAAGTGATAATTTCAGCTGTGAGAAGACAGAATTTCCATCTCCACTTCAGCCAGCCAGCTTTTCCTGGGAATTCATCAGAAACCTTCATTGAAGTTCCCAGGTTGTGGCCTGCCCTACAGAATTCAGACATGCCAATCCCCACAGTTGCATGAGCCAATTCCTATAATAAATCTCATACTTTTTTCACAATATATATAATACATATATGTGTATATATATTTATACATATGTTTATGTTATTATATATATAGTCTGTTCTTTTTCCTTGGAGAACCTGAACACATATAAGAAAGCTGTTTTATTCATAATAACCCAAGCATGAAACAATCAGAATGTCCATCACCAGGAGAATGTATAAACAAATTGTATATTCATTCAATGGAATGCTGCTCAACAATAAAAAATGAATTAAATACTGATACATGTAATGATATGGATGAATCCCAGAAATACTATGTTCAACAAAAGAAGCCAGACACAAATTTTTACATACTATACTAATTTTAGGAATTTCAAGAACAAGCAAAACTAATCTATGGTGATAGAATGTGTTACAGAAATGAGGAAACTTTTTGGGGTGAGAGAAATATTTTATACCTTGATTAGAGTGTTGATTACATGAATATATACATTTATCAAAACTCATTATATTCTACTTCAAAATATCTGCATTTCACTCTAAATTTTACTTCAATGAAATAAAATAGCATTTTTAATATGTAAAAAATCATGGCTGCATAATGTTACACCATGAGAATATTCCAGGAGTCAAAATGGAACTTTACATTGTTATTGTTTCCGATATGAGCTGATGATTAAATTTCATGTAAAAGTCACAATTTGATTTGATGATTAAATTTCATGTAAAAGTCACAATTTGATTGAGGTATGAAAAGTAATTCATGACAATTATATGGGTACTTCCTATGGTAATTCCTCATAATCCTGACCTCTGATATGTTTTCCAAAAATCTGTGTCTATTATAAGCATGGGGTTTGAATAATTCTGAACAGAAACAGAAATTATTGTGTATATTTCATAGGAGCACTTCAGAAAGCAGAATTTGATTTTTGATCCTAAATTTCCTAGTCTTCACTATACTCTTCCAGCTTGCTGACTACGTCATAATTTATTTGATATACTGAAATTTTTCTTTCTTTGAATTTGTTTATGATAAAAAGTCTAAAGATGTGGGAATTTAACCTGAAAATGTCATTGTCAGCTGAAAAATGTGTAGTATGATAATGTGTATCTGCTCATATTCTTTTTTTTAAGAAAAAGACATTTAATGAGATATAATACACATGCCATAAAATTCACCCATTTAACATGCACAATCAATGGTTTTTACCATATTCACAGAGTTGTGCAACCATCCCACATTCTAAGTTTAAAACATTTTTATCACTCTAAAGGATTAGCTGTTACTCCTTGTCCTTTCCCACCCTCCCATCTCCAGATCTAGGTGATCAATTTATTTTCTGCCTCTTACAGATTTATTTGCCTGTTTTGGACATCTCATTTAAATGGAATCATTTGATATATTATCTTTTGTCACTGGCCTTTTCACGTAACATAATGTTTTTGAATTTTAGCCATGTTGTAACATGTATCAATACTTCATTCCTTTTTATTGCCAAATAATATTCCATTGTATACATAGATCATAATTTGTTTATCTGTTCATCAGTTGATGGATGTTAGGATTATTTCCACATTTTAGCTATTGTGAATGATGCTGCTAGGAACATTTTGTACAAGTTTTTATATGGGTATATGTTTTCATTTTTCTTGGGTATATATCCAGGAATGGAATTGCTGGGCCATATCAAAACTTCATGTTTAAAATTTTAGGAACTGCCAAACTGTTTCCCGAAACATCTGCACCATTTTACGTTTCTAGTGGCAAGAATGAGAATTCCAATTTCTCCATATCCTCACCAACATTTGTTACTGTCTCTTTTAGATTATAACCATCCTGGTGGATAGGAAGTGGTGTCTTATTGTGGTTTTAAATTGCATTTCCCTGATGGCTAATCATTGTGAGCATCTTTTCAAATGCTTATTGGTTGGTTGATTATATTCTTCAGAGAAACATCTACTGAGAGCTTCTGCCCATTTTTAAATTTTTTGTCTTTTTATTATTTAGTATATATTCTGGATACACATCCCTTTACCAGATTTATTATTTGCAAAAATTTTCTCCTATTCTTGTTGTTGTCATTTCACTGTCTTGATGGTGTCCTTAGAAGTGCATTTAAAAAAATTACGTGATTCTATTCCTTTATTTAGGGTGGCATTTGCTTTTGGTGTTGTATCTCAGAAACCATTGCTTAATCCAAGGTCATGAAAATTTACTCCTATACTTTCTTCTAGGGGTTTTAGAATTTTAACTCTTAGATTTAGCTGTATGAATCATATTGATATACAGTTGTCGCAGTACCATTTGTTGAAAAGACTCATTTTCCTACGTTGAGTTGTCATGGCATTCTTGTCAAAAATCAATTGACCATAAATGTATGAGTTTATTTCTGGGCTCTCAACTTTATTACACTGATCTCTGTATCTGTGTTTATGCCAGTACCACACTGTCATGATTACTGTAGCTTTGTAATAAGTTACGAAATTAGGATGTGTGAGTCCTCCACCTCTTTTCTTCTTTTCCAAGTTTGTTTTTTCCATTCTGGGTACCTTACATTTCCATATGAACTTTAAAGTCATCTTGTCAATTTCTGACAAAAAGCCTGCTGGGATTTTTATAGGGGCTGTATGTACATCAGTTTGGGGAATATTGCTATGTTAATAACCATGTTAGGTCTTCTGATCCATGGACATGGGATATCTTTCCATTTATTTAGATCTTTAATTTGTTTCAAAAATGTTTCATATTTTTCAGAATTCAAGTTTTGTACTTCTTTCATTAAATTTATTCCTAAGTAGTTTATTCTTTTTATTAAGTTACTGTAAATGGAATTGTTTTCTTATTTTCATTTTCAGATTTGTCATTGGTAGAATACAATTGGCTTCTGTATATTGATCCTGTATTCTGCAAACTTGCTGAACTCATCTTTTATTTGTATTGGTTTTTTAGAGGATTCCTTAGGATTTTTTACGTACCATTTGCAAATAGACATAGTTTTACCACCTCCTTCCCAAATTATTTGACTTTTATCTCTTTTTTTTTTGTTTAATTGCCCTGGCTAGAATATCCAGTGAAATGTTGAATAGACATCCTTGCATCATTCTTTATCTTAGAGAAAAGTTGTCAGTCTTCCACCATTGAGTATGTTATCTGAGGTTTTTTTTTTTCTTTTTTTAATTCTTCATTGATTGTACTCTACAATTGATTTTTTTTTTTAAACTCATAAAGCAGATTTTATTTAGCCTGTCCCTCAGCATTCGTGATTTTATTTACCAACTCCCCCACTTCCACATGAATCTTAATTCTGACTTTTCAGACTGAGTCATTCAGTATATTGAGAACTAGTAATGCATCCATATCAGGTATAGTGAACATAATTAAAAATACTCAGAAAAACATGAGTGTTTAAGCTTCTAGTCTATTAATTTGTGCACTGTAAAAACATTAAACTCGATTACCACTCAACAGATATTCATTGTCACCTTCTTATTTCTCTGCAAAAAATTATCCTCCATGGTTTCAGTTGCTTTTCCCACTTCCTTTCAAATGACTCCTCAAGTCCTAAAATGATGGCCACCTAACTCAGATCATGCTAGTCCCATTTCAGCTGTTGATTGGGACTTGTCTTTGTTTTTCTGTCTAGTCCTTCTGAGATCCACCACAGGATTGCAAGTTGGAGTATTCATTCTTAATCTACTTTTTTTTTTCCTTCACCTGATTTTTTTTTTAATCTTCATTTTATTGAGATATATTCATATACCACGCAGTCATACAAAACAAATCGTACTTTCGATTGTTCACAGTACCATTACATAGTTGTACATTCATCACCCAAATCAATCCCTGACACCTTCATTAGCACACACACAAGAATAACAAGAATAATAATTAGAGTGAAAAAGAGCAATTGAAGTAAAAAAGAACACTGGGTACCTTTGTCTGTTTGTTTTCTTCCCCTATTTTTCTACTCATTCATCCATAAACTAGACGAAGTGGAGTGTGGTCCTTATGGCTTTCCCAATCCCCTTGTCACCCCTCATAAGCTACATTTTTATACAACTGTCTTCGAGATTCATGGGTTCTGGGTTGTAGTTTGATAGTTTCAGGTATCCACCACCAGCTACCCCAATTCTTTAGAACCTAAAAAGGGTTGTCTAAAGTGTGCGTAAGAGTGCCCACCAGAGTGACCTCTCGGCTCCTGTTGGATTCTCTCTGCCACTGAAGCTTATTTCATTTCCTTTCACATCCCCCTTTTGGTCAAGAAGATGTTCTCCGTCCCACGATGCCAGGTCTACATTCCTCCCCGGGAGTCATATTCCACGTTGCCAGGGAGATTCACTCCCCTGGGTGTCTGATCCCACGTAGGGGGGAGGGCAGTGATTTCACCTTTCAAGTTGGCTTAGCTAGAGAGACAGGGCCACATCTGAGCAACAAAGAGGCATTCGGGAGGAGGCTCTTAGGCACAACCATAGGGAGGCCTAGCCTCTCCTTTGCAGCAACCGTCTTCCCAAGGGTAAAACCTGTGATAGAGGGCCCAACCCATCAAACCACCAGTCCCCTATGTCTGTGGTCATGTTAGCAACCATGGAGGTGGGGTAGGCCAATACCCGTGCATTCTCCACAGGCTCCTCAAGGGGGCATTACATCTTTTTTTTTTCCTTGTTTTTTTTTTTTTTTTTAACTTTCCCTTCTCTTTTAAATCAACTGTATGAAAAAAAAGTTAAAAAGAAAACAAACATACAATAAAAGAACATTTCAAAGAGACCATAACAAGGGAGTAAGAAAAAGACAACTAACCTAAGATAACTGCTTAACTTCCAACATGTTCCTACTTTACCCCAAGAAAGTTACCTAATATAGCAACATTTCTGTGAACTTGCTCCTACTATATCCATCAGAAATTAACAGACCATAGTCATTCCTGGGCATCCCCAGAACGTTAAATAGCTTATCTGTTCTTCTTGGATTATTGTTCCCCCTTCCTTAATTGCTCTCTATTGCTAGTTCCCCTACATTCTACATTATAAGCCATTTGTTTTACATTTTTCAAAGTTCACATTAGTGGTAGCATATAATATTTCTCTTTTTGTGCCTGGCTTATTTCAGCTTAGCATTATGTCCTCAAGGTTCATCCATGTTGTCATATGTTTCACGAGATCGTTCCTTCTTACTGCCGCGTAGTATTCCATCGTGTGTATATACCACATTTTATTTATCCACTCATCTGTTGAAGGACATTTGGGTTGTTTCCATCTCTTGGCAATTGTGAATAATGCTGCTATGAACATTGGCGTGCAGATATCTGTTCGTGTCACTGCTTTCCGATCTTCCGGGTATATACCGAGAAGTGCAATCGCTGGATCGAATGGTAGCTCTATATCTAGTTTTCTAAGGAACTGCCAGACTGACTTCCAGAGTGGCTGAACCATTATACAGTCCCACCAACAATGAATAAGAGTTCCAATTTCTCCACATCCCCTCCAGCATTTGTAGTTTCCTGTTTGTTTAATGGCAGCCATTCTAACCGGTGTTAGATGGTATCTCATTGTGGTCTTAATTTGCATCTCTCTAATAGCTAGTGAAGCTGAACATTTTTTCATGTGTTTCTTGGCCATTTGTATTTCCTCTTCAGAGAACTGTCTTTTCATATCTTTTGCCCATTTTATAATTGGGCCGACTGTACTATTGTCATTGAGTTGTAGGATTTCTTTATATATGCAAGATATCAGTCTTTTGTCAGATACATGGTTTCCAAAAATTTTTTCCCATTGAGTTGGCTGCCTGTTTACCTTTTTGAGAAATTCCTTTGAGGTGCAGAAACTTCTAAGCTTGAGGAGTTCCCATTTATCTATTTTCTCTTTTGTTGCTTGTGCTTTGGGTGTAAAGTCTAGGAAGTGGCCGCCTAATACAAGGTCTTGAAGATGTTTTCCTACAATATCTTCTAGGAGTTTTATGGTACTTTCTTTTATATTGAGATCTTTGGTCCATTTTGAGTTAATTTTTGTGTAGGGGGTGAGGTAGGGGTCCTCTTTCATTCTTTTGGATATGGATATCCAACTCTCCCAGCCCCATTTGTTGAAAAGACCATTATGACTCAGTTCAGTGACTTTGGGGGCCTTATCAAAGATCAGTCGGCCATAGATCTGAGGGTCTGTCTCCGAATTCTCAATTCGATTCCATTGATCTATATGTCTATCTTTGTGCCAGTACCATGCTGTTTTGGCAACTGTGGCTTTATAATAAGCTTCAAAGTCAGGGAGTGTAAGTCCTCCCACTTCGTTTTTCTTTTTTAGAGTGTCTTTAGCAATTCGAGGCATCTTCCCTTTCCAAATAAATTTGATAACTAGCTTTTCCAAGTCTGCAAAGTAGGTTGTTGGAATTTTGATTGGGATTGCATTGAATCTGTAGATGAGTTTGGGTAGAATTGACATCTTAATGACATTTAGTCTTCCTATCCATGAACATGGACTATTTTTCCATCTTTTAAGGTCCCCTTCTATTTCTTTTAGTAGAGTTATGTAGTTTTCTTTGTATAGGTCTTTTACATCTTTGGTTAAGTTGATTCCTAGGTACTTGATTTTTTTAGTTGCTATTGAAAATGGTATCTTTTTCTTGAGTGTCTCTTCAGTTTGTTCATTTCTAGCATATAGAAACATTACTGACTTATGTGCATTAACCTTGTATCCCGCTACTTTGCTAAATTTGTTTATTAGCTCTAGTAGCTGTATCGTCGATTTCTCAGGGTTTTCTAGATATAAGATCATATCATCTGCAAACAATGACAGTTTTACTTCTTCTTTTCCAATCTGGATGCCTTTTATTTCTTTGTCTTGCCGGATTGCCCTGGCTAGCACTTCCAGCACAATGTTGAATAACAGTGGTGATAGCGGGCATCCTTGTCTTGTTCCTGATCTTAGAGGGAAGGCTTTCAGTCTCTCACCATTGAGTACTATGCTGGCTGTGGGTTTTTCATATATGCTCTTTATCATGTTGAGGAAGTTTCCTTCAATTCCTACCTTTTGAAGTGTTTTTATCAAAAAGGGATGTTGGATTTTGTCAAATGCTTTTTCAGCATCTATTGAGATGATCAATTGATTTTTCCCTTTTGACTTGTTAATGTGTTATAATACATTGATTGATTTTCTTATGTTGAACCATCCTTGCATGCCTGGAATAAACCCCACTTGGTCATGGTGTATGATTTTTTTAATGTGTCTTTGGATTCGATTTGCAAGTATTTTGTTGAGGATTTTTGCATCTATATTCATTAGGGAGATTGGCCGGTAGTTTTCCTTTTTTGTAGCATCTTTGCCTGGTTTTGGTATTAGACTGATGTTAGCTTCATAAAATGAGTTAGGTAGTGTTCCATTTTCTTCAATGTTTTGAAAGAGTTTGAGTAAGATTGGTGTCAGTTCTTTCTGGAAAGTTTGGTAGAATTCCCCTGTGAAGCCATCTGGCCCTGGGCATTTATTTGTGGGAAGATTTTTGATGACTGATTGGATCTCTTTGCTTGTGATGGGTTGGTTGAGGTCTTCTATTTCTTCTCTGGTCAGTCTAGGTTGTTCGTATGTTTCCAGGAAATTGTCCATTTCCTCTACATTATCCAGTTTGTTGCCATACATTTGTTCATAGTATCCTCTTATAATTTTTTTAATTTCTTCAGGATCTGCAGTTATGTCACCTTTTTCATTCATTATTTTGTTTATATGGGCTTCTCTCTTTTTGATTTTGTCAGTCTAGCTAGGGGCTTGTCAATCTTGTTGATCTTCTCAAAGAACCAACTTTTGGTGATATTTATCCTCTCTATTGTTTTTTTGTTCTCTATGTCATTTATTTCTGCTTTAATCCTTGTTATTTCTTTTCTTGTACTTGGTTTAGGATTGGTTTGCTGTTCATTTTCTAGCTTCTTCAGTTGATCCATTAGTTCTTTGATTTTGGCTCTTTCTTCCTTTTCAATATATGCGTTTAGTGCTATAAATTTCCCCCTTAGCACTGCTTTTGCTGCATGCCATAGGTTTTGGTATGTTGTGTTCTCATTTTCATTCGTCTCTATATATTTAGCAATTTCTCTTGCTATTTCTTCTTTAACCCAGTGATTGTTTAGGAGTGTGTTGTTTAACCTCCAGGTATTTGTGAATTTTCTAAGTCTCTGATGGTTATTGACTTCTAATTGTATTCCATTGTGGTCAGAGAATGTGCTTTGAATAATTTCAATCTTTTTAAATTTATTGAGTCTTGTTTTATGTCCAGCATATGATCTATTCTGGAGAAAGTTCCATGAGCACTAGAAAAGTATGTGTATCCTGGTGATTTGGGATGTAATGTCCTGTATATGTCTGTTAAATCTAATTCATTTATCAGATTGTTTAGGTTTTCAATTTCCTTATTGGTCTTCTGTCTGGTTGATCTATCTATAGGAGAGAGTAATGTGTTGAAGTCTCCCACAATTATTGTGGAAACATCAATTGCTTCCTTTAGTTTTGCCAGTGTTTCTCTCATGTATTTTGTGGCACCTTGATTGGGTGCATAGACATTTACGATTGTTATTTCTTCTTGCTGAATTGCCCCTTTTATTAGTATGTAGTGGCCTTCTTTGTCTCTCAAAACATTCCCTGCATTTGAAGTCTATTTTATCTGAGATTAATATTGCTACACCTGCTTTCTTTTGGCTGTAGCTTGCATGAAATATTTTTTTCCATCCTTTCACTTTCAGTTTCTTTGTGTCCCTGTGTCTAAGATGAGTCTCTTGTATGCAGCATATTGATGGTTCATTTTTTTTGATCCATTCTGCGAATCTATATCTTTTAATTGGGGAGTGTAATCCATTTATATTCAACGTTAAACCCGTGAAGTCATTTCTTGAATCAGCCATCTTATCGTTTGGTTTATGTTTGTCATATTTTTCCCCTCTGTCTATTAATATCCTTTATTGTACCCATACCGAATCTCTTTAGTACTGAACCTTTATCCAAGTCTCTCTGTCCTTTCTTTGTTTCTCTGTCTGTAGGGCTCCCTTTAGTATCTCCAGTAGGGCAGGTCTCTTGTTAGCAAATTCTCTCAGCATTTTTTTGTCTGTGAAAAATTTAAGCTCTCCCTCAAATTTGAAGGAGAGCTTTGCTGGATAAAGTATTCTTGGCTGGAAATTTTTCTCACTCAGAATTTTAAATATATCGTGCCACTGCCTTCTTGCGTCCATGGTGGCTGCTGAGTAGTCACTACTTAGTCTTATGCTGTTTCCTTTGTATGTGGTGAATTGCTTTTCTCTTGCTGCTTTCAGAACTTGCTCCTTCTCTTCTGTGTTTGACAGTGTGATCAGTATATGTCTCGGAGTGGGTTTATTTGGATTTATTCTTTTTGGAGTTCGCTGAGCATTTATGATTTGTGTATTTATGTTGTTTAGAAGATTTGGGAAGTTTTCCCCAACAATTTCTTTGAATACTCTTCCTAGACCTTTACCCTTTTGTTCCCCTTCTGGGACACCAATGAGTCTTATATTTGGACGTTTCATATTATCTATCATATCCCTGAGGTCCATTTCGATTTTTTCAATTTTTTTCCCCATTCTTTCTTTTATGCTTTCATTTTCCATTCTGTCATCTTCGAGGTTACTGATTCGTTGTTCAACTTCCTCTAGTCTTGTACTATGAGTGTCCAGAATCTTTTTAATTTGGTCAACAGTTTCTTTAATTTCCATAAGATCATCCATTTTTTTATTTCGTCTTGCAATGTCTTCTTTATGCTTCTCTGGGGTCTTCTTGATTTCCTTTGTCTCCCGTACTATGGTCTCATTGTTCATCTTTAGTTCTTTGAGTAGCTGCTCTAGGTGCTGTGTCTCTTCTGGTCTTTTGATTTGGGTGCTTGGGCTTGGGTTATCCATATCGTCTGTTTTTTTCATATGCTTTATAATTTTCTGTTGTTTTTGGCCTCGTGGCATTTGCTGAACTTGATAGGGTTCTTTTAGGATTTGTAGAGCCATTGAAGTCCTTATCTCTAATTTATCAGATCTACAGGTTCGTGGAGTACACTTTCTCTAACTAACCAGCAGGTGGCGTCCACGAGCCACCTGTTCTCCACAAGCCAGTTCTCCCCTGCTTAGCCTTTTTGGTGAGTGGGGGAGTGAGTCTTGTGGGGTCCAATTGGTGTACCAAGCTTGCGTGTGTAGTTGGTGTTGCCTGCCCTGTGTATGGGGCGTGTTTCTGGGCCGTCAGGGAGGGGGGTGTGGCTCTAACAATCAAATCTCCCTTGTGATCCTAGAGTTTTAAAGCTGCTGCAATAGTCTAATCCTTCAGTTCAGTCCTGCCACAGTTTGTCTCTGCCACTGACCCACAAGTCCTTGGTATTGGCGTATGGCTCCTGAGACTTGCAAGTGGGCCCCTCTTCCAGGCCGTGCACCCCAGGTCCTGTGTTGAGGGATGACTGTGCTATGTCACAGGTGAGTGCCGTCCCCCCAGGGCGGTTCTGGGCTGCTGGGCTGTGTAGGGAGGCTCCCAGTCTGCTGAAATGATGGCTGAATGGGGCTTTGTTAATTCACACTGCTCTACCTTCCCAACTCTGGGACAATCAGCTGAGGTTGCAGGGAAGGCTAATGTCCACACCCAGTTTTGTGGTGTGTGCCTGTTATTTGAAGCACTTCCGTCACACTGGGTTGTCTGGGGCAGTTCTGGGCTATGGGGCTGGCGATGGGCAAGAGTGTTTCCTGTCCACCAGGATGATGGCTGTGAGCGGACACCCCCCTTTTCTTGGAAAGTTGTGGTGTTTAGTGAATTTTCTCAGCCACTGGATTATTGCGTTTTGTCTCAGAGCTCTCCTAGTTCTGCTCTTGACTTGACCTGCCCAAATTGCAAGTCTTTGAAGCTTTCTGTATTGGGCTTCTTAGAGTAATTGTTTTAGAAAAAGAAAAAAGGATTAAAAAAAAAAAAAAAAAAAAAGGACCCTCCTCAGAGATCTAATGGGTTATTGAAATGCTAAGAGACAAAGCAACCAGGGCCATTAAGGAAAGGTCCACAGGGCAGAGAGATCAGCTTTTCTTCGGGATTTGCATATGTGCCTTAGGGCCCTTCCCCTTTCTATGTTCACCAGAACTCCAAAAATCCTCCGCTTTTATTTTGGAGTTTTTCGTGTTGTTTTTTTTCTATGCCTGTCTCCTCTCTGCTGGGCTGGCTGCTCTCAGATTCTCTGGTGTCTGGTCTCAGTCTATCTGTGGTTGGAGTTTGGATCAGTAGAATGAGTTTCCGATAAGGGCTGCCACTGCAGTTCTCCCTTCTCCTTCCCGGAGCTGACAGCCCCTTCTCCCACGGGACTGAGCCTGGCAGGGAGGGGCGCGGGTCCCCTGGCCGCAAAAACTTACAGATTTCGCTGATCTCAGCAGTTCGACATTTTCATGAGTGTTGTATGAAGTATGCCCAAAGTCATATTGCTCTGTGGTGTCCAGTCCACGCAGTTCCTGGCTTTCTACTTACTTTCCTGGAGGAGTAACTAAAACATACAGCTCACCAGTCTGCCATCTTGCCCCGCCTCCCTTGTCTAGAGATATTTACTGATTTCTTTTGCACTTTCTACTCTGAGCCACTGATTAAATTCCATATATTTGTGAATTTTCTAATTCTCTGCTTCTTTTTGATTTCCAGCTTCATTCCGTTATGATAAGAGAAAGTGCTTTGAATAATTTCAATGTGTAAATATATTGAGACTTGTTTTGCAGCCCAACATGTGGTCTATTCTGGAGAATGATCCATGAGCACTTGAGAAGAATGTGTATCTTGCTGTTTTGGTGTGCATTTTTCTATACATGTCTGCTAGATCTAGTTCATTTGTCATATTTTTCAAATTTTCTGTTTTCTTTTTGATCCTCTGTCAAGATATTCTTTCTGTTGATGAGAGTGGTGTATTGAAGTTTCCAACTATTATTGCTGAGACATGTATTTTTTCCCTCAGTTTTGCCAGTGTTTGCCTCATGTATTTTGAGGCACTCTGGTTAGGTGCATAAGTATTTATGACTCTTATTTCATCTTGGTTATTTGTCCCTTTTATTAATATATAGTATCCTTCTTTGTCTCTTATAACAGCTTTTGTCTTAAAGTCTATTTTGTCCAATATTGTTATGGCTACCCCAGTTCTTTATTGGTTACTATTTACATGGAATATCTTTTTCTGTCCTTTCACTTTCAACCTATTTGTGTCTTTGGGTCTAAGGTGAGTCTCTTGGAAAACAGCAAATGGTCATAAATTATATAAATGTGTATGTGATATAAATATATAAGTATATAAATATATATCTCCCTTTCAATCTTTAGAGGTGCTTCTCTATTTCCAAATCTCTATATCAAACCATTCTGCCATCCATGGTTATCTCTAAATAATTGAATTAAAGAGAGAGGCATCTTTAATTTTTCTACTTTATATAATTCCTTGTTGTTTGATTTTGTATGAGCATTTTAAACAAGAAGAAGATGGTGAAAGTACTAATAATTTTAAGATGATGTGTTCTATATAATTTCCTTGATTATATCTTGGTAGTAACTAACAGTAAAACCACTTTAACCTGAAAGGTCAATTGCTTCACACACTGCTGTAATGGGTAAGTTGGTAGGTGGACCCTGCCTCCCAGGAGGCACACCCCAGGATCCAGGCACGGGAGCAGGTGGTGGAAGTGAGGAGAGCAGACTGCACCACTGAGGACTGCTGGAGACAAGGATGCCAAACAGACGGTGCCTGCAACGACCCACAAGAAGTCAGTAATTGGTCCATGTCCTCCCTGTTGTGCCTACCTTATGCCCTTGTAAGTTCCTTATGGAGGGCCACAAAGTCCTTGTGAATTTTAGAACATTTATAGTAATGTAGGGTGTTGTTATGATAGATACTACCCACAAATGGCATTTAAAGGTTATTTGAGGTTTTCCCTCACACTAACACAGATTGCAATTCTGCTGTCTGTATACTCCTTTATAAAGAAATTTCATTCTTATTCAAACTTTTACAATCCATATCTGATTCATTTGAAGATAAGAAATAAGAATGTTTACATTAAATGTTTTTTTAAGTCATGTTTTCTTAAATTGACTTTTGACTCTATGATTAGGTCATTTCTACCACTCATACAACCTAAGTAACTCATGCTTACAAACACAGAGTGTTTTACTGAATTTTAGGACATTTTTAATAAAACTGAGGAAAAAATTCTTACTCTGTTTACATACTGAATGAATAGTACTTGTCACTGCATTATTTCCCTGCAGGGTAAAGTAAAGTTTATTAGCCCCCATGTTTTGTAATTAACTTGTTACACGTTTATTTTTGGGATCTTAGCACTAAGTTCTAGGCAAATGACTCTGCACTGAAAAAAATCCATTAACCTGCTCTGTGGGAATTATTTCCTTGTAAATTAAATTTCCTAATTATCTGATCATTTGGAAAACCGATTCTGAACTTGATCCCCAAAAGCTTAACAAAAATATCTCTGCTTTTAAAATGAACTATTGTTTATCAGAGATTAGTTTCATAAAGAAACTAGATTCAAAACCAAAATGGGGGTGCTTATCCTAGGAAATAAGTGACTGATCAAGACAAATGTTAAGTTATTTGGTAAATTATTTGTTATATGTTGACTCGGAACTTACAGGCAAGTAAGATGATAACCAACATCTTGCATGTGCGCTATCAGAGTGCTCGTTGATGTCCTTGCAGTAGAACAACATTTTAACAAAAAGTGTAACTTTATCAAATTATCTTACTTTACCAATTAGGAATAAATATACTTCCCAAAGGGTAATTTGAGAGGCATTGTTATGCAGGGAATATTGTGACCAACATTATGTCTTCTACTTAACAATCCTTCTGCAATAATAGAGATAGTTTCCTATGTAGTATTTCATTCTGAGAGATATTGGTGATGAAGCTGTTCCAGACCAGGTGCCCATAGCATAATATAAAGACAAATGGGTAGGCTTGGCTGTTGGCAGAGATGAGAGGTAAAGAATTAAGAACAGATGTGAGTTAGTAATGAAATATTTTTAAATGTTCTCTGCCTTGATATATGGCCAGTTGAATACAATGCCCTTATAACTGCAGAAATGAAAAGTGGAAAATTTCCACTTAAAATATGAACAGATGTTAAAAAGCCTGTGGCTCAGAGGTACTTCCTTATGAATCTGGTTTTCATCTTCTGATCCTCATTTTTGAGTCCCGAACCTTTTGTAGAAAAAGGTTCTAGAAGACCATATATGCCAATCACACATTAACCACTCAGCATTTTTTATTCAGCATTCAACACAGACCACAATGGCTTTGTCCATTATTCAGCAAGCATAGTTTGTGTGGACACATAACTTAAGAGTAAAGTATATATCTATTATCCACTTTGTTTTGGGCTTTGAATGTAACTGTTTTGACTAACCTAAAATATAAAATTGAAGAATTTTTCATTTTCTTTTATTTTGGGAATCAAGTATATTTACTATTAGTTTAAAGAAAATGAATAAAACCTACCTGTTTTACAATGTACTAAATGTTACTATATGAAGATTGTTTTCCACCAAATAGGAAAAAAAAAAGTCCTAACCATGCAGTCTCATTTTTTCTCCTCACAGAATGTATCATGCGGAGAATTTAAATTTTCAAAAATGTTGCATAATTGTTAGGAATATATTCATAGGGGGAAGAGAGAGATACGGAGAGGGAGAGAGAGAGAAAAAAAAAGATCACAAGCACAGGAAGAAATTTTTTGTCTTCTAGCTAAAAAAATTGTTGGATACAGAAATGGATATAGCTGGATAACAATTTCAATGGATGTTTATAATTCTATTTCCAATTCGCTGTTCCGGTCCTTGAGTGTGCCATAACTGTGCTATTATACTGAAAATGTGAAGACAAATGAGATAAATCCCCTACCCTAATAACAGTAGAGAGAAAGCAAAAACAAACAAAAAACCAGACCCATACAAACGCATGTGATATAAATAATATTAGAAATTATAAAAAGTAAGACACGCCTCAGGGATATTGGATTAATTCTGTTAAGTGGGAGAATCCAGGGAGGCTTCACAGAAGAAGGGATGGAAGAACAGTGTTTTGAATGATGAAGGTGATTTTTTTTTTGGAGAGAAGAAGATTGAGTGTGGGAGGATACACCAAAAAGAGAGAACACTAAATGCTGGTTTAAAAGCAATGGGGTATAAAACAAGAAAGTTCATATGTGCATTTTACAAGAGCTACTCTACTGACTGTGGGAAGGACTGAAGGGGGTTGTCACTGGATATAGAGAAAATAGATAGCTGATAGCAGGAATTTAAATGAGAGATGACAGTTATATTAGAGAGGTGAGGAAGATGAAGGAGTTTCGAATGAGTTCCATGTGTCTGGCCTGGATGAAAGTTGGTGTCACCAACTGGAAAGGGAATAAAGGAAACAATTAGTTTCAGTCCTAGAATGATGGAAAATTTCACTTTAAGACAAGTATTAAAGTGATTTTGATACATCCCATAAATTATAAGACATACAGGCAAGTATATATAACTTATTTTGGGGTTGATGAAGAAGAGGAAATTTGGTTTTGCAAATTAAAACTGTTTAGCTTTAAAGTAAGAATAGAAGGGGTAATAATGGAAACTTGAGAAATTATAACATCAGTTCATAGAACAAATAATCAATTTTCTTTACTCACCCTAAGTGGCCTGTGATAATAGAGAAGATTCACCTACATGAAAAAATGATCATCTGGGTTTGGTTTTATTTATAGATGTCTGAAAATATGTCAGCTTAAAAAATTAAACAAGAACATGATTTAGGTATGAAAGTAAACACATAGCTAGAGAAGTCAAATTGCTCAGAAAGTATGGGTTAGACAAACCATTATAACACTATTCTGAGTGATAGGTGCTATGGTGTAGCAAGAATGAGATGCTAATATGGGAACATCTGAATGGACTCCGACCCAGAATGGAGGAGGATGCAGTATGAATAGAAGTATTCGTGGAGATATTGGCAGAATGGGGTCCCTGAAAGCAAGTAGGGATGGGGACTAAAATTAGGTTACAGATGAGGACAACAGAGAACATGGACATAATTCACAAGCAGGAGGAAGAGCATTTAAAGTGATGAGGCTGGACAAATTGGTGGAAGTCAGATAATGGATGGCTTTGCATATTTTTTTTCTTGAAACATTACTGGCAAATAATTTCTGAGGAAGTTATTGGAGAGAGTTATGACTAGAGGTAGGGAGAAGCACACCACCATGTACATAGAGAAGTACTTCTTACATTTGCAGTTGTAGGGAAGGAACAGGAACTTTCTTTCCTAACTTTTTGTTGTGGTCACTTAGTTTTGCATAAAAAAATAATATTACATGTTATAACCACACTTTCTGAACAGTTTACTTCAAAATATTTGCTTGTGCTGTGTCCCAGCTTGCTCCAAAACCAGGACCTAAATTAGTGACAACAAATTTTTCTTCATTTAACTATTTTGTTTGGGTGAGAGCAAGATCTGAAGTAAGTTTGGTACTTGTGAAACTCGTTCTCTTCTGTGACTTTCTGTCATGTAGCTGCTCTTTTAAGTCAATAATAGGATTTTTTAATTCCATGTTCTAGAAATCATTCTGAAATCTTATTCCATGGCAGATACTGTGCTAGGAACCATTTATCAAACTCTGAGCCTATGATTATTTTGAAGTTGGGAGGAAAATGCAAACAGATCCAACACACATAGTTATTTAAAGCCTTGGTGGGGTGTAGCAGGGGAGACTATGAGGAAAACATAACATGATTTATCCTAAGGCCACTGGGGATACATCTTATGCAGCTTTGTGTAAAAGTCTTTATTGCATGGAAGTAGAGGAAGGGGAAGGGAAAGCTTTTGGGGCAAAATGCTTTGATGCATACTCTATTTTGTAATTTATTTGTTCACATGTATAAGTACAGTCAGTTCTCAATATCCATGGCAGCTATGTTCTGCAATATTGCAAGAACACTGAATTAGTACTGAACCATTGCTCCTAGGGGAAATATATAGTTAGGTTCCTGGGAGCCTCTTGTCATAATGTGCAATCAACCTATCAATTCCTAACCTTGTTTTATGTTTGTTTCTGTTTAAAGGTACCTTTTATCTTTTGCTTCTTCCTTGAATTTGCATACAATAATTATCTAGAAAATTCTTTGTTTCACCAGCCTTTTGGAGACTTCCCCCATTTAACCCCATCTAAAATCAATTTCATTGCCTTCAGAACTTTTTAGAGCAACATTTAAACAAAGCCTCTGAACATAAATTTAAGCAGCTTTAGTCATAAATTGCATTGGGGGCAGGGAGTTGGAACTCTCTAAATAAGGTGTTGGTTCACAGTGAACTCATGTCCAACAGCACTGAAACTGGTGCCTGAATGAAGCTTATCAAATACACGTATCTTCTCTATAAGGCACATCAGAGCCTTCTTGCTATTAGGAACACTAGACAGTACTTCAGCACTACGCTTAGAGGCCATTTTAAACAGCAAAACCACCAACAGAAAGCACAAAAATATGGAAAATGTGGCACTAAATAGAACCACAAAAAAGACCCTTGTTTATAATATGAGAGCTGAAACAAGAAGGTAGAGCTTCACCTTGTGCCACTTCAGCTGGGAATATGCACATCAGATGCCTCAAATTTTTTGCCACTCTGCACACAGCCGTGGAGGACTGAAAAAACCCCACAGATAATGATTTGGGGGTTATAAGTAAATTTTAGCAAGTAGATGAATTTGCAAATATGGAACACTGAGGATTGACTGTATGTGTCTCCCATCAGACTAAGAGCTCCTTGAGATTTAAGACTTGGTCTTTCTTTTCATGTCTAGTAACTTAGCTTAGCATCTGAAACGTTGTTGGTGATCATAACACCCATCAAATGTTGAAACATTAGTCTTTCCTCTAGGGATTAGGAATTATTCATGTCCTAACCTTGGTAGTTTTGTTTAATTGTTGGACCTGTATCCAAAATATGTTTCATGGAATATCACTGTAATTCTTTTAAAAATACATATACTGAATGGCAGAGTCAATTTTGGTTTCAGGTCACTGTATTAACAAAGTGGTGAATTTCAAAGATGTATAAAACTGTTCTTTTTGTGGAGGGCATTAGCTTATGCAGAATATTAACCTTCTATCTCAGGAAAGTCTCAGGAACTGTTTGACTCTTTCTAACATCGTTATTCCTCTAATACTACTAATATGTCCTTGATACTTTCATTAATTCACAGAGCTTCAAAGAAATTGTATGTGGGTAGGATAACCAGGAAAATACTTATAAAACAAGAAACAATTAAAATATCAATATCATATCCAAAGTAAGGAAGTTTCGAAGGTATATCAAGTGAGTCCTAGGACCATAGCTTTCTATATTTTGAAAATCTACCCTTTCAGATTATACAGTTGTGATATCTCTGAATATATCCAGATCCACTTAGAGAGAAGAAATTGAAATTGAGTCAGTTAAAGCAAACCATTAAAGAAAATATATGTTTTTTTGAGCCATAAGGAGAACTGGTCATGTCAGTGACCATAACAAAGGCCTGGGAAAGTTTGAAATAAAAACACAACTTTTAAAGGGTTTTAAAAAGGTGTTTTCTGTTTCTTCGATGGTGTGACCCATACTACAAAGAGAGAAGAAGAGGTCAAATGAAAGCCATTTGAGGAATCATGTTTCAGATCAGGGATTATCTGCCTGAGTGAGCCATGATTTAAAAAAAAAAAAAAAAAAAAAAAAAGACTAACTCTGTCAACACTCAGTATATGCTTATGTTATATCAGGTTGTACTGATACACAGAACAATAAAACAGATTTTCTTTCGTTAAGATCTTTGCATATTAGTAAGGAAATGGATATGTAAGTGAATAATAATGTGGTAAGTGATATAACAGTAGCATGTGCAGTGTTCTGTGGGGACAGAGGAGGGAGCAAATAACATTGCCTACAGAAAATCAAACAGAAAGTTGGCAGAAAGGGAAATTACTGAACCCAACTTAACTTCCGAAACTTTGCCGGAAACTTTCATACACTATTTAATATTGAGTAGATAAGATAAAAGGATATCTGAAAAAGAAATAACTTCACTTTATTTAAATTTCTAAATAAAATGGCTATGTTATGTTAATTGCCTAGTCTGTATTTCATCAATTAGATTAATTTGCTAATTAATAGTTTCTTAGAAAAAAATTACCTTTATGCCTTACATTTTGTTAGTGTGATAATATGCCATGTAAATTTTTTCTGAAGTTTTTTTTATCAAATGAATGAAAACTCCCACGTGTTGTAAACTTTTCAAAATAATATTTGTAGACAACATACTTCTGTTTTAAACAAGTGACTGGTTTTTTTTTTTTGGATTTTTTAATTCAGTTTTATTGAGATACATTCACATACATATAGTCATCCAAAGTGTACAATCAGTTGTTCATCGTACCATCATGTAGGTGTGCATTCATCACCCCAATCTATTTTTTGAACATTTTCCTTGTACCAGAAAAAGTGAAAATAAGAATAAAAAATAGAAGTAAAGAACACCCAAAACACCCCTCACCCTATTTTTCATTTAGTTTTTTTGTCCCCATTTTTCTACTCATCCATCCATACACTGGATAAAGGGAGTGTGATCCATAAGGCTTTCACAATTATACTGTCACCTCTTGTAAGCTACATTGCTATGTCATCATCTTCAAGAGTCAAGGCTACTGGGTTGCAGTTTGATAGTTTCAGGTATTTACTTCTAGCTGTTCTAATGCATTAAAACCTAAAAAGGGTTATCTATATAGTGCATAAGAATGCCCACCCAAGTGACCTCTTGACTCCGTTTGGAATCTCTCACCCACTGAAACTTTATTTCATTTCATTTTGCATCCCCCTTTTGGTCAAGAAGATGTTCTCAGTCCCATGATGTCAGGTCCATATTCATCCCCGGGAGTCATATCCCATGTTGCCAGGGAGATTTATTCCCCTGGGAGTTGGGTCCTACGTAAGGGGAAGGGCAGTGAGTTCACCTGCCAAGGTGGCCTAGCTAGAGAGAGGGCCACATCTGAAAAACAAAGAGGTACTCAGGGGAACTCTTAGGCACAATTATAAGCAGGATTAGCCTCTCCTTTGCAGTGACGAGCTTCATAAGGGCAAGTTCTGTGATAGAGGCCTCAGCACATCAAACCGCCAGTCCTCAATGTTTGTGAGAACATCACCAACAATCCAGGTGAGGAAGTGCAACACCTCTGCATTTTCCCCCAGCTCCTCACAGAGGCCCTGCATATGTATTTTTATTCTCTGTCCAAATTACTTTGGGATGTGTCACTACTTCACACTAACCTATGCAAACCTGCTGGTCTCACTTCCTGTTAAAAGTTCCATGTAATTATGGTATCTGAATGAACTGTGTGAATTAAATTGTTTAGGAAATAATAGATCTTGTACCAATTAAACATCTCTTCCCTTGGTCTCACATGAAATTTGAAGTTTTAAAATGCAGTCAGTATTGTCCTTTACCCTTTGGCCAGATTTGACGTAGTCCTAACCACATCTATCTCTAGTTGAAGTTTGGATTCTTTTTCAGCTTTTTAAACGGTTGCTATGAGTGCTAATACTGACATTCATATCTGCCGAGTTCTAGCTCTGAGTTTCAGGTGAAAAGTCACTATTTTAAAAGAACAAAATTGAACTAATAATGTAGTTGATCTCTGTAATTTCAGCCTATTGACAAATTGATAGCTTGATGATTGTTTGTCATCTTCTCAGGCTGGATAGAAACGTTTGAAACATAAGAGAGGTTTTAGAACCTGATGAGTCAGGATTCATCCTGGGAAGTTAAACACAAGAACAAAATACAAAACCTTCTGTCTTTATATATTTTGCAGGTTAGTCCCAAATGTGGAAATGGGCCTAGACTGGAAATTGGGGCAGCTAGTGTAAAGGGGGCATCCTGAACTCAGAGCTAGCAGGCTGACCCAGGCTTCTTCAACCTCGTGGGGATGATCTCATCCTGTGGCTCTGGTTTCCTACAAAATGAAGGAATGGGATTAGCGGTCTGTTTTAGTAGCTAGGGCTGCTGTCACAAAGTACCACAAAGTAAAACAGCAAATTTATTTTCTCACAATTCTGGAGGCTAGAAGTCTGAAATCACAGTGACAACAGGACCATGTCCCTCTGACGTCTCTAAGGAAGAATCTGTTCCATGCCTGTCTCCTGGCTTCTGGTGGTTTGTCATCAGTCCTTGGGCTTTTGTGTGTCTTGGTTGTCACATGGTTGTTTTCTCTCTGTGTGTCCAAATTTCCTCTTATAAAGACAGCAGTCAATCATACTGGGTTAAGGGCCGACCTTAATCTGGTTTGACCTCCTTAAATGATAACATCTGCTAAGACCCTATTTCCAAATAAGACCTTGAGCATGTCTTTTGCGGGCACACAATTCAACCATAACATGGTCCCTAAGGTTCCTTCCTAATATGGGAGGACTTTACTGTCTGACAAAAATTGGTACCAAATGAAGATCACTTAAAATGAAGTCATTCAAAATGGAGTACAAAATTTCATAGTTAACTGTTAATATTTCCTTAAAAATTAAATTAATAATTATGAAAATAGCTTATTTTGCATTTAAAAGTTTAGTTTGCTTTCCCACTGTGCGTTCTTTCTTAAGATTAAAGAATGGCATTGACTTTTTTGGCATGGTCTTTGTAGGTTAGTATTCATCTGCATTTACTTTTTCAACACTTTCAAAGAGATGGTCAGTTTTGCAAAATTATTTGAGGATTTCATCAACTTTTCCAGGGTTCTCTATCAGTTCCTTGACACTCAAATTCTTCTGAAGCCCCTTTGACCCATCATTCCTTTCTGTCTTTTTTTTACTTGTTAATTAATTGGTACAACTCAACTTGGTCCTCATTTCTCAATGACTAAGCGTGTGAGCCCTGGTGTTCTCTGGGTCACTTTTAGCAATCAATTAGGTTATCTTTTTCAAGATTTTCAGTTTGCATTTTTTTCACTGTATTTGCAGATTTTAGCAAGACTGTGGTTAAGGTAGATGGGAGAGTAAGGTTGAGAGAGCTTTTTGAGTTGGGATTGATTTGTACAAGTGGTCCCTTCATTAGTGAGCATTTTTAATCTACATTTATACTTGTTTCTCTATTCAACCCTGAAATTTGTGGGCTCATGTAATGAAGATTGGAATAGTGCATTCTTCTTGTATAACCTTTGATCTGGTCCTAGTGTGACTAAGATGCAATACTTACCCTACAGTAGAAAAATTTCTACCAAAATAGGGGGCCTGGAAGTCTAGCTCCTTCCCACCACCCCACTCACCCCTGTTGAGGCCGGTTTCTCTCACTGGCCCACTCGGTTTGTCTAAGACCTGTATCCAGTGGACAAGAAGGCAGAGGGTCCGAGAGAGCAAGTGTGAGTTGGGGGAAAAGCAGGAGGCAACAAAGGTTTATTGGTGGAAGTAAATCCCATGGATGTTATAAAAATATAAGCTAAGTATTTGGGATTTAATGGGCTCTGCAGTGTTATGCAGGGCTAGGTGGTTCTTCTGGGAAGGGAGGGGGTGGATTTTTAGTAGTTCATTGAAAAACAAACGTGCACAGTAACAGAAGAGTATGTATCATCTGTCTGCCCAGCACAGCGAGAGGAAGCTGACCACCCCTACCTATACTCTCCACTTAGGGGCTGGAGTGAGGAGGGGCGGGGAGTGCTGCCTGGCATCTCTAATCACTAGAACCCCACTCACAAAAACATCTTAAGTATCTTCTTTCTTCCATTTAGCCCAATGTGGGCACGTAGGTAAAAGCCCAGGGGGTATTATTCCTTCATTTTCCTTTCCTTAGCTTCGCTTCTTTGCATTTTCAGATTTCTTTTTCTCTGCTTTCTGTATTGTCTAAACCTTTTCAAATGTGTCTTTTCTGTCCCTACTGGTCTCATTGCTCCTGTCCTTCTGGGCTGCCTCTGGCACTGTTACAGTGTTTTCAGAATTGGATCTTTGCTCTCTTGAGGAATGAGTTTTTGCAGGAGTAGGTCTTTCGTAGATCCACCTTGGTTAACTCATTCTCCCCATAGTTTAGAAAGTGAATAAATTCCAAAGATAAAGCTGCTTGCCCAATGGTTAGAGGTCAGGGTAAAGCCAAAAGTGCCCTCACTTCCCAAAAAATATAGTATTTAACTATCAATTGTGTTTTTTGTTTTGTTTTGTTTTTTAATGAGGTCTTTCATATATCTAAAGTGGCTAATCACTTAAGGAAGAGAAATAGCTTGGAAAAAGGTACAAATTGTATATGAACAGAGAAATAGAAAATAGCTGCATAAGAGTCTTATTATGGACATTAAGGACATTTTTATTAAACATTATAGAATTATTTTTTATCTGGTTTTGAATTATTTTTTTATTTTTCTCTGTTAAAGCATTTCAAAGACATTTATAATTTCATATCTATGATTAGTTATTTGTAAACTTTTTGATTTTACATTTATTTGTATGAAATATTATTTATTTTTGTTTCTGTGAAATATAGTTTACTGGACTTTAGTTAATTTGGTAAGAATATATTAAATATTTAGTATAAATATTGCCAAGGGAGATTTTAAGGTTAAAGGTTAGAGTAGGATTTGGCTTTTAATATTGGCTCTTTATTAGACTCTTTAAGCTTGTGATTATTAATCTATAAAATGGATTATTCTAAGCAGCAAATGAAATTATATATATATATATATTTCACAGTATGTAGTGCAAAGTGGATGATTAATAGATACTTACTTACATTATTACTAGACCAGAAGAATTTTATAAAGGCCCAAACTTCTCATACCCTTTGTTGAAAGATCTGTATATAAGACATTCTAATGACATAAAGCTTCATAAAGTAGGAACTGATAATATTTTAATACTGAACCTGGTAAAAAGGATTCTGTCTTTAAGGTCTAGAACAGGAGTTGGAAACTTTTTTTTCTAAAGGGCTAAATAGTAAAATGTTAAGGTTTGCAGGCCTTTCAGTCTCTCCCACACTACACAACTCCGATGTTTTAGCACTAAAGCAGCCATAGATAGTACATAAACAAATGAGCATGAGAGTGTTCCAATAAAACTTTATTTGCAAAAACAGGCAGATATAGCCTACAGGCTCTAGTTTGCCAACCCCTGGTCTACATGTCTGCTCTCCTTTCCCTTCACCCACTTGTCTTCCCAACCAGACTACCATCTGGTGTATAGGCTTTCAGGAATAAGGTACAAGTTTCTATGCCAGGGTCTTTAATCTTCACATATTTGCCCTTACTAAGAAAATAAAATTTGAAATTAACCCTGTATCATTTAGCATTTGCTCAGCAAAGCAAAACTACTGAGAGTGATATCAAATAAGGGATTTATTATAGAATTTGACCATATATAGTTGTGGGAACTGGTTAAATATTCTATGTAAGAACTGTTGCTTCTACATCTGGATTTCTGGGGCTGAAGTCAGCAAAGCAGGCAGTGGAAACAGAGCAATGGCAAAACAGAACCCACCAGAATGAACAGGAATCCATGTTGGCCTTTCTCCACCTCTAGGCCCCCAACTCGATGGTTGTGACTCAAGGAAGAACTGCCCCCTTTCCCAATGGAACTGCACATGCATCTGGCCAAGGAGTCAAATTCTAAGGGCAGAGAGCTAGCAGGAGCTGGAGTTGCTGCAGGCCTGGTTGCTGCACCAGCAAAAATGCACCTGACCCTGCACTGACTAGACACTGTACTCTGAATTCCTTAACAGATCATACTCTAATTCAGAGTACAGTGTTAGTCAGGGTTATTAAAGTTTAAATTTGCTACCCTTACCTAAGCTTTTAAAATAGCCTTGAGGACAAATAGTGCTGATTTCAGTAATTTAGGAGCTGCCTTTATGGAGCAGCTGCACTGTGTTGCCTGTACTTAAAACCTCCCCATCTGAATAATTGAATGAACCTCAGGAGGAGGCCAGGTCATCAGTTAGGGAACCAGAGGCAAATTACAAGGTGCTCTTTAATTTCAGCCTTACCCAGATTGAGTCTCTTCTCATTTCTCATTTCTTCCTGTTCCGTTCTTGCATATGTCCTAATATTCTCAAAATAATTTGCTGGAATACCTGCATTTTTCTATATTGAAGGCAATTTTCTGTCTTCACGGCATTAGAATCATTCCCATAAGATAAACCAGAATATGACTTGAACATAGAGTTACTTGCTACTATATATAATTGTGAAGCTGAATCTGGCTTAAGAATGTTTAAACAAATTTGGGGGTGACCTTCATGGTTTACCTTAGTTTAATTATATGTATTTTTTGTCATTTACTGTCTCCTGCCCAAGGCTTCCCATTAAATGCAAAGGCTTATCAACGGGGCCATCATGAAACCAGTTAATGTCCAAACACACTCAATCATGGAACAGTAAAGGGGACTCAGGTCCCACCTAGAGAGAGACATGCAGTCAGTATCCAGCAGCATGGCTTTAGTGTTCCCCTGTGGTTAGGAAGGCAATCTCTATGCTAACAGAAAAATTGCAAACAAACCTCATTTTGAACTATTCTACAGCATCACTGTCAGTTGCTATTTCCCTACCTAACTCTGTCACACAGCTTGAAATATATCTTGAACTACCATCTGTGGCACAAATTTCAAAGCCAGCACATTGGTTCAAATGATTCCTCTACTAATTATAACCTGTGTGAATTAAGTCATTAACCCCTGGCTACTCAAAGAGTGTTCCTGAACCATCAGCATTAGCATTACTTAGGAATGTGCTAGTGAGGCAGGTTAGATGTAGGGAAAACATTCTTGCAGATTGTGAGGTGCTTTTGAACTCAGTGTGGGGGGTGGGGAGAACATCTGGAGAGAACAGTCAGGATCCTAAAACCTGAGGAGGTTGAGGGAAACAGGATACATTTTTCAACCACAGGGCATGGGCCAATCACGATAACCCATTCACAATCCTTAATTTGAATGTTTATTCAGCCTATTGCAATAGCTTACTTACAAACCTTAATTTATGTGTTTACTAACCAATCACAAGAATGTATAGAAAACCAATCTAGCCTACTTAACAATACTGAATTTGAGTGCTTACTCACCAATCACAATGTACCAACATCTCAAACCCCACCTCACTTTGTTTGATTTGTTAAAAACCATGTGTACACGTATCTCTCTCGAGCACGCCTGCTCTCACCCCTTGAGCGTGTACTGTCCTTCTCTTCAATAACCTTTTCTCATTTTCTTACATTCACTTGTCTCATTCTTGAATTCTTTATTGTGATGAGACAGCGAGCCTGGAACAGAGCTCCAGTGACATCTTCATGGACGAAAACAGAGCTCCAGTAACACTAGTAATGCAGAATCCTAGTCCCAACCGCAAGGCTGCTGGATCAGAATCTACATTTTAACAAGACGCCCTTGTCTTATGTGTGCTCATTAACTGACTTGACTGAGTATTCATTAAATTGGAAATTGTAATATAACACACAAAGGACCAAAAGATTATGTGAGATGGTACGTTCTAAATGTCTCGCACAGGACCAAAGGAGGTTTAACCTCTGCTCCAAGGAGAATGGAATGGGCACTTTTTTTGCACTTTGATTGATTATGAAGGATGATGGAAGAAGCTTTGGCTATTTGAGGGAATCATCAGGAATGCCACTGTCCCACAGAGCAGAGACCTGAAGGATCTTGTCCCCCCTTGGGAATTAAGCAATGGAAGCATGTATGTAGTCAACCTTAGTGATCTCCAGAAAGCCATACCAGTGAGACCCTTCCTCCTTGTAGAGGGAGTGTCGTGTACCTTTGGCTGAATGTAGATTTGTTTAGCTACAGGACCAGATTTACTTGCTGGCATGTCTCCTTCCTTCATAATGAGGCATTCTTTGAAAACCCTGCTTAATTTGTTCATAAGTAAGCTGAAAATAAAATTACTAGGAGAATTACTTTCTCAAAGTTGGGAGCTTTGTAGTCAAGGAAGATTCAGTTTCAGTCTTCCAGCCATAGAGTCTAAGACAACAGTGCAAGTGGATTCAACAGGAAGTTCAGCAGAACCTATCCATTATTCCTGTCATCTAAAAATACGTATTAAACTCCCATGCCTGTGAGATGCTTTGAAAATTATTAAGCGTACTGTGCTTACTGTGTTGGTAGTTGAGCTTAATGTAGGTAGATGCCTATAATTAAATATTAAAAAGGGATAAGGAAAAATGCTCTCTATGTGCAAGCTTATGTATTGTGATAGATTAAAAAAATAGCATTTATATCAGAGTACAAAGAAGCTTGGAGAAATTGTGAACTAGCCTTTTTTTAATATTTTATGCCAAGAGCAGCCACAAGAACAGTGCTTATATTGCTCACGTAGATATAACACACTGACTGAGCCTTCTATCATCTATCAAAAGTAAATGCATGGCTTTTGCTCCCGGTGGCCGAGGAGTGAAGGTGTGTGTGGGCCTGTGAGCCATGAGGCCAGGCCACAGCGGAGCCCATGGGCCCCGTCGCTGGGCTCTTCAAGGTGCAACAAAGCCTATGAGTTTTAAAGGAGTATAAAGATCGTCATGATAAATGTTTTCCAAAAATTTGCCATAAAGGATGGCTGAAAAACCCCTAGGAATACAACTGCAAGAGGTACCTAAAGTTACATGTAACTGCAGATGAGTGTTCAGGTCCTTAGCCATGGTATTCGGAAATTCTTCTTAACCCCAAGTATGGCATGCAACATTTTGGGAAGGAAAAATGAATTGGTTAAGAAGACAGATGAACAGAAGCAGCAAGTGGAAAAAATATTTTATTTGACATTGATAACCTTACCTCAATTATAAATCAGGTAGAAAAATACATGTTTATTATATTATAATGACTGAGCAATAAACTGTTTTCTTTAAATAAAAAGTAAATGCATGGATTTTTTAATACAAGCAACAATGATAAATGCAAACTAATATATATTATGTTTCAAACAAACAAGTTGTTAAACAGTCCTTTCTGTGAATTTGATATTTGGTCTTCCCAAGTGATATTATTTGGCTGCTTTGGTTTCTATTTGTAGATATCATTACAACTCTATATTAGCTATACATTTTACACTACTCATCTGACATTTCCAAACTGTGAATATATAAAGAGTTTGGGATTAGTGTTATTGATGTCACTATTTCCAGAATGTATATATTTGTGAAAGCAACCTAATCCCGATGATCCAACAGAATTCTCTTTTATTTTTCTACATCCTTGATCAGTGTTTATGGTGTTCTTATTTCTTACTGGGTTATAGAAATATTGCACTGCTTGAAAACTGTTCTTAAGGGTACTTTTTAAAGTATTTTATTCCTATTTTCCTAGATTTGATTACTGCACTTTAGAATACCATATACAGTATGTTTGGGTTTTTTGGCTGCTGCCTGGTGCCTGAAAGTGCTGAGCTTAGCAGGATTGCACTGTGATGATCATTGCTTTGAACCTGGAAGATTTTATGCATTTCCAGACAACATGGATGATGATAATACAAAATCTGGCCCTCCATTATTTCAGCTTCCTGAGAAAACTCAAAATAATTCTGGATTCTCTTTCCTACTCAGTCCTTCTCATAGTTGAGTGGTTATCACAGCTGTCCCTCCTGCTAAACACCCTCATTTTCTTCAACTGTTCCACAGTACCCTACTTTCTAGGCTTTCCATAATCCGGGCCTCTCTTCATGGTCCACTCAAGAAAGATGTTCTGTTTGATTGAATTATTGGTTCCAGTTCTTTACCCATGCTGTGTCCACACTCTTAGCTATCCAACTAAATGCAAAATATCATGCTCCCCCATATTTGTGAGGTCATGAAACTTACTTTAGCTAATGGAATGTGGATATAAACCACGTGTGCCAGTGTGAGCTTAGGCCTTCAGAGGCCACCTATGTTTTCACTTCCCTCTTGTGCCTCTGTTATTTCTATAAGCAAAATGAGTACCGGCTAGAGTGCTGGTTCAAAGAGAATTGAGAAGTATATGGAGCTGATCAACATTGAGCCTGCAGCTTCGAGCAAGGCTCCCAGGTGTCCCAGCTAAGATCAGCAGAGGCACCCCAAGTGGCCTACAGATGCATGAGAAAGAAATGCTTAATGTTGTTGTGACTGAGATTTTGTGGTGGTTACAGCAATGGGCGACTGATACAGATTTGTTCTAAAATGTGATGGCCATTAGTTCAGGGTATGGTGGATCTACTTTCTTTTGAACACTTGAGAGCTGAGTGTTGCACAACCCCATTTGTGTAATGTCCCACAGTGTGTCTTTCACCTAGGATACAACCATGTGAACAATGCCCCTGGAATTGTGCAGTGCAGTGGTGTTGTGGATTATATATCGTGTATGATATTTAATACTAGATTTTGCCTTGTTCTGTGTTCACAGTACAAACATATTCTTGCTCATGTAGTACTACCACAGCGGATCTCCTTTTCTTTGACTCTTTTGGTTGACCTTTTTGAGTATAATCTAAGTATATAACTTTACATTTAGTCCATTAAAGTTCAATTTAGTCATTTTGCTATTTGTGTTGGACCATTGAATATGCATTTCATGAAGTAATATGCCTATGTAATGCTTCTTAAGAAAAAGAATTCAATGGTCAAATACACTTGTAAGTTCATGTACACTGTATTCCTGTCTTGCAGAATTTCAACAAGCATCAGATGATCAAAGTTCTAAGACAGCCAATAATTAAGAAACTAATTTAACTTTATTTACCCAACATTTCCCAAGTTCATTTGACTACTGAATTATTTTTCAAGTAATACTATTGATACATCAAAGCTGGTGTTCTGCTTAATACATCTTATGAATTGTTAACTGAGTCTACACTATCTTTGAAATTTTGATTCTGTTTTCCAATAATATTAGATGCCTTTTCAACATCTGTGTAAATGTGGTAAGTATTTGATAGGTGTGATAGTTATCTCATCCAAGGTACTGAGAAAAAGAGTGTTATGACCAACTACTAGACATTTTGCTTAAGCTTTTTTCTGTTCTTTGGTTATGTGATATTCTCTTGATGTCAATGTTCAGCCTGAAATTTTTCACCTACCCGACTTACACATCCCGTATTATTTCATATTGCTCACAAAATTGAAATCAAGATATTTCCCCAATTTTTCAATCTAGTGTTTAGCTAAGGTCATCCCTGGTGTACCTCTTAGTGCTTTAAAATTACTGGAATTGCAGAGAGATAACACTGCTTCTAGATCCTACAGAATTAATTAGGTAGTATCTTACCCATAGTGGAGATCAGAGTAGTGGAACAACAGTTTTTGTCTTACATGTAATAATGTAAGCATGCATTTTTCTTCCATTTTATATGAACTCAAAGCCCGTAGTAAGAAGCATCTACTCTATCTGTTGGAAGATACGATTTGCAGTCCTACTAGATATTGTAGTATTATTTGTCAAGAATCTGACAGCTGTGGTCATTTTCTCAGAAGTCAAAAAGTAGTGCAAATTAGTCCACATTGGAAGATTTTCTGTGCTTGCTGAGGCTTCCCCAGTGAAGTGTTTCTTCTTCTTCTTCAAAAAAAGCAAATAGCAAGATCTAAATTCCTTGCTTTTATGTGTATAGATATTTGAATAAATATTAACTCCACAGGTAAAAGCTGTTCTAAGTAAAACAGTGAGGTTATATAAAATCTAAACTCAAAATGACAGTTCCATATTAATTATTCCATGTCTGCAAAAGAAGAAATATAAACCACTAAAAGCTGAAAATATCAATAGAAGAATGGCAAAAGAGTGGTGTAAGTTTATAATTTTTCACTTACAAATACGTCTTATACTTTGAGAGCTAATGTGATACATGTATATTCTTGGCAAATTATATTAAAATGCTAATAAAATGGTTGTACACCCAAGTCAGTGTAAGTTAAAGATCTTAAGTTAAAAATAATCTGCGAAAACTACTTCCTAATCACTCTTTTTTTCAAAGGCTGTTACTCTTCAGTTTATATTGCTACTTTAGAAACTATAAACAATGTAGTTTTCTAATCCTTCATACTGTCACTTCCTTAAGTACTTGTATTCTATTTCTGCCTGCTCATGTTTTCAATCCCATATGTGTTGCAGATTGCAGTGGCACTTGGGATAGGTGTTTGAAATGGGCATTAGTGATGGATGTTCCTTCTTCATCTTATGAAATAACCCCTGAAGTAGGAAGAAAAAAGATATTTTGTCGGAATAGAGTTGTGTAGTCTCTAAACTCACGTACACTGATCACTTGTCCTAGGTCTGTCTTGAGTCCAAATATCCCTGTCTTGACTGTGGGTACTGACCACCCAGTATTGAATGTACTTGCAGTGGAGTCCTAGGTTAAGAGAGAAGAGAGCAATATGAAATTCTTTCATGTGCTGTATAGCCCAATGGGTTCATATGCTTTAAAGAGCTATGGTTTCTGATCTTCGGGAGCATAGTATTTTTGTTGGAACTTAACCTAGTAACTTGAGGTAATTTATTAACCTTTTTATATTTTTATTTTCTAATTTGGACAAGGTGGATTATGTATAATGCATGCTTGTTGCTTTGAATGTTGGGCTGACACAATGCTACTCATTTTTTCTTTCTTTTTTTTTTTGTTTACTTTTTAAATAAAATTGTGTTTTTCGGACATCAAAAATGGCTGTCATTCCCAGGTTTCCTAGGACCTGTACAATAATTTTGGTTTTATTCTTATCTTGAGATTCAGAATGTGAGGCTGTTGACTTGTCAACAATTGTTTTTTACACATGCACACACACAACACACACACATACCCAAACACACACATCATTCTGTGTGTAACCTATCTACTTTTCTAGAAATAAAGGTCATCAAAATAAGCTTATAAGTTTCGGAAAATATCTAAAAACTAATAGTAACCTTTCCCTCAGGATTTAAGGCTTTAAATAACTCTGTAGTTAAGGATAAAACAAAAACAGTAAAATGTGTTCGTCTGACACTCAACTAGTATTTTCCTTCTAAATTTTGTGCTAAATTAGGAATGGAAAGTTATTGAAACAAAGAGTCTTTTGTAATAGTTGCTTACTCTAATAGGTAATAGAGTGTCCCTTAGCAGAAGGAAACACCATATTTTAGTTACTTCTTTTAGCCACAATCTTTGAATATAATTATCTACAAAATTGCTAGTAAATCTATTGTAATCAGAGGTTTGTTTGCATATTGTACTTGATGGAATTATATAATAGCAAAAAATATATAATAATTATTATATAACTATATAATATTAGTAACAATAGCAAAAATTTACAGAGTTCTTATTGTGTGCCAAGCACAGTGCTAAATACCTTGTTCCTTTGACAGCTGATGCTGATAAAAGTTCTATGGTCAAAATTAATGTTGTGATTTGATTTTACTTAAAACCAAAATTTCTGTGAAAATGTGATAGGTCAGAACCATTCGAAAGTAAAAAATATGTATCAAAATATTTTGTTTTTGTGTTTGCAATTCAAAGAGGTGCAAAAGAACGCACTTTACGCAAACACTTTAAATAACTTTTTCCCCCTTTTATGGACTGCCAACATCCATATCATCTAGGAATTTGTTAGAAATGCAGACTCTGAGGCCCCAGAATTTGCATTTTAACAAAACCCCAGCTGATCCACACACACATTAAAGTCTGATGAGTTCTAGCTATTTAAAAAATAAATAAATATAAGTGCTTTAAAAATAGGCTGTTATAATGATAACATCACAGGATGAAAATATGATACAAAGTATTAATACCATTAATATCAGGAACCTAAGATGGTGGCTAGGTGAGACAGGGCAAAAAAACACCTCCGTGAAAAATACTAGATAAAAGCCAGAAAGTGACCCAAAACACCAGTTCCAGCTATGCACCAGCCAGACAAGGTCTGCTAAATCAACAGGGACCGTGCATTTGGTGAAACCGGGAGTCTGCATTCTGAAATGAGTGACTGAGCCAGCTGAAAGTCCTGCGGCCACACTGCAGTGTGGGGAAACTGTGGATTGGTGTTTGGAGATGGACTAGTTCTTTAAAAAAAAAAAAAAAAAAAAAGCCTGGGAGCAGCTGTGGTTACAACGGTGAGAACCGCGCAGTGAAGCATGGCAGGAGCGGGCTGGGCTAAGTCTCGGTGTCTGGCGTGGAGGATAGCCCGCTGCTGATTGACCCGGGGCCAGGGGGGCAGAGGGGAGCCAAAAAGAGAAAGAAATCTCGCCCCTTGGCAGCCATCTTCCCGGCGGGCTGGAGATGCTCCTGCCCGGGCTGGAGCTATAGGTTCCCAGTGTGACAGAAAGTGATTCCCGAAGCACCGCGCACATGCCACAATCACAATATCGGCCGTGGTCAGTGGACTTTAGTGCACCGACAGCTAATTGTCCCAGAGCTGGGAAGGCAGAGCTGTGCGAAAAGGGGGAAATTAACATCCCCCATTCAACCATCTTTAAAGCAAGCTGGGAACGCCCTTGCACAGCCCAGCAGCCCAGGACTTCCCTGAAAGCCGGCACGCACTTGTGACGTGGCACAACCTTCCCTAAGCAGAGGTCCTGGAAGAGCAAGGCTGAGAAGGGGGGCACGCTCAGAAATCCCAGGGACCCTATGCCAAAAACCTTGGGAGGTTTGACTATTAAAGCTGCCCTGCCTCCCTAACCACCCAGACAAACGCCCCACATTCAGGGCGGACAGCACCAACAACACACCCAAACTTAGTGCACCAATTGAACCCCCCAAGAATCAGATCCCCACACACCACAAAGACAAAGTTGGGGAGAACTGACTTGAGGGGAATAGGTGACTCACGGATGCCATCTGCTGGTTAGTTAGAGAAAGTGTACACCACCAAGCTATAGATCTGACAAACTAGAGATCAGTATTCTTTATATCCTGAAAGAACCCTATAAGTAAAGCAAACGCCAAGAAGCCAAAAACAACAAAATCTTAAAGCATATAATAAAACCAGATGATATGGAGAACCCAAACCCAAACACCCAAATCAAAAGATCAGAAGAGACACAGTACTTGGCACAATTAATCAAAGAACTACAGACAGACAACCAGAGCATGGTACAGGATGTAAAGGACATGAAGAAGAGCATGGCACAGGATATAAAGGACATAAAGAAGACCCTGGAAGAGCATAAAGAAAAAATTGCTAGAGTAAATAAAAAAATAGAAGATCTCATGGAAATAAAAGAAACTGTTGGCCAAATTAAAAAGACTCTGGATACTCATAATACAAGATTAGAGGAAGTTGAACAAAGACTCAGCCTCCTTGAGGGCCACAGAACGGGAAATGAAAGAACAAAAGAAAGAGTGGGGAACAAAATTGAAAAAAATGAAATGGATCTCAGAGATATGATAGATAAAATAAAACATCCAAATTTAAGACTCATTGGTGTCCCAGAAGGGGAAGAGAAGGGTAAAAGTCTAGAAAGAGTATTCAAAGAAATTGTCAGGGAAAACTTCCCAAACCTTCTACACAATGTAAATACACAAAGCATAAATGCCCAGTGAACTCCAAATAGAATAAATCCAAATAAACCCACTCCGAGACATATTCTGATCAGACTGTCAAATACTGAAGAGAAGGAGCAAGTTCTGAAAGCAGCAAGAGAAAAGCAATTTACCGCATACAAAGGAAACAACATAAGACTAAGTAGTGACTACTCAGCGGCCCCCATGGAGGCGAGAAGGCAGTGGCATGACATATTTAAAATTCTGAGAGAGAAAAATTTCCAACCAAGAATACTTTATCCAGCAAAACTCTCCTTCAAATTTGAGGGAGAGCTTAAATTTTTCACAGACAAACAAAAGCTGAGAGATTTTGCTATTAAAAGACCTGCCCTACTTTAGATACTAAAGGGAGCCCTACCAACAGAGAAACAAGAAAAGGAGAGAGAGATATATAGAGAAATTTAACAGACATATATAGAACATTACATCCCAAATCACCAGGACACACATTCTTCTCTAGTGATCATGGATCTTTCTCCAGAATAAACCATATGCTGGGACATAAAACAAGCCTCAATAAATTAAAAAAAAAAATTTGAATTTATTCAAAGCACATTCCCTGACCACAATGGAATACAAATAGAAGTCAGTAACCATCAGAGACTTAGAAAATTCACAAAGAACTGGAGGGTAAAAATGAGGGGAAGAGGAAAACATTCCCGGATAATCAAAAGCTGAGGGATTTCATCACCAGTAGATCAGTCCTATGAGAAAGGCTAAAGGGAATTGAGCAGGCTGAAAGGAAGGGACACTAAACAATTGAAACCACACGAAGAAATAAAGATTTCCAGTAAAGATCACATGGTAAATATAAATACCAATTTTTTGATTTGTAACTCCACTATTTACTTCCTACAGGATCTAAAATACATAAACTGTAATAACAGATCAGTGGTTTTGGACTCAATGTAAAATATGTAATTTTTGACAAGAACTGCATAAAGGTAGGGGAATGGAGGAGTATGTCCTATTGAAGTTAAGTTGGTATCAAAGAAAAACAAGATTGTTATGGATTTAAGAGGTTAAATTTAAGCTCCACAGTTAACACACAGAAATTATCAGAGAATATGACCATAGAGATGAACAGTAGAGTATGTGTTCAGAGAAGTGGGGGAAGGGGCAATGGGGAGTTAAGAAATGAGTGTAGGGTTTCTGTTTGGGGTGAAGGGAAATTTCTAATAATGGATGGTGGGAAGGTAATAGCATTGCAACATTCTAAATGTGATTAATCCCACTAATGGAATGCTAGAGAGGGGTTGGAATGGGAAGATTTAGGCTGTATATATGTTTCCACAATTGAAAAAAAAAAAGGAAAAAGTGTAAATAGATAATGACAATTAAATGCCAAGGATGATCTTGGATGGGATCTGAGGATGGAGGAGAGGAGGCTCAAAAGGACACAGCTGGAACATAAGAAATAAAAAAGGAAATATAGAATATAAGCTTTGTATCAATGTTGTATTTCTTGAACTTCTTAGCTGCGCTTAATGGGATTGCATAAAAGAATGTTCTTGTTCATGGGAATTGTATATGTGAATTACATTGCTTGTTCAAGGATGTGTGCAGCTTGCTCTCATGTTCAGAAGGCAGAGCAATAGATGATGGATGATAGATAGGGAGGGAGGGAGGGAAAGAAAGAAATGGTGGTGTGACAGGATATTGGTGGATCGGGGTATTGGAGGAGGGGGGTCGGGGTATGCTGGAGTTCTGTGTATGGGTTTTGTATTGTTTTTGCAACTCTTCCTGTAAGTTTGAATTTATTTCAAAATAAAATTTAAAAAAATACCATTAATATATACTAAAGTATTAAAGCTTTTCAAATGAATAATTTTACTTTAATGCATGTTTTTGAACTAATGCGTATTACACATTTGAACATTTAAATTTAAATATTACATATAAAAGATTTAAATCATTATAGGTATTATTAAAAAGGAAACAAATGAGAGAAAATTAAGGCAACTGCATAGCACTCCATTCCGCGTCAAAATTGTTGTTACCACTAGGGGGCGCTAATGGTTTTGCTTTGCAATTTCTAAAGTTAAAATCTAGATAAATTTGCTTTTAAAAAGAAATACCAATACTACTGTATTTTTGATTTGTAACTCCACTATTTACTTCCTACAGGATCTAAAATACATAAACTGTAATAACAAATCAGTGGTTTTGGACTCAATGTAAAATATGTGATTTTTGACAAGAACTGCATAAAGGTGGGGGAATGGAGGAATATGTCCTATTGAAGTTAAGTTGGTATCAAGTTGGTATTAAGTAAACCCAATACAGCTACAAATAGTGTTGGCTATTCATATGGATACCTTGGCTGTAAATTAAATTTGGTGCACAGTACATTTTTATAAACTTAAAAATTTTTTCAACTTTACTTTATAGTTCTACTTTTTCTGACCTCTGCAAAGTTTAAAGATAATGCTTAGCATACAAACATTGAAGAAAATATGCTGAAATGTTAACTGTGCCTATCTCATGATGAGAATTATAGAATATTGTTTTTCTTTTATGTGCTTTGTATTTTCCATTTATTTCCCACCATGGTCATAGCTGTGGATTATATTTGTAATCAACAAAAAGAAAAGAAGAGAAACATTTGACACTCATTTGCCAGATGTTTTTGGGCAAATTCTTGTGACTTACAAATTATTTAAATATTAAGGACAGAAGGAACAGTAACACATTTGAAGTCTTGGGAATAGGATTAATAGCAAGATACTTCCTCTACTTTTCCTGAATTCATGTTGAACATACTGAGGCTGCAAGGAAAGTATTATGATTTCATTTCAGGTTCTTGTTTCAATCAGTGTCACTGTCATTCCTTCAATAGAAACTTCTTACTGAGTGAGACTAAATCTAAAGTAGTGTAAATGTTCTCCTCTAGCAAGACATACTAATTTCTTTTAGGTCAGGAGGGTGCCATTGATGTGGTTGCCTTACCATATCTAGAATGAACTTGGTGGCCAATAGAGTTAGGTTTCTTAAGAGTATTCATTCATGTGCTTCTAGAAAATTTAGGTTGGAGGGACTGCAGCAAAATATTTAATCAAAGATATCTGTGATTCTTTGTAGATAAAATATATGTAAATGCATACCTATGCTCCAGCACTGAGCTGTAGTGTGAGGAAGAATAGTTAGCAGGTTTTGCCTTGGTTTGTCATCATTTGCCACCAGTGTATAAAATGTACTTGGATGTCACTAATAACTTGAATTTCAAAATAGGTGCATTTCTAGTGAAAACTTGATCTTCTGCTTTTCTAATTATGACATGAGACCTTGCTTAGAAAAAAAAGAAATACTTTATTGTTTAAGACATAAAAGCGACCAACCAACCACAATTTTTACTTTCCTATTTGGGCTACTAGCCAATATTACTCCTCAGTCATGTAACATGTAAAATAATCAAGGCTGTTTTTTTTTTAAGGGGTAGAGCTCTTTAGATCCTCGTGAAACATGAATCTCCCTCATTAAAACAACACAACCAAAAGCTTCCAAATTTTGTGCAGAAAATAATGTCCAGATGAGAAATACGAAGTAGCACCCATTCAGGTTCCAGATTCTGCCCCTCTTCTTGTCTCCTCAAGCTTCTAACGCTATTGTTTTCTGGCCATAACCGTGCACCTAGTCCTCCTGCTCCCTGGTGCAGAAGCTGTTTTCTTTTGGTTCATCTTGACATAACTGAGAGTAGCTGGAATTACTAAAACAATTTTTACCAGATTTTATGGGAGCATAAAATGGAAGTAATTGATCTGAGCAGAATAAAAAGAATTATTTCTCCAAAACCATCTCCATTCTTAAACATGCAAATAGAAACAAGGAACATGTATACTTAGACCTAACTTAATGTTTCTTATAAAGACACTTAAGTTGCAAAGGACCTCCTACTACATCAAATTTCTTCAACTTGACTTTGTTCCTTCTCAGGACAGATAACATTGACTCCCATCTTGTCTTTTATTGCCTTCTAGAACTCGTGGGTGGTTTATCTCATCCCCTGTAAAGAAAGCTTGCAAATTAAACCTTTTTCTCTTTACTAAACAAACCCTCCTCTACCTTGTTATTCTTTGTTATTCCACGTGTGGTCTGCAGGCCAGCAGCATCAGCATCACCTGAGAGTTTGATGGACTTACAGGCCTGCATTCCATTACTGTTAGTGGCCTGAAGGCCAGGTTTAGCTGAGAGCTTATGCTAAAGCGCAAGGATGCCTGGATAAATGCATTTTAGACCACACATCGCAAATATATGGCACAAGTGCTATACTTCCCTCTACTGCAACCTGATTATAACAAGAATTGTTAAATGCACATGCTGCTCTTTTCCCTTGATCCCAGACTTTGCTTGAGACAAATTCTCAGCCCAGCACTCCAAGTAGCACTTAACAGAGATTCAGATTAAAGCTATTCATCATAGATTATTTTTCTAAGCTTTCTAGGCTCAGATTATCAACTTTGTTCACCCTTAGAGCACTCTCAGACAGACATTACAAAGGGTTACTAATAAGGGAATTAAAATACAAGTTCATGGTAAAGTACAGAAACTAAGACAAACATATAATGAATGAGTAATAAGCATTGGTATATATATAATAAGTGAGAGAGGATTATTCATTCCCAGAACTCTGGAGAATAGCTTGGACAAAATCCCTGCATGCCAAGACCTTATTTTTTTCTTAAATAGAGAAACACAATGTCAGAGCTTTAATGGATATGAAAGTCAAACAACCCCTGCTTCCTCAGTGTGTAAAAGAAGAAGAAAAAAAAGAATAAGAAAGGAAAATGAAGAACTAGAGCACCTACATGACTTGTTAATCATTGCATTCTTTGCAATGTTAATCATTGATATAATTATATCAATTATAATCATTAGGCTTGTTTTTTACCTAATTGGAAGTAAAAAATAAAAAGTAATTTTATAGTAAATGCTATCAATACAATTATAATATACTTATGGCCCTGATCAGGTTCAGATTGAACCTCAAAGTGTGTTCTGGCTTTAATAATTAGATTACGGAAGAGGTTAGAAGTCATGAGGATTTTTAGTGGTAGACAATTTGAGTTAATAGCTTATGTCGACCAATATAGTCAGTGTGTAACACTAATAAATCTTAAGGAGATAGGCTTAATTACTTCTTAGAAAATGAGAAATTAAGGAATTTGTACCTAAGTTATTAATTTAATGTAAAATATATTCTCTAGAGATGGCTTTTCTTGTGATTAATGAAAAGATAGTGCTTTCTCTGATGATGGAGTTACATATTCCCTAGGCTTTCACAATTGTTTAGATCTGGAACAAAGTATTTTTCTAGTTTAAACTTCCAGTGTCTAGAACATGTTTGGAACTTAATTTGATAGCTCAGTCAAGGTGCAGTGCAGAAAACCCTCTAGCTATTTCAAGTGGCAAATGATTTAATACAGCGAATTAGGTGCTAACAAAATTGTTGGAAAGGATGAAGGAGCAAACGGCAGGGTTTCAGGGATTCAGATTTTCCTTCTGCTATGATTCACTGTTCCCAAAGCTGCTGTTACCATCCATAGAACAGGATGCTTCATGAAGCTACTGTCAAGTGAAAACTCTCCTGCAGCCCCAAAGCTAGTAACTGGAAGTGGAATGATGAGGCCAGTCATTCCAAATTCACATTGCTGAAACTGTCGGACATTTCTACTGTCAGAGGGCAAGGGGCTTCCATCACTCCATCTTCCAAATTTCCTCCTAATGCGTCTCATTGGCAGAATCATATTGCATCTAGACACCTGACTACAAGACAGTCTGGTTAAAGTAGTACCCAGTTTTCCAGCCCCTGGAACTGTGTAAGGACTTCAGTTAATCTATTTAATTTAACATTTCCAACAGCTATTTAATTATTACCTATTTATACTGAAGCTTAGAGAATTTAAATAATTTGTCCAAGTTCACATAACTAGTACATGATAGCAAATACTTGAATCCAGTTCTCTCTGAATCCAAAATTTATTCCCTATTCACTATATGATACTAACCTCAGTGAATTCTTCAGATAATCAATAGCCTAGATATCTATTTAAATTTTTACCCGTTTCTAAATCTCCACGGTGATATTTTTTCAATGTATTAATCTAAATCTGTTTCTTTAAAAAGTAATAGGTCATGTAGGTAAATGGTTCTCAACAAAGGTATAACCTGCAGTCTTGTGTCATCAACAGCTGCGAAATCTTTTGTAATTTCTACTAACAAAGTACTAAAGATTTTTAATGATGCTTAGTTTTAAAATTAGATGCAGAAAAGGAGAGACTAAACCTGCTTATAATTGTGCCTAAGAGTCTCCCCCTGAGTACCTCTTTGTTGTTCAGGTGTGGCCCTCTCTTCTCTAGCTAAGTCAGTTCGGCAGGTGAACTCACTGCTCTCCCCACTACGGGGGACCTGACTCCCAGGGGTATAAATCCCTGGCAACACGGGATATGACTCCTGGGGATGAATCTAGACCTGGCATTGTGGGATTGAAAACATCTTCTTGACCAAAAGGGGGATGTGAAATGAAACGGAATAAAGTTTCCCTGGCTGAGAGATTTCAAATGGAGTTGAGAGGTCACTCTGGTGAACATCTTGCGCAGTACATAGATAACCCTTTTAGGTTTTAATGTATTGGAATAACTAGAAGTAAATACCTGAAACTATCAAACTGCAACCCAGTAGCCTTGACTCTTGAAGACAATTGTATAAAAATGTAGCTTCCAATGGGTGAGAGTGTGATTGTGAAAACCTTGTGGATCGCACTCCCTTTATCCAGCGTATGGATGGATGAGTAGAAAAATGGGGACAAAAACTAAATGAAAAATAGGGTGGGATGTGCAGTATAGTTTGGGTGTTCTTTTTTACTTTTATTTTTTATTCTTATTGTTTCTGGTGTAAGGAAAATGTTCAAAAATAGATTGGGGTGATGAATGTATAACTATATGATGGTACTATGGACAGTTGATTGTGCACCATGGATGATTGTATGGTATGTGAATATATCTCAATAAAACTGAATTTAATTTAAAAAACAGTATCTGCAAAGCACAATAAAATGGAGTACAATAAAAAAAATTAGATGCAGAGTTTTCCTATGACATATTATTATCTTGCTTCCATTCCAATTTATTTTCTTAGTGGAGAGCTAAAATGGATATCCCACTGTCATCTATTTAACCAATCCCACAGCCTTTACTGATGTTATGAATCTTAAAATCAAATTGGCATCTCCTGTTACTTAAGCGCAAAAAAACACTTCAAAATATCCTGGATACATCCATGTGAATGTTACCTGTCATAAGAAGATGAGTTTTATTATGAAGGAAAAAAATGTTTGAAAATTGCTGATGTAGAATATTGAAGTCAAATTTTCCCTCACTTAGAGTGGATTCATAGATTATCACTTGGTGCATTAATTATTTTTTATTAGTCAACAAACACGTATACACCTACTCTACGTAATGTATTGCATAGGCAGAATTAGAAAATCTGCTCCTAATTCTTACTGATGCCTACCTACAGATCTGCTCTCTTTTTTCCCTGAACTCACTTGAGATTGTTGCAAAATGCCCTCCATACTGATGAAATTCTCTGTGAGAAAAAGAAGTTGAGTGGAACCTGATCAAAGAACAAATGCTAACAAGCAGAGGGGAGCAAAACACAGAGTATTCATGTAGATAACCATTTTCCTCAGTAGGTGACCTGTTTTGTCCCTCCAACTGAGGAAAATAACTTTCTATGGAAATCCTAGCTATATGCATAGAAATATACTATATATCCAAATGGACAGTGTTGTATCTCTTAGGCACCAAATGCACACAGACCAAATTCAACACAGAGAACAGCTGAGAATCATTAGTTGTGATCATAACAAGGATCAAGGTAAAAACCCGGCAGGTGGAGGCTCTCTGGCAAAATAGCGCAGAAATCTGGAAAGAGAAACGTCGTTTAAAATATGGTCTTAAAATAAATCATGACTGTAACTTCCTTTGGTCTTAATTTTATTTTTAACCTGGATCTTATTGCTTAAAAATGGAATATTTGGCATGATAAAAATAATAAACAAATTGAGTTACATTGGGACTTAAAGGACTTCATAAAAAGCATAGAATTAGATATAACTCTTTACCTCTACTTCCACGGACTATTGACTGTCATATAAACATCAGGTTTTTGTTGTTTTTCTTTTTAAAGCAGTGATGCGGAAATAAGACTAGATGGAAAAATAGTATTCCTGGAATCTAATGCAAGCCTGTCATTGTGTGGACTTGGGGAAGTGCTTACCCTTTCTAGACCTCAAATATTAGGAGTTCTGAAGTAAAATCCTGTTTAGTTATAAAATTCTGTTTTTGAGCTTGAATGTCAGCATTAGGCTCTATGGAGAAGTTTAAAAGTCTAAAATTGAGTTTAGATTGCCTTTAGAATGCTTACAATCCAGTTTGTTGAGGAAAATTTGAAGGAATAGGAGTGTGGTGGGTAAATCTGGGGAAGAGAGAGAAAGAAAACTAAAATGCTTATTAAGGAAACACCTCCCATTAGTTTCATGAAGTGGCTTCTTGTAAGTGGTAGAATAGTGAAAAAGTTTTAAAGGTAACGAGGATGAGTTTTATGAGGTAATTGATGAACTTAGGTTGATGAAGAATGGGAGAAAAGACATTTCATTATATAGTTAAATAAAAAATACTGGATTCATGTATTGGATAAAATGAGTATATTAGGTAAATGGTGAAGAGAGAGTTATGCAGTAGTTTGTATTTTGTTTTGCCATAAGTTACAATATTATATTAGTTTTCTATTGCTGCAAAACAAATTATCCCAAAACCTGGTGGCTTAAAACATCACACATTTATTATCTCAGTTTCTGTGTGTCAGGTTGGGATTGGCTTAGTTGGGTGGTTTGGCTCCAGGTCTCTCATGATGTTGGCATAAAGATGTTACCCAGGCTTGGCTTGGACTGGAGGCTTGACTTCCAAGTGGCAGTTGGCAGGAGGCCTTAGTTCCTCGGCCTTGGTTCCATAAAGCTGCCAAAGTGTCCTCACAGCACAAACCACAGTTGTCTTTTATGAGCTAGCCTCTGAGATAATATACCATCACTTTTGCTGCATTTTATTGGTTACCAAGTTTAATCCTGATGCAATGTGGGAGGGGATTACACAGGGTGTAAATATTAGGAACTGGGGATTGTTGGGGACCATCTTGGGGGCTGGCTACCATAAAAACGAATACAAAATATAATACTAAGAACTGAAGATGGATGACATTTTGATTTAAAGTATATATACATGTGGTAGATTGAATTATAAACCCCAGTTTAGACATGTTCTTAATCTGTGTTCCTGTGAGGGTGAACCCATTGTAAATAGGATCTCTTGAAGATGTTATTTCTAGTTAAGATGTGTCTCAACTGAGTGAGGTGGGTGTTAATGGAGATTACTGTAGTCCTTTATAAGCAGAAGACATTCAGACAGAGAAAACCATGGGGAAGAACCGGAAGCCAGAAGTCTGTGGAACCCAAAAGAGAAAGGAGAAGATGTCACTGTATGACGGGCAAGCCAAGAACTTGAGGATTTCTGGCCATGCTGAACACTACCTACCCCGGGAGGAAGCAAGCCTACTAGCCTCTGAAACTGAGCCAATAAATTACTGGTTGTTAAACTGACACATTGTGTAGTATTTGTCTTAGCAGCCTGGGAAACTAAGACAACACATAAAGAAGAGAGGAAAGATTCTGCAAAGGAAAATTTTTCATATGTACTTCATTGTGCCTTTTATTACTTGCTGAGAAGAATGCCAAATATTACCATCTTGAGCTAATCGATTTTCTATGCAAACAACAAATGTAAGATGCTGCCATCTACCTTGAAGTCAGTAGACTTCCATGATTTTGCAGTCAGCTTAATAGTCCCAGAAATAATTTCTTACTGAAATATGGTGATCCCATATTATTTGCCTCCTTGTCATGTGAGAGTTATCTTAAGGGTTAGACTTCAGAAATCATGATACTAAGGTTATAAAATTGAAATAATTTTGGCATTCAATATATATTTTCGAGTGCATACTCTATTCCAACACAGTTGAAGGCACTGAGTGTGTAGCTATGTGTGAAGGTCCCCGAAGGACAGTTTGATTCTGATAGGACAGATACTAGTCCTAATTTTTATCATCTCTTGAAGCCAACTGCATGGGGTTAAACCAGTTAAGACATCCAGGTTGACATGGAATTCCCGAGGACTTGAGCCCAAGGATCAATAGTCAGGGTGAGGCTCCATGCCTCAAGGGGCAACTTAGGCCTTGGCTCAGAGCTTTAGCCAATTTGATGTGGGAGCAGTAGGATTGCACTGGCAGAGAGACGTGTCTAGAGGTCGACCTGAGAGCGTCTCCTGACTTCCCATAGCCCGTGGTATTTCCGTGAGAAGTACATGTCAGTATTTGCATATCTCTGTTAAAAAAACAATGACTTTGACAACATAAGAATTTATGTGAATTGCCCATGATCAGACTGTTACTAAAGGGTCACCCCAGGATCTGAGCCCAGGGCTGTATAATTTCAAGACCTAAGCTCTGTTTCATGAGCAAGATACTGCGTTTGTCCATAAACTGAAATAAGTATAAATATGCATTGAGCAAGATCACTGTTAAAATGAACTGACAAAAGAAAATAACATTTTTAAGATGGAAACAGTTACTTGTAGATTTACTCCTTTTTTTTTTTTTTTTTTTTTTTTAATTTTTAATTGTATAAAGGTAGGAGTCAATCATTTACCTCACTCCATGGCACACTCTCACACTGGTCCATGAAGTTCCCTCTCCATTTATTGTAAAGTTATTTTTTTCCTTTCATTCTCTAGTTCTGTTTTCTTTCCTCATTCTCTCCCCATAAGCATCCATAGTAACGTATTTAACAAATTTTTATATAATCGTTAATTGGTCAGGTTCGTTAATAATTCCTTTTGGGGTTTTGATTGGAATTTCATTAAATCTATAGATTAATTGAGTACATCTCTCCAGTGATTCAAGTCTTACTTATAACATTTAATGCGTTTTTAAATGTTTCTCTAGAAAGAACTTAGGCTTTCTTCACTAGGTTAATTCTTGAGAAAAATAGTTTGAATTTTCTTGTGATTGTATCTTATTTTTAAAAATTTAGTTGGTTATTGCTGGCATCGAAGAATAATATTTTATAAGTTAATCTTTTGTCCTATAAACCTATAAGTAGATTATTTATTCTAATCATGTGTTAATTTTGTTAGGGTTTCTCTGTGGGTTATCAAATGGAAATAATGGTAGCTTTGTCTCTTCTCTTTTAAACCATATCCCTCTTGTTTCTTCTTGTTTTATCTCATGTTGAACAGTAGCAGTCATGGTGGGGCTTCCTTGTCTTGTTCCCCGTCATAAAGGGAATGTGTTTAAAGTACTACTCATGCTAAGTAAGATGTTTGCTGTAAATTCTTGGTGCTTAACATTTATCAAACTACAAAGGCCTTTTCTGTTGTTATTTTTTGCTGAGATTTATTAATCTTAAATATTTGTTAAATGTCATCAGATACTTTGACTACATTTGTTTTGGTGATCATATAATTTTCCTTCTTTATTTCTTTCATGTAATCCATTATACTGGTAGATTTTTGTGGTATTGAATTGTCTGAAATTAAACTTTCCTGAAATTATTGTTTTAGTATACTGTTAATCAATTGATTCATGTTTAGCATTTTCAGATCTATTTTTATATGTGAAAGTTAGCTTATAAATTTTGGTACCAGCTATTCTATATATTAGTCTTAAAAAATGAAGTGAGCTGGGGTATTTTCTTTACTTATTTTATGGGACAATTCACTTGGGTAGGAGGAGACTGCTGTTTATATTATTTCTTTCACTCTCTTAAGGCTTATATGTCTAGTCAAATTTTCTTTTTCTTCCATCAATTTTAGCAATTTTATGTTTAAGAATGTTTTCACAGGTGGTGAATAGTTGCTAATAAATATCTAGTATATCTTTTCCTGTTTATATTTTGCATTTTGTTCATTTACAACTTTTCTCTTATTTTTTCTTCTTCAACCTTTTCAAAGATTTCTTTGTCTTACTAGTCTTTTCAAAGAAGTATCTTTTAGTTTTATAATCATCTCTTGTTGTTTTTGTTTTCCTTTTCATTGGTTTCTGGCCTAATGTTGATCATTTTATTTATTCTAGTGTTCTCAGTTTTATTATCTTGCAATTTTATGAGTTTCAGGTTTTTTTAAATTTTCTAATAAGATGTTCCCCAAAATGTCCTTTCTAAGCTAAGGGTTATTATTTAGTAGTGGTTTATTTTGATTATAGGCATAAGAGATTTGTTTCCTTTTAGCTATATCCTCTTTTTTAGGTCACAGTCTTAATGCTCATTCATTGGTTTATATTGAATGTCTTTGTGGCTGTGGATGCTTTTTTTTATAATGTTCTAAGTGTGCCTAATCTCAGCTTGGAGGTGTAAAGTTCTATATATCCATATGTTGAGTGTTAGTAAATGTGCTCTCAAATATTCTAATTGCTAATCTTTTGTGCTCTTGGTCCATCAATATCTGCATTTATCTATTTCTAACCATAATTTGTCAGATGGTGCTTTACAACTTTAAACATGAGGTTGTTAGATCCATGGAGGATGCGGATAATCATTATATCTTCTTGATCTATTGCTCCCTTTACTTAAATATAATTCCCACTTTTCTGTTAGGATATTTTTCTACACTAAATCCTCTTTTATTTTAAAAGTATTCAGTTGAGAACTCTATCATTTATTGGTTGCATCTTTATGGTTCACATTTTTGTCTCTTTAGTTCTATCTTCTTGCATGTTTTTGTTTTATATTTAGTTTTTAGCCACCATAATTTTAGATCTTTTAAAAAGCCAACCTGAAAGTCTTAGGCTTTTGATTAGTCAACATAGCCCATAAACCTTCATGAAAACTACTTTTCCATTAGAGAATATTTCTGCTATCTTGTTTTAAATTTGCTGTTCACTATTACTGTATTTTTTCTTCTTTCATACTTTCCAGAAGATAGTTCCTATTTTTCCTGCTGGTTTAAAAATTATACATTCTGTTTTATCTTCTGATGTTTTCCTCTAACTTGTGTATTTTTTTTCTTCCTCTACCAATTTTTGAGCTTATCAGTATCAGGTCGTTTTTTCAAATAAGACAAGTATGTTTGCTTGCTCTCACTTCTCTCTGACCTCCTGACTTCATTCATTGGCTAGCTTCATCTTAGTTTTAAATCAGGATTGTTATGGTTATACTTTTGCTTGTTTACAATAAAAATTTTTCTGAGTAACTCACGCTTACCTCCAAAACATTTTTATATAATCTTGGATTCATTTATATCATTGTAGGGTATTTTCTATAGGAGTTCTTTCAAAGTAGGTCTTTGGTAGATAAATTTTACGGGCTTGTATGCCTGAAAATATTGTTTAAAAATTTTTTCTTTACATTAAAAAAATGATATAAATTTGTAGTTTGAAATTTTTTTCCTGAAAATTTGTAAGTATTGTTTTTGCAAAGTCTGATGTTATTTTGATTGCTTATTGTAGATCAACTACTTTTTGTCTCTCAGAGCTTTTAGAATTTTCTTTGACCTTAGGATTCTTACATTACTCTACAATGTATTTAGGTGCATGTGAATTTCCTTCCCCTATCTTTTATATATTTTCCTTATAAATCATTTGAATCTAAGAATTTGCATTTTAATTTAATTGAAGGAAAATTTCAGACATGTTTTCTTCAAATATTGCCTCTCTTTTGTATTGTTTTCTCTCTGACACTTCCATTATACAGAAAATTGATATTTCTGTTGATGTTCTCCATCTCTTTTTTTCTATGTTTTTTTCATCTCTTTATCCCTCCCTGAAACACTCTGGAAGAGATCCTTAAGATTATTTTCTGGAACACTAATTGATTTTTTGCTTGTATGCTTCTATTTAACAAATTCAGTTGTTTATTTCAAATGTTGCATTTTTTTCCCATCCAGTATTTTCAAATGATCTTTTTTCTGTGACTAATTGTTTTTGCTACATGTTTCCAATACCTTCCTTTATCTTTCTGAACACACTTTATGCTCCTTATAAATATTGTTCTTTTTGGTCTGTTAATTCTACTTTCTTTGATATAGATGATCTAGTTTGTGTTTCTTTTTACTCTACTTATACCCCTTAGATGTCAAAGATTTCTTTTCTTATGAATTCATATTCCCTTGAGCTAAATTGCTTGATACCTGTGCAAAGGGACAAAAGGCTAATCTATAGCTCCAAGTAAGTTTAAGGAGTTGAGGATGGGATGAGATACAGAACCTCTAGTGTTAACAATATGAGCTCAACCTCTAACCTTTGCTTACTGTCACCATTGGATGATCATATTCCTTAGATACTCCATTTCTGGGGGCTTCTTCATCTTATGTTTAAATATCATGACATTTACTACAAACACATTTACTTTTAGACATTAGTATAAGATCTTAATTTGAAAATTTGGATGTCAAGAACTGTGAATGATCTGAGATTTTATTTACTACATTTATCTACTACAAGCAAATAAGTTAGCCTTTCAATAATTTCATGGATACTGGCAGAAGATATGTGACTCCTGGATCAGAAGTAAAGGAGTTTTTATTACTCACAACAATGGTAGTTGCCAGAGTATCAGCATTTCTTATACACACTCCTCATGCCCCAGTTCCCACAAACAACATTATGAAGCCAGGTGAAACCTGCACATGCATGAATTGTATAGAGAAAATGAACCCAAACCTAGGAAAACCCAATTTTTTTTATGATGGGCTGCAAGCAAACCTGCCCAGTTTTTATCCTGGAGGGAGAGACATTATCTTTAAACAAACCGACCTTCTACACCCTAACAACCATCCTTGAAAAGATAGTTTTAGAACAAAAGGCTTGTCAAGGTGGGAAGAGATGCCAGAGACCCCTGGAAAATTGTCTCCTAACGTCGGTGGGTAAACAATTTTAATAATATATTTAAAGAACTTCTGAAAGTGTTAGAGTTATGCCTCTTCAGTGTACATGTAGCTGTTAAGAAATCTGAAGCCTTTAAAATTTTCTACTTTGTAGCTGAGAGTTGAAATCTCATTTTCTTCATTTTTCAATTAAAATAATTTTGTTTCGGTCATATTGCTCTTTGGAACCTTGCCTACTTTCAAAGCTACACTTCACATTGGCAGTTGGCAGTTTATGGCTTCACTTGGGATTCGTGATTGGACCACCATCCTCCTGTAAGACATACCATATGCCTACAGAGTAACACTCTGGAAAAGCTATGCCATTATTTAAAGATCTAAAGTTGAGTGAATTCTTAGTCATTTCAAAGAATTATACTCTTCCCAAAGCACAAAAACTCACCTCAGAAGGAGCTATCAAATTAGACTCCTGACCTCAGAACACCAGAGATATTAGAAGACATCTCTGAACAAGATTTTAAGAGAACATACTGTTATGAATATGCTCCTGAGGTCAGAATCCCTACATGGAACAAAGACGGAGGAGGCTAGTAGAGACATATGTGTCAATTGAGGAGCTGGGGGCTGGTGCCTCCTGTGTGAGATTAGGTTACACGTGCACTCTGATGTGACCTACAGATTGGCTTTTTGATCGGATTTTTATGACTGGAATCTTTTGTTGTATGTATGAAATAAGAGGATATTTATTTTAAAACGTTTTTGTGGGGAATAGCTTTATCCTTTAAACAAAAGACCTCATCAATGTGCTTTGGAAGAGATGTTGAAGTATAAGGTCATGATCTTTACCTTCAAAACTTCATCTGTCTATTTTTTCTAAGTACATGTTCTGGAAAATTAGAGGAACTTAAACAGATCCTCCCTGCAGTGCAGATGCCAAATGAGTGTGTATATGTGTGTGTATGTTTATGTGTGTGTGCACATACTGACAAAGGAAATTTCAGTGGATTCTTCTTATTATTTTGGCTTCAAGGAAGAACCCAAAAGGGACTCTTGCTAGAAAATTGATACTGTAAAAGCATTTTTTTCTCATTTCAGATAATACCTTTAAACCCACTTTAAGCCTTCAAGTATTATAGCTACTAGAAAAGAGTAACTTTATTCCTGTTTCTTGTCACGGTCTGACAGCCAGTAGCACATATGTCTTATTTCTAACTTTGTTTATACTGATTTAAAAAAAATGAAGGTGGTGAATACTTTATTTTAAAGCTAGAAAGTATTTGACTTCTTATAATTAGTTAGATATACAAACTTTTTCATTATATGACCTTCCATGTTTTTCTTTATTACATTAAAGAATATATTTTTGCAAAATTGGGTTAAGGTTGTTTACAAATTCAACATAATTTTAATCATTGACTTTAAAATTTAAAACTAATATTAAGATAAGGTAACTATATAAACATATTTAGATAAATGTCTTCTTCCTCACTCCTTCCCAATACTAATGAAAATAAATGGTACATTAGTACTGACAGCTGAGGAGGAGAGCCACCAATTTCCATAATCTTTGAAACATTTCTGCTAGAAACAATGCAAAGAGGATTAAAATGAAGACTCCACACATCAGCTTCAAACCCTTTCTCTAGGCTGTAATGTACTATCCCTTTAATACCCACAAAATGTGTAGGGAAGCATGAAATGTGTGCTATTCTAGCAAGTTACCATTTGGGATTACTTTTGCTATTGGGGATCAAAAGCAGTAGGTACAAAGTGTTCTTAGGGTACGTAAAGCTTGTAGGAGGTATCCTGGGTGTGGTGAGGGTGATTCTTCAATAGCGAAGAGCACCAGTGGGAAGAAGTCATGACACAGGGATGGATGCAGAAATTGAAATGTCTTTAGAGTATCAACAAACAAAAAGAAGAAACCAGATGAAGAAGAGGTTTCTCTCCTATGACTGCCTGCAATGCCAGCTCCCTCTCAAGTCTCCTAAGAATATTGATTCATTGAAAAAATAATTTGTTTCCATCTGTAAGGTGTTCCTTTTCAGTTGTGAAAGGAAAATTCTAGTAGTAATCAAGTGGAGAGTGAAAGGATCCAAAGAGAACATATTGAATCTCTTTCTGGAAAAATATCCAAAACTGCTAAATATTAACTTAAAGGAAAATGAAAAAGTTCTAGATCATAAAATAAATGGAGAACCTAATATACAGAGGAAGAGGATTTTCATTTGGTGGGCTGACAAAATTTACTATATAAGAAATGGATAAATTTCAGACATTTGCTTTGTACTCTCAATATTCAGATCTATGGAGTCTATTAAACAGAGAATAAAAGAGGATATGAAAAGACATGTTAGAATTTAAATGGAATTGCAGGAGAGAAAGGCAAAAATGAAATGTAAGTTAAATAAGATTAGGCAAATATACAAAAATCAATCTTATTTCTATATACTACAGCAATCAATATAACCAAACAATACCATTTAAAAGAGCATTAAAAATATAAAATACTTAGAAATAGATGTAATAAAATTGTTAAAGGGTCTACACTAAATGCTAAACATACATTTTTGCAAGAGATTAAAGAGGAAACAAATTGGAAATATACATCATGTTCATGGATTGGATGAATTAATCATGTTAAAATATCAATATTATCTTAAAGCAATCCAAATGAAAATCCCAACGGGCTTTTTATAGAAGTTATTTCTGAAAGCTATTTCTAAAATTTTTATGGAAACATAAAAGTGCTAGGTTAGCCAAAAAGAAATCTTGTAAAAAAAGCAAAGCAAAGACTAACAATACCTGATTTCAATATTTACTATAAAGTTACAGTAATTGATAGAGTGTAGTATTGGAAGAAGAACAGAAAAATAGGTCAAAGGAAAAGAATAGAGCATTTGGAAATAGATCTATGCATATATGGTCAGAAAGGAAAGTTTTTCAATGAATTCTGCTGGGTAATAATGAAGTTGAACCCCTCCCTCACACCATATATAAAAACATCTTTTTAGGTATAGTTTTATAGCTAAAAACATAAAACTTGTAGAAGAACATGTAGGATAATATATTCATGGCCATGAAGGAAGGAAAGAGTTCTTAGAGAGGACACAGAAAGCATCAATCATTAAAGAAAAAATTGATAAAACTGCACATCAAATTAAAAATTTATGGTTATCAAAAGTCACCTTTAAATGCAGAAAAAGGCAAAATGAAAATGTGTATGTGTGTGAGTTTATATATGTATGTATGTGTATATATATATTCTTAAACATGATTTAAGAAACCTGAGAAGGATAGTCTACTGTATTTCCCTCTCTTTTAACCCATTCCAATTACTTCCCTTTCCGAAGTTCAAGCCTTCTTCTATTATCATTTCCTTCCTATCTAGAGAACTTCCTTTAGCCAATCTTTAAGGGTAGGTTTTCTAGCAACAAATTATCTTAAGTTCCCTTCGCCTGAGAATGTCTTTATTTCCCCTTTACTCCTCAAGTAGATTTTCCTGGATATAGATTTAAGATTGACCGTTGTTTTCGTCCAGCACTTGAGAAATGTTGTGTCACTTCCTTCTGGCCTCCTTGGTTTCAGATGAGAAATCCACTGTCATTCGAATTGGTGTTATTGCAGATGGGAGCAGAAGCTCAGCTCACTGCTGTTCCCTGCTAACACCAGTGGAGGGGAATGGAGAAATGGAGGTGCCAACTATTCCTACCTCCCATCACCTCCTTCTAGCTTTTTGATGCCAGGTGGAGCTGGAGGTTCAGCTTCCTTCTGAGCCCTGTTGACACTACTGGGAGTAGGGTGAAGCATATTGATGACTACTCTCATTCCACACTGCCTTGTTAAGTCTCATTGCTGGTGGGTGGGGGTGGAGCCTTAGCTCACCGTTAGATTCTACTGACACTGTCCTGACACTGAGCAGAGGATGGAAGATCTTCTCCCCCTTGGTCCCAGTGAAACAATGGGAGAAGGAGGAAGTTTTCTGTTGGTTTTGGGCAGGAGTAGGGTAGATATCACCAAAATGGTTTTCTATTCTGTTAGGCCAACCTTTACCTGGACCTTTGGCTAGAAGAAACAAGCTTATATTGGAGTTTTTTTTTTTTTTGTCTGCACCTGTTGGCTGTTCTGAATTTGAGGCTTCTGCAACACTCTGTCCAGGATACATGGGAGACAGTAAGGAAACCTAGAGAAATCACAGCTGTGTCATTTCTTAATTCCCAGAGTTCCTAGTCAGTCTGTCTTCTTTTCACCTTCCAAAGTCTTCCTCTGCTTGTTTATTTTGTTATGTTCAGGTTTTTAGTTGTAAGAGGGAAGACCTGTGAGGAATGGATGTACTCCATCTTGGTGGTAACTGGAAGTTTCATCATTGCTGTTGAAAGTATAAAACTGTACAACCACTTTGGAAAAATGCTTAGCTGTTTTTTACTTTCTCATAAAGTTAAACATGTACTTACCTTATGACCTAGCAATTCTGCTCCTAGGTATATCCCCAAAGAAATATTTTATATATTCCTGACTATATTCATAGCAGCTTTATTCATAATAAACAGCCTAAACTGGAAATAACCCAAATGTCCATTAACAGAAGAATGGACAAATGAATTAGGGTATATTCATACAATAGAATACCACTCAGCAGTTTAAAAAATGAATCAGTTCTGGTACATGGAACAATATGGATGGATCTCAAAATGTTATATTAATGAAATAGGCAAGATGTAAAACAAGACATACTGTCTGATTCCATTTACTTGAACTTCAAGAACAAGCAAAACTAATATATGGAGATAAAAATTCAGAACAATGGGTGGTTGGACAGGAAGAGGGGTGTTGACTGGAAGTGGCAAGAAGGTAGTTTCTTGGGTGATAGATAAGGTTGGAGTGTTGGCTACAGGATAAATTGCCAAACTTTTCAAATTATACTAAAGCTTTGCACAATTCACCGTGTGTAAATTTTACCTCCATACGAGAGGTAACAAAATAATAATAATAAACAAATAATAAGATTTGGGGTAAAAAGATCTCTGTATCCTCTTGACTAATAAACTATAAGGTAGAAAATTAAGACTAGGAAATAATTTATGAAAACTAAAAATAGAGCAGCAGAATTCAAATCTGTGTTGTAAATAAGGACAAAAACACTGGAAATTTAAATCATTATATGAAAGGCACTGTTTAGAAGATTTTCACAAAATATAGAGGAAAGGGAAAAAACATGAATATGATGAAAGAGATGATGTCATAAGTGATATAAAAATAAAGGAGAGTTAATATGAAGAGACCAGAAACAAATAGAAGAGAAATAAAAATCAAAGATCCAAGGATACTAAAATAATCCACAAACCTTTGGGCTCCCTATGTATTATTCAATATTGAATTAAAAAAAAAAACAAAACACTGCAGGTAGACAAATTTTAATAACATCTTTTTTTTTTTAATTTCAGGCATAAAGGATTTCAATAGAGAAAAATAAAAAATGCATAGTTTTAGATAGCAAAAGGTAGATACCCAATCAATCTGTTAGAAAATATAAGCAAATAAAGTGAAAAAAATTCTAGATTAAGTACACATTATCATGACAATAAATGGAAATGTATGACAATAAATGCTTATCTTCTTTAAAATGACAACAAGACTTATGTTATTAAAAAATATGATATTCTCCACAGAATCAGGATAAGACAAAAGTATTACATTATTCTGTAACTTTCAACCAGGGCAAGAAGAAGCATAACTAATGGATAGAGGAAAACAGAATTATGATTACATAGAGTTAATTCTATTATCTTTTGAGAAAATCCAAGAAACAAACTATTATAATTAATAAGTGTTTGTTAAAGTAAATTGGATTACAGATATTAAGAGAGAAATAGCTTTAGTAACTGGGTGAAGAAATGTGTCTTACTCTAGTTCATATCCCCAGTTCCTAGAATAATGGATCCACCAAATATTTGAGGGTGGAGAGGATAATCTCTAAATTATCCTGACCAAAATCATAAACAAAAATGCTTAAGGATAAATGATGAGCCATAAATTATAGGGAGAAGTAAATGAGTAAATGATTTGCCAGGTACTAACAGCCCTTTAATACTCAGAAATTAGATGTATTTTAAGAGCTTTGATGTCAATTATTATTTCAGATTGTTAACTGTTGATGGAAGCTAAATTGTAATTGTTGGTATTTCATTTAGATCCAGCAAAATTCTCATGCAATAAACTGTAACTGCTTCCTAATAGTCTGATATCCTGCCTCCTAATCTATATTGTTTGATGGAAAAATGTTTTAATAGAAAGGCCATGGTCATTGGGCTTTTTGTAGGATGGTGCTATATGGAAAAGGAGGACAGAATTGAGGATCATGCATAAAACTTAATAAACCAAAAATTCTCTCATACCGTAGTGTTTAATTAACCCCAGGTATTAAGACAGATTTTTGGTTGCTTTGTTTCTTAGGTATTTTGAAATACAAATAAACTAGTGGAACTAATTTAAGATCTCTATGTCTACCCAGAAAGCATGGTGGCATCTCTCAGGAGGCATTCACCACACATTTCCAGATGTTTACCATTTGTGAGTGTTTTTAAAAATGAAAACTATCTGTGTTTCTTGCCCTCAATCAACTGTATCACCAATAGCTGAAGATATTCAAGGCTATTCCTAAAACTTTCTTCATGAACAAAGGCAGAGAAAATGGGGGATTAATGTTTTCCTTCCCTTATTCATTGGTAGCAAGATTTATATTTCCTTGCAATCAGTCTTCTTTAGTAAAATGAAATATTCAAGAATAACACTGCTGCCTACTTAAGTCATCTTGAGGCCTGAAAATCCAGATTTAATTGGAAAGTTAGGAATCAATCCTGGTGCCATGTAAATGAGCTTGTTGAATACCAAAATGTATAAAATCTCTGTTTTGTTTCTTCTAACTTAAAGCCTTTGGCATCAAAGAGAGCCAATGAATAATAACACTTCGAGTGTAGCACATGTCTAATCTTGATTGTGCTTTGGCAAAGGTCACAGCTAAGATATCTTCAAAAGGCCATAGCTGAGATGTCCAACAAGACTCTAGGGAGATAAATTATAAGAAACTTTGGAGATCAGTGTGATCAGAGAGGCCAGTGGAGTTCCTAATCAGTAACTGAACAGAACTTTCTAGTCAAGAAAAGGGACAGATAGTAGGAAACAGTACAGTAGCTGTTCATTCATTTATTCATTTTCTCATTCATTCATCATGCCTAATGATACTCTATGATGTGCTAGGAACCGAAGTAGACTCCGAGCTTGGAAAGATTTAAAAAAATGGCCTCTGGCCTCAAGTTGCTTACTATATATGTGAGAGAGAAAGACATATCATGTGAAAATTTCAATACCATATGGTAAAAAGAGGAGTATAATGAGAACAGAGAGAAAAGTAGCCAAACAAGGCTAACTAGGAAGACAAGGTTGAACAGCCTGAAAGTATGGAGAGGGTTTCTCTGGTGAAGAAGATGTAGATGATGGGCTGGGATGAGGATTACAGGGCTGACGAGACACTATGAGCAAAGGCACAGTGCTGAAGTATGATAAGAAATTGGAAGCAGTTGTTCAGTGAGGCTGGCTAATAATCAGAGTATAAATTGAGAAGCAGACAGGGCATCAACTCATGGAGGGCATCCTGTGATATTTAAAGAAGTTGAGATGTGTTCTTTAGGCAAGGAAGAGCTGAGCATGACATGATCAGATTCACATATTCCCTAGACCACCTAGCACCTGTGGGGAAGATATATCTGTGGGTGGGGGTGGGTGGCAGTGGCTTAAGAAGTAGGGAGGCTCTCTGGGCTCGGAATAGCCTTACGGCAACATGGCAAAACGCACCAAGAAGGTTGGAATCGTCGGTAAATATGGGACCCGTTATGGCGCCTCCCTCAGGAAAATGGTGAAGAAAATTGAAATCAGCCAGCACGCCAAGTACACTTGCTCCTTTTGTGGCAAAACCAAAATGAAGAGAAGAGCTGTGGGGATCTGGCACTGTGGTTCCTGCATGAAAACGGTAGCTGGTGGTGCCTGGACCTACAACAAACTAACCTGGGTTGGCTCACATAGCAGAGGCCAGGTTCCCAGAGACAATGAAACTACAAGACTTCTTGAAGCCTGGCTTGGAACTGACATACCATCACTTTCTTCATTCTGTGCCGAAACTAGTTCCAGGGCTAACCAAGATTCAAGGGATAAGAAAATATATCTATTGATGGGACAAGCTGCATAGTCACATTGCAAAAGGACTCCAGTAAGAAGATTAAGACACACCTGAAATGGAGTGGGTCACATCTCAACTGAAATAACCTAATCAAAAGGTCCTACCCTCAATGGATCTACACCCAGAGGAATGGATTAAAAGAACATGATCTTTTCTGCGGTACTTACAGCTTCCAAACTACCACATAAGGAGACAAGACATTCTATTAAAAAAGCAAAAGACCCGCAAGGTATCCAAATAATGAAGTTATCAGATATTCACTGTGAAATAACTGCTTATATGGACAAGAAAATAAAATGCAAGATTGAGAATTTCATTGCAATTAATGACAGTTTTGTACTGAAAAATTTAATAACTGAAATTAAGTGTTCCATTGATGGATTTAACAGCAGATTAGAGACAGCTGAAGAGAAAATCAGTTAATAAGAGATAGATCAAAAGAAAATATCCTGAAAGGAGCATAAAAAGCAATGGAAAAGAACAAGTATTAGAGGCATAGGGGATACAGTGAAGAGTTCTAATAAATGTGTAATTGAAGTTCCAGAATGAAAAAAGAGGCAAGATGATAATGGCTGAAAATTTCTAAAACCAATGAAAGTATCAAGTCACATATTCAAGAATCCCTTTAAATTGTAGGGAAGATAAATACAAAGAAAATGACATCTAATAATACAATAGTGTTACTGAATGCCAAAAAAGAAAGATTTTAAAAGCAGCTAGTGGGGGTGGGGGAAGGGAGCAACAGTAAGACTGAGAGCTGACTTTCTAATAACAATAGAAGCTAGAAAACAATACTTTCAGAGTGCTTCAAATTCTATACTCAACTATCATATTCTTCAAAATTGAAGGTGTAATAATGACAGTTTCAAACAAACATATGCTGAGAGAATTTATTACTTGCAGACCCACACATTAGGCAGGAGAATTGAAGTTGCAGGAAGGAATAAAAGGCAACAAAAGGGGGAAATATGTAAGTGAAAATAAGTGATAGCAACGATAATTTTGAGGGTAATATTAAAATATATTAAAACAGAGTGATGTCATCAACATGGTGATATAAGAAACCCCCTGATAAAAACCTCCCAAGAGATTCAGTGAGTAAAAGGACAAATCCCACTTACTTAGAACTCTGGAGGATGGTAGAGACTGGCGAAGGACTCCACAAATGCTGAATCAAAGACAAAGAAAAATGTCAGGTAGGAAACTTCCATCCCAGACCTGTCAGTTCTCTTACTTTCCCCTCACTCAGTCCCGTACGGCTTGGGCATTGCTCAGAGGCAGTAGCCCAGATCCTTCCCACCTCCCATTAGGAACATACAATATAGAGGCAGTCACAGCAGCAAGTTAGAACCCCAAAGATATGCAGGCACAGAGAACCAAGTCCACAGAGATCCAGGGCAGAACACAAACCATTGAGGAGAGCTGCATGCATAAGCCCCCCCTCCCCGCAGGGTGGAGGGGACTGCAGCAGAACTGCAGCTAGCAAGCCTCTGTTGGCTGGACCCCTAAACACAAAACAGACTTTTCTGGGGTGACCCACCTTTCTGGATTGCCATCTGTCTCCCTGGACAGGGTACCCTAACGGGGAAGAAACTGGAGGCACAAAAGGCTCACAGAGAAAAAAATGGGTAGGGATGGATTAAACTGAACTGCTGTAAGACAGAAGGGACCCAGAACTGAAATGTGTAAGGAAAATGAGGCACTGAGTGGAGAGAATTTAAATAAATCATTGGAACTGGGAAGAAAATTCTGCACAAAGATAAACAGCAGATCAAGATTCACAGAGAAGGAAGAGAGGAAAGGAAGCTTTCTTCTGGATGTGAAACAATTAATAAGTACAGTCTTTAACACTGTACCACATATCCAGGGCAAGAATCAGATGATAAAAAGCTGAGAAAATCTGATCAGTTAAGCATGGGCTACTCAAAGGGTTTTGAATAGGTTGAACAAAGCAACAAGAGCCTTAAATCCCATATACCCAGAAGATCTGAAAGCAGGGACATGAACAGACATTTGCACACTGATTGTTTAGGTTTGCTAAACCTGTTAAAATGCAATATACCAGTAATGGATTGGCTTTTACAATGGGGGTTTGTTAGTTCATAAATTTACAGTTCTAAGGCCATGAAAATGTCCCAGTTAAGGCATCAACAGGATGATACCTTCTCTGAAGAAAGACCTGTGGCATCTCGTGTTCCTCTGTCACATGCGAAGGCACATAGCCAGGGTCTGCTTGTTCTCTCCTGAGTTTAGCTTCTGGTTTCTGTGGCTTTCTCCAAAATGTCTCTGGGCTTCTTGTCTTAGCTTCTCTTGTGGGTCCTTCTTGCTTCTCCTGGAGTGTTTTCTTTCTAAGCATCTCTGAGCTCTCTTCAAAATGTCTCTGTCTTTTATCTTCTCATAGAGGACTCTTGCAAGGGGATTAAGACCCACCTTGAATGGGTTGGGTCACTTCTCCATGGAAACAACCTAATCCAAAGGTCCCACCCACAATAGGTCTGCCCCCACAAAATTGGATTAAAAGAACATAGGCTTTTCTGAAGTACATAATAGATTCAAACCAGCACACCAATGTTCATAGCAGAATTATTCACAATTGCCAAAAGACGGAAACAACCGAAGTGTCCATCAACTACTGAATGGATAAACAAAATGTAGTATATATAGATGGGAAATTATTCAACAGTAAGAAAGATTGAAATCCTGAAGCATCCAACAACCTGGATAAACTTTGAAGACATTATGGTAAGTGCAATAAGTCAGACACAAAAGGACAAAAACTGTTTCTCACTAATATGAACTAATTATAATATATAAACTCATAGAAATAAAATATGGAATATAGGTTACCAGAATATAGAATGAGGCTAAAGAATGGGGAGTGGTTGCTTAATATGTGCATAATCTTTAAGTAGGTTGAACTTAAATGTTTGGATATGGATAGAGGTGATGCTAGCATGTTAATGTGAGAATAATTAATAGTACTGAATTGTGCATGAATGCTGTGGAAAGGGGAAGTTTAGAGTCATGTATGTCACCAGAAGGAAAATTGGAGGTTAAAACATGAGAATGTGTAACACAGTGGATCTTGTGATGGACAATGACTGTGATTAACTGTACAAATATAATAAAAGTTCTTTCATGAATAAGAACAAATGTATGACACTATTACAAGGAGTTACTAGAGGAGTATATTGGAAAAATGTACCTATTGCAAGCTATAGTCTATAGTTAAAGTAGTATCTTAAAATTCTTTCATCAACAGGAACAAATGGACCACACCAATAGTATGGGTCAACAATGGGGGGTGGGGATAAGGGGTTTGGGAGGATTTGGGTTTTCTTTTTTCTTTTTGTTTCTTTTCTAGAGTAATGAAAATGTTCTAAAATTGATCATAGTGATGTATGCACAACTATGAGATGACACTGTGAGCCACTGATTGTATTCTTTGGATGGTTTGTACGGTGTATGAATATATCTCAATAAAATTGCAAAAAATAAAAAAAATAAAAAAATAAAAAAGAAGTAGGGAGCATAAAAGCTGAAGGTTTTTGTAGTAGTCTAATAGAAGGAGTATGAGTGATTTAAACCAAGGCAGCAATAGTAAGGATGGCGTGAGAAGGTGAATCTGAAAAAATACTTGGGAAGTAACATTACCAGACTTTAGTGATAGGTTGGAAGCAAGATAGAGGGGAGTTGAGCATAAAAAAGGGAGTTATGACAAATTCCTCATTTCTATGTTACCTATTCAAGTTTCCATTGGTTATATGGGGCTAATCTCATTGGAGATGGTTTTAAGAATTATTAACATTCATGTAAGACTTGAAACCCATGGTAATGAAAATGATACTCTCGGAGAGAACAGTATAAGAAGAAAGCTAAATATGTAATCTTGAGGAATCTCAAAATGAAGGTCAGAAAAGATAGAATTTACAGAAAGCTACAAGAGACCAGAAATTGGCAAGTCACAGAAGCCAAGGATATGAATGGTTTAAGAACAGGTGGTGGTCATTGGTATTAAACTGAGATGTGTACTGAAGAGTCTCATCGGGTTTGACATCGGGGAAATCATTGGTTCTACTGAGAACAGTAGAGTGGTGATGGCACCATCCAGTTTGCAATACATAGAAAAGTTAATTGTGGGTAAGAAAATGGAGAAAACTCCCTTGGATGGTCTGGATGACTCTTCCAGAGAAATTTGTTTGGTTCTCCATGTACCATTAATATCCTTCCTCCTGTGGACCTCAAGGGAGAAGCAGGCCAGATAGCTACCAGTTATGGTTCAACCACTAGTTTCCTAGAAGGTAGGAGATGAGATCACACACAAGAAAACCAGGAAAGTGGGGACAAATGGAAAAAAGAGTGAGAAGAGGAAGAGAGTGGAGGAGAGAGGAAATTTCTGCCAATTCCACGACTCTCCTAAATTCAGTTAGGGGTAAAGAAGGGCTGAGAGACTGAGCATGTTCTCTTATGTTCACACAGAAAAAAGTACATGAGCATAAAATTGAAGAAGTCCACCCGTGAATTTCCAAATCTACATGCAGTTTACTTAATGTTTGATATATATGCAATATATTATTTTTAAATTAATAGGTATAAATCTCTTAACATAACTTTTCCCAAGAGTTCTTGACATTAATTCAGATATCTCTTAGAGTCCTGGGATAGTGTTTTCGTGAGAGGAGGGTAAGAAAGTGGGCAGGAAGAGACTAATCTGTGAAACTAACTACTGAAGATTGCATTGTTTGTGGCACTGCATGAACGAAGATTTGATATTGACATATATATAAAAACAGTGAAGTATTATTTATGTAGTTATTCTCTCTAATAAGGTACCGGCTAGAATATTCTCTGTTTCATTTGTAAGGGAGAATAAAATGTATATTAGTGTAGTAACCCTATATTAAAACATCAGAAATATGTATGATACTTAAATGTAATGTAGTTATATTTGGATTTAGATAATTAAAAAGCAGAGCAAATTTTCATGTATTCTTGCCTTCATTCACACATTTGCCAAGTCTTCTCAGGCATCTACTAAGCTATAGAAGCTCAGTAGCTATAGTGGCTACTAAGACAGAGCTACTGGAGGAAGTAGAAGATATTACTCCTTCTTCTACTTTTAACTTACTTGAGGATACCTGAAAACTATAAGAAAAGCAGATGACTAGTAAGAGAAATGAATGAGCATGTGATATATCTTTTTATTTATTCCAATGACAAAGAAATAATTATTGATTATTACAGTAAATCTGAAACCAGGTTCTCAAGGGAGTGAAATGGCATGAACAAAGGTGTCAAGATGGAAACAAATAAGAAATGTTCATGTAGTGATAAGGCAACTGATGTACTCTTAGACAGGAAAAGTAGGATGACTATTGTATTCTTGCTCTTAGTTGTCAATTCTGTTGGGCTGCATTTATTTGGGTAAAAGGGATCAGAGAACATTTAGGACTAGAATTAAGTACCTTGAAATTTCAGGAGGTCCCCTCTGGGGTTGTTAGTTAAAACAACAAGAAATTCATGCATTTTATAAGTAAATATCTTCAAACAATTAGAGCCAAGTAATATTTCAAACATAAGTTATACCTATCATAGATGTCAATATACAGCATTATTTCAATTAGAATGGAAAAAAGTTACTACTTCTGATTGTTGGTCTTTAAAATTAAACTGAACCAGTTGATAAAGATGGCAGCAGAGTTCCGTTCCCCCTAAAATCTTTGAACAAGTAGAAAAAACTGGCAGAATTATCTTCCTCAAGTCTCAGGAAAATAGTAAAAGGAGTTGCAGTAACTGGACAAAGGCCAAATCAAGAAAACACAGCTTTAAAAATGGTAGGAGAAGCTGTAGTGCGCGTGCTCCCATTGTGGGACCCTATTTGAAGAGAGCAGAGTAACCCCGATGCACATAGTGTGATGCCTGTAGGTAGATGCCAGTCTGTCGTGTGGTATCCTGAAAGGCTGAATCAGGAAACATCTCTGGCTCACCCTCCCAGAACTTGCCTTGCAGGCAGAAGCAGCTTATGACAACTAAAGCAGTATAAGAAACAATGCAGTCAAAGTAGTCTGAGACAAAGGATTACCAGCTTTAAGAGATAAAAAAGGGCACCTGGGTGGGGGGGGGGGGAGTCTATTTCATAGGGATTGGAAGGGACATTTGAATATCCATAAACCAGGAATTCCTAAGGCCATGAGGGAGCACAGGCCAGAACCTGACACAGGCTCGGAAAAGATGGAGAAGTCCACACTTTTCCCTTAAGCTGATCTGCTTGGTAGGAGGGTTCAACTCAGAAGGAGAGCAAAAGTCAACGAAGAGCCAGTTACAAGGACTGTTGAAGGTGTTTTTGTTTTGGTTTGTTGTTTTTGTTAGCTCCTGCCACTCAAGAAATCTCTTGTCTTATCAAAAGCTGGATAATAAACTTACAGAGACTAAACCCAGAGTTAACACTTTAAAATAGTAAAATGAATACTGTGAAACACAAGACAAACAAAGAAAAAGGAAATGATGGTCCATCCAAAGGAACAAGATAAAAATTTAGAAAAGAGCAACAAAAAAGATCAGACTTTGGACATACCAGCCAAAGACATTTAAAAATTATCTTCAGTATGCTCAAAGAGATAAAGTAAAGCATGAAGAAAGAACTAAAGGATATCAGGAGAACAATGAATAAACAGTGTGAGAATCACAATAAAGAGAAAGAAAATTTTAAAATGAGCCAAAATAGAAATACTGGAGTTGAAGACCACAATAACTGAAATTAAATATACATATATAAAGGGTTTCAACAGCAGATTACAGCTGACAGGAGAAAGAAGACCACAATAACTGAAATTATATATATATATATATATATATATATATATATATATATTATAAAGGGTTTCAACAGCAGATTAGAGCTGACAGGAGAAAGAATCAGTAAACTCAAAGACTAGACAACTGAATTAATCAGGCCGAGGAGCAGAATGAAAAAGTGAACAGAGCCTAAGAGACCTGTGGGACAGCAACAGTATACATATGATGGGAGTCCCAGAAGGAGAAGAAAGATAGAAAGGGGAAGAGAAATATTCAAAGGAATAATGGCAATAAACTTACCAAATACAGCAAAAAGACATGAATATATATTCAAGAAGCTCAACAAACCCCTAAGAGAATAAACTTGAAGAGAACCACAGGCAGTCACATAGTAGTAAAACTATCAAATACCGAGGACAAGGAAATGGTTCTAAAAGCTCAAGAGAAAAGTAATGTGTTATGTACACTGGAATTCTAATAAGATTTTCTATTAGAAAATTTTCTCAGCAGAAACTATGGAACCTAGAAGGCAGTGGGATGAAGAGTTAAAAGAATAAAATAAAACAATTGTCAAACAAGAATGTATATCCATTGACACTATCTTTCAAAAATGAGGGGGACATCAAGATATTCTCAGATAAACAAAACCTGAGGGACTGCATCACCACTAACTTGCACTAAAATTAATTCTCAAGGAAATTCTTCAGACTGCAAGGAAAGGACACTAGGCAGTAGATCCAAGCAGCACAAAGAAATAAAGATTTCTGGTAAAGGTAACCATAAGGGCAATATAAACACCGGTACAATTGTCTTGTATTTTTTGGTATGTAACTCCACTTTTTACTTCTTACAAGTTCTAAAATGCAAACACATAAAAAGTAACAATAAGTCTATGGCTTTGGACATGCAATGTACAATTTGCAACAAGAACAACATAAAAGAAGGACAAAGAGGTATAGGAACAGTGTTTGGGAATGGTATTGAAGTTAACTTGGTATCAAATCAAGTGTGCTTGTTATAGATTTAGGATATTAAATGTAAGCCCTATGGTAACCACAAAGAGAATAACTGAAAAATATATACAGAAGGAAAAAGGAAGGGACTCAAAATGGTACACAGACAATAAGATAAACTAAAAAGATAAAAAGATAAACTAAGCAATAAGATAAACTAAAAAGACAAACTAAAAAGATAAAGATAAAAAGATAAACTAAAAAGTAGACATTCATTGAAGAACTGAAGGCACAGACAGTGTGAGACTTAAAAAGACAAAATAGCAAAATGGAAGAAGAAAGTCTTGCATTATGTAGTTACTTTAAATATAAATGGATTAAACTCTCCAGTCAAAAGGCAGAGACAGGCAGAATGGATAAAAATGCATCATCAAAATATGTGCTGTTTGTAAGAGACTCACCTTAATTTCAAAGATACCTGTAGGTTGAAAGTGAAAAGATGGAAAAAAAAAATTTTCATGCAAACAGTAACCAAAAGACAGTTGGGGTAGCTATGCTAAAATCAGATAAAATAGACTTTAAATCAAAAATTATTAGAAGACACAAAGAAGGCCACTATATACTGATAAAGGGGTCAATTAAACAAGAGGACATCATAATTATATTTGTGCACTTTACAATATTTGAAGCAAATATTGACAGATTTGAAGGGAGAAATAGTTCCATATCCATAGCAGGAGACTGCAATATACCACTTTAATAATGAATAGATCATCTAGACAGATGATCAATAAGGAAATAGAAGACTTGAATGGTACAAAAAAACATTAGACCTAACAGACATATATAGAATACTTCATCCAATAGCAGCAGAATACACATTCTTCTTTAGAGCACATGGGTCATTCTCCAGGCTACACCATATATTAGGTCACCAAACAAGTCTCAATAAATTTTAAAATATTGAAATCATACAGTGTGTCTTCTCTATCCACAATGGAATGAAGCAGAACAGAGGGAGAACTGAAAATTTGTGGAAACAAAACAACACATTCTTTAACAACCATTGTGTCAAAGAAGAAATCACAAGGAAAATTAGGCAATGTCCTGAGGCAAATGAAAATGGAAACACAACATACCAAAACATTGGATGCAGCAATGTGTAGAAGGAAGTTTGTAGGACTAAATGCTTACATTAAAAAAGAAGAGCTAACATAAGAGACCTAAACTTACCACTGGTGGAACAAGAAAACGGAGGTCAAATTAAACCCAAAGTTAGAAGAAGGAAGGAAATAACAAAAATTAGAGGACACATAAATAAAACAGATAATTAGAAAACAATAGAATCAACAAAACCAAAAGTTAGTTATTTGAAAAGATCAATAAAATTGACAAAACTTTAGCTATGTTAATGGAAAAAAAAGTGTGCAAATAACCAAAATCAGAATGAAAGAGGGAACATTATTACTGACACCACAGATTTTAAAAGGACTACAAAAGGTTACTATGTACCACTGTATGCCAACAAATTAAATAACCTAAATGAAATGGACAAATTTCTAGAAACACACAATTACCTACACTGACTCAATAAGAAATAGAAGATCTCAACAGACCAATAACAAGAAATTCAATCAGTTATCAAAAACCTCACAAAAAAGAAATTCCAGGACCAGATGGCTTCACTGGTGATTTTACCAAACATTTCAAGAATTAACATTAATCCCATTCAGACTTTTCTAAAAAAGTGAACACTTCCCTGTGTTCATGTTGTCATTCAGTTCCCTGAGACGCTGCTCATATTTTTCCATTCTTTTCCCTATCTGTTATTTTGTGTGTAGGATTTCAGACGTCCTGTCCTCCAGTTCATGAATCTTTTCTTCTGCCTCTTCAGAGCTGCTGTTGTATGTCTCCATTGTGTTTTTCATCTCTTGTATTGTGCCTTTCATTCCATAATTTCTGCCAATTGTTTTTTCAAACTTTCGAGTTTTTCCTCATGTTCTCCCAATGTCTTCTTAATATCCTTTATTTCTTTTGCCATATCATCCCTCAACTCGTTGATTTGATTTTTGAATTGATTTAAGATGTTTGTTTGATTAATAATCAGTTGTTTCATTTCTGTATCTCAGTTGACGTATAAATTTTTTCCTTTGAATGGGTCATATCTTCATTTTTCCTAACGTGATTTGTAATTTTTTTGTTGTCTAGGCATCTGGTTTCCTTGATTACCCCAATTAGGTTTTCCCAGACCAGGCAGGCCCAGGTCTCAGGAGGAGGCTGTATTCAGTATCAGATTTCCTTGAGGGTGAAACCCAGCAGATTGTCAGACCTTCCTGTGAGACCTCTAGACTCTGTGCTTTTCCTATCCTGCCCAGCAAGTGGCACTTGTCAGCTACTGGTGTAAAGTGGTGTGGTCCTTTTAATTCTCAGTGGACCCTGTCCTGGTCAGGGACCAAGAGTGTCAGAAGCGAAGCTTAAGTTGTTTCTGTTCCCCACCCGCACAACCCCCCAGGCCCTGGGGTCTGAGTTCTCTGAGGGAGGGCAGCCATTTGAACTGGGCCCTGCTCCCCTTAGGGAAGATACACCCTTTAGGGAGTTGTCTTCTGCACTTGAATTCCTCTTTTGTCTCTCTGACTCTGTTAATTCCATCCTTGCTTGGGTCAGAGCTACCAATTGAAAATACCTGAGGCTTTCTCTAATGAGCTACTTAGGATGAGAGAAAAAAGAACAAGAAAAAGAGAGAAAGCCCCTTTTGAGAGCCAGTCCCCAGCCCCCCAGTTTCACTAGTTGACTGGTGTAGTACCTGATTCTCTGTGCCCCTTTTCTTAGGACACAGCTGTTTTCCAATATTCTGAGCTCAGCTGTCTCCAAAAGCCTCTGTTTTTTATTATTTATGTATATATATTTTTTTCTGTCAGCCCTGTCTCCTCTCTGCTGGAAGGAACCTCAGCTTCCTTTCCTGCTTGCTCAGGGTTTATCTGTGCTTGTAGCTTATATTCAGTAGTCCAGATTGTTAATTAAAACCACAATTGGAGCTTGGCTGAGTTACTTTCCCTCACTCCAGGTAACCTGCTTCCTTTATCCACAGGGAATGTTTCAGCTCAGCCTGCCATGCTGGTGGGGGAGGGACGCCAGCTCTGAAGGTTGGGGAGCTTTACTTACAGTTCTATGCTGCAATCTCAGCGATACCACCCATTCTAGGCTGATGTATGATGTATGTTCAGTCACAGATGTCCCCCAACAGTTGTTCCAGACTATTTACTAGTTGTTTCTGGCTATTTACTAGTTGCTCTAGAGAATTAACTAAATTCCACACTACTCTATGCCACCATCTTGCCCTGCCTCCATCATGCACTGTATTTAACCATACAAATATATTTAGCCAATATATTTAACACATATTTTTAGCCAATATAGCAATCATGAGTTAGGCACTACTTTTCCCCATTTTACTTATGGGGAAGCTGAGGCTCTGAGATGTTAAACAATTTGCCCCAAATCACATACCTAGTAGGAGCAAAACTAGAATTTGAATCTCAGCAGGGTCACTCCAGAAGTGATACTCTGAACCCTCAAACCGTATCACCTTGCTAATGTTCTCAGATACTAGAGAAAATGTGTCATTTCCCTGCTTGATAAACCTGTTTTGTTTATCTGGTCTTGGCATTCCAGACCTTTCATAGTTAAATTTCATTTTACTTATCCAATTTTTTTTCCCATGAAGAACTTTCACTTATTTATTATGCTTGAGAAGCATTTATTAAAAATCTACTGTATGCCAAGAACTATGCATGATACTAGTGATACAAAGTTGAATATATTATGGTTCCTGGTTTTTAGGAACTTAAAAATTAGTGAGGAAAACTGACATATAAATCAACAATTATATTATTCCCTCTTGCTACCTCATTACTTCTGCTAATTCCTTCTGTCTGCGTGTATCTCTGTACCTTTTGCTAACACGGTTCCCTTCTATGAGCTTTATAGTTCTGTTGAATTAATAAATTAATATCAAAAACAAAATGTTCCTGTTGAGCAAAATTCAAATTCCTGGCCATCTCATAAGATGTTGGCCAGCCCATAATTGACTGAATTTTTTTCTGGTGTCATTTAATGCTTCATCCAGTTGAATACATAATGGTGTTTTTGCAATATACAAAGATGGCTATTTTCTCACATTAAGAACACTGAATTATTTTTTTCTCCAGAAAGTGGCAGTGTACCTGTCATGTATATAGCCCATCCATTATAAATGAGATCCAAATCATTGGTGGAATAATTGGCATTGGACCAGGTGGGTGTCAGTGAGATTGAAAGGAAGTAGGAATGGGCAGATGTTGGAATTAAATTGAAGTTACAAGGGGGCAAAGTTGTAGGAGTTCTTGCCCTGAATTTTTCTTGTGATCAAGGAGATTTTCATGTTTGTTTTCACTTTTATGCCTTTTTCTATGCTTACTTACTTGGACCATCTACCCAGTTTCTATTTAAGAACCTGAAAAATCAGTTCTTCAAAACTTACCAAAATCTTGTCTTCTTGAATGTCTCAGACTGATACCTGTTTTATTAAACTAATTGTGAGGGGTGTTTAAACTCATATGCTCTCATTTTTTAATAAAATAAAATAAAAATTGTGATCAAGAGTCATTATCAAAATTATGCCACCAGTCTAAATGTCTAAGGTTCATAATTCCACCATAAGGATTAAGTTAATGTATTCATTAGATTTTGTTTCCCTCTTCCTCTTTTCCTCCTTTCCATTTCTTTATTGAGACATACTTATTTCCCTCTGCTTTATTTAAAAGACCAAAATCATGTGGATGAAATAAGAACTATAAAATTCAGCCTGTACCTTGGAAGCTTTTTTATCAAACTGAGTTGAATGGGTATAATGGGGAACAGGCAAAGAATGATCCACACATATGTGTCAGCTCATGATACGCTCGCAATAAATGGATGGATGAATGAGCAGACAAATTTGAAAATTAGATGATGATGCAAAGTCATATATTGCTAAGTTTTAAATACCATTGGTAATGTGTCATTGAAGTTCAATGGAAAATAATTACAAATGCTAGAGTGATGAAAAAAGTTTTCAAGGAGAAAATAACATTTGAGCTGAACTTTGAAGGAGAGGTTGGATTTTTATTGGTGGAGGAATCATGAGAGGGCTTTACAGATGAGGAAAGCCTGAGCAAGGATATGCTGGCTGCAATAAACAAGGAATGTAGGGAACAAGGTTATCATGAACAATGGGGATATTATTTTCTATTAAACCAATGTGTTTTTTATTTTAAGTTATGTTTTAATTTTAAATTATGTTTCCCTACTGCCCTTGTCTGCAATGAAGCTATTACCTCAGGGAAGAAGAGGTACAACCTACAATAAAGAGGTTTATGTTTCAAAACTGATTTCTTTGAGGGCAAAAAAGATACAGCCATCTTAGAGCAAGACTGTGGGGCAAGAAATGTATTTTCTACATTCTGCAACTCTACCTTTGCATCTCCAAAACAAAACTTTTATTTAAGGGTTTAAGCATGTATCATATTCATAGGGAACACTAGAATTTAAGGAACTTGCCCTCCTGACAGAGAATGAAAGAGAAAAGCCCTTAGAGCTCTAGATAGAAGGAAAAGAGGTAGAAAGACAAAGATAGGAGATCAGGGACCAAAGTCCTGACTCATCTTGTGGAAATCCCAGTTGTGAGGGTGTAGAAACATCCAGATGGACTCAGAGTGGAGAGGACAGTGACTGAATCTTTACTCACAAACCTCAAATTGGTTGATCTGGGAGCTTTTGGGCTACTGATTTCCCTTCTGCATTCTTATAGCACAGACATGTAGTACAGCAAGGGTGAGAGGGGAGGGGACTAGCAAGACAGGAGAATACCCCAGTTGTCCCTTTGCTCCTCTGACAAGGAGATGGCCAGCAGCTCCTCCATGCCCTATGAGGATGTGGAAGATAGCTACGAGTTGAGAGTAATGATGCTGCCATAGTGAGGGGCAAAGTGACCCCACAGCAGAGTTTGTGGCATAGCAGCCCATCTCCACGAACAAATCCTTCCTCCCCACCACCAAAAACAGCCCAATCCTCTATGCACTTTAAATCACAAAACATAGACTCTGCACCATCACCACCCAAAAGCAAGGCAACCACCAACCCCTGGAACAAGAGTCCAGGAGGTGGTGGCATTTGGGACTCCAAGGATCCAAGAGTAAAAGTGGAGCTGAATCAATGGCACCAAGATGTATCTCCAGGCCCTGGACCATATTAAAACAAACCATGAATTTTATCAAATGATAGTAGCAGATATCAGCAGGATGTTTGTCACGAGCCTGGTTAAGAGCTGTCTCCTCAGAGTCCAGCAAGGGCACAAAGGGTAGCATCAGGACCTGCACAATGAGCAGCTGTCTGCTAGCCTTTGTCTTGGGGGCACATAAGCTTCCCCTAGGATCCAGTGACAATCGTGAGTGGTAAGTGGGGGGAAAGTGGAACTCTGAAAGAAGGAATACGGTCCTTTTAGGGATTTTGAACCTAAATTTGACTGTATGTGCTGTCATCAATTGTAACACATGTTCCACACCAGTGCAAGGTGTTGATAATAGGATGGTGTATGGGAAAACTGTATTTTATGCACGATTGTTCTGTAAACCAGAGCCCCTCTAATAAAGAAGAAAAAAAGAGAAAGAGAGAGGCTAAACTAACTGAAAGAGAAAATTTAAACCAGAGGAGATAAAGATACCTTTAAACAACAAATTTAAGGTTTTTTTTAAAAAAAATAATGTGGCTAGTTTTGTTTTGTCTTCCCCATTACTCAGCATAATGGGGATTCAAGAGCAAGGTCAGATCACTTTTAGAAGGTAAAGAATGCTACATTTTTCACCCATTTTCTTTGTAGTTAGTTTTGGGGCACTCTGGATGTATTTGGGAGACCATGAATAAACCAAGCCTCATAGAGTTGAGTGTTTGTTTTAGGAAATAGTGATCCATAGAGTTAGAAATCTATAAATATTTGTCTGGATGTGGGAATGCCAATATATTGAAGTTGGATTTAGAAATATATTCCATGCTATGTGGAAGAACTACTCTTTATAATTTCAAACATTTAACAAGATGAACTCCAGAAGAAATGTTTGATATGTTTTACTCTGGCTCTGGTTTTATCTGAGCCATAGTGCTAGTCCATCTGGAGATGCTGAGCTAGGACGGTGGGGAACAAAGTGGACCATGCGAAATTTTGATGCTACAGCACTGTGCGTGCATGTGTGTGTGTGTATGTGTGTATTTTCTACGGAAAGCTGCTAGAGGCTGACTCCGCTTTTTGCTGGAATGTGTTCCTGGAAACCACATGAGGGATCTGATATTCACCGAGTGAATCATATTTTTCTTACCCAAATGATGTTGTAATTGTGGTTTGAATTTAATGCATAGCATCAAATAAATCATATCTGTAATCAACACTATGTCACAAAAAAAAACTATCCACTGCAGTAATTTCTAAAGATTTCACTAAGGATTTTACTCTAAATAATTTGGAGGAAAGAAAAATCTCTTGAATGTTATATTTGTTGTCTATAGCAGTATAACAAATGACTGCATGCTTGGTAGCTTTAAAACAACATGCGTTTATTATCTCATAGTTTCAGTGGGTCAGGACTCTAGCTCCTCTACTTCAGAGTCTTTCACAAGACTGCAATCCAGATTTCGGTCAAGACTGGGGTCTCTTCTGAAGCTTGACTGGGAAGGGTCTGCCTACAAGGTCGTGTGGTTGTTGTCAGCATTTAGCTCCTTGTGGGTTTTTGGACTGAGGGCCTTAGTTCTTAGCTGGCCATTGTCCAGAGAACACCCTCAGGTCCTTGCCAGATGGGCCCCTCCAACATGGCAGCTTGTTTCTTCAAAGTGTGCAAACCCAGAAGGCAATAGTGAGAGCCTGCTGACAAGATCAGAGTCACAGCTTCTTGTAATGTAATCATGGAAATAACATCCATTCAACTTTGCTGCATTCTATTAGTTAGGAGCCGAATCACTATGTCCAGTGCACATTCAACGTGAAAGGATTATACAAGGATGTGAATACCAGGAGGTAGGGATCACTGTAGTCATCATTCTGACACGAATGTGTTCAGCATGTTCATCTTTACTTGTCTCTTCCTGTTGTTTCTTTTCTCATATATATATATATATACATATATATATATGTATATATATATATATAGTGCTCTTGAAGGACAAGGAAATCACAGAGTTGTGAGTGAGGGAGAAATCCGGACATGTGCATTTGTGTTTCTTATACGGTAATGTGAAAAGTTGACTGTATGGCTATAAATTTGGGATTTTCAAAATATCAGTATTTAAATTTTTTTTTCTTATCATCAAATACATTTTTGGGAAATTCAAAACTAGATATAATGTAGGAAGTGAGATGAAATTTTTAAGTGATATACTGCATGATATGTTATTAAGGAACAGTTTAGTTGGAAGAATGTTCCATAGAAGCAGATGTTGAAGAAAACGGAACAAAATTGAAAATGGTCTTGTACGACTTAATTCGGGTGGCAGTGTTTTGTGGCTTGAAGTGTAAGGGATGAGAACAGCATGTGAATTCCAAGAAAGCAGCACAGAATGGAAAATGGATTTACAATGTGTCAGACAGGGTGGTAACATCTTGTGGCATGTGGCTTGCATATAAGTGATGGGAAAAGTATGTCATGTGCCTGCTTTGTGCTTGTAGCACACCACAACGGAGAGTGAGTTGGCAACCCATGGCCAAAATACAACAGCAGCAATTTTAGTATATGGCAAGCATGATCTTCTTTCATCCACTTTGATTTCTTTTTTGTTTTTTTTCTTAATCCCAAAATGATGCGCATAAGGCAAAAATAAAGGGAGTATAGAGGAGAAAGATAAAATACAAAAGAAAGAGAATGGGCTGGGAGGCGGTATGGGAAGATGGCAACCATATCTTGTTACACTTAAAAACCAAGAAGAAAGTAAATTAATAATAGGTTCTCAATTTAAATCCACTGACATCACATCATTTTAGTTTTGTGTATTTTTGTCACCTATATAAATGAGCTGACTTCAAACAGAATCAACTTTAGAAAAGACAAGTTTAGAGCATGGATACAGAAAACTTTGTTAGAGTGTGGACTATGGCAGGTAATGTATGAATTTACCATACTCTCATAAAAGGCTTATTTTGAGTGAGCATGTTATGTATTCTAATGTAGCAATACTCATCAAAATGAGCTCCATTAATACTTGTGGTCTGGATCAAGAATAAAAACATCATCAAATATGGTATGATTATTATGGCTTACGGTCAAACTTCATCAGCAATCAGCAAATTAATAAGAGTACACATAGGAAATGCTCAACATAGGATGTTATTTATTTAACACAGAGCCTATCAGAAATAAAAATTATATTAAATAGGGTTGATGATTAGCTTAGAAACAAAAGAATAAAATATAAATATTATATATCACCTGTGGTGGCTGAAGTAATGATTTCTATAACCCAATGGTACCTAACAAGGGTAGCAAATCATTCAATAACTTAATATTGGGATGAGAAATGATTTTTCAGAAAGATTGACTTAAATAATGAGAGTTACTCATTACATGACTGTTTAGCCAGAGACATAGTCTAAAGGAATACATCCTCAGGGAATACATTATTAAGTGGTACTTAAAATGATGAACTTCTGCAAGATTTTGTGGTGATTTTCGTATTTGAAAAAATTAAAAATGTTTACCCATCATCTTATAAAAATAATTTATCTAATCCCAGACTTTTAGATTAATCAGCCTTTTCCCTTGACTACCTAGATGCTGTCTTTGCTGTGCTCACACCCATACACTGAACATTTTGCTCTTGCCTCTGTTTTCCAGATGTGTTCCTAAGTACCTCTACTACTACACTCTTTACTGATCTCCTGTCTAGGGCCTCCCATTACCACCCCTCAAATCTGGTCCCTGATAATACTTCTCTGGCATTGTCTCTAGATTTCTCTGCTGGTCACAGTGAGACATCACCTTGGACTTTCAGGTATGTCTTGTCTGCTCAGAATCACCCCACCCTGATGTGAGTCCATATGGTTGGAATTTCAGTTATTTTTATGAAAGAGAATTAGTTACAGTCTCTAATTGCTATCAAATCTTCAGACTGTGACGAAAAGTTTCAGGGGTTTGTGTGTGTATACAACATAAGCTCTTGAATTTTTAGTGGGTAAGAATTAAAAATAAAGATACCCAATGCAGAAACCAGGCCTTGGATAGTGTTCGGATTTGAATTTGCTATAAGCACTAGTATTTTCTTAGAGACTGGAAGGAGAAAACTACACCTGTATGTCAAAATTATTCTAACAGAAGAGCCTTCACAATTTATATAATGATGGGTTCAGTTAGCCCAAATCTTGTTATTCACTTGCAATCAAAGTGAACATTTCCCAGCCTATAAATTTTTACAAGCTTTGTGGTCGTCATGTGTTTGGTATTGAAGGTTATATCCAAAGGAAATTAAACAGGAACTGATAGCTAACGAAGAATATCTTAGGAAGCTTCTTGATCCTTTCAGGTAACAATAGGAGATATAGAATATGTGTAAATTTAAATATGAATAAATATTTTCCCTGTCTAACTGATCTAATCATTTTCTTTGTTTATTGAGCTCTTGTGGTCATGGAAAGTAAATATTATTTAACTTGCTCTCTCTTATTAAGAGGGAAGTCTCAACACAGCATTTAAATTCCACAAGACTTCTTTTTTTTTCCAAATGCAGTTCCAACTTGATTTTTTAAACTAAGGCTTTTCTAAAAAATCAAAGCCTATAATTTCTGGTACCTAACATTTTGTTATTGTTATTTATGAGTTTGGTCAATTTGTAATATTTTGATATACTAAGAAGGAACACTGCTCTTATATTTGAGACATGATTGTAGAAACAGGGAACTAATAAAGCATGGCCTTAACATTTTTTTTCCATCTTTCAACCAGAATATGTCCCAGCAAAGTGAATTATGTTTCACTCTCCATTCTTTCTTTCCCTTTTTATAGGAAATATAGCTATCTCACATAACATTTTTTCATAAATATTATATTTAAACATGACTATTTTCTAATGTTTTCTTAACATTTATTTTATTTTTAATAATTCACTCAAAATATATAACATCTGCTTAAAATATTGCTTAAAATATTTGACCAAATCAACTCTATCAACATAAATCAACAAACCAATTGCAATGCAGCAAAAAACTGCTCATATAATTCTTGTATAACCGATCACTGAATCACTGTGAAGGGACTTATGTTTGGAAAGCTCTTCATTTTTGTTATGAAAGTTCCTAAAACCAGATGTGAAAATTCACTCATCTCCCACATTGTCTAACTAAAACAGCTGTAAATTATTTCATGGATTACACTTAAATGAAATGAAAGTCCTGAGATTATTTCATCTAGGCAGCTGTTATTTCCTTAAATTAAATCAAAACAGCTCTCTGCTTGATTAATTCTTGGTTATTTGCCATTGTTTAAAGATAGAGTGCTCACGTGTCTTTAGTAATAAATTAGTTCATTTTTTTGAATAGTGTTCTGTGACTTAAAGGATACATCACAATTTTATAGGCTATCTTTAAAAATAAATTACAGTTTTTAGCTTCCTATTGTGAAAGGAATAAATGTGGTACTCTATAAATTTCCTAATATCATGTTTATATATTGTATACATTTCACTTGTAAAGAAAGTGAGACAGAAGAAGTGCCACTGCCTGATGTTAACTGTAGGACTGATGAAACTGTATCAGGTTTTCTCAGCCATATGCTCCATAACTCATTCCTTACACCTTCCTTAGCTCCATACTTGCCCCTCTAAGTGTCCACCAGACATCCACATGGATATCTTGATGACAGCTCTATCACAGCATGTGCCAAACAGAGGATGTTATCTCTTCCACGTTCCCTTATCATGGTAGTATGGAGAAACCTGCTCAGATTTCATACATAATCATTCATTTCATCCTATCGAAACTTCCTCTGGAGTTACCTTCTGATCCATTTCTTTCTCTCCTTAATGCTTCTCCCTTATTTCAGGCCCTCAAAAGCTTATACATGAGTTACTGATACAGCCTTGTTCCCACCACAGCTCTGTTTCCAGCTTTGTGCTTTTACAAACAGTTGTAAGTGCAACAAAATCATTCCCTCAAAAACTAATTTTCCAAAAACCAGTTCCACATAAAGATCAAATTGTCAAATGATTAACTAAATTTATCATATTATACAGGTCTTCTTGTAGTCAACAAATGTCAATTAATGCCTACTAAGTACTAGTCACACTTTTAAGACACTTAGATACAATAGTAAATAAGAAAGACAAAATTCGTATCCTGAGGTGTTGGAAAGAAATAGATTTTAAAAAATAAATAATTTATGCATGTGTGTATATGTGTGGCTATATATGTAAATGAGTGTTTATATTTAAGTATTTGCATATATACGTAAAAAGTTAGGTAATAATAAGACATGGAAAAAAAGATTGGAAGATAGTAATGCAAGTAAATATGCTTTTGAATGGAGATGATTGCTAATTTACTACTTATTCTTCCTGGTATATTTAATAAATGATTTCTTAATGGCATCAATTTAAGGAATGTTCATTTAGACTAAAGCTATGAGATAGGATAATTTAATTATGAATATATTATTATACATATATTCATGAAGCAGCTGTTCTAGAAAAGAAATATAATGTGAGCCACAAATTGGAAAGATGACTGCATAGTGGAATATAGAGACTAATAAAAACAGACTCATAGGTACTGCAGCCCACTCAATTGTGGCTGCTAGTGGAGGAAAAAGAATAGCATCCTCCTCTCTTCTACATTCCACATAGTCTGATGACTGCTGCTCATTGACAAAACCTAAAATGCATTAGCGGAACCAGATGGCCAAAGAGTGTGGTAATGTAGTTCTAAGACTTCTAAGGTCCGCAATATTGGGGAACATAGAAGATTGCAGAATAATGCCAAATGCCAGTAGACAATCTCTTGAATATTTTTAAGACTCAGTTTGCTGCTTTCTCATTTGTTTCCCATAACATTTAAAACATACATTTATGTTTTTTTCTGGGATAGGACTGATCAAATTATAGTCATCTGACTTCTTGACATTTGTCTCCCATTTACTGAACAGTTTGCTTTCAATGTGTCAAAATCAAGACAAATATGTTTTTTAAAATTCCCACTAGGTGATTCTTATATAATCCTTCCCTAGCATTCTTACCTTAAGGATCATGAGATTCTTTGGTGAAAAAAAAAGTATTCTTGTTTGCCCCAAAGAAATTTCTAGTTGACACAAATCTCTCCTTCTTATGTGGAATTTGTATTTATTTGTAACCAAAGATTATATATTGTGATGCTTAATTTCATGTGTCAACTTAGCTAGGTTATGGTGTTGTTTGGTCAGGCAAGCACCGGCCTGATTGTTACTGTGGGGAGTTTGTGGATTTAAAACATCAGTAAATTGATTGTACCTATGGCTGATTACATATACAATCAACAAAGGAGATTTCCTTCAGCAATGAGGGAAGTCATCTAATCAGTTGAAGGCCTTAAAGGGAGAACTGATAATTTCAGCAGTTAGATAAAGAATTTCCAACTCTATTTCAGCTAGCCAGCTTCTCGTGGGGAACTCATCCAAAACCTTTATCAGAGTTCATAGCTTGTGGCCTGCCCTACAGAATTTGGATTTATCCATCCCCATTGTCAGGTGAGCCAATTCCTATAATAAATCTCATAATGTTTACATTATATATATATTATATAGTATGTACATTATATATTTATATCCCCTGCCAGTTCTGTTTCCCTGGAGAACCATGATCAATACATATATTTACTATACCTTCAGGACTTGGCTCAGTATTGTGGGGAGAAGCTTGGAGAATAATATTTTATTTAGTAAAGAAAAAGGCAAAAAAAGAAAGGAAGGAAGGAAACTAAAAAAAAAGGAAGAAAGGAAAGAAAGAAGGAAGGAGGAAAGAAAAATTCAGTTATGGATTGAATAATGTCCCTCCTGAAGACATGTTTAAGTCCTAAACCCCCAATCCTGTGGATGTGAACTCTTGTAAATGGGATCTTTGGAGATGTTATTAGTTAAGATGAGGTCAAACTGAATTAAGATGGGTCTGAATCCAGTATGACTGGATTGCTCTCCTTATCAGCAGAGGAAGTTTCGACACAGTAGGGGAGAGAGAGAGAGAGAGAGAGTGAGAGAGGGAGAGCACGAGCGAGCATGCGAGCGCACAAGAGAGCGTCATAGATGTTGGGTTATGGATTACCAACAAGATACCACCAGAACACTACAGACTTCAAAGATAGTCTGACTCTTCTAACACCTTGATTTTGCACTTCTGGCCTTCAAAACTATGAGACAGTAAATTCCTATTATTTAAGCCAACTAGTCTGTGGTGATTGTTATAGCAACCCTGGCAAGTTAAGTCAGGCTCTGATAACCATTGATGCTCAATATTTCTATGTTTTCTATATTTAAAAAGTGTTCTTGCATTTGGTGTCTTGACTTTTCCAGTATTGAATATTCCTTGGAGAGGATCTTACTCAGATTTTTAAATTTGTTTTTCTCTCTCTCTCTTTCAATTTATGCTAATTTTCCAGAATTCCGTAAGTTTAGGTATTTTTCTTTTTTCCCCTTGACAATTTAAGCCTAGACACCTGCTACCCTTAATGAAGTTACTGAGGAAGTGGAGCTAGACCTTGGTTTGTACTTTGTTTATTTTTGTTTTTTGTAAACTAAACATAGATTATTAATATCTTCCCATGACTAAATTGGATGTGAGATTCAGTAGTTAGGCTCTCATTTACCTTCCATGAAGGAATAAATATGGGTAAAGAAAGAATGAAAGAATGAATATTTCTCAGTTAGTCCTCTTCTAAGACTGCAGGAGCCAATTTCAGTGCCATCACCACAGTTGCATCTGACCCTTCCAAAGCCATAGCAGTTGCCTGAGGCAGCTTCAGCTTGCAGCACCTTGAAGTCTCCACTGAACTAGCTAATGAATTCCAGGAGGCTTCTTACTCTAGGATTCTCTTTTTTTCACACACCATGATAATTATTCTGAGCTGGAAATAAAGAGGTAATACCAAAATGGGGGAGAGAAATGGCTAGGGAATCTTCAAAAAACCTCATTAAATATACTCCTTAATTTCATATGTGAAAGGAGACTTCTGGCAGGGAATTTTTACTGTTCATCAAGAGGCAGTCATAAAAATTTTTTTTTTTTTAACCTTTTCTACAGATACAAAGCAACCTACATATGCTTAGATAATTATCAAAATTGCATACCCTTACTAGTGGAGAAATGGTGCAAAGGCAAGTAGGTAATTGAGAGTTTGGGCCTTTGAATATGTCCTCAAGGTAAGTGGTGGCCATCATGTTTGGACTTCCTAGTCCAGAATGAACCACATAATTTGTTCATGTCAGTGTGAAGAATAAGTAAGAACTGATCTCATTGTAAGTAGGTGTGGTGTGCTTTGTAACTCCAAGAGTAAAACTGAAGAAGCAACTTTAAGATTTAATTCATAACAATCTGGCCCTTCCTTTCTTGTGGCTTCCTTTAAACAAACAATCTTCTTTAAAACTTTCAGTTTACTCTTTTCAATAGTATAAGATACACCCTAAATCCATTGTAGAATTATAATGAGGATGTTATAAGAGAAGTTTACACTTGTATTAAACCCTAGATATCATTTAGTACGATGCTTCTGCAAAATCCTACACTATCCTCCATAAATAATTAATTAGCCTCTTTTAAAACAGTTCCAGGATGGGATGCTCACATTCCCTATAAAACATTGCACAGATTATGCCTTTGGACAGCTATAAATGTTATCAGATTTTTAAATTAACCTCCAAACATGCTTCCTTCTTATTACATTCATTCCTTCTTTGGAGCCAAAGAGGGAACTCTAATCTTTTTTCCATATGAGAAACCTTTAGATACTTGAAGGTTGCCATTGTGCAAATAAATGAAGACCACTCAGATGAGAACAAGCAGAGGCTATTTATTCAGAGCTTGCTTTGGCATAGGAATCAGCCACCATCACTTGCATTTGGTAGGGACTCAAAGGCAGGCGGGGGAGTAGGAAAGCTTTATAGTGAAAAAGAGGGAAGGTTTCGGGTATGTTCTCAGTGGAGGTTGTTGGCATGGGGAAGCTGAAGGAATGCTAACTAGCAGTCATGTATCTTACAGATTGGTTTGGGGTACATGTTTGGCTTTCTCTTGATTGGTTCTGAGTAAGAAATGGGGGCAATATAGGGAAGCTATCAGTCATTGACCAAGTCCTGAATACTTTGGGTCAGTTGTTACAGAGGTAGTGGTTTAGCTTCCTGGACTGATTGCTCCATAGGTTGTGGTTTGGCTTCCCTGGTTGGTTGCCAAAGAGGTTGTGGAACAGTCTTTTATTGTCATATATTGCCTGGCCATTTTCCATTTGTATCTTCAGTTTCCTAGTCCCTGCTTCTGGTCATTCTCTCCATTGTAAGAGGTTGAGCAATTCAGGGAGGGCCAGGAGTTCACATATTCACAGCTTGGTGATTCATACGTCTTCATAGTCAACTGTATCAGGAGATCTTAATCTTTTTGTTGTTACCATGGAAGTCATCTGATGAGAGAATTGTTGCACAGAAGCATTTAAGACTCTGGATAGAATTCAGTGGGCCAGCATCATGACCACTACAACAAAAACAGTAACAATTAAGTGTTCATCTAAGACGTTTCAGAACCGAGGAACCTAATTGCCCAACCTAGGCCAAAAGAACAAATTTCATAGTTCTCATCGATTAATCTTAAGAGCCAAGTATTCAGTCATGAAGATGATATATAGCCTTTTCTGTCTCACCTATTTCATTGATCCTAGTACAGCAAGAAGTGTTAAGAGACAAAGATGCCACAATGACCTGTCACAAGAAATCTAGAGTAAGATGATTGTCCATCACTACTCATGACAATGAGTTGAAACTGATCTATATTCCATGTATTGCAGAGGTGATATCATTAATAATTTGTGCCAGAAATAGTGATATGTTTCTTACAGTCTTTTCTATTTGTATGATTCCTACTTTTGGGAACACTGCTTTAATTGTTTGCAAAAATAATGACTCAGTAATTCCCCCAGGTAGAGTGCCTTAATGAATAATCAAGAGTGATCTCATTTTGGAAATTCCTTATTTGTAATTTCCAGCTGGGTGATTTATGTAATTAGGTTTTCTGTGTACAGGTAAGTTTTGTAATACTGTTACTAAAGTGCATGAGGTAAAAAAAAAAAAGAGAGGGGGGGCATGAGGTATTAGTTTGTGGCAAACAGGACTAGACATCCTGGCTGCAAAGAAAGTAGTATCTGGTAAGTATACATGGAGATGCAGACAAAAAGGAATTGCTGGAACCACGGCCTTACATTAGATATTTGAATCTCTACTAGTCTCTTCCAGGTACAAATAATTGGCCCATCATCCTATGAAGGTTGTTGAATTCAAATTTAGAATTACCTAGAATCTGATTAATAGGTTGTAAAAATCTCTTCTTTTTGTGTGCAAGGACACTAGCAAAGTCACATATCTGTTTAATGTCATTTGTCCAAGTGAAAATGACACCAGCAGTAATTCCCTATGGTTTTATTTGATGAAACGTGAATTGGCCAAAGGTTTTATCATAGAAGTCTGTTAATGGGTGGCATACCCAGCAGTCAGTAAGCTTGAGGGTTACTGTTTGGAACAATCTGAGATTGATGTTAGAATGATTATATTCTGACCTAACAATTATCATTAGGAAAGAATAAAAAAGGGAAAGGGCCATTATGGGTCTATAGAAAATAAAAAGAAGAATGATTGTATGCAAGCAGATGAAAAACAATATAGGAATTAGACAGGGGTCTTGCTCAATATCTTGGGTGGAAGTTATCCACTATCTGAGGTCGTCTTCTTGTTCTTGTTCTGAAGGCTTTGGGTCAGCTATCTACTCCAAAGATCAACTTGTTCTAGATGATGTCTGAGAATCCTCAGTTTGAAGTCCTTTATTGGAGTAGGCTTCCAATTTTGTTAATTCTGGATTGCTTTTTAGCTGTGAGATGTGAACCCAAGGATTTTCTGCTTGGAGTCTTCTGTAATTGTTAATACAAATACATGATAAGTTTCCTTCCAATCAGGTTCAAGAGAAAGTTTTTTCTGATCTATCTTCCAATAGATGAACTATCCTGGTTTAATACCATGAAGAATCTGTTTAGGAAGGTGTTTGAGAAGGTGACCTATATAGTACATGAGTCCCTTGCAATATTTTGCCATGTCTGCATGTAGCAAGGCAGAGTCTAGTATCATTGGTAAAATCTCTGATCACAGAGGTTTCCAGTTACCAATTCATAGAGGGATAAATAATGTGTCCCTGAGGGAGTGGTAGTACCTTTGACCAAGGGAGCTCCAGGGTTTCTGAAAATTCTGTTAATTTTATTTGAAGGATGTCACATTAGTTTTTAAATCATTCCAGAAGATTGTGGGTGGTAATAGCAATGTGGTTTTTGAGTAAGAGGTAATAACTTTCAGTGTTCTTCTATAATGTTTCTTATGAAGTATGTGCTTTAGTCACTTGATAAAAATATGTATTCCCAAGATTGGAAATATAAAATCAAACAGCCTCCTAATGACAGTAAGGGCCATAGCTTTTTGCCAAGGGAATGCTTCAACCCATGCTGAAAATAGCCATACAATAACTAGAACATATCCAAATACCTTGAAGGGTGAGCACGATATAAAATCCATCTGAAGAGCCATTGAAGTTTTGTTTCCTGGCCATGTCCCAACTTTATACAGATTTTCCCAAATTATACTGTTGGCAGGTAACACATGGCCCAATAACCCCAGCTGTCTTTAAAAATTTCCCCAGCAAGTTTGATTTAAGATGGTAAACAGTTTATCTGCACCATGATGAGTAGTTTCAGGGAGAAATTTAGCTAATATCCACTTGAAATCATCTGGTGCCACCAAGTGGACTCTTGGGAGTGCCAGAGATGAGCTGAATGAAGGATAGAACCATGTTTTCCCCATTTTTCTTTTCAGAATCAGGGGCTACATGTTGACATTTTGTAATGGTCTCTTTGAATCCCTCCAGGGGTTTATCCTTTGAGAGTTTATTTAGAATTATAACTTTATTTAAGGTTGCTTGTTTGGCATAATCTGCTAGAGCATTTCCTTTAGTTTGCATACCATTTCTTTTTTCATGGACCTCAATTTTTATAATTGCAACCTCTCTATGAAGTAGGAGTACATCTAAAAGTGTCTTAAACATCTTGTTCATTTTTCATATGGGTTCCAGAAGAGTTGAGAAAACTTTTGTTTTCAAAGCATCCCAAAGTATGACATTTAAAACAAAGCAGAACAAAACCTGTATATATATATATGTTCACTCTCTGATCTTGGCTAGTTGACAAGTTCAAGTAAATGCATTAGTACTAAAGGCAAGTTTAAATTAGTGATAACCTATCCTCCTTGATAGTATCCACTTTCAAGTTTTGAAGAATGATCCATCAGCAATCAATATTAGGTCAGGTTACTCAACAGGAGTCTTTAATAAAACTGAGTGAGGTACAGAAAGTTCCCCAACTGAGGTAGGAAAATCATGAGGCTCCCTTCTTCTGGTAGGTGTAGAAGAATGGCAGGATTCGGGGTGTTATCATGGTGAATCATAATGTGAGAGAGAGAACAACCAACAGTATCTCTTAAGAGGTTCGTCAGCTGGCTGAAAAGTGTCATGTGTTCTCTGTCAGTAGTAATGTCTGTACTGCATGAGGAACCATGAGAGCAAGTGGGGAGCCCATGACTAGTTCAGCGCAAGCATCCCCCAGCAAAGTTTGCAGTGGCAGCTATTACCCTAAGGCAAAGGATATAAGCCTTTGCAACTGAGTCCAGGTTGATACTCTAGTAATCATGAGTTTTTAATGGTTTCCATGAAGTTGAATTAAAACCCTAAAAGTTTGTCTTGATTGCTCAATCACAAGTATAAAAAAGGGCTTTTAGTTAGGGCTACCTATGGGAAAAGGCTGTTGAAGAGCCTCTTTCAGTTTATAGAAGGCGTGTTCATGTTTAATTTTGACTAAAAATTGTCACATTCTCTGGAAAATTTGACACCCATTGCCTGAACTATCCAGTTAAACCTAGAAATCCTCTCGATTGTCATTTTGTGAGGGATATAGGATGTTTGGAGAGTTTTTATTCTCTGAAGAGATAGTGATTTCCTTCCTTTGATAGGTTATGCCCTAAATAATGGACTGTTTTTTGACAAATTATAATTTGTTTTTGAAACCATATGTCCTATTTTGGCTAAGGGAGAGAGTAAGTAAATATAATCTTTTTAAAATAGACTACCTTATTCATTGAACAAAGTAGGAGATCATGTACCTTTTGTACCAGAATGGAATCACAAGGGAAATTTAGATTTTTTTGTCTTCATTGAGGACTGGGAAAAAATAGGAAGGGGCTTCAGTGAACCCCTGGGACATGACTGTTCAGGTTTATTGTCCTCCCCAGGTAAAGGCAAAAAGGAATGATTTATAATGAAAAAAAAAAAAAAGATAAGGTTTCAGATATGTTCTTGTTGGAGTTTGTTGGATGGGGAAGCTGGAGGCAGACCAGAAGCAGAGCATCTGATGTAATTGGTTTGGGGAGCATACTTGGCTTTTCTTGGTTAGTCCTGAGTTAGAAGTAAGGCCAAAACAAGGAAGCTAGAAGTCGTGGACCAAGACCTGACCATTTGGGGCTAACTGCTGCAGAGTTTGTGATTTGATCTCCCAAACTAGTTACAGCAAAGGTGTGGCTCAGAGTTCTTTTGTCATATATGATCTATCCATTGTCCGCTTGCATTCATTTTCTCACAATTTTTTCTCCTGTAAATCACCATTTTATCTCCTGTAAATCTTCTCATATCATTTGTCTTATCTAGGAAAGATTTGAAAAATAATTGGTGCATGAAGTGAGATTTTTGCAAAACAGAAATGTTAAATAGTATTTTGCTTAACCAATTATCAGAAGATACTTGGAAATATGGACTTTCCTCCTTAGTGCTCATAGAGTTAACTTTTTCTTTGTAATTTTTTATGTTGTTGCAGAGGATCTTGATGACTTAAGAATGGAGGGAGTAACTACCCTGGTGCCTTCTGGGAGTAAATTTAACCAAGGTCGTGCTGCTCACCCTGCTGAACCTCAGGCCAAGGTCACACTGAACATCTGCTCAAGGTGTGCCAGGTAAAATAAACAGCATGTATGGTATATATATGGTATATAGAATTTTTAAATCTGAGATTTTTTACGCTAAGAATGTCCTCCACTGTGCTAAGAAAACCTTTTCTCCTTCCGGTTACCTTTTGCACTAACATTGGCAAGGGAGTTAGTTGTGCAGCTTATCCTTGTGCCCAGTGCCACTCAGAGCAACAATGAATCAAACAGTTCGGATTGTCTTTACTTCACAGCTTGAGACTACTTTAAGCTTCTCTGTCTCTGAATTTCATTAGCTGTCTGCCCTTCTGTTCCCTTTCAAAAGAAGATTCAAGGGGCTCCAAAAGGACAAAGCCACTTTTAAAGCACCTGGAAAAGGAAGAGTTTGCCCAGGTAAAGTTTCAGAGCTGATATTTTTGGCCTCTTAACCTCTCCTTCATCCTGTTCACCTCCTGGAAAGAATTTAATCAGTTTGATGCTTTTCAGTTTTGGCAGCTGAAAGCAATCTCTGCATATTCTGTATGTGACCAAAGAAGCTTCTAGTTAGGGCCAAGTCAGCTCCCGGCCCTGGCCCAGCAGAAACTCCCCAAATAGCCGAGAATTCCTTCTTTTGTGGGGACTGAATCTCATTTGCAAAGAGGCTTTTAAGCCTGTTTAAATGGTAAAACAAGCCTTCTAACCCTTATGTAAATGGTGCAGATTAGCAAGAACAGTATACTGGCTGGCCCAGTTTTATCTCCTTTTCTTTATGTCTAGCTGTTCTATTGTACTGTTTGAGAGGGGGATTAGCTGCTTGGAAATAGGGAGCAGGGAAATATAGGAAAATGAAATAAGATTTATGTAGCTTTTCCTCTTTTGCTTTTACCGCCTCAGAAATTTTTTTTAATTGTTGCAAGCTTAGGAAAATAGAAAGGACACCTCTTAGAATGCTTGGGGTTGCTGTTTGAGACCATTAGAGAAATGCCATTTCACTGTGATAACACCATTGGAAGCATTGAATCAGACAAAGTAATGTTTGTATGAATTGATTTTTTGATTAGGGTTCTGAAGACACCTTCTAATATTTATGTGACGATATTTAGGCAGCTTGAGTATACAAAGATCATCTTGGGAAGAGTCGTTTGACTTTTGTTTTTATTTTTTTTTTTAACATTTTAGTATATTTATAAATTTAAAATTTGATTGGCAAGGGTTTGGTCCTTGGTCCCTTTTATCATTTATGAAAGACTGGGAAATGAAGTGTTTATTTTTTTCATAATGGAAAGCCTAGGAAAACAGTATGTTTTACTAAAATATTAAGGTTCTGAGTTGGGAAAGGGCCAAAGTGTGTGTGTGTATCCCTAATTTATCAGCAATTCAGCTGTATAGCAAACGAGTTAGATTATAAATCACAGGCAACCGGCACTTAAGATGATCCCTTAACCGAATTTATTTTAGACATACTCAACTGAATATAGTTACATTCATTGCTTTTTCACCATGTACCAGGTGCTATTCTAAATACATTAAATTCTCATTTAATTTGCAAACCACTCTTGGATTTTGTTATTATTGTTGTTAGGTTTAGGCCCTGGGCCCTCACCCTACCCCTACCCTTAGGAATTTTGCAATAAAACCCTGCCCCCCAACACCCTAGGAACCCTGCACTCCTGCACTCCCCCCCACCGCTCAGCCCCACTCTCAAACCAGCCAATGGAAATCTGCCAACTACCCCCTTTCCTAAAAGTAGCCACTGAAAGTCTGCACACCTAAACCTATCAGCATCCCCTTACCTCCTGTGCCTGGAGAAAGAAATTCCCATCAACCATCCTTTATAAGCCCTGTTGTTCCCTTAGCTTAGGGCTGTCGACAGTTTCTTAGGCTTCAGCCCATTTGTGCACAACGGGACAATATAACTCCTGTGTGCCCAAGGTAGCACAGCCAGTAGATGGCAAAACACAGATTCAAACCCATGCAGTATGGCTTGACAGTATGCTTACTTCATCTGTGTGTTTTATTGCTAAACACTATGCTGTTGTCTGAAAGTGAAGATGGAGGCCTGAAATAAGATGGAAATAATGGGACAGAAAGAGATTGAGGTGTTATAAATGATGAGAGTTAATGATTGTTTTGAGACTACAAAGCAGTGTTGTCGTTTCAAAAGCAAGACAGAGATATATTGATTCAGGGAAATGTGATAAACACACTATGGAACACGACTATAGACTGTTCGTTTTAGAGCAACTGCTGTGGCCGTAGTTCAGAATGGAGGAATCATCTGTAATAGTAGTTGTCAAGAACTAAGAGGAATTTGAGATTTTACCTTACTTGTAACCTAACATGGTAGCCTGCTACAGTTTTATGGATGCTGGCAGAAGACTCCTGGGTCAGAAGACTAAAGACTTTATTACTCATGCAGTATCAATAGTCATAGTATTCACATTTTCACTAGTTCCGTGAACTGTATGACAGGAGAGGAACCTCAAGTTTAGGGAATCTAAATGTTTTAGAGTGAACAGTAAGCATGCCCGACCTCTGCTCCAGAGAGAGCTCCATATCTATATTCCAGGGCTGTATGCTACACAGACATCCCTGAATTGATTATCTGGAACAAAGTCAGTGCCTCTGCTCATAAGACATGCAGACACATGAGAGACCCATGGAGAATTGTCTCCCAAAGCTTGTTTGCCTTTGTTTGCCAGAAATGCTGTGACAAATACCACACATTGGTTGGCTTAACAAGGGAAATTTATTGTCTTATGGTTTTAGAGGCTAGAAGTCCAAAATCAAGGTTTCTGCAGGGCTGTACTTTCTCCCCAAATGCAATAGTGTTCTGGCTTTGGCTTGCCACAATCCTTGGCTTGCATTTCTGCCTTCCATCACATGGTGATCTCTTGCTCCTTGCGTCTGCTCTTTCAGTTTCTGCTGACTTCCAGCTTCTTTCTGTGGCTTTCTCTTCATAAAGCCTCCAGTAGCAGGGATTAAGGCCCACCCTGATTCAGTTCTGCCACACCTAAACAGGATCTTCAAAGATCCTATTCACAAATGAGTCCACACCTGAACTGATAATACATCTTCAAAAGGCCCTATTTACAAATGGGCTCATTCCCACAGGAAAGCAGATAAGATTAAGAGCATGTTTTTTGTTGGGATATATAATTCAATCTACCATTTTTGTAATACATTGACATGGTTATCAAAGATTTCCATAACTCTCAAACGTCAATTCATATAGCTGCCTTACCTCTCCTAGTTGCAGTTAAGAGTGTGAAAACTATACCTTTTAAACCGAAGTTGATCAATTATGTAAGGCAGAAGTCATAAACTGGAGGACTGGGAGTATTGTTCAAGTGTTTTATTTGTCCACATAGTATTAAAAAATACCACTGGATTAGTTGCCAATTTCACATTAAATTTGCCTTTCTGTCTTCTTAGGAGAAATGAGGAGAGCTGATAATGCTGGGTCCACGTTCTCAAATGGTTAGAGTAGTAGCTTCCCCTCTAGACCTTTACACCTCAATTTGTCTGACCACCTTTGCTCATTTATGTTACCTGTCTGAGGCATGTAGGCATTTGTCTGTACCTCTGATATGCAGAGGTGCTGGAACATCAAGGACAAGCAGTGAGTCACGATTGGAGGAATATAGGCTGTTAACCTGGCTAGACCACTAGTGCTGCAGAAGCAGCAGACTGGATCTCAATGATTCGGGGTTCCATTTATGGGCAAGCGCTTAAGGCAGGCAGGCTGCAGTCCTGGAGTGACCAGGCAGTTCCTTGGTCTGCAGAATTCCAGTGTTACAAACCAGACCAACATGGAGAATATGACTGCTTCATTTGGAGAACTGATTCATTCCCATTGCTTTCTTTGTGGGCACCAGAACCCTTCCTGGAAGGGACCCGTGAGAGGATAATGGAGGCATCATAAAGTAAATCGGAAATTAGATTTTGGCCAGGGGTCATGATTTAATTCCATATCTCCAGGGAGTAGAGACAGTGTGGTGTTAACGGATAAGAAAGTTTAAGATAATTAGTGTTAAATCATTTCACTTACTTACCTACCCCTTAAAGGCTTTACAGCAATGGTAGAATGGAAAGATCACCTGCTATGAAGTCCACAAAAGGTTCCTAACATCAGCACTCTAAATTACCTAGTGTGTCATCTTGGGAAAATTTATGCAAATCTGCTCCTTCATTTGTGAAATGGGGGGCATGTAATCCTACAGGTAACCTCCAAGGGCCACTGGGTAGGCTGGAGGGGTTGACATTTGTGAAGGCAGCTAGCACAGTGCTCAGAAAGCTGGCTTCTGGAGGAACTGTGGTGTTTCCTCTACTTCTTCTCCCACTCACTGGGATATTTACCATATGAATACTTGAGCAATTTAACATGCTTTGAGTTCTTATTCCATCTTTTTTGGGAAACCCATGTTAAAATACCTAGAAGAAAATAGACTCTCCTTTTCCTGATATTCAGGAATTTTCTCCATGCCTTAGACATCTGACTGGTCAAGGGAGAAAACTGGGACGTCTTCCAGGATTTTGGTGTTCAATAGAACTGTGTGAAGTGGCAATATTTTGGTTTCAGTTTTGTTGTTTCTGAGTTTCAAAGTCAAGAAATTAGTTTTTCCGTTAGGGAGAAGTGTCATAAATGAGCTTAACAGGTGTGTAGTGATCTAGAAATAATGCTGTAGCCAGAAGATACAAACAGCAACCTCATTAGTGAGTCAATGAGACTCAAGTGATGTTCAAAGCTTCTGCATAGAACGCATCAATGGTCAAGTTAGAGTAAGAGGTAGAATCTGGTCTTATTTTCCTCAATCTCATTTTCAAATACTCCACCAATTATGAAGCTACCTGGGGGGTCACAGGGTCTGGAGGTGAGTTTGCATATGATACGTCCAGAGCATTATTGCCCTTGTGAAACTGAGGATATCCAGCCCCAGGTTACAGAGCCCTCCCCTTTTAGAACTCCATGAATGAGGCTGATACATTCTACTGGAAATGATTAAGAGATCTGAGATATTCGTGACCAACAATGGTCCCATTAGATTTCAAGACATCTGCAAAAGAGGAATTTAGCTCACATCAAATTGCTCTATAGTTTTATGTGCAATAAAGTGACTGAAATATCAAGAATGTTGAAAAGGTTGTTGATTAGAATATAGCTACAAGAAATAAAAAGACTACAGATTTTTTTTTCCATAAATATTTCACACATGGTTAGAAAAGTATAGAAGAAAGATAACTTGTGTTTTCAAGCTGGTAAATTATCCTAGGGTAGTGTTATTCCCAAAGCTCTTGATGGCATTTGTCTGCTGTGAGCATTGCTGCTATTTGTGTGATTTAACAAAAAATATGACATTACTTTTCGAGTGGAACAGTGAATGGCTAATAGATAACTGACCACCAACATGTATAAAGATTCTAATCAAGAACATCTTATTTTCCCCTCAGACCATAGGGACAGAAAACATTATAAAGAAACAATTTTAAGTGCATAAAGCCTTGTCTGCATAGGATATAGCAGTATATTTAAAATTTGTGATTTTGTTTGTTTGTTTGTTTTAGAGTCAATTTTTTAATAGGTCCATTGACTGCCTTGACTTTTGGAGGATTTTCCACCAATACAGTTACAGATCTTTGAGGGCTATGGGCAAAACAAGTTTCACTTGTCACCTAGGAGTCACATTAAGTTATTTCAACTAAAAATTTAAATGTTGGTAAGTCAGTAATGTGACTTATCAGTAATTATCCACAGAACTTGGATACTTGGATACCATTTTTTAAATATGGTTTACTAAACTGTGGGTTTCAAATTAACTTTCTCTATTAAATGTCCTGGCTTTTCATTTTAAGATAACCATTAAGATACCAGTAACAGGTAGACAAATGCTGATACCAAGGCACCAAATTACTATTTCAATGAAATTTATAAGTCGCTTTTCTGGAAAGACCACCCATTAACTCTGTGTACTTACTGCTATTCTTAAAAATTAAATCTTCTTTTTGTCACTCCTGCCAGGGCAGTCAGAATGTTAAGATGCTATTTGTTTTTGATGGAGCAAGTGTTTGCATTTAATCATGCTTAACATCAATAGTGCACAAAAAAGAGCTGAAAGCCATTTTAAAAGAAACTGGATTATAGAGAACATACAGTGACACTGGCTCAGAAACCACTGCATGAGAATGCTAGAAGAAATTTGCTTCCAAACAGCCTGCTTATCTACAACTGAATTGTCTCATGTCATTCCACCAAAAATTGTTCATCATTTCTCCAAAAATCATGGCATTAAAATATCTGGTCTCCTAGTTATATACCCAAAGTAAGTGAAAACAGGGTTTCACATAGATACTTGCACATAATGTTCATATCAACATTATTCACAATAGCCAAAAGGTAGAAAAAAAAACAAATACCTATCAACAGATGAATGAAAAAACAAAATGTGGTACATACACACAATTGAATATTATTCGTCCATCAGAAGGAATGAATTTCTGGGATATGCTACAACAGGGATGAAGTTTGCAAACATTATGCTCAGTGAAATGAGCAAGGCACATAATGACAAATATTATATAATGTCACTTATGTGAGACATCTACAAATAGCAAATTTAAAGAGAAAGTAGATTAGAGGCTACCTGGAGATTGGGAGCATGCAGTTTTTCTTGGTGGGTATAGTGTGTTTGTAAATAAAAATTAAATAAAAAAATAATGAGTCTAGTTATATGATGACTTGATAAAGCAGAAGTGTGTCACCATTGGTGATGACATGCTGAAGATAAGATGCCAAATCTTATAAATATGAACTAATTTCAAACTGTCTATTTTATGATTTTCTAGTTGACTTGTGAAAGCCAGCACAAGTATGTAGTATAGTCTGTTCTACTGTCAATTTTTTGGTACTTTTTCCAACTTTATTTATAAAGTTTAAATGCGACAAGTTTTCATTGGAAGGAAAGGTGAGCAAAGCTGACATGAAGGAAAGTGGATAAGGACAAAAAAGCACTGCTATCACTTATCTAAACTTCTACTTTTTTATAAAATTGCTTTCCTAGGGCTGCAGTATTAAAGGGTTCCACTTGAGTCATGTATACTCTAGGAATCAAATTAATGACCCTGACCACTAGGGACATAATTCTTGCTGGTGACAGACATTAAGTGTAAACCAGAATGATACAGCTGCAACACACTCACATCAACCTCAAATTTACAGGTTTATACAGGTTGTGACAGTCTCTGTAAATGATGTGTTAATTCAGAATTTTTGATAGCGCCCCATCAATATTGTAGTTAATGTACTGAGTTGTAGTATACTCTATATTTTTAAATTTCATTGATTCCTTTTCCAAATGTGAGAGAACAATTAATGAGCACAGGGTCAGATGAAAGTAGGATAGATGATAAAGAGGACACAAGATGAGATTGTTCCATTTTTCATTTCCACTACAACTCTTCTAATTCAAATCTTTATTACCTCTCTGTCTTCCTGCCTCAGGCTTCTCCCAGCCACCACCCATCTGACACACTGCTGCCAAACCATCTTCGTAGAACAAGAATGACAATAGACACAGTCACACTCTTTCAGTTACAAGTAGCAGAAACTCAACTCCAACAGGCTTAAGGCTAAAAAGAAGAGGAAATACCTGACTTAGTTTCCTAGGGCAGCCATCACCAAGTGCCAAAAACTGCATGATTTAAAACAACAGAAATAGATTGTCTCACAGTTCTGGAGGCCAGAAGCCCAAAATCAAAGTATCAGCAGGGCCAAAGTGTCATTCAGGGCCCCTGAATCTGTATGGAAGGATCTGTTCTATGAGTCTCTCCTGAATTCTGGCAGTGGTTGGCAATCATTGAGTTGTGGCATAACTCAATCTCTGCCCCCGTCCGTCATCACATGGCTGTCTTCTCTCTGTGTCTGTTGGTGTCTCTTCTCCCCTTCTTATAAGGACACAGTCATATTGGAGTAAGAGCCCACATTACTCTAGTATGCCCTCATTTTCATTTACCTAATTCCATCTGTAATGGCCTTATTTTCAAATAAAGTCATGATGTGAGGTGCTGGGGATTAGGACTTTAACATAGCTTTTTTAAAGACACAATTCAGTGTGTAATAATACCTAAGAACAACAACAACAAGAAAATACATTTGCTAATATATGTTTGCATATATATGATATTTGCTGGCTCGAGGCTGTACAAGTTTCAGGTACTCAAACTTGCCCTCCTATCCACTATTTTACAGAGTCACAAAAACCTCCGTGTAACCAAGTGACTTTCAACAGCATTGACCCTTTATCCAGCCCATCCTTCTTGAAACAGTGTTCTCTTGGCTTCTGGAGTAGCATACGCAGTTGTTTTTTACAGTATTTCTTGAGCTACACCTATTTGATCTCCCTTGCTGGCTTTCTAAAATTAGAGTGACAAAGGATTAGAGTGGCTCAGGCTTTAATCCTGGGCCCTCTTCTGTAGCTATACTTCCTCTCCAGGTGATTTCATTTAGTCCCACTATTTTAAATAGCAGCCACAACTTGATTTTCCAAATGTATAATTCACGTCCCGATCTCTCCCCAAGCCCAGACTCATATATCCAGCTGCTCTCTGACTTTGCCACTTGACTACCTGGTATGCATTTCATGTTTGGTATGTCCTAAATAAAATTCTTGATTTCCCCCAGAATACCTCCCATCTAAGTAACTGGCACCACCATCCAGCCAATTGATTATGACAAAACCTTAGGAATCATCTTGAATCCTCCTTTTTCTTCTCCCTTTATAATATATTGACGTATATTTAAGCAAGTTTTATTGAATCTATATCCAGATTACATCAGGATTCTATCTACTCTGTCCTTCTTTGTCACCACAGTAGGCCAAGCCATCATAATTACTTTCTTGGTCTATTTTTACAATAATCTAACTGGTTCCCTTTTTGACTCCTATAAGCCACTCTCCACATGGGAGCCAGAGTAGTATTCTAAAAATGTAAACTCGATTATGTAACTCACCTGCTTAAAATACTCAGCTAGCTTGCAATAAGCATGAAATAAGATCCAGAGTCCTTACTATAGCAGCACAGCCCTTGATAATATTATTTTTGCTTATCTTCTCAACCATATCTCTTACATGCTTACTCTGCTTCTCCTTTTTTTTTTTCTCTGTTGAACTTATCAAGCAGTTTCCTGCCTCAGAGTATTTGTACTTGCTGTTTATTATGCCTGTAATGCTTTCTATTTGTATTTCCATGGTTTATCATGAGTCAGTATGGCAGAAGAAATATAGCTATCTCTTTATATTATCTACTGGGGACATAGAGTGTCCATTCATTTAACAAATATTAATGAATTCTATATAGGTCCCAGGCAGTGTTCTAGGCACTGGGAATACTGTAGTGAACAAAAACGAGTGTCTGCTTTTGTTGAGTGTTGGGGGCAAGCAATAAACAAATATTTATAGTATGCTGGATGGTAAGTGTTTTGGAAAAACAACAGTGAGATGGAAGGTTCGTGCCAAATGGGATTGATTACTGTTTTACGGGGATATTGCTGTGAACAAAAGTCCACATGCTCGGAAATAGTCATATATAGATTTTTTTGTTAATTCAAAATCTGTGTACAGGAAGAATCAAAAGAAACATACCATCAGAAGCTGGAGGACCACCTGACCTCAGTTCAGTTTTATGGATTTTCTTTTATCCCTAAGTCAATGGCAAGATCCCTTCATCCCTACTCCTTTCAGGAATTGTTTGTGAGTCACCTGGGAGGAAGGGCTTTGCATGTGCAAAAAAGCCAAACTAACAGTGATTTTCCTATTATATTTCAAAGAACTGGGGCTTCAGAACAAGAGAAATCTGGAGTGGAATCTCAGCTTGGCCACTGTACAACTCTGGGAAATCACTTAACCTCTCTGAACCTCAAGTTTCCATTTATAACCTGGGGGTAATAATTTCTGCCCAAGGGATTGTTGTAGTGGAGTTAGATGACTAGCTCAGTTTCTAATACAGAGTCTACTCTGGGGGAAATAAAAGGCTATTTCAAGGAATAATATACATTTGAAAATCAGGGGAGTCACCATATATATTCTGAAAAACTAAAAGAAGTATTAAGTTGAAGGACTATAAAAAGGTCATGCGGGTTGTTTAAGGGAGTAAAATATTAAAGATAGTTTTGGTTGATTTTTAACTAAATTGTGAGATGATGTTATTATGGAGAAGCTGATTTCGTCATTCTTCTTTCTGTGTATATATAAGTCTGCACATAATATATATTCTTTCCAAGACTGAGATATAGGAGACACTTGAAGGAGATGGACAGTTTGAGAAGCAGGGAAAGATGATCCTGGTAGGCAGCAGCATACTCAACTGACAGCAGGAGACTGTTTACAGTCTGTACCAACCCACTGGTTTTCAGGTTCATACCAGTAGACCCGAATTGCCTTTTTCTGTATCTCTATTTAGTTCCTCAGGACTTTGCCGTGGCCTTCAGTCAGGGTATCCTCCTTTTTCCTTCCTAGGCTTCAGGACCTTAGGGAGAATCTGTGATTGTAGAGTAGCCTTTAGGGAAAAACCCAAGGCTACCCAGAGATGTAGCATTTTGCAGTTAGGGAATGGGAATAGCATCTTGCTCTTGCTGTCCGTTTGCGGGTGGTGAAGAGCCCTAACTTCTCAAAAGGCTGCTAAATGGTGCTTATGGACTGCTGTGCCGGCATCATAATAGAAACATAGGGCAGCACATATAGTGAGGAGCTGCCTATTGGCAAAGCCAGGAACAATTCAAGCCTTTTGTTGTTTTTATTTATTTTTTGTTGTTGTTGTTGTTGTTGTTCTTCCATTCCTCCTTTACCCAAGGATGTCCTTAACCTTCCATGGGGGTCTTGGACCAGGGTGGGGAGACCAGTCTTGAGGGCCATGGGAAGCCCATCTGGGGTTTAGCCAAAAGTTACAAATAGGGTGCTAATGGCTGGGCATCCTTTTCTGGGTTAAGGCCTAAGTTGGGTCTTGAGAACAGAACAAGGGTGCTGAAGTTGGGGGTGATGTTCTGTGAGGGAAGCAGTTTTATTTCCCATTTAAATGTTTCCAATTCCTGATTTAAAAAATAAAATGTTCCTGAAGACTAAATAATTATTATATAACAGTAAACTAAATTTAAAAGTATAATGAACCTAAAGTTCTCTTAGCTTTTCAGTTCAATTTAATAAGATTTCACCTTAAAACTATTATAAAGCCTAAATAGATTGATTACTCACATGCACATTTCAAATTATAGTTACTAAAGATCCTCACTGTAAGCCTAAATTCTCAGATATATTTCAAGTCTTTAAATTACCAAATATGCAAAGTTTCCTTTTTACCCCCACATATTACTTATATGGGGTCTCACTCTTTTAAACGTTTTAATATTTAATGTTAAATATTCCCAGGTGGACAGCTCTTGCTAACATATGCAAGATAGCATATCAATTCATTGGAATTATATACAACAGCTGGGAGCTAGCCAAATTCTTGTTGCAATTCTGAGAAGACACCTGAACCCTATTTATAGTTGTTATGCCAATGATTCCATATCTTCAAGAAGGAAGTGGGCATCTTGCCTGCTCCCTGAGATTCAAGTGATAAAACGTTATCTAGTATCCATATACTATGAGAAGTTTGCAGTTCCCGGGCAAGTTAATGCATTTTTAAGGTATGTAAATATCTTTACCCTCTAATGCTAAAGAGTTTTGAACTTGATGGACTACTAAGAAATGTTTCTTTAAAGCCCAATAAAATTGTACAGAAATTTTAAAAATTATATCCAATTGAATTTTTGAAATTTTATTATGGTGGTGTCTGACCAGAGGTTGCAATTTGTAGGGATATTCTACTGAAATATACCTTGAGTTAGAAATTGCCTTCTAAATAATGAATTTATGTTTATTAGTTTCTGTATTCTTCACTGATATAGTAGATGAGTCTAATAATCCCAAGATGATTGAATGATATGGCTCAACTGATAGTCTAGTCACCTTCTTTCAGAATGCTTAGCTTAAATTTTCTCTTTTTACATTTCATTATTGACATTTCTTGTAGAAAAAAGACCACAGATGCAGAAATCCTGACCTACAGCTTATGTCATTCCATCAATATCTGATGGTAGGAAGAACTGAGGTGAGATAGCTTCTGGTGTGAGGATCTTGAGGAGTCAAGACGTATGTCAGCATATCCTAGCCTTGGACCAGGATGGTAGCAGTAAAGGTAATAAGAGAGCATCAGAAATCTTTTAAAGAGAGAGCTGACAGAATTTGCTGATAGACTTAAATGTATGTGAGAGAAAGAAGACACACAGGTGATTTCAAGGTAATTGGAAGGATGGTGTGCCATTTAGTGAGAAAGATAAGACTGAGAGGAGATTGTCAGAATAGTGTGAATTAGGAGTTTACAGGCATATTAAATTTGAGCTGTCAACTATGTGTATGTGGTCAAAATCTCTCCCTCAGCAACAGAAGTGACAGATAATAGTGAAAGGTGGCATTCTCTTTCAGCAACAGTTTGAAAGTACTTAGAGAGTTTTCCTTGCCTTTACAGAACAGGCTGTGTGATAGATTCTCATTGGCATTGTGCTTAATCAGCTACATTTATCAGAAATTACCTCATGTCTTGTAACTCTTCCCGCCTCTCAGCATGCTTAGTTGAAGATCTGCCATAATCTTCTTAACTTCAGTGTTTTTAAAATTACCTCTCCTCCATTCCCATTGGAATATTAACTCTATGAAAGCAAGGACCAGAAATGTCTTGGATCACTGATATATCCTCAGTGTTTTAAATAATGCAACCCGTATGAGGTATTCATTAAATATGTGGATGAATGAAAGATTGAAGAAATATCAGTTGCACTCTCTTTCTCTTCCCTCCTCTCTTTCTCTCCATCTGTATCTCCATCCCCAGACTCTACTTTCTTCCTCTCCATCTTCATTTCCAGTCTCTACTTTCTGGTGTTTCATGTGGTGGGAAAGAAGGCTTCTGGCACCTAGAGCCTCCAAGTTTTTATATCCTTTTAGCTTATGCCTTTTCTCTCCCAGAGTTCATCTGATAATGTTTAAAAAGATCCTGATAACCTTTCCCCAGGTGTGATGATTAAGTTCATATGTCAACTTGGCCAGGTGATGGTGCCCAGTTGTCTGGTCAGGCAAACAGTAGCCTAACCATTACTGCAAGGACATTTTGAGGCTGATTAATAAACAAGAAGGCTGGTTTATTAAATCATCAGTCAACTGATTGCATCTGTGGCTGATTACATTTACAATCAACTAAGGGAGTATCTTCCGCAATGAGAGAATACAGTTAGTTGGATTTAATCCAATCAGTTGAAGACTTTTAAGGGAGAAGAGAGAACTTGTACTTCTTCAGCTAGACAGTCTTTCCTGGGGAGTTCATTGAAGACCTTCATCAGGGTTGCCAGCTCGCGACCTGCCCTATGGAATTTTGACTCATGCATCCTGCACTATAGAATTTGGACTTGTGCATTTTCACAGTTGTGTGAGACACTTTTATAAATCTCATATTTACTGATATCTCCTGTTGGTCCTGTTTCCTAGAGAACCTTGACTAATACACAAGGTCATGTGCCAACGCAGCATTTAGGCATTACACTGGGGTGATGAGATCTCTAATTAACCTTTGGTTGTGTGCTCATCTCTGTTGGGGGAAGAGATGACCGTTGATGGACAGTTTCGCCATAATCATGAGGTATTGGGCGAAGCATTTACCATGAAGAAGAGATTCAACATAGACAAAAATAACAGCATGATCACCACAATAAAAATAAAATTAATAGAATTTTTTATTTATAGAGAGCTTGAAATTATAGAAATTACTTTCACAGACATTAATTCATTTAAATCCAGTCTTCATAATTTTCATGTCAACTGTACAGATGAAGAAACTTGACTCAGAGGGTTTAAATAACTACTACTTGGTCACACAGCTAATAAATATCTGGGCTAGCCATCAGCCTAGGGCTTCTCCATCAAAATTCAGTGTCTTTCAGCTATGTTAAAAGGCCTCTGTAAGGTACTCTGAAACTAAAAATCATTTTGTAATTTTCCATTTTCTAGCTTGGGATTAAAGGAACAATCTATATACTGCCATCTGTAAGCCTGGGACCTTCCCTAAAGGTTTCAAAAACAATCACTCATCCAACAAACACTCGAGTTGCCACCCCATAGCTACCTTGGTGGCCCTTTCCCTTTCTCCTCTTTCAGTGTCTAATCTTTCTACCCCAGTTCAGCTTCTGGAGCCCTTGGATCCCTGTGCCTTCCTTTTCACTCAAAGTAGTTTCCTCCCCTTCCAACATAAGAATTTTTCCAGTGTCACTCTAAATTCTTATAGTTCTGCTATTCTTCCTACAGTTTACCAAGTCAGTATAACAAAAGCGTTAGGAGTTATGAGAAGTAGAATCTTCTTTATGATTTTGGTGAAGAAGTAAAAGGTGGGTACGGGACAACAGTTTGCGACTATATTGATAATTTAACTTCTCATCTTATGCCCTAAGATCCAGCTAAACTGAGCTTCTCTCTGTTCCCCCGAAGGGTCCTATGATTGCTCCCCTATATCCTGTTTTCTTCCTTCTGAAATGAGTTCATCTCACTCTGCATTGAAAGGCTTCCTCCTTACCTACAGCCCCTACAAACACATACAGATACTCATTCTTCTTCAAGCACAGCCCATGTTTGCTTCCTTCTCTCTTAGGTCCTCTCAGTACTTTTAAATTGGATTAGAAGTAATTACTTCTTTTGTCCTCCCCTTCCACATTTATTATTATATACATATATTCTCTCCTCTTCTGCACCAAAAGGCAGCATATGTATTAATTCGTTTTGTATCCGATTCTGAGCTACAACTGTTTCCAGAGGACATGTCTGAGATGTGACTCCAGTGACTGTTGTTCCTCGTTCCTGCCACATTGGGTATACAATTATTAAAAGGGGGTGGGGTGTTCTGAGGCTAAGGCCAGAACAAAAAAAAAACACAAAAAAAAGGAAAACTTCCTGATGAAGTCTGATAGCTGGACAGTTTTCCATCCATGCTGGCTGGTCTAGTGAATACAGATTCCTACTCATTTGATGGTGTGAAACAGTCTTTTTCGTCATCTCAGAAGTTTTACTACTTTATGGATTTAATTCACATGCTTCCAGCAGGTTTCTTCTTCATGAACAAGCAAGACATTTTGTCCATGTTACCTGAACTTACCCATCCTTCCCCTCTCCCACACACTGCTTTTCCAATAACAAAAATATAGGAGAACTGCACTAATTTTTTACAAAATTACTTCTTAAAACCCACATTTTTTTTTATGATTTACTTTTTTTTGTGCTGTAATACACTTTTGAGCAGATTCTTCAGAGATATTTTGTGGAAAGTAAACTTTCAGTTTTTTGTATATCTAAAAATGTCTTCAGTTATTCCTCCCCTTTGGATAATGGCTTAGCTAGCTATTAGGGTTCCATTCCACTGGAAGATGTTAACTCCATGGTTTCCTGCCATCAGTATTCTGAAGAGAACTCCAATTATCAGTCTAATTGCTATTTCTTTGTAGGTATTCTGTATTTCCTCTCTGGAACCTATTAAGTTTTTCTGTCTCCACTTGATATTCGGGTCTTAATTTCCCACTTAACGCAACAGGAAAGTAAGTGCTAACAATTGGAAACTCGGATCTCTTTCACTTTAGTAAGATGCTCAGCCGCTTTGAATATTCATTCTCCTCTCTTCTCTCTTTTGTCTTCCTCAGGCACCCCACTTGTGTGAATGTCAGAACTTCTCAGTCTATTCTGCACATCTCCTAATGTCTCTGATGGTTTTCATTTTTCTTATTTCTTAGTGCAGTCCCATTTTAATTTCTTAGTCTTACTTTCAGTTAACAAAATTATCTCTTTATGTCCAATTTAGATGAAAGGTTTGTGTTCTTAAATCATGTAAACTCTTTTTTACCCTGAAATACATTTTCTTGTTTAAAAATATCTTTGTTTCTCTTTCTTTATTTTGTTTTTAAAGCTGTCTCATCTGTATGACTTCCTTGGGGGAAGTGAGCCTGGTTACAAGAGCGGGGCATTTTGCTGCCTCTTTCAGCTTCTCTGCCTGTTTCTAGTCCTGGAGCCCAACAGGCTGTGGTGCTTTTCACTTCCTGCTTGCCAATGTATCAGGTTCCATTTCAGTCCGTGATAGTGTTTATCTTGTGGCTGTGTCTTTTCAAATATGCTTTACAATGTGTTTTATCTGTTATAACCACGTACATGCACACGTGAGAGTGACTGCAGATTTCTGCATGAAGGTCTTCTATCAGCTTAACTTGAAGTTACCTCATTGATTAAATACTTCAGTATTCATACACACAGATATTCATGGAAATCTATCACTAGGGTCATCAGATAAATATGCTGAGAACTAAAAGGAAAATTTTCTTGGAAGAGGCAGTCATAGGAATAGGAGAGAAACAACTCAGGGTATCTGTAAGATGAGCACATATATAATGACTTTCCTGTTATATGTTTAAGAAAAATATTTTCTTAGCTATGCAAGTAAGGGAACTTCATGTTACAACAATCAGAAACTTTAGTGCAATTTACTTTAGTTAATAGAGGGTTATGGTAAGATGTTGGGGGATTATGGGAAGGATGTCTGAGGAAGAATGAACACAGAATAGTTCATTCTTACTGAGCCCTGGACGTAGCTCATGACCATGTGGGATACACCAGCTTCTCTAAGTAGCCTGACAACAGGGCCGGTACACAACATCCCATCGTGCCTCTCCCCTGGCTCCTCCAAATTTCCTTTTCACTCAGGTTCCTCTCTCAATAAATATTTGCTTTCAACTTTTTGCCTTCTGCTTACTCCTGGATCTTAATGCCTTGAGCATCTGTTTATGATATTCTCTTTGTGTTTCTCCCCTTCTATCTCTACGGTCGTGTCTTTCACGAAGTCTTACCTACAGATTCCCAGAGAGGGAATCTAATGGAGTCCACTAATGCCACTCAGTGTCATGTCTAAACTTGGGAAGCAGAGTTCTTGTTCTATGCCACCTCGCCATCACTGCCTCGACTCTGTCAGGCCGTGATCTCTGGTACAGTCTTCTGGAGCCAGGGTATCAGAGCCGCTTTGTACAAAACAAGGGTCCTTAGGCAGCAGGAATTTCATGAGCACTTTGCTGAAAGCAGGTATTCAGAGTTCTAAAACTAGTACCATAGATTTTTAAGACTTTTTTTTTCAATAGAAATGTATTACTATTTGTTACTAGTCTGCTGTTCATTTGAAACAAGTTTAATTGGGATGCCGCACCCTTCTTTATGCAGCTTGAGTAACATAGTGTGACTTCCTCCAGCCTCAGAATAAGCACCAGGGAATCCATATAATGACATTCATTCATCCGGCTGCATTCATGGGGGAGGTGCTGGTGGCAGAGTAGCTGCTGCCCTGGGAGATTCATATTTCAGCTCAGTTCAAGGTGTCCATCGGGGTCATTCAGCTGCTGTCCCTCGTATTCCCAAGAATAATTCTCCTGGCCCCAGCCAGCTCCAAAATGTTGAGTCAGGAAGACTTAATTGATCTACCACTTTATGAATAACAAACACATGATCACCTTCCTTTTCTGCATCTTCTGTTTTTTTCTTCAGTTTAGATCCTCAAACACAGAAGAACTGATTCTTCTTCCTGCCTGGAAATCAGACTTTACCCACCTATTCTCTGTAAAGTTACCCCTTTGAGGTCCTACGCTTTCTACCTTTTCAGGGGAGCTGCCTTCAGTTCTGCACAGGTGACCATCTTCCAAAAGATTTGCAAGGTGATTTTTGGCACCTTTCTTACCTGAGGAGAAAGAAATAAAACCAAGCAAATTACAACTCCAAATTTGTTTATGCAGAGCATTTTCCTATGCATGTATTACTGAGCATATTCTGTCTGACAATTGACTCCAAACCTTCCTTTTATTTTTCCATTATCGAAATTTTAATTTAGCAGGTGCATGTTGCAGAGGACTCAAATATGATGTGATAAAATACTGCAGCAACTGCATTATAAAAAGTTTACTATCTAAAATTGCCATATGTGACAAAAATGTATACTAAAGACAAAACATGTTTTCAGCATAAGAAATTGAATGGGAGTCAATAAGCAATATTATTTATTTAAATGTCATAGAAGTATTATATAATGGGGTACTTATAATTCACATTTTAGATCATACAGAGTAAGAATTAGAGACTTTCTAAGATATCTATAGGTAGATTAGATAGATTTATATGTATATTATTTGTATTAGAATATTCCATGTGTTTTTGCAATAGAGAGAATACCTAGAAATTATTTAGATTTATAAAAACATCATCCAGTAAAGTGATACTTAAGGAACAGGCTATGTTGTAAAAGTTAATTCTCTGCCCCGATAGATTGGGCCAGGAAAATCTGGGTTCAATTTAGTGATGTTATAAGGTCAGGAAAAAAAATTGTTTGCCAAGATGAAATTCACATTTGTATAATGAATAGCCCACTCCTTCAAGTGAGTTAATATAGAGAAATTTATGGTATGTCTTAGTAGATCAGTTATGATTTAAAATACAGATGGAAATAAGAAAGGCAACTTTAGGTTGCGTATTTGGCAATGTGCAGCCGTACATATGCCCAATTATCTGGATGTTTTTAGTAAACCCCTATTACTGGAAGAATGTCAGGAAGGGGAGGGAATGATGTGCTGTGTGGCATGTGGCTATCATAGTTGGTGGAATTTTCCATAATTAGTTACCCCTCAACTTCCTCATTAGCATGATGAACAAGAAATGAGAATGGATTTGCTGATGTTCCTTTGGCTGCCCCGGTCCTAGCTCTCTTGGGGTGCAGACCTAAACTGACATTGCAGTTTAAATAGAGTGAAGGAATTCTTGGAGTTATCAAAAACGCAGGAACTGTTTCCAATCAAGTAACTACTTCACTGCAGTAGTTTTAGAGAAATAAATATGATTGATGCTCTTTGCAAATAAATGAAATAAAAGGACACATCTCTACTGTCTACAGTGTATATAGAAAAATAATAAATAGTTCATATCCCTGTAGTTCATCAAAATGTGCATTCTTTAATGTTACCAGATGCCTTTATACCTTAAAAGAAAAAAAACAACTTAATGGAGATATTTTTACCGTCTCTTTTTCAAATGAATCAAACCAATCAAAAATAAAAACTGCCCTAATTAGTCATCCTGTTCCCTGATTTCCAAACCCTTAATTCTAGTTTTAGGAAATGACTTGTTAACCAGAAGATTAATGTCAACAGTTCAGCTGTTATCTCAGTTGTTATTGATTTTGTTCTCTTCTGTACCAGGTTTTCCTGCTGAGTTACGTCCAGCAGTATCTGTTATTGTTAGAGCAATCAATAGTTTTTGAATGCCTTCCTTGCGCAAGGAACTATAGTACTAACTCAGGGCAAAAGGAAAAATAAAACTTCATCTGGGCTGCAGTATCATAGCCTGGAACTGATAAATACCTCAATGATTATAATTTAAAAACTAATATTCAGCATTCTAGGTCCATTTTTAACTGACTGTTATTAGTGAAAACATTTTACACCCATATTTTGGTTAAATTATCCTACCAGAGGAATAGGTGCTTATAATTAAGCCAATTTTCTAGTCACTAGAGGGATAATCAAGTGACTGAAAATAACACTGTTAAGGGTAAATATTTCTGTTTAGGTTGAAGGAACCTGAATTCTCAGTCAGAACTAGTCAGCACACTTTGAAAGAGACTCCATAAAAATATGAAATTGATTCACTGTCTGGCAGCTTTAGTTGAGCAAAATAAAACCAGAGAAGAAAATGAAATACTGTTTTGAAACATTTAGCAATGCAAAGCAGAAAGTTTCAGGTGGTACAATATAAATAAAGCAGCAACAGTTATTGACATCTCAGAAATTCTGCAAAAGAATATAGTTATTAAATAGATAATCAAGGAAATCCTTTTTAAGATAAAAGTATAAATTTATGTAAAAGACTCTTGCCCATTTTCCTACAAGCCTCAATACATAGTTAATATATTTAGTCTTAATGGTGCATTATTTTCCTTTTTTTTTTTTTTTTTGAACCTACATTAAAAATTACTTTTTGGTCAATGTACCAAAGTAGTCCAAGAGAAATATAAAATTTCCATAGTTCAATGGCTCAAGAAAATAGGAGGATTTAGGGCATTTATATGGGAAAAGAATAAATAGAGCCATGTATATTTGAAGGACAGTCCCCTGGAAGAAAAAATATACTTATTTTTGTTGTTCCAAAAAGCAGTACCAGCACTAAACTAAAGAATACACAAACTTTAGTTTAGCTTAAGAAAGAACAGTGGGACAACTGGGAATGTCTAACTCCAAGGGAGGTCAGTGGTCTATTGCTTGAATTATTAAAGCAGATACTAAATAGCTATCTGGCTGAGACAGTTCTTAGACAAGGTGACTGCTGTAGGCAGATTTTCTAAAATGACCCCCAAAGGTATGTTATGTTATGTTATGTGGCACAATTGACCTTCAGATAGGAAAATTACTCTGATGGGCCTGATTTAATCATGTGAGCCCTTAAAAGCAGAGAGTTTTCTGCAGCTGATGGTAGAAGAGGAAGTCAGAGAAGGACTCAGTGTGCCCTTGACCTGATATAGGAATAAAGGTTATGAGGATAAACTTTAATGTGTAGTTAGAATATTCCTTGGACTACAAGTCAAACAATATAAAGAGATACAGACTGTAGCAATTCTTTTTCATATTCATTATCGGCAGAACTGGGTGCAAACCAAGGTCCCTAAAACAGTATGTTCTGACATTGTCTAGTAGTATGACCACATTTTAATATTAAAAAAGGACCTGTTTATGATGAGTACAGAGCTTTCCATATCTGTTTATTAGGTATAGGATGGGCAGAAGGGTATACACAAACACACACACACACACACACACACACACACACACACATATATATACACACACACGTTTTTATATACTATGTATTATATGTTTATTATGCATGGATATATGTATACATATTTAGGTACACACATCTATCTGTGATATATACATATATACACACATATACATACATATTTAAATACTATATATTATATAATTATATATACATTTATATATGCATGTATACATGTATTACGTGTGTGTATGTATATAATCACAGATAGGATGTTTTCAATTTGGGCATGCTTCTAAATGAATTGTTACTTCACAATACAATTACATTGTATTTCCATACATTTAAAAATAACAGTATAGATATATTTGAGTCATATTACTTACTCAGTCTACAGACTGTGCGCTTGGATTAGCAGACCTGATACAATAATGTTGAAACCTCTTTTGTAGCCAAAGGTTGGAAACTATTGATTTTTAATAGATTTATTCATTCTCATTATGAGTTAAAAATGTTGAGGCAACTCTGTTATAGAGAAATCAACACATTAACCTCTCTTTCCTACCTATGCTTTTTGTTTCTGTATTTTTAAAGAGAAAAGCAATGCTAATAATGTAGCAATTACAAGAAAACACTTAGAGTATCTTCTGTGGAGTTTAGAGAAACTTATAAAACCAGCAAAAGAATGATTAAGCAGGAATGAGCTCTCACATGACATTAGTAGCTATATAGCTATGCATTATGTATTCATTTACTTGTTTATACCCTACTCTATTTCCAAAAATATAGTAAGATTGCCCACAAGAATATCATGGTTTTACAGTATAAAAATCCCTTGAGGTGAAGGAGAAATGATTAGGAAAACAAAAACTTTGGACCATTCATGCCAGCTAATTTTGTGACTAAGCCATTTTAATGTTCATAATGATATTCCTTCTGTCTTTCTGGGCTGTGAATAAACGTCTGAACAGCTTTAATTCATACATCTACCCCTTGCTGAGCTGGTTCCTACCAGTCCAACCAATTGGATTCCTTGGTTTCCCAATGTTTTTTTTTTTTAGAGTTCCAAGGAAGAAATGCAAAAAACTAATTGGAGTGATGGAAATTTGCTTCAAGGTCAATTATCCTTCAGTGGCACTGTTGCTTCACACTTCATGTCCCCTTTCCCACCTCTTGGGTGGGTTTCTGGTTTCCTCAGGAAATGAGGAAGATGTCTTTCATGGTTTAGGATGGTAACGTGGGCTTAGTGACCACCACCTCTGTTCACTCTGCATGTGAACAAGACACAGGGTTGAGCCGAGTGGGCTGGCAGTATTCCATTGGGAGGCAGGGTAGGTGACTTGGACCAAAACATCTCTGTAACATTTATAAAGATTGTAATCAAACAGTTATGTTATGTTGTAGAGAGTGGGCTCCATGTGGAAATTAGTCGCTCATTTTCCCTTTTATCCTCCATATCTAGCCCAAGGTAATACACACACTATGTTCTCAATAATGTTGTAAATAGCTAAATAGATAATTGTACTGGCTCTTTCCAAGATTGAAATGCTGTGCCGGGGGTCACAGCTGACTCCACCTAAAAAATCATGAGAATTAGTAAATTAAGGGGGGGAATATGATGTTATTGAGATTTCGTGGACCAATCTAACGTTCTTCAAACTAAATTATATTTTTTGAGTCTATACGTTGTCTCTAAAAATTAAAAACTTCTGTATTTCCATTTTAAAGATAAATTAAAAACTATAAGAATATTCTGAATCTAATCATGAGAACTAGCATATGATTTCAGTGCCCCCAGGTGTATAAGATAGTGCTGGTGCTACCTTGTTACAAGTTATTGAGAAGAGATTCAGCTGTACCTAATACTCCAATAACACGTTAAAGTTACAGGAAGGCCAACACTTCATTTCACTTTAAGAAACAAGTTTTCCTCATATTTCAAATGGAGAAAAGTAGAGGGACATTTAAGGACACACAGAATTGCATAGGCATGCTGAGTTCAGAAGAACTTGTAATATAATTGTCAGTACCACATTTACGTTAGCAACTTAGTTTCAACCAATCATATTAAATTATTGCTGTAAATTTAAATTTTTATTATTTAACTTTGATTTTCTTTAATTTATAATTTAAAATCCTTATACTTGAGAAGCAGTTGTCTAAGGAGTCATATATAACATTATGATTTATCTCCTATTACATTTATATATTAAAAATAATTTGTCAGTGATAAGTCTTGAGAATTATTTTCCTTTAAAAATATTTTACTGAGGTTTGAGATTCAAACTAGTTTAGTGCATTCAGTACACAGACTCACTGAGTTAGAGACAGTGTAAGTTATCAACAGTACTTGTTAAATTAAATCAATTTGCAATAAAGTATTCATTTAGAAATGTAAAAATGAAGTTTTAGAGCATAGGAATATTCACAGTATTGTCTGGCTTAAAAAAACCTGTGATACCTCATGAAAGTCCTGTTTAAATCTTGTGTGTTCTTTTTAAAAAAATAAAACACTTTGAATTAAGCAAACCATTTCATTCCCATTGAGCTTTACAAGATGGAAAAAAAAGTTTTGTGAGCTTACTTGGAAGAACACTCCTTGAGGTCCCATATCTTACACACTCATTGTACACAATTGCCAGCAAGGCAGACTGACTGCCAAGTACAGCTGTTGAGATTTTTACCCTAATTTTGGACCCAGAGAAGCATTTTAGTACAGTCATATTGAAAAGAGACAAATGAGATGATTTACAGTTGGATTTGAGAGTAGTGAGAAAGAACAGCACATGCTCTGAACCCTCAGAGGCCTACACTACAGGCTCACTTAGCTGTCTGTTGTCAAATGGTTTTACATAAGTCATTTTGGAACATAGCTTTGGGAACTCAAATTTTGTTTAAAATTATCTTTATAAAATTCAGACAAAATAATACCTTAGAATTGGTTTGAGAGAATCAGTACTACTCACTGCCAGAGCTTTAGAAGTGTGTGCTGATAGTTTGGCTCTATTGAGTAGGCAGCAAAGAGCTTAAAATCGATCCATGTAAAGAGGAACAAAGACTCCATCTTGACCTAGCAAGGAGTATCGATCTGTTTCTCTAGCAATTACTTATTTCTCAATTGCTTGGAGAAAAAGCAACTTGAAGGGGTTGGTGGGGGGCTGTAACTCTGTTTTGCTTTCTGCCCCCTAGATACCAAACAGAAAGAGAAACAAACAAACAAAACAACTGTGACATATGCAAGTTTAAAACATGGGAAGAAAATGACAAATTTGATCAGTTTGTAAAGACATCTAAGTTTTAGAAAGAAAATGTATTGCCAACAGCTTTCAAATATTTATTATAGTGAAGAATTAGAGTCAAATTATGTCTTTTCAACAATCATAAAGAAAAAAATAGATGGTGGCTTGACAATAATAAAAAATTGCATTTATTATTTTGGGGGACATTTATCACATTCACATAATGAAAATAATCGTAAGAGCTAGACATGGGTAGGCCTCACTTGTGTAATCTCCATCCACCTGATTTTGTGAACTTCAGTTAGGTGTTTCTCCAGATGGTAATGAGAAACAAGGAACTTCATTGTACTTACCTTCAGAACTGTTTTGAAGACTAGCTAATGTTTTTAAATTAACTTTTAAAGTGAAAATCCTATAAAAAATATTAAGCGTTACATGCTACAACCAAAGGGGGTTAAGTTTGCTTATTTCTCTCTGTTTCTTTCATCTTTATTTCATTTGTTCCACTTCCCTTTTCTTTCATCATCTGAATGATGTCCCATGTGACCAATTGAACCCTGTTTATTTTTAAATGTTCAATGAACTCATTAGAAAAAAAATGGAGTGTGATGGGGCTTTCATCTGAGACCCAATATGTGTCATTGTTGGCCAGGAATATGTCTGCTTCTTGGCAAAAATAAAAAACAAGGTACCCAGTCAAGAATAGAAAGAAATCTGGAGAGGACCTAAATATCTTATATATGATGGCTCCACATCACAGAAAGAAAATCTTTAATAGCTGTTAAGTGTTAGGTTTTAGGAGCTGTTTTGGGTGGATATTGTGATTACAAAAATTCTAGTTGTAAGAAATATTCATAAATTATGTAGGGGAAAATATTGTTCTGAAAAAGAGACTTCTAAACTATTTACATAGCAAGCCGGTCTCCTTTCTCCAAAGTTATTAATTGTCATTACATCTTTTTAAACCTGTCTAACAATGCCTTGGAAATGTATTACAATGCTTCTTACTGATTAATTGCCTAACTTTCATCTCTGACTTTATATGTGATTTCTGAGAATGAATTTAAAATTAGCTTAATACATGGCCTTCAACATATAAACAATAGAAATGAGAATTTTGCTAAAAAGCTTCTAAATTAGGTTTATTTCTCATAAATGTTGATCAAAGTTTAACTTCATGTAATTTTCTAGAAAAATTTTAGAAAAAATAAACATTATAGGCTACTTGTAAAAAAATAACATTGAAAACTTAATATGATAAAGGAAAACAGTGTTAGTGTAGAATTTTATTTTATTTTATTATTTATCATTATGTGTTGCACTGTAGTATACTAATTATATTTTATTAATATATGCCAGATAAAATGAGAATATGAACATTTACATATATAATTCTGCAAATTTCAAATATCTTATTTTAGTAAATCTCAAGAAAATGAAAAATTCATACCATTTGTGTTATCATTGTAATACTTTCAAACTAAGGCACTGTATAAGCAACATAGTAAACACTTTTCTGGAAATAGAAAATAGTCTGTGGTAATGGAAGAGGTGAGAGACCCAACCGATTGAATCACTGTATGTTTAATGCTCAAACCTATTGTCATCCTGAACGTTCCTCTTTCTCTATCATTTATTCCTTCTTTTTCCCTGACAACCAGAGCTCCTTTTTGTTACTACTTCCATCAGAGTTCACCATAGTGTTGAGAGTAATAAAAAGTAGGTTAAATTCAATAGCCTGTTAAGTTCTCAAAGCAAAATGATCATTGGGGGAGCAGGGTGGGGGGTGAGGCAGGGAGTGTGGACAATGGATGTGGAAATATGAACCAGAATTAACATATACTGTGTAATTAAGACTCAAAAATCAAAGTGCTAAATCCTATCATCAATTAAGGTAAACTTTTCAGTGAAAGAATTCCTCTAAATTGATCAATTCAGGGGTTTTACATGCAATATTGAAGCAAATATGCACACTGAGATACGGATTTTGAAATGGCTTTAAAAAGCACATCAATAGTATCCCATGTTCCACTGCACTAAAAGCGCTCATTGTCAATATATATCAGGTGGGTACCAAACACAGTGTTAGGTATTTAGACACATTGTTTCTAGTCCTCACAAACAACTCTTCCAAATGAGTCTTTCTTAGCCTTATTTTGCAGATGAGAAATGAAGTTCAGATGGGCTGAGAAAGCTGCTTAAGGTCAAACAGCTGTTAAGTGGTACAAGTAGAATTTCAATCCTATTGGACTGGCTCCAAAGCCAATATTCTTGCTTCTCTAGATGCTGCTTCCCAGTTTTGAAGCAAATACTGTTCCTATTTTGAGGTTTGACACATTTTCAAAATAATTTATTGTAATGCCTAAACCATTTTTGTGATACACAGCCGATGCAGGTGGGGCTGAGTCTGCTAATTATAAGAAATTAAAAATACATTCATCAGGCTATAAAGGTTCAAATGAAACAAACATAATTTTTACTTGCATTATTACGATGAAATAATTATCCTGTTTTTATAGGTTATAAATTTTGTAGTTTAGATAATACATTAGAAACATGGAACCGATATAGCTATAATAAATGACTTCCAACTAAGAAGTCAATTATTTAAATACCTTTCTTTCCTAGCTGTGTTTTGAGATGAAATTATTTTTGGCTGCTTTTGTGGGTAGTAAAAACTCTTAAGTATTATGTTAATTTAAGGGAGGAAAAAGCCTTGTTTCTAGCTCTTAATAGGTTTATTTAAAGTTCAAATTCTATTTAGGCTTCATCTCATAAGCATTAGCTTGTCAAAAGAATATTTAGGTAAAAGATACAGTCTCATCCCATTTTCTTTTTAATATGTGGCTTGGTAAAAGAGTGTCCTTTCCTTATCCCTTCTATATCCCACACCATCCTCAAGTAAATGTGGACTGACTGAGCTCACTTAGCATCAGCAAGAATTCATGGAAGTTAGGGTTATGTTTAACATGTGTGTTAAGAATTATATGAATAGGATTGGGAAGATGATGGAGTAGGAGAGGTCCAGGACTCAGTCCTTCTACCAGAACAACTATGAAACAGGCAGGAACTGTGTGAAAAAACTGTTTTGAAACTCCAGAGGCCAGAAGAACACTATACAGCATCCAGGGAGGAGCAGGAGAAAGAGGCTGATAAATTACAGTAAAAAACAGTAAATTGCTCTGTCTGTGCAGTGACTACCACTGCCCATCCCCCACCCTTGCAGCAGGCCACTGTGGGATCCAGGCCCTGGCTAGCTCACCGGTGACAGAAAGGGATATAAAAATCATCTTCCCCAAGACCAGGCGTGGGCACGGTCAGTCACTGATCATGGCTTTTGATTAGCGACTTGGGATCTCTGGGGGCCCGGCTCTGAGGGAGCCAGTATTTCAACTCACCTTGGGAAAAGGCCGTGACAGAGAAGACTTAAAGAAGCTAGGCTTCCTCAGGGCTTTGGGGGACAGTTGGTTCAAGGGCTGCATTTGCTGGGCAGGCCAAGAAAGCTCAGCTTTGAGGAACCTTGAAAGAAGCTCTTGGTTCCCTTCCTCCTAGGACAATTAGGAGCCCGTCTGTGCCCTATTCTTGTGTTCCTGGGCCTGTTTCAGCTGGGAAAGAATAACTTGGGAAAGTTCTGTCGGTGTGCCCCTCCTCCAAGAATTGGCCAGACAGGCACAGAACAGCTTGAAACAACGAAAGGAGTGTAAGAAACTAAAGAGGTAGAAAATCTTGGGTGAAGGATTGCTGGCTTCAAACACCCAGGAGAGGGAAGTCTATCTTCTGGGAAACAGAGGGGACAACCAAACTCCAGCAAACAGGGGAACACCAAAACAGTTACAAGCGAAAGACATAGGCCCAGAAAGACAGGGAAAACCCTGCACACTGCCTTCATCTCAGGCGGTCGTTCCTAATAGGAAATCTGAAGCTCAAGAAAATCTGTCATATCACTACTGGTAACAAAATAAAGAAACAGACATCTCAGGCAGTAACTCCCAGAGTTAACATTTAAAAATGTTAAAATGTACAGTGTGCAACAAGAGTACAAGACAAAGAAACAGAAAATGATGACTCATCCAACAGAAGAGGATAAAATTCCAGAAAATACCAACAAAGACCAGAAAGTGGACACACTGAACAATGCCTTTTAACGAATGATCTTAAAAATGCTCAAGGAGATGAAGGAAAATACAGAGAAAGAAATAAAGGATATCAGGGAAACAATGAATGAGCAATATGAGAGCGGTAGTAAAGATATAGAAATTTTAAAAAGAAATTTTTAGAACCAAACAGAACTATTGAAATTGAAGACCATAATAACTGAAATGACAATGCCCAGGACAGTTACAAAAGCAGATGGAAACTGGAAGAAGAAAGAATCAGTGAAATCTAAGACAAGACACCTGAAATGAGTCAGATTGAGGAGCAGAAAGAAAAAAGAATTATAAAAAGCAAAAATAACCTAAACAACTCTGGAACACCACCAGTTGTGCCCATACATGCATTATGGGAGTCCCAGAAGGAGAAGAAAGAGAGAAAGGAATATTCAAAGAAATGATAACAGAGAACTTCCCAAGCTTAGCAAAAGACACAAATATGCACATCTAAGATAACCAGGATAAACATGAAGAAAAATACACCATCATGTACTGATCACACTATTGAGCAAAGGATGAGGAGAGAGTACTGAAAGCTGTAAAGAAAAGCAATGTGTTTTGTACAAGGGAGTCCCAAAACATTGTGTCAATTTCTCATCAGAAATCATGCAGGCAAGAAGGCAGTGCATTGAAATACTTGAAGTGTGAAAGAAAACAACCACCAACCAAGAATTTTGTATCCATTGAGACTTTCTTTCAAAAATGAGGAAGAGATTAAGACATTCACATAAATAAAAGTTGAGGGAATTCGTCACCACTGGACCTAGACAGGGGTTCAAAGTGGTATAAAGAAATAAAGCTCTGCAGTAAAGGTAAATATTTGGATAATTATAAATGCCAGTACTCTGTAGTGTATTGTTTGGCATATAACTCCATTTCTTACTTCCTACAGGTGCTAAAATGCAAATGCATAGAAAGTAAAGATAAATCTACAGTCTGGGACATAAAATGTAGAAAGATATAAGTGTTAACAAGTACAAAAGAAAAGGTGGGGGCACAGAGTAGACGCATATTCTCTTGAAGTTGTTATCAAATCAAATATGATTGCTCTATATTTAGGATGTTAAATTTTAATCACATGGTAATCACAAGGAAAATAGATGAAAAATATATCCACATAGAAATGAGAAGGCACTCAATATGTTACAACACCAGAAAGCAAATAAATATAAAAGTAGGCTGTAACAGAAATGAGGGACAAATGGCAAGAGAAAGACCTGTATTATCAGTAGTGACTTTAAATGTAAATGGATTAAACTCGCCAGTCAAAAGGCAGAGATTGACAGAATGGATAAAAAAGCATGAACCAACTATATGCTATCTACAAAAGACTCACCTTAAACTCAAAGGTAAAATTAGGATGAAAGTGAAAAAATAGAAAAAACTATACCATGTAAGTGGTAACAAAAAGAGAGCTGGGATAGCTATACTAATATCACATAAAATGGATTTTAAGCAAAAACGAGGGACCAAGACAATAATGTGTACTGATAAAGAGGACAATTCAACAAGAAGATGTAACAATTATAACTACACACACACACACACACACACACACACACACACACACACACATAAGCACAGCCCAAAGATATATGAAGCAAATACTGACAGATTTGTAGAGAGAAAATGATAGTTCTACATTAATAGTAGGAAACTTTAATACACTACTTTCAGTAATGGATAGAGCATCTAGTCAGAAGATCAATAAGGAAATACAGGACTTGAACAATACTCTAAACCAACTAGACCTAACAGACATATATAGAACATTTTGCTCAACAAAAACAGAATATACATTCTTCTTGAGTGCACATGGATCATTCTTCAGGATAGACCATATGTTAAGTCACAAAAGAAGTCTCAATAAATTAAAAAAATATTGAAATCATATAATGTATAATCTCTGACCACAATGGAATAAAGCTAGAAATAAATGACAGAGGGAGAAATGGAAAATTCACAAACATGGAAATTAAACAACATACTCTTGAAAAATCAATGGAAATCAAGAGGAAATCAGACATGAAATTAGGAAATATCTTGAGACGAGTGAAAATGAAAATACAATATACCAAAACATGGGATGCAGGGAAGACAGTGCTGAGAGGGAAATTTATAGCTCTAAATACTTACATTAAAACAGAGGAAAGACTTCAGATCAGACTCTTAACCTCAAAACTGGAAGAACTGGAAAAAGAAGAGCAAGCTGAACCCAAAGTCAGCAGAAGAAAGGAAATAAAAATTAGAGTGGTGATATATGAAATAGAAAAAAAACAAAACAAAAAAACAACAACCAACCAAACAAACAAACAAAAACAATAGAGAGAATCAGCAAAACCAAAAGTTGGTTCTTTGAAGAGATCAATAAAATTGTCAAACTATTAGCTAGACTGACAAAGAAAAAGAGAGGATACAAATAATGAAAATCAGAAATGAAAAGGACATTATTACCAACCCCACTGAAAAAAAGGACTATAAAAGGATACTATGAACAACTGTATGCCAATAAATTAGGTAACATAGATGACATGGACAAATTCTTAGAAACACATGAACTGCCTACATTGACTCAAGAAAAAATAGAAGATCTCAACAAGCAAATTACTAGTAAATAGATTCAATCAGTAATCAAAAACTTCCCAACAAAGAAAAATCCAGGAGCAAATGGCTTCTCAGGGGAATTCTGCCAAACAGTCCAAGAAGACTTAACTCCAATTCTGCTCAAACTCTTCCAAAAAATTGAACAGGATGGAACACTCTGTAATTCTTTCTACCAGATTACAGCACCCTCATCCCAGGCCAGATAAAGATACCACAAGAAAAGAAAACTACAGACCAATATCTCTTATAAACGTAGATGCAAAAATCTTCAACAAAATACTAGCAAACTGAATCCATCAGCATATCAAAAGAATTATACACCCTGATCAAGTGGGACTTATCCCTGGTATGCAAGGTTGGTTCAACATACAAAAATCAATTAATATAATATACCACATTAACACAGTGAAGGACGAAAACAGACATGATCATCTCAATTGATGCAGAAAAGGCATTTGACAAAATAGAGCACCGTTTCTTGATAAAAACACTTAGAACTATCAAACTCCTAAAAGAAAATGTAGGGAAGCATCTTCAGGACCTTGTGTTAAGCAATAAACCATTGCTTTTAGATTTTACACAGAAAACACAAGAAAGAAAAGAAAAACACTGGTAAATGGGACCTCACCAAAAGTTCAAAGTTTTGTGCCTCAGAAGACTTTATCATGAAAGTTAAATTACAACTTATACAATGGGAGAAAATATTTCAAAACCACGTATCCAATAAAGGTTTAATATCCAGAATACATAAAGAAATCCTTCAGCCTAACAACAGAAAGACAAACAACCCAATTAAAAAATGGACAAAAGACTTAAATAAATATCTATCCAAAGAAGATATACAAATGACCAGAAAACGCATGAAAAGATGCTCAACATCATTAACCATTAAGGAAATGCAAATCAAAACCACGAGATACCATTTCCTAGCCATTAGAATGGCTGCTATTTAAAAAAAAAATGGAAAATAACAAGTGTTGGAGAGTATGTGGAGAAATAGGAACACCCATTCATTACTGCTGGTAATGTAAAATGGTGCAGCTGCTGTGGAATATATTTGGCAGTTCTTCAGAAAACTAAGTATAGAACTACCACATGACCCGGCAATTCCGTTTCTAAGTATGTGCCCAAAGAATTGAAAGCGGGGAGGCAAACAGATATTTGCACACTGATGTTCATAGTGGCATTATTCACAATTGCTGAAAGATGGAATTGACCCAAGTGTCTATTAACCAAAGAATGGATAAACAAAATGTAGTATATACATGCAATGGAATATTATTCAGCTGTAAAAAAAGAATGAAGTTCTGATACATGCAATAACATAGATGAACCTGGAAGATATCATATTGAGTGAAATAAGCCAGACACAAAAGGACAAACATTGCATGATCTCACTGATATGAAATAATTAGAATAAGCAAATTCATAGAGTTAGAAACTAGAATGTAGGTTACCAAGAGCCAGGGTAGGGGTAGAGAATATGGAGTTAATGCTTTATTGGTGCAGAATTTCTGCTTGGGGGGATAGAAAGGTTTTGATAATAACTAATGATGATTGCAGCACAACATTGTGAATGCAGTTGATACTGAATTCTATATTTGAGTGGAGTTAAAAGGGAAAATTTTAGGTTGGATATATGTTACTAGAATGAAAAGTTAAAAACCAAACAAAACATAGGAACATACAACATGAACAGTGAACCCTAATGTAAACAATGAACTATAGTTAATAGTATAATTATAATAATATTGTTTCATCAGTTTCAGTTGTAACAAAGTTACCACCATCATGCAAAGTTAATAGGGAAAACTATTTATGAGAGGTGGGTATATGGAACCTCTGTATTTCCTGCATGATTTTTCTGTAAACCTACAACTTCTCTAATAAAAAAAACAGAATAATATTGGGTTTATGATTGCTTCCCCATTTATTATAGTCCCAGATTTTCCAGAATATGGGAGTTTTACTTTCTGAATTTCTGATTAAGGACTTTCCTCTCGAACTCAATGACGAAGTACCTGCTGTTTTTAAAAAGTGTCAATCTATAAAGGAAGGTTGTGGGCATCAGAATCAAGGGTAGAGTTGTGAGGACTTGGGTGGTCATAGTGCAAAGTGAAGAAGAGTATGTCTAGGAAACCTGTGTTGGTTGGTCTCAGAAAGGCAATGTAATAGAACCATTTAGTGGACCTAAGGTCAAAAAGGCATATTTGCACTCTGGATTTATTGCTTACTATCTCTGTGACAGGGGGTAATGTCTTGTCCTCCTTTCATCTCAGTTTATTTAGTTAAAAAATGGTTATTGTAATGATTAAGTGAGATGATAGATGTTAAAGTTTTAAATGGAGAGGAGTATTAGAAAGTATACAGAAAGTTTCGTAGAGTAGCAAAAGGGACAATAGTGTCTCACAACAGAGAATTTAATTATGCTGAGGATTAAAATAAATGCATAGGTGCTGATTTGATAACTAGAACTTATTTTCAGATTCAATTGTTATGATTTGGTAATTGATCAAATAAAATGATGTTTCCATTTCAACAGCTTGGCCTTTGAAAATGAGTATAGCATATTGCTCAAGAGTTTGAGCTTTGGTGCCTAATGGTGTCCCAGTCCCAGAATTTATTAGCTGAGGGTTCTTGGGCAAGTGGTTTAATCCTGTAGAGCTGGCACATAGTAAGCACTGAAAATGTATGGCTTTTAATAATAACTTAAGATGGCAATGCAAAAAGGAAAGGGCACCACAAGAAGATTGGAGGAATGTTGCAATGGACCAGTTTCTCTTTTATTTTGTTCAAATAAATAATGTCCCTCAATACAAGCAGTAACCCCAAATGTCTACTTATGCCACTACTTAAATGCCCTTGAAAATTCTTTAAGCACCTCTAAGTGAAAATTTTATGGAATGTTTTCTAAGGGCTATACTTTTAGAGATAGGAAGACAATTGGTCCATAAGCAAATTTAGCCAGATAACAGGCTATTTTCAAAAATCTTAGGGCAATGAGACCAATAGACCTTAAATGCATTTGACATTTTTTTTTTCCCTTTAGGAATAAGATTAAAAGAAAGTATTTGACAGAGTGACACACAATAAAAACATGTTATTCAAGTGATTTGGGAAATACTTGGAATTTGGTTGAGAAAGCATTTTCGCTTTATACATCTATGAATAAAATAATCATAGAAATTACTGTGATAGAAAATTGTGAGTTCCTTAGTTCTGTGTGTGTATATATAGTGAGAATATCAATCATGATGTGAAAGTAATAATTCTTGAAAATGTTCTAGTGTCTATTCTTGCTTAAATACCCTTTCTAACAATGGGGCTAGTAATAGCACAGCTGGATTTTATTTTGTTGTCATCATATGGCAAAATTGATTTAAGTGACTGTTCTTATTTTTTCCATTTTCATTTCTCTACTGGCATAAAATGGATGTCTTATGTGAGAAATAGGAACAAATTTTGAAAAATATATTTTATCTTTTTATTCACATTTGGAAGCTTCTTAATAATTTACTTGCTTGGCATTCTGGACCTCCGTGGTATATTTTGTAATAAAATTGAAAATGCAATTACTTCAATAACTTATTATGGTAATTACCATAATAGTTGGATCACAGTTCCTAAATGACTTGCATAAGCCACATCAAACGTAAGATTTTATTTTATCTCTATCCATGTCTTCTATTAACTTTCTCTAAAATTAGTGAACAGTTATATAAACTTACTAGTATTAAAGAAAAATTTTAGCGTCAAACCAGACTGGAGACTTTATTAAAACAAAGAATACTTAGTGTCATTAAATTTTGAATTTTTAGTAACATTCCTGAATAAGTATGAGAATTACCAGGGTTTTATATTTATTTCCAATTACGAAAGTTAGAGCTCAAAATGGAGTTAAAATGCCTAAAAACAAAGCCAATAATTTTGATATCAGTGCTCTCCTGCATTATATTTCTGTAAGGCTGTATTGTATGTGGAAGTTATTGGTGCTTATCTTCTAATGATTTTATTCAGAATTTTAAATATAAACATCTATTTTCTCACTTAAAATCAGAAATTCTATAACATCTGACTCAAGTTGTTTCAGTTTCCTAGGCTGCTGAAAGCAGATACCATGAAATGTGTTGGCTTAAACAGTGGGAATTTATTAACTTACAGTTTTGAGGCTGTGAAAATGTCCAAATCAAAACATCATCAAGGCAACACTTTCTGCCTGATGACTGGCTGCCGGTGATCCTTGGCTCTTCTGACACATGGCAAGCACAGGGCGCTGTCTACTGATCTCTCTCTTCTCTTCCAGGTTTCACTGTTTCAGTTTCTTGCTTCTGTGGCTTTCTTTGTCTCTCTTTGTCTGTATTCATTCCGTTTATAAAGGACTACGGTAATAATTTAAGACCCATCCTGAATAAGGTGGGTCACTCCTTAACTGAAGTAACTTCATCAAAAGGCCTTACTTACACTGGGTCCACACCCTTAGGAATGGGTTAAATTTAAGAATGTGTTTTTTGGTGGTACATACGGCTTCAGATCACCACATGTGTCATATAAGAATCAGAAAAATAAATGTAATCTGTGAATGAATAACTTACGATGTGAAATAATAAACATACAGAAATAAAATAAAATTAATAAATATGGAAGATCCCTTAGAAAAGTCTTATTTTCAAACTGTGTCTGGTTACCAATGCAATTCATTTTTAGTTTCTCAAAGCAGAAGGCAGAGAGAAAAGAATTTCACTATAAAAAATTGTATGATCATTCCAAAAGATCAATTTATATGCACATCAGAAAAATTAAATTCTAGACCAAGGTAGTTAAAGTTTAACAAAGTAATATTTATGGTCTCATAAGTCATCCAATGTATTTCTCCTTCTTCTAGAATGTTATGCCAAAAGTTGAATCAGCCCTACATCTTTATGCCTGATTGGCTTTTTTTTTTTTTAATTCATTTTATTTAGATATATCCACATACCATGCAGTCATCCAAAACAAAGTGTACATACATTCAATTGTTCACAGTACCACCACATAGTTTTGCATTCATCACCCAAATCAATCCCTGACACCTTCATTACCACACACACACAAATAACAAGAAGAAAAATTTAAGTGAAAAAGAGCAATTAAAGTAAAAAGAACACTGGGTGCCTTTTTGTTCGTTTGTTTGTTTTGTTTTTTTCCTTCCCTCATTTTTCTACTCATCCATCCATAAACTAGACAAAGGGGAGTGTGGTCCATATGGCTTTCCCAATCCCATTGTCACCCCTGATAAGCTACATTTTTATACAATCTCCTTCAAGATTCATGGGTTCTGGGTTGTAGGTTGATAGTTTCAGGTATTTACTGCTAGCTACTCCAATTCACTAGAATCTAAAAAGGGGTGTCTATATTGTGTGTAAGAGTGCCCACCAGAGTGACCTCTCGGCTCCTTTTGGAATCTCTCTGCCACTGTAGCTTATTTCATTTCCTTTCACATCCCCCTTTTGGTCAAGATGTTCTCCATCCCACGATGCCTGGTCTAGATTCCTCCCCGGGAGTCATATTCCATGTTGCTGATTGGCTTTTCTAATTACGTGGACATTTGCATTCATTGTTGTCCTTCCTAAGGATTTTTAAAGCACAACAGTGCTTTAAACAAAAAGAATAAAAGAATGACTTTACCTTTTTTATAGTAACTTCCTCAAGGAAATTTTCTAAATCAGTCTTTTTTTCCAGATCATCAACTTGCTTATCAGGAAATTTCTGTATGCTTTCCAAATACTAATAAACAAGATAATTTTAAAATAGAATCCATCAACAACTGTTTATTATCCAAATTTGTATTTATCACACAGGGTTACATTAAACAGAAACTTCAGCAAGCCAAGCCTCCTGTCCCACAACAAACTTAAAACCTAGAAAACTCAATCAAATTGGAGACTAGGGCTGAAGTGAGACTTACTCTGTTTGCTGTTATGGATACATCAGTGTTACATAAAAGCACTGGGAAAATATTTGAGACAAGATTGCGTTTGTATGCTTAAATTTCTTACGCTTGTCTCTTGGAAGATGGAGAGTAATACATAGACATTTTCATTTTAAAAACAGATACAAAATTCCTGGCAATATTGCTGCCATGTGTTCAGAATTTAGAATTAATATACTTTTCACAAGTTTGGAAGAAACACTTTGCACTAAGAGCACAGCATAAATTCTGTTGTATCTTTTCCGAATATCTATCTGTCTTTTTACCCCCCCCCCATTATCTATCTATCTATCTTTCTAGCTGTCATTTATCATCTATCTCTCTATCAGTCATCCTTCTCGTTTTTTTTTTTTTACAAAACTGAGATCATACTATATTCTGTTTGCCACTTGCTTTTTCATTTAATTCAGCGTGACTTACCTGGCGTAGCAATTGATATTTATCTGTGTTGTCTTTTTTTTTCCTGGTTGTTTAAGACACTATTATATGTATGTCCCCATTATTGTGTGTGTATGTCTCTGTATGTATGTGAATCTCTAAGAAGTTTATTATGAAATATTTGGTATACAAAAATGTATAAAGAATGCTACAATGAATATCCATATACCCATTACCAAATTTAAGAAATAAAATGTAACCATTTCATTAAAAACTTTTGTATACTCTCCAACTGTATCTTCCTCCTTACCCCGACTTAATCATTATCCAAACATAAATGTGATGTTTCTTGTATTAATCCTAGTTTGTTTGTTTGTTTTAATAAAAAGGAAAAAAATATTAGCAAGCCTGGTTGGAAACAAAGTGATTCAAATGTAGTAAAACTGGTTGCAAATCTTTCTGCTAATGGGGATAAAGGCTCAGTATGGTTGGAGAAAAGGCATAAATATAATGTAGCTTTGATTAAGGCTTTGATTAAGTAGAAGAAAAAAGGGAATCAAACTGTAAGATACAAAGTTTCCAGTTTGGTTAAATTCCACAAAAACTCTTCTCTTCTATGTGATCACAGCTGCTGCCCCATCACGGAAACCTACACTGCCTCCCTGATACACGGGGACGGGTGGAAGAGGACTGATTGAGGAGTGGGTTCCCTGTGGCCGTGCTCATGGTTGGTTCCTGGTCAGTCCCAAGAGCAAGGGCAGAGGGCATAGCAGTTCTCATAGAACTGCTTTACAAATAAACTTTCTTTGGCTTCATCAGGAGCCTCTTAACTTTATTTTGAAAGATCTGGGCAGAAAGAAGGGCAGAGGGCCAAGTAAGCAGTGATGTGTGGCAAACGGAGTGTCTGTTCTATGGAGTGGTGGGTTACAGAAAGTCTGATTAGGCATTATGGAAAGAGGATGACATGCTCACCACCACCATGACCTGTTTAGTTAGTGTAGATGTATTGTCCATCACCGGCTAAGAATTTATAGGTGTGAGCCCCAAAGTAATCCTGCTGGGCCTGGATCTGGTTGGCTGACAAGAGCTCTTGTCTGCATCCATAATAGAAGGAAAGAGCAGCAGTGAAGCAGGGCATGGGAATTCCTGTCTGGATGCTTGTGCTGATGGCCCGCTGCCTGGAGTCCTGCCAGTTTTCGATGGCAGACTTGAAGTCATCCAGCAATAGATTCTGAAGTTCTGGGTTTCAGTTAAATGTGTCTTTTATACATCCCTAGGAGTACAGTTTTGATAGCCTCCCTTCCATGTCAGTGCAGTGCCACCAGCGTGGAGGGTCCAGCCAAATTCGGTGGCTGCCTGCCTGAGCAGCATAAAGCCTTGAGTGTAAGAGCTGACTATGGAGGCATACTAGGACCTCCAGGAATGATTTTATATCACCTTGAAACTGGATCTTTTGGGGGCTTTTCAGCTTTTTGCTAGCTTTCATCCACTCATCCTTCGAGATGATTGAGAAAACACAGCTTCGCCAATGAGGGTGACAGGAGCCCTGTAATTCAGGGCTGAGACAGCAGTCCACTTCCCAGGACCCTTCTGCTTTGCACTGTCCCTGGCCTTTGGCACCAGGTGTTTGCTGCTGAGGTATTGAGATTGTTGGCTGTGATTTCAAACAGGAGTGAGTCTAGTGCTGTCTCATGCCATTCCTCCAATACTTCTGGCTTCTCACTGTGCACCATGCCCAGGACACTCTTTGTCAAGTGGTAAGCCTCACAGATCAGCTGCATATTACCATACTCTAGCCATTTATATACCATCTTCAGAAAACATCCTGCTTCTTCATCCACCACCCAGTCACAGCAGGATTCTCCAGTTTTTACTTTTGCAGTGATGCCTTGGATGATTATCTTGGTGTGAAGCCAAACTTCTTTGTTCCCTCCTGGCACGATTGACGGGGCTATACCCAGCCCCTTCCTCACCACCATAACTCCACTCCCCAAAACAAGATTCCTTTGGCCTTGAGATCTTGATACCATCTTGTGGTATCTCTATTCAGAATTTCTCCCATCAGTGGTGATGTCACCACTGTCCATTAACAGTACCAGTTTTTCAATGAAATCATCAACAGCTTGGCAAGAAGTATGATTCTCTGAGGCTTCTTCAGCTTGGAGAGCATCTCCTCCAAGGAGCGAGCACTAACCACTTTGGTTCTCTTTGCCTCCCTGGACCAGAAATCATCCACTTTGGAGGCAGTCCTGTTAAAGGAACAGACCACAAAGCCACAGTCATTCATGTTCAAAATTACGTTCTGGCCCATGACAGCCAGTCCAATCAGTGCAGTATCAGCTTGGGCCATGGCAGCGGCAGGCGGAGCAGAACTGTGGAGCCAAGACAGGCAATGCCTGGCCCACAGGCGAGGGAGGCTCTCCCATGATTTTTTTAACTGGTCCCTTAGTATGTATATTCAATTTGTTTCTTAAACAACATACTAATGTACATCTTTCTGTCTTTGCTAAATTGTCTTAAGTTGAATTCCTAAGGAGGAACTGATGATCCAGAGAAGATTTAAATTTAATGAATTCATATCTATTTATATATAAATTCATGTCTATAGTTATAGCCAAATTACTTTCAAGAGGTGTGATCCATATTCTCTTCCATAATCATTTCATATGTGCTCATTTGCCTAGGTGCTGGATGGAAAAAGTTCTATCTCATTTTATTTCTCTCAAACTTTACTAATTTTTAATAGCTTTGCTTTATACATTTTAGTACTGTAAAGATCAACTAATAAAAACTCATGACAAGTAATCATTTGAATAACTGATTCAGACTATAGGGTGATGAGAGGCCGTCACAGATCAGACAGGTGGAGTCGCTGCCCTGCCCTTTTGAAGACTGCATTCTCGGGGGGTGGGGGGGTGGGGGGTAGAAATAGACAAGAAATGAATTGTTACCTTCTCCCTCTCCCCATTTATGTACTTAAAATTGTAATAATGAGCTGACCTGGTGTAGGGATGAAATTACAAATAGTTCCCTAGTATAGGGATGAAATTACAAATAGAGACCCTTTTCTCTTCTTATAATGCTTTTATTCTTGAATCCTGCTTTTTTCCTAATATTATTATTAAATCCATGGCTAAATTTTTGTTTGCATTTGCATGGCATAATGGTCTCCATCCTTTGACCTTTAACTTTCATTAACTCTGAGTTGAATGTGTCTTTTTTAGTCATTATATAAGAAATTTTTTTCCTATACTGGGTCCTAAGTAAACAAGTAACCTCATTTAATTTTTATCAGGTACATTTTGTAATTTGTTGGTCATTTTTGTTTGTTTGTTTTTGCACTTTATTTTTTCTTTATTTTCTTTCATTCGTACATTTCTTTTCTTATCTTTTGTAAGCTATTTAGCCTGATTTATTCCTATATATAGTTATGGTTAAGACTATGAAGAACTTGCTTAAGTTTATATTTATCAGCAGTATCTTTTGCTTCTGTAAAATGAGGAAGTTGGCATACCTAAACTCCTCCTAACTTTATCCCATTTCTTTCAGTTTTATACCAGTTTATTACTGCTGAATTATTATTGCATTTTTCCTCATAAATCATCTGTATATACAAGCATTGTATGTGCATTCTGCTTTATTACCATAGTCCTTGGGGTTATTTAGACTTAGACTTATTTCTGTTTTTCAAATGATTGCAATGCCTGTCACCCATCTCTTCATTTTGTGGCTTCCTTATAAATGAGTTCTGCATTTTAATTCTTTCTCTTCATGCCTCTTCAGGGAAGTTTTTCAATAAGGGCATATGGGTGGTGTAGATTTCTGAATTCTTGAATATCCACGGATGTCTTTTGCTTGCCTACAAGTGGGGTCAGAGAAAGTCTCAACTTACTTTCCAGGTCCAGTGCTCGAGCTACTGACTTTCTTCACACTTGGCAGTGCAAGTAGCTTCTAATGGACGGGTCCCATCCCATAGCCTGGCCTCACACTCTCAGTCCTCACTCCCCCAGATTTGGGGAACTTTTCTCCAGTCCATCAAAGCAGTCCCCTGCATGGTATGACCCTACACCTTTGTGGAGAAGTCAGGACATAACATCCCCACTCAGACAGTCTTTCTGTTTGAGATAGTAGCATGCTAACTCACCTTCCTTAGACTGCAATCTCAGAACACATTTGTTTCTGGTTTCTAAGGGAATCTTCTCCAGTTTTCCCTGTCCTGTATCTCCCATCCCTCCTAATTAGATGGAACTTGGTGGGATGTGCCAGGACTTTATTTTCTTCGCACAGCAATGTGCGACTAGTACATGATAACCATGTGTGATATAGAGAAGCAGTGAGGCCGCTCATGGTTCATTCCTTCAGTCTGGTCCCATATCTATGAGCAATTTCTCAAAGTTTTTGAAAGTGCTTATCACTGTCTACATTCTTTCCATTGCTATCTATGAATAGATGGAACTCCAGTAAAATCTTTAGCTCTCCCTGGTACAAAGTAATATTAGCTAGTAATTTGGGAATTTTATTATACCTCCTAACTCTATGTTATCACAATTTAATTTAAATTATTCCAAAACCTATGAAATGAGAAAAGCAAAGAAAGGAACTTAAACCATCTTACTGAGAGCAAAACATGTCACTTCCGGAGCCAAAGTAGAAAAGTCTGAAAGTGTTGAGTTTGCTTTTACCTCCAGAGAGAGAGAGAGAGATTGGGCACAGATAAAATAAGTCATCTATCTAACAGATGTTTACTGGGGATATATGAGAGAGGGGGTGGCCTTCTATCATGTACACATGTGAGGCAGCCCTAGGTTTCATTATCATGAGAAGGAGCCTCTAATTAAAGGAAGGAATGGGCTAAGGGAGGAAATAAAAATTTGGCAATTTTTCAAAAGGGTGTTTTGGCTCCCCACACAATCCCATTTTTCAACCTGCTAGAAATCAGCCTTAAAAAGACTCCTCACAGCTACAGCTTAACTAGATGTCTGCTGACCAAGCAGTTCTCTGAGTTTAGGCTAAGTATGCAGCATCCTGAGCGCAAGTGGAATGAGACTGAGATTTTTAACCTTGGTAAGATGGAATCATAACACATTTGAGAATAAAATGTAGTGTTCCACCAAAAAGCAATACCCAGCAAGTTAAAAAAAGAAAAACACCATTTCCTGGTAGAGTTTTCTCTATTTCTTGCATTCCAAACAGGGTGCAGTACACCTACCACCACTGGGTTGGCTGTAAGAGTGTTCTCTTTCCATAGCTGTAAAAAGGTGGCACTACAGATAGTGTTCCCTTGCCCAGCAGGATCAGTATCACTTGGGAACTTGTTAGAAACACAAATTGTTGGGCTCTGCTCCAGACCTATTGAATCAGAAACTCTGAGTGGAACCTAGCATCCCATGTTTGACAAGTTCTCTAGGACAAGTCTTCCAATGCACGCTTTAGTTTGAGAACCACTGGTCTCTGGAAATAGGACCTTAACTGCCTGTTTTGGTTTAGATAGCTTTTTTAAAGGGTCACCTCTTGGGATGATGACTGGTTGAAAGCATGCTCACATTTCCCCAGATCCCAATGTTTCACAGAGGTGAAATCAATTTAAAAATGAGCACTAAAGATTGTGTTGAAGGGAGCTTGCTGATAGCCAAACCCTGGGCTGCCTCTAGCTCAGACATTTCATGTACGGCTGCTTTCTCCTGGAGTTTCCTTACTCCTTTCTCATGACTGCATCAGATTTCAGAAAGATTGGAATGTCCCCTGGGTCGCCCTTTGTGCATGCAATAATTTGTTCAGGCTGTGTGAGTCAGTGGACTCTGGTCATATCTGCCTGGAAAATCTGGCTTATAGTTCCAAGGTGCTCTAAGAGTCAATCCTGTTCCACACTTGATGTTCTCTACCTTATTTTGCATTGACATTTTTATATCAGAGGTGAGGTAAAACAGAAAAGGCAGAAAACAAGACATATCTCTTTTCCATGTGTGCTTTCCTTGGGTTGGGTTTTAAAATTCTTAAGCCTCTGCCAGGAGAGTAATTATCAGCCCAGATAAGAGACCACCTATGGCAGCTACATGTCTGCAGTCATGTGCTTAGGAAAGCACTGTAAATTTGATTAGAGAGTTGAAGATAGTTTACAGGCCATATCTCACTTTCAGGAGATAGGAAGTTAAAAAGAAAACCTAGCAGGAAAAAGAACCGTCAATCATTGTATTTTAGAGGCTGATGTTCAGAGGTTCTTGTGAATGAGGGAGAGAATTTAATGAGCAGACTTTAAGGCAAACCCTCTGGTGAAAGAGGATGCAACTTTACTCTGTTCTGCTCTCAGGAAAAAGATGCTTCATCTTGATAGATTGTTATTTATCCTCATGTGGCATAAACTGCAAGAGTCAACAGTGCCTACAGATGAATGCTAGGAGGAAGATTTTTAAACGAATACAGTGAAATAAGAAGTAGGGAATCTATGTACTGTTGGAAATTCTCTCTCAGCAAAGAAGATCCTGGGAGAGTAGTGTTTGGGAGAAATTCTGAGCAATAGAGCCAGGGTACAGAGAATGCTGCTGAGGGGCTCTGAGAGACCTGTTGAAGGGCAAAACTAGAATCAAAGAAAGCAGGCTGTCCCACCAAAGGCTCAAACTGGAATGGCCGGAGATGAGGGTGGATACTCAAATGCAGTTAAGTGGGTTAGAAAAGAGGATGGAAAGAAGAGTCTTCAGTAATTACCTGAAGAACTTGGACTTTGGGATTAGGGGAGGAAAAGTTTCATAGTACAACTGTCCATTTATTCTAGGGTGGAAAAGGTACTATTAAAAGTACTCACTGTGAATTCAGATAAACATCATTGAAGCTAGGTTGTTATTTGGGGGAACAAGATGCAAATTAATATGCAGGGTCCTGAGGGTATGAAGAATATCAGACCTGGTCTCTGAGTTCAGGTAGCTTACAAAGTAATTAGAGAGGTCATGCAAGTACACTTGGGTCTTGTGCCAGATTCCAGGCTCAGTGCTCAACATAGGACTTTGCCTTGGAAGGTCACTGTGACAGTGAGGATTCTCCAGAGAAAGAGAAACAACAAGATATATGTACACATATTTTAAAAGATTTATTATGAAGAACTGGCTTACACAATTGTGGGGGCTGGGAATACGAAATTCCGTTGGGCAGGCCTGAGACTGGAAATTTCTGTAAGAGTGAGGTTGAAGTCTTGAGTCTGAATTCCTTAGGAACTCAGGGCAGAGGGTAGGGTGTAGCCATAAGGCACAATTCCTTCTTCTTCCTGGAGCCTTCAGCTCTTTGCTTTCAAGTTCTCCAACTGATTGGATGAGGCCCACTCACATTATGGAAGGTAATCTCCTTTCCTTACAGTCTGATTGAAGTTACTAATCCCATCTACAAAATACCTCCACAGCAACACCTAGGCTAGTGTTTGGCCAAACAACTGGACACCATAACTTAGCCAAGTTGACCCATAAAATTAACCACCACAGTCCCCAATAAATTTTTTATGTTGATGACTATTTTGACTTTTTTAAGATTTCAAAATCTGAGTAACCTGTGAGTGAAAATTGAATGAGTGAATTTCCCTCAAAAATAAATTTGGAGAGACATACTGAAATCCTGAAATGGAAAATTAACATTCAGAAAGAGACTTAGAAATAACTCAATGATTGGTATTACAAAAGAGGCTTGTGAATTAAAAACAGGCTTTGGAGGGGAAAGGTAAGTTTATTTTCTAACACTGATGAAAATAATATGAAATTTCTTAAAACCAAAAACTGTTTATTGTGGTTCCCCTTATCTAATTGACATTTATCAGGATATGCTATTTATTTTGCAGTAAAGCAGAGTATCATAATCTTCAACAAAGCTAAGTTAAATAGTATCATATGATATTCTGAAATTCTTTGTAGAGATTTTAAAGCCCAGAGAGGGCAAATCTCATCCCTGAATTCCAGACAGCCTCCTCAACATCTCTAAATCATTACCCAGCTGCCCCTTTACATCTCTACCTAGATGTCTCAAAGGCATTTCAAACTTAACATGTCCCAAAATAAACTGTACTTAATCTCCATCAAAAATACTTCTCCCTTATCTCAGCAACAAGGCAACACCATCTATCTATTCAGTGGCTCAGGCCCCAAAAATGGTCTACCTCATTTATTCCTTCCTTTCTTTCATGTCCCATGTCTAATCTATCAGACATCCTATTGGCCCTGATTACATAATATATCTGGAATTGGTTTACTTCTTACTACCATCTGTAAGCCATACTCTTCTCGTACTAAGGTTGATGTAACAACCTCCTAAATAGTCTCCCTGCTTCTGTGCTTGTCCCTCTATAGCCTATTCTTAACATGGCAGCCAGAGTGATCCTTTTTAAAGTGGAAGTCACATCATGTCTTTCCTCTGCTTCAAAACCCTCTAGTGGCTTTCACATTTTCATCAGGGAAGAAGACTTTATAGTGCTCTGGATATGTGGTATACATCCTATTTGATCTAGTCCCCAGCTCCCTCTCTGAGCTCACCCTCTCATTCACTCCACTCCAGCCATTGGCCTCAGGATATTTACACTGCTGCTCCCTCTCCCTGTAATACTTACCTCCCAGAACTATATTCTTACTCCTGACTTCTTCAAGTTTTGCCTCAAATATTATCTTCAACTGAGATCTTCCCTTGGAAGCCCCATTTTTCAACTACATGCTACCCCTCCCCCAGATCCTTTCTATTTGCCTTTCCTGCTTTACTTTTGACTGCTTTATTTTTAGCCATAGTTCCTACCAATACCTGATCCACTGTGTATCTTACTTTTTTGTTTATTCATCACCTCCAGCCAGTGGAATGTAAGCTCCACCAAGATGGGGATTTGGGTCAGCTGCGTTCACTGCTCTATCCTCAGGACCTGGAGCAGTGCGTGGGCCATCGTAGGCTCTCTCCATACTCCCACCCTCCTTATGCCGTGTTTGTGCTCTCCTGTTTCTGTATGATTGCCAAAGCTTCCCAAATGGCCTCCTGGAATTCACCAATCCAAGATGAATATTATTTTCTCAGGATAGCTTTTATCACATTACGCATCTAATCAACAACTTTCAAAGTTTCCTGCCCTATTAAATTTAATTTCTTTTATTAGGTTGGTAAGATACCATTTGAACTCATCAAAATAGTAATGTTATGGGCTGTTCTAGTTTGAAAATGCTGCCAGAATGCAAAACATCAGAAATGGATTGGCTTTTGTAAAGGGGGTTTATTTGGTTTCACAGTTACAGTCTCAAGGCCATAAAGTATCCAAGGTGACGCATCAACAATCGGGTACCTTCACTGGAGGATGGCCAATGGTGTCTGGAGAATTTCTTTTAGCTGGGAAGGCATGTGGCTGGCATCTGCTCCAAGTTCTGGTTTCAAAATGGCTTTTTGCTAGGACGTTCCTCTCTAGGCCACAGCTCCTCTTCAAAATGTCACTTTTGGTTGCTCTTGGGGCGTCCTTTCTTAGCTTCTCTGGAGCAAGAGTCTCCTTTCAATGGCCATCTTCAAACTGTCTCTCTCATCTGCAGTTACTCTCTCAGCTCCTATGCATTTTTCAGTGTCCCTCTTGGCTATAGCAAGCTTGGGCCTTCTTAGTTTGTCTGAGTTTATATAGTGCTCCAGTGAACTAATTAAGGCCCATGCTGAGTGGGCAGGGCTACATCTCCATGGAAATTATCCAATCAGAGTTATCACCCACAGTTGGGTGGGGTGCATTTCCATGGAAACAACCTAATCCAAACATTCCAACTTAATCCCCACTAATATGTCTGCCCCCACAAGATTACATCAAAGATAATGTGTTTTGGGGGACATAATACATTCAAACCGGCACATATAGATAGAATCTGACATGTTGGAACATTCTGATATATAAATGGCAAAAATACCTACTGGATTCAACATTATTAGCCTTTAATTTTCAAAATTTCTTCAAGTAGACAATTGAGTTCATGCTTTGGTGGTAGCAGCATAAAAGGGTCTTGTGGAGTCACAGATTGTGCTTTCTATAAATCAAGAGTTTATTGTGACAGCCAAACCAAAGCCCATTTAATCTGCAGCTGCATTATTAGTTGCATAATTTCTAAAATGATGAATTTAATAGTATGTTCTTTAAGATCATTTTTGGAATGTCCTGACACCATATTTTTAGATAATCTAGATATATACTGAGAAATAGTCAAGAAATTGTAAGCTATCCCAGAAATTATTATTTGGGAATGGATTAAAGTTTTGTTCTATTTGATTCCAAGGGTGATAATGTAAAAAATTGAGTTATTTCACTTACACTTATGTGACCTAAGGCACTAATTAACTCTCTAATGGCTCACTTTATTATTGCCATAATTAGGGTAAAAATAAATTAGAAACTCAACTTAAAAAAATGTCTCTTGTTCATTGTTCTCAACATATTTCTATCATTGAAGGTTATTAATCAGTTTTTGTTATGCTTGGTGTTTCTCTCTTTCTCTTTCTCTTTTTCTTTTCTTTTTTTCCTTTCACTACCTTCTTCTCTCAGGGAAGCTTCTTTTTCCCAATGTGGGTGTCATTTTATTATGTCCTGCTCTTTCCTGAAACACTCTATCCCTTGTTATCCACCTAATCAAATCTTAGTATTATTTCAGAGTTCATTTCAAGGACCACCTGTTCCATTAAGTCTTCTCCAATTAATTCAGATTTTATTTATTATACTCTCTGAATGTCTAGACATCTTAGAAATCTTAATTTGGCATTTATTTCACGTATATCATAATGTATTCAGTTCAGTTCAACTGATAGTTGATCAATGTCTACTCTTTAGCTAGCCACTGATTTCTTCCAGAAAGTATTCGGGGAAGATTAAGAATATATAATATATAGCAAGATAACATAAAAACATAAAAATGATTGCTCATGAATAAGAATGTCTTCTTGACCAATGTGAAAAATTAAGAACTCATTTGAATCTTCTCTAGTTCACACATCAATCAACTGGATTGTCATATAATACCAGGAATTTTTAAAAAAGGATAATGTCTTCTTATTGGATGTTTTGAATTTTTTTAAAATAAGTATAAAAAGAAGAGGTACTAATCATCATTCCTGTTCTCCCATTGCTCACACTATGTCAAAACTCCCTCCTCAGAGTGGATATGGCTAGTGGTAGTGTGTTTTAATCAACCCTTTTGAACCAGGACTGGGCTGCTGCTTGACCTTGTTTTCTAGTTCCTTGTTCTCCTTATGGAGTGAGATATTGAGAGCAGTTAAAGCCCAAGCCATCACCAAACAGGCAAAATTTGGATCACTGCTACAGCTACCAATACCCTGAATGAGCTCCAATCTCTTCCCTTGACACATCCATCTTCCTTAAAGCTATTTTGCAAGCCCAGTGCCTTTTTCAGCCGCATTTATTTAACAAATATTTATTGATCACATATATTGTGATAGGTGCTATGATAGGCTCTGCAACAGACACTCAAGTAGTCTTGGTAGATACAACTTTCATTGGCTTATTCACTATTAAGAGAGAGCAAGTAGAAGGTGATTATTGGCTCAAAAACTCTGAAAGTGAGTTTACTGATATTTATAACTTAGCACTTCAACTAACCAGGTCTTACTGGTCAGTATAAAATTAAATATGATTCATTTATTTTAAAGCCAAACACATTTGTTGTAATTATGAGGCACCACTTGTACCCCACTTAAAATACTCTCTGCCCCACCTCTTAATAGGCAATCAGTTCTGCACAAAGCTGCTTTTGGTTTTGGCAGCCAGCTTTGTGTAGGTGCAACTTTCAACATCTCCCCTCTCGCTGATACCTTTTACATTTTATTTCCTGGCCTGGGATGGCCAGTGAGAATCACTCAACACTAATATATAGAAACTCGAAAGTTCAGGGATATCAGTGCCCATGGACCATCCTTGACTAGGAGTTGATGAAAAAATGCTTTCCCCTTTTATCCTTCAGTTGACACATTTAATAAGGTTCCTCAGCAGCCACCTGTAGCGGGGCTGACTCAGTAACACATTCTTGTATTGACTTTCCCTCTTTTCATGTTTCAGTCCCCTGTTCTTCATCTCTGCCCCTTGGCATATACTCCCCAATAAGCTACTCACACCCATGCTTCTGTCTCAGGCACTACATTTGAGTAAAACAGGCTACTTAATCCTAAAGATACACAGGATGATATTTACCATTGTTCAAAGGAATATAATCATAACTATAGTGTTCTGTGGAAAAGTCTCTTTACATAGGTTGGGTCCCATTTGCCTTTCCTTATCTCCAAGGTGAGACAATCACTTAAAAATACTTTCAAGTCCCCTGTAAAGCTTACAAAGTACTAAACTAGATATAAGCTAAAACATAAAAATATAAAAAACCAGATTCTTGCCTTTAAGTGCCTGCAGTTTGTTGACAAACACAGACATCTAAACAGACAGTGAAAATAGAATAAAATAAGAGTTATGGTAAAGATTTACACAGGAGCGAAGGCTTCTGAAAAGAAGGGAATCTAGAATAAAAAAGTAGGACTAAGCCAAAATAAAAAGGGTAAAAGTAAATTCTCCTAGATGCGTGGATATAGAGGCTTAATGACAAGATATATGCAAAAAATGAATGCAGTTTTGAGTTTCTGAAGCATAAAAAGCCATGGTGAAATATCCAAAAAAGGTGAGTGTTTGCAGAGGCAGGTAGGGTTGTGCAACAGAGACTCAAATAACTTGTCAAGGAAATTGTAATTCACCTTGAAGGTGAAGGAAAGCAAATAAAAATGGTAGTTCTTAAATTATTTTGGGTCAAGGATCATTTTGAGAATGTGGCTGAAATTATTGACTCTCTCCAAATAAGAGCACATCCACCACAATTTTTTTTCATTTCAATTATTTGTCTGTGAATCTCCTAAAACCTGTTCAAGGACCCAGATATATATACCCTTGTGAAGACCTGTTCAACCAAAATGTTTCAAGCATGGCAGTTATATGGCTGGATTTGATTTAAGAACATTCTAGTAGTCATGTCAAAAATGGATTTTTGGAGGACAAGACTCTAAAGGTGGATATCAGTGAGGAAACTATATAACAATCCAGACAAATCAAGATGAGCAGTAAAACTACATAGAAGTATAAAGAAGAAATAATGGATTTAATGTCTACAGGAAGTATAATCAACAAGATTGAGATTGACTACCCATGGGCAGTGAGGTGTTGGATGATGATGAAGATGAGTTTGCTTTTGGACATTTGCCATTGAGATCCTTATTTACATCCAAGTAAAATGTCCTGCAGGAATTTGGGTACACCAATCGAGCTGAGAGCTAAAAACAAAGATTTGAAAAACCTCAACCTATATGTGGTTAAAGCCATAGATTGATAAGATGATTCAGGGAGATGGTGCAGAGTGAGAAAAGAAGGACCATGGACAGAACTGATGGGGGGAAACGATATTTTAAGGGCCTGCAAAGAAAGAAGAGCCTTGTACAGGAGACTGAGAAGGTATATTCATAAAGACGGGCAGAGATCCAAGACAGAGAAGTGCCACAGAAGACAAGGAAGGATAGTCTCAAGACTGAGCAGATATTCAGTATGAAGCGCAGCTGAAAGTCAGTTAAAGACCAGGTCTGAGAAGTTTCCTTTGCATTTTCCAGTTATAAGATCATGCAGTCATGGTGTATAGTTTAAGTAGTTTTCTCAGTGTGGTGGAGACAGAAGCTAAATTAAAATAAGTTGAAGGGTGAATGAAAACTGTGGAAGTAAAGGCATTGAATGAAGAATATTTAAGAAGTTTGGCACAAAAAGGAATGAACGAGCTGTTTTATATTACAATGGGAAGTTTTGTTTTGTTTTGTTTTGTTTTTAAGAATGAAGGAGAAATGTGCTTGTTTATATGCTGTGGGAAATGACCAGTGGAGATGAACAGAATGGAAGGTGGTGGTGATAATGAGGAAGACAAGAGGATGGGATCCAAATCACTAGCCTAATAGAGAGGCTAACTTTAAATAGAAGATAGGTCCTCTCACCTTCTGTGAATTGAAAAACTGGTGACTATGGGCTGGGGTACAGATAATTCTGTGGCTGGTGGGTGAGAGAGATTTGAAGGTCTTTATTCCTGACTACATAATTTTTCTTGGGACATAGGAGAGGCTTGATACTTTTGAATAGATCTGGAAAAGCATGGAAGAAAGACAATCAAGCTGCCGAAGTTTAAATTTGGAGACCGTGAATTTGTACTCACACTACTCCAAGAGTGTTGTGACTTTCTCCAGTATTGTTCAGCTGCACATATGCAGGGGAATGATGGAAGATTACAGGATTGGGGTTTTCTTGAACAGGAAGGATGTTGCTGATGAGACATTGCAACCCTGGATGAGGAGGGATGGAAAGGAATCGAGGAGAGGCCAGATACTCTTGAGAGAATAGAGGGATCAAGAAGCTGAAGGGTCTATGTTTCACTGAAGAGAGCATGTTAAGGAGAGGAGATTGCGAGAAACCTGAAAGTTTTGTTGCCAGAAAACTGGAGCTAAAGATTTGTGATGTGGAGCAGTTCTGAGTTGTCTGGTCTTGGGGTCGAGAGGGTAACATGGAAGCGAAAATCCCCCATCTTGATGGGGTGGAGGGTCTTTGAGGTGACGGGATAGATACATATGAACATAAGAATTACTCACGCAATATTGACCCTTAAATTGGAGAAGGAAATTTCGAACCTGAGAAAAGTATTCACAGGCCAAGAGAAGAATGGTTATATATTTTCCTGTGTTAGGTATGGTGAAGGATCAAACAGCCTGTATTGAACTGGGGATGTAATATTTTTGGAGGAGAGAAGGATTTTGTTTATGACAAGGAGGAACAGGAAACATTCTGTTTGGTGGCTGAGAATGTAGGGGAGTTTGTTTAATATGGATGCAGGGTTTTAGAAAGCAAAGAGAAAAGGTTTGGGTGTAGGAGTAGGAGTGAAACTCTTGAGGTAAAAAAGGAAGGGGAAAAAATGATTTAATTTTTATTAAACTGTATTTCCCGGACTTGCCCACACAACTCCTGTTTGCATAGCATCTGTTAACCTCTTACAGGAGGAGTGCTGTGTGGATTATGGTTTGGGAAACATTGGCAGAGCACTCACGGATAGCAGGGATGTGAAGCATTCCTCAATGAATTGGTGCCAAGTCACGGCAAACTCAACCTTAAGGTATCTGGAGGGCAGTGTTTGGACAAAGATGAGCCAGCTTCATGGCATCTCAGAGGCCACCCAGTTTGTTGGGTTGTTTTTAAAGACCATTTGTCTTTTCAGCTCAACTAAATTGAGAACTCCCTAAAATCAGGGACAGTCATAATTTCTTTGCATCTCTACTACATTTGGCTTATTATTTAGCATATTAATAAATGCTGACTAAATATTTGGTTTTGCTGAAGCATGCAAGGAGCAAAAAAAAAATATGACAGAACTCTTTCTTCCTTGTTTCTTTCTGCCTTTGTTGGAGATTTATTTTCCATTAAGGTTTTTAATCTAATGTTAAATACCCAAGTGTGTGGGAGCTAATTGTGATTTTTTAAATAATAACTTTTATTTACATATTTCAGTACTTCAGGTTCCTACAAAATTTCTCTCTTTGATAATTTTGACAAAATGGTCCTAGACAAAGAGAATTCAAAAACAATAGCTGATATTGCTGATTATTGAAATAGCTCCCCTACTTGTTGGAAGTAAATAAAATAAAGAAATACAAGAAATACTAGGAAGATTTGAAAAGCATGTGGCTAATTCATTCATTTAAGAGTGGTATCATTTTTCAAAGTAAAAATTTAAAGTAATCATTAAAAAGTATAAAACAATACATATTTGACTAAAAAGTGTTATGACTCTCAGGAAATTACCCTTGAGATTTCTTTAATTAGTTCATATAATACAGTCAATATGGTTTCGTGTATAGAAGGTAATACGTAAGTATAAATATAAGCATGATACATACAGAGGCGTGCAGAATTTACAATTAAAAGAGAATGTGCGAATATGATTTTCAATATTTATAAAAATAAAGAGACATGCATATGTACTTCAATTTATAAAAGTCAGATGCAACTTATTATGTGATGCCATTGTGGTATATAAAAGTAAAGGTAGGCAATAATTGGAAATTATAACTTTTGAGCCTGCTACAGTTATGAATTGTACTTGAATTTATGTTTTTAAAAATGTTAATGCTTTTTGCTATGCATTTATTAATACTCCCTTATATGGGCAATTGCCATCAACTAAATACAGGAGAAGAAGTGACATACGTAGAAACTTGCACCCTCTAGATTGTTTAATACGTATATTATCCTCCAGTGTTAGCAGAGGTATCTTTTATCTTGCTGTTTTTAGGACAGAGTTTAAAACATTTATTGCTAAGCTCTACCTCCTTCTGTAATGTAGTTTCAGAAAGTAAAATAAACCCAAACTGTTTGAACTGGATCTTGCCAGTCCACCTTTCTCACAGCAGTGATGAGGATATGGAGACTCAGAAGCAAAATCACCTACACTATCCTCCTCTCCCAGAGCAGTCCCAGTTATTATGTTGAGACTTATCTTGACTTGCAGGCCCTTATACTCAGATCTGCTGAGTAATAATCATGATTTTAAGAATTATGTTTGATAAATCTCTGTGTAATCATGAAAATCCTCTCAGGCCTCCTGGACTCAAACCTTAGGTGAGCGTGCTGTGTTAGAACATTGCTTTCCTTTTGCCCAGTTCCCCTTTTCAGTAAAAATGTTTGCTTATTATCCTTCATCTAGTCAGGCTAAGAAGTAAAACAGATACTATCTAGACCAGTCGTCCCATGTATACAAGAGAAAAGAGAATAGTTTTCCTTAAAAATATTTTTAAATAGCTTTAGTAAACTTTTTTTTTTTTTACCTTGAAGAAGCAGGTCTAAGTATAGTCTAGAATTTCACAGTTGTGTCTCCAATACTATATAGTTTGTAATTCATAAATAAGCATTGTTAGAGATTTCAATGACCATTTTTAATTATTTAGGCTTCAAGGAGACAACCTGGCTGAAAGGACAGAAGAAACATCACAATTACTTCATTCTCCAGATGAAATAATCCCCGATTCTTTGGGTAAGTTTTAAATCCCAGATTCTTTGGGTAAATTTTAACAGTAGTCCTTGTCGTTTTTGTGGCAGCTGAAGATAAAAGAAAAACAAAAACAAAAATAAAACTAAACTAAAATCTTCCCTGGCCACCAAATCACCCACAGCTGCTGGTTTCATATCTACCACCAGCACCTTGGTCAGGCTGTGTGAGTCATGTGGTTAAGGGCGGAGAGGAAAGGAAGCTGGAAGAGAGGTTGCTGAAGACCAGCCTCTCAACGTATGTGCCTGTTGAAGGGACAAACGGGTCAACTTTTATGTTGGCTACTCTCAAAACGGTGTCACTAGTTCCATATTATTTTTCAAGTTCTTCATGGCCTGCCGGATCTCCTGAAAATGGAACTCATTATGTGGCCCTTGAAACCTGCTATGCCCCCTCTTCTCATCCTCACATCCATGCAGTCTTCATGGGCAGAAATCTGAATATCGCACTTGACTTCCTCCCTCTCCCTCATCCCTATATTAGGTTGGTCACCCAGTCCTGCCAGTGTCCCTTCAGAATGTCCTCTCTGATCTACCCTCCTCCCTCCTCTTCCTCTTCCCTGCCACTGCCTTGTTCTGGGCTCTTCTGTTTCTTTGTCTTCTAGGTAGGTCCCTCTTGCACTATTGCACCCCTCTTCCATTCATTTTTTCTTTCTAAAAATAAAGCTGCTCATTTCACCCCCATTTTCTAGAGAACAAAACTCAAACTCCTTAACTAAGCCTATGAAGTTCATGCCAGAGCACGCCAAAACATTTCCTGAATAAATAAATGAGTAAATGAAATGATTAATGGCACTAAGATGACAGCTGAAACACATCATCTGTTCTTCAGTCAGTGTTCTGGGAAGAAGCAGTCAGCACATCCAATTGGGATAATTAGAAGAGGAATTATAGGAAAATATTTTCCTTATTTCTGGATAGAGAAAGACATCGTAAAGAAGATGCAAAAATTCCTAACCACAAAAAAATAACTGAATAATTAAACTGTAGAAAATAATCAAAAGATACCAGAAAAAAATGAATATACAAGTCACTAAAAGGAAGATTACATTTGCAACTGATGTCACTGTTCAAAATTAATATTTAGAATATATAAAGAACTACTAAAACTGAATCAAGGAAAGATCAACAAACCAATAGAAAAATAGACAAAATATATAAACATGTGACAGAAGAGGAAACACAAATTGTCAATGAGGATATGAAAAATGCTTAATTATCCTAGTAATCAGGAAAAGCAAATTAAGACCACTATAAGATGCAGTTTTTATAACCATTTTTTTTTGGCCTAATTAGAAAGCTTACAAAATCAAATGCTGGTGAAGACATAGATTTAAGGAAAGTCACTTGCTACTAGTGGGGTGCAAACAATTTTGGGAAACAGTTTTCCATTATTTTAAAATGTTGAACAGTTGTATAACCTAAAACCCAGAAACTCACTTCTAGGTAAATAGCTCAGGTACAAGGAAATGTGAACAACCGTGTTTACATCAGCATTGTATTAGAAAAATTACTTATGTTTGTAGAAAGAAAATGAATACATTGCACATTTTTTGTTACACTGTAGGGAAACTGAATGAATTTTAACTACACTCATAGGACTGATGAAACCAGTAGTGTGCCGTTAAATGTTTGGTTCTTTGAAAATGAAAGCCCTGATTTGTATGAATTGATGATTTCTGCGGGGTAAGTACTCCCACCGTGGCCGATTTCAAGCTACCGACCTGACATCACTCAACTCAGAGGTTCAGCCAATCTGATATGAGCAAATTGCAGCTCAGCCCTGAATGAGTCTTACAAATGTAATGTTGATGGACTAAATGAAAGACACAGTATGCCTGTTTTATAAAACTCAAAAAAAAAAAGAAAAGAAAATCTTAACAGTATGTTCTTCAGCAAACATATGTAAGTGATAAAATCATATTTAAAGAAGGAAATGATAGACCCAAACTGGTGGCTGTTATATCCAGGAGGAAGGGGAAGCGGAGGGATGGGAGAGGGAAAGCGGCCACAGGTATACGAAGATTCTTGGAAGTGGTCTAATTCTTAAGTTAGGAGGTGGGTTTGGGGCATTTATTTTATTATTGTGTTTTGTAACTTAAATATATATTACATATATTCTTTTTATATGTCAAATATTACCCAATAAACATTGAAAAATAAAGTAATATGGGAACATAAATCTGTGCCAGTGTAGCACAATAAGACAAATGATAATAATTATACACACATCCATACAAGTCTATTGTAGTACTTGGTGATGGGCCATACCCTCATGATAGACCTGTAACACTGTGTAGTGGCTTGGAGCTGTGTACCCCAGAAAAACTTGTTCTTAAGTTTCCTGTGGGTCTGAACCCATTGTAAATAGGACCTTTTGATAAGGTTATTTCAGTTAAGGTGTGACCCAACTGAATCAGGATGGGTCTTAATCCTCTTACTGGAGGCCTTACAAAGGGAGAAACCATAGGGAGTAGCCAGAAGCTGGAAGTCAACAGGACCCAGAAGAGAAAGAAGATGCTGCCATGTGCATTTCCTTGTGATGGAAAAGCCAAGGACCATGGAATCACATGCAGACAGCCCTAGAATGCTGCAGTCTTCAGGGAGAAAGCATTGCCTTGCTGATGCCTCAATTCTAGACTTCTCCTAGCCTGAAAACCATGAGCCAGTAAATTCCCATTGTTTAACAGCACACTACTGGTTTCATCTATCCTTTATGTGTGGTTTAATTCGTTCAGTTTCCTACAGTGCAGCAGTTGTGCAATGTATTCATTTTCCTGTCTACAATCCAACGTTATTGCTCAAATATACCAATAATGAAAGTTGAGCAATGTATCACTAGTGTCATGGAGACCACAGGCTGGCCATCTGTTGGCACATGCTTGGCTTCTGGAATTAGCCTGGCCTCTCCTCACTGGAATTCTGATAACTGTGCCTTTACTTCAGCCATTCTTCCCTGACTAGTCATTCTTTCTCCTCCTGCCCATTCAGATCCTCTGCTCTAAGGTCTCTTTCAAATGTTGCTTACCTCCAGCCCACACCGATTTTCCCCTGTTCTCAGCCCCTAATTATTCTTGAATTGCTTCTTGTGTGTTTGTTTTCCTTGTTGCAACTGGATTATATTCTCCTTGAGGTTTTCCTGTGTTTTTTACATTCCATAATGCCCAAAACTAGACACGAGAAAGATGCTATTTAACTACTTACCCATCAATTGGTTTAATTCTATCAAACTATTCCAGTCTGCCAGTCTGCAGATATATATCCTTCAGCAGTCACATTTATATAATTACTGAGAATTGTAGGGATTTAAACTTCTGGGTAATTAAACAATGCATCAGAAATATGTTGTTGATTATACTTACTTGCATTCACTGAAAAAATGTATTCATTAAGTTTAAGCTCCTTTCCTGAAGTGTTTATATCCTGCAGGGCTCACATTCAAATATTTGTAGACCTAATCAGCAAACTCCAAAATATGAGTTTCCAATTTAGTATATTCTTTCCTTAAGTTAATCAAATAACTAGATCCAATAACTAGATATTATTGCCATTATCCAAAAGTGCTAATGTGACTTTTATGTCAACTGCATATCCACACTGAACTTGACTCAGTGAACATAAATATTTCTATGAATCGGTGTAATTTTATGCATGAAAAAAGTGTTGAATACAAGCAGCAGAGTAAGAAATAATGACAGGAAGAAGTTGGATGAAGCATTATGATGAGCTCTACAGACTTCTAGGGTCCTACGAGCCTTCCCAATCAACCTCAGAGGTTGTTTCTAGTCCAAGTGTTATCTGACCCTGCCAGACTTCGACAAAATTTCTTTACCTTTCTATGCTTCAGCTTCTTCTTCTCTAAAAGGAAGAGGCTAGATAAACCCTCTAATATTCTACAAATGTAGAGACTCATTTTGCCCCTTTGTGATTAAGGAGGAAAAAAAAAAACATCTGGAAGAATTAGTCCTTGTATTTTGAGAAAATCATGTATACTTATAAAAAATTGTTCCAGGGTAAACAGCAACTTTGTTTTGTATATATGCACCCACCAATTATTGTTAGTAAGCAATGTACTCATAATACTTAAAAAATAATAAAAATTAAAGGAGTGTACCTCTGCAAACATTAGACACTACACTTTTATTTTCATGCTGTCTATTAACCAGTTAGATTGGAGGCCTCTCACTAGATTTGGACTACTCAGCAGAGCTCATTCAACTTAATTGTTTATTCATTTATTTATTTATTTTTGTATGATCAGATATGTGATCTCTCAAATATTCTGGCAGCATGTCACAGTTGTCTTTCTACCCTAAAGCTGCGCAGTTTTGTAGACTAGAATTCAATCGTGAAAGACTTAAATTATGCTTAATTTACATCTAATTTAAAGGACCTATCTATTGTAGTACTTACAACTGGGTTTTAGTAGACAAGGGTTCTAATATTCTTTCCAAATGGAGTAATATTTTTGAACTTGGAGTGATTCTCGTCATTTATCCTGATTATCAAGTAGAATTCACTCCTTCTTAATGTCCAGGTTCTGTTTGGAGGGGTGGTATGTAAAATTTTAACATTTATCTACAACTTGAGAATGTAGGCGAAAAAAGTTAGTTTTACGATGGAAAGCAGACAGTGTTCTAACATGAAATCTACATTTACATCTGGAAAGACTGTGTGCTCTGGAATTTAGTAACTTTTCTTCTTGAATGTAAAATTTTGAATTATAAAGAGAGAGTTCTATGTTTCAGACAACTACGATTATATAGTTGTACTAAGCTTTCCATTGTCTCCCTGGTTTCCAGTGGGCATTAAGGGTTTACAGGATTTAATGCTCTGATTTTCTTCCCAGATCATGCATTTTATGCAACAGCAAAATATGTCTTTATATATGCTTGGAGCTGAAGGAAAATCTTCTTTAGGGGTCCATATGGCCCTCTCAAATATTAATAAAAACAAGAGATCAATTTTAAAAGTGTCCAGTGGTTTAAAATACCTTCCTCTTAACTGATGTTTCACTTGAATAGAAGGAGTTGAAACTCAACTAAGGGAAGCTGACTGTAATAGTCTCTGGTACAGAGTATATTAGCTACTACATATTTTTATCCTTATTGCAGAATTTCTTATAGCTCATATAAACCTTTGTTGTTATAATTATTAACTCAGCAGACATACAGAAAGTGTTACCATCATTTCATTCATGTATTTGAAAGTTACTGCTCACCCACCTCTCAATCTATTCAGGCTAAGTAATCATGACTTCTTGCTTGATACATTAAAATGGAAAATCTACCACCATTTAATAAATGGCATCCTTCTCTGAACTTTTCAGAATTTTCCATTCCATTTAAAAAAGAGAACACAAAATAATACTTAATGTCATCAAATAAAAGAGTTAATAGGTAAAACACAGAAAAGTTACAAAACAGAAAATGGACATTAAAGTTTCAACAATTAGCTCAATAACATGCCAAAATAAAAGATTGCTTTATTTGAATAACTAAGATATCTATGGCTCATGAACATTCCTGGCTTCACCATATTCTTCTAAATTAGATGTACCTCACATTTTCATAAGTTATCATTAAGCTAAAATATATATATATATATATATATATATATATATATATATCTTTCTATACACTGTTTTAACTCACATATACTATGTTTTTTCAGAATCCAGTTCAGTCACTTTTACATTCTTCTCACAAAAGGTTTATATATTAGATAACTAATTAAGCAATTATGTGACTCTAAGTTACTCACTCTTTTTATTAAAATAGATTCTTTACCCGGGACTGAAGAAGCACTAATGGAGGAGGGTGAAGAATTTGAGAAAGCATCAAAATTAACAGGAACTGTAAGTACTTTCATTTTTTTTCTCTAAAACTAATATATATCACTTATAGGGAAATCAGTCTAGAAGGAATAGAAAACAACATTCTTTAAATTAAAGAATATTTAAAAATATGCGTACAACATTTCTCCCGTAGTCAGATGAGTGTAGGAGGTGGCCAGCTTTATTATAGGTATAAGGTAAGGTTGTACTAACCTCTTTCTAGCAACTGGGGAAGAAGGCTTAAATGAGATGGGAAAAGCTAAAGGTCTGGAGTTGCTAGTTGCTTACTTGTGCAAATGAACATTGTAAAGTATTATGAGCTGCCACCTTCAATTTCAATAAATTTAACTGTATGTATCTTGATAGAAAAACAAATGATTTGCATAATCTGGAAGTTCACTTGTAACTTAAAAACGTTATTTACAGTTTTGAAGCCCTTGTGATAGTCTTGTTAAACTGTATCTCATGAATAGAGTATACTGCGAGAAAGCCATTAGGTTTAACATTTTTTTTTAATGCAAATCAATGTTAAAAGAGTAAAAACAGAAAAACTGAAAGCTATATGTAAATTCTAAATATAAAGTTTATAAAAGACACTAAGTTGCCAAAAAACATGACTAATGGACTTCTGGATGATCCTAAACATAATATTTGGACTAGGTTCATATACTACTATCCTCTCTCGTGAGATTGCATTATTTGGAACAGTATTTAAATTATAAGATTTGGTTGAGGGAGCCACCCTTTCTAATGGACTTCTTAATGCAATTAATTAAAAAAAATCGCTAATGAACTTCATGTGTTTTTGCTTATATGTCACCTCATTGAAACTCTCCTAAGCCTATTTAAAATTTTATATTTTCCTATATAATGTTTATCAGCATCTAATATATTATATAATTTACTTATTTATTTTGTTTATTGCCTGACTCCTTCAACTATAATATAGGGTATATGAGGGTAGAAATTTTTGTACATGTTTGAATAAATGAAATTAGTTAGCGATAATTCTTGAAAATATTGTATTTTCTTCTGTTATGTGTCAGTCATCAAATGGTTGAACCTTAAAAATAGGAAGACCTGTGGTAGCCATCTGGTTCAGTTCTTCCTCTCCCTTAACTCAGCATTCTGTGAAGTGCCCTCCATCCCTCCAATGCAGGGATATTCATTTTATAGATGCAAAAAAAAAACTTCAAAGAAGATAAGTAACTAGACCAGGGCCCAAAGCTACAAGAACAGGAAGACAGGATTTGAGCATTAGTCATTTTTCCCTTCTACTGGACATCTTTGGTATTCCTTGTTCTTTCTGTTTCTTTTTTGAAACAGTTTATTCTTATTTGTTAGGTATGTTCTTCCATTCCTCACAACCACTTGGAGCCATTGGTCCTAGTCCTACTCCTACTCCTAGAGTAATAATGTAAGTCTAATTCTTCCAGTATGCTGATCCTCAGATATTAGACAATGTTAGCATGTCTCATTTGAGACGTATATTTTTTCAGTCAAAACACAGACAATCCTTTCAACCATTTCTTACATTGTTTAGTTTTCAAAGAGTTCAGTACCTTTGATGCTCTCTCCGAACATATTCTTACTTGCCAGAGCTCCTCTAAAGTGTGGGTCTAGGCGACAGCCAAATCCAGCATTCCAAATTATGTTCACACATCAGAGAGGATAATGGGATATGCTTGGTAAGAATATTACTATTTTTGAGTATAACCTAGGGCTGCATTAACTTTTTCTTTTAAAGCTACTTTGTGCTAATTATAAACTTCAGCATGTCTCCATAATCTCATGATGATAAAGGAGTGTCATCATTCAGGTTGTGGTAAACTGTCATTCATCACTTTTTGCAAATGTTTGTTTTATCAGCTGTGAATTCCATCAAAGCCCATATTTCTCCCCCATGTCTAAAAAGATACCATTAGATTATTTTCTAATCACTTTCTAAAATGGAGATATATCCTCGCCATAGTATCTGACTTACTTAGTAATACCTAAAAACTGAAAGAGAAAACAAAACTAGCTTTATTTGGTCAAACTTTTTCTGAGTGATTTTGAACTGGCTTGAAAATTTTTGCTTTCTTTTCACAGTGCTCATGTAGTGCTTTCCCAGAGCAAGAATTTGTCAATTTTAGGTAAATTTTACTTGTCTTCATTTATCATTCATTTGATTTTGAAGTCTTGACAAATTCTACAGTTCTATTTAATGTCTGATTAATCATTCAAATCTTTTTGAAATATATGGGATATAAACAACACATGGATAAATGAATGAATATCAGAACCCTAAATCCAGCACTTTCTGGATGGCAACTGCTTTTATTATGAAGGAAACATGAAATTCAAATAAATTAATTATGTTAGAATGATAATATTTTAGACCCAAATTATGTAATGCATTCTTCTGTAATATTTCCTGGGATCATATTTTTGGCAAATCAGGAAGAAACTTGTGGCCTTATCTAAATATTAATGGAGAACTGGAATAAAATAGTACTTTTTTCTTTATTACAGTAAGAAATGCAAAATACTTCAAAGCAAATTTTGACTCATATCCTGCAAAAATACAAACATACCACAAGTGTTGAAAAATGTTTAAAATAGTTTCAATACACGCTGTCTCTATTTGCTAACTTTCCACATTGGGTATTGGATATGAATAACTGGGTAACAGACTCTTGAAAATTTTTTTCCCCAGTGGCTTAATCTGTGCTTGAAATATTTTGTGAGTATATTGTGAATATTTAAGTGAGGTAAAGGCAACATTTAGATTTAGATTTTAAGCTCCCCCAAATAAGCAAGTCATTCTTACAGCATTTCCCTCTCCCCCTGCTCCCTCTATGCCATGAAATGCCTCTTAGAATATCTAAGTCTGTGCACATTAAAGCTTGATTTCACAGGTAAATCCACTGATTAAAAATTAAGCAACAAAAACAGTCTTAAGAAGAAAATACCAAACAGCCAATATTGATTATGACCTTTCAGCTTCATGAATATAATATGTAAAATTTTTTAGATCGATGATCCTTAAAGACTTAACAATGAGATTTGAATTTTACAATTCCTATGGCTTCCCGAATCGTAAGCATTGTATTTTGTTTTGAAAATATTAAACAAACATACGAGCATAAAAGTAAGATGCTTTTAGTAAGATAATTAAGAAAGACATTTGGCATTCATTATCTTATGGGACTGCTCTCTTTTTCCACTTATTAATGTCTTATCTATTTTATTCATCAGTAAGTACTGACTAACTCAACGTAAGCTGATTTATACAAATAAGATTTCATGTAATTGGTGATCATTTCTTACTTAAAGTGGAAAAATATTTTTTAAAAGATTCCTGGCAGAATAGGTTTCATAACATGCCCAGGGGGTACTAAAATAATATTTTTAGTACATTTTCTTTCTGAAGATATTTGTCTATTTGTTGAGATAATGTAAAACTAACTAGAATGATAGTCGTAAGAATAATACTAATATCACATACTTGTATAGCACTTTTTTGTTAAGTATTTTCACATACTTAATAGCAACTGTCTCTGAATTTCACAATTCCTATGGCTTATCACCTAGGCCTGACAGCCCTTCTAGGAAGTAAGTTGTATCCTAATTTTTAAATGAACAAACTGAGGCTCCAGAAGATCTTGTGATTTGTCTTAGAGGTCACACAGCTCTGGCTGGACTAAAACTCCTACTTCTCAGCATTTAAAGTCTCTTTCACCCGGAACGTGTTCGGGTCCATACAATTATAATTTAATTGTAACATTGTATAAGGCACTGAGGCCACCGTTAAATAGCACGTGTAAATACAAAAGGGCTAAAAAGTTAGGCCATTATCAGGAGTCAATAGCAATGATAAAATTATTCATTAGATTATTAGTAGTGAAAAAGCAGGAGTTTTAGGGACTTGATCATAAACTGGGTAGATTTTTATGATAGGAAGAGATCAGTAAATTTGGAGCAGAAGAGACTAGTCTTGCTTGGGTCCTTCCCAACTGGAGGAGTCTGAGAAACCAGGGAAGCATGGAAAGAAAGGGATCGTTAAATTGGGAGGGCACTGAGAAGGAAAGCAAAAGGAAAACTGTACGTCTGTGGCAAGTTTAATTAGAAAATCTGCTTACCTGGATTAGAGGTAAACTTTCATTACTTTTAAGCTCGCTCAATATTGTGCTTTGTTGATTGGTAAATCAACAAAACACTCTGTTTATATTGTTCATCTGCACATAATTTAGCTGCTAGGAAGCCTGATGAATTTAGAGATATCCTGGGCCCTGCCTTTTGGTTGCTGGTGGGATTGACACTCAGAGGCAAGTGGGTGGCTTTTTTCACTCTTTCTAGATTGTCTGAAGTTGGAATTCCCCATACATGTCACAATTTCCAAGAACTGTTGGGTCATAGTAAATGACTGCCTCTCAAAAATTTATGACTTTGGATCAGACGTAAATGTAATACTCTCTGAATCACAACTTTATAACATGAAGATAAACATTTATGTGCATACCTCCAGTACACATACAACTAATATGCAATTTCAGAAGAGTTTTGACAGGAAGGATGTTGTTCCTAAATGATTTGGGGTGGAGGGGTGGGGGTGGAGTATAAGGCAAATTGGTTTGGTTATTTTTTAAATAATTTTTATTCAGCCATTACAGTATATGGGTCAACAGAATTCCACTTTTATTTCTATTCCTCTCTGACAGCTAATAAACACAGGGAAATCCTCTAAATCCCAGATGCTTTTAGGAATTATGTTAAAAGAGGATTTCCACTACATTCAAGGAATGCTGACTGTTTGAGACTTAAGGAAAGTTTTGCAAACTGCTGAAATCACGTGAAGTTTCACAACATGCAGTTGCACAAATATCTTTTATTTCGCTACCCTAGAAACCTACGTATAATTTTTGGGCCAAATACTGTGTGACCCCCTGGAGTTTCAGTCCTCTTAACTCAATTCTTCCTTCACTGATCTTTATCTCTTCTCTCTTAAGACATACAGTTCGTTTAAAAGAAATGAACTTACAAAATAATCTCTTAGGCTTAACAGCAAGCTTAAAAAGAATTGTACCTTTAGGTTTCCAGTATAAAATTTGTGTGAGGAATAGATTTTTTAATGATGAATGTTGATTCCTCTGCTTTATATCTTGTTTCTTACCAATATTGCTCTTCTCTACACACATAACCCCCTTCAAAATTTTGCCTGTTCCAACACCCCCACAACTTGAAGTTTTAAATGTTTCCAATAAAACATCCTCCAAATTCTTTTTTCATACCCAAGTATAATTTTATGGTAAATAAATTGCTATACATGTTTTAGAGTGTTTATAATTCTTTGTAAATTTGAATTAAATATTTGGTCAATAGAAGCATTGTTAAAGGAATGGGTTAATGAACAAATGGCAATTTTTCTTGCATTACATATCTAAGGTAGAAAAATACACATACAACTAGCATTTATGGGATTAGGATTAAACATATTTCAACTTGTACTCTTGCAAAATGAAAAGGAAAAGAAATGAATGTTCATTATCATCTTACCAAATAGAAGGAATAAATTATAGTGAATTTTGTCTTTTGAAAGTTAGAGTTGATAATTTGCTGCCAGTTAATCATAGCAATGAATTGTCTGCTAAAGAACAGCGATTAGTTCAGATTCCACTCAATCCTAAAGGTTTTCATCATTTCTTTTTCCAGGCTGTAGAATTTTGCTTGGTTTTAGTCACTCAGGTCTAGGACACCAATCAAACTAAGAGTTACAGTAGACAAGTTATCTAACCAAATGTTGGATTCTAGTGGAACTTTTCCTTTTGACATTTTAGGTCTGTTGATTTCTAACACATTCACGATGGAAACATTTGCCCAAATCTATGCAAAGATTATTATTATTTTTACTTCTGTGGATTTTCAAAATGTACCTTCTAGATGCCATATAGGAAAAAATGGCTAAGATGTTCAAGTATGGTATAATAAATGTTTAAATACTGATTGTAGCTTTTGTAATTAATTCAGTCCCTTTTATATAATTTCACTGTTTCTCCATTAGTAAAATTATAGCATTATTTCTTGGGATAAGATAAAGTATGCCTTTCATTTTTATGATAATGGGAGGGAAGCGTGGCCTATTATGCATTGAAACAGAACAAGTGCAATGGATTCTAGACAAATATTATCCAAAAAAACACAGGAATGCATGCTATTAATGTCCTGAGATCCTGATTTCTAGGGAATCCATTAATTCTTATAAATTCAATGGGCAAATAGAAAATGTATTTTGACATTTTCAGTATTTTGAAGTTCTTGCTAATTTTTTGTTAAAATGATTGCTAACTACTGCAAATTTCTTTTGGTTGGCACATAAAAAAATAGGCTGAAGAAGAGAAAAGCAATATGGATGATGATTGAGTAGTGAAGTAAAAGCCCTATGCCTATAATTATGAACTCTGAAAGGTTTGTGCTGGAACTGTTTGTGTGTGATGTATATTAAGTTAATATCCAATCCTTAAGTGAGATGGAAAATCATTAAAATCCCTCACAAATGGGTTTTCCCTTACAAGCTGATCTTCTTCAGCTTTAAGCAAAATAACCACTGAGATTACATAAAATATTTTGATACAAGATGCTTTCCTACAGAAACCTAGACATCTGTGGCTTCTTTTTAAGTCTTAAGCACATTAATCTAATCACGATCATTTTGTTTACCTGTTATAAAAAAGTGATCATATATAAAGTCCAAATCTTAGGAATGTTTTGGCTGAAACAAACTGCAAAAATATTATATATTACTGCTATAATGTTGACCTAACATAAATTTTATAAGAGCATTTGAGAAAAAAATTACTTTAGGAACTATGTTTGAAAAGTGTTGACCTTTGGGTCATGTTGAATGACAGTCTTTCTTTAAGAAATTGAACTACCTTTCCCCTTTTCCATACATCATAGATTTTTTTAAGTGACTTCCAAATGCCAATAAAATATCACCATTAATTTTTTAGATTTGTAAAATATTTTAAAGCTATGATTTAAGCATAATTTCCTAGTATCTCTGTTATAATTCTCTTTATTCCAAATATTGTTTATTTTTCTTATTACAAATATAATAGCATTTATTGTAAAAATTTTGGAAAATTCAGAGAAGTATATAATTTAAAATCTATAATGCCATGACATAAAAAATTTTAATGTTTTGTTGTATTTTTTCAGTATTTTTAATACATTTATATTTATAAATGTGTCATATCATTATCTAATGATTTTGGACTGTATTCCATAAATAACTTTAAATTTTGCTTTTCTTTACCATCTAACATAATGATCATGTTCTAACATAAAATTCTTTATAAACTTAATTGTAATAGCTGCACACTATTGCAGTCTTATCTGTTTTTGTATCTGTCAGACCAAATATCTCGTTACTCATTTTTAAAAATTTGACTTTAACTTTAATGTCAAAGCATGCTATACACAAATCATACTTGACTTAATGTTATATTTTTAGTTTGGATCCTCCCAACTGGTTTGTCCAAGGCCACTGCTAGCCATGATTGGTGACAGTGTTGCTGGGAAACGCATTTCACCCTGGGCAACTGGGTGGGGTCTCATTCTGGTGCAGATGTGCTTTTCTAGGCCCCTCTGTGTGTTGAACCAACTATTTTCTATGTTTGTTTTGATGTGAAAAGGGCTGGGAAACACTGGTTGAGTTTGCTTTGGGCATTTTGTGCTCCTAAGGATTGCACTGGAGAACAACTTTGTGCAAATTCATAAGTCAGTGTTTCCTTTTTTTCCCTTCAGGCTAGATTCCGTAAATGGTCAATGTGTATGAACTTTTTTTAAAGCTTTTGATGCAGGCTGGAAAAGGTCTGTTTGACTCTTTTATCGGGAATCTTCACACTGTTGCCAAAATCAAGTATTATCTTAAACTGTATAAATAAACAAAAACTTAAAATATTTATTGGTTATGTTGATAAATATAAAATGCAATCTTTTTGGTCCTTAAAATTGTTTTTTTTGTTTGTTTGTTTACTAGTAAATTTCTTTGACTACTAATGAACATTAGTACAAATGTACTAAAATTGTACAAATATTTATTAGACCGTGTATTTCTTCTTTCCCTGAATTGTTTCTTCTTTTCCATGGTCATATTTATTTTAGGGTATTGTTTTCATATTCACTCATTGGTACTCATTATGCATTAAAATTAATAACATTTCTTTTCAGATTTGTGGCAAATACTTTTAATTTTTCTTTTGTCTTTTGATGTTTATTTATTATAAGAAGCTACTCTTTCCTGTTTCTGATTTATTTCATTTCTTTTATACATTGCTTTTCTTCCCTGACATTAGATAAATATCTACCTAAAAGCTCTTTACATTTTTCCCTTTAAATTCTTTAATCAATTATGAATTTATTTTGATGGCTACTGTGAGGCAAGAATCTTAACTTTATATATATGCAAATGAAATTTGTTAGTGCTATTTGTTTTCAATAACCCATTTACTTCCATTTTAGTTTCAACTTAAAAAAAATCTTAATATACTATGCATAATAATGTCACATTTATTAGACTTTTCATTTTTGCTAGGCATTTTGCCAAACATTATTGCCAACAGATCTTAACTATCACACAATTTATAGACAAGGAAACTCCGATTTAGGAAGATGCAGTAACTAGTCTTGGGTCCCCAGTTTGTAAGCCAATGAGCCAGATTTGGACTCACCCCAACTGTCCCAACTCTAGGTCCTGCATGTTAGATTTTTCAGTCAAGAAGAAAAGAGATGAAAACTTGATCAAAAGGAGTTTTATTGTCCAGCCGTGTGCAGGCAGCTTGAAGCCTAAGAAAATGGCGACAACCCCAGGCCCAGGGAACAGTAAGGCTTATAAAGGATGGTTGGCGGGAAGTTCTTTGTCCGGTAAAGGGGAGGCTGGCAGGTTTAGGCACGGCTGTTTCTCAGTGGCTCCTCTGGGGAAAGAGGTAGCTGGCAAGTATCCATTGGGTGGTTTGAAAATGGGGTTTTGGGAGTGGAAAAGGTTAAAATTTTAACGTTCAAGATTTCTAAGGGTGGGCGGTGGCTTATTGCAGACCTGCAGGGTTCCTAAGCCGGGGTGAGGGTCGGTGGCTCTATGGCAGAATTCCTAAGGTTGGGGGTGGGGTGAGGACGCAGGGCCTAAGCCTAACACTGCTGACTTCCACCAGTCTACCATCTGGGCAGTGGAGAGTTAGTCTCCATTGACTTGCTCATTATTACTGTTTTAATTATCGCAGCTTCACATATTTTAGTATGAGGTAGATCAAGGCCCCCCTTTTTGTTCTTTTTTTTTGCAAATCAAAAACTTTAACCATCACTGAGTAACTAGCTTTTTTTTTTTTTTTTTAATTTTAATCACAATCTTTAAACAAGACTTCTTATATGATTTTTTTTTTTTTAAATATAGGTTTAGGGTTTTTCTCTTACAAGAGAATCTTGGTGAATCATTTGTCAGAATGCAAGAATCTAATCACCAGTTTCTGCAAATAATTTAGCTTGCTTGTATAAAAAAGCATTTCATCTAGTGATTTTTGCAGATTCTGAAACAAAACTTATACTATTCACAAGGCTTTCATAAATTAGAGACAGAATTTAAATCCTAATTTCCAGTTATTTTATTCAGTATATTGCAACATCTTGATTCAGAAATAGCATGAGCTTCTTGGGAAAAGGGAAGCTAAATCATTTATAAGTAAATATCTCTCTCTGATGTCACAACTATAAAAAGTTATTCATATTTCCTAAGAAGGGTGAATCAGGAGTCTGTGTTTATTTTTCGTAAATCTGAATTTCTGAAACTAGTCATTTCCTTTTTAAGTTTCACTGATGCATTTTTAAAAGAAAATATTTGCATTCTTTCAGTAAGAAAGCATATATTCTATACAAGGGATATGAACTTTCTCTTCAAAAGATCACTTTATTAAAGAAAAAATATACAGGATTTATCACCTGAAGAGACAAATTTCAAATGATGTCAAGAAAAAAAGTAATCAAGAATTACCAGACACCTTTACTTGGAAACTACAGAAGTATGAAAATAGTCATACAGTGTCTACTCTTCAAGAAGGAAGGGACAAGAATATTCATCCTGGAGGACCTGCACCCCAAGGGCAGTAAAATGAGGGCCAGACAGTACCCCAACCTTGCTCTGACCTTAGAAATGCAAGTCATTAACCTTGACAGAGCTCTCTCTTCCTTACACTTCCTTGTCTGTTCCCGTGGCTAAGTCAGTGATCAGCTTCGGGAAAATCAATGCTTTGGTGAATTTTCCTCACTAGATTACATTTATGGTGGATGATAGGATGCATAACACTCCCTGACTTTGATTTTGCTTGCAGTGTTTTCCATGCGCAACATGTCTTCCACTTCCAAATCTCTTCCCCTTTCTATCTTTTAATTCTGGCCAACTACCCCCAGCCTCAGCAGAAACTTCTTCCTACAGAATACTACCAGTATTTCTCACCTAATCCAGGAAACTGGGGACCACACTGGATCCGTCTTTTGCTTCAACCCTATGTCAAAGCAGTTACATCCACCATTTTAACACCTCCACACTGTTCATTATACTTGATTTGTTCATATGACTGTCCAATCCAGGGTTTCTTATCCGGTGGATTATGGGGGGAGGCCCTCCTGCATAGAAGGGGAGAAATAATAGGAAATGGCTCCCAATTCTCTTAGACTGTAATCCCCTTGAGAACAGGGACCCTGGAAGTAACTGTGTGAAATCCTTTATTTTTACTTACCTTATCTTATTTACAACCATTCTGTGAGATATGTTTGTTTATCCCCAGTTTTAGTTGGAAAAGCTAAGTCTTAGAGAAGGTAAGTAACTACAGCCAATGGTGGAGGTGAAATTGGAACCCCCTTCAAAGCCAGAGCTGCCCATTCTTGTGTGTCAGTCAGGGCTCCCCAATAAATACAGAAACCAGCAGTATATAAATAGAAATCTGTAACTTTAAATCTATAATTATAACTATAAAATAGAAATAGATTTATTCTAAGGAATTGACTCACACAAGCCTGCAGGTTAGAAAGTCCAAACTCTGTAGGGCAGACTGCAGGCTGTAAACTCCGATAAAGGTGAGGTTAAAAATAAATATTGAATCCAGATTCCCCAGGGGAAGCTGGCAGGCTGGAAATCCTGGCAGGAGTTGATACTGAAGTCTTGATCAGAAATTCTTCTGACTTCTGGAAGCTTTCAGAAGACCTCCACCTGTTAGGACCTCCAACTGATTGAACAAGTCACACTCACATTATTGAGGGTCATCTCCTTTGCTTAGGGTCAACTGATTGTAAATTCTAATCCCATGTATGGAAAACTTCCACAGTAACAATTAAGCCAGAATTTGACCAAAGAGCTAGACACCATAACCTAGCCAAATTGACACATAAAATTAACCACCACTCCATGGCACTGCTGGGATGTGAGCCATTAGTTTCCTCATATCTGTGGTGACTGAGAAATTTGTGCTGATGCCTCAGTGAGCCCTTGCCCCTTCATCCACAGCAGTGCCAGTATTATCTCATACATAAGGTTTGGATGTAAGATTTGTTTTGAAATAAGAATTGTCCTGCTATAAATAAACACTGAAAATGACAGTTCAGTTTGGATTATTCTGAAATTTGAGTATTTACTCTATATTCTTATAGGAAACTCAAGATAACACATAGCTCTCTGTTCCTTTTGTATCATGTCAATGCTTTGTCTTTTATATTACACACTTTTAGGCTTGATGATGTAGAGAATTATAAAAGCTATTTCTTTACAAGAAAATCTATAACAGAGACACTGAACATCTTCTTAAGGCCCTAGCAAATTATGTTTGATTTTGTCAAGTAACAATTACGCATATTCAATCATATTAAATAAAAAGATCAGTAAACCTTTTCACGAGTGATATAATTAGATATAGGGGCCCACAGTTATAATTTCTTGTTCTTTAAATTAGTTGCAAGTATGTTTGATAAATTCAATCCTTGTAGATTTAATTAAATATTGGCCTGTATCTTTGACTTAGTCTGCAGCTTGAGAGACAGGTATGGAAAAAGAAAGACCATAAACACTTAGGTCCTGAATGAAGCAGAGTTGTCAGAAATTCATGTGGAAGTTTTTTCTTTTGGGGGACTGATCCTAACCAATCCTATCACTTTTCCTTTTAATGAACATTAAAATTAACTGTTTTACTCAATCTAAATTTGTGAAACACCAGATTTCCACCTCTCCCTTCTTTTGTGAGACTGCCCACTCATTTATATTCTGCGCTGGGAGGCTGATTCTGCTGAATGGAGTTAGTTCCTGGCCTTAGGTTAAACAGGATCCCTGTAACATTTAGGAAAACCTCCTTATTCCACTGTTGACCTGTTTCCTGCTAGACAACAGAAGACCGATGTTCCCCACTTCTTAGACTAGCGACTTTTTCATACAGTTGTTGGCATAAAAGCAAAGCAAAGAAACTTAATAAATAGTCTTTTGTAATTTGGAATTTCGAGCATAACATATTCATTTTATCTGTGTTTTTTAGGTCTTTGCTCAGCCATGTTGTGCAAATGTAAACAGTGAAATTTTGATGTGTTTTCATGCAGTCAATAAAATAGAATGTAACAAGCCAACTTTGTCTCTACACATCTATGTGGCTGGATTTCCAAAATCAGTGACTAACATTTATATTGAATTTCGGTTTATAAAACACTTTTGTATTATTTCAGTTTTTAAAACACTTTTGTAAATAGAAGCAGGTATTGTTCTTCTTCCCATTTTGAAGATGTGAAAAGAAACTTAGATTAAGTTGCCCCAATTCACATAAAAGTAGAATTCCTTTAGGCTTGTTCTGAATGCCTTTCAGAATTTTAGCAAATAGATGGCAGTGTGGATTGCAAAATCCTTAACCAAATTGTTTTACCTATGTTTGATGTAAATCCAGAAATATTTATGCTTTAGATTCTTTAATTATCAACACTAGAATGCTTTTATGAATAAAATAATAAAATAGAAAATAGAATTTATGTCATAATGAATAATATTCATCTCAAGAAATTCAGTACCCAGTATAGTGCCAGGAAGAGGGGGTGCTTAATAAATGCTTATTGAATTGAATGGAAAGAGAAAAAAGTCACTTTGAAAACATTTAGTTATTCTTTCGTTTACTGTTCACATTTTACTTTTTTTAAAATGGCTGTTATTCCAAATAGAACATAATGGTGTACTTCCAACATAACATTGAAACTCTTTTAACTGCACTTAAAACTGCAGCTCTTCTATCTTAGGTGCCTCCCAGTTTTCTTGAGTGTATTGCTTAGGCTGAGGGTTATAGGACTGAGCTTTTGTGGCTCTGAATAATTTCCATTTTGTGGTCTTTAATCCCCTTAGAAATTTCACTTTGTATCTAATTAAGTAAGAATTGCTCCTAACCAGATGTGTGTTCTGGTTTGCTAAAGCTGCCAAAATGCAATATACCAGAAATGGATTGGCTTTGTCAATGGGGATTTATTAGGCTGCAAATTTACAGTTCTAAGGCCATGAAAAGTCCCAATTAAGGCACCATCAAGAGGATACCTTCACTGAAGAAAGGGCAGTGGCATCTGTCTGGAATACCTCTGTCAACTGGGAAGGCATGTGGCTGGCATCTGCTGATTCTTTGCTCCCTGGTTGTGTTGCTTTCAGCTTCTGCTTTCAGTGGCTTTCTCTTTAAGCCTCTGTGGGTTCTCACTTAGCTTCTCTGGGGCAAATTCTGGGCTTCATCTCTTAGCTTATCATCTCTGAATGTCTTTCTCTCTGCATCTCTAAGCATCTGGGTCTGTGTTGGCTCTCAGCTCTCTCTCTCTGAGCTCTCTTAAGGACTCCAGTAAAGCAATTAAGACCCACCTTGAATGGGCAGGGTTACATCTCCATGGAAATAATCTAATCTAAAGGTCCCACCCTCAGTTGGGTAGGTCACATCTCCATGGAAACAACATAATCAAAAGATCCCACTCAAAATAAGTCTGCACTCAGAAGATTGGATTAAAAGACATGGCTTTTGGGGATACATAACAGATTCAAACCAACTATTGTGTCAGTACAGTTATTAAGGAATGGGTTTTAGTTTTACTCAGTTTTGGCAGTGGAGACTAGAAGGTACAGTACCTCCAAGACAGAGACAAACTGATGTCTTTTCTAAATCAGGTTTATAGAGTAGACCCTAAGGCAGTATGCCCTTAAAACTGTCTTATTTTGAACTTTTGCTCCATGGAAAATAAAGTATCCAATATCTTCGATGTCTTCCCCTATCACTGCCTCCATTTTCTGTTCTTCATGGAAACCTAATAATCTCCCAGGCATTTCTGTATCATTCATCCTCTAATGCAAATGCTCATCATTCTCTCATACTACAATTACTAGACACAGTATTGTGTTTATCCTAGTTTCCCATTGCAACTTCATGACCATTTAATTTTCTCTCAAACTTTTTATTACTTTGAGGGTTAAACATTTAGTTAACTCTCAAACATTCTTCTTCCTCTGTGGTTCATGTTATCTGATACAATGTCCATGTACCACTCACTCATACTCCTCAGTCATTGGGAACTTTGACACTTGACATCCCAATCTATCCAGCATCCTGTCTTCAAAATTTCTTTACATTCTAGTTTTCCATAGTTTCAGACCAACATCTGACACATATGGCCACCTCATCATAACCTTGTTCTGGTCTTCATAACCTTATTCTGGTCTATCTCTGGATTCAAACTCTAGTGTGTCTGTCTATAAAGATAAAGATAATACCCTCCCTTCAGCTTTCTCACTTCCATAATCCCTGTACTCCTCTTCTTTGATTTCCCTAAGAACTCCAGGCCCTAAACCGTTGCTCTTAACTATAGACTTATCCAGCCTAGACCTCGAGGATGTACCTCATCAGTGCCTTCACCATTTATTCTTCCTTTGATGCTAACTTCCAGCTTTGGTAAGTTACTTTCACTGTATACTCACACTGTATACTTCTACACATAGGCTGACGAGCAATACAGGAAGAACTCACACAATTATGGAAATTGTAGCAACTCATTATTAATGCCCTCTAATTTTATTTCTCATTTAACCTTGGCAATCCATTTATTTGCCCTTAAACAGCTCCCTATCTCATTCTCCATACCAGCTATTTCAAATCAGGTTCTAACCTCTTATTTCTCAAGACAAAATAAAACAAATAAACAAAACTTGGTTCCATCAGGTGTGAAGTCTTCTAACGCCAGGTAAGGCTTTACTCATCTTTATGAGCAGCATGTTTCCTTCACTTTTCATGCAGTCTCAGAGGATTGAATTGTCCTGTTTCAGGATTGCTCTTGATAAAATTCTTTTCTTTCCTTTTTTCTTTTCTAAAAGTATGCTTTTCTTTTTTTCTGCTGTATTTTAAATCCCCCCTATCTATTGCAGGCTATGGGCATTCCTAACATCTCCCAATAGCAAGCAAATATATAAATTATTTCATGCTCTACTTTTAGCTACCACTGCCCTGTCCTACTCCTGCCCTTTACACCGAAATTTTGGAAAGGAGAGACTCCACTTCCTCCCCCCTTATTAATTCTTCAATCCACTGCAGCTATCAAAATTGATTTCTCCATATCCCAATCCAATGAACTCCTGCCAGTCTTCTTTTTCTTTAATCTCTGTGGTAATCAGCATAGCAGTACTACCACTTCTTTTCATCCTGAAACTCTGCTTCTTTTATCTTCTGAGGCATCAGCCTCTTCTGATTATCTATCTTTTTTACCATTCTTCTTATTCCTAGATCTTTTCCTCTGCTCATTAAATTTTAGGATTTATCAATACTTCTTATCTCTCTTTGTCTTAAGACAAAGAAGACAAGTTACTACTCTCTTTGAGTGATCTCACTCACACACATAATCTCCATGGATTGTTAAATCAAGCTGTCTTTTCTGGATCTCTCCCTGAGTTCAGAATTATCTGTAGATAAACAAAACAAGCCAAAACACCTCCACCACCACAAAGAAGAACAACAATAGTTAAACCAAGGAACCTATTCACCAAATGCCCTAGGGGCATTTCAATCTTAAAATAACAAAGCTGAATCCCCTAAATTCCTGGTCTTTTCTTTAACTCAGTATCCTCACCATTAAACAATTTTGAAAATGGTCTCAACACCTTCAGTCTTACTCTCCATCTATCCATCCTACTCAAAACTAAGAAGGGGGGTTTCTAAAATAAAAATCTGATCATGCTACTGTTGTTGACAAAATAACATTCAAACTAGTTGCTTTGACATACTTGATCAGTAATCTGGTCCAACCATCCTGTCACCTTGTATCGTCCCCTCTTGCCATCTTGAATGGATTGCCATCCTTGGAATGATTCAGTCTTACCTACCTACATATTTTCTTCATGGAAAATCCTCTTAACCTCTTTTTAACTTCCCAGTTCACCAGAAAAAAACCTCAATCTTCTATTAGTTTTCAGTCTTTTGGATTCTTTCCTGACTCTCCTTTGTGTCCCAGTTGCTGCTGCAGCCCAGTGACCACCTCAATCTCATGTACTATGATGCATTAAGAAACTTTGTTATTAATCTAGCTTCATCTATTTGATTCTGTGCTCCCTGATAGTAGGAACTGGTCTTATTTATTTTTACCCCAGGGTAAAATTATGCAGATTAATAAATGAATGAATGAAAGATGCAACTATGAGCTTTTAGTAATAAAAATCTGTTATTTTACTATTTGCTGATGGTGTTACCTGGATATAAGGCATTATGTGTTGCTTCATGTTGCAGCTCGCTATTGTGTCCCAGGACAGATAAGCTCAAGAGGATATATATTCAGGCAGAAAAGGGGGGAAAAAATCCTTAACTCCCAGCATAGATGCAAGAACTCTTTCCTTCAGATCTTTAAATTAATTAGTCAAGCAATCAACATTTCAATCAGTAAATAGTTGTTGAGTCATTGTGCCCAATGCAGTAGAAAATAAAAGGACATATTGAGTATAGTCTCTGTCCTCAAAATTTATCATTTGGGCATAGGAATTAAGGGTTCACTATAAATAAGTTAGATAAAAATTCATCATATGGAAATGTAGAATTTAGAGATGTAGATGAACTAAAGTTTATAGATTTCTTTCAGTGTGCCAGTAGTTGTGCTAAGTGTCCTCGTGCATGATATTGTATAATTTTCACAATAAAACAATGACATATGTTTATTTCCATTTTATTAATGAGTAAATTAAGGCATAGAAAGGTTAATTGACTTGATCAAGGTCACATCTCATAAATGGTCACATCTCTGTTTTATTAATTTATAAATGGTCATATCTCCATTTTATTAATGAGTAAATTAAGGCATAGAAGGGTTAATTGACTTGATGAAGGTCACATCTCATAAATTCCAACCCAGGCAATCTGGTTTGTGAGCTCTCTATAGCATAATACTATCTGTGTTTAAGGGTAAAACCGAGAGATTAAGACAAGCATTACTACAGAACACTAATGTAGGCTTAAATGCTTACATACTTAAACTCTCGAAGTAAATAGAACTTGGAAATCTTAAAATGTTGGGAAGATGGAAAAGAGACACATGAAGAAGGCTTAGAGTTTAGAATAAGTAGTTTTATTACAAGGCACATAGAAACCTGCATGGTTGTGGCAGATGGTTTGTTATTGCATTGTAGAAATAATAGTGGATTGTGGATCTTAAATGCTGGGTTGAGGACAGTGGGGATCTTCTGGATACTTCTGAGCATGGGAAGGTTCTATTTACTTGGATTATTAAAAAGAATAATTTGGTGATGACTTGATGGGATTAATTTGAATGGAGAACAGCTCTAGAGATGATGAGACCAGGTAAGAACTTTTGTAATACTTGCATGTGATGATGAATTTCTGGACCCAGGGTAGCAATGGATTAAAAGGGAGAGTAGTGTACTTTTATCTTGCATTTTCCCCTATGCAATTTTTTAACAACTTTATTAAGGTATAATTTACATATCATAAAATTCACCCATTTCAAGTGTATTATTCAGTGATGTTGGGTCAGTTTCCTGAATTGTGCAACCATCGTCATAATCCAGTGTTAGAACATTTTCATGACTCCAGTAAGATCCCTCATGCCCATTTACAGTTAATCCCCATTTCCAACCCCCATGTCCAGACAATCACTATTACACTTTCTGTTTCTGTAGATTTGGTTTTTCTGGACATTGCATATAAATGGCGTCATACAGCATCTGGTCTATTATGTTAGGCTTCTTTCATGTAACATAGTATTTCTGAGGTTCATCCATGTTGTAGTGTGATCAGTAGTTCATTCCTACTCTGATGAATAGTAAACTTCTGTTGTACAGACCTACCACATCTTGTCATTCGTTTATGAGCTGATGGACATTTGGGTTGTCTCCAATTTTTGCTATTGTGAATAATGCTACATTGAAGATTCTAATGCAAGTCTTTGTCGGCACATATGTTTTCATTTCTCTGGGGAGATTCCTAGTAGTGGGATTGTTGGGTCATATGGTAAGTTGATATTTAACTTTTTAAAAGAAGTTCATCCTATGAAATTTTTAAGGGCACAAAATTAAAGCTCTATGATCCCCAAACAGAAAACTGTAAAATCCACATGAATAGAATAGATTTATTTGCTTTCATATACAACTCTTGGGAAGTCTGAATGGCCAGGGAAATTATCGTTTCTTAGAATAATCATTCACCATCATTATTATCATAGCTCATCAATTTAAGGCCTATTATGCCCATGCATTGTTTCAGGAGCTTTACAGACATTATTTTTAGTTTTCATAGTAAGCCGACTAGGCAGTTATCATTATCCCTATTTTTCAGATTACAAAATAGAGGCTCTAAGAGGTTAACAATTCCATAGCTACAGAGCTAGTAAATGCTGGGAGTCAAGAACAATTCTATTTATCCCATTTAAAGCTTATGGATTTTCTACTGTATTATGTTGTTCCAAAACATTTTGAACATGCACTCTCTGGAAGGCACCATGCACACACACACAAAAAATAGTAAAACAAAGCATTATTATTGGAAAAGGCAGAAGAACCTGGAAAAGGACTCTATTATTGGAGACCTCAGTGTTTTAGGAAATTCATATTATGTTTAATACTTGTGGACTCCTGGGTAAACTGGAACAATGACCATAATTTATCCCATATTGTACCATGACAATTCCTAGCTCAATAGATGCTTACTATAAGCTGATTTCAAATGTTCTGGCTCACTGCCAGGAAGAACACAGAGCTTGTAATTTCAGTTACATGGTGTTTCAAGTAGAACCATGTCCTAATATTAGAGGGAGGGATTAGAGTTGACTGCCAGGACAGCAACAAGGTTCAGAGAAAGATTATTATTTTTAGATTACTTTAAGAACCAAGTAGACCAGCTCACTCCTGTGCATCAACACACCACAATAGCTAAAAGGACTTAATACTTGGTGAGGCTTAATAGAAAAATGTAGGTTGTGTGAAGTGGTTTTATACAGGGTCTCAATAGAAAGCTTAAACAATTGCACACCACATTGTATTGAAAGGCTAGAGGCTTGAACTAAGATCAGTCTTCTAAGCTATGGGTCAGGATTTATTTGAAGTATGGATTTACCAACAATTGTTAGAAAAGCATGAAATTACTTTGAGAAATGTTTGGTCAGGTTAAAACAGCTAAAAGAACATCAAACACGCACACAAACAAACAAAAACCCCAAGCTTGAATATATATAGTTTAGGGATTGGAAGAGATATTTTAATTGTTTTATTATGACATTGCTTCCTGAAATTATTAGTAAAATTTATTTTGGAATGAGATTTGCAAAATGTAAAATATATCTGTGAATTGTAAAAGAACTAATTATCTTTAAAATATTCTCTGAAAACATCTCTTAGATAAATTCAGAACCTGCAATGCAATTGCTATAAACTTCCTTCGTATAAGACGTAACAGATAAGGTTCATAATGTTTCAATTTAATTGTAGTTCTAGCCTCTTAGGCTCAAAGTGGCTTAAAGTATAATGGAAAATGCTAACAGCAATTCCATACTCTAACATCTATGGTACATGATCTTTCAACATTTCCTCAACTTCTACAGGTTAAAGAAAGCTAAGACCTCAAGAGGAAGAACATTTTCCTTTTAAATTTGTTAGAAAGTTCTTCCTTACCTAGAGTAATCAAAATTTGGTCCCTTTTGCCTTCCACAGATGGTGTTGGTGTCTCGGTTTCCCTGCCATATTAGTCAGGGTTCTCTAGGGAAACAGAACCAACAGGAGATATCTGTAAATATGACATTTTATAAAAGTGTCTCACACAACTGTGAGGATGCCCAAGTCGAAATTCCATAGGGCATGATGCATGATCCAAATTCTGTAGGGCAGCCTGCGAGCTGGCAACTCCAATGAAGTTCTTTGATGAACTCCCCAGGAGAGGCAGGCTGGATGAAGAAGAAATGAAAGTTCTCTCTTCTCCCTTAAAAGTCTTGAACTGATTGGATTAAATTCAACTGGATTCTCTCATTGTGGAAGACACACCCTTAGTTGATCATAGATGTAATCAGCCACAGATGCAATCAGTTAACTGATGATTTAATAAACCAGCCTTCTGGGTTATGAACCAGCCATGAAATGTCCTTGCAGTAACGGTTAGGTCAGTGCATGCTCGACCAGACAGCTGGGCACCATCACCTGGCCAAGTTGACACATGAACCTAACCATCACAGCTATCACACCTGCCTATCAATTCTACGACAAAACTCCCCAAAACCTTACTAAGTAGTCCCCTGACAATATTTATATCTGAAAGTTCATTCTTAATCACATGAGAACTTCCCTTTCTTTGTCCTGATTGTTAAAAGGAGCATTTTGAAGTGATGTGCTGGAACTGGCCATACTATCTGTTCCCAACTCTGTGTTCAGTGGCATGACATTGGCAACATGAAGTAACTCCTGTGGGAGAATTTACACTATGTATACAAGCAAATGCTACAAATAGGGGCTTAAATTTTTCCTTGGAGAACTGGTTGTTAAACTTTTACCAACATACCATTGATTTTAAGAATTCAGGTGAGAAATATTGAGAACACTACTGGAACAACTGAAAGGTCACCTCTTTGGGGTCATCACTGGCAAACTGTGCTGAGAGTGCATAGTTGGGGCTCCAGAGCCTGCCTTCCAGTAATTTGTATCCTTATAGAGCTTTCCACAGATTTGTCTATATATAAAGTGTAATTAGGATTTTCCAAATTTGGCTAAAGTGGGGAAATTTCCTCTAATTCTTACTTAAAATATCAGTGGGATGCCATACTCTACTGAACAGACAGACTGGTCAAGATGGAAAATCCTTTTTAATTTTAACTCTGTGAGTTATGTTTAGATCAGCATTTCTCTTTGGTTAGCTCATGAATTGTATTTTTCTTGAATATCAGGAAATTGCCCATAAATCTGTAGATAGTTCCTTTTGAGAATTGTATGGATCCAATTTTCCACCAATACACCAGAGAATGTTGATTATTAACAATGATGGGCAGTGTCTTGTGAAGCTCTATGCCTCCACATGTTATTTTGTACTTTAAGGAATGTTTAAAAAAAAATGCCAAATAGCATATTTTGTTATCATAGAATTGTAATATTGTTCTCTTAGATAAAGCAAATGATCTCCACTTTGTAGAAAATGAACACCCTTGTATCATATAGATGTGTTTGTAAACACTAAATATCAAATTTAATACACTATTTGAGCACGAACTTGCTTTGGCAATCAACTGAGAATTATTTGATTGTTTTTTCCTTAATTGTGTAACATTATAATCGGTTTGGACTCTTTGAATGAGTCTCCCATTGAAACGTCACCACTGTAGGAGGTCACACATCTCTGACAAGGTTGTTTTTGTTTTTGTACCTTTTTCTTTTTTATCGGGGAAGTTGTAGGTTTACGAAGAGTCATGCATAAAATACGGAGTTCCCATATACCACCCTATTATTTACATCTTGCATTAATGTGGTACGTTTGTTACAATTGATGAAAGAACATTTTTATAATTGTACTACCAATTATAGTCCATAGGAGTGTTATGCATTCCTTTTTTTTTTTTTATTCCAGTAACATATATACAACCTTATTTGTATTATTTTATGTCCTGAAGTAAAGAAGTTGAGTTTCTTCATATAAATCAATGTTTCTCAAACTGGGTTTCAAAGACAATCTTTGGTGTCAGTGAAATCTCTATGAGAATTTAATATTTTTAAGTTTTGATTTCAAAACGAACATAATCAATTACTTAAGCTAAGCCAGTTGATTTCTCTTACCTGAAACAACAGCAGCAACAATACCTTGTTTAAGTTAAGAATACGTCGCTGGGAGTCTGGGGAGGCCAGGGTAGCTGGTTCTGGTGTAGAGTACCAGAGAGAAGAAAGCTGCACAGAAAACGAGCACTGCAGCTCTTGAGGATGCCCTTCCCATCTTCAGCTGCGTAATCATCAGCACAGGCACGTGAGGAAACTACCTGAGGCCAGAAAAGAAGCACCTGAAAGAACTTTCTCTGCTGAAAGTAGAAAAGAGATGAGTCAGAAGAGGAGGTTAGAAAGGTTCAAAGTGTGAAAAGGTCTTGAACCAATATGGCTGGCTTTAAAGGTGGAAGAAAGGGGCAAGAGAAAAAGAATGAGGTCACCTCTGAAAACTGAAAATGACCCAGGTTGATAGTCTACAAGGGATCCTACAGTTGCGTGGAATTCAATTCTGCCAATTACCTGAATAAGTTTGGAAGCGTATTCATCCCCAGAGCCTGCAAAAAGGGCAGCCCTGCCAACACCTTGATGGCAAACTTGTGAAACCTGGAGCTGAGTAACACTGGGCAAACATCTGACGTATGGAACTGTGAGTTAATAAATGTTCTCTGACACTTCCTTGCTTTCTTGCCAACTCATCAAAGGTTTTAAAAAGTTGATTTCTTTGTGTGGTAGTTTCTACTAAAGGGGATCATATGTATACCCTGTGAACCAGAAATTTCAGTACTAGGTACTGTGCTATATATATACAGTATACATATATGTACACACACAAATTTCAGTACTATACCCAAGTGTACATATGTGAACCAAAAGAATATAATAATTTTCATAGTGGCATTATCCATAGTAGCTAAACACTGGTGATGGTGGGAGAGAAACAAATGTCCAACAGTTGAATAGACTCCTACAAACTGAATTCTAGGTTTATGTACTACATTCATAAAATGGAATACTCTACACCAATAAAAAAGAATGAACTGAACCTGAAGCAATATGGATGAATCTCACAGTTGAGTAAAAGACACCAGGCACACAGAAATATTGTGTGATTCTAAGCAGTCAAAACTAATCTGTAGTTTAAAGTCAACCTGGGGGAAGAAGTGGGGCTTTGTGGCTGAGAAGGTGGCACAAGATTGGCATTTGAAATGCTAATCATGTTACATTTGTAGATCAGATGGTTACCACACAGATGTGCACTTTGCAACAATGTATTCAACTATGCAGATTATTTGCACGTTTTTCTGTATGGATGTAATACTTTGATAAAAATATTTATCCTTTATTATTTAGTTTTCAGTCTTAGGCTTTTAATATTTTATTTAGTATTTGTATTTGTGTTCCCTAGAAGGGATAATCAGGATAGCTAGCCTACCATACCACCTAAAACGAAGTTCCCTCCTCACTGTACTTTGCATGGGTTTTTTTTTTTAACTTTATTTATCAAAAAATTAAAACAAGCAAACCACAACAAAAAAAACAAAATATTTCAAACAAAACAAAGCAAAGGATTAAGGAAAACAAATAACCTAAAGCAACTCCTTTGCTTCCAACATGTTCCTTCCATATCCCAAGAAAATTAATAAACATATCCAAGCAAAGGAATAAGAAAAACAAATAATCTAAAATAACTACATTGCTTCCAACATGTTCCTTCCATATCCCAAGAAAATTAACAAACCATAATCAAACAAAGGTATAAGAAAAACCAAGTAACCTAAAATAACTACATTGAAGCTAATTTCTTTAAACTTTGCAGGGATTTTTAACTCTATCCTACCATAGGAACCTTTTGTTTTTTTGAACAAATATCTTCTGTTTATTTGACTTTTTTACTAGACAGTGAATCCCTGAAGGGCAGTTTGCTTTATTCTGCTTTTCTTCAGCAGTGCCTAGAATAATTTTCAGTAAGTTAGAGATGCTCAATAAACATTTGTTAAATGAATGAAAGAAAAAAAAAAACATATATACAACTAAAATTTTCCTTTAACCATATTCAAGTTTAGAATTCAGCTCTGTTAATTATGTTCACAATGTTATGTTACCATCACTACCATACATTACCAAAACTTTTCCATCACCCCAAAAAGAAACTATGCATTTAAGCATTACCTCCCCATCCCATACCCCCACCCTGGCCCCTGGTAACCTGTGTTCTAGTTTCTGACTCTATTAATGTGATCTCTTCTACCATGTCTATTGCATGAAGCCTTGTAGAAGAAAAGTGGAAAGTAAAGTGATTTTATCCCTAAAGACATACTAGTTTTCTTTGGAAGATAATCTAAATGTACCAAGGTGAGAACCATTAAGTAAATTTATGATACAGCCTGTATAATAATGTTGGTTTAGAGATAGGAGAATTTTCCATAGGTTGGAATAGTTAGAGAAGATTTCAAGGGAGGATGGAACTCAATTGTTGTGCCACAGGAGTCATTTTTGATCATTTATCTTATTACTTAACAAAGCATCTCTTTCTCTCTCTCTCTGCAGCATAAAAACATAAGGAAGACAGAAATCTAGGAGACTTAGATATGTTAGATCCTCTTTTAGAAATTTGATGGTATAGTTTACATATGACTCAGATAGGCCCTGTCCTACAAGTTAGGTTTTCAAAGCCTATGTTTTTTTTTTTTAGCAGTGTGGTTTATGACATGATAAAGAGGCTTCTGATGTGTGAATAATTCTCCATATCGTTGAAATTGACTAATAACTTTAATCTGTGATGAATGGCCCCAGTGTGACATTTCTTGGTGTGTGTTCTGTTCCTGGAGAGGGATAGATAGAGTCATTGGTGGTGCAGCCCTTTCCATGGCTGCTGGATAGGTCAAGTCCTGCTCACCTCAGGAGCAGGAAGCTCTGAAAATGAGATTCCTACATTTTGTGCAAGTTCCCATGTCTCTCTGTGGTTGATGTCTAGCATTTGGTTACCAGGTTCTTTCAAGCAATTCTGTGTATACATTAACTAAAATAAATAAATAAATAAATAAGTAAAATAAAATAAAAAATTAAGTCACTTATTTTTGTAAAGTGGCAGTAACAATTTGGTTAAACAAAACTGAGTAAGAAAATAAAGAGCTACATCAGTCACATTATGATATGGGGAAAAAACAAATCAGTGACATATTGTTGACCTTAGAAATGGAAAAATATATCCAGAAAATGTTACCTGTACATTTTCCTAAAGCCTTGTTAAATTGCTACCTTATTTCAACCTGGGGAAAAATAAGCCAAAACCTGCTACTGGGAGTGAGTGAGATCAGCAGGTATGTTCTTTCACAGTTACTTTGTATGAAAGCAGAAAATTCCTATTTGATATAAACAGGGCTTTTAAGTATCTGCAGAGGAATGTTAAACAGCAGGTGAAAGCTGGGATCTTGAGGCCAGAGAAGATATTAAGTACATTTACAGCACCCAAATTACCCTAGGACTTGAATAAATCTAGAAACTGGGAAAGAATACCTAAGGCTGTCATGGTCACAGTGAATTAATGTCTGAGTTAACTGAAGCTGTACTATTTCCATGGACAATTTCTGGGATTTTTAAGAAGACAGAAATGCAAAAACCACTGTAATAAGTTCTACCTTTAAAATTCTACTTTATGACACTTTAAGATGACATGGACACCACAGTTGAACAATCATGGAAAAAGTACACTTAGAAATGTTTTCATAAAATGTCTCCCTTTACATGAAAAACCAAGGCAGGACAAAGATTACTCAGGGCCACTGTAATTCATATATCCATGTAATTTGGCTAGTCATAATTTAGACATGTCAGAACATTTTTTAACTTTTAATTAAAAAATAATATTAACATATTTTCTACATCCAAAATCTGTTTGGAAATATTTAGCCTCTTGGGAAATTCCAGGACTTACAAAACTGAAAATTTTTAGGCACAACTGGGACACAGTTTTTGATACTTCCTGTTATGAAATAATGCATGATGTGTCATTATAAATGTTTGTGTTGTTTCAAATCCTCTTCCTTCCAACTTGCAGTAAATATTTATCTCCAGGCTTATATAGGAGTTATTTCTAGAAGATGACATGAGTTTTATTCTCAGTGTCCATTGCCTTCAAAATAGAGCCCAAGTTCAACTCTGGAAGACTTGTCATGATTTTACAACCAAGGGAAAAGTATTTTCCAGATAAAGGGTAGGATCCTGTTGAAGGTCTTCCTGACACTGAAAACTTTGAGCCTTGCGGTAACTGCCCATGGACTCCAACAGAAGAAACTGGCAGAGTGGCAGTGTCCATATTAATAGCAGTGTAATGATAAGCATCATAAGAGTTGCTTTTATGTGTTGAAAATTTATTATTTGCTAGTGGCTGTGCTCTATCCCTCACAGATGTATTGTAAAACTGTCCTAACAATCCCATGAGACAGGCATTATTATGCCCATATTATAGCTGTAGAAACTGCAGTCAGAAAGACTTAGAATGTTTCAAGTTTACAAAGCTAGTGAGTAGAGTAGGAGAGCCAGGCTTTGCCATGGGTCTGCATGGCTCCAAAGTTGGGACTCCTAATTCTAGCAGACTGCCACTTCTCACGTAGATGTCTAACCACTCACAATTACCCAAGCCATCTGGGCAAACAAGGGGAAATATGTCCTTAGCATTCTAAGACATTGCTGCATGCACAAATGCCTTTATGATTTTAAAAAAAAGAGTGGCTGTCCTCAGTGCAGATGTACAGTGTATTAGAGACCTGCCAGGGGCCCTGCTCTATACTTTAGTTCATCTGCTATCCCCTGCACTGAGTATAGTACCCTACAGAGTGAGTGCTGGAATGAAGGATTGAGGCCGGGGGGGGAGAGGGGGGGGAGTTTAATTTCCCTACATTTGCATCCTGAAGACATGTAAGTACTCAGATGGTATAGACCACTTTTACAGAATTAATTCGCTTAGGAACTGATTTGTTCTATTTTGAAAATCATTAACTCTACTGAATTTCTGATCTATTAATCTAATAAATGTAAAAAAAATGCACTGTTTTCTTGCAAAAAAAATTACAATTGACAATAACTCATTCATGCATTCATTATATACCTAACAAATATTTGCCCAGTAGCTACACTATGCTGGGCATTCTGCTGAGTGGCAAGTCTCCTCTGCTGAGGTGAAGGGTGTAAGTGGGGGGAAAATTTTCCAGGAAGGGTTAATGCTAAATTGAGTCTTTAAGGATGACCCATAGTAAAAGGGAAAGAATGAAGAGGTACAAAAAAGTATGAAAATTTAAATTTTCTTTTAGTTAAGTACCCTGTATTTTGTGTATGTGCATGTGTGTTTAATAGCAACTGATGTGCTAATTAGAAGAATGTTAAGGAATGTTAATCAAAACAGGACTGCTATGGAAGTTAAGTCTCCACACCAAAACATTCCAAAAATTATATCAGTAAATAAACATCCTGATCAAAATCTTGAATAACTTAGGTGGTGTTGATTGATATGATTTTAAACAGGACTAGTTTGTTTTTCTGTGAAAATCTGGAGTCTTCCCATATGGATATTTCTTCTTAAAGATGAAAGAGAACTCTTACTTTGTTAAACACAGTTGACAGAAGGCTTAATATATGAATTACACATAGGACGATCAGATACATACCAAGTACACTATTCATGAATTGAAACAATTCCTCCTCCATAACATAAGAAAAGGCATTCCCCCCAAATCCACTTGCATGTCATGCTCAAAATATGATTGTTAGAATAAAAATATATTTGATTAAATTTTAAAGTCTCATCTGACAACTGAGAAAAGATTAATCTTTTTCATTACTTATTTATAATTTATTTTTATATTCTTTCTTATTATCCAGATCCTTCAAGCCAGATTTTAAAATGAAGATCAAACCTTGTGCTTTCAAAAGGAAAATTCCAAGGCTTCTCTGACCCTCTACATTATCTCTTATAAGGGTCTGGTGGCAGTTGGAACAGGAATGCATGTTAACCAGCTCACTTCAACAAGTTTACAAGGTTAAAGTAAAATGTTGCCTACATTGAATATTACGCTGAACATGTGCAGAGATTGTCCAAAATTTTACTTTAAGCCAAATCAGATCTTGTTATCTGTTCTTAGAGGTGAAAATGTAGACTCTGGAGTCCTACAGAATCATGGTCAAATCTGACCTAGCGGTTTTCAATCTAAGGTATCAGGCAAGTAATATAATCTCTCTGAACTCAATATTTTCACCCATAAAACATGTCTTGTAATCCCAACTTTATAGGAATGCAAGAAGGATTAACTGAGATAATTTATTTCTAAGGTGTTAAAAGTATTATCTCTTTCAATTTTTTTCATAGTCGTTCCAGTTTAGTCCTAAATTCCTGGATTGAAATATCCCAACAGAGAAGACATTCAGTCAGTCAACAAATGTTAGCAGTATTCCTGCTGGGAGCCAAGTGTTCTGGTAGCACTGTGTACACAATTTTGATAAGGCGTAGCCATTGTCCTTGAGGGGTTTCTGGTCTGTTTGCTGAGGAAATGAAATGAACAAGCGATTTAGCCAACTTGGGATGTGAGCTGTGATGGCATGGGGTGATTCCCAAGCCAAGCTTGCCTCTATTTTTTTTTTTTAAGTGTTCAATTCTCTCTTTTATGCAAACAACACAAAAAAGTTACTTTTTCCCCACAATGTGGCCTCATTTATTTTTTTCTTGTGGGTCAGTAGTTTTGGGGAGCCCAACTCTTCGTCTTACAAAAGGAATTCCCAAGCCAAACTAGAGTCAGGACAGTTAACATAGGACGGCTCTTTTATGAGGTTAAATTCAAGCCATACTCCTCAGTCAGCAGTTCACTTGGCGGGGAATATCAGGCCGGAACATCCTCTCCAAAAACTTGTGATATATGAATGTATTTATATTAGTTCTGAGAAATCAGGGAGTGTAGTATCATGATTAAGAACTACGTGTCTTTAATTGAGCTTTACAAGTATGCTAACTTTATTCCAACTTGGGCAGGAAGAATTATTAAGGATCGTTGTGGCTTACTGTCTGCATGGGAATCTTGGAGCCTTTCATGTCTGCACTTTTTTTCACCTCAGAGATAATGTAGAGCAGGCAAATTATTCTCTTAGACTTCATTTTCTTTCATTTTCTTATAGGCTCACCCATTTAAGTGATGTATTAGGTTTAATAGGTAGATGTACTGGTCAGGTTCTCCAGGGAAACCAAACCAGCAGGAGATTAGATAGATAGATGGATAGATAGATAGATAGATAGATAGATAGATAGATAGATAGATAACATATAGGAATTGGCTCATGTGACTGTGCGGGTTGGCAAATCCAGATTCTGCAGTACAGGCTGCAAGTTGGGAACTCCAGTGAAGGTTTCAATGAATTCCCTAAGAGAAGCTGGCTGGCTGAAGTCAAGAAAGAAATTCATCTTTCTGACTACTGAAATCATAAGTTCTCCCTTTAAAGACTTCTTTCACTGCTGGAGGCAATCTCCTTAGTTGATTGTAGGTGTAATCAGCCATAGATGCAATCAGCTGACCAATGATTTAAATCCATGAAATACCCTCACAGTAACAATCAGGCCAGCGCTTGCTTGACCAAGCAACTGGACACCCTAACCTAGCAAGTGACTCATGAACTTAACCATCACAGTAGATTTCCTTACCAAATGGTCATTACTTTCCTTAAAGGATGGAAGTTGTTCTAAACTGGCCACTGAAGGCAATCAGACGTCTCAGCAACATTGGCACTCATTTATTCTTTATAATAATGATAAAAATAAAAGGTAATTGTTTAACTATTTGCATTTCCAAGAAGAGGGCTGAGCTTTCAAAGGAAATACTCTTAAAAGTTGTATGTAGAGATGCACACACACAGGCATACATATATAAATACAGTCTAGATTCCTCTTTTCATTCTAATTGAATATTTCCATGTGTATGTATATACACATATATATACACACAAATGTATGTTCACATTTGTACCTATTATATACACATCCATTTTACATAAGAGAAGAAATATTATTAAATTATTAGCCTAATTAGAAGTTAATATATATTAACTTTACAAGAGGGTATTCTACCCTCATTCAGATGAAAACCATTATGGAAGATCTGGCCTTCCTTTTGTGCTGAAGGAGTGAAAATTATAAAAATGCAATTGCAAGTTTTCTTTTCTTCCACACATACCCTGTTTCCCTTTGTTTCAGTTCTCCCAGTGTGGGACTTTGATAACCAGTCTGTTAGAAGTGAGTTCTCCCCCACCTTAGACTCTTAAAAGATTTCTTAGCTGCAAAAGAATTATATAGCATGGAGAAACACCTTGCTAGTGTATATATATATATATATAGCTAATGAATATATATACATGTGGAAATGAATGTGTGGTATCATTGTTTGGCTATTAGTAGAAAATTTAGAGAAAGTTATCTTTGATTTTTATGAATACCTTTCAGATTATCTTGTAAACCTATGTTTGTTTTAAATATGTTGAATTCTTAAGTAAGATTTTGAACGGATTGACAGGCAAAACTATTTTTTAAAATGATTTGATATAGCACTAAAACAATATACTATACTGGCCTTTCAGGCTTCCTGCATCTGTTCACTCAGCAAACATTTATTGAGTATCATCTACGTGAAAAGCACTCTGTAAGGTACTGAGAATCTGGATATGAAAGAGACAGTCTTTGCTGGTAAAGACCTTGCAGTATGAGAGTGAGCACAGGGAGGCTGTGGCCAGAGTATGCACAGCGTGCACATGAGGAGGGGGCGGCAACTAATGTAGGGTGGGGAGGGGAAAAGGACAGCTTCTGGGGCATCTGGGTTGATGACTGAGTTTGAGGAAAGGTCACTACTGTAGGGGGAGAGAACAGCGTGCCTGGGAGCCCATGTGCAGTTTAGCACAGCTTGAGAATTAGGGGACGGAGTGGGGAGAGTGGCAGGCCAAGATGTCAGAGAGCCAGATCATAATCAAAATGGGGGCCATTTAACAAGTGCCTATCTCTGTGCTTTCTGCAATCATCCTTAATTCTTTCAGATGAAAGGATTTTTATTATTATTGTCAGAGGTCATAGAAGTTGATAAGCAGCAAAAAATGGAATTCAATCCAATCCTGACTCCAAAATGAATATTCTTTCAACTGATTTGAGGACTTGGCTTCTCAGGAGTGTTGAATGACGTGTTTATGTCCTGAAAGCTTTGATGGGACACCGAATTATTGAAACACATTCTCTTACTTGCTCCTCCTGGCAGAAATGTACTGTTTCATCTGAGCATGGAGTTGTTGCAGTGTTATTTATCAAATTCTTATAAGATGTGAACACAAGTTTTGGTGACTCCCTCTAGGTTTTCCTTTAAATGATTTTACAGATACTTGCAATGGGTACATTGGCCACAATAGTAGTTTATTTGGGTTTAGTGTAAATGATTTGTTTGGTTGACCCAGACCAGCAAAACCAAGAGGTGATAAAAAGTGCCGTGACAGAATGGACAGAGTGCTGGATTAGGAGCTGGGGTGTAAGTGGGATTGGCTCCTAGTCCCAGTCTTCTACCTTAAATCAACCTCTGTCACCGTATAAACATTTAATTTCACTAACATAGTGGTTGGTTTTGTTCCCTGTCTTCTAGAAAGACCATAGTCTGTGGATTCAAGACCCAGCTCTACCTTGAAATTTTCTTAGTCTGTTTCTCCATCTGGAAAATAGAGATTATTGCTTCACAGGACTCCTATGGAGATTGAGTACAGTGTCACACATGCCTGGTCTACAGCAAATACTCGATAAAGACCATTTTCTTTTCCTTTCCTTTATTCTGATGACATGGTCAAAAGCAAGGCTCACTGTCTGAATTTTGACACCTCATTCCCCCAAGTTAAATGCAAGTGTTATAATTGTGGGAATCAAATTCAGTCTATTCCATTCCCTAAGTCCAATCCTGCTCAGTTTAGATGCCCCAACTTTGGAACTTTAGGAAGAGACCAAGTTTCCTGGAAGGAGGTTTAGCAGAAGTTTAGTGTCAGAACATGGGGCAACCTCTTCCTCAGTAAGAAATCCTTTCTATTGTCCACTGTCTGAACCAACCTTCAGGATTTCAGGTAACAGCTCTTTCTTGAATCCTCCTGTCTACACTCGTATTTTATTACTGCTCTAAAACAATGTTTTCTCATTTTGGGAGAACACTCTCTCTCCCTGTAACTTTCATGTGTAGGCTGTAATGATGCTTTCTGGAATAAGAAAGAACCCTAATTTTCTCTCCATCTTTTTAACCCTTCAGTTAGTTAAATATCACAATCTCTTTATCTTTAGGTCCCCTGTCCTTCTGATGAAAAATGAACAGTTCCTTCAATCATCCTTATATGTTTCTAAACTCTTCCATTTTAGTCACCCCCAACACACCAAACCCAAGCACAGTGATCTAAATGATATACAATCAGCAGAGTAAAATTCAGCTATTAATGAGTTTATTGTACAGTTCTCTTTACTCTTGTTTTTTGTTCTTTGAAGCCCAGAACAACACAAATCAAGGTACTCAAGATACCTGGCACACAAAGTTTTGCCCTGTCATTAATTAGGGAGAGCACAACTGGCTGGCACATAAGTTGTTCAGGCTGTGCCCAGCCAAGGAGGTGAGTGGAGGCAAGGGTAAAGAGAACTGTTTCCCAGAAGACTTCTGATCTGTAAAATAATTGAGACTGTCTTATTCATGACTTGGCTTCATTAAATTCCTATATTTAAGTAAACGGCAGTGAGCGTAAGGTGAGTTACATTTAATCTGCAGTATTGCTGTGGATTTGAGACAGGGCTAAAAATTTCAGCTCCTAAATTCACTGTCATAAAGTATCCAGGACTTCAAGTATTTATCTCAATTAGCAATGAGAATGTATAAAATTAGGCAACACATGTTATAAGACTTATATTTTTCTCTTGAAATTTCTGGCTTTTAGATTTCCAGACCTGGCAGGAAATCTTTTTGGCTCTTCTGTTTCTGATCCTAGCTTTTTTCACAAAATGCAAACATATGCAAAAACATTGCAATAAACCTCAATGTTCAGTCATGTTTGGTAAGACCTCAAAAGATGTTTGCTTTGAACTTGGTTCTAAAGATGGGCATATCTTCATGAGAATGGAAGATATCTCCTTACTCCCTGTGATGTGGTTTGGCTCTTTTCAGGCTCCAAAAGTACTTTGTTCTGTAAAGCACATTAAGTTCACTTTTTGGACTAAGAATTAACAGAAAAATGTCTTCCTATACTGTAGCAGTGTTTTAGACCAAAAGGAAAAACTCTACTGCATCAAAGGGGCTTGGAGCACCCTCAGGAGCTCCACACTCCATGCCCTGTCTTGGATTTCATGATGCATTTGAGTTGTGGTTCATAAAGTTGTTGGGTGTTGGTCGATCCACATAAACTCTGGTACTATGCATGGTTTCTCCAGTAACTTGCCGAGTCTACTGCTTGGTCTGTGAAGTCTGTCCTATGCACCAATGGAACAAATTCCTCCTGGGTGAATCCTCCCTGGAGTGACAGGAACTTTTTTCCTTCAGTTGATGCTACAATTTTCTTGAGCTAATAAACTCAAAATTAATGAATTTATAAACAAAAGCATGAGACTAGGCTGAAGGGGCATAGATAATGTCACATCCTGTAGTTGGCTGAATACCTTTGACTTTAATCTCTTCTCCCTTTTGTCTCTACTCTGACTGACTGTTTTAACTTCTGGCCTAGAGATCTTTCTTTGATAGGCAATTTCAAATGAATCTTGCTCCCTTATGGTTATTCTTATATTCTATCTTTAGTCTTTTATTTGTTCAACTATGATTTTGGACCATTATCCAACTCAAAATAGTCAATTTTTTAATGTCTTTCTCTATTTCATATTTAGACTGGACCAGATTATCTGTTGACAGTGGATCCTAAAGGATCTAAAATGACTTTCCCCCCTATCTCTTGCTACTAGAATCTCCCTGATTCTGTCATTTCTCAAATATTAAAAATGATAACACAAAGTATTTTTTCTTTCTACGTTTCTAACCACATCTTCTGTTCTTTCAATTATTCAGTAACTTAAATAAGAAATTTGTGCTTCTTGTAATAGTCCTTATCCAATAAATGTTTTGAAGTGCCCACTACACACCAAACCAATTCTAAAAAGTGCTATTGATAATAAACAATTGGATGTGTCCATTATCAGAGGGCTTCCATTGTGTTCTTTCATCAGCCCAAGGTTGTGCCCCTCCCCATAGGATGAGGAGTCCATGGGGTCATGAGGACATATCCGCCTGGAGCCTGCCGTTCCCTTCTAGACCTCATGCCAGGTACCTTTCAATCTTCTGCCCCAATGAATAAGCTGCCTGTTTCCTGGGCCCACAAGGGTCTCTTCCCCTAGATCGTCCTTCTCTCATGCTCAAATCTAGACCTGAGGAGTGGTCAAGAGACATCTGTTTGCGGGGTATATGGATGAGCTTGGACATTCAAAAAGAGATATCCACACATGCTTAACAAAGCCCCTTGTTGTGCTATATGGGATTGGGGGAAAGGGAAGCAGAGTCTTGGGGCCAGGAGTAGCTCTCCCTCCCTGCCATGTTTGGTGCAAAACTCAAAGGAATAGAAGAATTCTAAATTTGAAACTGCTTGCCAAGTCTGACTGAGAGTCAGAAGGTATTTTATGTCATAGTTTGTTAGCACTGTGGGTCTCTGTTTGACCTCATCTCAGGCCCCCAAAATCTTAGGGGTGGGTCTGTGGAGGTAGCAATGTAGTAGGGACATCTACAGGCCAATGCAGTCGGTGAGGCAAACCCTCTAAATTAGGGAGTCATGGGAGCACGTGGCAGGGGCAAAAGCACATAAATGTGGGAGTCAGGGAAGTCTTCCTCTAACAAGTGGCCTCTAAGGTGAGTCTTGCAAAAAAAGTAGAAGATAATTAACTAGGTGATATAGGAAGAAGGCATGAAATCTACAAACGAATGACTTGAGAGAGAAGGAAGGAGACAAATAAACAGACACACTGACTTAAAGGACCTGAAAGTTACTCAGTATGGCTGGAGTATCAAGGAGAGTCCTGAGGTGAAGAAGGACAGATAGTCAGTTACAAGGTCTTTTTAAGGACTATGTCTTACTCATGTTTCTGAACAATTAACTTGACTTTTGTCATCTGCTTCTTTCTTTTAATGTTGACCTAGGCTTTTTAATGTGTTCCTTTATCTGATCATCAGTCAGCTTTCCAGTTGCTCTTAAATTATTCCTGAGAATGTATTTGTATGTGAAGCCATTCAATAATTGCCTGTTGTTGAAAGTGCAAGATTCTTCTAATGAAAATGACACAGAAGAAAGAATAGATAAATTAAAAAGTAGCACCTGACTACCCAACAATGAGGTCACCTTCATAACTATTTACTTAAAGAATTTAGCAGATCACTAGTTTTCATCCTTTTCACAGTATTAGATTGTTTTTCTGTCTTTCAGTCACTAGCTAGTATTAGTGCTAAATACTGGCACTAATTCTTATTATGGTGACTAATAATGAAAGCAGACAGTTTTTTATTCTTGACCTCTAGGCTTAATAGACATTATTTCATTTCAACCTCACAGTAACCCCTGAGGTGAATGGTATCACCCCTTTATAGATATGGAAATGGAGACCCAGGGAAGTTCTGTAACTTGCCCAGTGTCCCACAAAGCACAAGTGGCAGAATTGAGATTTGAACCTACACTTGTATGATTCTGATGCTGTTCTAGTTTGCTAATGCTGCACAATGCAAAACACCAGAGACGGATTGGCTTTTATAAAAAGGGGGTTTATTTGGCTACACAGTTACAGTCTTAAGGCCATAAAGTGTCCAAGGTAACACCTCAGTAATTGGGTACCTTCACTGGAGGATGGCCAATGGCATCCAGAAAACCTCTGTTACCTGGGAAGGCACTTGGCTGGCATCTGCTCCAAAGTTCTGGTTTCAAAATGGCTTTCTCCCAGGAAGTTCCTCTCTAGCAAGCTTGCTGCTCTTGAAAACGTCACTCACAGCTGCACTGAGTTCCTTTTCTTTGAGTCAGCTCATTTATATGGCTCCACTGATCAAGGCCCACCCTGAATGGGTGGGGCCATGCCTCCATGGGAATATCTCATCAGAGTCATCACCCACAGCTGGGTGGGGCACATTCCAAGCAAATCTAATCAGCACCAAACCTTCTGCCCCACAAGATAATGGTGTTTGGGGGACACAATACATTCAAACTGGCACAGATGCCTGTACTCTTGTCTTTCTATGACTCCATCAACTTTTGCTACCCAGTTAGTTTCCTAGGGCTGCCATAACAAATTCCACAAACTGGGTGGCTTAAAACAATAGAACTTTATTTTCTCACAGTTGTAGAGGCCAGAAGTTTGAAAATCAAGGTGTTGGCAGGGCCATAGAATCCTTCCTTTTCTCTTCCAGTTTCCGGTGGCTCCTAGCTTTCTTTGGACAGCTTGTGGCTGTCCGCCAGTCTCTGCCTCTGCCTTCCCATGGTCTTTCCCTCTGTACATGTCTGTGTCTTTTCCTCCTTTCTTATGATACCAGCCATTGGATTTAAGATCTTCCTAAATCCAGGATGATGTCGTCTAGAGATCCTTAATGTGATACATCTGTAAAGACACTGTTTCACGTAAGGTCAGACTCACAGGTATCAGAGGTTAGTACTTGGACATTCTTTTGCAGGGAACACAATTCAACCCTCCATACAGAAGCCAGGTCCAGTCTTAGTCCAGTGAATAGCCCCTATTAAGCAGAAGAAATATATATAATTGTAGATGGTGAATTTGCACATACTAATGGGCATGGTCTTTTCCAATTATCCTAGAAACTGAAGATAGAACTTCAGAGTAAGTAACTTGAATACGTGGAATCTGTTAAAGGCCCTGTCTGTCTTCCCTCTCCAAGTCTCTTCTCTTATTTATTTGGAGTCATTTCCTTTTCCCAGGCAACTGATTATGCTTCTACACATTTTCTCCAAGCAAATCACAATTCTCCTAGTGACACTGTTTATGGCACCAGCTGCCAAGTTTGTGACAGGCTACATAATGTTAACTCTTGCACTTTATTTGATTTGAGCCTTGGTTTTTCAGATTGTGTTCTCTCTGCACCACTGATGGAATCAATTAAAAAGTAAAAAAGTGACTCCCTCTCCCAATAAATGTATTGAGGATTAAAAAATATACTTTTGAATTTTAATGTACTTCTGTATTATATTGCCTGCATTTGTTTACATTTACGAGTCAGTGAAAAAGAATTTTTCTTACAGAGTTCAAATTATTCTATAGCCCTTTAATGTGTAGTAAAAAATGCAAAGATGTCAGAAATAGGAAACTGGCCTTTTTTGTTGTTGAATGAATTGTTGCTGAAAGAAATAGGAAATATATGTTAAAATAAACAAGCAAAATTATTTGTGACCAGGCATCTGTTAAAGGAATATGCTTCCCTAAATGCAGTGAAAGGCCTGGTAATTTTACTTATCTGAAAAATCAATCGTTTTTAAAATTAAGGAAACATGGGCTGAGAATATGAGAGACATGAAACTCTTTATATTTCATGTGCACTGGGTATCAGTTTTCCTTTGTGCTCCTGTCTGAGTCACAGTTCAGGAAGTTGGTCGCCTTAGCCATTTAGTGATTTTGCACAGACACAGGTTAATTTAATTTAAAAAATATATATTGGATATTTGGTTTAAATTACGAGACTCACATTCGTATTTCACTGACCTTGGAGAATTTGTGTAGATACTTTAAGATTCCAAAGTGACATCCATTCATTTTTTTTTTTTTAAAGCTTAATGGAACAAAATTTGAAGTCTTAATTATTTCTGAAGGTAAAAATAAAAAATTTCCAACTGATTTTATGAAGTCAGTGTTATAATTTGAATTAGTTTAAAATTAACAAGAGTTTTCCTTAACTACCTCTCTAGATATATAATCAATAACTATCTCTTTACCTAAACCAAAAAATTTGATCAATGAGGTGTTAGATTTGTGACAATGGAGATGTAGCCAACAATCAATAGGACATTATAACTGTATACACTGATTTGAAGAGTTTTGCTTGGACCTTAAAATTATGTCTATAAAAATATAGTTTAATATTATCTATTAATGGCTTTCTGTTTATATTTAAATATCTTTTCATTATAAAATAAAACACCAACATAGAAAATCACTCAAATTAAATAAACGGATTGACTAATTATTATGAGAACAACTCTCAGGTCAAAATTAGACATTTTCCATGCAACCTAGCAACCTCTTCAGTGTGCCCTGTCCCAATTACAACCTCTGCCTCCCCACATATGCATCATCTATCCTTTTATATTAATAATTTATATTATGTTAATCATTTACATTCATCTTGCATTTTAAAAAGATCTCTGTCACCCAACTATATATCCTTAGATACTATAGTTAATCTTGCCCACTTTTTAAAATTAGATATCTTTAAGTCTCTTTTAATCTGTAGGTCCTGCCCCCATCTCTTGCATTTTATTACAATTTATCTTTTAAAGAATCCAGGTCTTTTGATCTGTAGAGTTGTTCACAGTCTAGATTTTGCTAACTTCGTATGCTTGGTGCAGTTCCAAATGTTCTTCAGTCCTTTATATTTCCTGAAAACTGGCAGCTGGATCCAGAAACTGGGCAGATCTCCTCTTTAGCAAGGCTATGGGAGGCCCATTATACCTGCTTCTTGCTCATTTTATCATCTTAGCAGTCATTGATGCGTAATGCCAATTTCCACTTAGTCATTTGGTATTTCAAGGTGAGGATATTCTGTAATTTCTTTTTTTTTTTTTTTTTTTTTCAGCTAACCAAATGGTTTACTTAACACAAATGACGCATAACCTTATTTATGTTTGTCATATATATTTTTCCCCTCTGTCTATTAATATCCTTTATTGTACCCATACCGAATCTCTTTAGTACTGAACCTTTCTCCAAGTCTCTCTGTCCTTTCTTTGTTTCTCTGTCTGTAGGGCTCCCTTTAGTATCTCCAGTAGGGCCGGTCTCTTGTTAGCAAATTCTCTCAGCATTTGTTTGTCTGTGAAAAATTTAAGCTCTCCCTCAAATTTGAAGGAGAGCTTTGCTGGATAAAGTATTCTTGGTTGGAAATTTTTCTCACTCAGAATTGTAAATATATCATGCCACTGCCTTCTTGCCTCCATAGTGGCTGCTGAGTAGTCACTACTTAGTCTTATGCTGCTTCCTTTGTATGTGGTGAATTGCTTTTCTCTTGCTGCTTTCAGAACTTGCTCCTTCTCTTCTGTGTTTGACAGTGTGATCAGAATATGTCTCAGAGTGGGTTTATTTGGATTGATTCTATTTGGAGTTCGCTGAGCATTTATGATTTGTGTATTTATGTTGTTTAGAAGATTTGGGAGGTTTTCCCCAACAATTTCTTTGAATACTCTTCCTAGACCTTTACCCTTTTCTTCCCCTTCTGGAACACCAATGAGTCTTATATTAGGACGTTTTATATTATCTATCATATCCCTGAGGTCCGTTTTGATTTTTTCAATTTTTTCCCCCATTCTTTCTTTTATGCTTTCATTTTCCATTCTGTCATCTTCCAGGTCACTGATTCGTTGTTCAACTTCCTCTAGTCTTGTACTATGAGTGTCCAGAATCTTTTTAATTTAGTCAACAGTTTCTTTAATTTCCATAAGATCATCTATTTTTTTATTTAGTCTTGCAATGTCTTCTTTATGCTCTTCTAAGGTCTTCTTGATATCCTTTGTATTCTGTACTATGGTCTCATTGTTCATCTTTAGCTCTTTGAGTAGCTGCTCCAGGTGCTGTGTCTCTTCTGATGTTTTGATTTGGGTGCTTGGGCTTGGGTTATCCATATCGTCTGTTTTTTTCATATGCTTTATAATTTTCTGTTGTTTTTGGCCTCGTGGCATTTGCTGAACTTGATAGGGTTCTTTTAGGATGTGTAGACCAGTTGAAGTCCTTATCTCTAATTTATCAGATCTACAGCTTCGTGGAGTACACTTTCTCTAACTAACCAGCAGGTGGCGTCCACGAGCCACCTGTTCTCCACAAGCCAGTTCTCCTCTGCTTTGCCTTTGTGGTGAGTGGGGGAGTGAGTCTTGTGGGGTCCAATTGGTGTACCAAGCTTGCGTGTGTAGTTGGTGTTGCTCGCCCTTTATATGGGGCGTGTTTCTGGGCAGTCAGGGAGGGGGGGTGGCTCTAACAATCAAATCTCCCTGGTGATCCTGGAGTTTTAAAGGTGCTGCAATAGTCTAATCCTTCAGTTCAGTCCTGCCACAGTTTGTCTCTGCCACTGACCCACAAGTCCTTGGTATTGGTGTATGGCTCCTGAGACTTGTAAGTGGGTCCCTCTTCCAGGCCGTGCACCCCCTGGTCCTCTGTTGAGGGATGACTGTGCTATGTCACAGGTGAGTGCCGTCCCCCCAGGGCGGTTCTGGGCTGCTGGGCTGTGTAGGGAGGCTCCCAGTCTGCTGAAATGATGGCTGAATGGGGCTTTGTTAATTCACACTGCTCCACCTTCCTAACTCTGGGACAATCAGCTGAGGTTGCAGGGAAGGATAATGTCCACGCCCAGTTTTATGGAGTGTGCCTGGTATTTGAAGCGCTTCCGTCACACTGGGTTGTGTGGGGCAGCTCTGGGCTATGGGGCTGGCGATGGGCAGGAGTGTTTCCTGTCCACCAGGATGATGGCTGTGAGCGGACACCCCCCTTTTCTTGGGAAGTTGTGGTGTTTAGTGAAATTTCTCAGCCACTGGATTATTGCCTTTTGTCTCAGAGCTCTCTTAGTTCTGCTCTTGTCTTGACCTGCCCAAATTGCAAGTCTTTGAAGCTTTCTGTATTGGGGTTCTTAGAGTAATTGTTTTACAAAAAGAAAAAAGGATTAAAAAAAAAAAAGGGCCCTCCTTAGAGATCTAATGGGTTATTGAAATGCTAAGAGACAAAGCAATTAGGGCCATTAAGGAAAGTTCTGCAGGGCAGAGAGATCAGCTTTTCTTCGGGATTTGCATATGAGCCTGAGGGCCTGAGCTGTGCCCTTCCCCTTTCTATGTTCACCAGAACTCCAAAAATCCTCCGCTTTTATTTTGGAGTTTTTCGTGCTGTTTTTTTCTATGTCTGTCTCCTCTCTGCTGGGCTGGCTGCTCTCCGATTCTCTGGTGTCTGGTCTCAGTCTATCTCTGGTTGGAGTTTGGATCAGTAGAATGAGTTTCCGATAAGGGCTGCCACTGCAGTTCTCCCTTCTCCTTCCTGGAGCTGACAGCCCCTCCTCCCACGGGACTGAGCCTGGCAGGGAGGGGCGCGGGTCCCCTGGCCGCAAAAACTTACAGATTTCGCTGATCTCAGCAGTTCCACGTTTTCATGAGTGTTGTATGAAGTATGCCCAAAGTCAGATTGCTCTGTGGTGTCCAGTCCACGCAGTTCCTGGCTTTCTACTTACTTTTCCTGGAGGAGTAACTAAAACATACAGCTCACCAGTCCGCCATCTTGCCCCGCCCCTCTGTAATTTCTTTTTTATTTACTAATTGGAATATTTTTGTTATAAGACATTTCCCCTCATTGTATTCCCCAGTATACAATTCTTTTAGGAAAGACGGGACATTTACTTGAGTTATTTATTTACCAGGTTTCAGGATAATGAATAGGTTCCTTATCGTCCTTTGAAGAAAACCAATTCTTTATTTAAAGTTGTTTGATAGATTTCAGCCTGTGACAATTATTATTATTATTAAAGCTCATATTGCCCCATCTTTGGCCAGTAAGAGTTCTTCAAGTTGGTTCCTGAGTCCTTTTGCCTTGGCCCTGGTAATCTGATAGTTTCCTTGCTATTAGGTAGTACAAGATATTCCAGACACATGTTTACATATCTTGCCCCAGATTTGTAATCAGCTATTTTTCTGATAATCCCTTGTTTCTTTTAGTGAGAAATGGTATTTGAATACCACAACTTAACTTGAAGGATGGGGGAAGTAAAAAGAAGAAGCTGTCAAGTAGATGGGGGGGGAGGTCTGGTAAGGTCATAGATCTGTAAGTAACTTGGCAAGGCAGGAGGAAGGAACACCAGTAGACGGACAGCATGATGGAGATATTCACGTTTACAAAATAAAAATACTGCACTTTACATTTATATAACTCTTTGAAGTTGTCATTTGTCTTTCACATTCGTTATCTCACATGGAACACAACTCTGTGGTGCCATTTTCTATATATTATAGATGAGGAAACTCAGGTTCAGAAAGAAACTTGTGACTTTCCAGGATCTCCCTGGTGACATATTGCAGTTTAGGCACATTAAAACATTTTATAAATAATGAATTACTACCATTTTTTTCTACATAACAGTGAAAAATATTAATCATTGATATGGTCTATTAAATATTGAACACATCAGAAAATATGAGTAGTACAATGAATAGTTATAGGTTAAATAGATTTTTCTAAAGCCAAGTAGCCAATAATATATATCTCAATCTATTCTAGAATCCAGTGCAATTAAAAATCAATAATACTAGCCAGCCATTCTTCCAGCTACCACCCTCTCATCCTGTCGTCTCTGTTATCCAACATCCACTGGTAAGACACCACTCAAACATGGAGATTGTCATCACTGGCTTTGCCCCTCTCACCCTTTATCATGAGAGTGAAGGGAAGGAAAGAATAAAAATGCTCTTTTTGCAACTGAATAATCACTTTTCAGAAAATACAAAGGAGCTTTTAAATCATTAAATACCACATGCCTTAATAATTTAAAATATGAAATTTAACTTTCTTAGTAATGAGCATTAGTCTCATAAAAGCTCTTGTCCTTTTTCTTTCTTTTAAGATAAGTTTATAAGGTTAAGGACATTACCACCAAAGGATATATTTAGCTGAACATGAAAAAATTGGAAGAAAATTCTTTTTATTTTAATGTACAAGTTTGTTATGTGCTTGGGGAGTGAGTATTATTTGTCCCTTCTGAGTAATATTTGGCTTCTGATCAAGCCTTAGGTTGCTGATGCCAGGTATAGACTCAACCCGCAAACCACTGGAAATTAAAGGTAGAGGGAACCATATCATCTTATCTTAAAATGTCATTGTCTTTTGATCCATATTAATGCTTAAACAGTCAGACTTCTTCTGTACTGGATAAAGGTGTCATTTTCAGAGAGAGGTGTTCTGCGCTGGTGCTATATTTGTTCATAAAACTGTGAGCAAATTTCCAGAGAAAATGTTTGACTTAATCTGAAAAGACACTGGGCTAATTAAACAGGAACAGCCTCTGTTCATATCTGGTCTGAAAAGAAGCATAACTGTTAATTTACTGACTAAATCAATGCTTTGAAAAACTTCTGAGCTTTCTAAAAATTCTTGAGTTTCTAAAATATCACATACAGGTGTCAATTGGAAATAGACCACTGCACATTCTTTTAGACATTAAAGATGGTTTCTGCCCATAGAATTCATCAGAGTTTAGAAAACTGAATTTCAGTCTCTCCATCATCTGTCATAATGTAATTGGAAAATACAACATATACCCATCATGTTAGCAGATATATTACAGGAAATTATAGTTTAAAAATTAGGAAGTGACACATAATGTTGATATCCTCTATATCTGAAAATACTGTACACTTTTCAATGCATGGTGCCTTTCTATGTAATACTTGCAGTTTCATATAGTTGTTCTTTCACATCTGGGCCCTTGCACACGTATTCCTTTTGCCTGGTATGAGTCCTCCTCCTTATCCAGTTCCTTCATTTAAAATTGGCAAAGTGTTTAGGACTAAGCTTAAAAATAAATTTCTCAAGTTTTATTCCCTCCACTTCATCATCCCCATCATCATATGCATCCAGTGCCTACATATGTTCTTAGGATCTGCGTGTTCTCAGCGCAAGCTTTTTAAATGAATGAGAAGTAGGTTCCTGTTAAGGGTTGAATTGTTTTCCCCCAAAAGAAACATTCAAGTCCCTACCCCCAACCCCCAGTCCCATGAATATGATCTTATTTGGAAATAGGATCTTTGAAGGTGAAAAGAATGGGGTTAGTTAAAAGGAGACCACTCTGGCTTAGGGTGATCCCTAATCCAGTATGACTGATATCCAAGGGGAGAATTGGACACCTTCAGACAGACAGTGGTGGGGAGCGAGGAGGCCCACTGATGTGGATTGAAGCCCAAAGACACTGAGGCAATTAACTTCTATTGTTCTAAGCCCTCCAGTTTGTGGTACTTTGTTATGGCAGCCCTGTCTTTCCTTCTATCTTTTCCCATTGCTCCTTGGGCTTTTCCGTATCAAACAACTTTTACTCTTTTTTTTCTTACAACTGTTCATTTATTTCCTCATGGTAAACTGTTTTTGGCAGGGGTTAGTTCTTTTTCACCTCTACGTCCCAAAACCTAGCATGGTATTTAGCACACAATAGGTGCTGAGTACAAACTTGTGGAATAAATAATGGCTGGAGTTTTATGGGCCACTTGGGTTCAGAAATGCCCTGGCCACTTGTATGGAGCTCCCATCCTTCTGTGGGTTCCAATTACCTCAGGTATCTCTTAAGAAGGTTCTCTGCATTTTGGGGTTACTCTCTAGTTCATTTGAAAAGAGGTGGCAAGAAAGATCATTCTGGTGGAAGCAGGGTGCTCTAGGAACATACTTCGAAGGAAATTAGTACCAGAGATCTTGATTGTGAACACAAATTACCTTTATATGCAAGTGTAAGTCAGTATGCATTTTGCTTAAGGAGTCATAAGAGATTACTAAAAAATATTAATTGAGTAAAACAAGAGAGGCTGCATGGTGTAGTTAAAAATGGCAATGAATTATGGAGATTGTGAGTCTATCCTAATTCTGCCTCTGGGATATTCCATATCACTGAGAATGTTTCCTTAACTGTTAAATAACTGGGGCATAGACAAGCACCATTATCTCTGACAGTCGTGATTCCATGTCATATGGTAAGCAGTAATCTCATCAGCCTCTTTTCTTTCCCTCTCTGTGTTTATAATGTATTTTCTAATTCACATTTAAAACATTTTTATCTCAACTGTAGTAATATTAAGAATTCATGATAAGTGAAACCACATTTCAGGAAGTGTCTTTTCTTTCCTTCCTTCTTTTTTCTTTTTTTAAGGCATAGTTTCCATGCGATCTCCCCTTTCTCTCCCTCACACACCCCTGCCTTCTCTGTATTCCTTTCCCCTTGTTGTTTTTCAAGGGAAATTCCATATGGATGTGTTCTGGTTTGCTAATGCTGCCATTATGCAAAATACCAGAAATGGATTGGCTTTTATAAAGGGGGTTTATTCGGTTACAAATTTACAGTTGGAGCACCATGAAAATGTCCAAATTAAGGCATCAACACACGTATACCTTCACTGGAGAAAGGCCTATGGCATCCAGAAAACCTCTGTTAGCTGGGAAAACGTGGCTGGCATCTGCTGATACCAGGTTGTGTTCCAGTTCCTCTCTTAGCTCCTGTGCATTCTTCAAGACATTGCTCTTGGGGCATTTTGTCCTCTCTTAGCTTCTCTAGAGCAAACTCTGGGCTAACATCTCCAAAGCGTCAGCAAAAGACTGCTTTCAGCAGCCGTCTCCAAAATGTCTCTCTCCGCTGCTCTCCAAAATGTCACTCTCAGCTGCTCTGAGCTCCTTCTGTCTGTGATCTCTTTTATAGGACTCCAGTGATTTAATTAAGACCCACCCTGAATGGGTGGGGTTACACCTCCATGGAAATTATCCAGTCAAATGTCTTGCCCACAGTTGATTGAGTCACATCTCCATGGAAACACTCAATCAGTAGGTTCCAACCTAATCAGCACTAATACGTCTGCCCCCACAAGTTTGCGTTAAAGAACATGGCGTTTTGGGAGACATAATATATCCAAACCAGCACATGGGTATTTCCGATCCATTTCCAGGTGATTATCAAAATATTATGTTGTTAGAATGAATTGGTACTTAAAACGTTGATTAAAAAAAATTCTTTAAGAAAAGAATGATTGTAATCCATAGCTTTGTGTATTCAAAGTTATTTTATTTCATTTGTACCCCCAGTTGGGGAAGGAGGGAAGGTCAGTATTTCAATAGTCCCATGTTGGAAATGGAAAACCTGAGACAGATACTGAGTCAAGTCTCTTGATTGAGGCCTCTCTTCTGACCCTAAGAATCAAACATTCCGATGTCTCGTTCTTGGCTTTCTCAACTTGGCTTTCTGCCACATTTTTAATCCTCTCTGCACAGTGTTCATTTCCTCTGAATTCTCCTCTTTGAGTTTTTGTACTTCATGCTCTCCATTCACCATTACCACCCATGTCAGTGACTTATGATTGGCAGTGGCAGTCAAACTCTGGTCTATGTGGCCTTTGAAATAAATGATGTTTTGCGGATTTCTCCTTTTCTATGATGTCGATATGGTAAAGGACCTGCTGCTATGGGAAGAAGCAAGGCTGTCAAGAAGTCCAGCAGTGCGCACAGAGCTTTAGTAATACCCAATCATCAAGAAAACCTTCAGTTTTCACCAGGTCTTAGCGTAAGGCTATAAGCATGCAGCCGGATTAGAAGACCCATGACACTCCAGCTCTACATGCAGAGACAAATTGCCCTGTTTAGCGGGTGCCTCAAATTGGTCTTGGGCATCTCCACTTTTAGACTGAGATGCTCAGAGCCCAGCCAGAAGGCCTCAGAGGTGGCAGCTCCAAGGAGAAGACCTCTAACTCCAAGCAGTTTGCCACCTCATCCTCTTACCAACAATCCAGACAAAGAGGAAGGAATTATTAGCATCATGTTATTACTGATCACACAGAAGAGCCAAATTGGAAGAATCCACAGCACATCTTTTGGATTAGTTGTCCAAATGAGGGGAGCTAGTACAGCACGTTCAATTTTAAGAAGCAATTTATCTGACATAAGTTTCCAGACTTATCTGTGTTTTTTATTTAAATTACTCACAGATTGGGGGATTTATATGGATTTGATTTTTCCAAATAGTTCATGTTTTTGTTTTGTTTCACCGTCTTGTCTCTTATCTTATCCATTGAAAATCCCACAAGCTAGGAAACATTTGGAAACATTTAAACTACAGCATCTGAATTTTTTGCTGGTAGAAACCCTGATTGGGAAGAAAGATTATCACCTCTGTGATTTGACCTCTGAGTTCTAATTTTTTTGGAATACCAGCATTTTATTCCTAGCTTAATTTTTGTTTTGGAATGTGCGTCCTTTTCTTTCCTCAAAGAGCTTTGGTATATACATAGTAATATGTTTATCTAAAATGAATTTAGTATTTCATGTTTTTAAAATTTACATTTCAGAGAGGTAGAAGAGTGTAAGATTGGAATTCAGTCCCAATCCACTCAGCCACTACTTGCTGCAATTTCCTTATTTGTAAAATTGGCCCAAGGATGTCTTGCTCTCTAGTTGTACTGAAAAACCTATCAAATGAGATAATATATGTGATGGTCTTTGAAAAGTTAAAAAAAGCAAACAAAATTTTTTAGAAATGAATGTAAGCTCTACTCACATTTATCTCATTATCTTTTAAAACACATTATGGTGTCATAGAATTTATTTATTTTAACCTTTAAAACAGATATAATTTTATGATATCTTAGACTTTAATCCAAGTATCTCTGGCCACATAGGGTGAAAATATAACTTGTCCCCACTAGCAAGTTGTTTGACAGTTTTGACAATTTTAGATGAGTTTAGGATCTGTGTTTAATTTTATGTTTTAAATATCAACAATTTAAATCTCAGTGATTACTAACACTCAAGGAAGTGCCAGTAAAAAGCACAGATAATGGAGCATTTACTAATTACATACAAGTAAGGTGAAAAAGGCCATAGGCACTTGGAAAAACACAGGCTAATATTCTATTTTCTTTCCACAAAATATTTTAAGTCTATGTATTATGTATTCACACAAATTTACAGAATTCAGAATTCATGACTTTTTAATCAAATCTAATTTTAAGAACATATTTATAAAATCCATAACAGAAAATGTTATGCAGTTTATATAACGTTCTGTCCTAAGATTTAGTTAGTTATGTTAAGCTGTTACTCATTTACATGAGCTAAAATCCATTGAAAGATGTATTTTGGCTTGAACAAATTAATACCTCCTTCAAAGAGTAAGCAGTTGCCAACCCAAATAAACTGATAAACTTGCCAGTGTCAACTGAGATGGTTAGGAAATACTCAAGTTCGGAGGTTGTTCCTAGGTTTCACTGCTCTCCATTACTCTTCTTTCTCTCTCCTTCTTCTAACTTTTCTTTCAACCTCTCTTCCTGTCTTCCTCTTTGCCTCTAGGGAGAAGCCTCCAGTGGGGGACACTCATTGAAAAACCACATGGAAGAAGTGAGTTTTAAGGTAGACTTGTAACAGAGTCTGACATCAGTCTATTACATAGGATGAAACACTCACTTGGATTTTCTCCATCTGCCTACAGGGTTTCCAATCTATATACATTCACTGGTCCTGCCTACACATACATGTTATCAAAATTTATTTTTCCCCACTGATAGGGAGATCTCTTGTAACAATTCAGTCATCCTGAAAATGAAGGTAAAACTGCATAAACTTAGTATTAGCTGATGTCCTAAAAAATGACAAACACATGCTTTATATTGACTGCACATACATACACACAAAAGAACATGATCACTGCCCTTATGTAACTAACAATCTAGACAAGCTTGCCATTTGTTCATGTGACAAATACTTGTGAAGGCATTATTTGTGCAAGTTATTATGCAAAGTGCTGTTCTGATGACTAAAATGTATGTTGGATTTTTAATTTTTGTTGAAAACTTTTTTAAACTCCTGGGTTTATTTTGGAATATCCAAGGGTGCTCCGTGTAAGAGGGTGTGTCTTTGGACTGTCTGAAAACTAGATTTGGTGTCTCTCAGATAAGGAAGAGGACAGTGTCCCTAAACTTGATCCAAATCCAGACCACAGTGGTTACTAAATACCCATCTGAATTTGTTGCAGGTGGAAGAAACAGGGGAAACAGTTTGGTGATGATGTCATAACAGTAGCAAATATTTGGTTTGAATATTACTTCTTGGCAGGACAAAATCTGTTTCTTTAACTTGCATGTGTGAACCCCTTCAAAAACCATTATGAGTAGCCCACGCAATATGCTATGTAGTCAATACATGCGGTCGCAGTTGACTCGTCTGGGGGAGGGTGGCGGCCGGTTGCTAAATCCTAGGCTCTCAGGATTGCTCCGAGGGTACCGGCGGCGGGGGCTCTTTCCCGGAGGCGAGGGCGAGGCGGGGGACTTGGCCAGGTCCCCGGCGGGAGGCGTGCAAAGTATGAAGGGCGGCGAGAAAGGAACAGGCGGGACACGGTTCTTTTAGGGTGAAGAAACCAAGAGAGTTTATTAGGGGAGAGTACAAGCTTATATCGGGCGTTTAGAGGGCGGGGTAGCTGTAGGGGTTAAAGGCTTGGATTGGTTTTGAGAGGGCGCGGAGGTTGATTGAAAGGGGGCGAGAGTTGCTCCGGTAACGGTGTCTGGCAACAATGTATGCGCACTGGTGGTAATGGGGGTTGCACTGGCAACGGGGAGTGTCCGGGCAAGATAAGGGGGTGGGGAAAAGGCGGTTCCCTCCGGCAAGCCTCCCCTAACAGTGGTGTATTTTGGGTGAGGAAATGGGGCCTGCCTCCGGCCTCACTTTCCCAGGCCCGGGTGGCTGTAGAGGGCGCTGTCGCCCGTGCCCACTACCCTCCCCAGGGGTGGATCCGGTCCCCCAGCCCAGGCCCGCCAAGTTGAAGCACGTAATCAGTGTCCCGCAAATACATTTATTCAAAAAGAGTATACCTACCTATGTTTAAACTTACTTGCAAATGTCACATGGAAGGGAAAAATCAAAGTGTATGGCACACCATCAAGACTCTAACATCTCAGGTTTGCATGCTTATTTGTAAGTGGTTGAAGCTTCACCAAAAGCACAGGGATGGGGAATGACAAAGGAAAGAAATGACATAACAAGGTAGGCGGTTTGAGTGCAGGTTAGAAAAGTCAGAAAATAAAGGTGAGGAAAAAAGGCATCAACCTTAAATTTTAACTTAATAACTTTTTGCAGGAAGTCAGCAAAAATCATTAAAGAACTAAATGCCACCCAAGGGGAGGAAGACATTATTTTTTAAATTCAATTTTACTGAGATATATTCACATACCATAAAATCATCCAGAGTGTACAATCAGTTGTTCACACTACCATCATATAGTTGTGCATTCATCACCACAATCAATTTGTGAACATTTTCATTACTCCAAGAAATAAAAATGAAAATAAGAATTAAAATGAAAGTATACATAAAATATCCTGTCCCCCCATCCTGTTCTATTATTCTTTTAATTTTTCTCCCCATTCTCCTGCTCATCTGTCCATACACTGGTAAAAGGGAGATGGGCCACAAGTTTTTCACAATGACACGGTCACGCTGTGTAAGCTATATAGTTGTACAGTTGTCTTCAGGAATCAAGGCTACTGGGTTGCAGTTCAACAGTTTCAGATATTTCCTTCTAGCTATTCCAATACACTAAAAACTAAAAAGGGATATCTATATAACACATAAGAATAACCTCCAGAATGACCTCTCGACTCCATTTGACATCTCTCAGCCACTGAAACTGTATTTTGTTTCATTTCTCTTCCCCCTTTTGGTCAAGAAGGCTTTCTCAATCCCTTGATGCTGGGTCCATGTTCATCCTTGGGAGTCATGCCCCACATTGCCAGGGAGATCTATACACCTGGGAGTCATGTCCCACGTAGTGGGGAGGGCAGTGAGTTTACTTGCAGAGTTGGCTTAGAGAGAGAGGCCACATCCGAGCAACAGAAGAGGTTCTCTGGGGGTGATTCTTAGGCACAATTATAATAAGTAGGCTTAGCCTCTCCTTTGTAGTAAACAAGCTTCATAAGGGCAAGTCTCAAGATCAAGAGCTCAGCCTTCTGAATTAGTAGTCCCCAGTGCTTATAAGAATATCAGTAATTCCCCATGTGGGGAAGTTTAATATTTCCACATTTTTCCCCAGTCCCTCAAGGGCTTTGCAAATACATTTTTATTCTCTACCCAAATTACTCTGGGATGTATCAGGGCTTCACACTAACCTGTACAAACCAACCAGATCTCACTCCCTATTCAAAGTTCCTGTAATTATGGAGTTTGAATAAACTGATCATATAAGTTAAATTATATAGTGTGCTACAGAAGAATATAGATTTTGCACCAAACAAACCTCTCTTCCTTTGGTCTCAAACAGAAATTGAAGTTTTAAAACACCGTCACTATAGCCCTTTACCCTTTAGTCTGATTTGCCTTAGTCTTAACCAGATAAGCTTCATTCGTATCTCTAATTGAAGTCTCTTTCAGAACCAAGTCCATTTCATTCATATCTTTAATTGAAGTCTAATTTCTTTTTCAGCTTCCTTAACAGTTGCCACATGGGGTAATGCTGACAATTCATAGCTGCTGAACTCTGGCTCTGAGTCTCAGGAAGACACTATTTTTGAAGTGTGCACCCAGAGATTCTCCCTTTAGGGTTGTGTGGTTGGCCAAGTGCTTGGCCTGGTATTTCCCCCTGGATGGTGGAGTGAACAGAAGGGCCATCCCCACACAGAGGTTCCCGATGCACCCTTGTCATCTGTACTGTATAGATCTAACACTGTGGAGGAAGGGGAGCCCTGAAGTGCTGACACAAGAAATGGGCTGCAAATGGACTGTAGAACTTTTAGAATGTCTTATTCTATTTTATTGTCCTTATCAGAGAAAAATGATCCTTATTGTCTCCATCGTCACAAATGTGCAGTCTAAAAAGTGCATGTCATACTGCTTATGTGGGGAGAAGGTTGAGAATTTGTGACATTTCATTGCAGGCACTCCACAGTCCTCAAACCAGCTGCATCGGCGTCTGTCATGGGGGGTGGGGGGTGGTGGTGCGTGGGTTACAAATGCAGAATCTCAGACCTTACCCTAGACACAAAGATTCAGAATCCGCATTCTAACAAGATCCCCGTGTCATCCATAGGCACTTTAAAGTTTGGAAAGCTCTATCTCAAAAGTGTCCTTTCCAATATTATTTCTAGAGGGTAACTGCATACATCATGAAAAGTCTCCATAATTTGTCTATTATAGATAAAGAGAGAACCTCTATTAGTGAATCTGAAAGTTTTGTTTATTCATCTACTCTCAAGCATAATTTTTTTTAGTTAATGAGAGCATAAAATCTCTCTATTTCATGAGATTCATTTCTGAATTTCAGTTTGAATTTCACAAGCATGTGTGATCTGTGTAGGCAATATCACACAGTATCCCCAGCTAATATTGGTTGTCATTTAGATTTTAGTTCTGTCTTCAATCAACAAATGGTCATCCTTTTCAGTAAAACTATAAGTGACCTTAATTAGTGAAATTATTAATGGCCTGGCCAGTTCTGCACATTTGGTTGTTAGGAAATATATATTTAAACTCTTCTTTGTTGAGAACATGTTCAAAACGTGAGCCATAAAATGATGGTCTTTTGGTTTTTCTCCCTTTTGCTCTTATTTCACTTCTGTGTTCCTTCTTCTTAGTGGAATCAGCAAACAATAAAAAGCAATATTTGTAAATGTTAAGAGCATTGAGGTTAAAACTGAGCTAGCAAACATTTGTTTTTACTTAGTACACCCTAAAACTCAAATAAACCATAGCGTTTACATTTTTAATATATTTAACATTTCTTGCTAAAATTTGGACAACAGTTTGCAGATCAAAGGCTCTTTTTAAAAAAATTTATTCATATAATTAGAGAGAATCATATCCACATGAAGTCAGACAATTTTGTATAGACCTACATCAAAACTAAAGAGATCATATGGTTTTCTCTAAAAGTAAAGCAAAATAGAACTTTTGTGTTATATTTTGTAATTTTTAATGTATTGTTTTTCCAGTGTGGGGTTTGTGTTTTCAGCCAAATAAATGAGACATATTGTGATAGCCTACTTTTTCTAATACTCAAAATATTTCTAATAGTTAAATTAAAAAACAAGTAACTTTATAGGCTCTTTATGTGTAAGGCACTTGAAAATTTGAAGTAAGGATACAAATTTCTCATTGCAGAAATTTTAGCTTTTAGAATCATAATAGTAATATTCTTTCAAAAATGATCATTTAAAGCAACTTAGTATTAAAACTGAGTCCTTCCAATTCTCCATTGCCTTACCTTTCATAGAAAATCTAATCCATTTTAAACATCACATTTCCTAGATGAATAATTGGATGGCAGCATAGTATGGTTGTTAAAAGCATAGACTCTGAAACTAGATTGCTTGGGGTCAAATACTGATTGTTTCACTTAATAACTTGGACAAAACTTAGCCTCTTAGTACCTGCTTTCTCATCTGTAAAGTGAGTGTGATTTTAGTACCTACTTCATAGGATTATGAAGTAATGTTATGAGGTAATATTTGTTAAGCATTTAGAACAGTCTCTGGCCCATAAAAAGCACTATATAATTGCTTATTAAAAATTTAAAAATCACATATGATAAATTAAGGAATATCTTAAGACACATCAGTCTAGATGTTTCTATCCTTCTGTTGTTGTTACCTTCTCCATCGTGGCCTAATGCAAAACTGGGAGGGGAGAGTCACAGCAAGGCTTGCTCTTCACTCTGGGACATCAAACGAATGTCAGCAATACTGGCTTTCCCCCTAATCACTAGTGACCTAGTAATTTAAATATTTATTCATCAGGTATTGTCAACTTTAATGGTTGAGAAGCTATAAAGATTTAAAAGTCAAAGCCTATCTTTTGAAGGCTTTTTTAGAGAAGTTTAGAGCTGTTCCTCACAATTTAGGAAGTTAGTTGGGGAAGGCCAAGGAATGAGAGCTAACTCAAGGTTGTCAAGCAGCAGCTTCACAGTCTCTAAGGTGTCAGACAGGAAAGGGAGCATGGGAAGCGGGAAGCAGGCAGGCCTTTTTTTTTCCATCTGTTCAGGTTGATTTTGCCAGTTATACCATCTGAACTATAAAGAGGTTCAATTCTATGCAACAAAATGTCTTAGAATCACTTTTCATGCTAATTTTGGCTTGTCTGTCTGACTTGTTTTTCCTGTGTTGTATTCTGTGATTTTTAAAGTAATGAAATTCAGTTATATTTCATATGGAAAGTGCAAGATATTACCTTCTATAATAAATAAGAGATAATTTACTTTTCCTCATCCATGGGGATTTACTTTTTAAAATTCGAAGTAACCATTATTTACTAACATAGTTGTTATGTTATATATAAGATAACATCCTACTTAGGAAACTAGGAAAAAAGGTGTTTTTTCCAAGAAAATCTTGTTTTTTCAATGACATTCGTTAAGACATACATGTTAACAGATAATTTTTTTTACAGTATAATCATTACTCTAATACAGACATAAAGTGAACACATTTCCAAGATTTCTTTAACTCATTTATTGATGAGGAAAACAGTAAACAACAAGTTGAAAGGAGAATTACAAAGTACCTTGTATAATTAATCAAATAAGGAATGCTGAAATGAAGTTATAAATAGATGCCAAAATTGATAAAGTCTTCAATACCCATAGAACAATCAGTTGCATAACAATGGGTGCAATTTGCATTCTATAAACAAGAATGATTTGCATTACTCTGGTTTTCTACAAATTACAGAATTATAAAATAGTTCAAAGACAATGAAAGATTCAGCACCCCATAGAATCAGATAACTGGAAGCATGTGCTAGAAAAACCTGTATTCCTTTGACTTTACCCAGTAATCTTTAGTTTATTTCAAAGTCTCTCACAATTTTACTCCACAGTTTCTTTGGAGAGACAAGCCACCTAACGGACTGTTAAGAAATTAAGAGAGAAATTCCAATGTATAGAATAGTATAGTGAATTTGTCATGTAAATTTGTCATGAAAAATACAATTCTTTTGTAATATTTTTCACAATCTACCATATTTTTCTAACTTCATCTCTCCCTCTTTTTGCCCCTCCTAGATCCTATTGCTTCAAACTTATAGCTCCCCGAACTTAGTTACTTCCCCCTTCCTATGCTTTAATTTCCCATTTACAATTCCCAAAGTACTGAGCTACAGAAGTATAATTTACCAAAAGTTGTGAATATTAGTCTGATGAGACATTTCATTAGCAACTTTAAAATGTTTATTTTCAGACTTTATTAGAGTATGTAAATCATATATGGAGGAGTTTATTTTAATGGTAGTATATGCTTAATTCTTTTATAAGCAGAAACAGTCTTATTAAATTTATTTGGAAAGGAGTGTAATTTGCACTTTATGCATCATCCTTCAGGGATCCTTATTTTATAAGATCCTATGGTTATAGAAGTAAAATGATAGTGATGATTCCTTTTTGAAATATGGAAACTGATGTTTTGTGCACTATTTCCATACTTAAACCGAAGGGAGAGAGATACACTTAGTTGAATCAGAGCTGAAGTATCCAATGGTGAAAGTTTGAGCTAAGGAGCATCTTTTTTCTCTAAAATATGTTGACCTTTCATGGTCACACATGGCATAAATCACTGATTGATTGGATTTAGAGAGTCTAAAAAGAAGCTATCCATGTGGAATAAAATACAGCGACTAAAGTTTATAAAGCACTTATTCTGTTAGCAGATAGAATATGTTGATTCAGGGCTAGCAACTGTTTTCCGTATGATACATGTCACCATTTCCCACCACTCCTATTCTCTGGATATTTGCTTTACTTACGGTAAAAGTGTTTTAGATACAGGACGAATGGTATTTCTTTTAGAAGCTACCCAAAGGAACTTGCTCTTGGGACTATAAAAGAATTTGTACTCTGCTCAGGCATAGTTTAATGGTCTTGCAGAACAATTTTTGAATAAATTGGCAAAGAGGAATATGTCAGCTCTTGTTTTCTAAAAGCATTCAAGATTTTAGACGCTTGACCCCATCAAAAAGAATTATAAGTCGTCTGATGGACTGAGCTTTGGACATATGTAGAACTGCCTGTTGGCAGGGATAAAGCAAGCAGGTGCATTGTATTACTAGCTCTGTTCAAGGACAAAACAAACTAAAATATTTAAATAGATTACTAGTAGTAGCATTTGTACTATCTCTACAATTCCAGTAACTCAACATTGTAAAGTTTTTCCCAAACTATATATTATTTTACTGAGCTGATGTTCCATTTGTCCTTTATGTAATTTGCAGTAAACAAAGAATAGTTGAATGCTGCTTATCTGTTCAGGAGTAAAGCCATTAAAACTAGAAACCAGTCAGTAGTATTGCTTAGGATTCTAAACTATTGTGGGAAGACAAATAGCACAATTGAGTTACCAGTCGTGTCTTTTCTTATGAAAACAGATTTTAGTATTTGGGCCAAAATGCCAAATAACCAAAATATTTTTCAAATGAAAACCATTTTTTTTTTTCATGGTCACTTTTAAACTTTTCTGTTTTCAGTGAAGAGCTTCAGCCATTTGATTTACCTTACAAAACCCCCCCCAAAAAAAAAAAGACTATTTTTTTCATTTTCCTTCTTTAAACATCTGAGACTGTGTGTTCTATTTTTGAAAGGCTATAGGAATGTGATTTCTGTCTCTGGTACATGAAAAATTTGAAATTTTACTTCTGCTGTCCTCTGTACTGTTCTGAAATTTTAAATCCAAGATTTTTAACATTTATGCTGCTTCTTTGTTATAGCCTTGCATGATCAAATCCAATGGTTTATAAAATTAAGGAAAAAATTAAATTCTAAAAATAATTTACATTTTATATAGTTTATATTGCCATAAAAATGTTATATAAAATGTTTGTATAAATTTTATATAAAATTTACAATTTATATAGCATACCTAAATTATAAATTCCAAGATTGAATATCTTTAATTTTTTGCTAACTGCCCCTACAATATGCCATTTAGTGCCATTCACACACTACCTATTGTCTGAAAGAAATCTACACCTAAAAAGTTAACAATGTTGAGGCAGGAAGATACGAAAGGACAGTTACAACGCAGTAATAGCTATACTGGTGCAGTGGGTATATAGGAGTAACTCTGTCTTGAAGAATCAGGATGGCTTCCACTAAAAGTGACACTTGAGCCTTGGAGGGAGTAGAAATGTTAGAGATAGATAAAGATATGTGGGCTCTTCTAGGCAGAAACGCTAACCTGTGAAAGCAATCTTGGCAATATCAGAGAGTGTGACACAATTGAGGAGCTGCCCCTTAATTACAGTAGGGGGAAGTATCAGTCGAGGTGGTATGGGAAGGGAGTGGTGGTAGATCAGACTAGACAAGTATGGACCATGAAGGAACTTAAGTTTAGATTTTATCCTGGGAATAATGAGGGAGCCACTGAAGGATTATGAGCAAGGTGAAGACTGTATCCTATGGCATCTTAAAAAGTTCACTCTGATAGGGAGCTGGCAGGGAGAACTGGAAGGGGGAGGAAACTTAAACCTGGAAGACTTCATGGGTGATTATTACCATAGTTGGACTGGAGATGATGAGGGTCTGCTTTAGGTTGATGACAGCAGGCAGAAAGAAGCAAGGAAGTATATGAGAAATATTTTAACAAAAATAAGGAAGTGAGAAGAGGAAGGCAGTAATGAAGAAGTACTGAAGGCTAAAATGGAGAACGTTCTTTAAATCCTCCTACCATTCATTATCATTAAAGGGGATTTTAAACCTTGATGGGGAAAAAGAACATTTTGTGCAATTTTATATTGAAGTTTTCATGACTGTATTTCCAAACATGAGTGCCAAGATTTTCATAAAAATATTAATTCAGGAAGGAACATAGTCTAGATATTTCCTTTTATTATGACTAAATCTTATTAACAGGGGAGTGTAGAAAACAAACACAAAAAACATTGAGTACAGAGTTTGTGGCATTTCTATGATGTGAAATATATTTAAACTTGGAACTCTTCTCTGCTGTAAGGAAATTCTTATTGTTTCTGAGATGTCACTTGTGGAAGCTGAAGCATTCACATGTATTGGTATTGACAATGTCAATCTAGAGTCTAATCTAAAATAAATTTGTTCTTTGGCAGGATGAATCCTTAAAACAATTGCAGGTAGTTCATCAACCATGGATCTTGCCAAGTGACACAGAGAGTGAAGGAGTAGAAGCAGAACAAGATAAACGTGAGTAGACACTGCTGTTTATTGGTAAATTGCTTTTAGCCAAAGGAAATCCACAATAAAGGCATTTCCTTTTCATAACATTAAACAACTTCTGCAAAAAGTTCAGACTTGATTAAGGAGAATATATAAAGATATGCTATACTTCAGGACTGTAAATCTGGGTTCGATGATGTTTTAATTGTGGTGCCGAGACCTGTAGATTATAACTTTCTAAAAAAGGAGTGTAACACCGTAAAAGATGGAGCTATTCCTCCTGACAACCAACATAGAATGTCGAGTTGGAACGTGAATCTTCTATAAATACTGCAGAATTATATCCTTGATAACTTTTGATTATTAAAAAAATTTTAAATGTTAGGACCAACTGATTATTATATTACAAATTATCCTTATTGATTAAATGAATAAACGTATGGGTATAGAAACTGTTCTAAGTTCACAAAACAAATTAATATTATAGTATTATTTAGGAAATATAGAAAATATAGCTCTTCATCTTAGTTCCTGGATTATAATCATCAAAAAGAATGGATTACCACCTATGGCACTGCTTGGTTCATGTTCTTTAGGGGTTTATGGATATTTTCAGACAAATGGGCTCAGCAACCTGATGAAAGACTCATGTCTGCACTAAGATATATACAGACAACATTGGCTTTTTTTTTTTTTTTTTTTTTTAATCATCATTTTATTGAGATATATTCACATACCACGCAGTCATACAAAACAAATTGTACTTTCGATTGTTTACAGTACCATTACATAGTTGTACATTCATCACCTAAATCAGTCCCTGACACCTTCATTAGCACACACACAAAAATAACAAGAATAATAATTAGAGTGAAAAAGAGCAATTGAAGTAAAAAAGAACACTGGGTACCTTTGTCTGTTTGTTTCCTTCCCCTACTTTTCTACACATCCATCCATAATCTAGACAAAGTGGAGTTTGGTCCTTATGGCATTCCCAATCCCATTGTCACCCCTCATAAGCTACATTTTTATACAACTGTCTTCGAGATTCATGGGTTCTGGGTTGTAGTTTAATAGTTTCAGGTATCCACCACCAGCTACCCCAATTCTTTAGAACCTAAAAAAGGTTGTCTAAAGTGTGCGTAAGAGTGCCTACCAGAGTGATCTCTCGGCTCGTTTTGGAATCTCTCTGCCACTGAAGCTTATTTCATTTCCTTTCACATCCCCCTTTTGGTCAAGAAGATGTTCTCCGTCCCACGATGCCGGGTCTACATTCCTCCCCGGGAGTCATATTCCACGTTGCCAGGGAGATTCACTTCCCTGGGTGTCTGATCCCACGTAGAGGGGAGGGCAGTGATTTCACCTTTCAAGTTGGCTTAGCCAGAGAGACAGGGCCACATCTGAGCAACAAAGAGGCATTCAGGAGGAGACTCTTAGGCACAAATACAGGGAGGCCTAGCCTCTCCTTTGCAGCAACCATCTTCCCAAGGGTAAAACTTATGGTAGAGGGCTCAACCCATCAAACCACCAGTCCCCTATGTCTGTGGTCATGTTAGCAACCATGGAGGTGGGGTAGGCAAATACCCCTGCATTCTCCACAGGTTCCTCAAGGGGGCACTACATCTTTTTTTTTTTTCCTTGTTTGTCTTTTTTCATTTTTTTTTTTTTTAACTTTCCCTTCTTTTTTAAATCAACTGTATGAAAAAAAAGTTAAAAAGAAAACAAACATACAATAAAAGAACATTTCAGAGACCATAACAAGGGAGTAAGAAAAAGACAACTAACCTAAGATAACTGCTTAACTTCCAACATGTTCCTACTTTACCCCAAGAAAGTTACATAATATAGCAACATTTCAGTGAACTTGTTTCTTCTACATCCATCAGAAATTAACAGACCATAGTCATTCCTGGGCATCCCCAGAACGTTAAATAGCTTATCTGTTCTTCTTGGATTGTTGTTCCCCCTTCCTTAATTGCTCTCTACTGCTAGTTCCCCTACATTCTACATTATAAACCATTTGTTTTACATTTTTCAAAGTTCACATTAGTGGTAGCATATAATATTTCTCTATTTGTGCCTGGCTTATTTCGCTCAGCATTATGTCTTCAAGGTTCATCCATGTTGTCATATGTTTCACCAGATCGTTCCTTCTTACTGCCGCGTAGTATTCCATCGTGTGTATATACCACATTTTATTTATCCACTCATCTGTTGAAGGACATTTGGGTTGTTTCCATCTCTTGGCAATTGTGAATAATGCTGCTATGAACATTGGCGTGCAGATATCTGTTCGTGTCACTGCTTTCCGATCTTCCGGGTATATACCGAGAAGTGCAATCGCTGGATCGAATGGTAGCTCTATATCTAGTTTTCTAAGGAACTGCCAGACTGACTTCCAGAGTGGCTGAACCATTATACAGTCCCACCAACAATGAATAAGAGTTCCAATTTCTCCACATCCCCTCCAGCATTTGTAGTTTCCTGTTTGTTTAATGGCAGCCATTCTAACCGGTGTTAGATGGTATCTCATTGTGGTCTTAATTTGCATCTCTCTAATAGCTAGTGAAGCTGAACATTTTTTCATGTGTTTCTTGGCCATTTGTATTTCCTCTTCAGAGAACTGTCTTTCATATCTTTTGCCCATTTTATAATTGGGCTGTCTGTACTATTGTCATTGAGTTGTAGGATTTCTTTGTATATGCAAGATATCAGTCTTTTGTCAGATACATGGTTTCCAAAAATTTTTTCCCATTGAGTTGGCTGCCTCTTTACCTTTTTGAGAAATTCCTTTGAGGTGCAGAAACTTCTAAGCTTGAGGAGTTCCCATTTATCTATTTTCTCTTTTGTTGCTTGTGCTTTGGGTGTAAAGTCTAGGAAGTGGCCTCCTAATACAAGGTCTTGAAGATGTTTTCCTACATTATCTTCTAGGAGTTTTATGGTACTTTCTTTTATATTGAGATCTTTGGTCCATTTTGAGTTAATTTTTGTGTAGGGGGTGAGGTAGGGGTCCTCTTTCATTCTTTTGGATATGGATATCCAACTCTCCCAGCCCCATTTGTTGAAAAGACCATTATGGCTCAGTTCGGTGACTTTGGGGGCCTTATCAAAGATCAGTCGGCCATAGATCTGAGGGTCTATCTCTGAATTCTCAATTCGATTCCATTGATCTATATGTCTATCTTTGTGCCAGTACCATGCTGTTTTGGCAACTGTGGCTTTATAATAAGCTTCAAAGTCAGGGAGTGTAAGTCCTCCCACTTCGTTTTTCTTTTTTAGAGTGTCTTTAGCAATTCGAGGCATCTTCCCTTTCCAAATAAATTTGATAACTAGCTTTTCCAAGTCTGCAAAGTAGGTTGTTGGAATTTTGATTGGGATTGCATTGAATCTGTAGATGAGTTTGGGTAGAATTGACATCTTAATGACATTTAGCCTTCCTATCCATGAACATGGAATATTTTTCCATCTTTTAAGGTCCCCTTCTATTTCTTTGAGTAGAGTTATGTAGTTTTCTTTGTATAGGTCTTTTACATCTTTGGTTAAGTTTATTCCTAGGTACTTGATTTTTTAGTTGCTATTGAAAATGGTATCTTTTTCTTGAGTGTCTCTTCAGTTTGTTCATTTCTAGCATATAGAAACATTACTGACTTATGTGCATTAACCTTGTATCCCGCTACTTTGCTAAATTTGTTTATTAGCTCTAGTAGGTGTATCGTTGATTTCTCAGGGTTTTCTAGATATAAGATCATATCATCTGCAAACAATGACAGTTTTACTTCTTCTTTTCCAATTTGGATGCCTTTTATTTCTTTGTCTTGCCGGATTGCCCTGGCTAGCACTTCCAGCACAATGTTGAATAACAGTGGTGACAGCGGGCATCCTTGTCTTGTTCCTGATCTTAGAGGGAAGGCTTTCAGTCTCTCACCATTGAGTACTATGCTGGCTGTGGGTTTTTCATATATGCTCTTTATCATGTTGAGGAAGTTTCCTTCAATTCCTACCTTTTGAAGTGTTTTTATCAAAAAGGGATGTTGGATTTTGTCAAATGCTTTTTCAGCATCTATTGAGATGATCAATTGATTTTTCCCTTTCGAGTTTTTAATGTGTTGTAATACATTGATTGTTTTTCTTATGTTGAACCATCCTTGCATGCCTGGAATGAACCCCACTTGGTCATGGTGTATGATTTTTTTAATGTGTCTTTGGATTCGATTTGCAAGTATTTTGTTGAGGATTTTTGCATCTATATTCATTAGGGAGATTGGCCGGTAGTTTTCCTTTTTTGTAGCATCTTTGCCTGGTTTTGGTATTAGATTGATGTTAGCTTCATAAAATGAGTTAGGTAGTGTTCCATTTTTTTCAATGTTTTGAAAAAGTTTGAGTAAGATTGGTGTCATTTCTTTCTGGAAAGTTTGGTAGAATTCCCCTGTGAAGCCATCTGTCCCTGGGCATTTATTTGTGGGAAGATTTTTGATGACTGATTGGATCTCTTTGCTTGTGATGGGTTGGTTGAGGTCTTCTATTTCTTCTCTGGTCAGTCTAGGTTGTTCATATGTTTCCAGGAAATTGTCCATTTCTTCTACATTATCCAGTTTGTTGCCATACAGTTGTTCATAATATCCTCTTATAATTTTTTTAATTTCTTCAGGATCTGCAGTTATGTCACCTTTTTCATTCATTGTTTTGTTTATATGGGTCTTCTCTCTTTTTGATTTTGTCAGTCTAGCTAGGGGCTTGTCAATCTTGTTGATCTTCTCAAAGAACCAACTTTTGGTGATATTTATCCTCTCTATTGTTTTTTTGTTCTCTATGTCATTTATTTCTGCTTTAATCCTTGTTATTTCTTTTCTTGTACTTGGTTTAGGATTGGTTTGCTGTTCATTTTCTAGCTTCTTCAGTTGATCCATTAGTTCTTTGATTTTGGCTCTTTCTTCGTTTTTAATATATGCGTTTAGTGCTATAAATTTCCCCCTTAGCACTGCTTTTGCTGCATCCCATAGGTTTTGGTATGTTGTGTTCTCATTTTCATTCGTCTCTATATATTTAGCAATTTCTCTTGCTATTTCTTCTTTAACCCAGTGATTGTTTAGGAGTGTGTTGTTTAACCTCCAGGTATTTGTGAATTTTCTAAGTCTCTGATGGTTATTGACTTCTAATTGTATTCCATTGTGGTCAGAGAATGTGCTTTGAATAATTTCAATCTTTTTAAATTTATTGAGGCTTGTTTTATGTCCCAGCATATGATCTATTCTGGAGAAAGTTCCGTGAGCACTAGAAAAGTATGTGTATCCTGGTGATTTGGGATGTAATGTCCTGTAGATGTCTGTTAAATCTAATTCATTTATCAGATTGTTTAGGTTTTCAATTTCCTTATTGGTCTTCTGTCTGGTTGATCTATCTATAGGAGAGAGTGATGTGTTGAAGTCTCCCACAATTATTGTGGAAACATCAATTGCTTCCTTTAGTTTTGCCAGTGTTTCTCTCATGTATTTTGTGGCACCTTGATTGGGTGCATAGACATTTTCGATTGTTATTTCTTCTTGCTGAATTGCCCCTTTTATTAGTATGTAGTGGCCTTCTTTGTCTCTTAAAACATCCCTGCATTTGAAGTCTATTTTATCTGAGATTAATATTGCTACACCTGCTTTCTTTTGGCTGTAGCTTGCATGAAATATTTTTTTCCATCCTTTCACTTTCAGTTTCTTTGTGTCCCTGTGTCTAAGATGAGTCTCTTGTATGCAACATATTGATGGTTCATTTTTTTTGATCCATTCTGCGAATCTATATCTTTTAATTGGGGAGTTTAATCCATTTACATTCAACGTTAAAACCGTGAAGGCATTTCTTGAATCGGCCATCTTATCCTTTGGTTTATGTTTGCCATATTTTTCCCTCTCTCTATTAATATCCTTTATTGTACCCATACCGAATCTCTTTAGTACTGAACCTTTCTCCAAGTCTCTCTGTCCTGTCTTTGTTTCTCTGTCTGTAGGGCTCCCTTTAGTATCTCCAGTAGGGCAGGTCTCTTGTTAGCAAATTCTCTCAGCATTTCTTTGTCTGTGAAAAATTTAAGTTCTCCCTCAAATTTGAAGGAGAGCTTTTCTGGATAAAGTATTCTTGGCTGGAAATTCCTCTCACTCAGAATTTTAAATATATCGTGCCACTGCCTTCTTGCCTCCATGGTGGCTGCTGAGTAGTCACTACTTAGTCTTATGCTGTTTCCTTTGTATGTGGTGAATTGCTTTTCTCTTGCTGCTTTCAGAACTTGCTCCTTCTCTTCTATGTTTGACAGTGTGATCAGTATATGTCTCGGAGTGGGTTTTTTTGGATTTATTCTATTTGGAGTTCGCTGAGCATTTATGATTTGTGTATTTATGTTGTTTAGAAGATTTGGGAAGTTTTCCCCAACAATTTCTTTGAATACTCTTCCTAGACCTTTACCCTTTTCTTCCCCTTCTGAGACACCAATGAGTCTTATATTTGGATGTTTCATATTATCTATCATATCCCTGAGGTCCATTTCGAGTTTTTCAATTTTTTTCCCCATTCTTTCTTTTATGCTTTCATTTTCCATTCTGTCATCTTCCAGGTCACTGATTCGTTGTTCAACTTCCTCTAGTCTTGTACTATGAGTGTCCAGAATCTTTTTAATTTGGTCAACAGTTTCTTTAATTTCCATAAGATTATCCATTTTTTTATTTAGTCTTGCAATGTCTTTTTTATGCTCTTCTAGGGTCTTCTTGATTTCCTTTGTCTCCCGTACTATGGTCTCATTGTTCATCTTTAGTTCTTTGAGTAGCTGCTCTAGGTGCTGTGTCTCTTCTGGTCTTTTGATTTGGGTGCTTGGGTTTGGGTTATCCATATCGTCTAGTTTTTTCATATGCTTTATAATTTTCTGTTGTTTTTGGCCTCGTGGCATTTGCTGAACTTGATAGGGTTCTTTTAGGGTTTGTAGACCTATTGAAGTCCTTATCTCTAATTTATCAGATCTACAGCTTCGTGGAGTACACTTTCTCTAACTAACCAGCAGGTGGCGTCCACGAGCCACCTGTTCTCCACAAGCCAGTTCTCCCCTGCTTAGCCTTTTTGGTGAGTGGGGGAGTGAGTCTTGTGGGGCCCAATTGGTGTACCAAGCTTGCGTGTGTAGTTGGTGTTGCCTGCCCTGTATGTGGGGCGTGTTTCTGGGCAGTCGGGGAGGGGGGGTGGCCCTAACAATCAAATCTCCCTGATGATCCTAGAGTTTTAAAGCTACTGCAATAGTCTAATCCTTCAGTTCAGTCCTGCCACAGTTTGTCTCTGCCACTGACCCACAAGTCTTTGGTATTGGCGTATGGCTCCTGAGACTTGCAAGTGGGCCCCTCTTCCAGGCTGTGCACCCCGGGTCCTCTGTTGAGGGATGACTGTGCTATGTCACAGGTGAGTGCCGTCCCCCCAGGGCAGTTCTGGGCTGCTGGGCTGTGTAGGGAGGCTCCCAGTCTGCTCAAATGATGGCTGAGTGGGGCTTTGTTAATTCACACTGCTCCACCTTCCCAGCTCTGGGACATTCAGCTGAGGTTGCAGGGAAGGCTAATGTCCATGCCCAGTTTTGTGGTGTGTGCCTGTTATTTGAAGCACTTCCGTCACACTGGGTTGTCTGGGGCAGCTCTGGGCTATGGGGCTGGCGATGGGCAGGAGTGTTTCCTGTCCACCAGGATGGTGGCTGTGAGCGGACACCCCCCTTTTCTTGGGAAGTTGTGTTGTTTAGTGAATTTTCTCAGCCACTGGATTATTGCCTTTTGTCTCAGAGCTCTCTTAGTTCTGCTCTTGACTTGACGTGCCCAAATTGCAATTCTTTGAAGCTTTCTGTATTGGGCTTCTTAGAGTAATTGTTTTAGAAAAAGAAAAAAGGATTTAAAAAAAAAAAAAAAAAAAAAAACGGCCCTCCTCAGAGATCTAATGGGTTATTGAAATGCTAATAGACAAAGCAACCAGGGCCATTAAGGAAAGGTCCACAGGGCAGAGAGATCAGCTTTGCTTCGGGATTTGCATATGTGCCTCAAGGCCTGAGCTCCGCCCTTCCCCTTTCTGTGTTCACCAGAACTCCAAAAATCCTCTGCTTTTATTTTGGAGTTTTTCGTGTTGTTTTTTTTCTATGCCTGTCTCCTCTCTGCTGGGCTGGCTGCTCTCAGAGTCTCTGGTGTCTGGTCTCAGTCTATCTATGATTGGAGTTTGAATCAGTAGAATGAGTTTCCGATAAGAGCAGCCACTGCAGTTCTCCCTTCTCCCCCCCGGAGCCGACAGCCCCTCCTCCCCCGGGACTGAGCCTGGCAGGGAGGGGCGCGGGTCCCCTGGCCGCAAAAACTTACAGACTTCGCTGACCTCAGCAGTCCCACGCCCTCATGAGTGTTGTATGAAGTATGCCCAAAGACAGACCGCTCTGCGGTGTCCAGTCCACGCAGCTCCTGGCCTTCTACTTACTTTCCTGGAGGAGTAACTAAAACTTACAGCTCACCAGTCTGCCATCTTGCCCCGCCTCCAACATTGGCTTTTAAAATAATAACATGTCAACAAATGTTTTACCATTGGTAGCCTGCAGAGAGAAATAAAAATTGTATGTGATAATGTAGCCCCCATGATAAGTGTGAAGTGATTAATAATTCTCCTGAGCTGCAGCCACCAGAGATACCTAATGTGTTACACAGGAAAGAGCATCACCCAGCCACACATTCAGAGATACAGTGAAAAAACATGGTGACAACCATACAGATTCCATTGGAGGGAAGCAACACCTAACATAGAAACCAGCTGGTGAAGACTCAGAACTTAGACTGTACTTAAACAAGTACAAACGAAAGAGAGTATTCTGGAAGATCCTTAATGCTAGGAATCCTAAGTAAAATAGTCTAGGAAAAGAACAACCGGGGATACAATGAAGAGAATCCTCCAAATCTGAAAGAATTAATTGTGCCCTAGAATTTTTATGAAAACAACTGCAAGCACACACAAACACTTAAATATACATAAGTACTCTTTCTACAGTTTGAGTTAAAACTATTTTCACCAAATTCTTTTGAGGCCTTTATAAATTTTGTTTTGGAAGAAAAACAAAAAAAAAAACACCTTCAAGCTACTCTCTATGTGTATATTTTACAAACAGAATATATGTAATTGGGCTAGTTTTACACTGTTAAATTCCACACTCAGGTGCCCAAAGTGGGCAAAATCAAGTAAACAGCATCCTTATAGAATGCAGAGTGCATTAATTCTTCAAGCATGTTCTGTATCTTATAATTTAAAGAAGGAAAGGAATCATTCAAAAAGGTATACTATATCCAATTCCAAATTCAGACTTATTTCCTTCCCCTCAAATCCATGTGTCCAGTCAGTATTAAGAGTGGAAAACATCGTTTGATAATGTGGAGGAGAAAACAATCCCCAGAACTTTCTTCAAACCTTGTCACCTAATACTACTTGCCCATCTTCAGAAGTTTTCACAAGATTTTGGCGTTACACTGTCTCCCCTTCCACAAGGATGCAAATTCTTTGAGAGGAGAGTTGTCTGTTTTCTTCATCTTATTGAACTATGTAATAAACCTTCAATAAATATCAGAAGAATTATTAAATGGATGAGTAAGTGATAGAGTGAATGAATGGATTTCTCTGGTGCTTTCCAGCTTAAGTAGAGAGACAATTGGAAATTTAAAACAAATAAAATAAATAATAATTGTGACTGTGAACAGCTGTCACAAAATATATTTATTGATTTATTAAAATGTTAATATTGAACTTATCACTTAGACATCAATCTTGTTGAAGGGCTGATCAATCACACTAAAGATCATTCTTGATCCCTCCTTACCATAGGCATAGAACCAAAAAGATTTGACCTCAGCAATGTTGTATTTGGAGGTGATCCTTGACAATGGTTAATTGTTTGGAAAATGTCAGGTTTTAAAAATAATTAGGTAGTAATAACAGCCATCTGAACATTGAATACTTGCAGACATTGTTGCCAAGTTCTTCATTAAGAGATGCAAATTCTTTTCAAGAGTGGCCTCCAACAACCAGGTGCTGGGGCATATGTAAAGTAGAACCAGGAAATCATTGGCATCTCCTCTAATACCTGCATTTAATGCATGTGGTTTGTACAACAGCTGGCAAGATATGTAAAGATCACCTACCTCCTCTTTTTCTAATGAAAGGAAATAAATCACATAAATCTATGTGAACCCAGGATCTGATTTACACTCGTTATAAATTTATGAGTGAGGATTGAAGGAGGACAAGATTCATCATTCCAACAGTAACACCTGGTTCTTGACTCAGCTTTCTATAAATTATACCTAGGTAATTTTATGGAATTCTCTGATTTCTCCTGAGATGACATTATCATGGCAGAAAGTTGCCAAATAATGTGAGGATCTTCACAGAGGGCCATATTTCCTGTTGCATCATTTACAAGATTTTTGTCTTTATTTGAAGTTGTGGATTTATGGAAAAATCATCATAGCATACGGGATTCCCATACACCACCCCACCACCAACACCTTACATTGGTGTGGAACATTTGTTCAAACTCATGGTAGCACATTTTTATAATTGTACTACTAATTCCATGGCTTAATTTAGGGTTAACTGTGTAGTGTGGGTGCATGGAACTTTTTAAAAAAAATTAATTCTGTTACCATATGTACAATCTAACATTTCCCCTTTTAATCATATTCAAATACATATATTTCAGTTCTGTTAATTGCATTCACAATGTAGTGCTACCATCACCACCATCCATTACCAAAATATTTCTGTCATTCCAAATAGAAACCCTGTACAATTTTAAGCCTTAGCTTCCCATTCCCTATCCCCACCTTGTCCCCTGGTAAACTATATTCTAGCTCCTGACTCTATGAGTTTGCTTATTCTAATTGTTTCAAATCAATGTGTTATTGTATCATTTTAAAGTAAGACTGAGCTTTAAACAATTTTATAAATGATTATCTTTCAGGACAAAATGTCTTAGACAATCAAATGGGAAGTTTTATAAATTTTTATTATAGGAAGATAAGCAGAACCCTTAATTCATAAGGTTTTTTATCTTTACTCTGTTTTTAGTAGAAATTTACAAATCACAAGTTGGAAAAAAAACTTATGTTAGCAGTGTGCTTGTTTTTAATCTCTCAGACTCTGGTCAGAAGTCATTAAATAAATAAAACCACAGACATTTGGATCTTCTGGGATATTTGTTTAATATTCATATTCCTGGAATCCACACCAGACCTACTGAATCAGAATCTCCCTGTGCATGGGAATCTTAATTCTTCATTTCTAATAAGCTCCTCGGGTGGTTTTTTGCTTATTCTAAAGATTGAGAACTACTGGAATGGAAAGTGCAATGAATCAGGAGGTTGTGTTTTTACAACTAGATCCACTGTTGTTAGACTTTGGATCATATTTCTCTAAGCCTCTTTCCTCACCTGTAAATTAAGCTTGGTACAAATATGAAGGGCACATAGTCACTGTCCTCAAGAATATTGACATGTAAGCAAATTATAATGAAGATCTAGTTCAAAAAATTAGCATATTTTTGATTAATACAAGTTAATAATAAAAGCCAAAGTTGGCGACTTTTCTCTAACACTTAGTACCACAAATGACAGTAATAACATGTAACATGTAACATGTAGATGTCCTTTCCTTTTATATATATTTTTAGTATTAATGCTAATTTTAAAGTTACAGCAAGTTTATTTATTTATCTCTTACAAAAGCATGATGCAAGACGATTTTTTTCTTATACTGTTCTATCAAGGATTTTTAAAAAATAAACTTCTTAGTTTGGAATAATTTAGGTTTATAGAAAAGTTGAAAAGATCGTACAAAGAGTTCCCATATACACCTCTCACAGTTCCCCCTTTCTGTTAACATCTTTCTGTTAACATTTGGTTTTATAGACGTTATATATATATATATACATAAATTAACAACATTACTGTTAATTAAACATTAACTTTATTTACTCACCACGGCTCAGCCTTCACTGGTCTGTGATAGTTTCTAAGCCTTTGTTTTTCATTATGTTTACAGTACTGGTGAGGTATTTTGTAGAGTGTCCCTCAAGATGGGTTTCTCTGATATTTTTCTCATGACTTGATTATGGTTATAGGATTTAGGAGGCAAGCCACTGAGGTGAAGCACCCTCATCATATCATTTTTAGGAGTTACGTGTGATCAAAATGATGTATCACTTATAATGTTACCCTAGATAACCTGACCAAGGTAATTAATGTTGGCTAAGTTTCTCCACTGTAAATTTTCTTGTTACCACTTTACCATATGAGAGCAAGTCAACAAGTCCAGCCCATGCTCAAAACATGTATCATCCCACTGTCCCCTGGCCTCCATGATTTCTGATGAGAAGTCAGCTGTCCATCACCATTCAGAAAGTGTTTCTCATCTCTCATTTTTCTCTATTCCTTCAACATTAGTCCAGTTTTTGTTTTGTTTGAGGAAAAGGAATATGATATTTTCATACTGGTTATAGAACTAGAGATAAATAACTAAGAAATTTTTGAATACATTTTTTCCCGAAGTGTGCTTTTTTTAGTCTTAGTTACGTGAAAGCCTATTTAAAATGATTCTGTGGTAAAATAAGTTTTGGAAAATTCTACATATCACTATATTTGAGAGACTCTCATTTGTGAGACATGCCATTAATTTAATAATGGTTTTTCAAAGGGAGCAAAACAACTCTGCCATTTTAAATGGACAGATCAAGTGTATTCAGTAGCCTAGTTTAAAACAGGGGAAAATACTTTCTGTTATTGGACTTGAGGAAATGTCATAGATTTTCTCCTAAATATTTTCATAATAAAGACACTGGGAAATCTTGCAGCAACTAGACCTAACTGGCTGTAATTACACCAGTTTTTTTTCATATTTATTTCAGTTCCTTTTACAGAATGCCTATAAATTACAGAGTTCCTATTAACTTTGGAAGAACAAGCATTTTGGGATTTTAGGAAGCACTAATGTAATCTGAGCTTCTTTCTCAATTTAGTGATGAGGAAATTGATACTTCAAGAGATTGGAGGCTGGTCCGTTTCAACCAGTTAGTGGCAGAGGCAGGACCAGAACCCCCATTACACCACCCTTAACTCATGACTCCCCCCTCGTTCTCCTTACAAGGGGTGACACAGCTTATGCTGTGAGTCTTGAGAGTGAAATTGATCGCGTAGGGCAATAAGTAGTATTTCCCTAGTGTAGGGCAATAAGTGGTATTTCCCTATAGGAATTCTGTTGTTCACCCAGTATGAGCCCGGTTTTTCACCTTGAGGAAAAATATTTGTTCTGCTTAACATAGCATCAGGTTCTTTCTTTCCAGATAGTCTCCTAAGATCTACAGTTGAGAATTGTGTTGAGACAGCTGATTACCTGCCTCTCCAGGCCCAAGACAAGGCACTAACACTCCACATGGGGAAACAGAGGACTATGGATAAAATAAAGACCAAAATGAGTTAATCGCTACTTAGTCCAGACAGGTGTCAGGGCTTCCTGAAACTTGTAATCCTCAAGATTTTAGTAGCATTAGGGTTGTATGTTCAAAAATAGGGACTAGAAACTTGGCTATCCATAGGGGATAAGTGAGACTGGTCTTGGTGCTTCGTTCTTATCTAAAGATCAAGCAGGTTATCCCATATAACACAGGTATTTGTAGGGAAAATGCATGGAGACAACTGGAGTCAACTAAGAATAAATACTAATAGTAATACAATAAAAATAGTACAAGGATACCTACAAAGATAAGATCATTAGGAGAAAAAGACAAAAAAAACTTCTAGCAAACTATAGTAGTTTCTTTCTATAATTCAAAAGAAATCTTGCTAATTTTTTAACATCACATTTTCCTTTTCAATCTGAGTATTCAGAAAATTTTAAAGCTTGTAAAAAGTACAGGGTGTCTGAACTCATATTGGGTGAAAAATTCTCTAAGTTAGGTAACCTGACATAAGCATGATTGGGATCTGTTAACATCATAAATATTTTAGAATTGTGCTTTAACCAATAAATATAAAAGTGTGTTAAAATAATTAGTGTTAATTATCTGTTGGAAGCAAAACATTCTAATGCCAAATTGCAATTTTTCATTATAACACTGATTGCAGAGAAATAGGCCCCAAACGTTTCCAAATCATTCATGTGCTTTTCCTACCTTTGGAATTGTTTTCCATGTCTGTGATAAAACTGATACTATGAAAAGTTCAATTGATTCCTAAGGACCTAGAAAAAATTTAAAGGGCAGCATTTATTAACATGTAAAACTTAATCTCACCAAATAAACCATTATTAAGTGTAATGGAAAAAATTGTCAAGTTGCTCAGCAATATATAAGGTTACATGCTTCAGACTATCTGCTTTGTTAATTAAAACTTTCTTGTGATGTGCAATGGTGGTCAGAAAATTTCATGATAGGCATCTAAGAAGGCCGTATTTAAACGAGACAGCTGAACTGATCTTTTGCAATATGGAATTCTTTGGATTAGAGTATTGTATAGAGTTGAATTCTTTAAAACTAAAAATAGGAAATAAATGTTCCAATTTTTTGTTATTAAAAAAATAAAAGTTATACATGAGTTGTACATGTATTTAGGCCTTTTACCAAACAATTTTTGTTTGTCTTGGAATACTCTTGTATTTGCTTTTGGGTGGCCTAAAACTACAAAATAATGAAAACAAAATTAAAGGAAATCTAGTTCATTCTTTAACCTTGATGGACAGAGCTTACAGGGCAGCCTTATATCAGATGGGCTATACCTTTCACAAATCAGAAGAATGTATTGGCTGGCTGTAAGTAAAGCCTATTTGTTCTCTATGGATTTAGTTCTGTCTTTTGTTCAGTGAGTGCAAGAATTTGAGCATGTTCACACCGGCCAAGTTGTTCCATGATTTCCCTTAGCTCTTTTGGCAGTATTACCAGATTCACCTTCACAAATCAGACAGACCTGGACATTTTTGGTACCAACTAGGAGTAAAGATCCTCCAATAAGTTCCAAATGCCCTGTAGGCCAGATAACCTCCTTGGGGCAATCATATTTGTGGATCTGGAAAATTCAACATATGAATACAGGCAGACCCCATTTTATTGTGTGTTGCTTTATTGTGCTTCACAAATACTACATTTTTTACAAATTGATGGTTTGTAGCAACACTCTGTCAAGCAAGTCCATTGGTGACATTTTTCCAACAGCATGTGCTCATTTCATGTCTCTCTGTCACATTTTGGTAATCCTCACTATACTTCAGTGTTTCATTATTATTATAGCTGTTATGGTGAGCTGGGATCTTTGATGTTACTGTTGTAATTGTTTTGGGGAGCCACAAAATGTGCCCATGTAAGACAGCAAACTTCATCAATAAATATGTGTGTTCTGACTGCTTCACTGACCAGCCATTCCCCATCTTTTCTCCTTTTCATTGAGCTTCTGTATTCCCTGAGACACAATAATATTGAAATTAAGCCAATTAACCTTAAAATGGCCTCTAAGTGTTCAAGTGAAACAAAAAGTCCACTTCTCTGACTTTAAATCAAAAGCTAGAAATGATTAAGCTTAATGAGGAAGGCATTTCTGAGGCCTAGACAGGCCAAAAGCTAGGCCTCGGTGCCAAACTGTTGTCCAAGTTGTGAATGCAAAGCAAAAGTTCTTGAAGAAAATTAAAAATGCTACTCCAGTGAACACACAAATGATTAAGAAAGTGAAACAGCCTTATTGCTGATAATGGAGAAAGTTTTAGCGGTCTGGATAGAAGATCCAACCAGCCACAACATTCCGTTAAGCCAAAGCCTAATCCAGAGCAAGGCCCCAACTCTCTTCACTTCTATGAAGGCTGAGAGAGGTGAGGAAGCTACAGAAGAAAAGTCTGAAGCTAGCAGAGGTTGGTTCATGAGGTTTAAGGAAAGAAGCTCTCTGCAGCACCTAAAAGTGCAGAGTGAAGCGTGAGTGCTGATATAGAAGCTGCAGCAAGTTATCTAGAAAATCTAGCTCAGATAATCAATGAGGGTGGCTACACTAACCAAATTTTCAATGCAAAATTGAACAATTGAACAATTGAACAATTGAACAACAATTGAACAATTGAACAATGCAAAATAGAACAGCCTTCTATTGGAAGAAGATTCCATCCAGAACTGTCGTAGCTAGAGATGAGAAGTCAATGCCTGGCTTCAAACATTCAAAGGACAGGCTGACTCTCTTATTAGGGGCTAATGCAGCTGATGACTTTAAGTTGAAGCCAGTACTCACATTCCAAAAACCCAGGGCCCTTGCGAATTATGCTAAATCTACTCATCTTGTGCTCTATACATGGAATAACAAAGCCTGGATAACTGCACATCTGTTTACAACATGGGCTACTAAATATTTTAAGCCCACTGTTGAGATCTACTGTGGATAAAAGATTCCTTTCAAAATAGTACTGCTCATTGACAATGCACCTCATCACCCAAGGGCTCTGATGCAGATGTACAATGAGATTTATGTTGTTTTCATGCCAGCTAAGGCAAGATCTATTCTGTGGCCCATGGATCAAGGAGTCATTTTGACTTTCAAGTCTTATTATTTAAGAAATACATTTTGTAAGTATGTAGTTGCCATAGATAATGATTCCTCTGATAGATCTGGGCAAAGTAAATTGAAAACCTTCTGGAAAATATTCACCATTCTAGATGCCATTAAGAACATTTGTGATTCATGGGAGGAGATCAAAATACCAACATTCACAAGGGTTTAGAAGACATTAATATCATTGCACATCTCTATCAGAGATGGATTTTGTAATAAGTAAGTAGTTCATGGAGGGATTTTTTTGTATATATGCCTTTTTTTAGATTAAGAAATTTTTCCTGTTTTCTTAATCCACCAGGAAATTTTTTAAAAGCATGAACAGATGTCAAAATTTATCAAACATTTTCTTCACTTATTGATATTATTTTTCTCATTTATGAGTTTGTGTGGTTAATTCCACTGATTGATTTGCAAAAGTGAATCTGGTATTGCATTCCTGCAATCATTCCTACTTGGTAATGATGTATTATCCTTTATATATGATGGGATTTTAATTTATATCTTTTTTTCATAAGTAAATTGGCTTGTTTTTCTTTCTTAAAATTCCTTTGTCATGTTTTGGAATGAAAATTAGCTAGCCTCATAAAATGAGCTGGAGATTGTTTCCTCTTTTGCTGTTCTCTGGCAGTGTTTGTGCAATATTGGAATTGTTTCTCAAATATTTGAAAGAACTTGGTGGTGCAGCTCTATGGGGGCTGAAAATTTTTTCATTTGAATATTTTTAGTTATGCTTTTAATTTCTTTAATAGATATATGAATACTTTAATTTTCTATTTCCTTTTATGCCAGCATTGGAAAATTGTATTTTTCTAGACATTTGTCCATTCCTTCTGAATTTTCAAATGTATTATTATAAAGTATTCATAATATTCTTAATTCTCTTTTAACGTCTGCAAGTTCTGTAGAAATGTCATCTTTTTTATGATTTAACAAGTAGTTATATAGGAAATTTCCAAAAATGTTACGAGTTACAGTACCATAGTTTCAATTGTTTCCTTATTGTGAAATATATATACAAGTTGATAACTTTCAAATTACAATTTAACAAGTAGCTATAGAAAAAATTTTAAAGGATGCTATAGGTTACAGTTCCACCATTTCAATTCTTTTCTTCTAGCTATTCTAATACCCTAGCAACCAAGAAAAAGAACATTATATAGAGATTCAGTATTCATAATCCTTTGTTAAATTCCATCTTGTCTGTTACTACCCCCTCCTCTAGTTTAATCACTTTCCTGATCTTCAGGGATGTCTTGGCAGTGACCACCCTATCTCATTCATGTTGAAAGGGGGTGTCAACTTATGGGAAAAGGGGACACATCTTTTCCCATATTCTTGATATTTTTGAAGATGCTATTGCCTCTGGGTTTGGGAACTTAGCTGACATAGGAGTTCTCTGAAGGATTTAAGTTTCTGAAGAATAAATTCTTAGAGTCTCAGGTAGGGATTTGGGTTTTCTTTAGAGTTTTCAGGACTACTGTTGACTTGGGCTTATCATACTGTAGTCATTTGGCATATCTAGCTGAAGCTTGCTTAGGAGTAACATCCAGGACAGACTCTTGACTCTATTTGAATTCTCTTAGCCACTGAAATGTCCTCTTTTTTGTTCTTGATATTACTTGTCTCTTTTTGTCTTGGCCAGAAGTTTGCCAATTTTATTAGTCTTTCAAAGAAACAACTTTTGAATTTGTTGATCTCGCCAACATATGTTTGATTATCATTCATCTCTTTTTATTTCATTTTACTTTCTCTGGGCTTTATCTTGTGTTCTTTTTCTCCTTACATCTGAGATAAGTATTAGTCGTGATCCCAACATTAAACATATAACATACTCAGAGTAATTCAAGAAGGGTTTATTTACACAGGAACTATTAATAACGATTAAGTGTTGAGCATTGAATATGAAAAATTGCAGGGAGAAGCTGAGGCCTAGGATGATGTTATGTTCCTTCAGAGAGGATTTCACTTTTGCTTCTGGCAGAAGAACAGGGGCACCGGCAATCCCAGATTATCTGAATCTAATAAACAATTGAAAAGATTTAAAGTTGGGCTTTATTAATTAAGAGGGCCACTATATTTCCATTTTACCTTTATTCCTGCAGTGTTGTCCTTTAGGATAACAACCCCAAACCCAGGGGGTTTATCTGAGTCACCTTCCTTAGTAAAGACTAGAGCACCAGTTTTTATCCCCCAAATTAGGAGCCTTTTGCAATCTCTCTTTAGGTTCTCAGCCTCTTGGAAGTCTCTTCTGGAACTGGTAGATAACTTTAGAGGAAACCTCCCCAAAGACTACTCATTTTTGTTTATTTCTTTATTCAACTGTATGTTGTTTATCTAATACTTAATTGCTTTGATAGGTCTCTGATGGTCTTCACACAAGCTTTTACGAATGTTTTATCCAAGTATCTAGTGTTTTCAATGAGATGTTTTGTCTGAATAATTTACCTCACCATTTCTGGAAGGGGACTTTTTCACTCCAATATATTTAAATAAATTTGGGCAAAACAAGCACATTTTCAGATTATTGCGTTTGTGTCCATAGTAAGAAAAGGTTTACTCTTCATTGCTTTAATATTTGCCAAACACAGTGCCAGACACGGAGTATGTGTTTGGCAAATATTGGTTTATTCTAAGTTGTATCTTTAGGCTAAGTATATATCATATAAAATGACTTCCATTTATGTGAAAAAATAGTGACAATACTCAGTTTATCTGCTGTTCCACTAAGACTTCAGTCTCTCACTAATTATTAGATTCCTATTTACGTTTTCTGAAGTTATTATTAGTGCCATTGTTTTCTTACTCCTCCATGGAATTTGTTCCCAGCTGCTTCCTAGGTGCCTATTGATTTAATGATGACTCAGCTTTTTATTGTGAGCATACATCAGTCACTCAGTTATCTCAGTGGGACACTAATTTCTTCTCCTAGAGGCTCTGATGGAGTGGAAAGAAGTTATAATCAGGAGACTCATCTCCGTTACTGCTTCTTCCCTGTGGTCCCAAGGCCAGTAGGTTGCAGAAAAAGGGTTCACACTCAGGTGCACCCACAGCTGCTCATTTCTCAAATTTTAACTATCAGACATACATTAATTGCATGCACTTAGGAGTAAAAGAGAGTGCCCTCCTCCAGGGTTCTCTACCAAATACTTTCTGGGGTTTATTTACTAACCAGGTGTGGCTTGTCTTTACATTTGTGAAGCTGAGGTTCTTTTGCTGTTTCTCAATTATTCCATGGCTTCTGCATTCTAACCTGCTGCCTCTAATATGCTTTTGCCCTGCAGAGGAGAGCAGGGTTTTATAGTCTCTGTTGGAGTAGAAAGAGTGCCCTTTCCATTGGGTGTGCTCACTTGTGCTGTGATTGTCTTACACAATGCTCTTAAGTATTCTCCCAAGCTGTGAAAGTGCAGGGATTTTCATCATGTAAATATTTCATGCCAGCTAATTGGAAGGCCCATGGCCATATAATCATTGATCCCAACCTACGGTATTTTTGCTTGCTATTTCATACTTGTAAAGTGTTTACTTTTCTCCACTGAAGAAAAAAAAATCGATGAATGCATTGTTCCATCAGTGTTGCTATTTTTCCTTTTTTTTATCTGGTCTATCTAAAAGTTGACCTGCATGGGCTCTTAGGAGGTAGTGGAATATTTGTTATTAGGATCTGCCAAGAAACTTTAGCCTGATGACCTTAGAGTCTAAAGGAACTAGTTGTCCAGACATAATAAAGAGAGTAAGTGGAGATAGAATGAGAGTTCTAAACACAGAACTTAAAAAATGTGGCATGATGAGTCTTTCTCACTGAGAGAATTAGCATGTATTCTAACAGAGATCTAATTTCATAGTAAATTGGGGAGTTGTTTGATAGCCTAATATAAAATGGCCCCACAAAGTCTATTTTTGGGGGGTACATTTAGAATTAAAGCATTCCATTTCTTCTTAAAGCCTTTTATATGAGCCATTGACATTTTAAGGCTTACGCAGGAACATGGGCATCTCTAAAGGAGGGGGAAATGGAAGACGACTGGCATTTATTAAATTTATATTGTTACATGCCATGTATTATCTCTTTAACTCCCTATGACAAATTAATGTAGAACTGATATTACTCTAGTTTTACAAATTCAGATTTGTTACATATCCTTTCCCAAGGATACACAATTAATAAATGACACACCTTACATTCTACCATAACCCAAGTCATACACTCTGCTCTGAAATTTCACTCCAACTCCAGAAGCTAAAAAAAAAAAAAAAAAAAGTGAGGGGATGCTAGTAAACAGTGTATAGGTAGCATCAAGAAAGGAATGATTTCACTGAGCATTGAGTTTGTATCATAAAGAAAACACAATGAAATGAGAAAATAAGGAAAAGAGACGTTGAAAAAACTGAACCAGTGATATATGTGAATAGGAAATCTGCTTTTAATAGAAATTTCAACTTGATTTAGTTACATTTAGACTGTGTTCCAGATGATTCTCTACAAGCTAAGTCATCCAGAAAATTAAGGAAGGCATGTATGATAAACAGAAAAATTTTAATTTTGACAGAATAAAATAAATACTGTTTAGTAATTACATTAAGCATGTTTTCAATCCTATAGCAAGCTATTAAAAGAGGAAAAACTGTTCAAAGCATGCTGCCAAGTTTCTTCAAAATGACTTGTTTTGAAATGTTGACTAAATATCTCAAAATATATATCAACCTTAGTATAATTAAACATCTTTAGCCCAAGAACATAGCTTTTCTTTGTATTCTTAAACATAAATTATATGGCACTTTCTGCATTATAACAGACACAAAGGATTATCCATTTGTTAACATTTAAAATAATTTTAAAATTTTCTGTCTCTTATGCATTTATAAGGCTTTATAGCTTGTAAATTGCTTTCATGTGAATAATTTTAAAAATTAACCTATTAAGAAAAATTTGCTCTTAATTTCCCTATTTTACTTAGTAATTGTTAAATAAAGACAACAAATATGCATGCATGTAATATTTATTTAATGAATATTTACTAAAGGAAGTAAATGAATCAGTGAATTAATAAATTTAGTTCAAATTAACTAAATGACTTTCATAGATCACTCAAGAAGTGGTCAAGCCTGACTCTCCATCTTCTGATTATACAGAGAGGCCATAACATCTAGAAACGTAGACAAATATATGTAATAAACCATTTATTACATACATTTGTCTATGTTTCATGGTAAGTTCGTGTTGTTCCTCAGAAGTAATGATAGTTCATGCGAGTTGCAGTGAACATGGCACATTGATGCATTTAGGTCAATTCCTGCATAATGCAGTTTTACATTAATCCTTACACATGCATCTGTGATCCATTGCTTCAGCTAGTGTATGTCACTGATTTTCACTAAATAAATCTTCACATAGCATTATCATGAAGAAGAAATCAAAGATGTTCAATCCACAAAAAACCAAACCAAAAGAATTGTCTTTCTTTTCACATTTGATGGCTACCCTCTTGTTGCTTAGTGCTTTTCTCCAGGTTCTTACCTTCTCACAAGTATAGGAAATAATGGGCTGTCCCCGGTATGAAGATTGCTACCTCAAAACAGAAGGAACCAGCAGCAGGCTGGACACCTAATCAGTTTCCATGCTAGAACAACTGTATACCAAAGTTCAGTTGAGAAACTTGAGATCAAGGATAAATTCTATGCCTTTTATCCTTGTAATCCTTGGCTATCCTGCTTTCCCTGCTTCCTTCCCCTATCAAAATAAAATCTTCTCCTGTATTTGTATTTTTAACCACGGTTGATTTATTTCCAAGACCTTTCCACTATGCCCTATGGAACTGGAATTTGATTTGCAAGCCGATATTTCTTCAATGCTATTGAAAGAGCACTCTCCACATCTTTGTTGCCTTATTTGAAATGGGTTCTTCCTGGAAGACACAGCTTCCCTGCTAACCTTCTCTAGGGGAAGCTGCTCCTTTTCAATTGCCATATGTCGAATTGCATGAAGTAGCATCAACATTCTACCTCCAAATTCTTTTTAGTAGTCTCATTCCATTTATCATGCTGTCCTCTTCCTCTCCTTGTCACTATAATATTAACAGTCACTTCTCTTCATTCATGTGGGATGCTTACACCCGGTTCACTTTTTCCTCTGTACCACGACTCCTGCCATAAGGAAATTTTACCCTCTCAAATTAGTGCTCTTCTAAGGCAATGCATTTTTTTCTTGTTGAATGTCAAAATGTCTCCGATTCTGAAATCTTATATTACTATAATCTACTCTGTCCAAAACCTCCTGCCCTTATAATTTTCTATTTTCTACTAAATCTGCACTTCAGTTTTATTTTGGTATCCAGTCCGTTGTCTGCTCCTTATGTGTGACAATAGTTGGTTTTATTATTCAGCCCAAAATTCCTGTTACTTAGAACAGTGGTCCTCAAAGTACTGCATTAACATCAGCATCCCTGCGAACTGGTAAGAAATGCAATTTTCTCCGGTCATGCCTGACATCTACTGAATCAGAAACTCAAAAGGTGGGGCCTAGCAGTCTGCATTTTAAAAATCCCTCCAGATGATTCTGACACCCTCTAAAATCTGAGAACCACTAACAAAGAACATCAATTCAGTTGCTCTCTTGGCAGCATCTTTATGATCTTTTTGAGCAAGGAACCCACAAACATGAATGCATAGTTATTTTATTTCAAAGTCCCTCTAAATGTAAGATTTCTAAAAATTTATTATGTTCTCTAGCTTTTACAGCCTATACCTCCCATATCCAATCACCACCTTCTGTAAAAATATTCATTATAGTTCCTATTCATCTAAATTTGAATACTGTAAGACTGCTACTTAATGACACTTCCGAATGTGTTTCCCTTATAATCACCTTCTGTAGAAGATGCTGAGAGATGCTAACTTGCTCAAGGTCATTAGGAAGGGATGGAGTCAGGATTTGAGCTCAGATCTGTCTGAATACAAAATCCATGCTTTTTTCTGTTTTACCACTGAATTATGGGAGACAACAACTAAATTAATATGCTTCTTTACCTCTAGTTGAAACAGCATTTACCAATGGATGCTGTTTAGAAATAAAATGGAACTTTTATGAAAATGAAGTCTATTATCAAGTACCTTTGATAAATGCCAGGGTAATTAGTTTTTTAAATTGCAGAACTTATCAGAGCCTTTAATGTGCTGATATGTATTTTGATCTTCCAAAAAAAACTTGCTGTGCAAAATTCTTTGACCAGGAAACTTTGTGGCTCACCTATATTAACATCTTGCCAGACTAGTGTTCCTAAGAGTTGCTTTGGAAAATTTAGAGTTAATCTTTTTCCTTTCACTTTCTAGGCCCTTCTGGACACATAGGATTCCTCGTTTCCCATACTTTCCATACTTCATCTGCTTGTACTCTCTGTTTCATTTTGCCACTCTTTTAAACTAGAATACTCATCTTGCCTGCTCTTCCCTTCCTTCTGAAATAGCCTCACACTCTACTCTTCAGGCTCAGGGCTGCATTCAGAGGCATTGCATTTTGCAGGCAATTTTGTATGCCAGGCATTATACATATAGTGTAAATGTGTGTTTATACACTGAAAAACTCTCAAAATAAATTTGCGAGGATGGTACTAATTTATAAATTTCACGGCATCACAGAACTGTAACTTGTATACATCAAATCCTGAAGAAGCTTTGCTAGGATAGCAGCCTGTGGAGCATCACTTTACTGTCCTTTCCCATAGGGGCAATTTAGATGCAGTCTCCCTCGGTCCACGTATTTATCCATAACACTAAATGGAGGGGCATTTTGCCCCAAATTTTATAAAAACTCAACACAAATTTAAATCGAAATGACTGAATTGTAGAATGAGAAGGTATACACTGTCAAACAGCTAGTTAAGTGACAGGTGATTGCTGCTCACTATATATTATAAATGCAGTTCTGATGTTAATTTCAATTAATCTTTCCTAGAACTTGGTTAAGCCACTAGGACCTTGTGTCTAATAGACATTGTTTTCCTGGCCCGGCAGATTATCTGTTTTTCTTTCATTGTGCAGGTTCTGCCGATCTTCTTCTTTGTGTCCCATGCTCTTCTTGTCCTACCCTGGTCTACTCTGGTATGTTTGCTTCTTTGTATCAGGGCATTTAATATCAATGTCAAGACTTATAGCTTCTATCTATAACTGCTCAGGTTCAAAATTTTAATACAGAGTCCTTGTGACCTCTCATGAGAAAAAAATAAAGTAGTCTGCATAATGTTTCCTCTTTTTTCTATTTATGGGGTTTTATAGGTCTCAGTCTCCACATTGAGTCTGATTTTCCCTTGCCGAGGTGGTAGGATGGGGATTTTAAGCCCCTTCTTCTTGGCAGGAAAAGTGTTTCTAGTTAGATGTGAAATGAAATAATTTCCCCTCTGTGTGGACTCTGTGATGCCATTAAACAGCTCCTTGAGTTATCCCATCTCAGATCATTTTCATGTCCACTGACATGAAGCTAGTCTCTGAGCTGGATATTTAAAGAGGAACAGTTCACATTGTCTTCTCTCAGGTATGTCACAGAGAAAAGCAATTGGTGCTGAGTTCATTCTTAGCGCTCACAGAATCACAGAATTTCAAGACTGGAAAGAATTTTAGAACCATCTACTCCTCTCCCAATCTAACGCTGGCCTCTTTTCTGCAATTTCCCAATCAAATCAGTGTCTGATACCTTTAGTAGTGGGGGGATTTTACTATTACCTCTAGCTGATCGTTCAATTTTGTTCTGCTATAATTGTTTGAAATGTGTATATATTTCTGATCCAATTGTAATATATTTAGGAAATCACCCCAAAGAAATAATTTCTGCAGTCACCACTATGTAGTTATCAGAATGTTATGTTCATTGCCACATTTTATAACATGAAAATGTTAAAAATGGAAATAGCATAATTATCAACAAAAGAAGATAGATTTAAAAAATTACAGAAATCTATATAATGGAATATTGTGCATCCATTATGAAGGATGATATCTATAAATCATGGAAAGATTTTTACAGTACTAAGACAGTACATTAAATATAATTAATTTTTTGTTATATATAATGCACAGCCACATACACAATAATTTACTTACACCCATAGAATGCCATTTGAATAGCTGCAAATAAAAATGCTGTCAGTGGTTGTCTCTGGGGTGTGATAATAACTCTTTTCTAATCTACACTATTTCTGAAATAAAAATACATGAAGTTGTAAAAAAAAAAATGTTTAAAACCTATTTTAAAAGAAATTACTCCTTTATTTTGCTCCAAACGGAAACCTTATAACTGCCTTCTTTCTGTTTCTGTCCTTTTGGGTCAGAAATAAAAATTGCACCCCTAATGCATGCAATAACACAACAGCTGTAGGAACAGAGTTATTATGTGGCTCCCTTCTTCAGTTCTTCAAGTGTTGTTTGAATGACATTCAGCATACTGCTATTCAATTAAAGAGATCTAACTGATTAAATCATTCATGTGATTCATATGTAATAAAGGCCTACAATGAATCAGGAACTAGGCCAGAGAATAGCATGTGTGGCTCTCACAGGGGACATGGCACATCTCTATCACAGTTGTTCTCTTTGTGAAACTTACTAAATGGTGAGAACACACATTGATCAGTTATTTACATAAAATTTTGATGATTGTTTTTATAAAAGTATTAGCATGGGATAAAGTCATGTAGCAAGATAAATCTACCTTTACCAGTAGTCAAAGGGTGCAGAGACAGTGATATTTCGGGCTGAGACCGAAAGGATTATAGGAGTTAGTCAGATGAAGTGGTTAGCTGGGGTTGGTCAGAGTAAGTACAGGGAAACGGATGTTCAGAAACAAATACACTTCCCTCCTTTCCTTCTTTCCTTACTCCCCACTTCCCTCCGTCCCTCCCTTGCTTTCTTCCTTCCTCTACTCTCTCTCCCTTTCTCCCTTTCATCTCTCCTTCTCTTCCTTCAACCAAATATTGATTGAACAATCACCAGGTACAAAGTATTCTTTCAGATCCTGTGAGTAATATGAAGAATAATACCTTTCCCTCAGAATGTTTATGGTCTAGTGGGTGGATCAGAATTATTAAATATAGCTATGGTATACAAAGCAGAACAAAACACATAGAATATGGAATTCTGGGAACATGGGTATTTTGCTTTGCTATTGTATTCAGATTCTTCCAGAAAGGAACAAAAAGGAATTCTTCCTTATCAAACAGCAGCAATAGATAGTTCCAAGGCTGAAGCAGGATCCCTGTAACACGTGCCATCTAGTGCCAGCCAAGTTTTCTAGCTTCATTTTTCATAATTTCTTCCAGAATAGGAATTATGTACATACATAGCAAGTATTTCTCATTGGCAGTATTTGGAGAGAAGTCTATCTATTTTAACAGTCCCAGACATATTTAATCAGAACATCTACTTCCAATTATATGTACAGAAAGCATTTTATACAGATACAGAAATTAGTATAATGGCCACAATGTCTGATCAATAAAGGTAGCACTCTAAAGTCAATGCCACTGTAAAACTTCATACAAGGTATAGGAAAGCTTTAGAATTCCAAACTTTCTTTTTCATATGCTGTAGTATACACGTATTATTAAGTACATTTTATTTTGTTTCGTTTCTACCCTACAGGTCTGTGAAACAGGCAGAAGAAGTTGCAAGTGGTCCTTAAAGAAATCACAATTATTCAAATCCTTAATTTTATTGACTGTGTATAATCATTTAGAGAATGGTTATTTTTATATCAATAATAAACAAGTTCTGTTGTGACCAGGGGGTGCCCAGGTGTGTAATCAGAGAATGCTAACCATGGCAGAGGACTCTGGGGAGGTCGGGGCCTGCTGCCCTTTGACATAGTTAGTGTCCTGGGTTTCAATTACTTTATACCTAGTTATTAAGATTAATATTTGATATATTAAATATTGCCTGATTCAAATAACTTTGCGTAAAATTTTTCTGTATTTTAAATTGTCTGGGGTTTTCTACGCGTTCTATTTTTATAGTATTTTATCATTTTTTAAATTAATAAACATTATACTTACCCACATGTGCCATGGCTTGCCATTTAGGTCTTTCCAGGAGTTAGCTTTTGGATTATCCTCACCTGTCATACGTGTATTCTCTGTCACTGCTCCTTTCTACAATTATCTTCCATCTTCCTATCAAAACAAATTATTGATATGTTAATGCTAAGCAGATCAGTAAGGAATGAAATGCATGTCCCCAAAACAAATGCGATGAAAATTGTGTCACCATTTACTCAATTGCTGAACCCAATTAAGATGATCAGCCTTAAAATTTGATATATGCTCGCTTTTGGAATGTGTTATGCTTTGATGCTAAATGAATGGATGAAGGTAAATCTATTGAGTATCTTTACTCTCTGTTTTTTCTTATTTGTCTTAATCTAAGTTTGCTTTCTGTACTCTTAATGCATAAGGTTAAATTTTCTAAAACTGCCTGTATAACTATCAAAGAAATAAATGTTAAAGGCTAAAACATGGTTAAAGAATAAGCAAAGTAATTCTGATTGTATAAATTGAGTCATATTCCTGAATTAAATAATATGATATAATAAGTTTTCCTATATTAAATTTTTCTTGCACATAGGAAGTCATGAGGCTATTTTTCATGAAGGTTATTGTTTTGTAAGGGAAGAAAGAAATTAAAAGCTTAGAAAAAAATAAAAATTTTAGCACAAAATGGAAAAGGAAGAAAGTAAGTTCATGTTACCAGAACACAGAAAATATTCTTTTTAAAAAGCAATATCACCCTTACTGCCTTCATCAACCATGGTAGTCAGCTTCCTCTTATCCACTGTGTTTCCTGGAGAGGGTCAACCCACTTAGCAGTGCACCAACCTCAGGAATCAGATCCATCAGGATATCAGAGTACGGTATTACTAAAGATGCTGGGCCGGGGGGCGGGGAGCGGGGTCACACACACATCATGTGCATACACATGCACACACGCACAAGGCACAATCTCTGCCTCTCTTTTTTTTGTCAACACTTTTACCCACTTCTAGAGGCCAAGAAGAGTGAACGACTAGACCTTACATCAGGAGGTTGCTTTCTGTTCCAGTTTGCTAATGCTGCCATTACGCAAAATAGCAGAAATGGATTGGTTGTTATAAAGGGCGTTTATTTGGTTACAAATTTACAGTCTGAAGGCCATAAAAAATGTCCAAATTAAGCCATCAGCTTGAGTATACATTCACTGAAGGAAGGCCAATGGAGTCCAGAAAACCTCTGTTAGCTGGGAAGGCATGCGGCTGGTGTCTGCTGATCCTGGGTTGTGTTCCAGCTCCTCTCTCAGCTCCTGAGCATTCTTCAAAATGTTGCTCTTGGGGCATTTTGTCCTCTCTTAGCTTCTCCGGAGCAAACACTGAGCTAGCATCTCCAAAGTGTCAGCAAAAGTCTGCTTTCAGTGGCTATCTCCAAAATGTCTCTCTCAGCTGCTCTGAGGACCTTCTGTTTGTGAGCTCTTTTATAGGACTCCAGTGATTAAATCAAGACTCATCCTGAATAGGCGGGGTCCATATCTCCATGGAAATAATTCAATCAAATGTTTTATCACTGTTAATTCAGTCACATCTCCAAGGAAATGCTCAAAGGATTCCAACCCAACCAACACTAATACGTCTGGCCCCACAAGACTGCATCAAAGAACTTGGCATTTGAGGGGAAAATAATACATCCAGACCAGCACACTTTCCTATCTCTTATTTCAAATATCACACATGAAACCTTGGCACTCATCTTGGTTTCCTTTACTCACTTGCCTCTTTGAGCTTTGTTAACATAGCGCCAGAGTTATCACCATGGTTAGATTTGAAAACCTCTCAGAAAGGGCATTTAGAAATGCTCCTCAGCGTCTCCATTCCAGCATCACTAGTGGACAGACTGCTTTGGGCCCTCTGTCATGCCATGGCCTCTGGGTGTTCCTGACAGGACTGTGGTAGCCTCTGTCCTTCTGAACATAGAGGCCAGACCCTTATTCTCAAGGACAACACAGTCTAGTAAGGGTAACAGATATGAACAGATAATTTCAGTAAAATGTGGTTATGTGCAGGAATAAAGACCTTTATAAGCTAGACTACTATGAAAATACAAAACTGCAATTTTGAAAACATCTGGGATCTGGACTTGGAAAGGGTGATCATTGGGATGGGTGGGAATTAGGAGAAGATGATGGCGATGATGCCTGGAGGCAAAGATACCCCATCTGTGTTCCAAAAGGTGAGATGGAGTCAACTGAGCAAAGAAAGTAAGTTGGAGGTTCTCAGGGGGAGTGAGAGCATGAACCCAGTAAAGAAGTCTGAGAGGGCAGATTGTACACAGGAATGGGCATAATAAATACATTGGGTTTCTAGAGCATATGGAGTAAATGATGAGTACAGTCGATGGGGTAGAGAAGTGGGCAGGAACTGGCCTAGGAAGAGTTGTATGTGCCACCCCAGTGGTCCTCTATCCTGGCTGCTCATGAGAGTCACAGATGCCAGCCCCCCCACCCCCCTGCCTCTGAGATTAAGATTCAGTTGATCTGAGGTAGACCCCATTCATCAGTAATCCTTAAAAGCCTCTCATTTGATTCTAAGGAATACCCAAAGTTGAGAACCATTGCTGAAGGGAGGTTTTCAGCAGTGGAAAGGAGAGTGACACTGAAGGAGTTAAGATAGATCACTCAAGCAGCTGTGAGGGCAATGGCAGGAATGTAGAAGACACAGAATAGGCAAGTCTTGGAAATATGGAAACCAGTTTTAAGGCTGTTGCAAGAGTTAAAGTAAAGAATGATGAAGATCCATTTACTTCTGTTAAGGTGGAAGATGATAAGGATGTAACCGTGTTGTGATTTTCCAGAAGTAGGGGAGCAGATGGAACCAAGACCTGTTTAAGTGGTAGAATATGCAGGTCTTGTGGAATTCTTGCACATGGAGGGTGAGGGTCAGGGAATTGTCAAGAGTGCCTCCTGGGTCCATGGGTTGAATCTATGAGTGAAAATAGGACAGCAGGAGGAAAAACAGGGTGGCCAGCTGCTGGAGATGATAGCTTCAGTTTAGATATGTTGACGTGGAGCTGTTTAGAGGACATTCACTCTAGAATGTCCAGTAGGTATTGGGACCAAAGTGCAGGCTGAGGATATAGATATGTCAGTCATGTGCATGTAAGGATTGTGAAACTGATGGTAGTAGATCGCATTGCCTAAGGAGATCCTGTGGTTCAATGGATGCCTCTTTGAGGAACACCTAAATTTAAAAGTCAGATAGAAGAGGTGGTCAAGAAGGAGACAGCAAAGAAATGTTCAGAAAGATAGGAGATTAAATAAGAGAGAAGGGTATCACAGCTGCTAAGAGAATGGACAACCATGATTTTAATGCTGTTTTCATCTGACACTGGTATGCGTTATATTCTTCCTAGAATATAATTCCTTAAGCTATGGTTTGTTCTGGCTTTAACTGGAAGGCCAGGAAAATGTTCATCTTGGGTGGCAGATTCAGGGACAAGCCAGGCAGAGACTCTGACTATCTCCATATGATGTCCCTATAGGGTACATTAAGAAAAAGAAAAGGGAAAGTCGCATTAGCTGACTGTTCCTCTACTGCTTTCTTTAGGAAGAGGGGATATCTCCTTCAGGGGCCTCTGAGAATGTCAAATCTTCCCACTCAGCTTTATCTAATGCTTATTCAACAAATATTTATTGAACATCCACTTTATGTCGGATACTGTATTAGACTCTGGGGATCCAGTAGTAGCACTACAGACATGGTCATTGCCTTCATGGAGTTAGGAGGTTTGTGTGGGGTATTACACTGATAAATAAACAATCATTTACCGCATGTCTAAATACAGGATGCTAAGAGAGCATGCCTGAGGAGCTTCTAATCTACAATACAGATAAAGACTCTTGAACTTTGGTTATTCTAAAATCTAAAGGATGGGGAGGGTTATTCAGGTGAAATTGGGGGAGGCTGAGGAAAAATAGGGATAGTAATGGAAAAGCAGCTGAAGAGTATTTTGAGAGAACAGCCTTTGTAAAGATCTAGAGACAAGGAAGAGCATGGCAAGTTAGGTTAAATGAAAAACTGAATATGACCAGAACATAGAGGAGGGGAGTCTTTTTATGTGATACAGAGGAGAAGTTACTACCAAACTGTAAGGGAAATTATAGGATATATTTTTCTTTGGGGGCAGTAGAGACACATGGACAAGTTTTGAATGAGTGAATTTTAAGATTTGCATTTTAGAAAGTTTTGGCTTCGCTGTGGAAAATGGATCATAATAGGACAAGACTGAAGGCAGATCAACAATGGAAACAGAGGAGTAGATAGACAGAAGAGGAATTTAGACAGTTGACTGATTGAAGATTGTGGGAGGAATTACAGATAAAACTCAGATTTCTGGCCAAGATACTTGGCGGTGAAGTATGGAGCCCTGTAAAAAACAAATGCAGATTTAGAACCAGGAGAAGATATTGAGTTGAGCTAGGGACATGTTGAATTTAAAGGGACTGGGGAGATATCCAAGGCTTTTGAACATCATCAGAATAGAGATGCTGAAATAAAGTATTCTAGAAGTCCAGGGAGTAGATGACACCACCCAGTGGAAGGGTGTGCAGTGAAGAGGACAGAAGCCTAAGGAACACCCCAGCACTCAAGAGACTGAAAGAGTGATTTCAAGAGTAAAGGTTTTATGTACACTTCAGAGTGGGTGGCCTACACACTGCATCTAAGAAGCAGAAGGTCAAAATCCCTGTACTTTAAGGCCCCGGTTCTTGTAAGCACAGCTGCATTTCTCAGGAGAGACGAGCATGGCTCACTTGTTGAACAACCTTTAGTAGTCTGGTCTAATGAGGCTGTAGAAACTTCCTGTGGGGGAACGGAATATAAGGTGTTGTCAGTTTGAGGTCTTTTGGGTAAGTGTGTGGGGACATCTACTTTGAGAATTCATTTTCCTTTGGTTAATAGCAACTTGAGAAAACTAAAATCTTCAGGAGAAGGCTTAAAAATTATTCCTGCTTGTTTATCTCAATGTAGTTTTATATAAGGGACATTTTGATTTATCTTCCCTTTTTTTCTTTTCTAAAACTGATCATACCTAGGTTTTGGGCTTTTTAAAAGGAAAGTAACCATTGCTAGCTGCTGAATTCAGAGTCTTATCACACACTCTTCTGAGGGAGAAGAAAACAGGCAAATATAAGCCTCTTTGGCCCAAGGCACAGAGCTCCTTTTCAGAAGCAAATCATGACCTGTCTACACTATAAACATTTGTTAGATTTTCAACTTACATTTAGCTCTCTTACCACTGTTTTTTCTTTGTTTATATTTTAAATATCTATGGTGGCTTCTTATCCATTTATTGTCCTCAATGTTTACAGAACCCATCTTGGAAATCCAGTGTCAGTGGATTTGGCTATGGGTAAAATCTATGATTTGGCAACTCTCACTATTATGGTTATTTAACATGTACCTGAAGGTCACTGAGTGTGTCGTGTGAAACCCTGATAGTAATATGATCCAGTGTCTGAAAAGCACAGTGGTCACATAGCAATTTTCTCTCAGAAATTGCCTAGCAAAATGGCAAAGGCAGTGAATGACTTTGAAGTTGTGCACATACATGGCTTCTCAGGAAATGGCCAACTTACAGCTTAAAAATTGAGGCTCTGAAAGAGCTTCCAGCTAACCTGGTGGACTTGTAGTTTCTAGCTTAATATATCATAGCTGTGCCAGAAGGGCCCTTTATAAACAGTAGGCATTTGATTGAATGACTGACTAACCCAAGGTTTATCTCACCACCAGAATTCTCAGCAAAAAGGGGGCTGTTGTGCTTGTGGAAATTTTATCACTATATTTATTTTGCAAAAAAAGTATTTTAAGTGTTAAAGATAATGGAGAATGTATAGGAGAAAAATCACATGATAAATGGCTTAAATTGAACTATAGAAATTACATTGTGGAAAACAAATATGTAGTTATCTTGGGTAATTTTGAACCAAGATTCTAGCATCTTTCAAATACTGATTCTTTTAATTCTCTGTGAAGTATCTTTCTTTGGATCTGTGACAGAGTTTTGTATTGCTGACCTCCTTTTCTTCCTGGGCACGTGAAAGGATTTTCCGGGCCCCTGGACTTAGGTAGGGTCCTGTGACTAGTTCTGGCCTGAGGGTCATCCATGGACATGACATGTATCACTTCCAGGCAAGGAGATTGAGAGACGTGAGTTCACATTCTCTTTTCCTCTGTTGCAATGACTCTGGATGCTACAACTTGAGATTGAAGTATCTAAAGATGTTTGAGTCTCTATGTGGAAGTATCTAACGATGGTTGGGTCCCTGAGTATGTGGAATAAAACTCCTGCTGACCTGTATTGGACCGATAATATGTGTGAGAAATAAACCTTTGTTCAGCTACTGAGTTTAGGGGGTTATTTGCAGCACAGTACAGCTTATTTTGAGTAATATAAGGTCCACTTCTCTCTTTGCTTAAACTGATGGTTCCCAAAAAATGCAGTTCTTGGTCATGTTAATTTAGGCCCTGTAAACACTCTTAGGTTTAGAAGGAGTATAATAGATCATGATCCTTAAAAAAAATTGTACCAGTTGTACTTTGAGAAAAGTAGTCTGCAACTAGATGCGTTCCTGACATAGACTAAAATATCCATCTGAAATAAGTCTGGCCTTGACTTAATCTAAAGTCTTTGTTTATGATCTCAAACAATTTAGCACTTGTGTGTATTAACATCTATGCAAGAGGGTCAGGTCATTTCTTGTAGGATTATATCTCATAAACTTTCTGTGACGTTGGATTTAAATGACTCTCAAGCCTCAAGATAGAATCAAGTTTCAGATGGAGACTAAGGGAGTTGACTTCCCACGACTATGAGGTTTATCAAGTGGAGAAGAGCGGATATTGCATCGCTATAAGTAGGCCCAAGCCATTGAACACCAGGTTTTATGAAACTGATTGTATAATGTCATATGCATTGCTGATATGTTTTTAACACCTTTGGTTTATTTGTGTTCCAAAGATAGAATTGTATACCTTGGAAAACTCTTGGTACTGACAGTTATAAAAGTCATTGGAAAATGAAATGGACATAGGGGGAACCTTTGCCAATGATAGCTGGATTTTAAATGTGGACTTTGTATTAGAAAACAGTGGTCTGTTAAAGGGGGAGGGCACAGATAGCATGTTATAGTAATAAGAACTTGTGGCTTATTGTTCACAGACTTGTGTTTGAACACCTGCTGGATTCCTCTGTAGCTGTGGAAATTTAGGTAATATACTTAACCTCTCTGAGTCTTGGTACAATAATAATGTTATTACGATTATGACATAACCCTAACCTAAGCACAGCCTCCCACTGTACCTTGAGTGCATTATCTCATCAATCTACTACTGTCCCATGAGGTTTAGAGGAGTTAAGTTACACACCCATGCCCATCAGTGGTGGGACAGAGGCTCAAACCTAGTGTGTCTTAGTCCAGTGCTATCACTTTTGCCAAAAGGCTTTTTTTTCTATGAAAACAGTAATAACTGCACTTAGATAAGGTGGTTCTAAAAGATTCAGTAAGACAGTATGTACAATATACTAATTTAGTGAGAGAGACGGTAGTTCTTACCACTTTAGTTAGTAGTAGTAGTGTTTTCATTCATCTTTTTAAGCAATGACTGTAGAAATGTATATGTCGGTATAAAAAATGGGTCTTCCACACATCCTGCAGGTCTTAACAATTAGACATGACCTCCTTCACATATTTTGTATCAGAAAATAGGAATTTACGTTCAGTGCCAATTTTTAAAAAATGTTCTATTTGACTGTGACTCCCCATTGTCTCGCACAGCATCTGGGCTGCATAAACAGTAAAAGATTGGTGCATGAGGTCCATCTTAATTCAATAAGGATCATATTGTACTTGTCATTCTTCTAATTCAAATGGTTCTCAAAACCAGCTGAACCATCTAATCTGTTAGGGAGATTTTTAAAAATACTCAAGGCTAGGATCCAATCTCAGAGCAATTAATCAGAAGATCTGGAGATGAAGCTTGGGCATGGATGTGTTTAAGTCTTCCCAGGTGATTCTTAGAGGAAGCAAAGGCTGGGAGAGACAACAACCTGAAGAACTGTAGAGAGCACTGTAGTTTATTAAAGAGATTTGAAGACTCTGTTTGCTTTTTTGAGCAAAAGTTACACATACCATACTTGTATTAATGAAACAAATTTGTACTTACACATTTTAAAAATAACTTTTTGCAAAATTAATATTTTTGTTAGTAATCGACAATACATACTGAGGGCTTATCACATATCAGCTACTTCCATAAGCTTGTATGATTTTTCACCTCTAAGAGGTAGCATGGTTTATACCCATTTTATGGATAAGGCAACTGAGACAAGAGGGAGTCTATGAATCTAAGCAACTTGGAGAGTTGAGAAGCCATCCATACCTTGGCACCAGCCTCCTCCGTGACGGGTGTGTTAACCACCCAGACCAAGCTGACTTGGTTATGACTTCATGATGTTTAGTTATGGAAAGAGTGATGACCCCATGATTCAGAACAACTACCTTTGAGAGTTTGTCTCTCTGCCTTTCACGTGGGTTATATTTCTAGCACTTGTCCCTCGCCTTGAGTCACATACGGGCATGAGCATACAGCCTCAGCCATTTCATTCTGACAAACTCTTCAACTGTTGGTGCCTAAGTTATTTTTCAAGTATTGATGCCTAAGTTATTTTTATATCCCTAGGGGTGGACTTGTGTTTGCATAGAGTAGGCGTTCAAAAAATAACTAAATGTTCAGTAAAAAGATTTTCCTAAGCCTGGCTTTTTCTGGGGAAGCAATCAAGAAACGGTTTCTCCTCCCTGGAAGAGAGGTTACCTCATCCTCCCGCTTTGAAAATCAAACAACAAGGCTATAGGCAAAGCCCTCACCTCCTGTTTTGGAAGGACTCAAGACAGCACGAACAAATAAAAGGAGGTTAATATTAGCTCCAAAGGGCTGGAGCTCTCTACCTGATACCCAGGGATCCTGCTGGTTGTCATTGGGTAAAGCAGAACCAGGAAAGAAACTGGTTTTGAAACTGCTCCTGTGCACGTTGAGTTCCAGACAATCTGAATCCTGGGCTTCTGCCAGATTGTAAATGTTTTAGCCTGGGGGCATGTTGTTTTGTAAAACATGTTGGGAGAAGCTTAATTTGATATGTTTAGTGATAGTAACTACCCATATTAGTGCTTACTGTGAGGCAGGCCCTGTGCTGAATGTTTTACATGCATTGACTCAGTTCTTCACAGCAAACCAATCAGATTTTCTCTCCCCCATTTAATGAAGGAGGGGATTGAAGCTCAACTTTCTAAGGGACTGCCCAAGCCAAGAAATGGTAGAACTAGGATTTGAGACCCAGTTGTCTGATATGTGAAGCCTAGGGTCTGACCACTGTGCTCCGTGCCCTCTTCACTAGTGCATTGGCTCATACTAGAAAGAGTAAACAATCAGATTTATAATAAACCAAGGTGCGACCCCAATTTTCCCACTCCCTCCTGCAAGGGCCTTCTACACTACCTTTCCCTTTGATTAGGCAGAGGCTGAATAATATAGTCTTTAAAGTAAATCTTCATGATTTTTCTCTCTTTTTTATAGTCAGAATTCATGGTTCTTTCCATTTCTCTAATTCAGACTTTTCTGCAGATTTTGAATACCTATACAGTTCAAACTGGGTCAAGGTTGCGCAGGTATTCAAAGGCATGTGGTGGATAAAAGGTGTGGGTAGGTACGTCTTTGGAGGCCAGCAGGCCAAGCTCATTGCTGGGCAATGAAGGCAAAGAGTTTCCCATGTGGAACAGCTTTGAACTTTGATTGGGCCAAAGAAAGAGATTGTGGCTCATCTTGGCCAACTTCCCAACGTGGTACCTCATTCGCTGACATTCCTGGCTGCCTCTATCCAGTCACACCTCATCTTTTTTTTTTTGTTTGTTTTTGAAAGTTGTGGTAAAATACTTATGGATTTCTTTTTCCATGTGAAAGTTGCTGCTGCTTTAGAGAAAGCCTCTAATTGGGAAGGAGAGGGAATGACTTCCTGCATCAGTATCTGCTCCTGCCTTCTGCTTTGTTGTATGTGTTCCCTGCTCCAGGATAAGCATCTTTGGCAAAGGTAGAATGAGCTCAAGGGTTTCCCTTTGATTATTTTTTAAATTGCATTTCTACTGAACAGATTATTTTTAGGGAGAAAATGAAGTGCTGTTCTGATCACAGATACATGGGAATCACACCAGCTTCACTTTCCCCACAATGTGAAGGCCTTCATCTGCCAAGCTGATTATTCCAAAAGCAGGTTCACTGTTGCCTGCTGGTGTTCATCATGTGATCTGCAATAAGCCAAAGCAACAGATTTATGGAATGAGCTTTGTATCTGTGTGTTGAAATCTTGCTGGGTAGAATGTCAGGGAATGGGAGGAGATGGGTTGATGGGGACTTGAGTTGGTGTAAACTACATGAGAACACTTGCCATAAAAGTCAAACCAGATCCTAGCTGAGAGTTGGAGTCATTGGTCAAAGTCCTTTCCTGTTTCCCTTTTCTTGCTCATTGTTTTGTTTGCCTGATCCTTTTACTTCGTGGTTTCTTGTGGAATCGGAAGTAAGCAGTGCCACAGAAGAAACTGAACTGGGCTTGTGTCCCTGACTGGGCCAAACCCAAGAAACATTAGAAATCTCCATTGCTAACCCAAGTTTGTGAGATTTCCAGCCTGATAGCCAGACCAAAGAGGTTTGGAATGACGTATGGGCCTCCTCAGCATGAACCTCTGCAAGGATTGTTTTTATTATTTCACTCATCTGTCAGCAACATTGATTTAGGGGCTTAAACTTTCTTTTTTTCAGAGCCATTAAGGAAATATACTTCCAATAATCCAAAAAATATAGCTTTACAGAGTGTGAAATATTATACTAGCTGTTGCCCTCTCGCAGAGATCAGAGTTCAATCATAACTAGTCTGCATTTGAGATTCTGTATTTGTTAAATACCCTTCAGCTGGTATAAGTGCAGGTGGTAAAGATGTGTTAAGGCCCCAGTTCTGAGGGTAGAGCAGATGGCAGCTCTTAGAGGGGGAGGTAACTCCTATGGCCTATTATGAGAGTGCTATACACCCCAAATTTGAGGCCAGACCATCTATTGAAAGGCAACTGTCATTATTATGCGAGATAGGTTTATTAAGCTCTGAGCTAATATTCCAGTCCTGTTAGCCACAAATCTGCAACTTTTCTCATTACCATCTGAAACTCCTCATATGGGAGAAAGAGTTTCATAACCCATCTCTCAGTAATAGTTCTTATTGCTGACGTCCTATTCCAAGGCAATATTCCAGTCTCTTAATGTACATAATTCTTAATCTTTTTTCAACCCTTCAAGGTAGAGACGATCTGTATTTCATAAATGAGGATACTGGGCCCAGAGAAATTAAGTTGTCAGAGTTCATATTGATAGTTAGAACAGGCTGTGGTTCAGAGCCGGTTCTCTCTGAAGTCAGTCTTTCAACACTCTCTCCGAGGAGATGCTGTCTCTTGTGATCAGAAAAGTTAAAGCATACTATATTTGTTTGTATAAAGTGCTCTTTTAAAGCCAAGTTCTGGGCCTGGAATAAAGATGCCAGTCCTTGTGGTGGATCTGGCAGCCTTCTTCAAAATGATCAAATCCAGAGGAATGCAGCGAGTTCAGGGTCAGGGGAGGTTGTTGACCGAGGGGCTCTGGCCCCACCGCAGCCCTCCTCTCTCTCCAGGAGGGCCTGGAAGGCGACTCCTACTGCTGATGTTCTCCCTGGCCTGAGGCCCACTGTCAGTCAGTGACAGGAGAAGGATGCTGTATGATCTGTCGGAGGGTCCTATTCTGTATCTGAAAAGCACTGGTAATACAGGTCTTGGAGGCAATGAAGGAAGCCACGCTATGAGGGGAAGGAGGCCGTGCAGCCTTAGCTCCGGGGGAAGTGCCCAGCTACTGGAACGGCTGTGCAGCTATTGGGCCCTCAAATACTCACATTACATTGAGTGATCAGTCAACGGCATTATATCAAGTCCTCTTAAGTATGGCTTCTGCCACCCCATTTGCTCTGGGGTGGGAGGAAGCATTTATATATGTGGTTGCTTTGCTTCTGAGACAGCTAAAGAAACTATCGTTCAACTGAACACAATTTAGTAAATGGCAGTAGAAAGAGACCAGAACAAGGAATTAGCCATAGAGCTTGGACTTGGTGCTCTTGCTAATTTGTGTTATTTTGAACAAGTTACATAGCTTCTCTGAGTTTAATCCCTTAAAATAGAGGACTACTATTACCTATCAAGGCATCTAATGAGACTCAAATTAGTTATTCCACATGTGAGTGTTTTAAAAATTAGGAAGAGCTATGGATCAAACAAAAATCATGACATTTATTATATACATACTAGGTGCTTATAGAATATGAACAGCTATATCATAGTGTCTGACATCAATGATTTTACAATTTAGTTGCAAGGAAAGAGTACAAACACTTAAAAAATTAAACAACACATGTGATAAATAATATCCAAATAGTAGAAAAGTTATGGAGTAATACATGGTTGATCTCTAAATGAATACCTCTGATAATTTTCATAGGAATTCAGAGGAAGAAAAAAAATTAGAGTGGCATGTGAGCTGTTTATGAAAGAGGAATGATTTGAGCAGTTTATAGAAAGAGAAAAATACATTGGTAAGTCAAGGGCAACCCAGAAAAGGGAGGGGAGACGGATCTATGTAAGTAAAAGGGAGGAGAAAGGGATGGGCAGTGCTCTTTAAAATTTTTTAAAAAACATTTTGATCAGTAAGTACATAACCTTAGTGTTGAATGTTTAGAAACTATAGAGTTTAAAAAAAAGACAGAATAAATCAGAGTCAGGTTGAAAATGACTTTGAATGCTACTGTGAAGTTAATACTTTATACTGAAACAAATGCAAACTCACCTTAAGATTTTGAACAGGGGAATGATATGTTCAGTAGTAGAGCAGCCCTTTAGCAAGCATGATCCTATAGGAGTAAGAAGGCTGAATTTTTAAGAGCTGAGAGACAAATCAAAAGACCTCTGCAGTAATTTGTTTACAGTTAAATGCTAGGTAGGAGATCATTCTCAATTAATATCAAAAGTGAGGTTTGTAACTCATCACATTCCTGTCTTTCTGCCAGGCAGTTCAGCAAATGTAGCAATTAGTTCCATTTTCTCATTCATTTTTTCTAATTACTCCATTATATGGCTCCTCATCTGTTGTTACTTCTAATGTTTCTATTTACTAATTCAGCAAATATGTATTGAAACCTACTAAATGTCAAGCCCTGTTCTAGGTAAGCAAAACATCAGTTAAAAAAAGGTCTATGCTCTCATGTGTTTGTATTCTAACAGAGACAGACAATAACCGTAATATATAAGGAAATTATATCAAATATTAGAGGCATATAATAGAGTTATATGGAATATTAGAGCACTTTTCCATAAGTTCTACGGAAAAAAAGAAAAATCAGAGAAGGTTAAGGGGGATTAGGTTGTTCCAAGAGAGGGTAGACTACAATTTTAAATAGGGGAGTCAGGTAGGCCTTACTGAGAAGATAACATCCAAGCAAAGACTTGCACCTGCATTTCTTATTGTAAGTCAATATGCACATTCTTTTCAAAGAAGGAGGGTTTAAAATAATACATAAAGAGAAGATTGCTGCAAGCAAGTTCCCAATTGAAAAGGCCTAGACCAAAGTTTCAGGGGCTGTGCAAAGAGGTCAACATAAGGGAAATTGTTAAAAATAATTGACAGCTAAGTGACTGACTCATTCTACTCTTTTACTCCCCACATTTAGAAAGTGGCTGAGGTTTCAGGTTTTGATGAATGGGAGACTTACAGCTTCAACAGGGGAAGAGCTTTCAGTGAATGATGGTAGTGTAATGGTGAAATCTGTGACTCTTGCCGAAACCCACCCAAAAGAACAACAACAAAAAAGAAAAATATAAAAGAAAATTCTATTTGCCGTAAAAATAGAAAACAGCTACCTCCCTAAACCACGATCTATGAAAAATATCTGCCAAGTACCCTGAAATTCAGATGAATTGAGGAAGGTTGCTGGAAGCCAAAACAAATGAACATTTTCACATCTTGAGTGAGGTCTAGATTTCTCTAAAAGCAAGTGAGAGAATCCTTAAGGGAGTGTGGGTGGGCTGTAGTAACAAACATCCCTGTGGCGATGTAAATTTCTTTGAAATTTGGGTTTCAAATGGGAGAAATCATCTGGATATGAAGTACAGTTAAAGAGAAACAGAAAATACTATCTCCTGATCAAAGTTAATGGAGCATAAATTTAATAACCTAACAGAAGAGAGACAGGATGCTTAATTTTGAGCTAGGCTAAACTTATGACTGAATGATCTGTTCACCTCAGGAAAAATGTGCCCCCAAAGACACAGAAAAAACAGATATGATGATAAGGTGTTTTGAAATAACATATTTCATTTAAAATTGTTGACAGCCCCGGATTACTTCTGCTACTCTTTGAGTCATTCTTGAGTAAATAGTAAAACCAGACAGAACTACACCCATTCAAAATGGTGTGAATGGTTCATTCACACCATTCAAAAATGAGTAATAGAACTTCCACTTCTGGCCAACAGGGATTAATAGGGACTGGATTTACCCTCCCACCCAAATTAATAAAGCACCAGACAAAGATATGAAACAATGGTTTTCGAGCCTTAGACATCAAATAATGAAAGAGAGCAACCACTGAGAGTTGAGAAACAAAGTAAGCCCTATAGTCTCCCTCAGTTTACTGCCTGGAGAAATTTTCCAGGCAGTGGCACAGAGAGGGATAACCTGGGCAGGGTTTGACAACTTCCCTGAACTGAAGAGAGGGCACTAGGAGTCCAGGAAGGTTAAGACGGCTAGAGTTCACAGGACAGAGTACCAGAGGGGAAAGAGGTGGAAAAAGAGAACGCCTGAGATTTGCAGCTTGTCTCCTTCAAGTCAACTGAGTTAAGTGATTAGCACATGCATGTGAGGAAACTACTCAAGGCCAAGGGAAAAACTTCCCAAAAGAATTAGAGGGAACAATACCTGTAGCTCCAGTAGGGCTGGGAATATTTCCTGCTTCCGACAGCCAGAGTGCCAAACGTGATAGGTAGAGTATATCAAGACTCAGAAGATGAAATTATTTCCAAGTAACTGAACTGTGTCCCAGAGCAAAGCTTAACATTTTTGAAGGGATACAGAAATATTCAGTATCAAGTAAGGTAAATTCACAATGTCTGGTCATCCAATTAAAAATTATCACAATTGCATATAAGCAGGAATCAATTGAATCTGTCTAAGAAATATCATGGATTATAGAATTACTAGACAAAGACATTAAAATAATTATCTACTTCATATGTCCAAGAAGTTAGAAGAAACATTGAAAATGTTAAGTAGAGGCTTGGAAGATATAAACAATCAAGCTGCTTGATGAAAAAAAAATTACAATGACTGAGAAGAAAACTACACTGAATGAAATTAAAGCAGTTTGGACATTGCAGAGAACAAAATTAGTAAACTTGAAGGCATAGTGATAGAAACTATCTAAATGAAACACAGAAAGAAAAAAAAAGACTAAGAGGAAGAGGAGGGAGACGAGGAAAAGAAAAATCAGTGAGCTGTGGGCCAATTTAAATGGCCTAATATATGTGTAATTGGATATCCTGAAGGAGAAGATAGAGGAGAAAGGGGATAGAAAAATATCTAAATAATAATGACCAAATTTTCCCCAAATTTGATAAAAACTATAACCCCACAGATCCAAGATGTTCAGTGAACTCTAAGCACAAGCACAAGAAACATGAAGAAATTTTCACCAAGGCTAACTGTAACCAAATTGCTGAAAACCAATGATAAAGGGAAAATCTTTAATTCAGACCCTGGGGGAAAACAGACACATTATATAGAGAAATAAAGATAAGGGTGATAGCAAATTTCTACTCAGAAATAATTCAAGCCAGAAGACAGTGGAGGAATGTCATTTACTGAAAGAAAGAAAAAAAAAAAACTGTCCACCTATTATTCCATAACCAACAAAAAATCTTTCTAAATTATAGGGAAAATAAATACTTTTTCAGACATATTGAAGCTGAAATGATTCATTACCGGCAACCTGTACTACCACAGATGTTAAAAGAAGTTCTTTAAGCAGAAAGAAAATGATACCAGTTAGAAATCTGGACCTATGTACATGAATAGGAGCACCAGAAAGAGTAACTATGTAGGGAAATATAATTTTTGTCTTTTTATTTAGAGCTCCTTAAAAGAAAATCAGCTGTTAGCCAAATAAAAGCAGTGTATCGTGGGGTTTATCATATAAGGAGTAAAATGTATGAAAACAATAGTGCAAATTGCAAATTAAAATGAGATACTGCTATACACCTATGAGAATGACTTAATTAAAAAAACACAACTAAAAATACTAAATGCTGACCAGAGGCAGAGCAACATGAATTCTCATTCATTACTGGTGAGAATGCAAAATGGTGCAACCACTTTGGAAGACAGTTTGGCAGTCTATTAAAAAGTTACACATAGGCTTACCATATATCCAGCAATCATCCCCTAGGTATTTACCCAATTGATTTGAAAACCTATGGTCACATAAAACCTACACATGAATGTTTATAGAAGCTGTATTCATAATTCCCCCAAAACTGGAATCAACCAAGATGTTCTTCAATAGGTGAATGGATAAACAAACTTTGGTACACGTGTACTAAGAAGTATTGTTCAGTGATAAAAAAGAAATGGGCTATCAAGCTGCAAAAACAGATGAAGAACACTTCTAGGCATATTGTTTTCTGAAATAAGTCAGTATGAAGAGGCTGCATGTTATATGATTCCAGTTCTGGAAAACACAAAATTATAGAGACAGTTAAAATGGTCAATGGTTCCCAAGGAGATGGGAGGAATAGGTGAACCAAAAGGAATTTTTTAGGGCTTAAAATTATTCTTTAATATATTAAAGTTAAAAAAAAAATAGGAGGTTGAGGGATGCCAGAAAGTATTGCAGACTGTGACAAGAGACTATAATTGCATTACAGATGTGTAAAACCTCATTGAAGGGAATGTGGGGACAGGAATTTTAGAAATGAATGGAGCAAAGGGAATTGCACATAAGTACTGTACTCTGATATATAAAGTTGTTTCACTTGGGGATCTGGGTTAACAGTTCTGCTTCAGCTATACATGTATACTGGAATGTAACTAAGTAAATGGTTGGCAGATGGTGGGAGCCAGGTTTCTCACTCTTAGAGTGGTCACTGACAAATCAGCAAGGGGAGGAGGCTAGAATAATCAGTGCGGTAATGGGTTAGTGATGGAGACAACAGTATGAACTCAGGTTTATCTTAATATAGATACAGATGGTTAATATGGAAATATTTATAGGTATGTAAGTATACACATGTTTGAATAAATACATATATATTTCGTCTGCTGAGAGGGCCTACAAGAAATGACACCCTGATAGCAATGAGCATGCCTAGCATCTAGATCTTGGTTTCCAATACCATTCTGCAATAAAAGGAATCAGGGCATCTTGGAGAAATGACTGATTCGAAGACTGGAGCATAAAATATGCAAGATGCATCTTCTAGTGCCACAAAGTAAGGAAATGCTTAAAAAAAAAAAAAAGGAAAGGAAAAAGAAAAATCCACACACAATGATGGGGTATGTCAAAGGAGCATAAGAACCAACCAAAAGAGCTCTGAGTGGCCAAAGCTGGAACAATTTGTACAACAAAATAAAGTAATATTGGATTATAGCCCAAAGTATAACATAAATATCCATGAGTCCATACTGGTATAAATAAATGATTGATAAATTAATAAATGGGGAAGAAGAGACAAATATCCAATGCAGAAGAATTCCACATAATTTACATACGTACTCCATCCTTAAGGAGGGGGAGCATAACTCCCCCACCCCTTCAGATGGGCTCTGCATAGTGACTTCCTTCCATGCAGTATGGAAAGGGGGAGAAAAGAGCAACTTTACATTAGTGAACCTGACAAATACTACACTGGCCACATGATCAAAGCCAACATCAAGTCATAAATCATGTTGATAGTTTGCAGCCTTGGATATGATGTGATAAAAATGGCACTTTTCCTCTGTCGTTGTCCTCCAAATAACCCATAAGCACAGTCTTCTCATGAGAAAAACATCAGATGAATTCCAATAATGGGAAACTCTGCAAAATATCTGGCCAGTACTCCTTAAAACTGTCAATGTCATCAAAAACAAGGAAAGTCCGAGAAACTGCCACAGCCAAGAGAAGCCTAAAGAGACATGCCCTGAGTCCGTGGAGGTGTGACCCCACCCAGTCAAGGTGGGTCTTGATTGGTTTACTGGAGTCCTAAGAGAGCTCAGGAGCCTGGGGCCCAGGCTTCTGTGTTTTAACAAGCCCTCTAGTTGATTCTGATCTAAGCTGAAGTTTGAAAACTACTATTCTGGGAAATTGGTTTCTAATATTTTATTCCATACCTCCTCTTTAATATTCCTACACACACACACACACCCACACACACACACACACACACACACACACACACACAAACTTACCATAGCTTCTGCTGTACCGTGAGAAAGGCCCATTTGACTGCCAGCCAAGAGTGGCCCTGCTGGGACTAGGACATGGGCTAACTAGAAGAAGCTTCTTAATGGGACCCAAAGCTGATCTAGCTTCCATATAGTAAGTACTGACAAATAAGAAATTTTTTTTTCTCGCTCACCTACACCATTTGTACTACTACAACACAATTCATATGGGACTGAATAAAAATCACCAGTTTTCCTCTGTCTGCTTCCCACCCCCAGGAATTTTACTTTTTGAGAAATAAGATAACAGCATCAGCACATAGAGCACCAAAATTAACTTGATCAGAGCCATTTTGAGAGCCAAAGCATGCTCACACCCTACCTTCCTATATAGACCTTGAAACCGCCCACCCTAGTGAAAGTTCCAATATACTGAGTAGACCACTTGCCCAGGTCCCTGCCTCCTACTGATCTTGGTGGAGGGAGAAGGAGACAAAAGAGCCAGTTCCTATGCTGGGGATCACTGCTAGATCTGCTCCTCCTGTGTGAGAATGGTGAAACGGTGGCTCTTGCTCATTAGCTAGGTAATAGCACTAGTAAAGCATTTGAGCAGAGGGCCCCAAATGTTCAGGGAACATCCACTTGCAGAAACCAGAGGAGCAGGATGTGGGAGGGGAAACAATGATAATAATTGCAGACATTTATTGATGGCTTACTATGGGTAAGCCTCTATTCCTAGTGCTGTACATATATTGACACTTTAAATACCCATAGAAAGACAGTTGAATGTATGGTTAAACACATCTTCAAATATGGAGACAGAGGCTTTCTGGTTAGAAATGCTTCCCACATAGGGCTGGAAATGGAAGTACTGAAGAGAATCCAGCAGATTATGCCTTTACAGGAATTGAATGTTATCAATCACCTGAAATAAACCATGGACACCAAATATTTGAACTAAGAGTCTCCTATTAAGGGCAGGTGGCAGTTGGAAAAATCTGGTAAAACTCAATAAAATGCTTCCTAAATTAGCAGCTTGAATCAGAGTGGCATAAATGTTTACTTTGTTGAGAATATCTTAACTGCTTTATGGATATTCTTTTACCTTCCTTCTTTGTGAAAAGAATTAATTTGTAGACACAGATATTCTCCAGTTCTGTTTCTGTAGCCAAACTCATGAGGAATTCATGAAAAGACTGGGAATTCATTCAGGAAAAGTCTTTGTCCTACTCATCTTTGTATTCCGAGGGCCTGGTATATATTTAATGAATGTTTGTTGAACTGAGAAATATTTTCAAAGAAAATAAGAGTTTCTTATGGCACTCATCTTCATAGGTAGCCCCAGAAATAATTGTTTTTTTTCTGATGAGCATAATCCAACCACTACATACTCAAGATTTCAGCCGCAACCGATCGATGCTAAGGCCCTTTTGTTATAATTAATTGAGCACAATGTCTGAGGCTTCAAACTCGCCTAGCCTTCAATTCCCTTTATTGCCCGGGTTTTATTGCTTTTAGAACAACTATCTTTATATGCCCCCCCACTGGGAGTGCTCTCACATAATTTAGCTCTCCTTTCCCAGAACTATGAGTGCTGAAAACTGGAAATGATCTTGTCCGGGGCATGTGAATATATGTGCTCATGAGAAATCAACCAAGCTGGGAATTTCCACTCAGGCTATAACTTTCAATCCACTGTGTGCTAAGAAAAACAAGGCTTCTTGGTAGGGTGAAGTCTGCAAATGCTAACAGAGCCATTATTTCCCCAAATTTCTGACTCTTATCCAATAAACCCCCTCTGGTCTTATATATCATATTGTCATAAGAAATGTGCAAAATCACAGCCCAGTACATCTCTAAATGTCTTTAGGGTATTCTTTGTTTCTCTGTCTATTTCTTAGCTTTTTCCTAGAAGTCAGATGGATATAAATACTCACAGCAGAACTCCTTGGGAAATCTCTGTATGAACAGACTTGGTGGGAAAGTTCAGGACCAAGTGGCATTAAAGATACTATAATTCTCTTCAGATGCATTTTAAACAAGGCCAGTTGCCCCTGGAATCCCAGAGGAAGGTATTTGGGTACTAGGCCTCTTAAAGTCTGATCTCCAACTGTAGTTCTAAAAATGCAGGGTGTGTGTGTGTGTATGTGTGTTTCTGGTACTCAGTAAGTAAAATTACCTCAGGACAGAAGCCCTCCTCTTCGTTTCCAGCCCCTGCCACACAGTGAAAATTTACATAAGGATCAGCCTAGTTTGTGACTATGTAGCTAATCCCTGAAAGGTCCCATGTTGTATTTCCAAAAGTTAAGTTGTGTGGGGATTTAGAAGAAATTTTCTATGAGATTCATTTGCTCCCATGACAGATTAGAGACTTCTTTTCAGGCAGATACATTAAAATATGATATGGCTTTTCATCTTTACCTTCACCCCTTCTATCATAGTATTAATATTATAATGAATTTTCTTTTACCTTATGTAGGAAAATGGAAACACTAGTTTTTTAATAAGAACTTAATCACAGAAAACTTTTTCACAGGTGTACACTCTACATACTCATTCTGAACATGCGAATAAGCCCATCTAGTCTTCCTTTGTGTCTTAAAAAGTAACCTATCTGAATTTGTTCAAATTCAAGGCTTTTATCAGTCCTAGATTAAAAGAAAAGATAAGTGCTAAAGCTGTCCTGGTCTCTTACAGATTTACCTTAAATGACCAGAAGAAAAGAGTTATGGATAACATAAGAAAAACCAGGTTTGGGAGACAAGGTGACTGCAAATTTTATCCTTTCACCAACCCTTGTGTCAGGTTACTTCTCTGTCTATGGAACATTCTTGGCAATCCCTTGTCTATGTCTATTGTACGTCTCAATTTAAGGAGTTTGCTCATTTCTAGAGACAAAGAAAGTGTGCTCAGAGAGTTTGTGCCAAGAGCCTGGGGCACTTTCCTGGAATGTCAATTGAGCCAAAATTCAGAACCAATATTTATTGCCTGCCTCTTGTGTACCAGGTATAGGCAACTTGACTCAATAAATTGTAATTTCAAAAGTTATTAAATTAAAACACATAGCATAAAACCTAAACTTTTTCATTGAGAAGCTGTGGGCTGTACTCTTAGACTCCTGCAAGCACTGGGGTATGCTTCCTCAACATAAGGGGTACTTTGGAAAATCAACAGAATTCTTCAAAACAAGACTAAATTAGCTCTCTCTTATCATTTAACAGTTTTGCCCTGTTTTTGAGGTGCCCCAGACCCTTTCACAATGTTAGACCCCTGTCCATGCGAAATCCTCTTTAAATGTCCTTTGCCTCATCTTGCCCTGCCTAACTCACATCCATTCTTCATTATTTCAGATATCACCTTTGTGGGAGCTTTTTCTGATTCCCTGAATCAACTTAGTTACTTGCTTTTTGTCTCACAGATAAATCTTTCCCATAATTTTTCTGCAAATGCATGTCAGGAAAAATTGTCACAGACCTGAAAAAGAGGGAAAACAAAAGATTGCTGGTGACCTTCTTGGTTGTAGGTGCTTTTCATTGTCTTTGAGCGATTTTAAACTCCTTAGAGTGCACACAATTATTTTCCATAGAAATGCAAAGGAATTGGATCCTGAGGAATGCAATTGATTCCTGCTCTGTGGATAGGCCAGTTTTACCTCTATTTGTAAATTTCTTTTTCATTCCTTTTTGCCTATCTGTGTAGTTTTGAAAAGTCTTCTTTTACCTATATTCTAACTTCTTACCAATTCCTTTATTAATTAATGAATTTAATACAGTCTTTTACATGTATTCATTTTATTTTTCTTGAAAGCTATGCTTTAAAAAAATTATCCTTTAACATGCATATAACCTTAGGATTGTCGTTACTATCTCTTTGTCAACTGAGAAATAACAAACTAAGCTGCGAGGCAACAAAGACATTTATTTGGGGTCTTAGAATTGCAGTTTGGGGACTACAGATTGAGGTAGCTGCCCAAATTGTCCTGTCTTGGTGCTTCCAGGCAAGGGTTTTTAAAGAAAAAGGAAAAGATTATGTAATTTGTTCTGATTAGTTTACTGAGTTCCTTAACTTGTAGTTTGTTTCTGGTCTCCCAATGTCCTTAGGTTTTTGAGAAGCATTGCTGCTTGAGGATTTGCATACTTTGACAGTTTGTGATATCTGGCTGAGATTTGCATAATAGTAACCTCCAGAAGGACCTCCGGACTCCATTTTAAATCTCTTAGCCATAGTAACTTTATTTTGCTTTATTTCTTTTTACATCTTCCACTAAATTGCAATTTTCTGGGGGCAGTGGTGACACAGTAAGTACTTAATAAATGTTAAAAAAATACAGGGAGAAATGTACTGTTTTTGTGCTTCGGGATGTGAGGAAATAAGGAGAATCAGTTACTCAGTGGGTTTCTCATGCTTTTCAAAGTACAGACCTCTTTTGAGAATCTGTTGAAAATTTGGAACTTCTTATCAGGAAAGTGCACATATGTGCAGACAAACACAATACTATGTATATAATTTTAGTGGTTCAATGACTTTTCCAAGTCCATTCAGATCCCATTCCCTATTGATACTGATCACGCATGGGGTTCTCTGCCCGGTGCACATAACAGCCAATCTGTGACATCCGGTTTCAAAGAGAGAAAGAGTTTATTGTCACATGAAGCAAGGAGATAAGATGTCCTATCAGTCTAAAATCTGTCTCCCTGAACTGCAGAAACCCTGATAGTTTTATAGTGTCAAAAGATGGGCAGGCTTTAGGATATGAGTATAATGGCTTGAGATGATGCAGTTAGAGATGATCTAATCATTAAGCATGTGCAGATTGATTACATGCTCAGTCACAGAATGTATGTAAGAAAATAGTGGACAGATCATGTATAGGTAAAAGCTGAAGCTGCTGCACATGTCAAGTGGAACAATTTTGGTTAGATCTAGTTTTTTTGTTTGTTTGTTTTTTTTAATTCGATTTTATTGAGATATATTAACATACCATATAACCATCCATTGTGTACAATCAACTGCTCACAGTACCATCATATAGTCATGCATTCATCATCCCAATGTAATTTTGAACATTTTCCTTACAACAGAAAGAATCAGAATAAGATAGATCTAGTTTTGTCTAATAAAGTAGTTCAGGAATTGGGGAAGTTTAATTCTGGGCTGACTCAACTTCCTTCATTAATAAACATTAGGGACTGTCTTTGTGATCATAAGACTCTAAAGTTGTAAAACAGGATAGGGTGGTACAAGCAGGGCCAGTCACAAAGTTTTGACAATCACAAGATAAAGATTATATAGTTATACAATCATTATTAAAGATCAAGGTAGCTGGGTTACAGTTAAGTAATTTCAGGTATTTCCTTTTCACTATTTTACAATATACTAGAAAGTAAGAAAAGCATCTATATAAAAAGCATCTATATAATAATTCAGTGATCATAATTATTTGTTAATTCTTAACTTTCGGTTTTACCTACTGTTAAAGACTTCTGATTTAAATGCTCTGAGCTTGGCAAGATCATTTAAGTGAACCACATTTGAACCTCTCATCCTCAGTGTTCCCTGGTAAGCTAAGAAAACAGTTTTAAAAAAGCAAAACAACAGCTTCTGTCTCATTTTAAGATCACTGTGTTGTAATAGTAATGACAACAAACTTTGTTCTTTGTTTTGTAGCAGGGAAACTTTTCAGTATTCCTATTCTCAGTCAGTTTCTCCACTGTTGTTTGAAACAAAAAGACCAAAATTTAAGTCTTATTTTCATGAAATTGCTTATGACAGAGCATGTCAGCTGTAGTTTACTTCCCATGGTAGGTGATTAAAAATCATCAATATTTAGAAAGCAAGGCATATATTAAATACTCTGTGAGCATTTTCCATAAAGGAGCACTATGCTTCATCTTTTCTTGTTAGTGCAAATAATGACCCAATATTTTATCTTCTGTTTATATGTTGAGGTTATATAAAGCAATGTTTGCTGACCATAGACATAGGGGACTGGTGGTTTGATGGGTTGAGCCCTCTACCATAGGTTTTACCCTTGGGAAGACGGTTGCTGCAAAGGAGAGGCTAGGCCTCCCTATAATTGTGCCTAAGAGCCTCCTCCCGAAAGCCTCTTTGTTGCTCAGATGTGGCCCTCTCTCTCTAGCTAAGCCAACTTGAAAGGTGACATCACTGCCCTCCACCCTACGTGGGATCAGACACCCAGGGGAGTGAATCTCCCTGGCAATGTGGAATATGACTCCCGGGGAGGAATGTAGACCTGGCATCGTGGGACGGAGAACATCTTCTTGACCAAAAGGGGGATGTGAAAGGAAATGAAATAAGCTTCAGTGGCAGAGAGATTCCAAAACGAGCCGAGAGGTCACTCTGGTGGGCACTCTTACGCACACTTTAGACAACCCTTTTTAGGTTCTAAAGAATTGGGGTAGCTGGTGGTAGATACCTGAAACTATCAAACTACAACCCAGATCCCATGAATCTCAAAGACAATTATATAAAAATGTAGCTTATGAGGGGTGACAATGGGATTGGGAAAGCTATAAGGACCACACTCCCCTTTGTCTAGTTTATGGATGGATGAGTAGAAAAATAGAGGAAGGAAACAAACAAACAAACAGACAAAGGTACCCAGTGTTTGTTTTTACTTCAATTGCTCTTTTTCACTTTAATTATTATTCTTGTTATTTTTGTGTGTGTGCTAATGAAGGTGTCAGTGATTGATTTAGGTGATGAATGTACAACTATGTAATGGTACTGTGAACAATCGAATGTACGATTTGTTTTGTATGACTGCGTGGTATGTGAATATATCTCAATAAAATGAAGATTAAAAAAAAAAAGCAATGTTTGCCTATAGTGAACTTTTTGTAAAATATAATCAAATTTACAAATTTGATTATATTTTATAAATTCTGAAATCCCCTATGGAGATTTAAGTTTTTGTATCTTATCTCATCGAAGAACTCCTATCAAAAAAGAAAAATGTTATGAAATCATGGTAAGAGTGTATGATGAGGAAAAATGTTTAAAGATATAGAAAGCATGGCCCCTGAAAAGAGGACAAATAACCCAAATTCTCTCAGCTTGCATACTGGAAGTTGAAAGGTTGGCTAATGGTTTGCCATATTGGCAAAAGGGTTGAGTAATTATTTTTCAGTTCTTCAGAGGAAAAAAAAAATGGGATGGACACAAATCTGTGGCCAAGATGTCATGGTAAATGCTTTGCCACAGTCAGTGATTATTTAAGTTAGACTATTACTTAAGCTTCACTGTTGGTCGGGCAAAAAGCACAGATTTTTTTTTCCATTTTTTTTTATTGTGAACTTTAACGTTTATACATAACAGTGATAAGTTTCAATGTATGATTTCATAAGTAGTTAGAGAGCAAAACTCAAAGAATGTCATGGGCCATAGTTCCACAACTTCAGCCATTTCCATTATTGTAAAATATAACATACATGCAGAAAGGTGTCATCTCTCTATGTACAGCTCAACAAGCAGTCATATAGGTAATTTCAAAAATTGTTATGGTTACAGTTCCACAATTTTTGTTCTTTCCTTATTATGCAATACATGGTATATACAGAAAGGTGAACTTCAAGGCATAATTCAATGAGCAGCTATAGAGCAAATCCCAAAGGATGCTACAGATTACAGTTCCACCATGTCATTTACCTCCTTCCAGCCATTCCAACACCCCAGCATCCAAAATATATATATAATTGTATAAAGTTTCAGTATTCGTGGATCTTTGTTCAATCTTATCTTGTTTGTTGTTACTTCTTCCTCACACTTAATCTCTTTCTCCATCTTCAGGGGTGTCTATGCAGTGAGCACCCTAACTTGTTCATATTAAAAGGGAGTGATGACAGTGTGGAGAAGGGGGCCGCATCTGATAGTTGATCTTAAAGAGGCTGTTGCCTCTGGGTTTTAGGATTTGTGTGGTATAGGAACACCCTGGTGGATTTAAGTTTCTGAAAGATAGACTAGTGAGTGCATCTTTTATAGAATATCAGGTAGGGACCGAGGTATTTTGGGACTACTTTTGGTAAAGGCATGGCAAGGCATAGACTTTTGAAAACTAGGAATGCTGTGGAGTCCTTTGCTATCCATATGTTTGAGACACATGTCAATAAACAAATGGTCTATAAAGTGATATTTAAAATCAATAATTATATTAAGATGTAACATTTAAACTACAGTCATAAGTTTTCAATGACAAATACATGATATACATGCACACTTTCACCTTCCCACACCTAGAAAAGACATCACTTATTGATTATGGCAATCTTCCTTATTACCAGTCAGGAAATGAAACCTTCTTCCTGTCTCTAACTTAATATTACCATCAGTAAAGTTTATAATTAAATTTCTTCTTTCTCCTAATGTCCCCTGCTACACTCCACCTACTTTTGGCTATTGCTCCATTTTGCATATTTCATGACCAGTCTTATCTTTTGTCATAAAGCTGGCCATGGAACAGTGAACTCCTCACTGGCCTCTCCAGAATTCTATCTTTGGAACTTGTAGTGTGATTGATATAATGCTAGTACATGGATAAACATGGTATATAGCAGAATACAGAGTCATAAAAAAAGATACAAAGAAATATAGCCTTTGGAAAGAAATAAAATATCCCACCTATAAGGGACTATGAATTTGTGCTTTATAAAGTCTCATTTTAAAAAATAACTTATTAGGCATTCTATGTATAGAAAAGAAAAGGCTAGTTTTTTGGTATAGTGGAATACCCAAGATACATTCCTTTCTGTTGGAGAGGAATCCTATTCTGTTGACTTTGATTCACCATTTATTTTGTGTTGGTAACTTATATTTCCTTTGGTTAAAATAAGATGAGTTAATATATATTGAACTTATCCTGATTGTAGCACTATGGCATCATTTTCTGTTCCTGTATTAACATTGATTGTATCTGTAGAGCTGACTAGACACAGTTCAAGGATAACGATGGGGTGGACGCAACTGTACTAGTTGAGGAAATCATGCCCAGGAAATAAGCGCCATTTTAAATAACACATCTCATTTCACTGCTGTGACCCAAATTCTTATTAGCAAGTTCTATACCTTTAGAGTATCTTAAATCATGTATTTTAGTAAAATGTATTTGTTGATTTTGTTGCATTTTCCTTAATCAAGTCAAGATCAAGGCTTGCTTAATCTATGGAATCACTTGTTGGGTTGTGATTTTAACAGCTACGGAAATTTCAATAAATATATACAATGACAATATAGAGTTAGAGACAATTTATCCCTGTGCCTTTGAAAATTTAGTGAACCAATGAAAGAATCCTTCCCTTCTAGATTTTTTGCTAAATTTTTATACCTAAAGTATAAAAAAGTAATTCAGTAGTAATTCTACTGAATTAATATACATAACTGATCAACCTATTAGAAATTTTTTCTCCCTTGTCTCCATAAATGATGTTGAGTTCAAGTAAAATTAGTGAGAGATATTCCCCAGCTTTAGAGAAGGATGTTGGATTTATTTTTCAGATGACTAGGATGTCAGAGATATTCAGGTAATGAATCAATTGATCCTCAAGTATGGATCAGAGGTCAGTTTTTAATAAAGGTCTCATGAAGCAGATATTCTGTTAGTCGTTTATTCTTTGTTCTTCTTCTGCCTGCATCCATTATTCTTGTACTCACCCTCATCTACTTTTTTTAGTGGTTGGTTTCCAGGTTAGCCTATTCCCTCAACACTTTATGTAATTGTTGCAATAGCCACAGTTGAGTTTCTTCTTAGTTGAGTATCTGATTAGTTGAGTAACCAACCAACTAATGTGTTAACTATTCATGGCATTCTAATAGTTGAGCACTTTATTGTCATCCTTGCCTCTTTGATCATCTAGTATTTTTAGATCTCTAATTGCTAACTTAATGTAATTATGTTGTATGTTGTTTCCAAGTATTTTGTTATTAGTTTTTATCTATGTTCCCTTTAAGCTTACTCCCTTGGCAATTTCCTCCATGTTCATGTTTTCAAATGACACCTCATATTTAGATGATTCCCAAAACTGTATTTTTTCATTTCTAGAAATCTTCTGAATATCTTCAGTACCTTCTAGTGCAAATTCAGATGACTTCTGGATTTCTGGTATTGGCTTTATCTTTATCTTCTTCCCAATTGGGCTTGAAATTTCTGAACAACCTTTGACTTTATCCCTATTTTGTCAAACCATATTCAATTGGCTTCCATACCTAATAGATCCTCAGGTAATACAATAATTCATAGATTGTGTTTCTTATTTTGAAACTGGTCCTGACTCTATTATGCCTTGCTTAGACTATTGCAATAGCTTCCAAAATAATTGTTTCTCTTTAAATTTATCACTGTTCTTATTGTAAACACCACAGTCAAATTAGCATTCAAGGCAAAATTTCAATTGCTTTACTACTCTTCCAAAAACTCTTTGCCTTTTAAAAGTAAAGCCTAATTCTTCCATCAAAGCTCTCTTCTATCTGATCCTAGCTATATTCCCAGGCTTAATTTCAAAATGAACTACTACCAAATTTCTGAAGACACAGCATACTTTCCTATGGACAATAAGTACAGTATTTATAAGAGTAACTTTAAAACCAGACAAATCTTGATTCATCAGGAAAGACTGAATTCACCTACTCTTTGGTTTCACCTTACTCAAGTTACTTAACCTCTGTAAGCATTGGTTCTCTATTTTATTAAATGGATGTAACGCATACTTCACAGGAATATTTTAGGGATTAAATGACATAAAGTGTTTATTAGAGTGTCTGGCACATGGTAAGATGTCAGAACTGACAGCTACTTTTCATGTATTTCATTCTCCCAGAACATCTTTTCTGTATCCCTGCTTGGAGTATGCCTGTTCATCTTGCTAGATCCAATTCAAAGATCTCTTTTCCGACATTCTTAATTTTTCCTACTCTTGGAGGTGATTTTTTTCTTTAAACCTGAAGAATACCCTCAGTTCCTCTTAGATAGTTTTCATTATGTCTTGTTTATAACGTCCTTATATACTTGACCTCTCACAACACTGGATTATGTGGCCTTTGAGGGCAGGGACTGTCCAATGTATCTTGGATTTCTCATGACACTCAGGACAGTTCTGGCACTTACTTGGTATTCTATGTTGGATTGAGTCATCTGTAATTCAAAATTTGTGGAAGAGTTTTTCATATGAAATATATTAACTTCTATGTTAGAACTGAAAAATATCCAGAAATATTTTTATTCCCTTATGGTAATAACTTCTTATTCATTTTTCCCTTTTTTTGATAGTAGAGATGATAAAAAATAAATCACATCTTTTTCTATGAATCTTTTCTTTCAAATATATACATACCCTTGAACAAAAGAGCTATTTATATTTAAAAATCTACTAGGTACATGGCTTTATTTCTAATTTTCAAAGTAATTATGCAAGATGGAGAGCAGTAGCCACATTTGAAGATGAAAAAAGTAGTATTTTGAAAAGTGAAGCAAACTTTCCTAGGTTGCTCAGTAAGTGAGTGGCAGAGCTAGATCTCAAAGGCAGATCCCTCTGACCCTAAAACCTGTTCCATTTCCAACATTCATTATAATGCCTCTCGGCGAAATTCCTAGATATTTCTGTACAAAACATGTAAAGGAAACAGCCTTTAGGCTAAAGGCTCAGTTTAACCTCTAAAAACAAACTTCTCAGGGGAGTGAGTGACAAAATAATAACAGCAATGTAGTAATGCTTCCCAGGACTCACAGTGTTATTGTGTGGACATGAGTGATTAAAAACTTGCATCCTGTAAGAAAGGCTGAATTCACTCAGTGAACACAGGACTAATGTCTAGGGCATAGCCTTGGCTGGAAGCCAAGTTGCAAAGATTCTAACACAATGGATATATTGATTAAAAACCATCTTGGAGTTGAAAGCATTGGATTCAGTTAGAACATGTAGGGAGGAGAATGGCTTTCTTAGGGATGGTGATTTGGTAAATATTATTAGGATTGATAACATTTTAAGCAAGGTGACTGAAGTTTGTGAATTGCTGAGCAAGTTATGTCAACTTTATCATTCTGGTTTTATGCATGTTGAGTCTGTCTATGGGGACATCTACTATTCCTTTTGAACACTGTTAAAGAACCAGTAAGATGTGGCATGTCTACTTCACAGTAAAGTCAGTTAGACATATTATTTATGGTTATGCATGTATGAGTGAATAGAAGAACAATGATTTAAAGATAAACTTGCAACTGGCACAAAGACAGTAAAAAGTAACTCCTGCCTGTGAATCTTATGTGCCATTGGGGGCACCGTGAGGTAGGCCCATCTCATCAAGTGCTTATAAAATTCCATCCTGGTCTGTCAATATGTTGCTTCCTAAGCAACTCCGATTGAACTTCTTCTGAGATAGCAGACGTCACCCAGTAGATTCTTAGGCTTTCCCTGACCTAGCAAATCAAAATCGCTTCTGGGTCTGGTAGTCCTAATTCCAATCCAAGTAAGCTCAGTGGTGTTTTCTCCTAGGGGTTGCATGAGATGGGAAGAGGTTCTCAGGCAAAAGTCAAACCCATTGGAAACTGCCTCTTCTGCTTAACTCCAAATGAAAAGTTTGCATAGTTAGACAAGTAGTTCTGTCTGTACCTCTTGACTGCATGTCAAGCTGTCCATAGAATGTGTATTCAACTAATTCTTTCTAGTGAGCAAATAGAAATGTGTTTATATGGGGCTCTGTGCAGGTGAAGCTGTAACAAAGCATTCGTATTTCACATCACAAATATTATCTTTGTCTTGCAGTATCTTCTTGCAACATTATTTATGTGCACACTACTACAACAACACAATTTCAATTTATGTATTGAAACATTGCAAGAACTTTTAAATTATCTTACACCACTATTATGCCATTTGACTTACTCTTTTATGCTGGACAGGACTTTATTCTATATAAATTTCTTCTTAAAATCCTCAATTTACTTTCTAATGACTATGGGACAAAACAAGTTACGTTTTAAAGTACACTTGCTTTTAGATAGACCTAAAAATCTTACTGGATTTCCAATTCTAGGAATGTGATGTATAGTAGTTGCACCATTTGAATATCTCTTGAGAATTACCTTAAACCCAAGAAAAAGGGAAACACAGATACATACATCATATAATTGCCATAATTAAAGGAGTTTGAAGAGAGTTGACAAGGTAGAGCAAATGAGATTGATTCCTCATTTTTATAGCCAAGGGTCAATCCATTAATTTAAAAACTAATAAACAATTTTATCTTTTTAATGTCATAAAGTGAAGTACTGCAAGAACCAAGGACAATACTATAATCAACAACTGTGTTGGTGGTAGTGAAAAGGAAAGTGAAGGAGGATAATTAAAGGAATTAGTGTGTGTTAATTTCTGGCGGCCTCATAATGGAGAGTCAATTGATACTATTCAAATAAATAGAAGATTGTATTAAACTATATTTATAGAAGTAACTGCTATAAGTTCTTAAAACAGAAAACAAACTTTCCCATATTATAATAAAGTCATTATACAAACTCAGAAAGAATAAATAAGAGACACACTTAAAACAAAGTGACTAAGAGGAGTGGAACATAAAAAGGATGGAAAAGACTTTTCACGGAATGAAAAGGAAAGGGAAAAAAAGTGGCCACAATTTCAATATCAGAGAAGTAGAATTTGTAGTTAAAATATTAAAGACGAATAGGAACACCTTTATGATAATGGACACGATCTATAAAGATCATCTAATTTTCATGAGTATCTAAATACAACTTACATAAAATACAAATGAATTAAGCAAACACTAATATAAATAGGTAGGTAGATAGAAAAATAGATAATAGATATTGAGAGAGAGAGAGATTTTGCTTCTTATTTTTTGACATGTCAAGTGAAGAACAAATAAGGACATAGAAGACCTATAAGAAAATAATCAACAAGTTAGATTTAAGAATTTTATATAATTCTATACCCTGAAATCAGAGAATGTACCTTCTTTTTAAGTTCTCATGGAACGTTAGCACACATTGACCAAACATTGAGCCACACAGGAAAGCTCAGTAAATTCTGGAGACTTACCACCCAGACAATATTCTCTGATCATAATTCAATTGACAGAATAATAATTAAAAAGTAAAAAAATTTAAAAGCAATCCATTAAACAACTCATATCAAAGAGATAAACCAAACTGTAATTGTGGAATATCTAGAAAATAACCATCTTGAAAACAAGTCAAAGTTGTGAGATGTACTTTAAACACTGCTTAGAGAAAAAAACTTAATTACATTTATAAATAAGAAAAATGGAAAATTAATAGAGCAACAGTACAATTAAAGAGGTTGGGAACTTGCTGAAAGTAAATCAAGGGAGCATGAAGAAGAAATTAATAAAATAAAAACAGACATTACTGAATAAGAAAACAGAAAAATGTTGGATTTAATATAATCAAAAGTTATCTCTTGAAAAATAATTATGCAACACAGTGGAAAAAATATTAGCTAATCTAATCAAGAAAAAAAGGTGACTAATATAAAAATAAGCAAGAATGGGAAAAGAGCCACAGATGCAAAAGAATTAAAGGAATTATAAATCATGAATTTGCTCAACTCTAGGAAAATAAACTTGAAAATCATGATAATTTTCTATCAAAATATAGCTGAAACTGACACAGAGAGAGACAGTGCAGAAAGATCAATTTCCAAAGATGAACTGTTAGTAAAAAGGTCTCTACTCAATTCCTGTAAAGCATCAGAATAAGCAAGTTTACTAAAAGAATTACATAAAAACTTTAATGGACAGAAAAGCAACAGCTATTTAACCTGTTCCACAGAAAAGACAAAAAAGAAAGCCTTTGATTCTTTCTGTGAAACCAGTGTAATGTTGGTCCCAAAATTTAAAAAAATGTAGCACATGAAGAAGCCTTTTGGGTATCAACTCGAAATTCTAAAATTCAAGCAAACAGAATCCAATAGTAGTGTAAGAATAGAACCTTGATCAAGAGAGGTTTATATTAGAGATGTTATTATGACTCAATATTAGGAAATCTATTAATGTGATCACCTCTGTAGATGCTGAAACGACTTTTTCCATTCTTGAATTTATGCTTCATTTTTTAGAAAATATCCAAGGAAAACAAGGAATAAAAGCACTCTACCTCAATATATCAAAAAATATAATTTATCTTCACCCAAAGATATTTGAATCCTTTCTGGCATATCCAAGAATAAGATAAGGATTTCACTATTACCACTACTATGTAACATTGTTATGGAAGTAGTACTGATACAATTGACAAGAGAGAAAAGAATAAAAAAACTGGGAAGGAAGAGGTATGTTGCATTACTGTTTGCAGTACCTGCAAAACACCAAATCTGAAATATTATTAAAATCAGAGAGCTAAATAAAGTTTCTAGGTACAAAATTAACATGTATAAATGAGTAGTTTTCTTATATATGAATAGTATTCAGTAGGAAAGATAATGGAAGAAAATCGCACTCATAATAGCAACTCAATATATTAAATGCCTGGAAATAAGCTTAAGAAGAAATAAGCAATATCTAAATTTTTAAACTTCCCCCCAAATCCTATAAATGCATCCAATTTGCACAAAAGGAGATTATATATATGGAGAAGTATCCTATTTTTGAATAGGAAGAATTAAATTCAAAGATGTAGATTTTCATTATTTTATCACAAAAATAAATTCCAGATGGAGCAAGTATATAAACATAACAACATAAAAGATATATATATCTACAGTATTTATGTGTGTGTATATATGTATACACAGACATGATTTAACATGTGACTGAAAACACAGAAGGCACAAGATCACCCAAATCAGAATACAAATGCCAGTTCAGGAAAAAATATCTGCTACACATGTAACAAAAAATGACCTCTTTTCATTATATAAAAATTCTCTATAAATACATATTGAAAGGAGTAATGATCAAATCCAGAAAAACAAAAAAGAACAAGAACAAGTAGTTTGTTTATTGTTCATTCAAAAAGCATTTACTGAGAGCTCATTACGTGGTAGATACTATTTCAAGTATTTGGGAAACAGTGAACCAAATAGGCAGAGCTCTGTTCTCATGGAACTTACACACTTTTGAGGGTTGGGAATGGGAAGGTACTGGGAAGGTGAGAAGACAAAATTCACTACATGCTAAGTAGTAAATTATATAGCTTATAGTAAATTATATATTATATCGTGTGTAGTTCTATGAAATAAGTCAGGGTGAGACAGAATTGAGAGGGGCAAGGTGGCTGAGGGGAAGTTGCAGTATTGAATAGGTTGTTCGGGGTGGGGCTTATTTGAAGAGGCTCGACTTGAGCAAAGACTTGAAAAAGGTGAGATATCTGGGAGACACGGGGCAGCCAGAACAATCTTCCAAAAGCTTGCATTTTCCTGGAGTGTGTTTAAAGTCCACAAGGGGCCAGAGCTGAGCTCAGAGGAGTATGGACGGCCCTGTACGTCATCTGAGGGAGGCTGTTATGCTGGGTGAAAGGTTTCTCATTGGTAGGTGTGGGACAGAGGAGTGCAAGATGGACTTAGGTTTTCAATGGTTTACTCTAGGTGTAATGTTTAAAATTGACTGTAGGGAAGCTAATATCGAAGAAGAAAATACAAGTGGCTCGAAAGGTCGTAATGAGAGAAATATAAATATAAATTTACACAATTCAAGCGAAGTTGAATTGGTCCCAACTTTTATGAAGGGCATTTTGACAGCAAGTCTCAAAATAAAGAAATGTACCAATATTTTGGTTCTGCAGTTCCACTTCTATGAATTTATACCATGAGTTTAGAAAATATCTGAAATTATACTACACACAACACACACATACACACAAGGATATTGATGCAACATGGTCTCAGAAAATGTTGAACCATTCATAAAGACTATAATAGGAGACTGGTTTAATAAATTATGAAAATACATACAATGGAATAGTCTTTAGTTTTAAGAAATTGAAATTACTGATATATATGGACTTATTTATACCAGTTGTTTGTGTATAATCTAGTACCACACAGGTTGAATAATATCTTCTCCCATATGTGTCTTGCCTTATTTATACCAGTTGTTTGTGTATTATACCAGTTGTTTGTGTATGTACTTATTTATACCAATTGTTGTGTATGTGTATCTTCTTTCCACACTTTTCCTTTGCTTCTTTTTTTTCTCTTTTCCTTTTCTTTATTAGGGTAGTCTTGTTTCTTTGTTACCTCCCCCACTATTTGTTTGGAAGTTATTCGCTTTCTGTCCTTTTGGTGGCTTCCCTTAAACTCTCTATATACTTGTTTAATCAGTCAAAAATTATTGCTGCCCCTACCCCAGCATACAAGTATTTTAGAATGCTTTGATAGCAATCATTATGACTTCGCCTTCCTTTTCAACTGCCATAATTTTAAACATACCTATGATCTCAATCAGACTGTTCTTACTGCCAGTTCTTGGGGCATTAATTGTCCTTTGTTCCATATGCTAATTTGGTGTCATGTTTTCTTGTGTGGTTCGGAATTTAGGTTGTGAACTAGCTTACCAAATTTGCTTGATGCCCTGGGTTATGACTGTGTTCTCATGCAGCAGTTTTGCTTTTGATTCTGCCAACACCTCCAGGTTTCACTTGTCTTAGGCAGATTTTATGTTAATGTGTGGCCTTCGGTTCTAGTACCACACAGGTTGAATAAATTTGAACCACTCTAACACATATGGACCTGACTAGGCGTCAATGTCCTAAGAGGGTCTTTTTCCTCTGACACTTATGGTACTAGGTGGATGGCAAGATTCCTTTGCTACTGCACTGTGCTGATCTATGGATTTTTTTCTAGTTTCTTTTGAGACAAAAGACAAGGAAGTCTTCTGAGGCCACATCCATATGTACAGGTGCCTTCATCAATTCCCTTTCCAAGCTTGGTCTGCAGGCCTTAATAAAACTCTAACCCCAGGCCCTAGAGATGTATCTCTTTCCAACATTGCTTTAGTCTCTACCAGAGTCTTCACTCTCTCTCAGGATACATATACACATATTCTGGTTATTAGTCCTTTGTCTGATTAATATCTTCTCCCATATGTGTCTTGCCTTTTAACTCACCTATTGGTAAATAGTCCGAATTAGAAATGATTTGCTTTCCATTTAAAAAAATCTGCCTACCCCAAGTAGATATGTTTCTTATATGCTAAGAACTTTACTGTTTTGCCTTTCACATTTAGATCTACAGTCCATCTAGAATTGATGTTTGTATAAGGCACACAGGTAGGGTGAGGTTTCCTATTTTTCCATATGGATATCCCATGTACTCAGCTCTGTGTGCTGGCAGTCCTAAACATCCCCCAATGTACTCTCATAATCCCTTGGACTATTATTTACTTGTTTATTCTTGCCCAATGACACACTATTAATTGTAGTAGTTTTATAATAAATCTTGAGATCTTGTAGTGTAAGTCCTCTGACCTTGTTTTCAAGATGTCTGCATTCTGCCTAACCCTTCACATTTCCATATGCTTTTTAGAATCAGTTTTCAATGCCATAACAACAACAGTGACAAACCCCACTGAAATTTGGTTGGGGTTGCACAAAATTTATTGGTCAATTTGGAAACAATTGACATTTTTACAATATTGAATCTTCCAATCCAAGAACATGGTATATTTAGATCTGTTTGAATTTCTCTCAAGTATTTTAAAGTTTTGTTTTCTGCACAGCTTTCATTAGATTTATTCTTAGGTATTTGATATTTGTATTATATTGTAAATGGTGTTCTGTTGAAATTTATTTTATAATTGTTTATTTTCTAATTTTTGTTGGTATATAGAAATATGTTATGTCCAATTATTTCATTAAATTCAGTTAATTCTGATAGTTTAGCTATAGATTCATTTAGATTTTCAATGAAACACAAATTATATTTTCTGCAAATAATAATACTTTGGCTTCTTTCTTTCCAGTCTTTATATCTTCAATTTATTTTTCTTGTCTAATTGCATTGGCTAGGGTCACCTGTACAGGATTGAAAATAAGTAGGGATAGCAGGTATCCTTGTATCATCCCCAATCTCAGAAAGTTGGTTGGATTGCCTTGGAGGGGTTTTAAAGTTCATGTCAAGTATTATGCTTACTCTGATTTTTTTGTAGATGTTCTTTACCAGATACAGAAGTTGCCTTTTATCTTTCATTTTCTAAGAGTTTTTATTATGAAAAGGTTTTGAATTTTAACAGTGCTTTCTCTAAATCTAAGGAGAGGATCCATATGCATTTTCTTCTTTCCTACTAATGTGTTGAGTTGCATTGATTGTTTTTCAAATGTTAACTCAAAATTGCATTTTTAGAATAAACCTATCTCAGTCATGATTTATCTTATTTATTTTAATATGAATGGAATTTATTTGCCCAGGTTTTCTATATGAGTCTTGCATCTATCTTTATAAAAGTAATTTTCCTGTAGTTTTTCCTTCTAATAGTACCTTTCAAAGGGCTCAGAAAATGCACTCAACTATGTATTTTTAAAATTTTATTTAATGAAGTATTTCTATGATTTTACTAGTATCGATGTGCTAATATTTTGACAAAAATTATCTTTAAAGCTTAACATATCAACAGCTGTCTTATTTTTTTTCCAACTTGGGATTCTAATTTTCTTATTTGTTGTATATGCTCTCCTCTGATGATGACACTGCCTTGTATGACTAATTTTTCAAAAATTATTATTATGAGTCTATTATTGGTGTTTACTTACTGTGCAGAAGCATTTCCATATACTCATTTGCATTTACTTTTTCTTGGGCCTTAAGATCTGAACAAGTTATTATGTGACTTTCTACATTTTTGGTTCTTAAATATAAGAGGTGTATAAATTCACACCTTACTCCTGCATGTGGTATTGACTTGGATTTCTAATGTCTATCTGTGCCTCTTCCTGCTCTCAGTGCTCCCTGAAAATGTCAAATTCTTTGGATGGTAGGCAGAATTTTCTAGTTCCAGTGTTCTGGTTTGCTAGAGTTGCCGTTATGCAAAATACCAGAAATGGACTGGCTTTTATTAAGGGGATTTATTAGATTACAAATGTATAATTCTAAGGTCATAAATGCATCCAAACTAAAGGCATCAACAAGAGGATACTTTCACTGAAGAGAGACCAATGGCATCTGGAATACCTCTTTCAGTTGAGAAGGCACGTGGCTGGTGTCTGCGGGTCCTTTGCTCCTGGGTTTCAAAATGGCTATCTCCAAAATGTCTCTGGGCTTCTCTTAGCTCCTCTTTCTCAGCTCCTGTGTGTCCTTCCTTCTTTCTCCCAGAGTGTTTGTCTCTAAGCATCTGGGGGTCCTCTCTTAGCTTCTCCAGGTCAAACTCTGGGCCTCATCTCTTAGCTTAACATCTCCAAACATCCTTCTGTCCACATCTCCAAGCATCTCTTAGCACCTTTGTCAGCTCCAGCTTCTGTCTCTCTTCCTGAGCCTCTTAAAGGACTCCAGTGATCCAATTAAGACCCACCTGGAATTGATGGGGTCATACCTCCATGGAAATGATCTAATCAAGAGGTCTCACCTACAGTTGGGGGTGTGTCACATCTGGATGGAAACATTCAATCAAAAGTTTCCACCCTAATCAAAAGACTAATAAGTCCAACCCCCCCAAGATTGCATTAAGAACATGGCTTTAGTAGGGGACATAGTAGATTCAAACCAGCATACCTAGTTTCATGATAAGTGAATTCAGGGACTAGATATACCAGCTTTATTCAGGGTACTCTGTGCTTCATCCTGTCCCTTTTCATGTAACCCTGAGACCTCATCTCCTGTCCCAGCTTGGACCCTCACTCTCTACTTCTGCCTCCAAGACCTCTATCCTATAGCTATAGCCTTGGGTTTGCATACTCTTTCTTTGTAGTTTAAAAAGATTTTTCTTTTCTTCTTTTTAACTTGATTATATAGTTTACATTTTCTTATTCCATTTTATCCAACATTTCTGTGGGTTTGGAAGGAATGCCCAACTGTGTGATTTCCACCTTCCATATTTCCTGAAAATAAATTAAAGATATGAGCATCCTGCAAGCTCTGGAAATGAAGACATATTAATCTGCCTTAAGACAGAATTTCACTGTATTTTCCTGAAATCTAATTTTTAATCACAAAAGTCAGAAAAAAGTGAAGAAAGATAAAGGAACCAAGGAATAAATATTTTGTGAACTGGGGCAGCCAATGAATTCTTGGCTAGCTTATGGTGCAAGTTAGAATATAAAATTTTTACTCTGCGTCAACCGTGAATATAGGCTGGAAAAAATTTATTTGTACCTACTCTGTGCCATGCCCTGTATTAATCCCACCAGACTCAGAATATTTAGGTAACTTGGCTAATATCATAAACCTAATAAGTGCCTGTGTGGAGATTCAGCCCCAAGCATATGTAAGCTGCACTTTTTCCATTTTAATATTTTTTCTCAAGCCTTGCAGTCCTCAGACATATTCTGGGAATCCAACAACATGTAAGCTACAAATACCATCTATAATAATACATCAAAATTGAAAACCATTTTCATGACCTGTGCCTTTTCTTTCTGGGTCAGTGTTTCTGTAGCTGGGGTCTGAGACGCCCTGAAGTTTGGAGGAACTGTTTTAAAACACCCTTAGGAGTTGGGGAGAAATGTCTTTTCCTTTAAAATGAGTCTGTACTTTATTCACATTTTAGAAACACCTCACCGCCTCTCATACTTTTTCCCTTTCAGGATCAGGTCAGTTTGACAAGCTCTCACTGGCTTTTTGTGTTCTTTCTCCTAAGCACTTTTTAAAAAATCCCAATCTTGTTGCTGTGGTAGGCTGAAAATGGATTTTCTAGCATCTGCTTTCGGGCAGGTAAGGTGTCCAGTGCCCCCGACGCTTGGATGGCCTCTTTACAGAAACCCGTAGCAAGGCTCCGTGCTGAGGGAACGCCACAGTCCGGGGCTGTGGGAATCCAGGAGGGGCTGGAGCCTCCCCTGCCCGAGCTGCATCCTCACAGCTGCTGTTCTTCCCTGTTCCCTGAAACTCAGCATATAAATTTCTTGAGGCCCATGGACCCAGCCAAGTTTGTCAATACTTAAGTATTTCATCATATCTTATATCTAAACTAAAATTTTTCCTTCAGGGTCTGTCTCTGTTTTCCTTTTTATGTTGTTGCTGTTTTTGTAATACCTTGTCCTCCCATCCCCGCCCTGCCCTTTTTCAAACATAAATCTATTGATAAGATGGGGGGGGGGGTGGTGTTAAAAGGAAAAAAACTAAGATAACTAAGGGTGTGGCCTTATTTATGTGGGAAAATTGAGACTGGAAGGAGTCCTGCCATTTAAGTCTCCTTAAAAACCCTCACTCTCTGAGAAAAATTGAGAAATTCAAAACAAATAAACAAAAAGTCTTTTTTGTCGTTGTTGCTTAAGATTGTAAATTTTGAGAGAGAGATTAAATGTCTATGATTTTCAGCAATGTTTCTAAGGATTTTCAATCCTTTTCTTTCTTTCTCTATTAGTTCTTTAAAAACATGAAATTTTCTGTTATATGGGAGAAATGGTCCACTTTGTGATCCCTGGGACACTTAGCTTACCAGTAACTTTATGACAATGAACATCTACCTCTGTGGGCTGTGGGTGGGAATGATGAGCACACGCAGGTGTGAAGACCTCCTAGCCCACCAGTTTGTCCCACACGCCAACTGTGACCTCTTCAGCCTCTCTAATTGTTTTGGAGGAGAGTACGTGGCACTGGACCCAGAGCCCCATGACCTGCCCAAAAGACGATCAAAACATTCTGCCGCATAAGACTTTACAGCTTATAAAATGTTCACGTATGATTTTATTTCATTATCACAAAGATTCTGTCTGGTAGACCTAAGAAGAGGAAACAGAAAACTTCAAGAGGTATTTGTTCTAGGTCTCTCTATAAGTAACTAGCAAAACTGCAACACAAATTCAGGTCTTCTAACTCCAAATTCAGATCTCTATGTTTGACTTCAAAGTAAAAGAAGAATCCCGGACTTACTCTTACCTTTGATTGTTTTAAATAGTTTCATCAGTATCTCTGTGAAAATTGAGCTGAGCAGATTTCCCAGAATTTTTGACTGTTAAAAATAGTCTTGTAGCAAGTGCCCTGCACAGAAGCTCCCAGCTGAAAAGGCGAGTCAGGCTGAAATCCACCCCATGTGCTCCTTTCCAAGCTGTGTGCCTTAGACTGGCACAAAGGGCTACATCCACAGAGAAAAGGGTGACTGTTTCTTCTCAAAATGTGCCATCTGTTCTCCAGGCATGAGTTCAGAGGCTGCTTTTTCCCAGAAGGGGTGTTTTTGTTTTTGTTTTTTTCCCTCATCAAGTGGGCTATATGGACTATTAAAAGCCTTGTTTGAACTCTGTGGGGAAGTTTCACCTCAGAGAGAACATTGGGGATGGGATGGGATGGCTGATACATAGAATTTGGCCATTTCAATCTATGATGTAATCATTCTACAAACTGGACTCAATAGAACAATCCAATGCATTTGCTTGTATAGGGATTTCCAAATACCTCTCAAAGCCAGCTAGACAATTGCCTTCCCACTGCCACTTTTTGCCTTTCTCTTTTCTTTCCCAGTTTTACAAGCCTCTATGAGGCCGCTTGGCTGTTTGAGTTTTCTCATTGGTTAGGAATACTTAATCTGGACTTTTTACTCCATTCCTGGGTAAATAATATCTGTATTGTCCCATGTACCAGGATCTGGTTTTGCAAATTACTAATTATCTAACAAATGAATCCGTGTTAAAGAGCTGATCGATAATAATCAAGTAAGATGTTATTGTTCCCATAGTTAAATCATTGTGGTTAGTACCAATTTCAAAGTGCCAATGGTAAAGTTTAACCTAAGAAAATGAATCCCTCAGGCTGCAAGTAAAGGCATCCGTATAGGTGGGTATGGTAGATCACCTTCTAAAGTGGCTCCCTGTGAGCCCACCTTCTGGCATACGCTCCTTGTGTAATTCCTGTCCCTTGAGTGTGAGTTGGATCTAGTGACTTGCTTCTAACAAATAGAATACAGCCAAAATGATGGATATTACTTCTGAGATTAGATTATAAAAAACAGTGGCATTCTTTCTCTGGCTTGTCTTATGTGCTTGCTTGGATGGAAAGGAGTTGAGGGAGGTTTGTGGTTCATAGCCAGTGAGAAACTGAAATCTTCAGTCCAGCAGCCTGTAAGGAACTGAAACCAACCAACAGCCTCATGAGTGAGCTTAGAAGCTAACCCTTCACCAGTCGAACTTTGAAATCAACTATAGACCTGACCAATGCCTTATCTGCAGTCTCATGAGAAAGAAACCCTCAAGCAGAGGATCCAGCTAAGCCATGAATAAACTCCTGACCTACAGAAATTGTTAGGTAATAAATGGTGTTGCCACTAGATCTTGGGGTAATTTTTACCACAGCTGTAGGTAACTAATACAGCGGATGAATAGGGAACATTTGGAGGAGTTTTCCTGCCATCCTGCCATCTAGGAAGGTGTTACCTGGGGAGTAGCCAAATTCTCAGATCAAATGAGGAACTTTCAAACAGCTCTCCTGAGGAATATTTGAGATTAGAATTTAAACTAAAGCATGTTTTCCATGCTCTAATCGATGTTAATTAAAATATTAAGGCTGTTACTTTAGAAATACATTTGAGGGTTCAGATTATTGCTCATGGAAGAAAGTTAAAATTGGTAGGAAAAACAAAAGTTAATCATGCGATAATGGGAAAATTACTTAACCTTTTAGAAACATCAGTTGTCTCATCTATAAAATGGAAACAATCAGACTAGAAGTTCTCTAAGGTTTCTTCTGGGTTTAAATCCTATAAATGAATTGTGCCAGTTTGGATGTATTATGTCCCCCCAAAACGCCATGTTCTTTGGTGCAATCTTGTGGGAGCAGATGTATTAGCGTTGATTAGGTTGGAATCCTTTGAGTGTTTCCATGGAGATGTGGCTCAATCAACTGTGGGTGAGACCTTTGATTGGATAATTTTGATGGAGGTGTTATCCCACCCATTCAGGGTGTGTCTTAATTAAATCACTGGAGCCATATAAAACAGCTGACGAACAGAAGGAACTCAGAGCTGTAGCTTAGAGAGGCGTCTTGGAGATGGATGTTGAAAGTAGACTTTTGCTAGTAAAGAGTTTGCTCCAGAGAAGCTGAGAGGACAAAATGCTCCAAGAGCAACATTTTGAAGAACACAAAGGAGCTGAGAGAGGAGCTGGAACAAAACTCAGGATCAGCAGATACCAACTGCATGCCTTCCCAGCTAACATAGGTTTTCCAGATACCATTGGCCGTCTTTCAATGAAGGTACCCTATTGTTGATGCCTTACCTTGGACATTTTATGGCCTTAAGACTGTAACTTTGTAACAAAATAAACCTCCTTATAAAAGCCAATCTATTTCTGATATTTTGCATTCTGGCAGCATTAGCAAACTGGAACATGAATCTTGGCTAATTTTAGAGCCACCAAACAAGTAAGAAAATAGCTTTATACCTATTTTCCTCTTCAATGTTCCCCTGTGGACCAAGTATTACCCTTGGGAATTCTGAGGCTCCTCTGGCTAGATTCAAATATAATATATATATAAACTAATATTTGTATATTAATTATGTGGTTTTAATTTTATGATTAAAAAGATATTTTATAAATAAAGTATTAAAAATCTATAACTTAAATAAATGAGGTGTTAGATGATAGAAATCAGATTACTTTACAAAAAGGTTTACTTCTAAAAAGACCTAGAGGAAAAACACAAACACACTCAGGAGAAAATCCTCATGACCTTGGAGAGAGCAAAGAATGCTTGGACCTTAAAAAGTACAAATCATAGAACAAAAATTGATAGATTATTAAAATTTAAAATATTTACTCGTTGAAAGATACCGCTAAGAAATGAAAAGGTACGCTACAGAATGGGAGACAATATTCACAATACAAATTTCTGACAAAGGCCTGATATCCAGACTATGTACAAAATTCTGACAACTTACTCAAATAAGACTAACAACCCAACGAAAAATAAGTAAAAGATTTGAAGAGCTACTTCACAAAAGAAGATACACTAATGGCAAAAAACATATGAAAGGATGTCCAACATCATGCAGTCATTAGGGAAATGCAAATTAAAGCCACAGTGGAATGTCACTTCACACCCATTAGAATGTAAAAAATTCAAATGACTGAAAATATACCAAGTGATGGTGAAGATTTGGAGCAACTGAAATTCACACATGGCTGGTGGAATGTAAAATTGTACAGCCACTTTGGAAATCTGAAATCATGCACTGAGTAGAATGCTACTGAGCTGTAAAAAGGAGCTAACTATGAATACATGCAAAAACATGGATGAAGCTCAAAACCTTTAAACTGAGTAAAAGAAGTCAGGCACGAAAATGTACATACTGTATGTATATAAAATACTGAAAATGCAAACAAATCTATAGGGACAAAAAGCAAATCAGTGGTTGCCCAGGGCCAGAAATAGAAGGAATGATAGCAAAAGAACTTGAGGAAACTTTTTGGGGTGATGGAAATAAATGTTCTATGTCTTGGTTACTGCATATGTGTCTATCAAACCTTGTTGAATTACACACTTTAAATGGATACCATTTATTGTATGTAAATTATCAATAAAGTTCATGAAAATATAAAATGACCTAGAGATAGGACAAGAAGGGAAAAAATCATGATTTCTTACTTAAAGCAAAAATTCAGTGATTAAGGGAGATTTCAAGTGAAAGAATTTGTTCAACAGGCAACAAGATTAGAACTGATTTTGTTTTGAACTTTGGAAAATCCCAGTCAACTTCCAGATTTTAGGCAGAGCTTTTACTTTACCTCTCAAATATGTGTGTAAAAATATTCCACACACTTGGTTCCTAGTCTTACATAAAACAACTCGAGGTTGTTTATTCTCCCTTTCATCTCTCATTTACATTCTCCATAAGAACTTTCTCCTGAAGAACTTCCAGACTGTTTCGGAATGGTAAATGATTTTATTTTAAGGCTTCCTTTTTCCAATATTAACAGTGACAGAAGTAATCAAACCACGAGGAAAGTCGTTATTTTCCAAGTACTTATGATCCTTATCTTTGAGACAAAGAAGATAAATAGCCACCATGTGATAAAGGTGAGACTAAGAGAAACAAGATATTACGGTCATCTTATTGAAACTTGTGCAGAGGATTGGATCAATAAATGCATAGCACTCATATTGGTCCCCATGTTGGGCCCTGGGGACCTGGAGATGATCAAGGCATAGTCCATGAACTAAAAGAAGAGTCCAGTTTGCATCTTTATTACACGAAAGAACATTGGTTTGCATTTCAAGAATTCAGCCCATACCAGCATCACAAGAATTTAACATTTTGAACAGAATCAGTCTCTAAACCTTAGGGGGGGAAGTTTTAGGATGAGATTTTGCTTCATCATTTCACTGCCCTTCTCCCATCTAACAGGTCTGGCTTCTTGAAAAATCTGCCTCATTTAAAAACCAGTTCAATGTGGATGTTTTTTAGGCAGGAATAGCCAATTTCAAAATAGCAGCTTTAGTACAAGTAGAGCAATAGGAACAGGTAATATTTTATCACTGCTTATAGTTCACACTCAGTTCATAAAATCTACTTGCTGTGAGAGCCAACCTCTTAAGTCACTAGTACTCAATAGTGCTACTCACAGGGAGATCTTGAAAGAGTCGGGCTGAATTAATCAGGCAATGGAAAACCTTGTTGGGAATAATGGGGTTCCTGTGTGCATTTGGATAACTTTGATGGGCAGCCCCTACAAGGGAACAGGAGCTCCAGTGTCAGCTGCATCAGCCTGGGAGACCTGGCCGTGCAAAGCAAGCGCACATTGCTTTTATAAACTGGGACTTTGTAACTTTTAATCAGCTGGTGTTTTGTTGACTTCCTATGTTCTTCGTATGTTTCTAGAACAGAGTTTGATGCTAATGCAGATTACAAAAGAATTACAAGATATGGTTCTTGCAATTAATGATCATATATAATTGGAATAACACACAGGAAATAGATGCATTTTAAATCACAAATATAATGTCTTTCATAGGTGTTCAGTGAGTGTTGAAAGAGAGTATTAAAGTGTTACAGGAACTGAGTGAAGTTTGCAGTAACTTGGGTCTTCTTCCTAGGCTAGGAATACAACTGATCTGATTCTTCCTAAGGTTTGGGGCCCCTAGGAGATACTCAATTCACCCTTTCCCCTTTGGACAAGAAAGGTGTCCTCAGACCTACAATATATTCCTCTCCAGCTCATGAGTGCTCCGTGGTTAGTTATAAAAAGAGCTGTCAAAACTACCGATTGCTCCTTTAACTAAAAGAAGGCAAAATACAGAATATAAAAATTACCTAAACAGACTTAAAACATGAAGCTGATCTCTGCAAAAAGACAAGACTTTGGGGGGAGTTAGTGGACTTATTAGAAGAGCTCATGTCATTTATATATAATTTTGACTTATGATACCATTGGAATTTGAAATTTTCAAAACTTTTATGCTAATAACATTTTTTTCAATACTTTTACCATTATGTTATCCCTGGGTTGTAGCTCAGAAAACCTAGACTTTGAAAATCGCATTTTTTCTTCAGATACTCATTCAGAGTCTTATTTGTCATCTTTTTATTTAAGACTCAGCAGGAAGCAGGTCACTGCATGTGGAGCTCATGTTGTTTCTCCCTCTTTACCTCCTTCCCCGAGCCCAGGTGGCCATACTTGTTAAAGAAAGTCTTCCTCAGCTGGTGTTTTCAGGGTCTCCAAAAACCACCCACAATGTTTCTCCACTCCCCTTTCCTCCTCATCCCCTATGTGCAATGAATTTCCATATCAGAAGAGACTTCTGTGGCTGTGACACTTTTATTACACTATCCTCTTTTTAAAACCCTCCTCCCTCAAAGCCCATGCCATTCAACTATGCTCTTTTCCCCTCTTTTCCCGCTTCTCCCTCATTTATCAATGTCTTTCTCTCCACCCAAATGCTCTGGTCACCCTGAGTGACTTCATTATCCATATGGATGACCACCCACTACCTTTTAGCTCTTGTCCACTTCCCTTCGTCACTTTGGCCAAACATAGTCACGCCTGGGTCTGTAACTGCTCTACCCCAGGCCTCACACACAGCTTGTTTGTTTAGGTAGCCCCATGACTATCTTTCCTTGAGCATATTGGGACCTCTGTCTATTAAGCCCTATTTATTCTGAATCCTTTAGCCCCCTCCTTTCCACCTCTTTCCTTTTCCAGCTCAGAATCCACAGCCCATCATTTCAACAAACTCTTTCCAATACTCTAATTTCCTTGGCCTTCTGGCTTTTTGTTACTTGTGTCTAGTTGAAAGCTGGATTTTTGTGAATATAACTTTATCATTTCTGTCTTATATGCATGAGGGAAATGACTGGTAAGTGTGTAATATAAATTGTTGACACCACTCTACTTATTGATTAAAAAAACAAACAGGCATAATGTTTCAAAATACTCCCTTGTTAGACTATAGGTTGCTAAACTGTATGAATCATCACATAAAGAGTAGCAATGAACCTAAAAATGCAAAGGTAAGCCCCATCCATTTATTTGCTCAGCAAATATTCATTTAGAATTTGCTACATTGTAGGTACTTTGCTGAGTGTGGGGTTTCAGTGATGAACAAGGGAAGTTGAATAACCTCCCAAATAAATGTGAAGTGAAGGCACGCATTTCTAGTAGGGTGTAGAACACAGGAACAGTTTCATCAGGGAAGGGTTTCATGAGGAAATGGCATTTGAGTTTACATCTGAAAGTTGAGTAGGAGGCCTGCAGAGGAGGTGGGTTATTGAAGAAAATTGCCACTTGCCATGTGCTTTCAGTATCTCACTGATGAAATCATGCAGTACTTTCACTTTTGGTTTAGTGGATTTGTGGACATATTATTTATTTCTGAGGATTATTATGTACAAAAATTTGGGGTGAATTGAGAATAAAATTAAAGGATTATTAATATTTGATTCAATGCATATAAAATAAAATGTCATCCCATCCCATCTCTGTAAGCCATCTAAGTTGGCAAGAGTATTTTATAGAGGCAAATGCTGACAATCAGTAGGTCCAAATTGAAGATTACCCTAAAGTCACTACCATGTGGGCTGATGAGGCTTTCACTCTGGAGTGCGTAAGTGGAAGCTAGGAATAATGGCTGGCTGTGAGGACCCCATTAGCTCAGCTCAAATGTCAACATAAATGGCAGCATTCCGGCACCAAAAACTAAAAATAATGGCCAGCAAGTAGAGCATTTATCCAGAGCAGGCCTGTGATAAGTAAGAGCACTCTTACTTTGCGGTTCCCAAAGTAAGCCAAGGACTCTGCTCTCGAACCCAGTTCAGCCAGCGAAGGTCAGTTAAGGCTTCCTCTCCACTGAGCAGTAGCCACAGTTCTCCCCTCACCATGGCTGCGAACATCAGGGGTGGCTATGGGTGAAAGCACGAAACACTAATTATTTTGCCTACTGCCATCATTTCTTCCTGCTTTCATACAAACTAAAAAGGGAGGTGTTTGAGTCAAACAAGTGAAAAATGTCGAGGGTGGCAGCATACTAATTTTTATGGCCTACTCTGGGCTCGGAAAAAGTAAACTCATAGTATGACTGAGCACAGGGAAGAGAATTTGAGCCACAGGGAATACTGCACAGTCCCCGAGGCAGGAGGAAGCCTGGAACATTCAAGGGATTAAAAGGTAGCCAGAGAACAAAATAAGTAAGTGACTCCAGAAGAGGCTGGAAAGATGGGCAGGGAACACGATGGCATGATAAGTCATGCGAGGGTTTTGGTTGTACTCCTAAGAGCAGTGGAAAGCAATATGCAAAGTCACACAGATAGGAACAAATATCAGAATCCAACTAAGCATGAAGCCTTGTTTTGCCCTTATGCTGTCCAGTTCTGAAATATGGAAGTCATATCACCAAAAGAAAACCTGGCAGACGTCACTTCCTTCTCTTATGACACATGGAGGTAGTTAGTTTAGTGCAATACACTTTGGGGTAGGCAGAATTCTAAGATGGCCCCTGAGATTCCCAGCTCCTGGTTATTCAATCAAATATTTGTCCAGCTACTGCTGTGAAGGGATTTTGCAGATGTAATTAAAGTTCCAAATCAGTTGATCTAAAGATAAGGAGATTAACTTAATGAGCCTGGGCTAATCACACCAGCCCTTTCAAAGCCAAAAGTTTTCTCCTCTGGTGACAGAAAAGGAAGTGAGGGAAATTCAAAGCATGGGAGGGATGTGGTGCAAGGAGTTCTCTTGCTGAGATGGAGTGGCCTCTAGAATCTGAGAGCAGTCCCCAGTTGACAGCCAGCTGGACAATGGGATCTCAGCTCCACGGCCACAATGAAATGGATTCTGCCAACCATCAGTGAGTCGGGAAGCACATCCTTCCCAGGGTCTCCGGATAGGAACTCGGTCCAGCTGACACCCTGATTTCAGTCTGGGAGACACTGATTGGAGAAACTCAGGTCACACTGTGTCCAGACCTGTGATCTAATAAACAGGTGGTGTTTAAACCAGTAAGTGTGTGGTAATTTGTTACACATCAATCCAAAACCAATACACGTTCAGAAATGGAATCTCAAGTCTGGCCATTACTAGATACATGAGCATGGACAAGTTACTTTGCTCCCCTGCGTCATAGCTCCCAGTTTGTAAAATGGGTAACTATTACCTCAGTTCTCAGATTTGTTGCACAGACTGAAAGAGATAATCCATGCTTAGTATAGTAGACATTCAATGTGTCTTAGTTTCCAGGCTGCTGTGACAAATACACAATGGGGTGACTTAACAAACATTTACTGTGTCTTGGTTTTGAGGGTAGAAGTCCAACATGAAGATCTCAGGCCATACTTTCTCCAGGAATCTGTAGTGTTTGGCGGCTGGCCTCCCTCAATCCTTGGGATGCCTTGGCTTGTGTCTCTGTCTCCCAAAACATGGCAATGTCCTCCCCTTTTGTCTGCTCTTTTGATTTCTGTTGGCTTCTGGCTTCCCCTGCTGGCCTTCTCTGACTTCTGCTTTCTGGTTCCTTCTCTCTGTAAGGCCTCCAGTACTCCGGGTTACACCCACTCTCGTTCGGTTGGGTCACACCTTAATTAAAAATATCTTCAACTATTAAAGTCCTATTTAAAATGGTTTCATACACATAAATGTGGATTAAGATTAAGACCATGTCTATGTTGGGGTACGTAGTTCAGTCTACCACACACTGTTTTTATAAAACAGCAAGTTTGTCGTGGTCCAGAAATGCAGTATAAGCAAATGAAGTCCATTTTCCTTGGGGGAAAGGATATATATTTATAGGTGTATATTGTACTTGTATATTCAGTAGAAATATAATATACTTACTGTATTCTGTAAGTAAAAAGTCTTCTCCTTTGTCAATTGTCATTAGAACACCTAGTCAGTAAGTGATTTGAAGCCACTGAATACCTAATTAAAGACTGAAATTTTTAAATTTAAGGTCATGACTTATCTGCCTTCAGAAATAGAGTAATGGTGACCAGGGGCCTCTTGTGGTGTTTTACATATTACAGTGTGTTTTCATTTGTTTGTTTTGGCTTTTTTTCTTTTTTAAGGGAATACAAGTTTTATTTTGCTTTTTTAGGGAAGTAGTGCACCAAAAGTGCAGAGGGCAAAAAGCCTGGTGTAACTAGCACCATGGATCACCAATTCATTTCCTATCTTCAACATATCCTGGAGAGGTTGGTACTCTTTGAGAATATTTTGGTATTCCCACAATACCAAGCAGAGAGCTTTGCTCGTGAAACATTGGTTGAATTGAATAGGTCACCACCAGAAAACATACATCCTCACGAAACTCTCAAAGATTTTTCTTTTAAGCAACCCTCTAACTCAGGAGTTTTTAAACTTTTATACCATGGACTCCTTTGACAGTCTGGTGAAAACTACAAACCTCTTCTCAGAACAAATAGCTAAGTGTCCAAAATAAAATATCTAGGACTACAGAAGAAAGCCAATGACATTGAAATGAAGCTACCAAAACATGAAAAAAAGGCAGATTTGTGAATGTTAATTTATGTGCTTTTTATCAACATACTAAAAAACAAGAATTAGTGACAGATCATTTCTGAGTATTATGCCAAGAGATCTGCAACACATATAACAACAACAACAGTAATAAAACATTACTAATAATGTGGTTTGATGCCGGGATTAAAGTTCATGGGAGATCTGAATCTTCCCAGTTGCCCAGGTTACAAATGCCTCAAACCCAAATTAAAGGGCCACTGCTCTCAGGAGGCCTCAGTTCAGATCATAACGACCAGAGTGAGGATATTAAAGGAGAAGCAGCACAAGCCTGGAAAATCAGCTAGTTAATAACTCAGGGAGTGCCTGTATCTATTGAATCAATATTGAGTACTTACCTACACTGTTTTTTTGTTTTTTTTTTTTTCAAGCAGAAAAGGCATGATAAGTTAGGGGTGAGAGGAGCTGGGTAGTGCTGTATGGTGTTCAGAAATCAAAACTGGAAGATTTAGTCAACTTGGTAACCCAGATACATCTTATGCTTTAAAATTACTCATTTGAAAATAAATACACTCCCAGTGTTTTGGACAATTGGCACTCTAACTGGAATTCAGTAATAGCTTGACTAACGTTTGTTAAATGTCAGAAACCTAATAATGAAACTTATTAATAGGCCAACTTAAGAAGAAAACTGGGAAACAAATAGCCTTATGCAAAAGAATGACATGTGATTTCGCTTGATTAAAACCAGCCATCTCATTGTTAAAGATCTTGAAACTAATATAAGTAAAAAAAAAAAGAGAGGTAGATGACCATTGTACTACAAAAATCCCTGCCATTAAAATCACAGGAATTTTTAAAACATTTTATGACAGTTGTATTTCCAAGACCCAAGAACAAAGTTAAAAAACTGTGTGCTTACATGAAGAATTTTCATAAAAGGACTATTTCAAAGTTATATTAAAAACTAGTTGTGATATTTCAAATAACTGGAGACTATCCAGAGAACCTTTTAGCTTTCAGTCCATGAAAAGATTTTTGAAGCCAACCCATGTTAACAAATTATTCAGCTGATTGGCAAACAGGTAAAGTACTTTATATTTATTTCTATCTTGGGGGGTGGGAGGTGGGAGGATTATTTCCAAGTCTTGATATTTTTATTGAACTCTTAAGGTTATATACAATTGCTTGATTCCAAAAAGTTCTGCTCTATAAAAATGCTTCTATTTTATTTTCTGAAAGGAAGCACTCATGTTATGCTGAACTCACTTGTAATTGCTTCAAAGACAGAGAACATTAACTCATTTAATTTCTACATGACAGATATTGTTTTAATAGAAATAAGATGGGTTGACTTATCAGTAGTCATTTCCCCTTTAGTAACAAGACACCCAACCTACTTTCTGCTTGTCATATCCAAACTCTTTCTTGTGCAATACTTGCCCTTGGTCAAAGAAGAAAAAGTTGCCAGTACTATACCATAACATACGTGCATCTATTCATTACTAAATAATTTTTTTCTTACCAACTCCTAATAACAGATTTGCAGATGCTGGGTAAGTTGTCATTCTTTCACTAAAATAATTATTTTATAATTTAATAAGAGCTCCATGCCTCAATAATAACCTTCCGTAAAAGAAGAAGGCATTGTCTCAGCCTTGCAGCCTGATGTGAATTCACAATTTATAAAATCAAATGACTTATTTTACTAATTAACTGTAATTACAGTTAATGCATTTTCCTTTTGAAAGCCTTTTAGTTAGAGAGCAATGGGATCTTAAACACAATACATGAACGAACATCTCGTTCGTTGGTTCTGCCGCCCTGTTAGTGGCTTTTATGTCCTGGGTGGTTTCAAAGCATCATCCGTGAACCCTCAGTTCTTTTCTCTAGATGGGGTATTTTCTGAAGTTCTGCAATACTGTTTTGAGCATTAAAATAGATCTGGCAATACGGAATGATTTGTATTTCTTTCTGAAAGAAAGGGAAGCATTACAAAGAAATAGATATGTACAGACTATGAGTACAAATAGAACTTTTTGTGTTGTGTGTTTTCAATTATTATAAAGGTTGTTAAAAATGTCTTCTTCTCTAGAATACAAAGAGGGAAAACAGCCTAGAGTTTCAGTTTGTGGGCTATCTACAAATACTACAAATCATAACTTAGTGGCAGAAATGTGTGTGTATTTTACCTATAGCATTCGTTTTTCCTTGAATACACGGTATGTGCAAAAATATCTGGATTGTATTTTATAGAATGGAAAACATAAACGAAACAAGGAGAATAGCTTGTGGTGTAAATGTTGCCATGTGTAATTTAAATTCCTAATAACATAATTTGGTGGGGTTTTTTCTTTTTCAACAAGTAAGCTTAGATGGATTAAGTTTTTTTTCCTATGGAAACTTGGCACATTCAGCAGTTTGCTATTTGCGTTTTGCCTTCTCATATCTGGGTAGATGTGAGCATTTGGACTTCAGTGACTATTATGACTGTCTATTCACACTAATGTTAGCTAATGACAGTTGCTAATGAAACCTAGCTGCAGACAAGGTAGTGTTTTTTGTTTTGTTTTGTTTTTCATTTTAGTAGACATATGCCCTCTTTAGGAGTTCTTAATAAGCAATTTGTCCCCATTTTCTTTTTTACCATAAAGAGACCCAACGCTTCTAAAGATTTTTCTTTTTATGATCATGTTCTGAATTAAAGTCTTTATGTGAATCAGGATTACAATGGAATAATTCATGCTGCAATTTTTCTTGGATGACAATGGTGCTCTCTACTGATTTATTTAATAGACCATTGTGTTTCCAGGTCTAAAATAAATACAAATCATCAAAGAGTAAGTTGACCTACTGAATGATTTTACTTATAATTCTTCTTAATATGAATTCTTAAGGACTTGTAAATTTGAAGTTTCAGCTGCTCTGTAACTGAAAAGGAAATGTCCAAACTCTTCTCGTTCTTCAAAATCCTAATTACAGCATGATAATAAGAACTTCGTGGATGTCCAGCCATTTTTGTTTCAGTTTGGTGAAAACAAAGTATCCAAAGCCTGTCCTCTTTGGCATGAAATGTAACTGCTGTCCTTATTGTCTTCATACACTCACTGCCAGATAAAGACAAAACTTATTCAATCTCTACTTTCCAATAATGGAAAAAGTTACGCTAAGTAAACTATGGCAATTATATACAAAACTGAACTGTGAACTTCTTTCAAGCTAAGACAAAACATGAAACAAGAGAGGTTGCCTAGATTTCATTTATAACAAAAGCAAGTATGAATTGAATTCATTTTTCTTTAAATGGCACCAAAAATTTGAAACAGAGAGCTTAATATATATGAAAATATATTAGGCAAAAAGAGCTTAATATATATGAAAATAAGTCCATAAAGGAAGTAGCATTCCTTACTTCGTTTTTTTCGCAAGAATATGAAACTCCACTCCAAAAGACATTCCTGAGGATATCATGCTAAGGAGTACACACCTTTCTTGAATGTGGTATCTACTATTGAATGTAATTTTAGAATGACCTTGCAATTTACCACCTATAGCTTTTTACAAAACCTATAGTGATTTCAGAAGTCGTAAATGATTTAATTAAATGGCCCTGTTGAATACAAAATGCTTTTAAAAGCTTTATGGTGTCACTTTGATTGAGAGTGCTTCACTTGTCTGTTTGCTGTCATTTCAAATATAGCATAGATTGCTATAATAAATAAGTATTCATGTTTGCATATATATTTATATGTAGACAGTCATGTATATTATTTTTTTCATAATACTATCTGATGTCCTGACTATGTATGTGGGGTATTTTATAGAGAATATTATGTAGTTTTTATTTCCAGTTAAAATATAGCATACCTCAAAAGTAGGATGCAGTGCTAATTATAAATTTGGGACAAACTGCAATTTTAATAAAAATGAAAGTAGCTAATAACAGTAGTTGCACTTTAATAAGTGCCTCTGATATACCAATTATATAAATTGATAAAATTATGCAGAGAAAGCCTTGGGGACCCCTCAGAGCCAGGAAACCCATGCTCTACTTCCTCTTTGAACTCCCCCTTGAGTCTCCTCTTGAAATATTATGAAATTTGAAATCCCCATCAAGGCAGCTGACCCAGATAGCCAAATAAGCCTCTAGTTAGTTACTTTTGACTTGATATGAAATAAAGCCTGCCTGCCCAAACCCACCTCTATAATATAGACAAACCCCTGTGCAATCAATAGGACTCAAGCTAACTGTGATGGTTGGGTTCATGTGTCAACTTGGCTAGGTGGCCTAGCTGTCTGGTCAAGCGGGCACTGGCCTGATGATTCCTGTGAGGCTATTTGAGGCTGGTTGGTTTGTCGGATCATCAGTCAATTGACTGCAGCTGACTGATGACTCATCAAGGGGCGTGCTTCCACAGTGAGAGAATGCAATTGGCTGGATTTGGTCCGGGTGATCAGTTGGAGGCTTATAAGCCGGACAGCTAGAGAACCTTCACTTCTTCTTCAGCTGCTCGGTGAAGCTTTTCCTGGGGAGCTCGTTGAAGTTGCCAGTTCGTTTCCTGAGGAGCTCGTCGAAGTTGCCAGTTCGTTTCCTGAGGAGTTCGTCAAAGTTGCCGGTTCGTTTCCTGAGGAGTTCGTCAAAGTTGTCGGTTCGTTTCCCGAGGAGTTCGTCGGACGTCTTCCTTGGAGTTGACAGCTTGTTGACGGCTCTGCAGAATTTGGACTCGTGCGCTCCCGCAGTTGCGTGAGTCGCTTTTACAATTTGATAATAAGAGACATCTCTCATTGATTCTGTTTCCAAGGAGAACCCTAACTAATACACTAACTTTTTATTTTTTTATTTTTGTTTTACTTTTTTTTTTTCATGCTTGTCTTTATTTTATTATTCATTTACCCATACATGGATAAAGGAAGTGTCAGTCACAAGGTTTTTGCAATCACATGGTCACAAGATGAAAGCTATATAGTTATAGAGTCATTATCAAAGATCAAGGCTACTGGATTACAGTTCAACAATTTCAGATATTTCCTTCTGACTATTCTAATACAAAAGAAACTAAAAAGAAATATCTATATAATGAGTCAGTAGTCATAATCATTTGTTAAATACTAATTTCTCAGTTACACCTCCTCCCTCTCATTTGATCATCTTCTCAATCTTCAGGAGTCTCTGGGCAATGACCATTTTAACTTCTTCTTGCTAGAAAGGGGTGTTGACCTTATGGGGTAGAGGAATGAAACTGGTTGATGTTCTTGGAGAGACTGGTACCTCTGGGTTTCAGGGCTGATCTGTCATGGAACAATCTGGAAGCCTTAAGTTTCTGAAAAAATAAACTTAATAGGTAAACTTTTATAGAGTCTTAGAGTCCAGGGTTTTCTTTAGGGTTTTCAGGAATACTCTTTGTTGGGGCTTGGCATACTGGGGCAATTTGCAATATCTGGCTGAAGCCTGCATAAGAGTAACCTCCAGAATGACTTCTCAACTCTCTTTGAAATATCTTAGCCATTGAAACTTTATTTTATTTCATTTCTTTCCCTTCTTTATGTCAAGAAGGCATTCTCAATCCCATGATGCCAGGGTCATGTCCCACCTAGGGGGGAGGGTAGTGAGTTTATTTGCAGAGTTGGCTTAGAGAGAGAGAGAGAGGCTATATCTGAGCAACAAAAGAGGTTCTCTGGGGGTGATTCTTAGGCATAGTTTTAGTAGGCTTAGCTTTGCCATTGCAGAAATCAGTTTCATAAGGCAAGCCTCAAGATCAAGGGTTTGGCTTACTAAATTGGGAGTTCTTAATGCTTGAGAAAATATCAGGAATTCCCCAAATGGGAAGTTTAATGGTTCTATATTTTTCCCTCAAGGGAAACATTGCAAATACTTTTTTATTTTCTGCCCAAAATACTCAAGAATGTATCAGAGTATTACATTAACCTGTATAGATCTCATTTCCTATTCTAGGTCCCATATAATTACATTGTTTTAAAATACACTGGCCGGAGAGGTTAGATTACATAGTGTGCTACAGAAAATTTAAATTTTTGGACCCAAAAGTGGGAGTTTTAAAATACAGACAATATCATCCTTTACCCTGTATTCTGATTTACCTTAGTCCTAACCATGTCCATTTCATTCATATCTCTAATTGAAATCTGAACTCTTTTTCAGCTTCTTTAACAGTTGCTGTATGGAGTAATGCTGACTTTCAGAGCTGCAGAACTCTAACTCTGAGTTTCAGGTGTCACACAGATACCTAAAGTTACAGGGAACTACCAGGTTATACACAAAGAACTCAGCATCTCAGAATTTAGAAATAACAGTTAAAACTCAGGAATAGATGTGACTGCTGTAAGAGCTTACAATCTAGGAACCTTACAATGAGACTTATTGAACATTCTGTACTCCTTAATCATGAGTTGCCTGATTTTTGCACACTCTCTTCCCTTAATAACCTTTGCTCTCAAATGCAATTCTCAGGGTTTGCTCATTGTAGTTAGTTTATATTAGTGAAACCATACAGTATTTGTCCTTTTGTTTCTGGCTTATTTCACTCAACATAATATCTTCAAGGTTTATTCACATAGTTACATGCCTCATGGCTTCATTCCTTTCTGCAGCCACTCAATATACTGTCATATGTATACACCACAGTTCGCCTTTCTGTTCATCAGTTGGTGTATCCTTAAGCCACCTCCATCTATTGGCAATCGTGAATAAAGCCACCATAAACACCAGTGTGCAAATGTCTATTCTTGTCCCCACTTTCAGTTCTTTCAAGTATATTCCTAATAAGAGGGTTGCAGGACCATATGGCAACCCTATACTTAGCCTCTGTGGAACCACCACACCATCCAGCAGACTCCATTCTACTTCCCTACCAACAGTGAGTAGGTATCTCTCTCTCTCACATCTCCAGCAACTGTATTATTTTTTAAACCATTTTATTCACACACCATACAATCCATCCTAAGTGAGCAATCAATGGCTCCTTGTATAATCACATAGTTATGCATTTACCACCACAGTCTATATGAGAAAATTTCCATTTCTTCCACAAATAAAGAAGAAGAGGAAAAAAAAGGGGGGGGGGAAGGGGGAAAAAAGAAGGAGAAACAGCAACAACAAAAATCACACACCCCTCCCTTATAACTCCCTCTTATTGACATTTAGTTTTGGTATATTGCCTTTGTTACAATGTTACGGTTAACTATAGACACTAGTTTCCATTAATTATATTTTTTTCCATATACCATCCTGTTTTGAACACCTTGTAATAGTGACATTCATTTGCTCTCACGTAAAAACTTTCCTATATTTGTACATTTAACCTCCATCATTGTCCACTCAGGGTTTCGCTAAGTTATTCAATCCCAGTTTTTTATCCTCTATCTTTCCTTCTGGTATTATACGTGTTCCTAGCCTTCACCTTTCAACCATGCTTACACTCAGCTTTGTTCATTATACTTACAATATTGTACTACCATCACACAGTATTGTGCCATCCATTTCTGAATCTTTACAATCAATCTTGTTAAACATTCTGTTCTCCTTCAGCATCAAATGCCCAATTTCTACCTTCTTTCTTTCCTGATAACCTGTGTTATCAGAGTTTGCTCATTATAGTTCATATCAGTGAGACCATACAGTATTTGCCCTTTTGTTTCTGGCTTATTCACTCAACGTAATGTCCTCAGGGTTCATCCACGTTGTTGCACATGTCATGACTTTATTCCATCTTACAGCTGTGTATTATTCCATTGTGTGTATATATCACAATTTCTTTATCCACTCATCTGCTGATGGACATTTGGGCCATTTCCATCTACTGGCAATTGTGAATAATGATGCTATAAACATCGGTGTGCAAATGTCTGTTCACGTCCCTGCTTTCAGTTTTTCAAAGTATATACCTAGTATTGGGATTGCTGGATCATATGGCAATTCTATACTTGGCTTCCTGAGGAACCACCGGACTGCCTTCCAGAGCAGGTGCACCATTCTATGTTCCCACCAACAGTAAGTGTACCTATTTATCCACATCCTCGCCAGCACTTGTCATTTTCTATTTTTTTTTATAATGGCCAATCTAGCAGGTGTGAGATGATATCTTATTGTGGTTTTGATGAAAATTCCTTAATAGCTAGTGAAGTTGAGCATCTTTTCATATGCTTTTGAGCTATTTGTATCTCCTTTTTGGAAAAGTGTTTATCCATGTCTTTTGCCCATTTTTAATTGGGTTATTTGTCTTTTTGTTGTTGAGTTGTATAACTTTTTTTAATGTCTATCTTTTTTATGCTTGCCATCACTAGAAGCTCAAAACTGCTTTTATTTTCACAAGTGATCTAGCTTTCTTGCTGTAGCAGCACTGTTAGTGTCCCAAATAAAATGTTATAATATGCAAAATTGACTTATAGTTGTCTTTTGACAATATATTGATTTAATCTTCATAAAAATGCTATGTGGCATTACTATCCCTGACTTTCTTCCTTTCTGTTTTTTTTTTTTTAATAGGTGAGGGAATTGTACCTCAGGCAGACTAGGTAACTTATTCAAGGTCACACAGCTACTAAGTAGTGGGTCTAGAATTTGAACTTAAGTCTATTTTATCTTAAAACACATGTACCTCCCATTATGCTTTGCTATCTCTTACTCTCCATTCAGTGTAGTGGGTAGAACACTTGAGTACTTGACTTCCAGCTCTAATACATTTTTCTTGTATTTGACTTGAATTTATATGCTGTCTACCTGGCTCTTTAACTTCCTTTCCTTCCTTCCCTTTGTTATGAAAAGAAACTAATGGATGATTGTGTACCCTGTGCCTGCTTGATGAGAAGAGCTACTGTCACCAGGATACAGTGATTTTAAAAACTCTCTGAAGTGGGCCCTCCAAAAAATGCTTTAGTTTTCACCGAAATTTTTTCTTTCTTTAGAATGTCAAGAACAAAAATAACAAAACAAAACAAAACAAAACAAAAAAACAGCTCTTAGTTCATGCAAAGAGGGGTGAAAGATCCATCTATGGCATTCTTAAAAGTTTCTTTTGATGGGGAATAAATAAAGACCAGCCTCATATTCCCTTGCTGCACCTCCACCCTCCATATAATTTCATGTTTCACTTTGTGCAAGTTCTTGTACTGTCTACTATGTATATAATAGAGTTCCTAGGGATATAAACTCACTATAGAATCACAGAAAGAGAAGAGTAGAAAATAGCTCATATTTTCCAATTGGCTTAAAGTTCCTTGGATTTGATTTGTATGTCTCATAAGTTCCTTGCACTTTTTCTTTATACTACAATATGTATATGTATTTCCAACTCTAATAATAATAAGGGTAATAAAAATGGAGACAATTACAGCTGAAGTTCATTGAAAAAAAAAAAAAGGAATGTCAAGAACACAGGCAACCTGGAAAACAATAAATATTCTCTAGACATTCACCTATAATGAGAGGGCTAAAAGCACAGGCCCCTAAGAACGGGGTCCAGGAGTCCTTATGATGCCACTGATAAGATGTGTGGTAACTATTCCCAGAAAGCCTTCTACTAACTGCTTTCAGGTCACATGGACTCTTCTGTGTCCTATTCTATTTCTTTACTTCATTTATTTAATATATAATATGTAAAATATTATAATGTATATAATATAAATATATATAAAATTATCAATTTTGTGTTATTATCAAAAACCTTAATTTTCTGTGCAGTTCCTAAGAGTCCAGCCCATGTCAACCATGGGGGACTGAGGTAGGGATCACAGAATTGGTATTTAAGTTTTTCTGCATCTCTTGTTCCACCTGAAGCTGTCTTGGTACTCTAGAATTGCTCCAGTTCTCACTACACTCAAAAGTGTTCAAAACTGCACCAAAAATCAAACTCAGTAATCAAATAAAACCCCACATTTTTTATTGAGTTGTAATAAAATGTCATAATCATTTTTATTTTATGTTGTTATAGTGATTTCATCTTTAACAACAGCTAATACTGAAGCTAATACATCAGAAAGGATAGATTTGGTGCTTAACACAGATCTTTGTTAATAGTTATTAATATTCCTTTACATTAGGCTATTGTGTATTGTAATAAAATAATTGATTAACAAGTCATCTTTTTAGTCTTTGCATTTCTAAATACTTTCCAATATCTCTAGAAATAATGTCCAAGTCCTTTTTATAAGTCTTGGAATCCAGATAAGATCCCAGTTATCTTAGTGGTGGTTGATTTTTTCAAAAAAAGGATCAAAAGTTAATTTGACAAGTAACTTGAAAAGGATTAGCTGCAGGCCCAAGTAGATTTGGAATATAAAAATCTTGTTAAATGATTCTGTTTCTACTTAGTCCACATTATACATCATTGCAGTTTAATAGAGAAGTCGCTCCTCCCTTGTGGAATACAGACTTTGTTCTTTGTGAGTATTAGGGCTGAAGTGTTAGAAACATAACCCGGACTTCTCACGGGGCTGTTTTCACTCAATGTGACATTATTCTAAGATTTGCCAAAGAAAAATGTATAGTAATCATAGGAAAATTAAGAATGTTTGGTTCCCAGCTATCTAGAGTAAATCTCAGGATGACTGTTAAACTGCATCTGTATCATAAATGTCCTGAATGAAGAGTCCTTAACTTCCAGTCAGGAGAAACCCAGTTATCCCGTATGTCCATATGGTATATTTGGGATTGGTTCCTGCCTTAAAGGTGTCTGTCCAGTGATATGATTGTTTTGAGGAGAACTAAATTCATTTTGAGAATTGGAATGTAATTTGAATAGCAACACAACTCTTTCCTCCACCTGATCTCAGCAACCCTGTAATGTCAGGGACTCCATCTTCATCTCAGTATCAGCAACACTTATCACAAGATGTGCGATTTTTATGCACTCAGTGAACTCTACTGAATAAAAGGGGAAGATTGTTTTGAATGGAGGAAGAATCCAGTCAGCCTGCCTATTCTTTCGTTCAAACACATTCACTGAATGCTTACCATGGGACAGGCAAAGAGCCCACTGTGGCAGAAAAACAAGTGTGATAGCATCCCCCATGCTGCTTCACTTCCAGACATTTAATGGCTTTCCTTAAAGGATCCCAAAGAGTCTTATCCAAAATCAAGCATCCCCCTTTGACTTCCAACACCAGCCAGAAGCAGGTATTCTTACTCTCAACATAGCTGTGGTTTCCATCCACTCATTCTGCAGACTAAAATATAATCCAGACGTGGTTCCGAGTTGTGAACTTTGAATGGGAAAGAAATTTTAGGAGAGTCCCAGGGACATCAGTGCTGTCCAAGCATACCTCATTTCATTGTCCTTTGCTTTATTGTGCTTTGCAGATACTGCATTTTTTGCAAATTGCAGGTTTGTAGTTGACCAAATGTTGAACAGTTCTATCAGCATTTATTCCAAAGTGTGTTGCTAAAGGTTCACAGTAAGGAATGTTCACAGATTAAAGCTATGTTCCCAGTTAGCAGCTACATTCAGGGGCCACGGAAAATATGGACTCTGCTACACACTCAGTCTCTTGTAAGAAACTAGGTGTGCTTCAGTAGGCATGTCTGTAAGTTGGCGATGGAGGCTAAGAAGTACAATCCTGTGGGTATTTTATGATATCAGTTGTAGTATTTCCATGTTGATTCAAGATTCAGTTTGAAAAGTGACTCTATGTTGCTTGAGAGAAAACTATTGAGGACAGTGGTAAGTGCCTTTATGTAAATCATGTTGCTTTTGATTATCTTTTTTTAATGAAAAATTAGGTTGGAATATAAACTTATTGCTGAAGTTACTGTCACAATTACATTTTTTTTTTTAAGTGAAAAGAGTTTAATGAAGCCTCAATGGTTTAAAAGGAAATTAAATGGAAACTTTTAATCCTAATTGCTTTTCATCTGACATGCTTTAAGGAGTCTTGTAAAACTGATAAGAAACAATGAATAGGGAAAGAAAACCTGCTAAAATATTTTGGAATTTACATGGTTCTTATTCTACCACAAGAAAGCATTATTTGTTACAAGGTGTATTTGTGGATGTACCTGAACAGTATATATATTATCTGGATGATGATGTGCTATGTACAGGTCTTTACAATTCTTCCTGAAGGTTAAAACGGTTCATTAGAATTCAAAATGTGTAATCATCTGTAAGTTGGCACTTGTTAGGCTCTTGTCAGCATTGATAACTGGCATGTTTTACTGCAGCCCAGTTCCAGCCAGTGTTTGCCAACTTGTTACATCAGAAGTCCAGCAATAGGTGGGTAGAGTGCAGGAAAAACAGTGCCATGTTTCTCAATTGGAGACCCTGAAATAAGTGAAGTTCCTAGCTGCTGAACAAATGTCACTCAAAAGCAGTCTCTTGAATTTTTCTTAAACAACGGGCAACTTTCCCTTTGAATTCTCCATTTCTGTCTTCCCTCCATTCCTTCGCAGTGTCAACATGAGCAGGTGAGTCTCCATTAAGGTCTGCCAGCATAGAAATAACACTAATCATGATGGTTTCCACGGTGTGGATAGGGGGCCAGCGTTCCTCTGGCTTTCATAACCATATTTATCTTCCCCAGGCTCATGAAGAATAGAAATGCACACATCACCATTTTTATCAACATTCAGATGCCAGATTTCATAATGAATTTCATTTTTTTAATATTCATTTTATTGAGATATATTCACATACCACGTAGTCATACAAAACAAATTGTACATTTTATTGTTCACAGTACCATTACATAGTTATACATTCATCACCAAAATCAATCCCCGACACCCTCATTAGCACACACACACAAATAACCAGAATAATAATTAAAGTGAAAAAGAGCAACTAAAGTAAAAAAGAACACTGGGCACCCTTGTCTGTCTGTCTGTTTGTTTCCTTCCACCACCTTTCCACTCGTCCATCCACAAACTAGATAAACGGGAGTGTGGTCCCTATGACCCCCCCCCCCAATCCCACTGTCCCCCCTCATAAGCCACATTTTTATACCATTGTCTTCAAGATTCATGGGTTCTGGGTTGTAGTTTGATAGTTTCAGGATCTACCACCAGCTACCCCAATTCATTAGAACCTAAAAAGGGTTGTCTATATTGTGCATAACAGTGCCCACCAGAGTGACCTCTCGGCTCCTTTTGGAATCTCTCTGCCACTGAAGCTTATTTCATTTCCTTTCACATCCCCCTTTTGGTCAAGAAGATGTTCTCCATCCCACGATGCCAGGTCTACATTCCTCCCTGGGAGTCATATTCCACATTGCCAGGGAGATTCACTTCCCTGGGTATCTGATCCCACGTAGTGGGGAGGGCAGTGATTTCACCTTTCAAGTTGGCTTAGCTAGAGAGACAGGGCCACATCTGAGCAACAAAGAGGCATTCGGGAGGAGGCTCTTAGGCACAACCATAGGGAGGCCTAGCCTCTCCTTTGCAGCAACCGTCTTCCCAAGGGTAAAACCTGTGGTAGAGGGCTCAACCCATCAAACCACCAGTCCCCTATGTCTGTGGTCATGTTAGCAACCATCGAGGTAGGGCAGGCCAATACCCCTGCATTCTCCACCAGCTCCTCAAGGGGGCTCTGCATATTTTTTTCCTTGTTTTTCTTTTTTTTAACTTTTGTTTTTTTCCTAAATCAACTGTATGAAAAATTTAAAAAAAATTAAAAAAAAACATTCTACATTATAAACCATTTGTTTTACATTTTTCAAAGTTCACATTAGTGGTAGCATATGTTTCTCTTTTTGTGCCTGGCTTATTTCGCTCAGCATTATGTCTTCAAGGTTCATCCATGTTGTCATATGTTTCACGAGATCGTTCCTTCTTACTGCCGCGTAGTATTCCATCGTGTGTATATACCACATTTTATTTATCCACTCATCTGTTGAAGGACATTTGGGTTGTTTCCATCTCTTGGCAATTGTGAATAATGCTGCTATGAACATTGGCGTTCGGATATCTGTTCGTGTCACTGCTTTCCGATCTTCTGGGTATATACTGAGAAGTGCAATCGCTGGATCGAAGGGTATCTGTATATCTAGTTTTCTAAGGAACTGCCAGACTGACTTCCAGAGTGGCTGAACCATTATACAGTCCCACCAACAATGAATAAGAGTTCCAATTTCTCCACATCCCCTCCAGCATTTGTAGTTTCCTGTTTGTTTAATGGCAGCCATTCTAATCGGTGTGAGATGGTATCTCATTGTGGTCTTAATTTGCATCTCTCTAATAGCTAGTTAAGCCAAACATTTTTTCATGTGTTTCTTGGCCATTTGTATTTCCTCTTCAGAGAACTGTCTTTTCATATCTTTTGCCCATTTTATAATTGGGCTGTCTGTACTATTGTCATTGAGTTGTAGGATTTCTTTATATATGCAAGATATCAGTCTTTTGTCAGATACATGGTCTGCCAGTTTGAATGTATTGTGTCCCCCAAATGCCATTATCTTTGATGTAATCTTGTGTGGGCAGATGTTGTCAGTGTTGATTAGATTTCTTTGAGTGTTTCTTTGGAATGTGCCCCACCAAGTTGTGGGTGATGACTCTGATGAGATATTCCCATGGAGGGATGCCCCACCCATTCAGGGTGGGCCTTGATCAGTGGAGCCATATAAATGAGCTGACTCAAAGAGAAGGAACTCAGTGCAGCTGTGAGTGATGTTTTGAAGAGGAGTTACAGCCAAGAGGGACACTTTGAAGAAAGCTCAGGAGCTGCAGATGAGAGACAGTTTGAAAACAGCCATTGAAAGCAGACTCTTACTCCGGAGAAGCTGAGAGAGGACAAATATCCCAAGTGCATCTAAGAGTGGCATTTTTAAGGAACTGCAGCCTAGAGAGGAATGTCCTGGGAGAAAGCCATTTTGAAACCAGAACTTTGGAGCAGATGCCAGCCACGTGCCTTCCCAGCTAACGGAGGTTTTCCGGACACCATTGGCCATCCTCCAGTGAAGGTACTTGATTGCTGATGTGTTATCTTGGACACGTTATGGCCTTAAGACTGTAACTGTGTAACCAAATGAACCCCTTTTATAGAAGCCAATCCATCTCTGGTGTTTTTGCATTCTGGCATCATTAGCAAATTAGAACACATGGTTTCCAAAAATTTTTTCCCATTGAGTTGGCTGCCTCTTTACCTTTATGAGAAATTCCTTTGAGGTACAGAAACTTCTAAGCTTGAGGAGTTCCCATTTATCTATTTTTTCTTTTGTTGCTTGTGCTTTGGGTGTAAAGTCCAGGAAGTGTCCGCCTAATACAAGGTCTTGAAGATGTTTTCTTACATTATCTTCTAGGAGTCTTATGGTACTTTCTTTTATATTGAGATCTTTGATCCATTTTGAGTTAATTTTTGTGTAGGGTGTGAGGTAGGGGTCCTCTTTCATTCTTTTGGATATTGATATCCAACTCTCCCAGCCCCATTTTTTGAAAAGACCATTATGACCCAGTTTGGTGACTTTGGGGGCCTTATCAAAGATCAGTCGGCCATAGATCTGGGGGTCTATCTCCGAATTCTCAATTCGACTCCATTGAGCTACATGTCTATCTTTGTGCCAGTACCATGCTGTTTTGGCAACTGTGGCTTTATAATAAGCTTCAAAGTCAGGGAGTGTAAGTCCTCCCACTTCGTTTTTCTTTTTTAGAGTGTCTTTAGCAATTCGAGGCATCTTCCCTTTCCAAACAAATTTGATAACTAGCTTTTCCAAGTCTGCAAAGTAGGTTGTTTGAATTTTGATTGGGATTGCATTGAATCTGTAGATGAGTTTCGGTAGAGTTGACATCTTAATGACATTTAGCCTTTCTATCCATGAACATGGAATATTTTTCCATCTTTTAAGGTCCGCTTCTATTTTTTTTAATAGAGTTATGTAGTTTTCTTTGTATAGGTCTTTTACATCTTTGGTTAAGTTTATTCCCAGGTACTTGATTTTTTTAGTTGCTATTGAAAATGGTATCTTTTTCTTGAGTGTCTCTTCAGTTTGTTCATTTCTAGCATATAGAAACATTACTGACTTATGTGCATTAATCTTGTATCCCGCTACTTTGCTAAATTTGTTTATTAGCTCTAGTAGCTGTATCGTCGATTTCTCGGGGTTTTCCAGATATAAGATCATATCATCTGCAAACAATGACAGTTTTACTTTTTCTTTTCCAATTTGGATGCCTTTTATTTCTTTGTCTTGCCGGATTGCCCTGGCTAGCACTTCCAGCACAATGTTGAATAACAGTGGTGATAGCAGGCATCCTTGTCTTGTTCCTGATCTTAGGGGGAAGGCTTTCAGTCTCTCACCATTGAGTACTATGCTGGCTGTGGGTTTTGCATATATGCTCTTTATCATATTGAGGAAGTTTCTTTCAATTCTGACCTTTTGAAATGTTTTTATCAAAAAGGGATGTTGAGGCGGGGCAAGATGGCAGACTTGTGAGCTGTATGTTTTAGTTACTCCTCCAGGAAAGTAGGTAGAAAGCCAGGAACTGTGTGGACTGGACACCACAGAGCAATCTGACTTTGGGCATACTTCATACAACACTCATGAAAACGTGGAACTGCTGAGATCAGCGAAATCTGTAAGTTTTTGCGGCCAGGGGACCCGCGCCCCTCCCTGCCAGGCTCAGTCCTGTGGGAGGAGGGGCTGTCAGCTCCGGGAAGGAGAAGGGAGAACTGCAGTGGCAGCCCTTATCGGAATCTCATTCTACTGATCCAAACTCCAACCACAGATAGACTGAGACCAGACACCAGAGAATCTGAGAGCAGCCAGCCCAGCAGAGAGGAGACAGGCATAGAGAAAAAAAACAACAGGAAAAACTCCAAAATAAAAGTGGAGGATTTTTGGAGTTCTGGTGAACATAGAAAGGGGAAGGGCCCTGAGGTGCATATGCAAATCCCGAAGAAAAGCTGATCTCTCTGCCCTGTGGACCTTTCCTTAATGGCCCTGGTTGCTTTGTCTCTTAGCATTTCAATAACCCATTAGATCTCTGAGGAGGGCCCTTTTTTTTTTTTTTTAATCCTTTTTTCTTTTTCTAAAACAATTACTCTAAGAAGCCCAATACAGAAAGCTTCAAAGACTTGCAATTTGGGCAGGTCAAGTCAAGAGCAGAACTAGGAGAGCTCTGAGACAAAATGCAATAATCCAGTGGCTGAGAAAATTCACTAAACACCACAACTTCCCAAGAAAAGGGGGGTGTCCGCTCACAGCCATCGTCCTGGTGGACAGGAAACACTCCTGCCCATCGCCAGCCCCATAGCCCAGAACTGCCCCAGACAACCCAGTGTGACGGAAGTGCTTCAAATAACAGGCACACACCACAAAACTGGGCGTGGACATTAGCCTTCCCTGTAACCTCAGCTGATTGTCCCAGAGTTGGGAAGGTAGAGCAGTGTGAATTAACAAAGCCCCATTCAGCCATCATTTCAGCAGACTGGGAGCCTCCCTACACAGCCCAGCAGCCCAGAACTGCCCTGGGGGAACGGCACTCACCTGTGACATAGCACAATCATCCCTCAACAGAGGACCCGGGGTGCATGGCCTGGAAGAGGGGCCCACTTGCAAGTCTCAGGAGCCATACACCAATACCAAGGACTTGTGGGTCAGTGGCAGAGACAAACTGTGGCAGGACTGAACTGAAGGATTAGACTATTGCAGCAGCTTTAAAACTCTAGGATCACCAGGGAGATTTGATTGTTAGAGCCACCCCCCCCTCCCTGACTGCCCAGAAACATGCCCCATATACAGGGCAGGCAACACCAACTACACACGCAAGCTTGGTACACCAATTGGACCCCACTAGACTCACTCCCCCACTCACCAAAAAGGCTAAGCAGGGGAGAACTGGCTTGTGGAGAACAGGTGGCTCGTGGAAGCCACCTGCTGGTTAGTTAGAGAAAGTGTACTCCACGAAGCTGTAGATCTGATAAATTAGAGATAAGGACTTCAATTGGTCTACAAATCCTAAAAGAACCCTATCAAGTTCAGCAAATGCCACGAGGCCAAAAACAACAGAAAATTATAAAGCATATGAAAAAAACAGACGATATGGATAACCCAAGCCCAAGCACCCAAATCAAAAGATCAGAAGAGACACAGCACCTAGAGCAGCTACTCAAAGAACTAAAGATGAACAATGAGACCATAGTACGGGAGACAAAGGAAATCAAGAAGACCCTAGAAGAGCATAAAGAAGACATTGCAAGACTAAATAAAAAAATGGATGATCTTATGGAAATTAAAGAAACTGTTGACCAAATTAAAAAGATTCTGGACACTCATAGTACAAGACTAGAGGAAGTTGAACAACAAATCAGTGACCTCGAAGATGACAGAATGGAAAATGAAAGCATAAAAGAAAGAATGGGGAGAAAAATTGAAAAAATCGAAATGGACCTCAGGGATATGATAGATAATATGAAATGTCCAAATATAAGACTCATTGGTGTCCCAGAAGGGGAAGGAAAGGGTAAAGGTCTAGGAAGAGTATTCAAAGAAATTGTTGGGGAAAACTTCCCAAATATTCTAAACAACACAAATACACAAATCATAAATGCTCAGGGAACCCCAAATTGAATAAATCCAAATAAACCCACTCCGAGACATATACTGATCACACTGTCAAACACAGAAGAGAAGGAGCAAGTTCTGAAAGCAGAAAGAGAAAAGCAATTCACCACATACAAAGGAAACAGCATAAGACTAAGTAGTGACTACTGAGCAGCCACCATGGAGGTGAGAAGGCAGTGGCACGATATATTTAAAATTCTGAGTGAGAAAAATTTCCAGCCAAGAATACTTTATCCAGCAAAGCTCTCCTTCAAATTTGAGGGAGAGCTTAAATTTTTCACAGACAAACAAATGCTGAGAGAATTTCCTAACAAGAGACTGCCCTACTGGAGATACTAAAGGGAGCCCTACAGACAGAGAAACAAAGAAAGGACAGAGAGACTTGGAGAAAGGTTCAGTACTAAAGAGATTTGGTATGGGTACAATAAAGGATATTAATAGACAGAGGGGAAAAATATGACAAACATAAACCAAAGGATAAGATGGCTGATTCAAGAAATGCCTTCACGGTTATAACGTTGAATGTAAATGGATTAAACTCCCCAATTAAAAGATATAGATTCGCAGAATGGATCAAAAAAAATGAACCATCAATATGTTGCATACAAGAGACTCATCTTAGACACAGGGACACAAAGAAACTGAAGGTGAAAGGATGGAAAAAAATATTTCATGCAAGCTACAGCCAAAAGAAACAGGTGTAGCAATATTAATCTCAGATAAAATAGACTTCAAATGCAGGGATGTTTTGAGAGACAAAGAAGGCCACTACATACTAATAAAAGGGGCAATTCAGCAAGAAGAAATAGCAATCGTAAATGTCTATGCACCCAATCAAGGTGCCACAAAATACATGAGAGAATCACTGGCAAAACTAAAGGAAGCAATTGATGTTTCCACAATAATTGTGGGAGACTTCAACACATCACTCTCTCCTATAGATAGATCAACCAGACAGAAGACCAATAAGGAAATTGAAAACCTAAACAATCTGATAAATGAATTAGATTTAACAGACATATACAGGACATTACATCCCAAATCACCAGGATACACATACTTTTCTAGTGCTCATGGAACTTTCTCCAGAATAGATCATATGCTGGGACATAAAACAAGCCTCAATAAATTTAAAAAGATTGAAATTATTCAAAGCACATTCTCTGACCACAATGGAATACAATTAGAAGTCAATAACCATCAGAGACTTAGAAAATTCACAAATACCTGGAGGTTAAACAACAAACTCCTAAACAATCAGTGAGTTAAAGAAGAAATAGCAAGAGAAATTGCTAAATATATAGAGACGAATGAAAATGAGAACACAACATACCAAAACCTATGGGATGCAGCAAAAGCAGTGCTAAGGGGGAAATTTATAGCACTAAACGCATATATTAAAAAGGAAGAAAGAGCCAAAATCAAAGAACTAATGGATTAACTGAAGAAGCTAGAAAATGAACAGGAAACCAATCTAAACCAAGAACAAGAAAAGAAATAACAAGGATTAAAGCAGAAAGAAATGACATAGAGAACAAAAAAACAATAGAGAGGATAAATATCACCAAAAGTTGGTTCTTTGAGAAGATCAACAAGATTGACAAGCCCCTAGCTAGACTGACAAAATCAAAAAGAGAGAAGACCCATATAAACAAAACAATGAATGAAAAAGGTGACATAACTGCAGATCCTGAAGAAATTAAAAAAATTATAAGAGGATACTATGAACAACTGTATGGCAACAAACTGGATAATGTAGAGGAAATGGACAATTTTCTGGAAACATATGAACAACCTAGACTGACCAGAGAAGAAATAGAAGACCTCAACCAGCCCATCACAAGCAAAGAGATCCAATCAGTCACCAAAAATCTTCCCACAAATAAATGCCCAGGGCCAGATGGCTTCACAGGGGAATTCTACCAAACTTTCCAGAAAGAACTGACACCAATCTTACTCAAACTCTTTCAAAACATTGAAGAAAATGGAACACTACCTAACTCATTTTATGAAGCTAACATCAATCTAATACCAAAACCAGCCAAAGATGCTACAAAAAAGGAAAACTACCGGCCAATCTCCCTAATGAATATAGATGCAAAAATCCTCAACAAAATACTTGCAAATCGAATCCAAAGACACATTAAAAAAATCATACACCATGACCAAGTGAGGTTTATTCCAGGCATGCAAGGATGGTTCAACATAAGAAAATCAATCAATGTATTACAACACATTAACAAGTCAAAAGGGAAAAATCAATTGATCATCTCAATAGATGCTGAAAAAGCATTTGACAAAATCCAACATCCCTTTTTGATAAAAACACTTCAAAAGGTAGGAATTGAAGGAAACTTCCTCAACATGATAAAGAGCATATATGAAAAACCCACAGCCAGCATAGTACTCAATAGTGAGAGACTGAAAGCCTTCCCTCTAAGATCAGGAACAAGACAAGGATGCCCGCTGTCACCACTGTTATTCAACATTGTGCTGGAAGTGCTAGCCAGGGCAATCTGGCAAGACAAAGAAATAAAAGGCATCCAAATTGGAAAAGAAGATGTAAAACTGTCATTGTTTGCAGATGATATGATCTTATATCTAGAAAACCCTGAGAAATCGACGATACAGCTACTAGAGCTAATAAACAAATTTAGCAAAGTAGCGGGATACAAGGTTAATGCACATAAGTCAGTAATGTTTCTATATGCTAGAAATGAACAAACTGAAGAGACACTCAAGAAAAAGATACCATTTTCAATAGCAACTAAAAAAATCAAGTACCTAGGAATAAACTTAACCAAAGATGTAAAAGTCCTATACAAAGAAAACTACATAACTCTACTAAAAGAAATAGAAGGGGACCTTAAAAGATGGAAAAATATTCCATGTTCATGGATAGGAAGACTAAATGTCATTAAGATGTCAATTCTACCCAAACTCATCTACAGATTCAATGCAATCCCAATCAAAATTCCAACAACCTACTTTGCAGACTTGGAAAAACTAGTTATCAAATTTATTTGGAGAGGGAAGATGCCTCGAATTGCTAAAGACACTCTAAAAAAGAAAAACGAAGTGGGAGGAGTTACACTCCCTAACTTTGAAGCTTATTATAAAGCCACAGTTGCCAAAACAGCATGGTACTGGCACAAAGATAGACATATAGCTCAATGGAATCGAATTGAGAATTCGGAGATAGACCCTCAGATCTATGGCCGACTGATCTTCGATAAGGCCCCCAAAGTCACTGAACTGAGTCATAATGGTCTTTTCAAAAAATGGGGCTGGGAGAGTTGGATATCCATATCCAAAAGAATGAAAGAGGACCCCTACCTCACCCCCTACACAAAAATTAACTCAAAATGGACCAAAGATCTCAATATAAAAGAAAGTACCATAAAACTCCTAGAAGATAATGTAGGAAAACATCTTCAAGACCTTGTATTAGGCGGCCACTTCCTAGACTTTACACCCAAATCACAAGCAACAAAAGAGAAAATAGATAAATGGGAACTCCTCAAGCTTAGAAGTTTCTGCACCTCAAAGGAATTTCTCAAAAAGGTAAAGAGGCAGCCAACTCAATGGGAAAAAATTTTTGGAAACCATGTATCTGACAAAAGACTGATATCTTGCATATATAAAGAAATCCTACAACTCAATGACAATAGTACAGTTGGCCCAATTATAAAATGGGCAAAAGATATGAAAAGACAGTTCTCTGAAGAGGAAATACAAATGGCCAAGAAACACATGAAAAAATGTTCCGCTTCACTAGCTATTAGAGAGATGCAAATTAAGACCACAATGAGATACCATCTAACACCAGTTAGAATGGCTGCCATTAAACAAACAGGAAACTACAAATGCTGGAGGGGATGTGGAGAAATTGGAACTCTTATTCACTGTTGGTGGGACTGTATAATGGTTCAGCCACTCTGGAAGTCAGTCTGGCAGTTCCTTAGAAAACTAGATATAGAGTTACCATTCGATCCAGCGATTGCACTTCTCGGTATATACCCGGAAGATCGGAAAGCAGTGACACGAACAGATATCTGCACGCCAATGTTCATAGCAGCATTATTCACAATTGCCAAGAGATGGAAACAACCCAAATGTCCTTCAACAGATGAGTGGATAAATAAAATGTGGTATATACACACGATGGAATACTACACGGCAGTAAGAAGGAACGATCTGGTGAAACATATGACAACATGGATGAACCTTGAAGACATAATGCTGAGCGAAATAAGCCAGGCACAAAAAGAGAAATATTATATGCTACCACTAATGTGAATTTTGAAAAATGTAAAACAAATGGCTTATAATGTAGAATGTAGGGGAACTAGAAATAGAGAGCAATTAAGGAAGGGGGAACAATAATCCAAGAAGAACAGATAAGCTATTTAACGTTCTGGGGATGCCCAGGAATGACTATGGTCTGTTAATTTCTGATGGATATAGTAGGAGCAAGTTCACAGAAATGTTGCTATATTATGTAACTTTCTTGGGGTAAAGTAGGAACATGTTGGAAGTTAAGCAGTTATCTTAGGTTAGTTGTCTTTTTCTTACTCCCTTGTTATGGTCTCTTTGAAATGTTCTTTTATTGTATGTTTGTTTTCTTTTTAACTTTTTTTTCATACAGTTGATTTAAAAAAGAAGGGAAAGTTAAAAAAAAAAAAAAGAAAAACAAGGGAAAATAAAAAAAAAGATGTAGTGCCCCCTTGAGGAGCCTGTGGAGAATGCAGGGGTATTCGCCTACCCCACCTCCATGGTTGCTAACATGACCACAGACATAGGGGACTGGTGGTTTGATGGGTTGAGCCCTCTACCACAGGTTTTACCCTTGGGAAGATGGTTGCTGCAAAGGAGAGGCTAGGCCTCCCTATGGTTGTGCCTAAGAGCCTCCTCCCGAATGCCTCTTTGTTGCTCAGATGTGGCCCTCTCTCTCTAGCTAAGCCAACTTAAAAGGTGAAATCACTGCCTTCCCCCCTACGTGGGATCAGACACCCAGGGGAGTGAATCTCCCTGGCAACGTGGAATATGACTCCCGGGGAGGAATGTAGACCTGGCATCGTGGGACGGAGAACATCTTCTTGACCAAAAGGGGGATGTGAAAGGAAATGAAGTAAGCTTCAGTGGCAGAGAGAATCCAAAAGGAGCCGAGAGGTCACTCTGGTGGGCACTCTTATGCACACTTTAGACAACCCTTTTTAGGTTCTAAAGAATTGGGGTAGCTGGTGGCGGATACCTGAAACTATCAAACTACAACCCAGAACCCATGAATCTCGAAGACAGTTGTATAAAAATGTAGCTTATGAGGGGTGACAATGGGATTGGGAAAGCCATAAGGACCACACTCCACTTTGTCTAGTTTATGGATGGATGAGTAGAAAAATAGGGGAAGGAAACAAACAGACAAAGGTCCCCAGTGTTCTTTTTTACTTCAATTGCTCTTTTTCACTCTAATTATTATTCTTGTTATTTTTGTGTGTGTGCTAATGAAGGTGTCAGGGATTGATTTGGGTGATGAATGTAGCACTATGTAATGGTACTGTAAACAATCGAAAGTACGATTTGTTTTGTATGACTGCGTGGTATGTGAATATATCTGAATAAAATGAAGATTAAAAAAAAATGTTAAAAAAAAAAAAGGGATGTTGGATTTTGTCAAATGCTTTTTCAGAATCTATTGAGATGATCATTTGATTTTTCCATTTTGATTTGTTAATGTTTTGTAATACATTGATTGATTTTCTTATGTTGAACCATCCTTGCATGCCTGGAATGAACCTCACTTGGTCATGGTGTATGATTTTTTTAATGTGTCTTTGGATTCGATTTGCAAGTATTTTGTTGAGGATTTTTGCATCTATATTCATTAGGGAGATTGGCTGGTAGTTTTCCTTTTTTTTGTAGCATCTTTGGCTGGTTTTGGTATTAGATTGATGTTAGCTTCATAAAATGAGTTAGGTAGTGTTCCATTTTCTTCAATGTTTTGCAAGAGTTTAAGTAGGATTGGTATCAATTCTTTTTGGAAAGTTTGGTAGAATTCCCCTGTGACACCGTCTGGCCCTGGGCATTTATTTGTGGGAAGCTTTTTGATGACTGATTAGATCTCTTGGATTGTGATTGGTTGGTTGAGGTCTTCTATTTCTTCTCTGGTCAGTCTAGGTTGTTCATATGTTTCCAGAAAATTGTCCATTTCCTCTACATTATCCAGTTTGTTGCCATACAGTTGTTCATAGTATCCTCTTATGATTTTTTTAATTTTCTAAGGATCTGCAGTAATGTCACCTTTCTCATTCATTATTTTGTTTATATGGGTCTTCTCACTTATTGATTTTGTCAGTCTAGCTAAGGGCTTGTCAATCTTGTTGATCTTCTCAAAGAACCAACTTTTGGTGTTATTTATCCTCTCTTTAGTTTTTTTGTTCTCTATGTCATTTATTTCTGCTTTAAGCCTTGTTATTTCTTTTCTTCTACTTGGTTTAAGATTGGTTTGCTGTTCATTTTCTAGCTTCTTCAGTTGATCCATTAATTCTTTGATTTTGGCTCTTTCTTCCTGTTTAATATATGCGTTTAGTGCTATAAATTTCCCCCTCAGTACCACTTTTGCTGCATCCCATAGGTTTTTGTATATTGTGTTCTCATTTTCATTCATCTCTGTATCTTTAGCAACTTCTCTTGCTATTTCTTCTTTAACCCACTGATTGTTTAGGAGTGTGTTGTTTAACCTCCAGGTATTTGTGAATTTTCTAAGTCTCTGATGGTTATTGACTTCTAATTATATTCCATTGTGGTCAGAGAATGTGCTTTGAATAATTTCAATCTTTTTAAATTTATTGAGGCTTGTTTTATGTCCCAGCATATGATCTATTCTGGAGAAAGTCCCGTGAGCACTAGAGAAGTATGTGTATCCTGTTGATTTGGGATGTACTGTTCTATATATGTCTGTTAATTCCAATTCATTTATCAGATTGTTTAGGTTTTCAATTTCCTTATGGGTCCTCTGTCTGGTTGATCTATCTATAGGAGAGAGTGATGTGTTGAAGTCTCCCACAATTATTGTGGAAACATCAATTGCTTCCTTTAGTTTTGCCAGTGTTTCTCTCATGTATTTTGTGGCACCTTGATTGCGTGCATACACATTTATGATTGATATTTCTTCTTCTCAAATTGTCCCTTTTATTTGTATGTAGTGACCTTCTTTGTCTCTCAAAACATCCCTGCATTTAAAGGCTGTTTTATCTGAGATTAATATTGCTACACCTGCTTTCTTTTGGCTGTAGCTGGCATGAAATATTTTTTTCATCCTTTCACTTTCAATTTCTTTGTGTCCCTGTGTCTAAAATGAATCTCTTGTATGCAGCATATTGATGGTTCATTTTTTTTTGATCCATTCTGCAAATCTATACCTTTTAATTGGTGAGTTTAATCCATTTACATTCAACGTTATAACCATGAAGGCATTTCTTGAATCACCCATCTTATCCTTTGGTTTATGTTTGTCGTATATATTTTTCCCTCTTTCTATTAATATCCTTTAATGTACCCACACTGAATCTGTTTAGTACTGAACCTTTCTCCATGTCTCTCTCTCCTTTCTTTGTTTCTCTGTCTGTAGGGCTCCCTTTAGTATCTCTACTAGGGCAGGTCTCTTGTTAGCAAATTCTCTCAGCATTTGTTTGTCTGTGAAAAATTTAAGCTCTCCCTCAAATTTGAAGGAGAGCTTTGCTGGATAAGGTATTCTTGGTTGGAAATTTTTCTCACTCAGAAGTTTAAATACGTTGTGCCATTGCCTTCTCACCTCCATAGTGGCTGCTGAGTAATCACTACTTAGTCTTATGCTGTTTCCTTTGTATGTGGTGAATTGCTTTTCTCTTGCTGCTTTCAGAACTTGCTGCTTCTCTTCCATGTTTTACAGTGTGATCAGAATATGTCTCGGAGTGGGTTTATTTGGATTTATTCTATTTGGAGTTTGCTGGGCATTTATGATTTGTGTATTTATGGTGTTTAGAAGATTTGGGAAGTTTTCCCCAACAATTTCTTTGACTATTCTTCCTAGACCTTTACCCTTTTCTTCCCCTTCTGGAACACCAATGAGTCTTATATTTGGATGTTTTATATTATCTATGATATCCCTGGGGTCCATTTTGATTTTTCTGATTTTTTTCCCCATTCTTTCTTTTGTGCTTTCATTTTCCATTCTGTCATCTTCCAGGTCACTGATTTGTTGTTCAACTTCCTCTAGGCTTGTACTATGAGTATCCAGAATCTTTTTAATTTGGTCAACAGTTTCTTTAATTTCCATAAGATCATCTATTTTTTTATTTAGTCTTGCAATGTCTTCTTTATGCTCTTCTTGGGTCTTCTTGATGTCCTTTATATCCTGTTCCATGCTCTTCTTGATGTCCTTTATATCCCATGCCATGGTCTCATCGTTCATCTTTAGTTCTTTGATTAGTTGCTCTAAGTACTGTATCTCTTCTGATCTTTTGATTTGGGTGCTTGGGCTTGGGTTATCCATATCGTCTGTTTTTTTCATATGCTTTAAAATTTTCTGTTGTTTTTGGCCTCTTGGCATTTGCTTAAGTTGGTAGGATTCTTTTAGGATTTGTAGACCAATTGACATCCTTATCTCTAATTTGTCAGGTCTACAGCTTTGTGGAGTACACTTTCTCTGACTAACCAGTGGGTTGCATCCCTGAGCCACCTGTTCCCCTGAAGCCAGTTCTCCCCTGCTTTGCCACTGTGGTGAGTGGGGGAGTAAGTCTTGTGGGGTCTAATTGGTGTACCAAGCTTGCATGTGTAGTTCGTGTAGTGGCGTGTGTCTGAGCGGTCAGGAAGGGGGGGAGCTGGCTCTAACAATCAAATCTCCCTGGTGTTCCTGGATTTTTAAAGCTGCTGCAATAGTCTAATCCTTCAGTTCAGTCCTGCCACAGTTTGTCTCTGCCACTGACCCACAAGTCCTTGATATTGGCATGTGGCACCTGAGACTTGTGAGTGGGTCCCTCTTCCAGGCCTTGCACCCCCTGGTCCTCTGTTGAGGGATGACTGTGCTATGTCACAGGTGAGTGCCGTCCCCCCAGGGTGGTTCTGGGCTGCCAGTCTGTGTAGGGAGGCTCCCAGTCTGCTGAAATGATGTCTGAATGGGGCTTGTTAATTCACACTGCTCCACCTTCCCAACTCTGGGACCACCAGCTGAGGGTGCAGGGAAGGCGAATGTCCACGCCCAATTTTGTGGTGTATGCGTGTTATTGTAAGCACTTCCATCACACTTGGTTGCCTGGGGCAGCTCTGGTCTGTGGGGCCGGTGATGGGCAGGAGTGTTTCCTGTCCACCAGGATGATGGCTGTGAGCGGATGCCCCCCTTTTCTTGGGAAGTTGTGGTGTTTAGTGAATTTTATCAGCCACTGGATTATTGCCTTTTTTCTCAGAGCTCTCAGTTCTGCTCTTGTCTTGACCTGCCCAAATTGCAAGTCTTTGAGGTTTTCTGTATTGGGCTTCTTAGAGTATTGTTTAGAAAAGGAAAAAAAGAGAGAAAAAAAAAAAGGGCCCTCCTGGCAGATATAATGGGTTATTGAAATGCTAAGAGACAAAGCAATTAGGGCTATTAAGGAAAGATCCAGGGGGCAGAGAGATCAGTTTTTCTTCGGGATTTGCAAATGAGCCTCAGGGCCTGAGCTTTGCCCTTCCCCTTTCTATGTTCACCAGAACTCCAAAAAGCCTCCGCTTTTATTTTTTAGTTTTTCTTGCTGTTTTTTGCTATGCCTATCTCCTCTCTGCTGGGCTGGCTGCTCTCAGATTCTCTGGTGTCTGGTCTCAGTCTATGTATGATTGGAGTTTGGATCAGTAGAATGAGTTTCCGGTAAGAGCTGCCACTGCAGTTCTCCCTTCTCCTTCCCAGCACTGACGGCCCCTCCTCCCACAGGACTGAGCCTGGCAGGGAGGGGAGCCAGACCCCTGGCCACAAAAACTTACACATTTTGCTGATCTCAGCAGTTCCATGTTTTCGTGAGTGTTGTATGAAGTATGCCCAAAGTCAGATTGCTCTGCGGTGTCCAGTCCACGCAGTTCCTGGCTTTCTACCTACTTCCCTGGAGGAGTAACTAAAACATACACTCACCAATCCACCATCTTGACCCGCCTCTCCACAATTATATTTTTGTTATGTAGTTAGAAATCCACACATCTCTGATAGTCCTATTTTTTTTTTTATTTACTGCTAGTTATTCCAATTCATTAGAACCAAAAAGGGTTGTCTCTATGGTGCATAAAAGTTCCCATCAGAGTGACCTCTTGGCTCCTTTTGGAATCTCTCTGCCACTGAAGCTTATTTCATTTCCTTTCACATCCCCCTTTTGGTAAAGAAGATGTTCTCCATCCCACGATGCCGGGTCTAGATTACTGAGTCTTATTGACTAAATAAATTTATTAACTGTTGATAACAGCTAGACCATTTAAGTCCCATATTTCCTCAGGGCCTATTTAGATTCCTAAGTTGAACTCCCTATATCCTTATTATCTGGTGTGGCTAAAAAGCACATAGCATCAACCTAATGGTTTCCAAGTTTTCCAAGATATATCTATGCATCCCTCTCCACTTTTACTGAATCAGATCAATTGACTTTTACTGTCTTGAGATACGAGGACTTATATCAAGCATAAAAACTGAGAATAACTTTGCCTGGTATTTATCACCTAAATTAATCAATCTGTTTTGGAATTTTTTGTATTGCATTCTTCTACTTGGAGGTCAATAAAATCATTCTACTTATTTAACTGCACAGTAAAAATTAAAAATTGTAAGTACAGTAGTCCATGTTGTACAGAGTTGAGTTTAAATACAGTTAAAAAAGCAGTTTCATCCCTGCTAAAACTTCTCCCAGACATTCGTTATTGGATTGAAATGTCTCTTCCAGTCTTAAATCAGAATCTGTCTGTCTGTGATCAGTGTTCACGATGTCAGAGGATGGGAAGCATGAGCACATTTCCAGGAAATTATTTCTGGGAAAACAGTGTTCCTTCTATTGTCAAAAACATCTATTGTGCAAGGTATGGGATTCTGCAACTGTCTGTGAAGATGCAATAACTGAACTCCAAACATATATTCTATATTGGAATTGTGGCTTTAGGACTGGCTTATGAACAATAAACTTTTTCTCACATGAAACACAGAAAGAATTCAAAAAGTTCAAAACTTAATTTCATCCAGAGCATTTGGGAAGTTGGTAAAAGGGAAATGGTGAGTTAATATAGAACATCATAAAGGTCTTTCGGCTCCATCTAAACTTTCTGTTCCATTTCTAAAAAGTTAACTAACATAGAACAGACTGTGGCTATGCTGGGTATTCTCCTTCAGAGTTTTATCACCACCTGTAAGCTGACAGCAAAATACTTTGGCAAGTTTATTCAATATAAGATTCTGGCAGTTTTAATTCTAAGGGAAATTGGTAATAGTTTTGCAAATACTAAAGACCAAATTGGCATTTTTAAAACCTAGGTTTGGTTCTTTCTGGTTTGTTATATTTTTGGCCCAGAGGTAGAGTTTTTAAGAATTATGGACATTTATATTTTGGAATTTTTCCATGACTTTATCAGTGCACATAAATTGAAGAAGATGGGATGATAGGACAATATTTGTAAAGCATTTGAAGAGAGAATAAAATGAAAGTATGTGGTATCTGTTTTCTTCAGATTACCATACTATATGTAGAGAACAATTTTTAAATATATTTTGCGATCTTTCGCCTGCATCCTCCTAGAAGATAAAATTGGAGTTGGGTATATCCTGACTATGCTTTAGACTCATAAATTCACAAAGGATACCTTGTCTTCTTGGATATGACCTAAAAGACGTTGTTAATGAAAAGGAAATAGTATGGAATGAAAAGGTGAGAGAGAGAGATAGATGTCAGATTGAAAACACATTGTTTTGTTTAGGTGCTGTGTCAGTCTGGATGGACTAGATTATGTATGCTGTGGTGAGAAAAAAACAGCCTCCGCATTTTAGTGATTAACACAACAGAAGTTGATTTCTCATTACCCATCCAATGTGGCTAGCATGGGGTTCCACTCATGGTGGTTCCTCAGGGATCCAGGATGATGAAGCCTTCATCCTGACCTAACTCTACTGCAGCAGTGGGAAGGTGGACGTAGCAAACCTCACCATGGCTTTTAAAGTTTCTGCTTGGATTACATTGGCCAAAGGAAATCACTAACTCCAAACAAGGTCGGAGAGCAAAAGAGAGAGCCAGACATTAATGCAAAGTAGAGGCTAAACCTGCTTGTAATTGTGCCTACGAGTCTCCCGAGTACCTCTTTGTTGCTCAGATGCGGCCCTCTCTCTCTCTAGCTAAGCCAGCTCGGCAGGTTGAACTCACTGCCCTCTTCCCTACATGGGACCTGACTCCCAGGGGTGTAAATCTCCCTGGCAATGCAGGATATGACTCCCGGGGATGAGCCTGGACCCAGCATCATGGGATTGAGAACATCTTCTTGACTAAAAGGGGGATGTGAAATGAAACAAAATAAACTTTCAGTGGCTGAGAGATTCCAAATGGAGTCGAGTGGTCCCTCTGGTGGGCATTCTTGCACACTATGTAGATAACCCTTTTTAGGTTTTAATGCATTGGAATAGCTAGAAGTAAATACCTGAAACTATCAAACTGCAACCCAGTAGCCTTGACTCTTGAAGACGACTGTATAACAATGTAGATTACAAGGGGTGACAGTGTGATTGTGAAAGCCTTGTGGATCGCACTCCCTTTATTCAGTGTATGGATGGATGTGTAGGAAAATGGAGACAAAAACTAAATGAAAAATAGGTTGGGATGGGGGGATGATTTGGGTGTTCTTTTTACTTTTATTTTTTATTCTTATTATTACTTTTTCTGGTATAAGGAAAATGTTCAAAAAATAGATTGGGGAGATGAATGCACAACTACATGATGGTACTGTGAACAATTGATTGTACACTTTGGATGATTGTATGGTATGTGAATATATGTCAATAAAATTGCATAAAAAGGGAGAGAGAGAAGAGAGAGAGAGAGCACCAGAAATAGGTGATGAACAGCACTTCTGACTGAAACAGTATTATAAATGATATTCCAGGAATAGTTTGTTGGAGACCTAATTGATTACATCTTAGAAACACAGTCAGTTTTACTCTCAATAACTTACTTCAGTTTCTCCAACTAATCTGCTTATTGGATAAAGAGACATTGTTATGAGCTAGAAAACCCTCAGTAGTATATACTGTTTCCATTCAGTCTTGTCATCAAGAGTAATTTTGATATCTAGTTTCAGAGAAGAAAGTGATCCTCAAAGAGATTGATCTTGCCCTAATATTTTCATAAAACTCTCTGAAATAAACCCGAGGCACATATTTCAGTAGGCTTGAGAAGGCTCTTAAACATTTTTGCCTTGCATGTATAACTCATAAATTATTCTCATTATGTTAGGAGTGAATGACTTATGACCAGGTTTTGGTTCTTAAAATTAAACTAGATTACAGCTAATATAATGACTATACTCCAGATTGGTTAAGCCTGTTTACTAAATATCACATCATATTGTTATTCCCATTATGGATCTTTGAACACTGCCTAACCGAAATATGATCACAACGGGTCAAGGTGGTGACAGTATATTTTCACAGTAACTGAGGTTACCATATTTATCACAGCAATAGTTAGAATAACTGGTATAAAAGAGGATTTTGTGCCACTTCTATTCATGAGAGGCAATCTACAACCTATAATTCAGATGCTAGGAACACAGTAGATCCTCAATAGAAATTTTAGAATGAATGTAAGAATAGTCAATTTTCTGGAACACTTTATTTATAAGGGCAAGGTAGTACTTGAAAGTATGTGATTATCTGTGACAGTATGTGACCAATGTATATTATAGCATTAACCTGTCAGCATTGCTAAAAGAATAAAATGTAAAGAATACAGTCTCCCACTAATAGGTCAGCATCAGAAGGAAATCTGAGGTCAATTCTTCCTAACCTCTCCCAGGAGTATCTTATCATCTACATAGAAAGAATACCCCACTTTACCACTGTTGCTTTTATGTAGGAAGAAAAAATAAACTACAGGAATTGAAGAGAATGAAAATGAACTCAAACAACTTTGTTTGTTTGTTTGTTTGTTTGTTTTTATCTAGTCAAGAATGAACTGAATAATCAGTTAGCGATGTGGGATGGCAGGGTAATCCAAGTTACTTACAGTAAAAAAAAAAAAAAAAAAGTTTTTTTTTTCAATCACAAAGCCCTATATATTAAACTGGAAAATGAGTGGGAACCATGGAATCCTGAGGCTGAGATTTTAAACTCCCCAATCGATCTTGGGTTTTACGGTGGTTGGCAAAGTTGTTTGTATACACCCACTAAATTAATAGTGAGATGTTTTACTTGAAAAATAGAGAAAAACAAACATAATAGAAAGTATAAATCACTCATAGCCCTTTAAATTTATGTAAGGTACGGCATGAAACTTTCTTTGTCCTCTTTAATCCTAATAATTTTTCTCTTTGCTTATGCACACACACACACACACACACACACACACACACATGCAGAAGTATAAATCTTTGAAAAGAGGTGGCCATGCTATACATTTTGATTTGCAAGTTTCTTTTTTAGTGTAATATATCATGCACAACTTTCAGCCCACACATCTAAAATTATCTTGAGATAACTAATTAATATATCACTGTACTGATGTTCCCTATTGATGGGTATTTAAGTTGTTTCTAATTTTATATTATTACAAAGAGGTTGCAGTCAGTTCCTTTTAAATATTATGAACACTTTCAAAGTGTGTTAATTATAGGAATCATAATATCTTAATTATAAAAATGTCTTAATTATAAGAAAATGTCTTAATTGAAAGAATTATTGGATCAATAGGAAGAAAACAAAGAGAGAAAACAAGAAATGAACAACAAGAAGAAATCTGTTATTAAACAATTAGCTCAGTGCATATTGCTTCTCTTTCTAGTCATTTTCAGAATATTCTATATAAGCTATTATGGAGGCATAGGGTGATCTTAAACATGCCCCCTAGCACTTTCAAGTATCACATGACTTGGGAATAGATACAACCATGAATGGTGAATTGGGATGATCACACTTAACAATGGACTATTAAAGTCATGGGTTCCGTATATAAGATTTCTTTGTGGCTTTGGAAGCGAGGAAGGGAAATGACTCACATCCCAGATGGTCCTTGAGAAAACATAAACTTTATATATTAGTGTCCAAAATGTAAACCCAGGTGATATGTACTTTACTATTAACTGACCAAAGTTTATCTTAGAGAGTTTCCATTAATTTACATGGTACAATTATTTTCCATATTTTACCTCAGATTTTTTTCTCTAGTAATTTGAAAAAAGTAACACCAAAACGCAAAATGAAAATTTAGTGCAGAATGGAGACTGATCCTTTATATATTTAGATGGGTTTTGTGATTAAATCTGGAAGAGACTGAAACATAAAAGAAAATCACATGTGTAGTTAGTTGCAGAAAAATCAACATTTTATTTTAAGTAGATTCTGGAACATTCTAAGTCTACCTCAACCACACCCACTCTTACTTATGGTGCCTGTGATGTGTATGGTACCTCTAACTTTTCCAGTGAATCTTGTTTACCTCTACATGTTTCTTCTAGAATTAAATTTTACTATTTAGATAAGATTTCAGGTGGTTGTGAATTCTCTCCAAAGTAACTTAGCAACTTTATATGAGGAAAGTGAAACATTAGCTCATTTTCAGTCTGTTTTCAAGTTCACAGCTGAATCCTTTATATGTTAACAGCAGATAGAAACCACAGGGTATAAACATAATTTATTAGTTTCTTAGTATCTGCTTCATTGACAGGGAAACCTACAAAAGCAGCACTTGAGAACATTTGCTTTTAGTTCATAGAAATATTTGCATTTTATTTAGATTTTAATTTTCATAATTTTGGTTTTAAATTCATGATTAGAGAATACCATTAACCAAATCCATATTCCTTAATAATTCTATTTTCTAATAATACTATTCATAGTCAATAATTGTAGAGTCTAGTTATACTTTTCTATCTTCCAGAGAAAATCCAAGGTCATAGGGGCACATTTACTGTAGGTCCTCCTAATTCAGGGACATAAATGAACAGTGCAAATGGTTACAATAAGTAATACTGTCCAGTAGTCACAACTTTTCAATTTTATAGGGTATTAGTGCAGCTACATTAGTAAAAATTCAGTCTTAAGCTACCTCAAGTCATGTTATTTAAATACTTATTACAGATTTATATTTGAAATTCTGTCCATGTTTCAGAGTTGATTCTCTCAGTGAAAATTACATACCAATCTTATATAAAATTCCTGTATAAAAATCTTGTATAAAATTGTATTGACTATCTTTAGACTGATCAGATGCTCTCCTATTTGACACTATCACTAGAACTCCAAATTTTTATTTTTACACCCAGTCTGTCTCATTCATTAACCTTGCCTATCTGGTCCCTTAAGTCTTTTGAGTCTATTATTCTTTTCTTAAATAATCCCATTTTTTTTCTATGATATCATCCAAGGAACACTGTCTACTAACTGATTTAATGTTATAGTATATTTCCAGTTGGTTTCAAGTGAGCATTATAATTTTAACAGAAGTCCTTAGTTTGGGCCACCCAATGTGTCGACTCCTTCCTTATGTCTGAGAAATGCCCCATCTAACACTCTTTGTAGCAGGCAGAGGTTGATAATGCCAGGCAGGATGTCCATTAGGAGCTATTACAATAGTTGAGATGTGAGATTGTGGTGGCCAGAACCAAGGCTTTCTTTGAGATGGGAATGCAGGAGCATATTAGGAGGAGATAATGAATTTCTTTTTGAACATTTTGATCTTGGAATCCTAGTAAGACCTCTGTGTGGAAACATCAAAGTAGCAGTTGGATATATGGCTCTGGCACTCAGTATGGGCTCTTGGCTAGGTGTAAACATGAGAGAGTCTTGAGCGAATAGGTATTAGATGAAACGACTGACAGGGTTAAGACTGCCCACACAGAGTGTGTTGACTGAGAAGAAAACCAGCCGAGAACACTTTCTTTTAAAATATCAACATCTAAAGGGCAGGAAGAGAAAGAACCTGAGAATAAGGGACCAGAGAGGAAGACAACCAGGAGGAAGAATAACCAGGGTTGACGAGTAATCATTACTTTTCCGGAATGTATAATTTCTGTAAAGCAGAGGATACCTAACTAGTCAATCTTGCAATTCTAAGGTAAAACCTTGGGGAAATTTTCTGTAACAGGTTTCAGCCCAGCTTGGAAGTGAAGAAGAAATCACTTTGTCCCCCTAAAGACATGTTCCAGTCCTACTCCCCATCCTGTGGGTGTGAACCCATTTGTAAACAGGACCTTGAAAATATTATTATTAGTTGAAATGGTGAATAGGATCTTCAAGGATACTATTTAGATGAGGTCAGATTGAATCAGAGTGGGACTTCATTCATTTCATTTGGCTGAAACTCTTACAAGCAAAATAATAAAAATTGAGAAAAAAACATTGGACACAGAAGTAGAAGCCAGAAATCAGAGGAAATCAGGAATAGACACAAGGACAGACAGATTGCTATGCAATGGAGGATTGCTGAAATGCCACAGACTGCAGGAGTACCTTGATTTTGGGCTCTAGCCTCCAAAGCTGTGACCCTATATGCTTCTGTTGTTTAAGACAACTAGTGTGTGGTGTGTGTCATAGGAGTCCTGGGAACTGAAGACAGGAGGATACGAGAGCTCATCATGCTGGGCAAGCTACAAAGGAGCCCATTTGGAAGACTCAGCTGGATTTTAAGAACCAAATCCTCAAATGAGAAAACTTGAATTCCTTTGAGTCAAATTGGCAGTGAAGATATCACTTCATGTATCTCTTTAAAATCTGAATTATTCTCTTTCAGTGTGTTTATAAAACCATATCCTAGCCCTGCTGCGAAATAATTAAATACAAAAACCTCATAAAAAACACACTCTTAGTTTGACGTTCAGAACAGTCTGATTTTGAGAGGGCCAGCTCTCTCAAGTTAGAAGTACTAAGCAAATGAAAATACATACAGTGAGGAGGGAGCAGAAATGTTTCAGGTAAGTTAGTTAAGCTTGGACACTAAAAAATCAGGATTTTTATAAAGAATACCTCATCAGGGTCTGCCTGTATCAGGAGCTCTAAGCAAGACAGTTGTTTGAAGACCCAGTGAGAATTCACTCCTACCGAGATTAATGTTTGGATACTTTTCTTCAGAAATCCCAAGAAAATTCCCTTCATTTCATGAAGGCATGAAATGTCTTAATTGTAAAATCCTTTCTTATCAAAGTTAAACCATCTCTTTTGCTGGCTTTGCCCAGCACTTTTGCATTCTATCATTACACCATTTTCTGGCTTTTGACCTGAGTTTTGTTAAAATTCTTTTACTTTTGTTCTCTTGGTACTTTTCTGCCTGTCTGGCTTGAAACTTGTCATTTGTACAGAATTCTACTCTTTTTACATGCCATGACCCGTGATCTTGCCTTTGTCTCTATTACTTGCTTCTGTATTAAAGTATCTTAGTATTTTCGGTCTCCTCACCTCCCTTTTGTCCATAAAATCTGCTTAATGGCAGTCTTCTAAGATTAGACTCCCATTGAGACAATTTTGGCAAATGTTTTTCAAAGACAGCTTTACATAGAAAGTGGTAGACAAGTAAAATTATTGTTGGATCTCTGCCATGAGAAAAATATGCGGACTTGTCCACAAATACCAACTCAGACCTCATAATATTTCTGTCAAATGATGTGTGAAACAGTCACAGATATACATCAACTAACAGGGAGTGACTTGATGTATTTTATTTTACCAAAAACATAAGGATGCCTAAACTTTAAATCATGAAATATTTAATGTTTGAGTCCATGTATTAATGAAATCCTTTTTACAAATTGCAGAAGTTTCAAGGTTAATACTGTATGTGTGTTACTGATAAAGTATTAATAACACAGTAGCATTTTTACAATTGGAATAATGCTTATCATTTTAGTGTTTCGAAGGATAGGAACTGAGAACTATCCCAATAAATACCCAAGCAAAAAAGGCTATCTGAATTGGAAGACATTGACTAACTTCAGAAATGTATTATTGAATATTTTAAAGATTGCCACAGTACTCCTGTCTTCTCTCCCTAATGTTTGTGCACTTGTCTATAAAGGATTCTTTTTCTATTTGTGCGATTTGTTTTGAAATGTTTGTGTTTTTAGATTGGCGATTCTTCAATAGTAAAAATTATAATGTATCCTGTGTTATCACATCACCTCTTGCCCTGTACCATGGATATCATTATAACTCAATCAATGAATTAATTCATTTGTTAAATATGGGCTTCATATATAACTTAAAATTGATTATTTTCATCATCTGTCACTAATTTTTTTTTAGTTGCTCTTTTTTTTAATTCATTTTTTTTAATTTAGTAGATTTTATTTTGAAATAAATTCAATCTTACAGGAAAAGTTGCAAAAACAGTATAAACCCGATACATAGAACTCCATCATACCCCAACCCCCCTCCCCCGCTACCCCAATCTACTACCTTTAACATCCTGTCACACCACCATTTCTTTCTTTCCCTCCCTCTCTCCCTCCCTCCCTCCCTATCATCCATCATCTATTGCTCTGTCCTCTGAACATATGTAAGCAAGCTGCAAATATCTTTGAACAAACAATATAATTTACATATGCCTTTCCCATGGACAAGAACATTCTTTTATGCAATCTCATTAAGCGCAGCTAAGAAGTTCAAGAAATTCAACATTGATACAAAGCTTACATTCTATATTTCTTTTTTTTGTGTGTGTCCCAACTGTATCCCTTTGAGCCTCGTCTCCTCCATCCTCAGATCCCATCCAGGATCATCCTTGGCATTTAACTGTCATCTATTTAGACTTTTTTTTTTCCTAAATTGTGGAAATATATATATAGCCTAAATCTTCCCATTCCAACCCCTCCCTAGCATTCCATTAGTGGGATTAATCACATTTAGAGTGTTGCAGTGCTGTTACCTTCCCACCATCCATTTCTAGAATTTTCCCTTCACCCCAAACAGAAACCCTACTCTCATTTCTTAACTCCCTATTGCCCCTTCCCCCACTTCTCAGAACCCCTACTCTACTTTTCATCTCTATGGTCATATTCTCCGATACTTTCTTTGTGTTTACCACGGGGCTTAAATTTAACATCTTAAATCTATAACAATCTTGTTTTTCTTTGATACCAACTTAACTTCAATATGACACATAACCTATGTTCCTATACTCCATTATTCCCCCACTCTTATGTAGTTCTTGTAAAAAATTACGTATTTTACATTGAGTCCAAAACCACTGATATATCTTTACAGTTTATGTATTTTAGATCCTGTAGGAAGTAAATAGTGGAGTTATAAAACAAAAATGCACTAGTATTGGTATTTATATTTACCATGTGATTTTTACTGGAAATCTTTATTTCTTCATGTAGTTTCAGTCAATTGTTTAGTGTCCCTTCCTTTCAGCCTGCTCAACTCCCTTTAGCATTTCTTACAGGACTGATTACTGGTGATGAAGTCCCTCAGCTTTTGATTATCCAGGAATGTTTTTATCTCCCCCTCATTTTTATCCTCCAGGTGTTTGTGAATTCTCCAAGTTGCTGATGGTTGTTGACTACTATTTGTATTCCATCGTGGACAGAGAATGTGCTTTGAACAAATTCATTTTTTTTTTTTAATTTATTGAGGCTTGTTTTATGTCTCAGCATATGATCTATTCTGGAGAAAGATCTGTGATCACTAGAGAAGAACGTGTGTCCTGGTGATTTGGGATGTAATGTTCTATATATGTCTGTTAAATTTCTCTATCACTCTCTCTCCTTTCTTTGTTTCTCTGTCGGTAGGGCTCTCTTTAGTATCTGAAGTAGGGCAGGTCTTTTATTAGCGAAATCTCTCAGCATTTGTTTGTGAAAAATTTAAGCTCTCCCTCAAATTTGAAGGAGAGTTTTGTTGGATCAAGTATTCTTGGTTGGAAATTTTCCTCTCTCTCAGAATTTTAAATATGTCATGCCACTGCCTTCTCGCCTCCATGGGGGCCGCTGAGTAGTCACTACTTAGTCTTATGTTGTTTCCTTTGTATGTGGCGAATTGCTTTTCTCTTGCTGCTTTCAGAACTTGCTCCTTCTCTTCAGTATTTGACAGTCTGATCAGAATATGTCTTGCAGTGGGTTTATTTGAATTTATTCTATTTGGAGTTCGCTGGGCATTTATGCTTTGTGTATTTATATTGTGTAGAAGGTTGGGGAAGTTTTCCCCAACAATTTCTTTGAATACTCTTTCTAGACCTTTACCCTTCTCTTCCCCTTCTGGGACACCAATGAGTCTTAAGTTTGGACATTTTATTTTATCTATCATATCCCTGGGATCCATTTTGATTTTTTCAATTTTTTTCTCCATTCTTTCTTTTGTTCTTTCATTTTCTATTCTGTGGTCCTCAAGGAGGCTGAGTTGTTGTTCAACTTCCTCTAATCTTGTATTATGAGTATCCAGAGTTTTTTTAATTTTGCCTACAGTTTCTTTAATTTCCATAAGATCTTCTATTTTTTTATTTACTCTTGCAATTTCTTCTTTATGCTCTTCTAGGGTTTTCTTTATGTCACTTATATCCTGGGCCATGGTCATCTTGATGTCCTTTAAATCCTTTGCCATGTTTTCGTTCCTCGATTGTAGTTCTTTGATTAATTTTTTGAGGTACTGTGTATCTTCCGATGTTTTGATTTGTGTGTTTGGAGTTGGATTCTCCATATCTTCTGGTTTTATCATATGCATTAAGATTTTCTGTTGTTTTTGGCCTCTTGGCATTTGTTTTGCTTGATAGAGTTCTTTCAAGTAGTAAAATAAAAGGGATATCGATCTAATTTTTCAGAAACACAGTTTGGTGACGTACACTTTCTCTAACTAACCAGCAGATGGCATCTGTGAGTCACCTATATCCCTCAAGTCAGTTCTCAACCTTGTTTCCACGGTGTGTGGGGAAATGATTCTTGTGGGTTCAGTTGGAGAACTCAGTTTGGGTGTGTTGCTGGAGCCGTCCACCCTGAATGTGGGGCGTGTGTATGGGTCGCCAGGGAGGAAGGGCAGTTTTAATGTTCAAATCCCCCAGGATCCCGGAGATTCAAGGCCGCCACAAGAGTCTAAGCCTTCATTTCAGTTCAGCCCCAGACCCTCTCTCTCGCTGATCCACAAACCACCGGACTTGGCGTAGTGTCCCTGGGTTCTCCAAATGGGTCCCCCCTCCCAGCCATGATCCTCCAGGAGCTCAGCTGAGGGAATGGCGTGCTACGTCACCAGTGCGCGCCATCCCTCAAGGGAGGCCCTGGGCCACTGGGCTGTGCAGGGGCACTCTCAGCCTGAAGCAAAAATGGCCAAATGGGGCATCTCAGCCCCCTCCTCCTTGCACAGTTCCTCCTTCCCAGCTCTAGGACAACTGGCGGGGCTCTGGGCTGTGGGCACGGCCCCGGGCAGGAGTTTATCCAGCCCTCCAGCGGGCCAGCTGCTAGCCACAGGGTTTCTTTTTGCTTCTGGCTCTCCCCTCCATTCCCGTGGACCCAAGGGTATCTGCTGCGGGCTATCTTCCCGGTCAGACACCGAGAGGCCGGCCCAGCCCCCTCTTGCTGTGTTTTACTGCGTGGTTCCCATAATCGCGGCTGCAGCCACTACTGGGTTTTTCCCTTTTTTTTTTTTAAAAAAAGAGCCAGCTGGTCTCCAAATGCTGAACACTAGCTTCCCCAGACCACTGCATGGCTGCGGGTCTTCCAGCCAGCTTATTCACTTGTTTCAGAATGCCGACTCCTGGTTTCACCAAGTATACGGCCCCTCTGGAGCTAGGAGCCCTCGTCCAGCTGGCGCGTTGCTGTAACTGTATTCTGGGTCACTTTCTGGTTTTCAGCTAGTGTTTTACACGGAGGTGTTTTTTTCACCCTGTCTCAGCTAGCCGCCATCTTAGTTTCCCCTGGGCTTTTTTTTTTAAAGAACTAGTCCATCTCCAAATGCCAGCCCACCGTTTCCCCACACTGCATTGCGGCCGTGAGACTTTTAGCTGACTCACTCACTCGTTTCAGAATGCAGGCTCCTGGTTTCACCAAATGCATGTTCCCTGTGGATTTAGCAGAACTTGTCCAGCTGGTGAATCGCTGGCAGTCACTAATTTTTAATTATATGCTGGGATACCCTGTCTAGATGCCCTGGGTATTTATCTTGGGTTTGTTTAAGAAAGAACTGGAGGAGAACCTAAGATGGCAGCTAGGTGAGAGAGGGCAAAAAACACCTCTGTGGAAAATACTAGATAAAAGCCAGAAAGTGACCCAGAACACCAGTTCCAGCGACGCACCAGCCAGACAAGGACTGCTAAATCCACAGGGACCGTGCATTTGGTGAAACTGGGAGTCTGCGTTCTGAAACGAGTGAGTGAGCCGGCTGAAAGTCCGGTGGCTGCAGTGGGGAAACCATGGGTTGGCGTTTGGAGATGGACTAGTTCTTTTTTTAAAGAAAAAAAAACCTGGGAGCATCTGCGGTTACAACAGTGAGAACCACGCAGTGAAGTATGGCAGGAGCATGCTGTGCCAAAGTCTCGGTGTCTGGTGTGGAGGATAGCCTGCTGCTGATTGTCTCAGGGCCAGGGGACAGAGGGGGGCCAAAAGGAGAAAGAAATTGCGCCCCTTGCAGCCATCTCCCTGGTGGGCTGGGAATTTTCCTGCCCGGGGCTGGAGCTATAGCCCAGAGCCATGCCAAGGGTCCCAGTGTGAGGGGGAGTACTTCCCACAGCACTGTGCACAGGCCACAGTATCGGCCATGGACAATGGCCTTTAGTGCACCCACAGCTAATCGTCCCAGAGTTGGGAAGGTGGAGTTGTGTGAAAAGGGGGAAATGAACACGCCCCATTCAGCCATCTTTACAGCAGGCTGGGAACACTCCTGCACGGCCCAGCAGCCCAAGGCTTCCCTGGAGGGCTGGTGTGCACTTGTGACATGGCACAGCCTTCCCTCAGCAGAGGTCCTAGAAGAGCACAGCTGGGAAGGGGGACCCGCTTGGAAATCCAGGGACCCTATGCCAATACCAAGGATTGTGAGTCAGTGGCAGAGATAATCTGTGGTGGGACTGAGGTGAAGGATTAGACTCTTGCAACAGCCTTAGATCTCCGGGAACACCTGGGAGGTTTGATTATTAAAGCTGCCCTGCCTCCCTAACCACCCAGACACATGCCCCACATTCAGGGCGGACAGCACCAACAACACACCCAAACTTAGTGCACCAATTGAACCCCACAAGAATCATATTCCCCACGCACCACAAAGACAAAGTTGGGGAGAACTGACTTGAAGGGAATAGGTGACTCACAGACGCCATCTGCTGGTTAGTTAGAGAAAGTGTATGCCACCAAGCTGAAGTTCTGACAAATTAGAGATCAAGTAAAGCAAATGCCAAGAGGCCAAAAACAACAGAAAATCTTAAAGCATATGATAAAACCAGGGAATATGGAGAACCCAAACCCAAACACCCAAATCAAAAGATCAGAAGAGACACAGTACTTGGCGCAATTAATCAAAGAATTACAGACAGGCAACAAGAGCATGGCTCAGGATATAAAGGACATGAAGAAGAGCATGGCACAGGATATAAATGGAATGCTAGGGAGGGGTTGGAATAGGAAGATTTAAGCTGTGTATGTTTCCAAAATTGGAAAAAAAAAAACAGTCTAAATAGATAATGACAATTAAATGCCAAGGATGATCCTGGATGGGATCTGAGGATGGAGGAGAGGAGGCTCAAAGGGATACAGTTGGGACAAAAGAAAGAAGAAAAAGGAAATATAGAATGTAAGCTTTGTATCAATGTTGAATTTCTTGAACTTCTTAGCTGTGCTTAATGAGATTGCATAAAAGAATGTTCTTGTGCAATGGAAATGTATATGTGAATTATATTGTTTGTTCAAGGATATGTGCAGCTTGCTCTCATATGTTCAGAAGACAGAGCAATAGATGATGGATGATAGGCAGGGAAGGAGGGAGGGAAAGAAAAAAATGATTGTGTGATAGGTTGTTAAATTTGGTTGATCGGGGTATTGGGGGAGGGGTGTCGGGGTATGCTGGAGTTCTGTGTATGGAGTTTGTATTGTCTTTGCAACTGTTCCTGTAAGTTTGAATTTATTTCAAAATTAAATTAAAAAAAAAAAAAAGAAAAGAAAGAAGGAAAGAACTGGACATGAGGATTCTTAGAAGAATCTTAGAGACTGGACCAGTTCTGGAAGTGAGTCATCTGTGGATTTGGGAAGATTTTCTAACTGCTCTATGTGAAGTTTAGGTAGGTGTTACAAAGCTCAGTCTCTGAGAAGCTGGTGGTGTTTCTTTGAGCTCTGCAGAGGCCCTGTAACCAAACCAATGGAGTAAAAGCTTTGAGGTCACTCTAGCAGCCCTTAAGGCTGTATAGTCCAAAATTCAGACTCAGGCTGAGTCTACTGTTCCTTGTTTTTTAAATCTGTTATCTGTTTTCCTCTTATTTCTAGAATTCTACTTTTATATAATGATTTTTAAATCCTTTTCAAATGGCATTTTCTTAAGGAACACAAAGAAAACTTATTTATCAACAATGCCAAGGTTTTAGTTAATTTACAGTTCAAGTTTTTGAAAAATGTATCCGAATACACATTGTTTAATACTGACACCATATCAGATCACAGAGAGCTATTAAAAATATTTAAATAGGCACACAGGAGTATAAATTTCCTGAGTAGCTTCTGGTCCTACTTGAAATATTTTCAAAAATCTACCATACATTGCCCCCCCTCCCCAATATGTTTGTTGAATGAATGAAATATTGATTGCTTGCCTCAATAAGGCAATGAACCGTTATTCAAACATGATAGAAGGCAAAACCTTGACTTTATTTTTTAAATGCAAATAATTTTATGCTAAATGTAGGCAGCTGAGATTTTAAGGAAGATATTCAGGACTTCAGCATTTTTGACAAGCTACTGAATCATTTGTAAGGTGACAAGCACCAACTTGCCTTACACACTAATGAAAATGAGATAAACTGAGTATTCTATTTTTATCTGTGTTGTTTTTTTCCAAAGGCAATGACTAAAGACTGAGAAATTGAGGGCATCAAACCTAGCATTCCATACTGCCTTTTTTTTAATATATTCAAAATGCCCAGTAATAGTAATAAATGCAGACAACATTTATCTGGTCAAGAGGAAATCTGAACCCTGGGGAGTGATTCCAGGCAAATGTGAATTGCAGGCACCATCCTATCTAAAGGGGTAATCAGTTAGCCCCCCACAAATGTTGGCTGAATGATGAAAATTTTCAGATTCCCTAAGTGCCACAAATTAACAACTATTTTAGGGCCAACATCCACCTGCAGTGAAATCTCTTCACTTCTGCTATGCTCTGAAAGGGGAAATGAATAGAACACAAATATCTGAAACAGGGCATTTGATATTGAGCCCACCGACTGCTGAAGTTAAGATATCAGGCTACTGGCATTTGGGTAAAGGTATATCAAAATCTAGAAAAAAAGAGACTAGAAGTCTTCATGAATCTGAAACAAATAAACCTAAAAACTTACACATGGGATAATTTAGGTAAAGTTTTGTTTGTTTTGTTCTTAGAGGTGGGAATCTGAGAAGAGAGGAAGTTTCAGGTCAAATGGGGTAGCACTAGGTAGTTTCAAAACTCTAGGATACTGACTCATGCACATTGCTTCTCTGAGAGGTCTTGTTGGGGCTCAGGAAGTATACCTGAGGGGTGACATGGTGATCATAACAAACATACTTTGCAAAGAGATCTGCTTAACTTCTTGGACCTGAGATATTCAGTAAGCAAGAAATGCAATCTGAAAGTTGAAATCTAAACTTTTTCTCACTGGGTATGTTGTGGAATTACATCTAAGGGTATTTGGAGAATTGCCATTCTTTTCTAGTTTTTCTAAGTTTTCAATTTTTAGAGAGACTGATATCATTATCTAGTAAAAATTTGGAGCATGAAAGGCGTTATATTAATTTCAACTGAAGATAAACGCAACCTGGAGTGTGCATGATGAGGCTTTAGTGAAACAAGGGTGCATTTGGTCTGAAATGCTGAAGCCTTCTGGAGAATTCCTCAACATTACAGCTCTGAGTTTCCCACTCCCTGTCATAATGAAGTTAACCCTCTAAGAGTGTGAGACAAGTGGGCTAAGTATCTTTACTACCCACCATTGACCCTGTTCAGTATCTTCTCTTTAAGACTTTGAATGTGTTCCTTGCAATTAAAATTCTTATTCCTGTAAATGTAATCCTTTCCTTTCTTCCTGCCTCTCCTACATATTAAACACATACTACATAAGGGAGGGTAAAGGATGGCACCCCTAAAAAATCAGAAGGAAAAGGAATAAATGCTGCAAGAAAGAAATCTCAGATGATCAGTAAACATGGGAAAATACTTCACTCTGGCTTCCAAAACCATGGGACGGTGTCCTAGCGCCCATGGCACAGGAAATAGTAAAATGTAGTAAAATAATTAGGAAGTGATGAGTTTTGGGTATTTGTTACCTTTGTTGGTATGCAATTTATTTATAAGTTTTATGTTTTATTTTGTAATGGCTATGCTTAATGACCAGCTTGCTAAATTCCTGAAAATTGAGCAATCAGCCCACTGGAGCCTATAAAAGCCAGCTCCAGCACCTCCACCCACCCCTACCCCCACATTACCTCCCCCAGTCCAGATAAGGAAGCAGATGGAGCTCTGAGATGGTGTGGACAAGAACCAAGGTGTTGTCTGGAGAAAAACAAAATCTCCAAAGTGAGAAGTGGGAATTCAGCCACATGGCCCTCAGTTTCGAGGAGAAGTGACACATCTCCATTGCTTCTGAGCATAATAACTTCTCCAAGAACCATGAACAAGAGCCATGAATAAACCACATTGCAGGAGTGATGTTTCACAAAGTTTCAGGAATTATGGGAACAATACATATGGTTGTCCAAGCTGCTTTCAAGTCACTTGAACAAATTACTGAAATGAATTAAAAGTGCTTTAATTTGGGGTAGAAATTTTGTTTTAAAATGACAAGTCCTCAACTCCAACCAAATCCTCCATCTGTCTGCAAAGGAGTGCCTCTAAATAGCAGAAATCTGAGAGAATAGAATCAATTTCAGAGTGTTTGTGTATCTGCTATACTTATCTTTTTGTATTTCCCTATAATATTTCAGTGTCTAGACATATTTATTTCAGTAAATTAAAATATAAGTTGACTGCTGTTTGTGAAACATATGACATGATGTGAAACTGGACAAAGAGCATGTTATCAATTAAGATTTCATTCAGGAAATTCTATACAACATGTTCATGACATAAATAACTGCTTGTTTTAATTTTCTCAAGTTAAACTAAATTTAAATGAATCCCAGTAAAACTTAACCTCTAACATAGTTCATCATACATTTTATGTTGATAGTGGATGCAGTAAAATATGAGGAGACTAGCATAGCAGATTCTGACTAAATATTTCCTAGGCAACATCTGTTACCCAGATATTTATAAATGTTCTGTATCAATACCGTACACACTATAACTTAAAAGGAAGTTCTTGGATGCTTTCATTGTTGATTCTTGTAATCCCAGTTATCCTTTCTTGTCTTTGTTTATTTCTAGTTTACATAATTCCATCTCTTTTTCTTCAGTTTACTCATTGAATTTTCCAGAACATCCAAGATATATATATATTTTTTAATTTCAGCATATAAAAGTCTATTGTTTTCAGATATCATACGTGATTATTTGCAGTTGACTTAAGTAAATGTATATTTACTTTTGGAAAAAAAACTTGGTTAACATTGGGTGATCCTTTGGCACAAATCAGTAGTGATATAAAGGCTATTTCTGCACAGAAAGTGCTAGCTTTGTGAGGCAGGTTGTGTTTACTTTTGAGTTGATATCCCACTTTTAGATGTGACCTCTCAGAAGGTGTTTATATTTGAGGTGAAGAATACTTCTGAGGATGACTACAACTTGAAGGTCCAAAGGAATCAGTTATAATGCTGGAATAATGGACAATGGGACTGCTATTTTGGGAATGGGGTGTTACTTATAGCCACACAAATTTAAACAGCGTTGACAGTCACCTACTCTTTTTACAAATGAGGCCACACTCGTCCAAGACCCAATTCTGTAATTGCTGAGCTGAACTGGCTAGAACACAAGAGGGATTGAGTAGGGAGCCCATTAGCAGAGGTGGCTTTGGTGCCAATGGTAGTAGGCTAGTCACGACAGACTGAGTCCCCTGAAATGATGTAGACTATTTATGCAAATGTGGGTAACCATATTTTTCTGAGAAGAAAGTGCAAGACTGTATTAGTTAGGGTTCTCTAGGGAAGCAGAATCAATGAGAGATATCTATAAATATAAGATTTATAAAACTGTCTCATGCAACTGTGGGTATGCACAAGTCCAAATTCTGTAGGGCAGGCAGCAAACTGGCAACTCCAATGAAGATGTTTGATGAACTCCTCAGGCAGCAAACTAGCAACTTTGACGAATGTGTCCAATGAACTCCTCAGGAAACAAACTGGCAACTTCGAAGAAGTCCTCAGGAAACGCTTTGCTGATCAGACAAAGAAGAAATGAAGGGCCTCCATCTGTCCCACTTTAAAAGTCTTCAACTGATTGGATTAAAACCAGCTGACTGCATTGTCTCATTGTGGAAGACACGCCCTTCCTTGACGTCATCAGTCACAGCTGCAGCCAATTGACTGACAATTTAACAAACCGGCTTTCTGGTTTATCAATCAGCCACAAACATCCTAGCAGCAACAGTTAGGCCAGTGCTTGCTTGTCCAGATACCTGAGTATCATCACCTGGCCAAGTTGACACATGAACCTAACCATCACAATGACTTTCATCCATTTCTAAAATCTTATTTGGCCCTCAAAAGAGGCAAGTTGCATTCTTCCAAATTGATCTTCTTGTTCTTTTCTTGTCATGAAATGAGTATTACCTAATTATTTTTTATTAGTTATCAACATCCTTTTAAAATGATCTATGTAGCAATGACTATGGCTCATGTTCCTACAGCTGCCAATAAAATCCAACTCTGGGAGGCTGATTGGAGAAAGAGCATTGCTTGCTAGGATTGGTTGAATTCAATGTTGCCCCCTTCCTCCAGACAGCAATCAGTGATGTACATGCAGAATAGTGAAAGGTGTAGTCACTGCTTTTGCAATAAAGTATTTTTGTGTGTGTGAATTGTTATATTTTATATAGTATCTAAGTGTTTGTTGTAGGAATTATCTGAGACTGTCCAGTTCAAAGTATTCTGCAGATGTCCTCCAAAACAGCATTTCCCCGTGAAGACCACATGTCTGGTGATGAAGATGGAACATATTAATATACAACGATTAACCATTTCCATGTTCCCAAGGAACTAGGGAGGGTTTTTATTGTAGCCATTGATGAGTCCCCTGCATGAATGAGAGGCAGTCATGCTCCCATGTAGTATGTGGTTAGTTGCTCTTCTGAAACAGGTGAGCTCAGGATATTGAATTGACTCCAAGAGCTCTGGTTCTCAAAGTGTCATCCCCTGTCCAGGATCAGCAACATCACTTGTTAGAAATGCAAATTACCTGGATCTAACTCACATCTACAGACTCAAACACCCTGGAGCTGAGACCCTGCAATCTGTTTTTAACAAGACCTGCAGGTAATCCTCACATACATGTTAAAGTTAAAGAGCCACTGCTGCAGAAGATCCTTTTCCATGAGCAAAAGAGTAGGAGGTAGTTAATTGGCAGCCGCAGTATACAACAGGTATGAAAATCTTTGAAGGGCATTGGCCTAAAGCAGATCTAGACCTCAACTTTTCAAAGCCACCTTATCTTTGGTAGCTCATACCTGCTGCTCCTTCTTATTCTCCATGGTGGTCTCCCACACTGAGAAGTTACTATAGTTTCAGCCTCACCCTGGCCTTGAGGAGTCCAAGTCTTGCTTTGACCCCAGTTCCTGTCCCATCTTGTCTACCTTTAATCCTGACTTACAGGCATTCTTGACTTTGATCAGCACTGCCCAAATCCCAGAAAGCAAAATTTTATATTTGATCCTGTTGTAGTTTCTCCCTGTTCTCTTATCATAAATGCATCGTCTCTGCAAATACCACTAGCTAGAAAACGAGGCAACACCTGGCTGTAGGATCCAGGAAGGCAGGAACCATGTCAATTTTACTCACCCCTCTATCCAGCAATGTGCTAGAAAATATTTAACAACTGACTCTGAACAAATCAAGCCTGATTTGTAGAGTTGCTGATTCCTGGAGTGTAAATACTCCCACTGCTGCCAATTTCAAGGTAGCAACATGATGACATCCGCACCAAGATGGGGAGAGAGCCACAATTGGCTCTCACAAGTCTTCACAACCAGGCTTCAGCACACCACTGCCTGTATTCCCAGTGCCTTCCCAGACCCCTGGCATACAGTGGGTTTTTGTTTTAGTTTCCTCATTGCTAAAGCAAACACCATGCAATGGATCAGCTTAAACAACGGGAATTTATTGGCCCACAGTTCTGAGGCCAGGAGATGTCCAAATCAAGATGTCATCAAGACGATGCTTTCTTCCCAAAGACTGGCATTCTGGGGCTGGCTGCCAGCGATCCTGGGTCCTGGGCTCCTCTGTCACATGGCAACGCACATGGCAGCCTCTCCTGGTCTCTCGCTTCTCTTCTGAGTTCTGGTGACTTTTGGCTTCTGGCTGCTCCCTCTGCGGCTGTTTTCTTTTCTCTCTGTGACCTTCCCTATAAGGCCTTCAGTAATAGGATTAAGACCCATCCTGGGCTATACCTGATCTGAAGTGGCCTCATCAAAAGGTCCTATTTATGGTGGGTTCACACCCATAGGAATGGATTAAGTTTAAGAACATGTTTTTGGTACATAGCTCCAAACCACCGCAGTGCCCAATAAATAAATATTTAATAAAGGAAGGAAAATGGATAGGTCAGTGAAAATTTTTGACTCCCACTGGAAAAACAACAAGGTGCACATGCCATCGGTGAGGAAACATGGCATCTATGTACCTGGGCATTGCATTTTTGGTTTACATTCTATCCAGCCTTGAAGAATAAACAGTTGACATCAAATTGCATAAACATATCACATAATTAATTCTGGTAAGCAGGTACAACTTTGCTATTCTAACTCATCCCAAAATAATTCAGCACGTGTAAATTCATAAGAATATACCATGTCAAAGCAGAAATGGTCTGTATCTTAACATAATTAAGCTTTTGAAATTGTCATTGATGTGGTATAATTAAATTGGTGAGACTAACATTTGTAGACATGACAATATTTTTTCCTTTTCACCTCTAAGGATATGTAATGTGGTACAAACTTCATTATTTAATAAAGTCCCTGTCTACTTCATTTAACACTACAAAGTTCCTATGTGTAAAAAAAGGTCATATTTAAAAGTTCCTTACTATCTCATTGATATAGAATTTTCTCCCTGAATTTTAAAAACAAGTAATATTTGGTTATCAAATGTTTTCAGAATAAATGCCTATTCTCCATTATAATTTTATAACTCTATTTGTAAAGAAAAGTCATGCCTTTTTTTCCCCAGGAGTAGAGCTGATTTTCTGTGATTTCAAGACAAGTATTTTGACTACAAAGCTTTTGTTAACTTCTCCGCAATTAGATAATAGAAATCCCTGCTGTTTCCCCTTTCCCTGTTCTGTGCTTCGCCTTTTAAATGCTCCCTGTAGGTGCTCATGTTCAGTGGCATTTTCTTTCAACAATTCCTGTAAGTTATCCTTTCTTTGTGGATAAGCAAGAGTTTGCAAAACTTTACTCCCCTTATTCTTCAATTAAATGCTGACATGGAATGGTAGTGTCCGGCATGCTAATCAGCAGGACCTCCCTGTGGGAATCTGTGCTAGAAGACTGCTTCACAGTGAGAGGCAGACAGTGCTGTTGACACTGGCTGTCAAAAAGGCTTCACCTCTTTGAAAGGAAATCTTAATCTTCTTTATTCATGTGTGAACAGGTCCAGGCCCCCAACCTGGGACTCCTAGGCATTGGCTGTTTAAACTGCAGGTTGCTAGGCTTTGGGGTAGAGTTTGTTTGCCTGTGTCTAGTTCCCCCGAATGGGTGAGGACTGAAAATTAAAATCTGTCTGCCGCAGACCACGGCTTTTCGTCTCTGTTTGAAGAGACATGGCAACCTGGGGCGAAATGAAAAGGAATTTTATTGAGCGCAAAACCACTCAATGTTTAAATGTTGGATGCGGAACTGAATGGTGATTTGGGGCAACTGGTAGATTGTTTATAGACAGTGGGATGGCTGTCAATCAAGGCACAATGGCAAAAACCGTCAGGAAAAAAAGTCCTTTTCTAGTGGCTGAACTCTTGTTTCCTGTTAAAATGTTCAATTCTACAAACAAAAAGTTTTTTTTTTTTCCTAAAGTTTCTAAGCACAAAAAATTTCAGAATAACAGAGAAGCTGTTACTTTTACTTTTTGATCTGGGTGGCATGATACTTATTAACGTACCTCCCACACAGCTACTCTCTTGCATTTGAAGTTTCTTCCTCTTGGTTATATCTCTTCTTTCCACATTTTGCACAGATAGGAAACAAGAAACAAAGCTATAACCACCAATTGGAAGTCATCAAAGATATTTGGGAATTTTAAAAACCTAATACAAAAAACTTAGGTATACACTTGATTTTATTTCAAGAATACCTTTCTGTCCAGAAATTTGAAATTTTCTTGAGTGCCCTTTTAGATCTTTTATAAAACATTTTCATGACTAGTGGTGTTGACAAAAACATATAATAACGATAATGACAAAACAGGTACTAATTAGCATTGCAAACTAGAATTTTCAAAAGAGCCTTGACTCTGTACTCCCAGAGAAACCTTAGGGCAGGAGAGTAATATATATTTAATTAAACTAATGGGATTCATGGCATGCATTTACAAGATGACTGTTCCAGAATAAGGATTCAGTCCTTGGCAAGGAAAGGGAGCAGAGTTAAAAGGGAAGAATTCAGCAAAAACCATTCCATTGTCTTTTTTGGTTTGGGGGAGTGCTAATTCATCTTACCCATTATCCCCTTCCAGGTCTGAACAGTTTGAGAAATAGCCATGGGGCCAAGTTAAAATGAAAAATTTGGCAAAGCTGGATTGGAGAACATGGTTTAGTTGCAACGCTGAATCAAGCTTACCACTACTTCCCTTGATGAAAGCTCTTTCCCTAGCACTTCCCTGAGTAGACAGTATTGGTGAAATGTCCTGCTTTACTGCCCTGAGTGGGCATAACAGGTAAGTTAAGTAAGAATTTTCCAGTAACTGGAGAAATTTTAAGGAAGAAGCCTTGGCATGGCACTGCGGTGGGGAGCAAGGGAGATAGCACATTCTATGGATATTTTTGTTGGCAAACTATCTTAGCCCTCAGAATCAGCAGATATTCGAACAGATATTTTACCCAAAATGGTCATTTTCACTCCTGATAAAAATCATGCTGGGAGAGTTGGAGTATGTACCTGAGGCTACTCGGTCTCCACTTGGAGAGGACACACCCAGATTTCCTGAACCTCCTCTGTCATCCTTCCCATCACCCCACACATCCCTGCCGCCTCGCCTGTGGGAAGGGTAAGAACGCAGCGCTGTCTCACCCGAAAGCAGAGAAATTATCGGCTCCACTGTGATGAAGAGTTCACCGAGACTCTGAAAGTAAAGATAGATTTATATACACCTTCTCAATGGCAGATAAGAAGGCAAACATGGGGGCAACAGATATTTCTAGAACCAGAACATAGCCCCTCCAACCTTCTAGAGTAAACAAAATTTAAATGGCCCTTGTATACATGTCCCTCAGGAACCAGCAACAACAGAGTTGCCATATCTTCATGTTGGCATTTTGGATTATTAGCTTTGGCTAATTTAAAGTTACTAAATCACTTTGAGCTTCAAGGAGGGTAAAATTTTTTCTAAAATCATGAATGTAAATAATGTTAATACAGTAATAATAATGTGGACTCCCTGGGATTCAGAAGGAAATATTTCAGATTCCAAAGGACAAAAAGGGTTTTGAAACATCGATTTCACTTTAGATCATGTGAGGGGATATTGTTTAACCCAACTGTCTGTTGCCATTCAGTGTACTTCTTCCAAAGCTATTACTCCCCCCTTTGCATGTTTCAGTTGCTACAACTCATTGCTCCCTGGAAATCATAATTTTCTATGCCAGTACAAAGGACAGAAAGAGGTTTGTGGGCTTGGACAAGAAAAATGCTCTTGTTTGTATCCTGGAACCGTGACCTCTGATGTTTCTGACCCTTCTCATCTTCACCCACTTCAGGGAAATTGAAAGATTTTGAGTGATGCGATGACCCTAATTTCCTGGGCTTCTCCAGATTTCAGCCTCTGGTTATAAATCAACCTTAATGAAATTAACCCAGAATTTGAAATTATCTATGACATTCCTATTGATTCCATCTCATTTTACAAAGGTTAATTTTTCCCCATACTAAATGTTCCAAAGACCAGCTGAGTAGCCACGTCAGGGACTGCATGAAAATCAAAATAAAGTACTCTAAATTGCAAATACTAAAAGAGAAAAATATATATATATTAGGCTTTCCATGTTTCAAGTCAAATGCTGGTTATTTTCCTTTAAAAAAAAACTGTAAATGGTCTGTATATTTCAAAATAGTAGAAGATAATATTCAAATAATTTTGGAACTAAAATGATAATATAACTGCACTAGAACACATGCATCTGTTGGGAAACGATTCTTCTGTCCTTAACTACACCAGCCCCCCACGCCCACCCCTTGCCAAAACACCCTGAACAACAAGAAAAAGGCAATAGAATGTTGTATTTTGTCTTCGGCTAATCATCACATTTATTTATTTAATTGGTTGTTTTTTGTTTGTTTGTTTTGACCCTTGCTATGAGTTTCTTTTCACAGCTTCCATCATGCTTTCCCCAGTGCCTTAGGGTTGCTTTCAGCTTTCATTGTCTTTACTTTCACTAATGAATTTCCTTATTTTATCCAATAGTACATTAATTTTGATGCAGCCAAGCATCAGGTCCCAACATGATGAAAGGTACCCCCGAACGCCAGAGAGGAGAGACGACTGAGGAGTTCAGGCAAAGGCATTTGTTCTGAGAGCGGAGACGAGCCTGCCTGCGCAGTGCTCAAAATGGCGACTGCCCCTACCGAGTGGATGGGACAGATACTTATGCAGAGCTGGGAGGAAGTTAGCGTTTGCTGGCAAGGAAGTTAGTTTTGCGCGGCTTTTTGTGGGCGGCGTTTTTGACGTCTACGTTTCCGGCCCTTCACTAATGTGGTCGGAATTTGCTTGTTTTGGTGAGACAGCAGCATTATTTGTCAGATTCTGCTGGTGTCTAGTTGATTCTTCTAGGAGCCCCATTGAATACTGAACTGAGAACAGGCCTTCCTTCTTCAGTCATTGGAAAAAGACATGAGCAATGAACTCTAATGTCTGACAGCCTAGTGATCAAACTTTAACAGAAGAAATTTCAGGCAGGTGGTTGGCTTCCTGGTTGTTCCCAATCACTAGAACAATCTCATTTCAGTAATGATGAAGTCTCATCCTAACATCGCCGTCTCCATTTTTATCCAGTGGAAAGCCCCGCCCCTGGCTGACGTCAGGAGGAGGCGGGGTCCTGCTTGGCTTCCTGTCTTCCTGGCTCTGCCTTCTCTAGTCCCTGCAGCTGCTGTTGGTTCGGAGTTGCTGGGAGTGGAAGGAGTGAGGGCTCAGTGGAAGTTAGGGATGCTGGCTGTCACTTCCTGGGTCCTTCTCACTGGTGCTTTGGATTCGTGTGGGGGGCTCTGACCACAGCTCCCTTGTCCGGCAGCGCTTCCTCAGGCCAGCCATGTCTGCAGTCGTGCAGTGTGGAGACGACCGGCTGTTCCCGCTCTCTCAGGCCGACGGTTCGAAACCTCTGGAAGAGGGGCCCGGCCTAAGAGGTACTCTTTTTTTTTCACTCCCAGGGGATTCAATATGCAGTTGTACTTTAAGTCTTTGATTTATATCTCCCCCCACCTCCAAACTCCACCCCATGCCCCAGAACGCAAAACCTTACCTCTTCCAGATGGTTCCTTCTCTCAACTACATACAATCATTTTCATTACTAAAGAGAACACTAAACTTCATGGTCCTTCCTCCCCCTATGAAAGAAGACACTTTTTTTTTTTTTAAACTCTAATTTGAGTATTTATATACGGGTTTGGGTAACTTTCTTAAAACTAATGAACAGTCACTTTTAGAGAAAGCAGATTGCTTGCAGCTTTTAACTCCTCACCCAACTTCTGTTGCTCCAACCTCTTTAGCTTAGTAAAGTTTTACAAAACCATGGGCCCTGGGCTTAGAGAGGGCTCCAAAACTATGTAACATCACTGGCTGCTGCAAAAAATAGCCTAGCTCGTCTGTCCATTAAGAAGAGACCAATATGGTTACATTGTAAGTCACAGAAACTGCATAGTTGACCAAGAAGCAATATCTACAATGTTTGCCTAATAAAAAGGAACCTTAGATGAGCGCATCATTTAAATCAGGTGTCCTTACAGATGGTCTTAACTGGTAATGGTCATTAAGATTAATTGCCTTGTAATACTGAGGGAACCACACAGGCTATCATAACCTTTCTGGAAATGCCAGACGAGCATAAACCTTGTTTCACTTAACAGATTGTCCTCTGAAAGACACTTTTAATGTGCAAGTAAGTTCCTTATTAAAGACAGCATCAGCACTGTTTATTTTCCCAAATGTGGGTTTGCAGCAAGCATTTAAAGTTCCTCAAACAAAGGCAAAAGATAAAATATTCCCATACACACACATAGCTCTTTCCATATGCTCCCAGGCTAAACATGATTTTAAAAGCATATAAATTGCTGGCAGGCTTTAAGGTGGATTGATCACAACTTTGTGGACAGCTGAACTGAACTGTTCAAATGCTCTCTCTTTGGTCAAAACTTCAAATGGAAATTTATGATTTCTCAAATTGGGATAATCCTAGAAAATAAAATACAATAAGAGAGCCATTGAGTTCAAAAACAAAATGGAAACTGTGGTTCCTGGCAGGGACAATCCAGTCGGGATACGTTTTATAGAGCAAATCAAGATCTGGCTTCTAGTTCAGATGACATCAACATGAAACTAGTGAACGTAGGTCATGGGGCGACTGGGCAGGAAGATGTGAAAGGAATGCAGGCTAGAGAATACCCGGCCATTTGTTGCTTTAAAAAGCAGCTCAGTGATATGTCACCCCTTTCCCAAGCTTTCGTTCCTCTTCTGTCTTCTCACAGTACCCTCTCACTCACCCACAGACATCTGCTTTTGAACAAGAAGAGGATGTGGGTTCTTTTCAGAGGTGGTTGGGTTTAAACATAATACCATGCCAAGCCTGACCTAAGATGCACATCCTAAGCTTGAGGAGAGGCTTTTCATGGGCAGGCCAGACCACTCACTGATGGAATAAGAAACCAGTCCTCAATTTTTTCATAACATTTGTTTTAAATGCTGCTCATTACCTAGTGCTTTTACAGCAATAGGAGATCTTCACAATGAACGAATCCCTCTGAATCCTCAACTTTTGGGGCCAACTGAGTCTGTTTTGGCAACCCACATCTCAAAGACAAATTATCCCTCCTTTGTCATCATTGTGCATCTTACCTTTGGATATGACAATATTATTTGACAGCTCTCCAAATTATTTCTGTAACTGTATACAATGGAACTGTTTATTTCTGAAAATGAGATTTGGGTTGTCCCACAGGCCCCACTCCAATTTCAAGAATAAGGAAGGAGTGGGTGAATTCCTCTTTAAGGGGCTCAAGGTGGTTGCATTGTTGAGCACATTTCTTTGGGGCTTTTCACAAATACAGTGTTCAGTTCCTCCAGAAACACGCAAGGCATTGATGAGTGAGAATCCTCCACCCTGTTAAATAAGAGGAAAAGAAAACTACTATAGAAAAAAACAGGAAGTTCTGTTTGGGTTGGGAAAATGTGTGTGTGTGTGTGTGTGTGTGTGTGTGTGTATTGAAACATAGAGAATGTATTGGACAGTTACTATGTTCAGGACCAGGCACAGTATTTTAAGTGTTTCATATGCATTGTTTCTTTTTTTTTTTTTTTTTTTTTTTTTTTTTTTTTTTTTTTTCATACAAAACAAATTGTACTTTCGATTGTTTACAGTACCATTACATAGTTGTACATTCATCACCTAAATCAATCCCTGACACCTTCATTAGCACACACACAAAAATAACAAGAATAATAATTAGAGTGAAAAAGAGCAATTGAAGTAAAAAAGAACACTGGGTACCTTTGTCTGTTTGTTTCCTTCCCCTACTTTTCTACACATCCATCCATAAACTAGACAAAGTGGTGTTTGGTCCTTATGGCTTTCCCAATCCCATTGTCACCCCTCATAAGCTACATTTTTATACAACTGTCTTCGAGATTCATGGGTTCTGGGTTGTAGTTTGATAGTTTCAGGTATCCACCACCAGCTACCCCAATTCTTTAGAACCTAAAAAGGGTTGTCTAAAGTGTGCGTAAGAGTGCCCACCAGAGTGACCTCTCGGCTCCTTTTGGAATCTCTCTGCCACTGAAGCTTATTTCATTTCCTTTCACATCCCCCTTTTGGTCAAGAAGATGTTCTCCGTCCCACGGTGCCAGGTCTACATTCCTCCCTGGGAGTCATATTCCACGTTGCCAGGGAGATTCACTTCCCTGGGTGTCTGATCCCACGTAGGGGGGAGGGCAGTGATTTCACCTTTCAAGTTGGCTTAGCCAGAGAGAGAGGGCCACATCTGAGCAACAAAGAGGCATTCAGGAGGAGACTCTTAGGCACAAATACAGGGAGGCCTAGCCTCTCCTTTGCAGCAACCGTCTTCCCAAGGGTAAAACTTATGGTAGAGGGCTCAACCCATCAAACCACCAGTCCCCTATGTCTGTGGTCATGTTAGCAACCATGGAGGTGGGGTAGGCGAATACCCCTGCATTCTCCACAGGCTCCTCAAGGGGGCACTACATCTTTTTTTTTTTTTTTTTTCCCCTTTTTTTTCTTTTTTCTTTTTTTTTTTTTTTTTTTTTTAACTTTCCCTTCTTTTTTCAAATCACCTGTATGAAAAAAAAAGTTAAAAAGAAAACAAACATACAATAAAAGAGCATTTCAAAGAGACCATAGCAGGGGAGTAAGAAAAAGACAACTAACCTAAGATAACTGCTTAACTTCCAACATGTTCCTACTTTACCCCAAGAAAGTTACATAATATAGCAACATTTCAGTGAACTTGTTCCTACTACAACCATCAGAAATTAACAGACCATAGTCATTTCTGGGCATCCCCAGAACGTTAAATAGCTTATCTGTTCTTCCTGGATTATTGTTCCCCCTTCCTTAATTGCTCTCTACTGCTAGTTCCCCTACATTCTACATTATAAACCATTTGTTTTACATTTTTCAAAGTTCACATTAGTGGTAGCATATAATATTTCTCTTTTTGTGCCTGGCTTATTTCGCTCAGCATTATGTCTTCAAGGTTCATCCATGTTGTCATATGTTTCACCAGATCGTTCCTTCTTACTGCCGCGTAGTATTCCATCGTGTGTATATACCACATTTTATTTATCCACTCATCTGTTGAAGGACATTTGGGTTGTTTCCATCTCTTGGCAATTGTGAATAATGCTGCTATGAACATTGGCGTACAGATATCTGTTCGTGTCACTGCTTTCCGATCTTCCGGGTATATACCGAGGAGTGCAATCGCTGGATCGAATGGTAGCTCTATATCTAGTTTTCTAAGGAACTGCCAGACTGACTTCCAGAGTGGCTGAACCATTATACAGTCCCACCAACAATGAATAAGAGTTCCAATTTCTCCACATCCCCTCCAGCATTTGTAGTTTCCTGTTTGTTTAATGGCAGCCATTCTAACCGGTGTTAGATGGTATCTCATTGTGGTCTTAATTTGCATCTCTCTAATAGCTAGTGAAGCTGAACATTTTTTCATGTGTTTCTTGGTCATTTGTATTTCCTCTTCAGAGAACTGTCTTTTCATATCTTTTGCCCATTTTATAATTGGGCTGTCTGTACTATTGTCATTGAGTTGTAGGATTTCTTTGTATATGCAAGATATCAGTCTTTTGTCAGATACATGGTTTCCAAAAATTTTTTCCCATTGAGTTGGCTGCCTCTTTACCTTTTTGAGAAATTCCTTTGAGGTGCAGAAACTTCTAAGCTTGAGGAGTTCCCATTTATCTATTTTCTCTTTTGTTGCTTGTGCTTTGGGTGTAAAGTCTAGGAAGTGGCCTCCTAATACAAGGTCTTGAAGATGTTTTCCTACATTATCTTCTAGGAGTTTTATGGTACTTTCTTTTATATTGAGATCTTTGGTCCATTTTGAGTTAATTTTTGTGTAGGGGGTGAGGTAGGGGTCCTCTTTCATTCTTTTGGATATGGATATCCAACTCTCCCAGCCCCATTTGTTGAAAAGACCATTATGGCTCAGTTCGGTGACTTTGGGGGCCTTATCAAAGATCAGTCGGCCATAGATCTGAGGGTCTATCTCTGAATTCTCAATTCGATTCCATTGATCTATATGTCTATCTTTGTGCCAGTACCATGCTGTCTTGGCAACTGTGGCTTTATAATAAGCTTCAAAGTCAGGGAGTGTAAGTCCTCCCACTTCGTTTTTCTTCTTTAGAGTGTCTTTAGCAATTCGAGGCATCTTCCCTTTCCAAATAAATTTGATAACTAGCTTTTCCAAGTCTGCAAAGTAGGTTGTTGGAATTTTGATTGGGATTGCATTGAATCTGTAGATGAGTTTGGGTAGAATTGACATCTTAATGACATTTAGCCTTCCTATCCATGAACATGGAATATTTTTCCATCTTTTAAGGTCCCCTTCTATTTCTTTTAGTAGAGTTATGTAGTTTTCTTTGTATAGGTCTTTTACATCTTTGGTTAAGTTGATTCCTAGGTACTTGATTTTTTTAGTTGCTATTGAAAATGGTATCTTTTTCTTGAGTGTCTCTTCAGTTTGTTCATTTCTAGCATATAGAAACATTACTGACTTATGTGCATTAATCTTGTATCCCGCTACTTTGCTAAATTTGTTTATTAGCTCTAGTAGGTGTATCGTTGATTTCTCAGGGTTTTCTAGATATAAGATCATATCATCTGCAAACAATGACAGCTTTACTTCTTCTTTTCCAATTTGGATGCCTTTTATTTCTTTGTCTTGCCGGATTGCCCTGGCTAGCACTTCCAGCACAATGTTGAATAACAGTGGTGACAGCGGGCATCCTTGTCTTGTTCCTGATCTTAGAGGGAAGGCTTTCAGTCTCTCACCATTGAGTACTATGCTGGCTGTGGGTTTTTCATATATGCTCTTTATCATGTTGAGGAAGTTTCCTTCAATTCCTACCTTTTGAAGTGTTTTTATCAAAAAGGGATGTTGGATTTTGTCAAATGCTTTTTCAGCATCTATTGAGATGATCAATTGATTTTTCCCTTTCGAGTTTTTAATGTGTTGTAATACATTGATTGTTTTTCTGATGTTGAACCATCCTTGCATGCCTGGAATGAACCCCACTTGGTCATGGTGTATGATTTTTTTAATGTGTCTTTGGATTCGATTTGCAAGTATTTTGTTGAGGATTTTTGCATCTATATTCATTAGGGAGATTGGCCGGTAGTTTTCCTTTTTTGTAGCATCTTTGCCTGGTTTTGGTATTAGATTGATGTTAGCTTCATAAAATGAGTTAGGTAGTGTTCCATTTTTTTCAATGTTTTGAAAGAGTTTGAGTAAGATTGGTGTCAGTTCTTTCTGGAAAGTTTGGTAGAATTCCCCTGTGAAGCCATCTGGCCCTGGGCATTTATTTGTGGGAAGATTTTTGATGACTGATTGGATCTCTTTGCTTGTGATGGGTTGGTTGAGGTCTTCTATTTCTTCTCTGGTCAGTCTAGGTTGTTCATATGTTTCCAGGAAATTGTCCATTTCTTCTACATTATCCAGTTTGTTGCCATACAGTTGTTCATAATATCCTCTTATAATTTTTTTAATTTCTTCAGGATCTGCAGTTATGTCACCTTTTTCATTCATTATTTTGTTTATATGGGTCTTCTCTCTTTTTGATTTTGTCAGTCTAGCTAGGGGCTTGTCAATCTTGTTGATCTTCTCAAAGAACCAACTTTTGGTGATATTTATCCTTTCTATTGTTTTTTTGTTCTCTATGTCATTTATTTCTGCTTTAATCCTTGTTATTTCTTTTCTTCTACTTGGTTTAGGATTGGTTTGCTGTTCATTTTCTAGCTTCTTCAGTTGATCCATTAGTTCTTTGATTTTGGCTCTTTCTTCCTTTTTAATATATGCGTTTAGTGCTATAAATTTCCCCCTTAGCACTGCTTTTGCTGCATCCCATAGGTTTTGGTATGTTGTGTTCTCATTTTCATTCGTCTCTATATATTTAGCAATTTCTCTTGCTATTTCTTCTTTAACCCACTGATTGTTTAGGAGTGTGTTGTTTAACCTCCAGGTATTTGTGAATTTTCTAAGTCTCTGATGGTTATTGACTTCTAATTGTATTCCATTGTGGTCAGAGAATGTGCTTTGAATGATTTCAATCTTTTAAATTTATTGAGGCTTGTTTTATGTCCCAGCATATGATCTATTCTGGAGAAAGTTCCGTGAGCACTAGAAAAGTATGTGTATCCTGGTGATTTGGGATGTAATGTCCTGTAGATGTCTGTTAAATCTAATTCATTTATCAGATTGTTTAGGTTTTCAATTTCCTTATTGGTCTTCTGTCTGGTTGATCTATCTATAGGAGAGAGTGATGTGTTGAAGTCTCCCACAATTATTGTGGAAACATCAATTGCTTCCTTTAGTTTTGCCAATGTTTCTCTCATGTATTTTGTGGCACCTTGATTGGGTGCATAGACATTTACGATTGTTATTTCTTCTTGCTGAATTGCCCCTTTTATTAGTATGTAGTGGCCTTCTTTGTCTCTCAAAACATCCCTGCATTTGAAGTCTATTTTATCTGAGATTAATATTGCTACACCTGCTTTCTTTTGGCTGTAGCTTGCATGAAATATTTTTTTCCATCCTTTCACTTTCAATTTCTTTGTGTCCCTGTGTCTAAGATGAGTCTCTTGTATGCAACATATTGATGGTTCATTTTTTTTGATCCATTCTGCGAATCTATATCTTTTAATTGGGGAGTTTAATCCATTTACATTCAACGTTAAAACCGTGAAGGCATTTCTTGAATCGGCCATCTTATCCTTTGGATTATGTTTGCCATATTTTTCCCTCTCTCTATTAATATCCTTTACTGTACCCATACCGAATCTCTTTAGTACTGAACCTTTCTCCAAGTCTCTCTGTCCTGTCTTTGTTTCTCTGTCTGTAGGGCTCCCTTTAGTATCTCCAGTAGGGCAGGTCTCTTGTTAGCAAATTCTCTCAGCATTTCTTTGTCTGTGAAAAATTTAAGCTCTCCCTCAAATTTGAAGGAGAGCTTTGCTGGATAAAGTATTCTTGGCTGGAAATTCCTCTCTCTCAGAATTTTAAATATATCGTGCCATTGCCTTCTCGCCTCCATGGTGGCTGCTGAGTAGTGACTACTTAGTCTTATGCTGTTTCCTTTGTATGTGGTGAATTGCTTTTCTCTTGCTGCTTTCAGAACTTGCTCCTTCTCTTCTATGTTTGACAGTGTGATCAGTATATGTCTCGGAGTGGGTTTTTTTGGATTTATTCTATTTGGAGTTCGCTGAGCATTTATGATTTGTGTATTTATGTTGTTTAGAAGATTTGGGAAGTTTTCCCCAACAATTTCTTTGAATACTCTTCCTAGACCTTTACCCTTTTCTTCCCCTTCTGGGACACCAATGAGTCTTATATTCGGACGCTTCATATTATCTATCATATCCCTGAGGTCCATTTCGAGTTTTTCAATTTTTTTCCCCATTCTTTCTTTTATGCTTTCATTTTCCATTCTGTCATCTTCCAGGTCACTGATTCGTTGTTCAACTTCCTCTAGTCTTGTACTATGAGTGTCCAGAATCTTTTTAATTTGGTCAACAGTTTCTTTAATTTCCATAAGATCATCCATTTTTTTATTTAGTCTTGCAATGTCTTCTTTATGCTCTTCTAGGGTCTTCTTGATTTCCTTCATATCCCGTACTAGGGTCTCATTGTTCATCTTTAGTTCTTTGAGTAGCTGCTCTAGGTGTGTCTCTTCTGGTCTTTTGATTTGGGTGCTTGGGCTTGGGTTATCCATATCGTCTGGTTTTTTCATATGCTTTGTAATTTTCTGTTGTTTTTGGCCTCGTGGCATTTGCTGTCCTTGATAGGGTTCTTTTAGGGTTTGTAGACCAGTTGAAGTCCTTATCTCTAATTTATCAGATCTACAGCTTCGTGGAGTACACTTTCTCTAACTAACCAGCAGGTGGCGTCCACGAGCCACCTGTTCTCCACAAGCCAGATCTCCCCTGCTTAGCCTTTTTGGTGAGTGGGGGAGTGAGTCTTGTGGGGCCCAATTGGTGTCCCAAGCTTGCGTGTGTAGTTGGTGTTGCCTGCCCTGTATGTGGGGCGTGTTTCTGGGCAGTCGGGGAGGGGGGGTGGCCCTAACAATCAAATCTCCCTGATGATCCTAGAGTTTTAAAGCTACTGCAATAGTCTAATCCTTCAGTTCAGTCCTGCCACAGTTTGTCTCTGCCACTGACCCACAAGTCTTTGGTATTGGCGTATGGCTCCTGAGACTTGCAAGTGGGCCCCTCTTCCAGGCTGTGCACCCCGGGTCCTCTGTTGAGGGATGACTGTGCTATGTCACAGGTGAGTGCCGTCCCCCCAGGGCAGTTCTGGGCTGCTGGGCTGTGTTGGGAGGCTCCCAGTCTGCTCAAATGATGGCTGAATGGGGCTCTGTTAATTCACACTGCTCCCCCTTCCCAGCTCTGGGACATTCAGCTGAGGTTGCAGGGAAGGCTAATGTCCACGCCCAGTTTTGTGGTGTGTGCCTGTTATTTGAAGCACTTCCGTCACACTGGGTTGTCTGGGGCAGCTCTGGGCTATGGGGCTGGCGATGGGCAGGAGTGTTTCCTGTCCACCAGGATGGTGGCTGTGAGCGGACACCCCCCTTTTCTTGGGAAGTTGTGTTGTTTAGTGAATTTTCTCAGCCACTGGATTATTGCCTTTTGTCTCAGAGCTCTCTTATTTCTGCTCTTGACTTGACGTGCCCAAATTTCAATTCTTTGAAGCTTTCTGTATTGAGCTTCTTAGAGTAATTGTTTTAGAAAAAGCAAAAAGGATTTAAAAAAAAAAAAAAAAAAAAAAAAACCGGCCCTCCTCAGAGATCTAATGGGTTATTGAAATGCTAATAGACAAAGCAACCAGGGCCATTAAGGAAAGGTGCCCTGGGCAGAGAGATCAGCCTTGCTTCGGGATTTGCATATGCGCCTCAAGGCCTGATCTCCGCCCTTCCCCTTTCTGTGTTCACCAGAACTCCAAAAATCCTCTGCTTTTACTTTGGAGCTTCTCGTGTTGTTTTCCTTCTATGCCCGTCTCCTCTCTGCTGGGCTGGCTGCTCTCAGAGTCTCTGGTGTCTGGCCTCAGTCTATCTATGGTTGGAGTTTGAATCAGTAGAATGAGTTTCCAATGAGAGCAGCCACTGCAATTCTCCCTTCTCCTTCCTGGAGCTGACAGCCCCTCCTCCCCCGGGACTGAGCCTGGCAGGGAGGGGCGCGGGTCCCCTGGCCGCAAAAACTTACAGATTTCGCTGATCTCAGCAGTTCCACGTTTTCATGAGTGTTGTATGAAGTATGCCCAAAGACAGATTGCTCTGTGGTGTCCAGTCCACGCAGTTCCTGGCTTTTTACCTACTTTCCTGGAGGAGTAACTAAAACATACAGCTCACCAGTCTGCCATCTTGCCCCGCCTCGCATTGTTTCTTTTAATGAATAAAATATCAATGATATAGGTATTTATTATTTTCTATCATTTATAGATGAGAAAGATGAGGTTTAGAGGGTTATCTTGTCCAAGGTTGTATGAGGGTCAAAGCCAGGACTTGATCCAGAGTCGGAGTTCTTAAACAGTATGCCCAAATCTGGTTATTAATCATGGGAGTTAGGACAGCAGCCTTGATTCTTGAAGATGATTGCATAACTATGTAGCTTACATGGTGTGACGGTGTGATTGTGAAAACCTTGTGGCTCACACTCCCTTTATGCAATGTTTGGACAGATGAGTAGAAAATTGGGGGCAAAAACTAAATGAAAAATAGGGAGGGATGGGGGGATGGATGTTTTGGGTGTTCTTTTTTACTTTTATTTTTATTTTTTGGGGGGTAGTAAGAAACATGTTCAAAAGTTGATTCTGGTGATGGATGCACAACTATATGATGGGACTGTGAATAGTTGATTATACACCATGGATGATATTAGGGTATGTGACTATATCTCAATAAAACTGTAAATAAAAAAAAAAAGGAAGACAAAAATTATGGGAGTTAAGAGTACCTGCTTTAGCTCATTAGTAAAGCTGAAAAAAGACATATATCTGCCAGAGAGGCTGCTTGTGAGGAGCATGTAATATAAACACAATTCCTAGCTTAATATATAGTAGCTATCAGCATTTTAGCAGCAAGAGGACAATGATCCCTGCAAAGGGTCATGAGTGATATTCTGATTGCCTTCATTAGTGTTATTTGAAAGCTTAGATTCTTCGTTCATTCATTTAGAAATGCATGACTCCATAGAGACTGTTTAGTGCTACAAAGATGAATGAAATACACATGCTGTAATGAGGGAGACAGAGAAGAAAAACGAACAAGAGCATACATTTTAATTACAAATTGCAAAGGACTAGGAAAGACCTGAATTGGCTGCAGTGAGCATTCCAGGGTTTCTGCGAACGAGACATTGTGCCCCCTCTCTCACAGCACAGGGCATCTGCCACAGGTCAACGCAATGTGACCTGGCACTGTTTACCTTCCCATGTCCACACTGGCATGCCTGCTAAGTAAGAGAGTGACTGATCTGTTAGCCTTTACAACAAAAGTTCAATCATGTTATTATATTTTCCTCGTTACTTAGAATGGCTAGGGGCCTAGTCATTTGATCTTTCTGTACGAACTCAAGTAAATCTGGGAAACCTGCTTAACCTCCTTCTGACAGTCATGCAGTTTAGTTTCCTTTTCTCCCTGTAATTGTCACTGACAACTCAGAGATTTTAATCTCTGTCAGAAGTTGGAAATTTATATTTTGAAGCCAAGGGTTTGTTCCTGCTTATATATTAAAACTTAAAGATTTTCAATCCATTTATTTTCCTGCTGAACCCTAAAAGGTTTTCTTTTAGGTCTCCTGATGAACTGTAAAACCAACCACATGAAGTAAAAAATGCACCTATTCTCTAGGCTCTCATATTACTTTACCATTGAACTTAGAAATGAAATGTAGTAATAGATGGTTCATGGATTCTAATGAAATTATCAGTGCAGGCTAAATCCCTGCACCATACTTTCCACTGAAAAAAAAGAAATGGTACCTTTTGAAAAATTACTTCTCTATTATTTTTTTCAGTTCTCACTCCTTGAGTTAGAATAAGTTGATTTGATGATTCATTAATAAGTTTCAAACTAGCCAGTAACGGTATCCAATAAAAGACCCAATTTAATCATATAGCAGATTGTTTTACTCCTTAAGATACAAGTTCTATGCCAGATCAAGGATCAAGGGTTGTTTCAGAAATTCTGTGATGGTTGAAAGAGATTGTTTAGGGGATTGCAGTTGGTTGGTAGGGGATCATGGGACTTTTCTTGAAGCTGTGTTAATAAGCACACCATTTTTAGTTAAGAATATGTTCGTAGAGGTAGAAGGCATGATGGAGATGATGAGGACTGAATTCACTGTCCCATCTCATCATCCCATGATACTATAACTCTCAAAGGTCCAACATGTGGCAGACGCCATAGATGAACATTGCAAAGATCCAATCATGCCACCCTGATGCTGATATTCTTGGTGATATCTGCTTTTGTAAGGAGTAGAGCCAGGGTTATGTGAAGAAAAGAGCTGCCAACTCTAGGAAACTTGTGAAGACAGAATAAAGAAATTGAAACAGAGCTTAAACCTTGCCAGAAGCACTGAAATTGATTTCCTTGGCTTTCTTAAGTGCCATTATGTTGTTAATGTTCAGCAATAGATCTTATTTCCTGCTTGAGATGGGTATTATGAATTTTCTATATTTATTACATAGAAAAGCAAAATGTACTTAAGCTATCTGTGGTCATATGACTATGTTTTGTGATGAAAATGACACTGCTGACAAGAAGATCATGTGGTCCCATAGCACGAAATTGTATGATTGCAAAGTGTGGCTTAATCTGTTATTAGCAGAGGCTATCTCTATTGCCAGTTATGTCTGGATTCCCATTAGGCTGTCACCTTGGTCCCTGATGCTCCTGGGCAAGTTAGTCAGTCATGGTAAACTCAGTTTCCTCATGGATGAAATAGTTAATTATATTCTGTGGTGTGATAGAGCCAGTTCATACTGACTCACGAGTGTCAATTGTTAAATTTCCAGAAATTTGTGAGCCAGTTGACTTCATATGGCAGCTCTCAGTTGGCCATGCAGGGAACAAGTACACCACTGAAGTTGGCAAATGCTCAAATCAGGTGCCCACCCACCCTACCCCTGAGAGTCAGTTGTTGAATGTTTGCTTGCCCACCTGTGGTAATGTCACTTCTGTGGGACCACTGTCAGAATTTAAGGATATAGTACAGGTTAAACAGTGCCTGATCATAGGAAGTCCTCCAACAATGACAGTTATTTTTTATTTGTATTTATATTATTATTCAAATAAGCTGCCAGTTGTTTGAGAGCTGCATTACAGGCAGTCTTTGTTTCCCTAGTTTTCCATCTCTACCTGGCATCATTTGAAGTTGTCTTTCAGTTTGCTTTTCAGCTTTGCTTGGCTCATCTCTACTTGTAGTCAATGTGTTTCCATTTGTTCTGAGTGTTTATCTCTAACCTGTTAATGTTAAGTTGTCTTTCAGTTTGCTTTTTAGCATTGCTTGGCTCATCTCTCCTTGTAGTCAATGTGTTTCCATTTGTTCTGAGTGTTTTTCTCTAACCTGATAAGGTTAAGTTGTTTTAAGACATATTCTAATACTGAAAGAACAGCATTGTTTTAGTTTACTATGGGGTAGTTGACATTGAAGAAGCAGTTAAGTGCTAAGTGTTAGATGTTATCCTGCAATTACAAATAATAGGGATGATTAAAGATTAGTTAGTCTTCAAGGAGTTGAGTTGGGGGGATAGATATGGAAAGACATACACCCTTCTGAAATGTTGTAATAGTAATATGCATGTACAAGGGACTTGAGAAAAATGTAAGCTATAGGGCCTGTGGATTTCTGGGGCAGGCTGGGAAGGAAGGCAAGAAAAGCTTCACAGAAATGATTTGAACTGCATGGGGGAAGAAGAAGCAGCAAAGGTTGGATATTCATGTACTTTAGCCTTCCAAAGATAAAATGACAATTTAAAAGCCATTTTCTACTTTTCAATTATATAAACCTCTGGAAATCATGTTACCCAAATAGTAGACATGGGTGGCAGACTTATTCTTTTAAAACCAATGAAAATCTTAGATGTTCAGGCTTCTGCAGTGCAGGCTGGTATTCTATATCATGGTTCACTGAGTTGTGCTCTAAGGATGCTTTTAGGGCTCTTTATATATTTATCAAGTGCATAACCTGCAATTATTGGCTCCTCTGTGACCACCTCAAGATCAATTTTTGTACTGTGTTGAGTTGAATTGCCAAGAATTGCAGGAGTGTTGCTATCAACCATCTTGAAGGAAACTGGAATTCATATATATGAATGGAAAAATAAATTGAATAAGCCCGCACTTAAAAGGCAATAATGAAAGAGGCATTAATAACATAACAAAAAGAGCAGAGGCTTTGGAGTCAGATAGACCAGAATTTGAATTCTGTTTCTGTCCTATATGAGCTCTGTGACCTTTTGATAATGTTATCTCAGATGGTTGTCATGAAAATTAAATTAAAGGACATAGGGAGATAGATTGAACACTGGTTCAGAGAAATGCTCAGATTACATTTGTTAAGTTCAATTTCTGTATCAACAAAGTGCAGATAAAGCATATTATAGGAAAATAGGTATGAGTTGATATAATCCATTCTCATTTGACAATGAAGGCCAGGCCATAGGTTCTCTGTCACAACTACTCAACTCGGCTGTGGTAGTGAGAAAGCAGGCATTGACTGTATAGGAACAAAATGTCCACTGTGTTTCACTAAAACTTTATGAGCACTGAAATTTGAATTTCATATGATTTTGATGTGTCATGAAATACTATTATTATTTTTTACATCTGTTTAAAAATGTAAAAATTATTCTTAGCCATAGTTTGCCAAGGCTTTACAATTGTGGAACACCCTTGTGATCTGTGTTTGGTTGGTGTTGATAATGACGGTTTGCTGTGGATATTTGCTTGTTTGTTTATCATTTTTCTGAAGTACTTGCCAAGTTTCAGATGTAATGATAATGCCTATGTCCTCTCACTTAACCTTCATAGGAACATTAAGAAGTAGGCATTCCATCCTCACAGCCAGTGAATAAATCAAGGTTGTAATGGCTAAGTAATTATTTATCCCACACCTACTATCTTCCAGAAGTTCTTGGGTGAGTGGAGGGGTTGGCCATATAAACAAGGTAACTGGGCTCAGAGAATTTGCATTCTGGGGAGAGGAGATGTAAAATGAACAAGTGAAAATGACAAATATAAGATCCTTACAGATAGTGACAAATGCTATGAAGGAAATAGGAAGGTGGATATGATAATGAAAAATAAAGCATTCAAATAAATACTTAGGACAGAATGTTCAAGGAAGGTCTCGGAAGTGGTGACATTTGAGCAGAGATCCAAAGACTAAGAATGAACCAGCCATGGGAAGAGGCAGGATGACCCCCATGGATGACATGAGCTTGAAAGGTCAGTGTGACCTTTCTCAACAGAACTGAGCAAGAGGGGGAGAAGTGAGATTGGAGAGTGAGGCACAGCAATTTATGTACAGGCAGTAAGCCACAACCAACCGATTTGTGGTTTATCATCAATACCATGGGACTCTTTAGAAGGGAAGTGGCTGCTGTAAAGTGAATGGTTTACACATGGTCAAATTCAGGAATTGGGAGTCCAGTCAGAAGGCTAGTTGGCAAGCATGGTGAGAGTGGAGGCAGAGAGGAAGTACACGTATTCAAGATAGAGTTTCGTCATGGCACTGAGAGGATATGCTGACAGAGTAAATTTTGGGAAATAAGGAAGAAGAAGGAAACAAAGGATGAGCCATAGGCTTCTGTTTTAAAAACGTGGACAAATGATAGTATCATTTCCTGGTATGTGTATAGACCAAATTTGGTGTGGGAAGTCAAGACTTATTATTCTGACAGTGGCCTTAAAGATGCCAAGTATATATTCATGTAGATATTCTAAAACAACAGCTGGCTATATGATTCTGCAATTAAAAGAGAGGTTGGAACCACAGATACATATTTAGGAGTCACAGCTAATGGATGATAGTTAAAGCCCTGGGACCACATGATATTACCGAGGGAAAATATAGATGAACACCCAGGAAAAAGGCTTAGGGTATTCCAAAGCTGAAGTATTTAAATAGGGACGAAAGAACTAAGTATCAGCCAAGGTGGTAGGGGCAAAACTGGGAGAATGTGCTGTCCCAGAATCCAAGTGCAGAAAGCATTTCAAAGAGGGACAGTTAGTTAGTTCAGGGGAGAAATATGCCCAGCGTGGTAGCTATTTTAGTAAGTGGAAGAGCAAAGGATTGAAGTCACACCCTCCTACTCCACTGACAAAGGGCTTTCCCTGGTGACATGTTTCTGGATTCACTAGGAAATTTCCCAACACACACCTGTTTGCAGGGTCTTTAATTCAATTCAGCTGTTCCTAATGCCCCATAGTGGCCTCTCAGTGGATATCCCTCCATATAAAACGTTTTAAGTAGAGATTCTAAGTTATCCAGAATAATATGGCTTCTAGGTCATTTTCTGCCTTTGAATTTAGGAGCTGATTTATTCATGTTCAGTTTTAGTGGATTATCTGAAATCATTCACGCTCAACTATTCCTCTCTTGTCTTTGTATCTCAAGATGGAAAGACACTTAAAAATGTTTTTATTCTAACTTAATACTTGTGTTCTACTTGTGTATTTGAAACAAGAAATGTGGAATTATTTCTTAATCCTTTGTTAAAAACAAAAATAATTTTAGGAATACATGGGAAGCAAATTTTGGTGTTGTCCTTTAAGAATAAAGAGTATGTTTTCTAGTACTTGTCCATAATTAACAATTGTGTATCTTGATTTCATTTTTTAATTAAACTGGCACTGTAAAATATTACTTGTGATTATGTGAGTTAAATACTGCAGTTCACTATAAAGGTTTTATTCTCATAAAGTAGATTCGTGATTGGAAAGTAAGCCTAATTGTGTATAAGACAAGTGGGAAAAAAGAAGATTATGAGACACTATAATAATGACTTCAAGGGCCATTGTAAATCTAGGAGCATAATGAAGTAACAATGTTTCAGACTTAAAATTTCATTAAAGGATGCTAGTGGTCCAACACATGAGCAAAATATATTTAAACTATCAGTAAATTAATGTTTAGTTTGAAATAATATAAAATATATATTAAAATATTGATAGTTAAAAATTTAAGAAATTCAAAATAAATGCATGATTCAACTAGTTTAAAGATTAATATTTCTAACGAATACATTAAAAAGTAACACACTTTAACCTCTTTGTTGCTCAGATGTGGCCCTCTCTCTCTCTAACTGAGCCATCTCTACAGGTGAACTCGCTGCCCTCCCCCCTACGTGGGACCCAACTCCCAGGGTTGTAAATCTCCCTGGCAACGCAGAATATGACTCCCGGGGATGAATGTGGACCCGGCATCGTGGGACTGAGAGTATCTTCTTGACCAAAAGGGGGATGCAAAATGAGACGAAATAGTTTCAGTGGCTGAGAGATTCCAAATGGAGTCGAGAGATCACTCTGGTGGACATTCTTATGCACTATATAGATAACACCTCTTAGGCTTTAATGTATTGGAATAGCTAGAAGTAAATACCTGAAACTACCAAACTCCAACCCAGCAGTCTGGACTCCTGAAGATAATTATATAATAATGTAGATTACAAGGGGTGACAGTGTGATTGTGAAGACCTTGTGGATCACACCCCCTTTATCTTGTGTATGGATGAGTGGAGGAATGGGGATAAAAACTAAAGGACAAATGGGGTGGGATGGGGGGATGATTTGGGTGTTTTTTTTTCACTTTTATTTTTTATTCTTGTTCTGGTTCTTTCTGATGTAAGGAAAATGTTCAGAGATAGACTGTGGTGATGAACGCATAACTATGTTATCATACTGTGGACAGTGGATTGTATATCATGGATGATTGTATGGTGTGTGAATGTATTTCAATAAAACTGAATTTAATAAAAAAAAAAAAGTAACACACTTTATATTTTAAAGGAATGAACTAAGCTTTTTCTTAAGCTGCAAGCAAAGATACATATCATACACACACACCACTGCCAAATGTCCTCTAATGCCTTGAATCACTGACACTGTATGTGTGAGTGTGTTCTGTATCTTTGCATGTAGTTTCAGAAAAAGTTTATTCCCTTAAAAATATAAATTTCCCCTTAAAAAAAGGAGCTTATATCTCTATTTTTTGTAACTCTATTTTTTGTTCCTCTATCTTTTATATTTGGGCTTCCAAGTAAAGTTTACTCTTTAACTATTTAACTAGCTTTTCCTTTTTAAAGCTTTATGTCTTTTCAAGAGTTTTTTCCCAACATATGATTTCTCTTTAGCCTCTCAAAATAATTTCAGAAAGGGCTAGGGCTTTATAGGCCTAAATTCCAGTAGTAAATAGGATTTGCATCATTTAATTCCTACACTTTAAATATATTTGCAAGAGAGGTACACTTAAGCCAGACAAAATTTATTTAAGGTCAACTTTTATTGACTCTCAGCTGTGTATCTAGACATCTCTCCTTGGCATGAAGTTTACACAATCCCTGCATACCACTAAGACCCCCGAAATGACTGAAAAGCACAGTTGCGGAGCAATAAATTAAAAACGTAAGGTAATAACTTAGCCGAGAAGCTGAGCCCATGTGTGCTGAGAAGGATCAAGCAGAAGAATGTAAGAGAGTGTTGAGGAAGGTATCTAGGCACCGCTGATATTTTTTGACCCATATTTTTATATATGTGTAATTAGTAATAAATGACACTGAGAATTTTCTCTTTTTCATGCATGTTTAATGTCAAAATGATAAGTCTCTGCTGTTAAAGGCAGATTTACTAAGGAATTCGCAACATTTTAGTTTATGTAAAATAAAGATCTGTTGATTAAATATGCTATTTTGCTTTCCCCAAAGATTGACGGTAAATTTAATAACTTTTATACAAAGGTAAAAAAAGATGTATTTTGTATATGCTTAAAGTATTTTTTTATTTTAGAAAAAGTAAGGGAAAGGTTTTTTGGGGGATTAGCATGCAGTTTTTGTGGATAAATTATTGATAATTACTAAATCATACTAAAAAATGAAATGCAGTGAGTGGTTATGTCCTAGAGAAAGGAGCTGAGCAAATGTGGCTATTTTGTGATATTACAGAATCACAGAGCTCAGAAAAGCCTCAGAAATTATAAAATGTGACATTTGTGTTTTATAGATGAGAAAACTGAAAAACCCAGAAGTAAATTATATTTCAGAACTGGGGTTAAAACTGAGATCCCGGAATTCCAATTCTGTGTTACTTTCACCCATAACATCAGTAATAAATCTCTGGTGAAAAAATTATTTATCAAAATAATGAATGTTTATATAGGTTTTTTTTTTTTGTTCCTTAAATATTGCTGAGAGTTTTTTTCGCTCTGAACTGTTTTATTCAGTTCACATGAAAGCCCTTCTATACCAAGAGTCACACATTAATTTTCCTTTAAACTCTACACATGTGTGACAAAATATTGTGAGTTTCAATTATTTATGCCATGCATTAAAAAGCGGCGAATAAGTGTAGAAATGTACAGACAAAATGAATGCAACATGGTCTCCAAGTTATGCAGAATAAGCAGCTACCCATTTAAAATCTAGTCAGTGTTGCAAAGGCTGATTATTCCATATGTCCATGATAAGCATTAAATTAGGGCTGATCTCTTCCAGGGTGGTTTTCTGTGAAGGCTCTGGGAAAACCCACCCATATGCAAGAATAATGAAAAGTTCTGGTTTATGACGAACTTCATCAGATAGGATGGTGTAGGGAACTATCAAAAAATTTGAAATTATTTTCTGAAAATCTTTTTTTTCTGAAAATCTTTATTTTTCTGAAAATATTTTCCAGAGTTCTGATAGTTTGATGTCATATTTTTTTTATCTTTCATCTTTCTGTGTTTGCCAGAGAGATTTAGGGAGGCCATGCCTAAAGAAATTTTGCAATACCAACTGATTATCATAATCTACTGAAAACCAACTCATTTTTCACTTTTTAAATTGTTCTGAATACAACATTTCTGCAGCTGAAGGTGCATCTCCTTTAAAAATGATAAAATATCAAGGAGTAAATTCACTATTATTGCGTGCCCATGATGAACAATGATAACTTTTCATGCTATTTAAGAATTAATGAGGAATTTTATGGTGGTGCACCTTCATTTCATGAATAAAAGAAAAAACAGACATTTATGGGACTCTAAAGAAAAATATGATTAATACCCAATATTCTGGGGGTGGGACTCCAAAACTACACTGGAATTTCTCTCCATCTTGCCTTATTCTGATCAGCTTTTGGTGCTGTCCTTACCATCATTTAGTTAGTTGCAGATTTAAATTATTTTGGTCAGGACACACAGACTTGTATTTCAGGCTTCCTTGTGTGTCTTGTGGCCATAAATTAAGTATTTCTTAGATGGGATGTTGCACGATCCTTTGTATGGAGATTTATGATGAATATTTCCACCTGTTGGTTGAAAAAAAACTAGATGTTTTTATTAGGCTAAGAAATTACCATAGGAAATAAGACTGCATTCCTAAACATTTCAGAATTTAAAGAAATAATTGCTAATATAAATGTTGTCTGTAATGTGCAAGTGGGGAACCAGTCCATGAAGTCAGTTAGAATATAACTCAGCATTAACCTAAACACAGGGGACTTTGGGGCCAGACTGTCAATAGCTGTATAACTTCATGTATGTATCTGAAACTCTTTCTGCCTCAATTTATTCGGCTGTAAAATGGGAACAATATCACCTACTTCACCTAATGCACGAAGCAGAGTTAAGTGCTGAATAACAGTTGGCTGTTTGATTCTTACTAATTTGTAGACACCAGTTAACTATTTTCAGATTCAAGAATGCATATTACAAATTAAGCGGGAGGGAAAAGAGTCCATTTAAAAGAGTTTTTTCTTTAAAATCTCAAATGAGTTCAGAATTGACTATCATTTAGTATCAGGTACTCTAGTTTATTGATATAAATTCCAGAGTTACATAGTATTCAGAAAGCTCATGACAAGATGCTTTGCTTTTCTTTTTTTTTAGAATACTGCAGTGTAGGCTAACAAATATGTTAAAAGTTTTGAGTTCAAGATGGTTTTGAATATAGGATGAAACTGGTTATAACATATCAAAAATTAGAAAACATGTCTCTGCTGATAATTTCTCAAAAATTATGGAGGTCACCACGCATTCAAGATTAAGGGGCAATTTAGTTGGTTTTCCTTCATCCCCAGAGTTAACTGAAAAGATCCTCCTACATATGTCAACTGCAAAAGTTTTCTTGCAGGATTGTTGGAAGGAAACATCTCCTCTAAAATCATGTTTCCTGGCTGGTGTCCTGATTCGCAGTGAAGGGAAGGGAATTTTCTCTGTGCGATGCGTCTCCTGCCTGATTTTTTACACCATTCAGTGTAACAGTTTGGAGATGTCTCTCCCACCACCGCCCTCACTGTCCTCCTGGGTCTGTAACCCAGGATAAGGGAACTCATCTGTGGTTAAAAGGAGAGACAGAGTCATCACAGGAGTTTATTATCAGCAAGAGAATGATTTGTTGTGCTTTCAGCATTTCTTCCTTCCCAACCTCAACCCACCTCCCATCCCCCTGCTCTCTTAATGTCAATTCGCCCACCAGTTCCACCAAGGAGAAAGCTGGTTGGATTTGGTTAACTGACAGCCTGAGTAAGAAGCAGAGGCAGAGACGGAGAAGGAGAAATAGAAGGAGACACTCAGAACTCTGAAGGGGGAAGAAATGGATAGAAAGACAGGAGAGACTTTGGGGAAGTTGAAAAAGAAGAGAATGGAAGACTAGGGGGGATGGGCTTCCTGGCACCAATCCGAGGGGGAGCTGGAATGGCATAAGAGGTGACTTGAAGGGAAGCATATGCAAAATTTTCCTACATCACTGGGACTCCTTGAATGTACTTGGTTTTCCTTTATGGATGTGGTTTGTACTTTTTGGTCTTTCTAATTATGAATATAACTAAGAAATTTCACTTGTGAAATGCAGTGACTATCTCAAGAAAAGTGAGCGCTAACAGTAAAGAGGCATGGTTTGCCACCCCAGAACGTTAAGAGAGCTGACCTTCCTATACCCCATCTTTGGTTTCCAGCTGTCCTACTGCTTTTATACAATGATGTCAATTAGCATCTAAAAATCATACAGTTAATAATACATTTAGCATTAGTTCTGCAACTTAATAGAACTGTTTTATTAATGTCTCATCTTTCTTTCCTGTTTTCTTTTCAGAACGTAATACTTAGGTTGTCACGCTTTTAAGGTTCTATTGATTGTACCTTTCCGTTCCATTTCATACATATAATGGCCCAAGAAGCATTGCAGATTCTGGGTAGTATGGTGTTCAAGAGCATAGACAGATTCAAATTCAAATCCCAGAGCTGTCTCATATCACTTGGTTTGACTTCAGGCACATTAGATAAACTTTCACTGAATCATTTTTCTCATTTGTAAAATTGGGATACTTGCTGAGTTGGGAAAATTGAGTCAGAGAATATGTATGAAGCACTTAACGCAATGCTTGGTAAATGATATGTACTAGTTAAATAGTATGCAATAAACTCTGACAGTTGCTAGTATTTTACGTTGGGCAAGTTTATGGACCTCATATAGTTTGAAGCCCCTCTTTACATCTTTACCATGTACTTATGAGCAATAAATATTTCTGCACAGGCACTGTAACAAAAAGTTTGGAAAAAAGTAAACTGAAATATCACCCAAAGTCATATCTACATATGAGAGCACAGCAACTGTGATCTGTAAAGGAAAGTCATTTCAGCACAATCAAGAGGCTTTGGACTCATTCCTAGAAGTCCGCTTCTGAATTCTTTCTTAGTTTAGCATATGTTGCTATATTTTGCAGGAACTGTCACCTCTCCCTCATTTTCTTTCATCCTTTCGCGAGCAGTGTCCTCTCGCAAGCAATCAGTAACCAAATCCTTTTGATTCTACCCTCTGGTTATCTTGGGAACCGATCCTCTCTTCTCTACACCTGCCACCATTGTGTCACTTCTTGTCTGGATTACCACACTGGCCTATTTTTATTTTTAGCTTTTTATTTTGAAATACTTCTAAATTTATAGGACAGTTAAAAAATAATACACCCCCCACTCTCCAACATACCCATCCCACCCCTGCCAGATACCCAGATCTAACAATTTTAACATTTTCCCACAATTGCTGTCATTATATCGTATCATATCATATCATATCATATCATATCTATCATCTATCCCTCCATCTATCATTCTATCTACTTATCAGTCCATTTTTATGAACACTTTAGTGTAAGTTGTATAAATCATGCTCCTTGAACACTTAATACGGCCATATATTTTCTAAGAATAGGATATTTACTTATGTAACCATCTTAACTGCAGTTATCAAGTTTAAGAAATTTAACACTGACGTAAAGCTTACAGTCAGTAATGCAATTTTTTCTTGTCACAGTAATGTCCTTTTGAGTCCTATGCCGGTTTGAATGTGTTGTGTCCCCCAGAAATAGCTATGTTCTTTGATGCAGTCTTGTGGGACAGACATAATAGTGGGGATTAAGTTGGAACGTTTGGATTGGGTTGTTTGCATGGAGATGCGCCCCACCCAGCTGTGGGCGATAACTGATGAGATGTTCCCATGGAGGCGTGGCCCTGTCCATTCGGGGTGGGCCTTGATCAGTGGAGCTATATAAATGAGCTGACTCAGAGAGTGCAGCTGGAAGTGATGTTTTGAAGAGGAGCAAGCTTGCTAGAGAGGAACGTCCTGGGAGAAAGCCGTTTTGAGGCCAGAGCTTTGGAGCGGATGATGGCTGCCTTCCTAGCTAGCAGAGGTTTTCCGGAGGCCGTTGGCCATCCTCCGATGAAGGTACCCATTGCTGATGTGTTACCTTGGACACTTTGTGGCCTTAAGACTGTAACTGTGTAGTGAAATAAATCCCTGTTTTATAAAAGCCTATCCATCTCTGGTGTTTTGCATTCTGCAGCTTTAGCAAACTAGGACAAACTAGAACAAGTCCTTTCTTCTGCCTTGCTAGATTCCATCCACAATCATGTATTGCATTTAATTGTCATGTCTCTTTAGTTGCTCTTTTTTTTTTTAATTGTGGGAAAATATATACAACATAAATTTTCCCATCTCAACCATTCCCAAGCACACAATTCAGTGGAATTAATGACATTCACAATACTGCAATATCTTCACCACCTTCCACAGTAGCCTCTTAACCAGTTTTTTTTTTTTCCACTTGCCACTTTCTACTCTGTCCTTTGCACCTTGATGTTTAAAAGTACAAATCTGACTGTGTTACTCCTGCTTAAAATCTGCTAGTGGTTCTCTGTGTCTTAAGGAAATTATAAGAAGATTCCTAGGTTGGCCTGCCAGAGAATGCTAGCTGTCTTTTAATATCCATTCTCCCTTTTCCTTAACAATAGTACCCCCAATTTTGAGAAGGTGCATAACTGCCCACACTAGAGATTAAATATCCCCACTTCTGCTGTAGTTCTTATGGACATATGCCATATGAAATGTAAGCAAAACTGTCATGTGTAGCCTCTGGTAAGCATCCTAAAGGGAGGGAGCATGTCCATCTTCATCCTCTTCTCTTTCCTGATAACTGGATTGTAGATGTGAGGGTTGGAGCTAGATTAGCTCTTCAAATTTGTGAGGATGCTAAGGATGCTAAGCAGAAAGAGAATACCTGAGGTTTATAATGATTATGGGGTTTCTAAAGCTGCCTTTTACTGGTTTCCCCAGGGGATAAATTATGTATAAATTTCTTTCTTGTATAAGCCAGTGTTATTTTGGATTTCTGACACATGTAGCTAACTAAATCCTAATGTATATGGCATCCATTGTCCTCCAAAGTCCTGTCTATTTTGAATTTTATATTCCATCTCTTCCCATTGGATTTTTCTCCACAACAATACTGAACTACAAGTAGGCCCCAGACCTTATTAGGGTTTCAAATCTTACTGCATTTGTTAATGTTGTTCTCTTTGCCTAGCATCACGTAACCCACAGCCCTGGACTTCCACATTTGAAAATACTGTCGTCCACAGTATTTTTTTTAATACTGTGTTCAAGCATCATCATCACCCACATGAAGCAATCACTGACAATCCCTTCCATGCCCCCAAAAGGTACTTTTGGTCTCAGTCTTACAACTTCTGCAGTTTGTGCAGATTTACATTATTCCACCATTCACACACATTTATAATTACATGTGTTCTTTTTCCCATTGCTTTTTGAAGGCAGTGATTCTGTCATATGCATTCACTAGTGCTCAGCAATATCTGGTAAATAGTAGGTACTTAATAAAATTTGTTGAAACGTAGTTTTGAATTCATAGGGCATAACTATTTTTCTGGACTTTTTAGGTAAAAGTAATGCTTCATAGGCACCATTTCTCAATTCAAAGGAAAAAAGTACATTGACTGATTCCATTATAGGCTGTTGAAAAACTTTAATTTTTCAGCTGTGTGCTATTAAGAAGCCTGCATGATTTTATTACAGAAACTATGTTCTGTTCTGAAATGCTTCATAATAAAATATATTGCCTCAGATGAATGTTAGAACATTACAGTAGTATTAAGTTCCAATATAATGAAATTTTCCAAAATCTTGAAAGCAGAATTGTAGAGATCTATTTAAAATATAACTTACTTTCTACTAGTGGTTTGTCCTTCTACAAAATTTTCTACCATACTTTTTTTTCCCTGAATGTTTCCTGAGCATTTTCCCATACCTTTAAATTGTCCTTGAAACTCTTATTTTTTAACACCTGCATAATGTTCTACTTTCTGGCTACTATACTTTATTAAACTAATCTTTCTGTCACCACGGATTTACCTATTTTGAACATTTCATGCAAATAGACTCAAACAGTATGTGGTCTTTTGTGCCTGGCTTCTTTCACTTAACATAATGTTTTCAAATTTCATTCATATTGTATCATGTATCAATATTTCATTCCTTTTTTTTTTTTTTTTCCTTTATTAGAGAAGTTGTGGGTTTTCAGGATAATCATGAATAAAATTGCATGGCAATATCACATTTTGTTCCGCTCATCAAAGATGGACATTTCTATTCATCACAGAACTCTTCATCAGTTGATGGGCATTTGGGTTGTTTCTATGTTTTGGCCATTATGAACAATACTGCTATGAGCATTCGTGTCCAGGTTTTTGTGTAGACCTTTGTTTCCATTTATCTTGGGAATATACCTAGGAGTAGAATTGCTGGGTCACGTAGCATCTCTATTTTAGCATTTTGAGGAACTGCCAAACTCTTTTCCAAAATGGCTGTACCATTTTGCATTCTCATCAGCAAGGTATGAGGGTTCCAGTTTCTCCACATCTTCACCAACACTTGTTATTTTCTTTTTTATTACGGCAACCCTAGTTGTTATGTAGTAGTACTTCATTGTGGTTTTGATTTGCACTTTCCCAATGACTAATGATGTTAAGCACTTTTCATGTGATTATTGGCTATTTACAATAAATATTATTATCTAATTTATTTCTGTATCAAATCTCACCAGTCCATTTTTGTCCATAGAGTTTAGCGTGCAATGCTCCAGTGCTAGCAAATTCTGGAGAGATTTAGTAACACATAGCAAAATAGAGTAGGAAAGGGCCTTAAGAATTTTTAAGTGAAATACTATTAATTTATAGATAAAAGAGTTAACAGCCAGAGAGGTTAAATGATTTTGAGCCAAGGTAAAGTAGTCTAGAAATAGAAATTGAAAGTGGTTATTACTTTCAAATCACTATGGTCCCTTGCAGAACACAGAGAAGCAGGGTGACTTGCCAATGATTTATACCCTTTCTTTCACAATCAAGTGTTTTGGTAGCAACAGAATTGGATATAACAGTAATAAAGCATTTTACTTTACTTTTACCTTCTAGAATAAACTGGCAGTGGTTGGAATCAGTATCATTTGTCTCAGCTTATGACCTAGACCTAGCGATTCATCCACCATCCATAGCAAAGCACAGTATTGATAGGCTTAAAATATATCACTCGAGGGAAGCTATTTAGCTCATCTCTTGATTAATGAGAAACAGCACATTTACATGCTTAGACTTCTGGCTCACTGGGCAGGTGTTCTTTTAGCTAAACTCCATGCTGCACGCTCTTTACTTGGGCCTTTTCAAGAAACAGACTTGCCTAAAGTCCCTGACACTATTAATCTGGAAGTTATTCATTTCTAGTGAAATCATACTACAAAAATGTTAAAAGCATAGAAGAAAGGCAGACTTTGTATAGTATTCATTTATTTGAATAGATGAAGTTGTACAGACTTTACTCAGAAAATTGAGATAAACCCATTAAAGATTTTGTCATTACCTTTTTTCCCCAAATGATATTATTTATGAATTTCTATACCTACACCCTGCCTGAAATGCACTGATGAGCAATGGGACATCAGCAATGTGGTGTATCTGTGATATTGCATTAACCAAGGCCATTTCACATCAGAGACATGCAATCAGATGGTGAAAGAATACAACTCAAGTATAAATAATTGTCTTAATTGCAATAATTGAACATATGTTACATTTCTCTAAGAGGGCTAGATTTCTATTTAATGGCTGATACAATGACCATAAAAGTAGAAATCCATTTCACATTTGTTTCTTCAGTAAGCCATTCAAATCTAGCAGTTATGACATAAAAATTAATTAAAATGATATTTATGTTTAGAAGAACCAAAGTTAATGTGGCATTAAAATAACATATTTTTCAACAAAACATGTTTAGTGCCTTGATGAGTAGAGATGTGAAATAAACCAACAAACATTAGCTGTTTCATTGCTCTTCTTACCCACATAAAAATGAAAGTCCTTGCCTCTTATGCTCGAGGGATAAATTACGGTAGGGATCAAGTTACCATCCAAAAAAGTAGGTCTAAAACTGAAAATAAAACATGTATTTTTGAAATCCAACGAAAATGTGCGCATCTGGAATTGAGTTAAAAATGAACATATTCATCAAGCACCTGTGGATGATTACATTCCTCTGCAGAGATTCTCTCCTGTGGATGATTACATTCCTCTGCAGAGATTCTCTCTCAAGCTTTGTACACTGAGGTTTTATTTCCTTGTCCTCTAGAAACCTGTACAAATAGGACAGGGACACACCTTCTTGACGTAGGTATCTCCCATGGTGAGTACAAAGCTGTGCTTGTGAAGCTAGAAGCAATTCTGTGGACTTTTCCAGTGAGACCAGCTTGTAGCATGGATTACTGTGTGTTGCATGCCTTCCTTTCATAGTCCTAATGGCTTTTCACAAATGTGCAGTGAGTGCTTTGTATAACACGAGCTTGGGGAGATAGAAACACCACTGTACAGCCTGCCTGCCTATGGTCCATTCAACTGCACAAGCACACAGTGGCTCCTGTCTCTAACACTGGCCTTCTTTAGCCATTAGGTAGATCATGCAGGTTACCTAGGTGAGATAATTAGTGTTTTTGAACATGATTTCACTATATCATATCTACTCATAAGGCCTTTAAGAGAACTCTTGTAGGCTCGTCTAGGGGTACAGGCTAATGGTTTTTGGGTTACGTGACTGGCAGTGCTGAATCTTTCTTGGAAGCCAGACAGTTCCCTCTCTTACTCTGCTTCCTGAAATTAGTAAGTTACAAAAATATATTCTTTATTATACACACCAGGAAGTAAAGGAGTGACAATGTAGAGGAAAAGAGTGGGGAGAAAGGAGGTTCTTTCTCATGTATATGGCATTACAGTTTGTAGAAACCTACCTGATAGTTTTAACATAAGCTTTATTTCAAATTAATGACATTAAGCATTAATGGCCATGTTTTCTCTTAGACCTGATGACTGTCATATGGCTTATTTCCCAGTACAATCATAGACTATTGTAATTCACATAACAGTAATTCAGTTAATATGTTTTAGATGCAACTAAACGCAATAGTTCCACGTCTCAAGCATTGTGTTTTACATTTGTAAATTTGTAAAATATATTTACTATCACAGATGATAGTATTTTATAAGAAAATATTAAAGTTTGAACATACCATTATCTGTTTTGTCTGAGCAATTTGAAGAAAACTCTGGAGCCTTTAGAAGGTGTGATCTGGTTCGTGGAAGATCCTTGGTCTGTTATCTCATTTTGTGCTCATATATTGAGAAGAGGAAAAAAATTAGGAACAATTCATGTGACTTTAGAGAGATTATTCTCTGGGCTCCAGTTTTCTTATCTCTAAAATGGGGGGACTTAGATTGATCATTTGGATTCTTGCTGCTCTAAAATATCTTGATTCAGAGAGCAAAACTGGCCTAGGAGTCTTGTTATTACCTCTAGAAGAAGCACCTAAGGACTACAGGTTTAAAAAGGGTAGGTAACTAGGGATTTTTGTCTTTGAACAGCAGTAGCTAGTAACAGGGAAAATGTCTGAGTAATTATTCTTGATATTAGAGAAGCTGCCGTATTTCCAGTATGTGTATATATTCTATAACCTTAGAGGTCAAGCATAAAATACTAGATCACAATAAATATAAAATTTATTATGGAAGCAAAATTAATGATTCAGTTACATTATCATACCACTTCCTTAGCGTGGGTAGTTTTTCTATATTTTTGTATTAGTTAATTGCTTTATTTTTCCCAAAACAGAATCACTTGAACATAATAGCAAAGGACTCCAAATGTCAAAGACATTTGAATTGAGTTCATTTTACCTTTATACCTTCCTTTAAAATCTCTTGATTATCTAATATTTGAACTTCAGTATAATTGAAATCAAACTAATCACATAAATTCATCTTAAACATTTTTTCATATTTCTGAAGTTAATGGTTCTGTTTATAGGCCTATTTTCTCAATTGTGTTTGATGAAAATTTACAAAGGCTTTCAAGGGGCAAGATGGCGGCATAGAGAGGAGTGGAAGCTAAGCAGTCCCCCTGGAACAACTACAAAAAACCAGAAACAACTAGTAAATAATCCAGAATAACTGCGGGGGGACAAACGAGACCATCCACTCATCATACACCAACCTGAATTGGGAGGAATGCCCGAGAACACAGCATAAAATCTGTAAGTAAAACCTGCGGAACCAGGTCGGGAGACCCCCTCCCCCATAGCCCGAGCTGCGGAGCCTCGTGGTGCCAGAGAGAAGCTCTCTCCCAGCAAGCGAATACGGCTCAACTGAGCTCCAACTGGGGTTTTAAGTAGGGAGTGTGAACTGCTCACTACAGGTACGCAGCCCCAAAAAACAGACAGAGGCTTTGGGTGACGACTGACCTGGGAGAGCCAGAGGGTCGCCTTGACTGGGTCTGAAGGGGACTATCTGTTTCTTTTTCGGCTCAGTGGAGAAAGCCCCAGTCATTTTAAGTTTCCAGGGCTGTGACTTGGGGAAGGGCAGAGACAGCACAAGCAGAGAGCGAGACCCTTGAAATGCTAATGACCTCCACCTGGGGGCTCTGTCTTCTCTAGAAGGAAAGGGGAGGGGCCCTTTCCATTCAGAACCAGACCCCAGAGCCTGGGGGAACACGGCCATACCTCCTCACACCAGTCAAGAATTATAGGCTAACAGGCGTCACCTGCTGGGCAGAAAAGCACAGTGACCTGAGGCATCAAAAGGTGGAGCAATTTTCTAAGACACACCCGCAGGGAAACCAGATACTGAATATTTCTTCCCTCTGTTCTGGTCTGGGAAAACCTGATTTGGATAAGCAAGGAAACCATGCCTAGACAACAGAAAATTACAACCTACACTAAGAAAAACAAAGTTATGGCCCAGTCAAAGGAACAAACGTACACTTCAACTGAGATACAGGAATTTAAACAACTAATGCTAAATCAATTCAAAAAGTTTAGAGAAGATATTGCAAAAGAGATAGAGGCTGTAAAGGAAGCACTGGACATGTATACAGCAGAAATCAAAAGTTCAAAAAACCTACTGGTAGAATCTATGGAAATGAAAGGCACAACACAAGAGATGAAAGACACAATGGAAACATACAACAGCAGATCTCAAGAGGCAGAAGAAAACACTCAGGAACTGGAGAACAAAACACCTGAAAGCCTACATGCAAAGGAGCAGATGGAGAAAAGAATGAAAAAATATGAGCAACGTCTCCGGGAACTCAAAGATGTAACAAAGTACAATAATGTACGTATCATTGGTGTCCCAGAAGGAGAAGAGAGGGGAAAGGGGGCAGAAGCAATAATAGAGGAAATAATTAATGAAAATTTCCCATCTCTTAAGAAAGATATAAAATTACAGATCCAAGAAGCGCAGCGTACTCCAAACAGAAGAGATATGAATAGGCCTACGCCAAGACACTTAATAATCAGATTATCAAATGTCAAAGACAAAGAGAGAATCCTGAAAGCAGCAAGAGAAAAGCAATCCATTACATACAAAGGAAGCTTAATAAGACTATGTGCGGATCTCTCAGTAGAAACCATGGAGGCAAGAAGGAAGTGGTGTGATATGTTTAAGATACTGAAAGAGAAAAACCACCAACCAAGAATCCTGTATCCAGCAAAGCTGTCCTTCAAATATGAGGGAGAGCTCAAAATATTTTCTGACAAACAGACAATGAGAGACTTTGTGAACAAGATACCTGCCCTACAGGAAATACTAAAGGGAGAACTACAGGGTGATAGAAGACAGGAGTGTGTGGTTTGGAACACAATTTTGGGAGATGGTAGCACAACAATGTAAGTACACTGAACAAAGGTAACTATGAATACGGTTGAGAGAGGAAGATGGGGAGCACGTGAGACACCACAAGAAAGGAGGAAGGATAATGACTGGGACTGTTTAACTTGGTGAAATCTACAGTATTCAACAATTGTGATAAAATGTACAAATATGTTCTTTTACGAAGGAGAACAAGCAAATGTCAACCTTGCAAGGTGTTAAAAATGGGGAGGCATTGGGGAGGGATGCAATCAGCATAAACTAGAGACTGTAACTAATAGAATCATTGTATTATGCTTCCTTTAATGTAACAAAGGTGATATACTAAGGTAAATGCAGATAAGAGGGGGGGATAGGAGAGGCATGTTAGACACTTGACATTGGTGGTATTGTCTGATTCTTTATGGTGGGCAATGTCCATGATCAACTGTACAAATACTAGAAATCACTTCATGAACCAGAACAAATGTATGACAATACAATTAGAAATTAATAATAGAGGGGCATATAGGAAAGAACTATATACCTATTACAAACTATATACTACAGTTAGTAGTATTTCAACATTTTTTCATAAACAATAACAAACGTACTATATCAATACTAGGAGTCAACAATTGAGGGGGGTTGGTTAGGGATAGGGGAGGATTAGAGTTTCCTTTTCTTTTTTTCTTTTTTCATCTTTCACTTTATTTCTTGTCTGGAGTAATGAAAAGTTTCTAAAAATTGAACAAAAATTATGTGTGATGGATGCACAGCTGTATGAGGGTACCCAGGGGCAAGTGATTGTACACTTTGGATCTTTGGATAATTGTATGGTATCTGAACAATCTCAATAAAAATGAAAAAAATGAAAAAAAAAAAATTTACAAAGGCTTTCTCTTTCATATGCATTGCCTTTTTACATGAACTTTTTAAAAAAATTAAAGGTCTTGAAATACAGAATTTAAAATCCTTTATAAAATTTTAATGCTATGAATCTAACACTAAAAGGCAGAAAAAGTTCTAAGCTTTTCCTAGTTGCAAGTGAAATACAGTTCCTTATACTTATTATGTATGAAATCTATTATGATCTAACAACAGGGTCACATTTTAGATTAATTAGTACCTGTCAGCCACTTAAAGGACATGCAAAATCAGCTTTCCCTTCTCAAGGAAAAATTCCATCATGAGTTTCTTTGGTAGAAGATCATTTTATTTCTGAAAGTTAAATTATAATTATTTTTTAAAATATTTAAAGGTTTGTAGCTCAGAAATTTTCTTATTCTTCTCTTGTTTCTCTTTCTATGCTTAATTTTACTGAAGTATACCTAGAGAGAAGTACCAGTTTAGATTTATTTTGGCTGTTCATTTTTTGTTCTTTCATCCATTCAGCCAACATTGATTGACCAAGTATGAAAATCAAGGAACTATGCTGAAATCTGTCAAGGTCAGAATTAAATAACAAATTGACCCTTCTCATAATCTATAGGGAAACTAAATCATGTATAAGTTGAATACAAGGAAAAGAAATCCTTTTTTTCCTACCTTCTGCCATTTTCGTTGGCCATGATATGGACAAATTATAAAAGGGAAAGATATTTATATTGTTAACTAAATGGAGAATTTAATTTTAAACTCTTCTCATGCTAAGTACTGTGCTATATTTAAGGGATACAAGATGTGTAGAATGTAGTCCTTCTTTTAAGTATTTGCAGTCCTGTGGTGGAGTCAGAAAATTGATATTCACTGCACAATTTGACCAGAGTCATGGTAGTGGAAAGTCCAGAGTAATTTGGGAGCATGCAGGAGGGACACTGTGGTGAGCTGGAAATGTTTACCAGAATAAAGAACTTTAAGGATGGTTGTGAGCATCTGAGATTAAACAGGGTTAACCAGGTGGACAGAGACAGTTCAGAGTGGAAAAAACACAGCAGAGAAAGCACAGATATAATATTTGCATGTAACCATTTGGCTGGAGATGACTCCAAAAACCTTTAGAAAATGTAAAATTGCAGTTTTATTGTTATTAAGAAGTTGACATAGTACATATCCCAGCCTTAAACCTGTGAAGTAGTTTTCATCTTCTATTTTTTTATTTGTGTACTGCATGAATTTTTTCAAAGTACATATTTCCTTTATATTTAGGAAATCACTTTGGTGTTTTGTTCCCCTAATTTGTTAGCACTGTGTTAACCTCTAAAGGGAGTATCATCTCCTAACAAAGAAATTCCGTTATTAAACTAGATCAACCCATACCTCTGAGAACACTGAGAAAAATGTAGAAAGCTGAGAGTTGCCACAGGGTCTGAACTGAGGAGGAGGAAATATGGTGATAAAAACATCTTTGTCTGGTATATGCCCAATAAAATAAAACTGCAAAATCAAGAAGCCTACAAAAAGTAGAAGTGTTTAACAGCTATCCACCCTTATTTATTAGGTAAAGTAAATGACTATCACCATAAAACTATAAGGGAGAGACTTCTGCTTCCAGCTATGATGGAGTAGCTGATATAGATCCAAAACCAACAACAACAACAAAAGAACAACAAAACCTGGAAAATATCTATGATACAATGGTTATCAGGCATTGGGACAATGGACAGGGTAAAATTATGATCCCTGAGAGAATGGTAGCTGAGGGAGTGAGTCATAAAATTGCCAAGCTTTCTACCTGGACGTAGTTTTAGGAATGTATCCAGAGAAAGAACCCAAAATAGAGTGGAATGATCTTTCTAAGTTGATAAAACAGAGAATGGAATTTGGGGAGCCTGAGGCTGTTGGAATTTTCAGGATGGACTACTCAGAGGGGTGACCTATGCAGAGAAGAATTCCATAAGTTTGCAAAGGATTCTTTTGAGGAAATACTAATTTGGCCATGCATAGAGTAAACCTCCATGAGGCCAGACAAAGAACAACTGCCGGAGAGCTAGAAGCTAGAAAATTCCCAGAGGTCACACAGTGCTGGGAAACATTTTAATTCTAACCAGGCAGGAAAAAAAAAAAAAGTAGATGTCATTAAATACCAGGCGCAATCATCAGAGATCACAGAAAATCACTTCTTAGGAGTAAGGCTAAACTAGACCTATGAAAAGACTCCTCTAGATGTACCGTAGAAAAACTTCGAAACAAGTCTCAGGAAGATTATGCTGAGATGCATCATCTTGCCTGGCAAAACAAACTTCAACTCTCTTTAAGGGAAGAAAAGCAACTCAAGCACTTGACAGTGTAGCATATTCAACATTCCGCATCCAATCCCAAATTACTAGATGTGAAAAAAGCATCAATTGTAGCCCCAAACCAGTAGGAAATTTATCAATAAAAAAGACAAATTACAGAGATGATGAAATTAGAAAAAAAGAACTTTAAAGCAGCCATTATAAATATTATTAAAATGATTAAGGACTTAAAGGAAAATGTGAACACAATAAGAACATAAACAGAATATATAAAAAGAAACAAAAGGAACTTATGGGGCTAAACAATACATATCTGAAATGAACAATCGCTGATGGGCTTAAAGCAGATAGGACATTGCAGAAGAAAAGAACTATGAACTTGAAAACATACCAGTAGAAATTCTCCAAACTGAAGCTCAGAGAAAGGAAAAATGAAACAACAAAAAAGGAAAGTGTCTGAGACCCATGGAATAAGATTAAATAGTATAACATTTGTGAAGGAGAAGAATGAAATGAGATAGAGAGGGGCAGAAAAAAACATTACAGAAATGATGGCTAAAACCTTTCCATTAACTCTTACCCAACACCAAACATAAACATTTTCTCAAAACTGAACGTAGATCTAAATATAAGAGCAAACACTAAAAAATTCCAGAAGCAAACATGGAAAAAGTTCTTTGTGAACTTGTGGCAGCCAAAAATTTCTTAATATACAAAAAAGCACAAACCATAAAAGAAAAAAATTATAAATTGGACATTAGCAAAATTAAAACATATGCTCGTTGAAGGAAAATATTAAGAAAAAGAAAAGTCAAGTCACTAGTTCTAAAAAATATTTGTGACTCATGTAAATCTGACAAGGGACTAGGGTCCAGAATGAAGAATTGTTACAACTCAATAAAAAGACAAACAACCCAATAAAAAATTAGCAGATTTAAACAGATTTCCCAAAAGAAGATACAGTGTATCCAATAAACACATAAAAGATGTTCAACACCTGTAGCCACCAGGGAAATATAAATTAAACCTACAATTATATCCTACTATAGACCACCAGAATGACTAAAGTTTAGAAGTTTGAAAACACCAAGAGTCAGCAAAGATATGCAGAAACTGGAATGCCGCCAAATTACATGTAGGAAGGTAAAATGGTACAACAACCTTAAAAAATAGTTTGGCAGGTATTTTACAGTTAAACACACACTTACCACATTACCCAGCAATTCCTCTCCTAGGTATTTAGCCAAAATAAATAAAAATATATGCCCACACAGAGATCTGTACACGGATATTCATAGCAACTTCGTTCACCATTGCCAAAAATTGGAACCAACCCAATATCCATCAACAAGTGGATGAATAAAGAAATTGTGGTTTACCCATACAATAGAATACTAGTCAGTAAAAAGGAACAAACTATTGATACATAGAACAAAATGGATGAATCTCAAAATCATTATGCTGAGTGAGAAACAAATATATTGTCTGATTTCCTTTCTATTGAAGTTTAAAAGAGGCAAAACAAATTTATAATGTCAGAACAGATCAGTGATTGGGGCTGTAGTGGGGGGAGATTGACACGAAAGAGGCACGTGGAAACTTTGTGAAGTGATGGATGTGTTTTATATTGTGATGTGTTTTATATATCATGCTGCTGGTTACATAAGTGGATACATGTGTCAAAACTCATTAAACTGTACACTTAAAGTGGGTACATTTTATGGTATATGAAATAAGTCTCGGTAGAGTTGAGCAAAAATAAGTTTAAAAAATTCATAAGGGAGAAAACCAATACCTGAGATTGGAATCTTTCATGATATAAATTGAATTAAAAGAGCAGGAATTTTGTTTTGAATGATTGTTGGTCCAACAGCGATGAGCAAGTGTGATGTTTAACTCATGGTTATATGTGATTTAACTGCCAGATGATGACAAACCCTACCTTGCCCTCAATCCAAACCTGATCCCAGTTTAAATTGCCAGAACACAAGGGACAGATAGCAATGAGATTTGGCGTAAGGAATGGTTTGAGAAAGCTGTGTGGAAATACAGAAAACACCAATAGTATGTACTGTTCAGGTCATAATAAAGATATAACTTTGCATACTGATTTATACATATTTAATTCCCAGGGGCCAATTCATTATCATTCCTACATGTTTTCAACACTCAGATTTTAAGGCTTTATTGCAATTAATTGAGCATTTATTATCTCACTCAAATATAAAATTAACAGAATTACAACAGAGTTCTAGCAAATAGCACTAAAAGTACAATAGAATATGTTTTACATGATCCAGGTGGTGAATATATTTATAGAAAATACATAAATGAAGGCTTTTAAAGACATATACTTCTCTGTTTGGTAATTCTAAATACCCTCCCCAAAACCAGTATTAATCCAGGACATTTAAATTTGGCTTTTGTAATTACCCACCACAGTGCATTTAATAGATGAAAATAACTTCAAATAATCAAATGCTAATGGAAGTAAGGGGTGCACATCTGGATTCCTCGTTTTGGTTTTGTGGCCACCATTCTTATTATTTACCAGGACTACCCAATTACATCGGAAGTGTTCAGTAATGATGATGGTAATTGCACAAATAATTGGGAGGTTAAATATGGTGAACAAAGCAGTTTTTAAAAAATATTGAAGTGGGAGAAAACTTAATGTGCGTTCATAAAGAAAGGAACTGATACATATTTCCAAAAAAAAAAAGGAAACTGATATTAAACAGAGAAATATTCAGATTTCATTTAGTCACAAAACCTGGTTTCATGCCTTCTTTAGTCTTAAAGCATAGTTACAAAACACGCAGTAATTACAGGAGAGTAGGATAAAAGCCATTACTCCCATTTTGTGGTATCTTGTGATTTTTCCAAGGAGGCAGTGAACAAAGTATACTTAAATTAAAACCAAATATGAACATCATTCTGATACTTTACTAAACTTCTGGGCTTTAATAACTAAATCATGAATCAGATATGAGGAGTCAGATGTTTTAGAGTCAACATTCCATATTAGGACTGAATTCCAATGGAAATCCTTATAAAACTTTTTTTAGGCTGCAGAGTGGAATATGTTGCCTTGTTTATCATGGGAATTTTTTTTTCTTTAAAGTTGAACATCTGCTGTTCCCCTCTTGGTTCATGGAGTTGACCTTTCTTATCCACACCCGGAACGAATAATACAACCCTGTTTAAATATACACAAAGATCATGGTGTGAGCATTAGCAAGAGTGTATATTAAGATCAGTTTTTTTTAAATAAAATAATGGTTTTTAACCTAAGTGTTCCTGCTTCAGTTTAGAACCTTTCATCCTTTTCATGTGAACCAATAATAGGAATTGAGAGCCTGCTGGAACTATTAATACTGCCCTTAACCAATTGAGTTGCTGGTCGTAGACCCAGTTCTAAAACGAAACTGAAAACAGTATACCTGTGCTCTCAGCTAATGAAGTTTTTACAGTTTAAGATTGGGATAATCACAGGAATAAATTGTCTGCCAAACCTATTTTGATAGTCATTTCCAGTCAGTGTTTTAAAGTTAGCACTTTACTGAAGTTCTGGTGACATTTATTTGCACCTGAAGTTCACTTTGCTGCAATTGCTTTACTTACAGTACCCTAGGCTACTTGGAATGGACTTTACAGAGACATGGAGAGAAGTTTCCTGAAGAGATGCACTAAACCCACTGTAATTCCAGTCATAGAAGGGATAGAAAAGAAGGTGATTTTTCCAACCAACTGAAGTTTCAGAAGTGACTCCAAAAAGAAATAAAAGATAAATTTCCTAATTTTAGGGATGAGATGGCATCCTAGTTAGATGCTCTAACACAGTCTTCCCTGCATTCCTGATCTTATTTTTATCTTGGCTTAAAACTCAGTCAACTAGTTTCACCATAACTCGTTAAGTATCATTTTGTTAGTTTGATGAAATTCTGTGATTTGGCATAGGAAAAATACTGCTTTTGTTTATAGCTCAGACTCAATTTTGCCAAACCAAAATTTTTAAGGCTATATTAATAATGCTGCAGTTCTCCTGGGCCATCTTATATAGACCTCTTTGCACGTTATCCTGACAAACACAACACTCTGAGGGTCAAACTTTTATCATCCAGTGAGTGAAATTTAGGCAGGCATGGTAGATTTCAAGCGTGATTGCAACATATCCCTGTTTCAGACTGAACCCTGGCACAGCTCTTCCTTAATGTCTAAAGCTAGGGCTCTTTATACCTATTTTTAAAAATAAACACACACACATCCCCTTTGAAACTTGATGAAATTGTCAAACTATTCCCTTTGAGTAATTCTTCTATTTACAACATTTTTATGTAATTTCAGAAAGTCCTTAGAATACATGAAATCCATCCACAAATGCCTTTATTAAGAAACCATGGCTTTTAAAGAAAAGTCTAAACTCTGTAATATTGAAAAAATAGTCTTCAGAAGTTAAAAGCCTTCCTCTGCAACCAACATGGCCATGTGTTAGGAATGAGAAGGAGGAGCTCGTTGGACTTTTGAGTGACTTCTTTTTGGAGTCATTTCTGAAAACAGACACTGTTTCATGAAATTTTTAAGTAACTTTCACAATAGCTATCAAGCGATAGACTTCTTTGAACCTTCATAAGTGTTACTTCTATCATTAAGGCATGTATTTTAGCTTCATTTTACAAAACACTGAAGTTAAAATGCACTCAACCAGATACAGATTTTATTTTTTCATGAAACAAAAAGCCCAGAGGTGGGGAGCTCAGGGTTGGTATATGTGTCTCTATAATACTGTCAGTGATGTCAGTTCCTTCCAACTTTCTCTTCAGTGATCTTTGGTGTAGCATTTATATGCATGGCTGTTGACTCATAGTCACAAGTTGCATTTTCTATTTACCATATTTTCCACAGGAAGAAGTTGAACAAAAGTTGCATACTAGTAGAATTGACCCTCTTTTGAGGAGCTTTCCTTGAATGCCTCCCCCCAGAGACTTTCACTTTCATGTCATTGGCCAACATTATTACATGGACACCTGTAGCTGCAAAGGAGGCTGGGAAATGTAATTCTGTAGCTGGCTACATTCTGCCTCAATCAAAATCAGGGTGAAATTATAAAAGGTGAAGGGGAGCACTGACATTAGGTAGAGAAAAAGCGTCTGTTACAAAGAACAGGAGTTTGAGTGAACAGTATAAACATTGCATCTGTCTAACATGGCAGGAATTATTTTTCAATTTTCCCTAAGAAGATCAAAAATCTTAATTTTATACTTAAATTTTAGCCTAAATTATTTGCTGCCAGGGCAAATGCTATGCGTCATTTCTTTGTTGTATTAGTCAAATGAGTGTGTTTGGAGAGAATTTGTAATGGTAGGTTTGAAATAAAATTACTTTGTTTTGGCAACAGACGTACCAAGACCAATCTATTTGTAATATAGATTAACATTTTTGTCAAATTATCTCATAGCATATGATGCGGTTAGTGGATGTTTTCTCAAAAATCAGTTTTGTGTACATTATTCCAAGTAGTTCATGATCATTAAAAACAATAATAACAACAGCAAAAACCTGTTAAGAGTCTGGTGTACCACTGTGATGAGGCATTTCCAAAGCCCTTGCAAGTGAAAATGCTGCACTCATATTCCCTTTAAAATGAATTGTACATGTGTGTGGATTTGCATTAAACATAATTAAACAACACAGCCCATAGCTTGTGTTGGCATAGTGTGTGTAATCTGTTTATAGAACATGGCAGATAACTTAATGTAGATTTTGGCACATAATCACATTTTCCTTCCACAAGCAACATCTGAAATTATAAAAACAACATACAGATGAATAGCTCCCAATAGGTAAAATCACATTTGCAAATACAATTTTAATCCCATTTAGTTGGTCAGATATTTTGAGAGGAAGATGTATGATTCTAGCACATGGCTCAATATTTCACTTTAACAAGAGAGTAACTCTCAGGTATCAAGAATGTGGGACCAGGGAGGGTGAGAAAGCTGAGCTAAAGGCTGAGCACATGCAGTGGGGTTATCTCTGCTGAAAATGCCAACACCACGATCCTGGACACAGTCTTAACTTCATTGTGCCCCATTTCCTCATCCTTAGACATAGATCTCCAACAACAGGTAACATCCCCTCCCCCAGCAAAGAATGTCATCTAAAGATCTAGCATCCTTTCTTTTGCTGTGCTTCCTACCCCAGGACAGTCTAGAAACCCTTTATCACATTTCCTGCTGGGAAAGGACAGATCTCCTCCCATTTGAGTTTTATGCAAAGAGATGAAAATGTTGCCATTAATCACTGATTTTTCAGTATTTCCTTCTGGCATCCCAACTACTGTTAACTGAATTTCCACCTACTTTCTCATAAGTAAAGTGTCCCATTACCCAAAGAGTTCCTTTAGATATATGTATTTCCTGATTAAAAATTTTGCCTATTCATTTTAAATGATTTTAAACACTTAAAAAGATAATGAGAAAGCAATTTTAAATTATGTAAAATTTAAGAGATAATAATTGTTAGCATTTTTTATCTTTAATTCTTTTTTCTTACATATATACATTTAAAAATGAAGGCTTATACTCTGTATAAAAAGATTGAGAAATGAGATAATATTATGAACTATATGCCAATGCCATTAAATATTCTTTGGAATATTCATGGAGTCTTTAGGGTCCCTGTGAATTTGATCACTGTTGTGCTATTATTTTCACTCTTGATATTATAATTAACATGGTAATATTTATACAAAAATCTTCCCCATGTTTCTGATGACTTCCTCAAGCTTGATCTATCAGTTAGGATGTTTTCAGTGTCTAACAAGAGAAGACCAAACTGTAAGCAGCTTTAAAAAAAAAGTATTTACCATATCACTTAAAAAATCTTATTATTACAAGATAGCATATAAAAAATTGTTTGAATTCTGACTTCAGGCAATTTCTCCTTCTGAAAAGAATGTACAGTGAGATACACTCTTATTTCTAATCAATTCTGGATAGGATTCCTTTTTGATTGTTCCTTAGGACCACTGCTAGAACACCTGTCCTGCCAGGAAGTCCCCTTCCTGCAGTTCCCTACAGATTTCCATCCTCTGACATTTCCATCCCCAATCAAGAAGTCATTGAGATCCCACCTGGGACTACATGGTTGAGTAGAGCTGGTTAAGGGAGTAAAACACTGAGTATGTCAGCAGTTTTCTTGTGCAACCTGACATAATGGCTGTATGAGTTTGCCCTTTTATCAAAAAATGGTGCTAATTATGACTATCTCACAGCGTTGTTTGAGAATCTTTGTTAGGTCATTACCTGGTGCCTAGTGAGAACTCAAATCAGGTGAAATTATTTAACTTCACAGATCCTAGAAGATGGCCTGAGAGACGCATACAATCATTACTTAGTATTCAGGAGGCCATGGGATGCCTAGGATATTTGAAAGGATTAGGAAAGGAAATACAATGCACAAATAATTGCAGGAAAGGATTAGGAAAGGAAATACAATGCATAAATAATTTTCATACCAGGGGTAAAGAATTGGAGAACCAGTAAAGATACTGATCACATGTTCTGAAACCCTTCCTTTACAAATGGGTCCATTGTTGCCCAGCGTGGCTACACGACTTGCCTGAAGTGACACATAATTTTTAGTAACATCTGGACAAGAACTCATTTTGTCTAATTTTCAAATCAGTATTCTTCCCCTACATCTTGTTGTCATTTCAATATTACCATGAGGGTGTGCTTTTCTTTTCATAGGGCTTCATCAGATTTGCATAGGGGTCCCAGGAAGATGCAATATTAACAATTCCTCAGATGATTCCTACCTGTGGACCACCCTTCAATAAATACTATTTTGAGAGATCTGTATAGTTGACTTCTGCTGATTTCTGTTTCCTTGTGCTGGAAAATTAGGCAAATTAGATGTAGATGGAGCAAAAGTGGCTTTTAAAAAGCATGTTAATATATTCAGTTTCCAAAATTTTCATCATGGTCTCTTCACTGCACCTAATTCCAGAGTTACTGAGAGTTGATGTGTTTTCTTTGGTTAGGATCAGGTCTGTCCTTTATCCTAAAAAGATAGTTTGTGAAAATTAATATGGAAGAAAAATGATAACCATTAATTGGTGTATATGCCCAATTGAAATATAAATTTAAAGGCTTTCCTTTGTATTTGGTGAGTGTAAAGAAGCTAATATTTATCACCATGTGAGCACCAAGGATACCTACATTCTGACATTGGTTGATTTTTTTTTTTTAATTACAGACATTGTAGGTTTACAGAAAAATCATGCAGAAAATACAAGGTTCCCATATACCCCCTCACACATGCAATTTTCCCTGTTATTAACATTTTGCAATAGTGTGGTGCCTTTGTTATAATTGATGAAAAAATATTATACTATTAATTATAGCCCAACAGGTTCACTGGGTTGTACAGTTCTGTGTGTTTTTTTAATTCTAATAACATATACACAGCCTAAGAGTTTTCCTTTTAACCACATTCGAATGTAGAATTCAGTGACATTATTATATTCACAATGTTCTACCATCACCACCATCCATTACTAAAACTTTTCCATTACCCCAAAAGAAACTGTACCAATTAAACATTAACTCCCCATTCCCTACCCCACCCTGGCCCCTAGTAACTCATGTTCTAGTTTCTGACTCTATGAATTTGCTTGTTCTAATTATTTCGTATCAATGGGATCATATAATATTTGTCCTTTTGCGTCTGGCTTATTTCATTCAACATGATGTCTTCAAAGCTCCTCCATGTTGTTGTATGTCTCAGAAGTTTATTCCTTTTTACAGATAAATAATATTCCATTGTATGTATCCACTACATTTTGTTTTCCCATTCATCTATTGATGGACACTTGGGTTGCTTCCATCTTTTGGCAATTGTATATAATGCCGCTATGAATATCAGTGAGACAATAGCCATTCGAATCTGTGCTTTCAATTATTGGGCGTATATACCTAGAAGTGGGATGCCAGGTCATATGGTAATTCTATACTTAGCTTTCTGAGCAACTGCCAAGCTGTCTTCCACAGCAGCTGCACCATTTTACATTCCCGCTAACAATGAATGAGTGTTCCTATTTGTCCACATCCTCTGCAACACTTGTTATTTTCCAAATTTTAATGGTAGACATTCTAGTGTGTGCGAAATGGTATCTCATTGTGGTTTTGATTTACATTTCCCTATTGGCCAATGATGTTGGGAATGTTTTCATGTGTTGATTTGCCATTTGTACGTCTTCTTTGGAGAAGTATCTGTTCAAGTCCTTTGCCCATTTTTAAATTGGGTTATTTGTCTTTTTGCTGTTGAATTGTTGGATTTCTTAATATATTCTTGATATTAAATACTTATTGGCTATGTAGTTGCAAACTTTTTCTCTCATTCTGTAGGTTGTCTTTTTTACTTTAGTGGTGTAGCCCTTTGATGCACAAAAATTTTTAATTTTAATAAAATCCCCTTTATTTTTTTCTTTTGTTGCTTTAGATGGACATTCCAAGAAACCACTGCTTAATACAGTGTCCTGATAATGTTTTCATGTGTTATCCTCTAGAAATTTTGTAGTCCTGGTTCTTATATTTAGGTCTTTGATTCATTCTGAGTTAACTTATTTATATGGTATGTGGTGGGTGTCCACCTTCACTCCTTTGCCTATGGATATCCAGTTCTTCCAGCACCATTTGTTGAAGAGACTGTTTTTTTTCCCATTGAGTGGCCTTGGCAACCTTGTCAAAAATCAGTTAGCCATAGATGTGAGAGTTAATTTCTGACCTCCCAATTCAATTCCATTGGTCTCTATGTCTGTTCTTGTGCCAGAAGCATGCTATTTTAATTATGGTAGCTTTGTAATAAATTTTAACATTGGAAAATGTGAGTTCTTCAATTTTGTTCTTCCTTTTCAAGATTGTTTTGGCCTTTTGGAGCCCTATACCCTTCCATATAAATTTGATGATCAGAGTTTCCATTTCTGCAAATAAGGCTCTTGGAATTTTGATTGGAGTTGCATTAATATGTAAATTGCATTGGATAGAATTGATATCTTAATAATATTTAGTCTTCCAATCCATGGAAACAGAGTAGCCAGTTCTCAGAGTAGTACAGGCCATTTGTTATTTCTGAGCTGAGGAAGGTGTCTTCCAATGCCTTCTACCTGGTTCTTTGAGGTTCTTGAAAACAGATGTTCATTAGAAATGATAATACCCACCTTACCTTGCTTTCAGAGCTCTTCCTGTTTCTATTCGTACTTAAAACACAATAGTTATGAATATCATTCTTCCCCTAATGCAGAAGTCCACCATATGCCTCCTCCATTCTTCTTCCTGTCTTGAAAGTTTTCTGGGGTTGCAGTCTCTGAACCAAGGTATAAAGAACTTAATTCATTCTGGCCCCTGCGAAAGCAGAATAACTGCTCAATTTTTTACCTGGCACTGGGTCTGGCACTCTAAGGTGGAGGAAAGATAAGGGAATGAAGAGAAGTTTTCTGTCATTCTCTTTGTTGGGTAAAGTACTCAGTTACATGAAAACATACCATGGGTGAGCCATACTTTGTTGCCTTCCAGCCAGCCCGTGGCTGCACATAGGCCTTTGAACAATGCTGTGAAGCAGGTTGATGGGGCTTCCTGGGCACTAAAAACATAGACTTAAGTGTTTTCTCTTTGCCTCTAAAAAGAGACACGCAGCTAAATGAACAGTGACAGTCCAGAGTGCTGAGTGCTATGATAGAGGTAAGACATTGTACTAAGGAAACAGGAGACAACTGGACAGTTCCACTGCTTAGATAGTATTTATCCTGGAGTAAAAAAAACAAAAAGAGGTCACTGCAGGGTGTCTGATACACCAACTTTGCATTCATGAAAGACATAAGCTAGGTTCGTAGAAAAGGACAGTTCAAAGAAGGTCTCAAAACCATATTCAAGCACCAAATATTTTGTGGACAGTTAAAGAAAAATAACCTTGCACAATTCAGATAGAAGGAAAGTGGAGAAGTATATTTTAACTGAAAGTACATGCAAATGTGAATGCCAGGTAGAAGCAGTACGATCTGGGTTTGCATCCTGAGCTGTGTTTGGCAAGTAACATCCCATCCTTGTACCTTACTCCTCAACTGTAAAGCAAGATGGTTAGACAAGATGGTCTCTGAGGTCCATTCCAACGTTAGTAGTCTTTGCTTCTCTGTCTTACTCCTGGAAAGCAATTACCATAGGCAGCTCCAGTTAGTCACAGTCAGAGAAGGCAGAAAAATGCTTACTTCTGTAGTCTATAGTAAGGAAAGTAGACATTGAACAATGATAGGAGCCCAAAGAAAACATAACCCCTGGGTAGATGACACATGTTGGAGATGTAGGAGGAATAGATGTTGGAAATATTTAAATGTGAAGTTTCAGCCTAATGTCATAGCAAAAATAAGCGAAACTGATTTTCTATGAATTAATATATATATAGTTAATTCCAGAAAGGAAAATAATTCATTTGCAGATAAAATGAAACTAAAAAGAATAAAATAAATAAGGATGTTGGTTCCCAGTAGTGTCATGCTTGCAAGTCAGCTGTTTATAATAAGCTTAGACTTTAAATTGATTAATTATTTTATTGAGCTGGCTTTTCTTTTGAACATAGTTACATGAAATAGTCTGAAAATGGATCAAGATGTAGCTGCTTCTTTGCCATTCCTGGGAATGTATGAGCAAATGGAAGGTAGATCATTTAATTAAAAATAACCAGAAACTCATTTTATGTTTTGGAATATCTGAGACAGTTTCAGTGTTAAAGGCATGGTGTATAAATTTAAAAGACAATTAGCCTATTTGTAATATTGGATGAATACATGGGTGCTTTCACTAATTATTGAAGATTAGTGTATTATGCAGAGTTAATTAGTTATTTCTTCCTTCTACAAGAGAGTGGGAAAATGTGTGGAATTATCATGAGTGGCTAGCTCTCATAAATAGGGATGTTATAATAGGACTTTGTTTACAGCGGTGAAAAGACTTTGAGATGAAACAGTAATTGAAAAGAGCATTCGTTTAATTATAGATATTTTCACTATAATTTTAGAGGAAATACGACACAATTACATAAACACTGAGTATAATATCTTTTTATTTAGCCTAGTGAGTGGTTAGACCTATACTCTAAAATAAACTAGAGCCATAATTATAGATACTTTTGAAGTTATACCTAATCTTCTCACCAAATACAACTGTCTATTATTTTATTTGTAAATATGTTAATATGTCAAAACCTTCAGCCACAAATATATGGTCATTTATTGAGAATAATTTTGTATGTTTTCCTATATTTTTGAAAATATCTACACAGTTTCACCTGATTAGTATTTTAGAAGAATATGATTGCCAACATTTTTTTTTTTAAGTTCCTTACAATTAATTGTATTTGAAATGTGGACTACACTGCTTACTTTTGCAGTTTGTAAGACTCTAGCTCAAAAATCTGTCTTCGCACTTTGAACCCTAAGTGATTTGCTTCTACTATATAATAATTTCATATACACTGGAGTGGTTTGTTTGTTCAGTTGTACATTATAATATAATTCTTAGACTGTTTTCTATAATGCACATTTTATACCTACTGGACCAAAGAATTGATATATTTATTTGAATGTTCTACCATAGAACATCTCTAAAAAATGAGGATTCTTTTACCCTAAATAGGAGTTTCTGGTGGATAACAGCACTTTTTTTTTAAGCTTCATTCTCTTAATAAATCTTTGGTGATCAACTACTATGATCAAGGCACGATAGGCATATGATCATGCCTTGATCATAGTGATCATCTGCTGTGATCATCTACTATGATTAAGGCATAAGATCATATGATCATGCCCGTTCACGAACGCGCATTAACTCTGTTTTCAGAGAACATATGAATCCTAAGGGAAGACAAGACACATACAACATAAACTGAGACAAGACAGAGAGTCATATATACCTTTTATATCAGAGGAATTAGCAAATTCATAAAATATGTAACTGCAAAAATGTTGAGAGTCAGACAAGAAACGAAGGGGCTTAGGCTTGGCAGCTCTCCCCACCCATTTTGTTAGGCCATCACCGTGATTCCATAGTACCTGCTCCAGCTTTAGTAGATGAGGGTTACTCATCTTTTACTGTTAATCTCCTTTTACCTCCTACCCCCACCATATACACACACAGTGAGTACTGTTTAAGGGATGAACTGCTTAAAAGATAAACTGCTTAAATTAAATCCAGTATTTCTTGCAATTCTATTATACCACATTCTATTACAGATAGTGAGAAGGATTGAGCAAAGGTGTTTTTTTTGTTACCTGATAATTATAGTATTTTTTTTAAGCTATTATCTTTAATACAGCAACAAGATTAAGAAGCAGTGCTGGGTTTGGGGGCTTAATATGAACCAGGCATTTTATTCTTCTCAGTAAGGGAGCTTCTGAAAGGTATTTCTGTCCTTTTTTTATTAATAAAGAAACACATTCTGGTTGAGAAGTTTAGTAACACCAAAGGTCATGGGCATTGTGTGTGGCAGACCCAGACTTCAGTTCCAGGTCTGTCTGATTCCACATCTAGTACTCTGTCTGCTGTTTCCAATGAACCAGTTAAGACTTTTATGTTGCATCACCTTTATGTGGAAAGCAATCACATTTTCTTTTTTCAAACATTTTTCCACATACCCTGTTACTGTTAAAGGCCATAGACTATTAGATCTGAGGTGGCCATTGGCAATTTTATCATTATTTTCTAAATTTTGGAACAAAGCATTAAATAACATTAGTTCTTTTAGTGAGATATTAACCCTGTCTGAATCCTTTTGCAATACTTCTGACTTGACACAAAGGAAGTTTTATTTTAATGCTAGGACATCTTGAATTTCTGGGTTCTTTCTTTCAAAACACGAGAGAGCAGACCTCCAACACAGAGTCTTCAGCAGGCAATGGTATCTAGCTGGAATTTAATAATACCGTTTGTTTCCCTTCTGTTGTTTCAATTATCTCATTTTATGGTGACTGCTCTTCTTTAACATTAATTAATTATATTAGAATAATGAGTCAGTTTTAATGGAAAAAAATAAAACAAAATGTAACATGAATGATGAAGAAATGGAAGAAATGGTGTGATTTCTTCTAGAGCGACACAAGTTTGCAAAGATGGATCTTGTCTAAGCCCCTCATCAATAAAAATGGCTCATTGGTGCAGTGACTTGACCACAGTGACAGGGCCAGGGGAGTCATGAACGTATTTTGTGGATAATCTTTTCCCCACTTCCCTAATCCATTTTTGAGCTCCAAGTCATCCATAATAGGACTATGGAGACCATACAAAGCCACCTGGGAAGAATTTCACTAGAATTTGAATACAATTTCACTAGAACTTGCTGCTGTAAATAAGGTTTGCTATTAAAATATGCATCACAGTGACCACTATCTTTCAGTATTTTCTATTTTTTATGAGCAAATCCAACCACTTAGTAGTCCTGATAAGAACAAATTCTTACCCCAGAATTTTCAGCAGAAATGTTTCACAGTTTTCCCATAAGAAGTTTCCTTTCTCTCAATGTTTATGAAAAAAGCAAACATATTTCAGTATAATCTTTATTTTAAATGACTAAGAGAACATTTTCTTTCTGAGTCTCTTGTTTTTATGAGGGCAAGTTGTTCTTTCCTTTCCCCTTCCTTTGTTTTCTCTCCTTTCCCTCCTCTCCTAATCTTTCCCTTCTCTCTTGTTTTCTTCTCATTCACCTCTCACTTTTATCTCCCCATTTTTCTCTTCTTTTGTAATATGTAAGCTATTCCCTCTGACTTTTTCTCTACATATTAGGCAAAATTTTCTTTTATTTGCAGTTTATTGTTCAACCTTGGTAAGAGTTGAATGTGTATTTAAGATTTTTGCAATATTAGAGTCACACTTGAGTGAACAAACTTAAAAAAAAAAAAAAAAGTCCCCTGAATTGTGAGGACACATTTCCTATTTCCTGTATTAGGTCTTTCCTCTTCTGCTAACCCCCTCCCCCAAATAGGGACCTGTGTGCACATCCTCACACACACATACAACCCAGATGCAAGCCTCAGAGGGGAAAGCCCAGAGAATTCATTGATCTGACTACACCCTTGCACTGTCCTTCATTCTCCGATGTCGTCTTCCTTCCCTACCCAACTAAAATCCCTTCATCAAGTAGAATTACTCCCTGGCCTACCTAGAACTGTCTTAGTTTACCAGGGCTGCTATGACAAGCTTCAACTCCTGTGCTCCTTTCTTCCAGATGTTTTCACCTGGAGAAGCCACATTGCTGGTGAAATCCAAACCTCTGTCCACTCGGTGTCTGTCCTCCTGCAGCTGAACAGCAGGAAGAAAAGCATACACTTCATGATCACTCTCCTCAGGAAGGTCTTCAATGCTGCCCAGTAAACACACTTTCTTTCCCTGGTCTACTCTCTCTCCCCCACCTTCCTAGATGACTGCTTCTTATTTTGTTCTCTGTCCTCTTACACCTCCTACCTCATCCTTGCTCTCAGCTAAGTGCTACTTTGCTTTCTTCTTCAGTGAGAAACTTGAAACAGTCAGAAGAGAATTCCATTAAATAAAGCCTCTACTTCTATATACCTCCTTAGACCTGTGCCCATAAACTCCACCTTGTCACCTGTTACTATGGTTGGCCTCTCCGTGTCCCTATCCAATGCCATTTCCTCCATTTTCTCTCTAGATTTCTTTCTTTCTTCGCCTTCAGGGTCATTTCTCCGGTAATTACCCCAGGGTCTCCTGCATCATTATTCTTTCTTTGGATCATATTGGGCAGCATACAAACATTCTGTTATTTTTTCTATAAAAACAAGACTCTATTGATCTCATTTTCCTCCCTAGCTGATACCATATTCCTTTTCTTTACTTTATAATAAACTCCTTTAAAGAATTTTCTCTACTTCCCTTCTCCAAATGCCCTCTTCCCATTCTTTCCAAACATACTTCCCATCAGGTTTCCCTCTTAACACCCACCAAAAATTATTTTGTCAGGATCATGAATGATATGTTCTTGGATGCATCTCTTCTCAGGCCTCATCTTTCTTTATCTATTTTGGCATTAGACCTCATTGATGGCTCTTACTGTACTCACTTGTATCCCCCCCTCCCCCCAATTTTCTGTCCCCTCCTTCTCAGTCTCTTTTATTGTGTCTCCTCATTGGCTGACCTCCACCTTGAGCCCAGAAACCAATCCTTGGTCACTTTTCATTTGTATCCACAGTCCTTTGATGATCTCATCCAACCTCATGGCTCTAAAGATCATCCTTGTGTTGATAACTACAGTGTAGGACATATTCCCCACATGATCCAAATGCACATTTAATAGGGTTGTCAGGTGTTGCAAATAAAATGCCCAGAAAAAAGGATGCTGAGGAAACAGGATGTCTAGTAAAATTAGAATTTCAAACAACCAATGAATTTTTTTTAGTATAATTATGTACTATGCAGTATTTGGGATATACTTATACTTTAAAAAAAAGTATTATTGCTTTTCTGAAATTATAATTTAACTGGGCATCCTGTATTTTATCTTGACAGTCCTACCACTTGATATGTCCACTTCATGTCCAGGGGGTATCTCAAATGTAAAATTTCTAAAACTGGGCTGATTTTCCTTCCCACGCCAGTTCATGTTATAGTCTTACTCATTTCAGTGAAAGGAAACTCTGTTCTAATTACTGAGACCAAAATCACTGCAGACACCCTTGATGCTTGACTTTTTCTCACATCCACAGTGGATCTGTCATCATATCCTATTAGGTCTGTCTTCAAATACAGCTTATTCAGAATTTAGCCTTTTCTCATGGCCCCACTGGCAATATACTGGCCCAAGCTGCCAGAGTCTTTGCCTCCTAATAGGTCTTCGGGCTTCTACCTGTGTCTTCCCTCTGTTTCTTCTTAAAACAGAAGCCAGAATAAATAAATGGATGGATCATGGTAGGTGACTGTATAAAGTAGTTGCTCCAAAAGATAGCACCAACCTTGGATGAAAAACTTCTGGAATTAAAGAAATACAGGCTTGAATCTTGTCCAAGTTGTTTTTCGTAACTATTTTACAAGTAGTTTTGCTGCCCAGCAGTGGTTTTTCATCCAAGATTGATGCTAGGAGGGCAAGCCACCATGATAGAGCCTTTATTTGCATCTCTGAAGTTATGCCATGCCACAAAGAAAATGCCAAAAAGTCCTGGCTTAATAGCCAAAGGCTGAACTCTGTTAAGGTTTAAGAAATTTAAAAGGTCAACAGTTCAAATAGCTATTTTTTTCCTCCTGTTTTCCTATATAATAATAATAGATGATACTTGTATAGAGTATTCTATGTTGAAGACACTGCTCTATTTCACATGCATCTGTACTACTATATAACTATTGTGTGTATGAGGAACAGAGAGGCCAAGCAATTTGCCCAGCTATTAGGTAGTGGAACCAATGATCCAGATGCAGCTGTTTGGCTTCAGAGTCCATATTCTTAACTAGTGCATTATACACAGCACAGGAAGACCTGGGGTTCTTTCACCCTAATTGCTCAGAATTCTATCTTTCTTCTGGAAGCTAGCTATACAGTGAACATGTCCATGTTTCAGTTATTTTCAATTCATATTTCCCTTAAAATTCCCCTTTGCAATTTCATACTTTTGACCTTATGTCATCAGAGAACTTTCTGTAAATAAACCTGAAAATTTAAATCTGCTATTGACATTCACATACCTGTGCACACACATTCCCAGAGTTTGAAAAGGCAATTATGTTGACATCTGCCACCACAACCTGCTGAGATATGTTTAGAAGATGAGAATTCAGTAATTATGCTCTTCTGTGACTCCTTGAAATTGTGTTGGTTACACAACACAGCTATTGTGAAGGCTGACAGTTCTTACTGATGTTAAAATGCCCTGTTTAAGTTGTATTGGGAGGATTACACAGCTATCTGTGTCTCTTTTGGAATGCCACAGACCCAGGAAGGAGGCTGGCGGAGACCCATGACGGAATCCACCCACAGTGGAGAACCACATTCCTCCCATCCTTTGTTGGTCCACACAGGAGAGTCTTTTTCAACCTGAACAAAGATATTAAGTCAAAAATCAAATCAGCAATGATGCGTTGGCGTTTCTGGAGTTTCATTCCGACCATGTTGGGCATCTGGTCCCAGGAAAGTTAGTCACCACTTTGGGACCCCAGGATTTCCCAATGAGATTAGCTCATGATGTTATTTTTGGACCATGCCATATGGTGACAACAGAGTACAGTAGCAGTGGTTATGTGGCCATTTGGCATTGCTTGCAAGCAGGTGTTGCCTATTTTTATTAAAAGAAACTAGATTAAATAAAGCTAGTTTCCTTGTTGTGATCCCACCAAAGTGGGCTAAGAGAGAAAGTGATGTATAATTGATGTCAAAACATTGAGCTGCTTGAGTCAAAACATAGAAATGGACAAATTAATTTTTTGTGCTTCATATAGCAAAACATCTGGTTAATACACTAGTTTTTATTCACTTTTCAATTGATGGAGCAGTATGTGTTCTTTTGGGGGGAAAGGAGAGGAGGACTATTACATTGACTAGCTTTAATTAACTGTATTCAATTTTTTAGCTAAACTATACACATGTTCTAAATGTTTTCAACTTAAAGTGGAACCAGTTGAAAAATGAAACCATCAAACAATAGGGCAGTGTTTCTCAACCATTTGGTTTCTAAGACAAGAAGTTTTGGCAGTACCCAGGAGGACATTAAAAAAATCATAATGATACTAAACAAGTCAGCATAATTAGGATATCATTATTACTCCATAACACTGCCTCTGGTTAATGTGCTAGTCACTTGCTTTCTGTTTAGCAATCTTGTTTTTTTTTTTTGAAGAAATGTTTGCTGCCCTGACCACATTCTCCAAAGAACCCATAAGACAAAATATTTCCAAAAAGCAGTATTTATTAATGTTGCAAAATGAGCCCTACTCTCTACCAAGGAAAATGTCGTCAGTTCAGTGTTTATTCTGATAGACATTGCTATAAGAGTTTATGCTCAGTTGTAACAAAATGTTTTACATGTAATGAAATGAAAAATGCATTCCAACATCAGAATTTCTTTCAGGAGGTGTGTTTGTTTTTAAACATGTCCACAAATTCTTTGACACCTGCCTGCAAACAGCAGAGCTCAGTCCTCCTCCCACTGACTGTGGGCTACAGATGATAACTTGCTTTGAATGAATAGAATATGGCAGAAACGATGATGTGGAACTTCCTACAATAGGTCATGAAAGGCCCTGTGGCCTCCTCCTTGGTCTCCTGGAATCAAACACTCTGGTAACGTCAGCTGCTATGCTGTAAGGAACTTACGCAGCCCCATGGAGAGGTCCATGTTGGAAGCACTGAAGCCTCCTGCCAACAGTCAACAAAGTGAGGATCTCTTCCAACAGCAGGGGGGAGCCATCCACACTCCAGCCCAGTGAAACCTTCGGATGACTGTAGCCTGGACCTGCAACCTCACAGGAGACCGTGGGCCGGAAAGACCCAGCCAAGCTACCCCTAATTCCTCAACTCACAGTTCTGGCATTTTGTTTGTTGTTTTAAGCTCCTTGTTTTGAGGGTCATTTGTTACACAGTATCACAGTAATAGATAACTAATACAGATAGGAAACTGTCTTTGTTCAAGAAAATATGTTAAGAAGCCACTAGGAGTAGATGAAATCAAGAAGGCATAAGTGGAAATCAGAGCCCAAGAAGTCAATAGTGATTGTTGCCTTAACCTCGATGAAAACAGTAACGAAATTGGGTTTTGCTTCCAAGAGGAGCATGAGAAAGGAGAAGGGCAGGGAAGAAAAAGGAATAGCCAGTAAAACTGCTAGAGGCCATGCGACCTATGGAGAACGGCCAATGAAAAACCTCAGGGAGTTAGAGGTTGAAAGGACTTCAGCAACTGGAATGTCTGATGTGACCTTAAGTTTGGATGTGTGTGCACATGTGTGTGCATGCATGTGTGTTTGAAAATCAAGGAAAGTCATTATTAGGAATGAATAAAAAAGAACATGAACATACATGTGTCCCATTTGTTTATTTAAATGTCAGAGAGATAGTTTGACTTCCATAGCATAGCTTGTTAAAGTCTCAGGGATCACAGAAGGCCCCTTGATTATATAAATATTCATAAAAATTTAGTGATGATTTACTCTAGCCTGAGACCTACCAGCTGAAACCCAGGCAATAAGGTATGTCATAATATTTTGAAGGTTGTATTTTACTTACTCATGTCATTCTATGATGCCACACTAATCTGTTTTTTTTTTTTTTAAAGAATTAAAACCTAAATTTACAGGTCATTTATTGGATCAACTCTGTCATCTTCCTACCCACTTATCTCTTTCTTTATTTCCTTTCTATCCCTTTTTATCTCCAAATAACTTTCACCCAAAAATGTCTGTTCTGTGTCACATTGAAGTAGAGCAATCAGTATGGTAACATTTTAGAAATACTGTGGTCTTTAGAGTCAGATCTGAGTTCAAATCTTACCTAAAATTTTCACCTTATAAAAGTTTTTTTTAAACCCCTCTCAGCCTCAGTTTCTCCTACAGTTGTTGTAAAGATTAAGTGAAATACTCTACATAGAAATTTAGCACAGGCCTTCATCATAATTGGCAACTGATATATTGGTGGGAATGGTCACTCTTGTTATTATTATTATAACTTAGGACTTGCTCTTGACTAAGTGACTGTTTCTATATTATACTGAGAAGAAGCAAGCAGGATTTTCTGGTGAGATACCGGAAGATCAGTTTGCCCAGCCATGAGCCCCTGGGGTTGGGGGTTTCCTCTCCTTTACGTGGGAGAGAGAGATTTCCACTCCCTTGGTGGAACTTAACTTTCCATGGAAAGTGAGGAACGAGGCCTCTCTCCTCCTTCAGCCTGAAGGCGTCTCAGCTAATCCCCTGGTGTTACACTTGGTGCTTTCCAGCAGTTCTCTGCTCCCAGGCTGCTCCAGGCCAGAGCCCTGCCTACTGATTAATATACATACACGGGCTTGCATTATGAAAGACTGAGTGACTGTCCCGGCCTGCGGGACGATCAACGGAAGCTCCAAGTCCTGTGAAGGAAGAATGGTATGGGACAAGAGACACGAGGAATGACAGCAAGACAGGTTTCTGATCAAGCTGCAAAATTTTATTGAGGAGGCTGAGCATATATACTCTAGGGTAGGATGGGGGTGGCTAGTAAGGACGGGTGGCGATCTAGGATTGGCTGCTGCTGTTGCTGGGGTGGAAGGCAGAAGTACGGTTAGAGCTTTTGGCGTGAACTACCGTTACTTCCTTGAAGAAGGCTAATTATAGCTTAGGCTGTTCTTGCATCAGCCCTGGCGGCCATGTTGCATGTTACCGGTATCGCTGAAGGTGAATATTATATATGCTACCTTAATTGTCCCCAACAAGTGACAAGGGACCAGGGTCAGTCCTCTGGTGCACAGCCCCATGACCAACAGTATCCCGTATGCCTCTCTGTGGATGATGAGCAAATGGGAGGGTTAGGTGCCTCCTCTGACTGATTCTGGGCTTTTAAATTTCCCCAATAAAATCTGTCCTTTATATGCATACATGCATGACACTAATATTTGCCATCACCTGCCTTGCCTCTACCTAGATAAATGGAGCCTTTTAAGAGTGTTTCTAATAATGAAGGGAGTAAATCTTTACCTTTGAAATTTCAGGCGATATTTGAAATTAATATGGGCAACTTTTCATATCAACCTCCTTATGAGATAATATAAATAATTTCTGGGCTGTTTTCCTTGCTTTGCTCACCCCCATATATAGTGATACTCTAGTCTCCTCACCTGGAGAATGATCTCATCATTCTCTTCTGTCATACCATGTTCAGCAAATCTCGTAAATCTTGTCTCAAGTTTACTCCTCGTAGGAAACTTTCTGTAATGACTCCTGGCATGTCCATTTGTATTTGTGTTACCTGACATTTGTATACCTAACCTAAACACAATATAATTTTTCCCAATTGGCATGTTGTTTGTTAATGTCACTCTAAAATGTATGTTTGATATTTCATTAAGCTAGCTTCTTGAAGGTAGGGTCTGTGTTTTCTTCAGGAACTTTTTAAGGTTGAATTTTAAAAGTCCATCTATCTACTGTTTATAAGAGTCGCATCTAAAATGTAGTGACATTGGAAGTTTGAAAACTAGAGAATGGAAAAAGAAATATCAGGCAATCATGAACCAAAATATAATGGCATCAATATTATATTAAATACCATGGATAAATAAGGTAGTTACTTAATGCTATGGAATAATTCATATGAAAGTCCTGAATATCTATTTTCTTTTTTATTTTTATTTTTATTTTATTGAGATATATTCACATACCACGCAGTCATACAAAACAAATCATACATTCGATTGTTCACAGTACCATTACATAGTTGTACATTCATCACCTAAATCAATCCCTGACACCTTCATTACCACACACACAAAAATAACAAGAATAATAATTAAGGTGAAAAAGAGCAATTGAAGTAAAAAAGAACACTGGGTACCTTTGTCTGTCTGTTTCCTTCCCCTGTTTTTCTGCTCATCCATCCATAAACTAGACAAAGTGGAGTGTGGTCCTTATGGCTTTCCCAATCCCATTGTCACCCCTCATAAGCTACATTTTTATACAATTGTCTTCGAGATTCATGGGTTCTGGGTTGTAGTTTGATAGTTTCAGGTATCCACCACCAGTGTGCGTAAGAGTGCCCACCAGAGTGACCTCTCGGCTCCTTTTGGAATCTCTCTGCCACTGAAGCTTATTTCATTTCCTTTCACATCCCCCTTTTGGTCAAGAAGATGTTCTCCGTCCCACGATGCCAGGTATACTTTCCTCCCCGGGAGTCATATTCCACGTTGCCAGGGAGATTCACTCCCCTGGGTGTCTGATCCCACGTCGGGGGGAGGGCAGTGATTTCACCTTTCAAGTTGGCTTAGCCAGAGAGAGAGGGCCACATCTGAGCAACAGAGAGGCATTCAGGAGGAGGCTCTTAGGCACAACTATAGGGAGGCCTAGCCTCTCCTTTGTAGCAACCGTCTTCCCAAGGGTAAAACTTATGGTAGAGGGCTCAACCCATCAAACCACCAGTCCCCTATGTCTGTGGTCATGTTAGCAACCATCGAGGTGGGGTAGGCCAATACCCCTGCATTCTCCAAATGCATTCTCCAAATGAAGTTACAAAATAACTTCAAAAGAAATAGAGCAAGGTTTTCTGGAATTACCGAGAGAAATTTACACAAGCCTGTGTCTCTTGGAAGTGGACAGCCAAAAGCGGTAAAATAAAAGGATATTAGGGAAGAGATGGAAGAAGAATAAAGAATAATGGACATATAATAGCACTTTGAGTCCAGGTATCCAGAAGTACCAGTGTACCAGTGATTTTCAAATATAAATGTAACATTTACAAACATTGGCTGTGAACTAGGAGAAAAAGAAAATCTAACATTAGAAAAAAATAATACATTAACCAAATTTTCTAAATGTAATGAAACAAAATAAGCAAATAATCAGCATATGCTCAAGAAAACATACACAGTGATGCTTATCATAGCATGTTTGAAGTAGTAGGGACAAAAGGAAAGATGTAAATGTCCATCAAAGACACATCACTCAGTAAAGAGTTTCCTTTAGAACGATCACAGGAGTCAGCTATAGGGGATCAATGCAAGAAGGTAAGATTTGGCACCAGGGAGTCTTGGTAGAACATCAGTGAGGTAGTTTAGATAAAAATAATAATGACATCTAACATCTATTTAATGTTTACCGTGTGTGCTGGTTTGGACGTATTATGTTCCCCAAAATGCCGTTATCTTTGATGTGGGCAAGAAACATATTGGTGTTGATTGTAGGTTGCAGACTTTTGATTAGATGTTCCTGTGGAGATGTGATCACTGAATTGTGGGTGAGATCTTTCATTAGATAATTTCCATGGAGGTGTGGCCCTGCCCATTCAGCATGGGCCTTGATTAGTTTACTGGAGCACTATATAAACTTGCACAGAAGGAGTGAGCTTGCTATAGCCTAGAGTGACACTTTGAAGAATCCAGGGGAGCTAAGAAGAAAGGAGCTGCAGATGAGATGCAGTTTGAAAACGGCCTTTGAAAGCAGACTTTTGCTCCAGAGAAACTAAGAGAGGACAAATGCAACTGAGAGTGACATTTTGGAGAGAAGATGAAGCCTAGAGAGGAACGTCTTGGGAGAAAGCCATTTTGAAACCAGAACTCCAGAGCAGACGCCAGCCACGTGCCTTCCCAGCTAACAGAGGTTTTCTGGACACCATTGGCCATCCTCCAGTAAAGGTACCCGATTATTGATGACTTACCTGGGACACTTTATGGCCTTAAGACTGTAACTCTGTAACCAAATAAACCCCCTTTTATAAAAGCCAGTCCATCTCTGGTGTTTTGCATTCTGGCAGCATTAGCAAACTAGAACACCATGTATTGGGTTATATTCCAAGTATTTAACAAAACTCATTTAATAATCACAACTCTATGAAGTAGATATGACTGTTTTCTCTTTTACAGATGAGGAAACAGGTAGAGGTTAAGGCACCTACCCAAGATCACACATCAATGATGGAGACAGGCTTCAACCCCAGACAGTCTGAGTTCAGAATCCCCATTTTTTACTACACTGTTACATGTTCTTACTAACCATAAGAATAGAGAGAGCAAGAGGAATTTCCACAGGAGAATTTTCCTGGGGGAAAAATTTTATTTCATTCTCTACCTGGTTACATCATCTTATGTTTGGTTACTCCTGAAAGAAAGGTGTTATATGTAGAATAATTTAAAAGAAAGGAATTCCATTAATAATGTTTTAGAAGGTAGTGTTTTACTTGCCCACATTAAGTTAACAAAACAAAGTTTCTTTGTCATCAGTATCTCCTTAGATATTTGTCTGATCTCCTAATTAGATTCAGAAATATTTGGCAGAAAACAGCAGTAGTATTACATATTTTATTAAAATGTAATAGTCTCATCTGCTTTAAGAGATAAATTTCATTTAGTACTGAATTATGAAGCCTAAAATTATACAGTGGTATTTTTTCCTTTGTGTTTTCATATATATGTGTGTGTGTGTGTGTGTGTGTGTGTGTACTTTGATGTTATTGTTATTAGCTTCTGATTTAATGCCAGATTATAATACGTTTTTAGGTAATCCATTATCACTTTACGTGTACACCATAAATCTAGCATTTTAATGAAAAGGCAATGACTTAAAATCAGACACTAAATGTTCCAAATTCTAACAGTTCTGGATTTTTTTTTTGTTGCAACCATACTTTTACCCTAAGTTGTAAGATCACACATGCTGTCTAAAAGGGTTATTGGCTCCAAGACTTAAAAAGTGGCCACCATCTTCCATCTAAAAATATCAGAAATCATTTGTGTAATGTCTACACCAAAGCCATTGGTAATTTGAACATGAGGAGTCTTAATTTCCTCTTGAAAATGCTGCCATCTTTTAAAAGACATTTATCTTTAGATAGAGTAGATTTTACTAGTAAGTTGTAAAAGGAAAATAGAAGAGCCTTTTAGATAGATTATTGGATTTATTTAGGCCAGACAAATACACTTTGGAACAATAAAAATCTTATTGGCTCATTAAAGACTGAAATATTAAGCATGGTGTATTTGTTTTTACAATTCTGTCATGTGCGCTTCATGCTACATTGAAATTTGTAGAACTTCATAAACTTTCTTGCCTTGTAATAACTAAACTATTAGGCTATAAGATAGCTTTACTTCCTTTCAGAATGTCTCAAGCATGTGAATAACTCTAAATTCTCGCGACATTGCTCTCTGTAAGCAGGAAATAATCATAACTCAACGGCATTCTCAGTCCATTCTAGTCATTGGGGAAATTGAGAAACTCAACTCTTTCGATATGGAATAAATGCCCAAATCTCCAACGGTAACTGTAGAAAGCCACTGTGACCATGTTCTTTTGTTCCTGTGTGGTCAGTTAAAAGGAAGGACAGGCGTTGGCAACCAAAAGACCCGGGTTCAAGTCCCACTGTTGACCCTTATTGTGTGTGATCTTGGAAAGCTGGTTTTGGTTTTGTTATTTTTTAAACTTTCTTTAGGCGCAGTTTCCTTGTCTGCATTTGTAAATGTGAGATAAAAACAGTACCTACCGCAGAGAGCTGTGGTGAGGATTAAATGAAATAAAGTATTTAGTATGGTGCCTAGAATATCCAAGAGCTCCTTAAATGGTAGATACTATCATTATTCCCTCTCATCCTTCAAGATATCCTGGGGTTCAGTCTCTGACGCGTCCATGGGGAGAGGCATGGAGAGAGGAATGTGTGCTCTCCCAGTGGAAACACTTGCTTTGAGTGTCCCAGAAAGCCCAGGGCTGAACAGAGGACAGGCAGGCTCCTGATTTCCAGGCACTCACATTCTCAGGTAGCATGACCCGTATATCAACATAATGCACAATGCCACGGAATGGTTTGAGTACATGTCACGTTGAAGATTGACACTGCCTGTAAATGCCATATGATTTGATGGCATTTTCTAGAAGAAAAAAATCTTGTGAAGCTCAGCTCCCACTGCACATCCAAAAGCACACTCCAGTCAGTATAGCTGGATGCAGGATCACTTCTTGCCTATCCTGGATTCTAGGGGTCTCCGGAGGTTTCTTAGCTCTGAGTCAGACAAGGAAACTTTGAGCGTTTGAATTCTCTTAGACAGCTGCTGCAGAGTCCCCATTTTTTTCTTTTGCATGAATCTTCCTAATCCCCATCACCAACAATCACCGCTGCTGAAGAGTACAGTGACCTAAGTATTTCCTACTGGCCTCTAAAACTCGGCTGTCAGTATTAAAAGTTGCCTGAATGAAAATAAGCCATTTTGGGTCACCTCTGCTACCCAACTAGAAGCCCCTACTGCCCAGTATTCCCTCCACAATGTAGCCAGACAAGCTTAAATATCCTAATAGGTTTTCTCATCCTTAAAGTCAAATTTCCTCAACTAGATTATGTAGCTTTACAGCTCTGCTCCCAAGCAATAATTTTTTTTGAGACAAAATACATTTATTAAGTTTGTTTAAAACCTGCTTAGTTTACCTTCATTTCTTATCCTTTTCTGTGTGTTTCTGGCCTTGGACTTTCATTAATTCTGTGCTGAGAATGTGAAACTTTGTCCTTGCCATTCTCCCTTTCACAGCATTTTGAAATAAGCTTAAAAATGCTAACCCACTTTCAGTTACTCCACTCCATAGCTTTATGTTTGTGTCCAAATATTTGGTTTGTAAGGACAGGAGAAAGGGCTGCAGAAAGGAAGGACATAGGTTTTCAACATTTGAAGGAAATTACTAAAATGTAACATGGGGAGCTATTTTGAAGATGTAAGTTTTGGTTCAAAAATATGGAGCCAATATTTTGCAAAGTGATTTAGCAGAAAAGGCCAAGCACTGTTCAGCCTCTAATTAGTAAACATCACCACCCTCACAGAGGCTTTTAATTTGGATAGATCCCTACAGGGCTGAGAAAATGGATAAGCCATATAAGAACCATGTCTTAGATCCCTTTTACATTGCATTTTTCACTTTTTAAGGACTTTGTTTCGTATCTAACCCCATCTAAACATGCAGCTCCTGGGACTCATAAACTTCCAACAGACCCTTGCTTCAACAGTATAATCAGCATTTATGTGATTACAGAGCAATTGCACATGGACTGTCTCACTTGAAAGAGTAGAAAATATCAGTGTAATCATCCTCATTTTAGAGATGAGTCTTAAAATCAAAGACTTTAAATGACAAACTGGTAAGCTGCAGATCTGGAAGTGAAAACCAGATCCTCTGTTTCCAAATCTCATGCTCTCTAAACTCATTATGACATTTCTCAATAGCATGTTATATCTGACTGTCCAGAATATGTTTGTCTTTACTGCTCATGTCTATTTTTTGTTGTAGGATTTTTGGTGTGTACAAAATGGATAACTTATATATGAAAATTTTTTACTTCATGCCAACTTTTTTTATTGATTACCTAATGTATATATAAAAATTGCACATGTTGGAAGATTAAAAACAAAATAAATAAGACCTTTAAATGAATCTGTGGGTAAATTAGATCTACAGAAATGACTCAGATATACATTAGCAATGTTTTCCAAATGTTCCCTCACCTAGGGGCACTTAAAAATCTATAGGTAGAGTCCCACAGCCCTCCCTTGAAGATACGGATTCAGTATCTGTGTGTTTAACAAGTACTCCAGGTGAGTCTTATGATGGAACAAAAGGAAACACTGAATTACAGAAAGTTAGTGGCAGTGGTAATAACAGGAATAATCATCATCTTACGGCACCTCAAAGAAGGTCGAGTTTATCTCCAGTTGTAGAAATCTAGAAGGGCTACATGGAGTAAGTGATATTTGAGTTGCCAGTACAGCTGGGTAGGATTTTAAGGGCAGAGGAACTTCACAGGCAGAAAAAAGGACCATGAATACCTATGGCCCATTGCAGAATGGAAATTTCAACACATGTAAAGGCTGCAAAAAGTGTAAGGTAGAAGGGCAGTTTGGAAGAGGGCTTTAGATCCTTACGCTAGAGAATTTTAAACTAATTCAGTGTGGAATGAAAAACAGTAAGTTTAGTTTTTTTAAAAATATCTGTACCAATTGATTAAAAGTTCCCTGTGGTATTTTTTACTGACTCCAAAGTAAGCTAAAAGTGATCATTTATTTTCATCTTTTTTAGCCAAAAGAATGATTTTTTTTTAAAAGGGAAAAATGGTTTATATACATTGCCACACATGTGAACAAATCATTTATATAAATGCAAGGTTGTGTATTTATATATGATAGATAATCATGATGTATTATATATATATTTATATAAATTTATAGATATCTGTGTCTTCCCTAGCCAAACTTAAGCTAAATTTATCATGCTCATCTTTGCACAACTTTATTTATTATGTATCTATTTTATTGCACTTTTACACCTTAATGCAATGTTTCTTTAGTATCCAGATAAAAAGTCATATTAAAGCATTTTAATTAAATAAAATTATTTTGGACTCCATGTTTTTTTTTCCCCATATAATTGGATCTAAGGAGATAGACATGACTAATGAAAATAATAACAGGCTTTAAGATTCCATCCTGCCTGTGAAGGAGAGGCTAAGCTTACTTATGGTGATGCCTGGGAGTCACCCCCAGAGAACCTCTCAGCCAGCTCTGCAGGTAGGCTCGCTGCCCTCCCCTCTGTGCGGAACTTGACTCCCGGGGTGTAGGTCTCCCTGGCAATGTGGGGTATGACTCCCAGGAATGAGCCTGGCCCTGGTATTGTGGGATTGAGAAAGCCTTCTTGACCAAAAGAGGGAAGAGAAGTGAAGCAAAATAAAGTTTCAGTGGCTGAGAGATTTCAAATGGAATCGAGAGGTCATTCTGGAGTTTATTCTTGTGCATTATATAGATATCCTCTTGTAGTTTTTAGTGTATTGGAATGGCTAGAAGGAAATACCTGAAACTGTTGAGCTATAATCTAGTAGCCTTGATTCTTGAAGATGATTATTTAACTATGTAGCTCTTAAGATGTGACTGTATAATTGTGGGAACCTTTCGACTGGCTTTGTCCAGTGTGTGGATGGATGAGTGAGAAAGCAGAGACAAAAAATGGATAGATGATGGGGGAGGAGGGAGGTGTGGGATGTTTTGGGTATTTTTTTTTTTAATTTTTACTTTTATTCTTTTTTTTTTTTTTGAGTAATGGGGGTGTTTGGGAGTTGATTGTGGTGATGAATACACAGCTGTGTGATGATGCTGTGAGTCATTGTACACTTTGGATCATTTTCTGGTGTGTGAACACATCTCAGTGGAATTGCATTTTTTTAAAAAAAGGATTCTGTCCTGATTAACATGGTAGTGTTGAAAGCTTGAGGGTTCCATGCCCCCACAGAAGTTTTAAAGAACCGTCAAGAACTGGCAGAAACATCTTTCCCAAAGCTCAATAAAACATTAAAGGATTGCAGTAATAGGCCAACATGCAAACATTAAAGGATTGCAGTAAAGTGCCAAACCAAGATAAAGGCCACTTAAAAGTGGTAGGATCTCGTGGCGCCCTAGGTGGCCCTCCCCACTCCTCACTGGCTCGTTGTGGAGCCATCCTACACTCCAATGCGGATCCCAGGTCTTGGTTCTGGAAGGAGTAGAGTAATACTCATGTACATACTGACAGTATGTATGTCTGGCCCAATCTGGCTGGTGGTGGCCTGAGGGACAGAACCAGGACACTCATTGCAGGCTCACCATCAAAGATCTCATCCTGCATGTAGAAGGCACATCTCAGAGCTCTCCTTCTGAATGCTGTAGGAGAGCAGTCAAGTTGTGGCTGCCTGAGCAAGGGATTCCTGGCTGTAGGAAATACAGTGCAGTGCCCTGGACCAAAAGGAAACTGTTTCCTGGGGAAGAGGGGACATTTGTATCCACATAAATGGGAAATTCCTAGGGTTATACACATATGCCCAAGATGAGATTTATGTGCAGAAAGGACCAGGAAGGCCCCCAAACTTTGGCCTTGAACTTTGCTCTGAACTTATTGTATGGATAAGTTCTGATGGAGAGCACTTGCATTGGTCAATCTGCAAAGACTGGAAAATGTGTTTTCTTTTTTATCTTTCTTCCTTTTTTATATATTTTGTTAGCTCCTGGCATTTAAGGAAACTGTGTCATAACACTGGCTGCTAGATTCAAGCTTAAGGAACAGATGCCTTAGAGCCTAAGATATTCCTGTTGAGAATGAATAAAAACTAGCTATAGGCATTTATAAGGGAACTTATTTTGTTTTTTCATTATGAATTTATTTCCAGTGGGCTCAAGCCCTGGATTTTTAAAAAGCTAAAGACTTAATTAATAACATTGCAGAAAAAAAAGACAAAACAACCACTGGAAGGTATTATATAGAAAGCATTATATTTTTATTTAGTATAACTAATGATTTTGATTATTTTTCTCCAATTTATAACTTAATTGATTGTTAGGTCTATTTAACAGATGTTTAAGGATTATTTTGAATATTTAATCTGGAAAGTATACATTGGAGTCATCCTGAATTAACTATACTGTCTTAGAGCAAGTCTCTGTATGACTCAGAGCTTTTCTACTTTTGTCATGACAATATACTTTTGGGGAATCCATTTTTCCTTACTTGCTCCATTCATAAATATGAATTATATTTCATTCACAGGAATATTTGAAAGCTAAGGAGCTTGAAATGAAAGGCATGCAGTGTTGAAAAGACCTTTAAGTCATTACCTGTTCTGGCTGTATCAGGAATCCAAAGTATGTCAAAAATGCCTTTGTGTGTGGCCTGCATGCCCTGACTGTGCTGTGATGTTTCTGTGGAAAACAAGCAATTGGCAAAGTTTAATAACCTGGCAATAAGAACTAAAGACCTCAAGTCAAGGTGCAGGTACTGTCCTTCCAAGGAGTTAATTCTCAGATGGATTAATACATTTGAACTTATAGTAGAAAACTTGGGTGCAAAAATGTTGAAACAGATGCTATAGAATTTTTTGGTTGCTTCATGATTACCACTCATGAGCAAGAGCAGTTCATTCTCATCTAAGCCGTGGTAGTATATTTTAGGTTTTCAAAAACATAAACCCTTTCAGAATCATGCCAAATCAAAATGTCCCTGTTACCAGTAGATCCAGGATAATTTCATGAGAAATCAGAAAGCAATAAAAACATTAAAGTAATTAAAATTATGGATTCTAAAATTTCTACTTAGGCTAAATAAGAGAGTAAAATATACATCCTTTTCATACCACTGCACTACCATTCAGTAGAAATGCTATAGAGAATAATAATTGAATGCTTATTTAAAAAGGAGGATAAGTCCAGACTAAGATGGCAGCATAAGGTGCTCCAGGGTGCTGCTTCCCCACATAAGCTTTGATCAACAGTTAAAACTGCCAGAGCCATCTTCCTCAAAACTCTGGAAAACAGTTAAAGTGTTGCAAAGACTGGCAAGTACTGAATCAAGAAAATAGCTTTGAAAAGGGTAGGATATGCTTGTGATGCCCTTGAAGACCACTTGGCAAAACCCTCTCCAGCATGGTGTGGAGCCAGCCTGCAGTCCCATTTTGGGTTCATGGCCCTGTTCTGGAGTCTCCCCTATGTGCATACTGAGGTGCCTTTATGTCAGTACCAGTCTATCAAGTGGCAGCCTGAAAGACTGGACCAGGAAATTCATCTCTGACTTGCCCTCCCAGAATTTGCACTGCCGGCAAAAGCTGCTTGCTGACAGCTAAAGCAGTGCAAGAAACGATTAAGTCAAACTGGCCTAGGGGAGAGGTTTACAAACTTTAATACATACAATAGAGCACTGGGAGAAGGGGTAGATAGGGGTTCTATTTCTCAGTCAGTAGAGGGGGCATGCAGATGGGAGTCCTAGAGGGAGAAGAAAGAGATTTAAGGAATATTCAAACAAAGGAACATGCACAAATAAATACTGTTTCTAAACATTGGTAAGGAGTAGCCTGAAGAGGAAATCAAGAAAAAAATTCATTTATGATAGCAACTAAAAGGATCAAATATCTAAGAATAAATTTAACCAAGGATATAAAAGATTATACATAGACAACTATAAAACACTGCTAAAAGAAATCAAAGAAGAGCTAAATAATTGGAAGGACATTCTGTGTTCATCGATTGGAAGACTAAATATTTTTAAGATATCAATTCTACCCAAAGCAACTGACAGATTCAACACAATCCAAATCAAAATTCTAACCATCTCCTTTGCAGAAATTTAAGAGCCAATCATCAAATTAAATGGAAGGGTAAGGGGCCCTGAAAAGACAATATCATCTTGAAAAAGAAGAGAAAGTTTGGAGGACTCACACTTCTCAATTTTAAAATTTATTACAAAGTTACAGTAATCAAAATAGTGTAGTATTGAAACAAGGACAAATATGTAGACCAATGGAATCTAGCTGAAAGTTCAGAGATAAATCCTCATATCTTTGGCCACTTGATTTTTGACAAGGGTGCCAAGTCCACCCAATTGGGAAAGAATAGTCTCTTCAGCAAATGGTGCTGGGATGACTGGAGATCCATATGCAAAAGAATGAAGGTGAATGTTTACCTCACACTGTATACAAAAACTAACACAAAATCCTTCCAAGTCTTAAATATAAGAACCAAAACTAAAACTCTAGAAGAAGACACAGGGAAGCATCTTCAGGAACTTGTGTTGGGCTTTGGTCTCTTACGCTTTACACCAAGCACATGAGCCACAAAAGAAAGAATAAATAAATAGGACTTCATCAGAATTTAAAACTTTTGCACATTAAAGGACTTCGTCATGAAAGTAAGAGGACAACCTACAGAATGGGAGAAAATATTTGGAAATCACATATCTGATAAGGTTTTAATGTCCAGAAAATGCAAAGAAACCCTACAAGTCAACGGCGAAGAAGACCAAAAATCCCAATTTTAAAATGTACAAAAGACTTAAATAGAAATTTCTCAAAGATCTACAGATTTCCAGTGAACACATGAAAAGATCCTCAACATCATTAGCCATTAGGAAAATGCAAAGCAAAGCCTCTATGAGCTATCATTTCACACCCACTAGAATGGCTACTGTTAAAGATGTAAACATACTGTGAAAACAGTTTAGCAGTTCCTCCGAAAGTTAAGTATAGAAGTACATTACAACCTGGCTATTCCACTTCTAAGTTTATACCTAAAAGAATTGAAATCAGGGATTCAAACAGATATTTGTACACCAATATTCACAGTGGCATTACTCACAATTGCCAAAATATGGAAGCAGCCCAAGTGTTTATCAACTGATAAGTGGATAAACAAAATGTGATTATAGATTCAATGGAATACTATTCAGCCATCAAAAGGTATGAAGTTCTGATGCATGCTACAACATGATGAACCTTGAAGACAGCACATTGAGCAAAGTAGTCATACACAAAAGAACAAATATTGTTATGATCTCAGTGATATGAAATAATTAGAATAAGCCTATTCAAAGAGGTTACCAGGGGCTGGGGTGGGGATAGGGAATGGGGCATTAATGCTTCATTGGCAAAGAGTTTCTATGTGGGGTGATGGAATAGTTCTGGTAATGCATAGTGGTGGTGATAGCACAACAATGTGAATGTAATTAACAGCACCGAATTTTATATCTGAATTGATTAAAGGGGCAATTTTCAATTATATGTATTTGTTCCTAGAATAAAAATTGGAAAAAATCATAGGACTATACAACACAAACATGGATTATGATTAATAGTATAATTATATTAATATTGTTTCATCAACTGTAACAAAGGTGTCATACTATTGCAAAGTGTTAATAATAGGGAAAGCTGTTGTGGAAGAGGATTGTGATGTGGGAACTCTTTTTTGCATGTTTTTTTTTTAAACCTACAACTTCTCTAATTAAAAAAGGGAGAATAAGTTATAAAATTTCCAATAAATCATAGTTTTAACTATGGAAAGAAATGAGAAAATATCTTTTTTTATGGCATGGGAGTAGCTCACAGATATTTGCTTTCTATGACTTATCTCTGGCACTCAGAATAGCTGCTTCGTGGTCAGCCCCATGACATTTATATGGGTAAAAAATGTGTTGTCTTCTTATTCCAAGTTTCCAAAATGTGGACTGAGTCATATTTCAAAATGTTTTCCCTTTTGCCAAACATACAGAGGAAATTTTAATAGGCTCCCAATGAAGAAGTCAAAGAAAAGAAGGATTTTGTGGTAAGGAAACAAGGTGGTTATTTTAAAGAGTTACAAAATAGGGCACATAAAGTTCTCAGTGATGTTTGGATGGGAAATTCTGTTCCACCCATTCTGTTACATAAAAATATCTACACCCCAGTATTATAATACACAGAGGTGGGGGGAAATCCTGTATATTCTTTTAGAATACGTTCCTGTGCTCTCAGGATATAATTTTCCACTTTTTTTGAAGTCAAATAAGGGAAACCAGACTATGACTGGATTTTTTTTTTTTTAATGTTGGTGAAATAATTAGCTTGACAAGAGCTGGGATTATCACATAGTCTTTCTTCATCTTTCTGAGTTGGAGCTGAAAGATGCAGAAAGACTATGTGATACAGTGGTATATCAAAATGGAATCTTTTTTGATTTTTTCTTTTTCTTCACACCTAGGGGATTTGTTTCTAATTTTTGCATTTTAATTAATATATAAGCAAATGTCTATTAAAATTTGCTTTTTGAGGATACATATTCTAAAATGGTATTCATAAGAGTCTGTTACCTGCCAAAGTTTTTTACCTTGTGAGTCTGCTTTACATTTGTCTAATAGTAGGGTATTTAAACACAAAAATAAAAGGAAGGCCATCACTGAAATATAATAGGATGGGTAGTTTAGTACTTTGTAAACTGAAAACAGAAGAAGTCAGGATTTTCTTTAAATGTATGCATAAGAAAAGAAGTTGAGAGTGGCTATTTTTACTTTTTGGTTATTGTTGTATTTTGTTTTAGTAATGGGAGAAATTTGTAATGTCTGCCTCCAGTGCAAAGAATTTTTTTCTCGTTTTATTGAGGTTAAAGAGAGAGAGAGAGAGACATTTTCCCAAAGCACAAATCTCTCTTCTGGAGGATAGAGTATTCTATATAGATAGCCAATTATTTTTTAATGCAATTTTATTGAGATATAATCACACAACATACAGTCATTCAAAGTGTGCAATCAGTTCACAGTATTGTCATATAGTTGTGCTTTCATCACCACAGTAAAACCTTGAACATTTTCATTACTCCAAAAGATAAAATGAAAATTAAAATAAAAAAGAATATCCAAAACATCCCATTCCCCTCCTCCCCCCATTGTTCATTTACTTTTTTAATACAGTTTTATTGAGATGTATTCACACACTCTACAGTCTTCCGCAGTGTAGTTATTCACAGCACCATCATACAGTTGTGCGTTCATCACTAGAATCAATTTTTGAAACTTTTCCAAAATAAAAATAAAAGCAAAAAAAAAAAAAAAAAAAACACCTAAATCTTTCCTTCCCCACCATCCCACTCTATTCTTCATCTAATTTTTGTCCCCATTTTTCCACTCATCTGTCCATACACTGGACAAAGGGAGTGCGAGCCACAAGGTTTTCACAGTCTCACAGTCAACACTATGCAAGCTGCACAGTTACACAGTAGTCTTCAAGAATCAAGGTCACTGGGTTGCAGTTTGACAGCTTCAGGTATTTCCCTCTAGCCGTTCCAACACACTAAAGACTAAAAGGTGATATTTATGTAGCGCATAAGAATACCCTCCAGGGTGACCTCTCGACTCCCTTTGAAATCTCTCAGCCACTGGAACCCTACTTTACTTCATCTCTCTTCCCCCTTTTGGTCAAGAAGATCCTCTCAATCCCACAGTGCTGATAGTCAATTATTTTTATTTGATGAAAACATGTAGGACAAAGTGGAGCAGTCAAACACATATTACTAATATTAAAATAAACACTTTTTTAAAAAATGATATGTCTGTAGGCATTTAGAAGAATCTGGTTAAGAAAAATTATTCTAGAAACTCAACTGCATGTGGAATAGAACATATGGGTCTAGAAGGAATTTTTCTGAAAGGTCAGTTTTTTTTAAAGTCAACTAAGGGAGGACTGACTGAAAAATTTTGTTTATGTGATATGAATTTACTCCTGCTTTTTTGCACGGTTGTGCTCGTTAATGTCTCTGTAGTCCTGGTGTCAAATGTCACCTGCCATGTGAGCATCAACAGCTCAATGGAGCCTCCTCTTTGTGCAGTTGATTCTGAGAACTTCAGACTTGAAATCCTGATTTCAGTCTTTTGTAATATGAAATTGTGTGGACCAAGAACAGAGTCCAAAAACTCTACAGCATTTATTAAAGTCATCTCATTTAACTCTAAAACTAAAACCTTTTTTTTTAAAGAGAAACAAGAAATGAAGATGACTGGCAAATTCCTTTTTTTTTTTTTACTTAAATAGAACAGATGTATTTTTGAGAGTGATATGTTTTTTCTTTTCTTTTTTTAATTTTGAAATAAATTCAAAGTTATAGGAACAGTTGCAAAAACAGTACTAACCCCATACACAGAATTCCATCCTACCCTGACCCCCCTCGCCCGATAGCTAAATCCACCAACTTTAACATGCTGTCACATCGCTATTTCTTTCCCTCCCTCCCTTCTTCCCTCCCTATCTATCATCCATCATCTATTGCTATGTCTTCTGAACATATGAGAGCTAGCTGCACACATCCTTGAACATACACTATAATCCACGTATACACTTCCCATGAACAAGAACATTCTTTTATGCAATCCTGTTAAGCACCGCTACGAAGTACAAGAGATTCAACAATGATACAAAGCTTAACATTCTATATTTCCTTTTCCCTATGTCTCAACTGTGTCCCTTTGAGCCACCTGTCCTCCATCCCCCAATCCCATCCAAGTTCATCCTTGGCATTCAATTGTCATCTGTTTAGACTCTTTTTTTTTTTTTTTTTTTTTTTCAGTTGTGGAAACATATATACAGCCTAAATCTTCCCATTCCACCCCCTACCTAGCCTTCCATTGGTGGGATTAATCACATTTAGAATGTTGTAATGCTCTTTCCCACCATCCATTACTAGAAATTTCCCTTCACCTCAATCAGCAACCCTACACTCATTTCTTAACTCCCCATTTCCCCTTCCCCCATTTCTCTTAACCCATACTCTACTTTTCATCTCTATGGTTATATTCTCTGATAATTTCTTTGTGTTTGCTGTGGGGCTTAAAATTAACCTCTTAAATCCATAACAATCTTGTTTTTCTTTGATACCACCTTCACTTCAATAGGACACATAAACTATGTTCTTATACTCCTCCATTCCTTCACCTTTATATAGTTGTCTAAAATTACATATTTTACAATGAGTTCAAAACCACTGATTTGTCTTTAGAGTTTGTGTATTTTATATCATGTAGGAAGTAAATAGTGGAGTTACAGTTCAAAAATTACTGACTTCTATTTGTATTCCATTGTGGTTGGAGAATGTGCTTTGAGTATATTCATTTTTTTTTTTTAATTTCTTGAGGCTTGTTTTATGTCCCAGCTTATGGTCCCTTCTGGAGAAAGATCCGTGATCACTAGAGAAAAATGAGTGTCCTGATGATTTGGGATGTAAGGTTCTATCTATGTCTGTTAAAATTCTCTATATCTCTTTCTCCTTTCCTTGTTTCTCTGTTGGTAGGGCTCCCTTTAGTATCTGAAGTAGGGTAGGTCTTTTATTGGCAAAGTCTCTCAGATTTGTTTGTCTGTGAAAAATTTAAGCTCTCCCTCAAATTTGAAGGCGAGTTTTGCTGGATAAAGTATTCCTGGTTGGAAATTTTTCTCTCTCAGAATTTTAAATATGTCCTGCCACTGCCTTCTCGCCTCCATGGTGGCTGCTGAGTAGTCACTACTTAGTCTTATGTTGTTTCCGTTGTATGTGGTGAATTGCTTTTCTCTTGCTGCTTTCAGAACTTGCTCCTTCTCTTCAGTATTTGAGAGTCTGATCAGAATATGTCTTAGAGTGGGTTTATTTGGATTTATTCTATTTGGAGTTCGCTGGGCATTTATAGCTTTGTGTATTTATATTGTGTATAAGGTTTGGGAAGTTTTCTCCAACAATTTCTTTGAATACTCTTTTTCGACCTTTACCCTTCTCTTCTCCTTCTGGAACACCGATGAGTCTTAAATTTGGGCGTTTTGTTTTATCTATCTTATCCCTTAGATCCATTTCGATTTTTTCGATTTTTTTCTCCATTCTTTCTTTTGTTTTTTTCATTTTCTGTTCTGTGGACTTCTAGGACACTGAGACATTGTTCAGCTTCCTCTAATCTTGTGTTGTGAATATCCAGAATTTGGCCAACAGTTTCTTTTATTTGCATAAGATCTTGTATTCTTTTATTTACTCTTGCAATGTCTTCTTTATGCTCTTCTAGGGTCTTCTTTATGTCACCTATATCCTGGGCCATGGTCTTCTTGATGTCCTTTAAATCCTTTGCCACGTTTTCCTTCCTCGATTGTAGTTCTTTGTTTAACTGTGCCAGGTACTGTGTCTCTTCTGAAATCCTGATTTGTGTGTTTGGAGTTGGATTCTCCATATCGTCTGGTTTTATCATATGCATTAAGATTTTCTGTTGTTTTTGACCTCTTGGCATTTGCTTTGCTTGATAGGGTTCTTACAAGTTGTAAAAAAAAAAAAAAGATACCAATCTAATTTTTCAGAAACACAGTTTAGTGGCGTACACTTTCTCTAACTAACCAGCAGATGGCGTCTGTGAGTCACCTTTACCCCACAAGTCAGTTCTCCACCTTGTCCCTGAGGTGTGTGGGGAAATGATTCTTGTGGGATTCAGTTAGAGAACTCAGTTTGGGTGTGTTGCTGGAGCCGTCCGCCCTGAATGTGGGGCGTGTGTATGGGTGGCCAGGGAGGAAGGGCACCTTTAATATTCAAATCCCCAAGGTTCCTGGAGATTCAAGGCCGCCGCAAGAGTCTAAGCCTTCATTTCATTTCCGCCCCAGACCCTCTCTCTCGCTGTCCCACAAACCACTGGACTCGGCATAGTGTCCCTGGGTTCTCTGAGCGAGTCCCCCTGCCCAGCCATGATCCTCCAGGACCTCTGCCAAGGGAATGCTGAGCTACGTCACCAGTGCACACCGTCCCACAAGGGAAGCCTCGGGCCGCCGGGCCATGCAGGGGCACTTTCAGCCTGATGCAGAGATGGCTGAACAGGGCGTCTCAACCCCCACCTCCTCACACACAGTTCCTCCTTCCCATTTCCGGGACAACTGGCGGGGCTCTGGGCTGTGGGCACAGCCCTGGGCAGGAGTTTATCCAGCTCTCCAGGGAGCCAGCTGCTAGCCTCGGGGTTTCTTTCTGCTTCTGGCTCTCCCCTCCGTTCCCCCGGCCCCGAGGGCATCTGCAACGGGCTATCTTCCAGGCCAGACACCGAGAGGCCGGCCCAGCCCCCTCTTGCTGTGTTTTACTGAGTGGTTCCCACTATCGCAACTGCAGCTGCTCCTGGGTTTTTCCCTTTTCTTTTTTTTTTTTTTTAAAAGAGCCAGCCAGTCTCCAAACGCCAAGCCCTGGCTTCCCCAGACCGCCGTGCGGCTGCGGGTCTTCCAGCCAGCTTACTCACTCATTTCAGAATGCAGACTCCCGGTTTCACCAAGTATACGGCCCCTGTGGAACTAACAGACCTCGTCCAGCTGGCGCATCACTGTAACTGGTATTCTGGGTCGCTTTCTGGTTTTTATCTAGTGTTTTTCACGGTGGTGTTTTTTTGCCCTGTCTCACCTAGCCGCCATCTTAGTTTCTCCTGACATACTCTTTTGTAAAGTCAGGGTGTGACTTTTTAATAGAAGGTTTTGAAATATTAGAGAACTGAGGTAATGCACCAGTGGGTTTTCCAGGTGATAGAGAAGAGACCACCAATTGCACCTAGCAGATAAATAATTGAACATTGCCGCCATTCTGAGTGGGAGTTCTCAGGGACAAAGTGGGATGAAAGATTATTGATACTTTGAAAAAGTTACTGGTGCACACTAATTTTTTTTTTTTTTTTCTCTTGATTTCTAAGAATGTTCCATTCCACATGGCTTGTTCAACAAAGCAACTATGGCTTTACACTTACATAATCAGTTAAATTGATTTCAGATTTCTGGGCATGGGTAGGGAAAATCTGTCAATTCAATGTGAATTTTTATCTAGTGTTGATGTAAATATCTATATGGATTTTAGAGAGCCAAAGAATAAAAATAATTATTTCTAAGGGTTTTGTGTTCTTTCACTTAACAAAAAGTTGTTGAGTTTCTAATATGTGTGTGTTTCCCATCACTTTAACCACATGACCAGCAATGCAGACACACATGGAAACTTCAGGAAGCTACTAGAAAAGTTTGTTCATATATCTTTATCTTAAGTCTGATTGTATTGCATTATTATGACAAATAACCCAATTTTCCCTTGGTTTGCTCTTAGGCTGAACATATGATGTTATTTAAAATGAATTGTTCAGTGTAGTTGATCACCATTATAGAGACAAATAGTTTTTTCTCCATTATTAAATCAAATAAAAAATAATAAAGGGGTTTCTTCCCTTTCTCCTGCTGTGATAGCAGACATAAATTAAAAATGTTTTAGTACAGAGTTGAACTAATTAGTACCATTTTGAAGTTTGTTACTCTAGGACATTTCAAATGTTCCAGTTTGACCAGTCTTGTGAGCAAACATTCTTTCTCAGTGATATTACTATCTCAATGCAGCTTTTTAAACATTCTGCCTCCAAAGAAGGAACCTTAGATCAAAATAAGATTGCTTCTATTCTTAATGAATTACCAGTATGCATGAACAACTGAAAGTTTTCCAATCATATAAAACTGCTTTTCAGATGTACTAACCTAAAAAAAATAATAATTAACTGCTGAAGTAATCTTACCAAAAGCAATGACACCGAACACTTGTAGTATCCTATAGATGCTATGTTCTCTTATATTTTAGTACTTTGTAATTCTTTTCCCTCTGCCGTATTTTTAAATGCATTACTACGTTATCATTCTTTTCTCTCTACTCTTCTATTTCTTTGCCTGTCTACTGATCTTTAATCAACTCAAAAGATACTGGTGAGGCAAAAACTTTTCTAGGAAGACTTCTCTTGTCTGCACCCCATCATCCAGATTTCAAAGAGATTAACATATATTTTTTCATAAAACTTTGGATTTACTTCCATGTTAACCCTTACCAATTTGCATTGCAACTCTAGGTTTCCTTGTTTGTATCCCTAATATGATAAGCTTTCAGAGGGCAGAACCATGTCGTATTTTTCTGTTTCGTCAGTAATTAGTGCAGTGCCTTGAATATTAGACAATATCTGACAGGTGAATTAAATAGGATAATGAGTATCATTTACTTTATAAGGATATGCAATTCATTTTGTGTCATTTAGCATCATTGAAGCATATAAGGTAAAGCCTATTAGAAACATAGATGGGATTGTCAGAAATATAAATGTAGGGAGGCTTTGAAATGCCCCTTTTAGTCTTAGAAAGATTGATGATTATGATATTATTCATAATATCTGACATTTATTGCCTGATATCATGTTAAGTTTGTTACATGAATTATTTAATTCTTTCAACATGGGAGAAGTGATTATGAACTTCATTTTTAATATGAGAGATCTGATACTTAGAGAGGTTAAGTAACTTGCTCAAAAGGAAAAAAAAAAAAAAAGTGTTGAATGGGGATTCAAACCCAGGCAAAATGACTCCAGAACTTGCCTCCATAACTAGCACATTATTTTACTGCTCTAAATTCAGGTTCTAGCAATATATTTAAACAAAACTTAAGGTAAATTATTAGTATAGAATTTTTCATGCTATCCATGTATTATCTTTTAAAGGTCTGTAGCATTTGAGGTCTGATATTATTTGTCCCCCTAAAATTTTTTATCTGTACCATTTGTTTTTATCACAAGCAATCTCACTATGAGTTTGTCAATTTTGTTTGTATTTTCAGGAAAATCACCTTTTGGGATTTTGTGGTCTCTAATTGGTCTTTGTTTTCTACTTTCATTAATATCTTTTCTTACCTTTATTATTTCCTTCCTTTTATATTTTTGGCTGTATTTTGCTCTTCTTTTTGTAGCTCTTTGAGGTGGATATATCTCTTACTAAATTTGATTCTTTCTTATTTTCTATTATATGCATTTAAGGCTAAGCATTTCTTTCATATTGCCCTAGCTGTATCCTATGAGTTTTGATATGTAGTTTATTCATATAATCTTGTTCAAAATATTTTTTTTTTTTTTAATTTTTAAAGTTTTATTGAGATATATTCACATACCCTACAGTCATCCACATTGTGCAATCAGCTATTCACAGTACCATCATATAGTTGTGCATTCATCACCAGAATCAACTTTTGAACATTTTTCTTACTCAAAAAAAAGAAAATAATAATAAAAAAAATTAAATAAAAAATAAAAAAAGAACACCCAGAACATTCCGTTGCCCCCTCATCTGACCCTATTTTTCATTTAGTTTTTGTCCCCATTTTTCTACTCATCTGTCCATATACTGGACAAAGGAAGTGTGAACCACAAGGTTTTCATAATCACACAGTCACACCACACCATGTAAGCTGCATAGTTATGCAATCGACTTCAAGAATCAAGGCTACTGGGTTGCAGTTCCACAGTTTCAGGTATTTCCTTCTGGCTATTCTAATACACTAAAAACCCAGCGTAACCTCTTGACTTTATTTGAAATCTCTCAACCACTGAAACTTTGTTTTGTTTCATTTCACTTTCCCCTTTTGGTCAAGATTTTCTCAATCCCACGATGCCAGGTACAGGCTCATCCCCGGGAGTCATGTCCTGTCCGGCGCTTCTCCGCCCCGCCTCGAGTCCTCGGTCGGCCGGCGATGGGGACCAGAGAGATAAGGGGAGAGAGGGTGCGGACAACGTCTTACCCGGAGCACTTGTGATCACTCAGGACTCGCGGTGGTAAAGCAGATAAACTTTTAATGGGACTAGGCAATCATCATCTTTACAGGTTCCACCCGGGGCGAGACACCTCGGGGGAGAACAACCTCGATGCGGCCGTCAGGTACGGCTCCTTGTGGGCTGTCTCCCCGAGCTTTGCCCGGGAACTTTCTTATAAACCTTGCGTGTATCCAATGGGCTAACGCCACGCACACAAGCATGATTGGTGAATACAGCGGGTGGTTACATACATCAGAAGCCGGAAGCAGGATGTGGGCGCCATCTTGGCACCACTCGATGGGCGGGGGGGAACTCAAGGGCAGGCTGCAGCTTGTCTACTAGGCCAAATCCGGAAGGTGGCTGCTCACATCTCCCCCTTTTTTGTTTTTTATGCCCCAGTGTCTCCAGTGATGAATGTGCTCCCGTGGACCAAGATGGCCCACAACGTATTTTTTGGTGCTTTGGGGAGTCTGGACTAGGTCCCGGCCATACCAAGGTGGGACCTCTGGCACCGACCAGAATGCTCACTTCATATAGAGACCGGAGAACCCGTGAGCCGGAAACCACGTGGCCCTCCTTGCAGTACTCAGTCTCGCAACTGGGGGACAGGAGGATTAGGAGAAGGTAGCCAGTGCCGAGGGCGTCACTAGGAGCCTCTGTGCAAACGCCAAGGGTCCCGTCTGGCCACAACTAGGACTCTGCGTAAGAGGTCCACCTGAGACAAAAATTAGGGCCACTGGTACCGAATGTTTATATACGAGATTTTTTCATATACTTAGCTGCGAACCTTACCCCCGAATGCCCAGCTTCGAGTGGTTGGGATGGGTGCTGGGCAGAGGGACTATAGTTATCAGGAGGGTTACAGGCAGAGGACATGGCCATCATGGCGGTAACACGTAATTGCTGTTGTCTTTGAAACAAACGCTCCAGCAAACTCTTAACAATGATCAAACCTACTAATAACCCCACAGCAAGAAGAACCCAGTTGGTCAGATTAGGCCAAGAGAACCAGGAGGGAAAAAAGGTCAATATTCCTGGCCCTCTTCCCGGTCTGCTGGGGAGTGGTCGACACCGTCGACATCATTTGACCGCTCATCACGCGAGTTGAGGACTGGATCCAACAGGTCACGTTGGGGGTTTAACGACCCGTCAGGCTGCAGTTCTTTGGTGTTCTCAGGCGACTGCACGGTTCTCACCAATCTCTCCGGTACCCACACTGGTTGGCGTCCTGGTTCCTTCTCGCGGTGATCAGTCGCGGAGGTCAAACCACGGATCCCGGGAGCACGTCTCCGTCGGGGCGAGGGGAACGCAAATGAGGTTGCGGGTTCGAAGTTCCCCGTACGGGCCACCACTTGTCCGGCGCTTCTCCGCCCCGCCTCGAGTCCTCGGTCGGCCGGCGATGGGGACCAGAGAGATAAGGGGAGAGAGGGTGCGGACAACGTCTTACCCGGAGCACTTGTGATCACTCAGGACTCGCGGTGGTAAAGCAGATAAACTTTTAATGGGACTAGGCAATCATCATCTTTACAGGTTCCACCCGGGGCGAGACACCTCGGGGGAGAACAACCTCGATGCGGCCGTCAGGTACGGCTCCTTGTGGGCTGTCTCCCCGAGCTTTGCCCGGGAACTTTCTTATAAACCTTGCGTGTATCCAATGGGCTAACGCCACGCACACAAGCATGATTGGTGAATACAGCGGGTGGTTACATACATCAGAAGCCGGAAGCAGGATGTGGGCGCCATCTTGGCACCACTCGATGGGCGGGGGGGAACTCAAGGGCAGGCTGCAGCTTGTCTACTAGGCCAAATCCGGAAGGTGGCTGCTCACAATGTCCCATGTTGCCAGGGAGATGTACACCCCTGGGAGTCAAGTCCCACGAAGGGAGGAGGGTGGTGAGTTCACCTTGGCCTACCTTTTGCTAGGGGGAAACATTCTGCTGTGCCAGTCTCAGAAGAGTGAATTCAAACCACCCATCCAGTTGCTTGAGCCAGAAACTCTCAAAGGCACCCTTGCTTCCTCTTGTTACCTCACCCCCTGGATTTTTTTTTTTTTTTTAATCATCATTTTATTGAGATATATTCACATACCACGCAGTCATACAAAACAAATTGTACTTTCGATTGTTTACAGTACCATTACATAGTTGTACATTCATCACCTAAATCAATCCCTGACACCTTCATTAGCACACACACAAAAATAACAAGAATAATAATTAGAGTGAAAAAGAGCAATTGAAGTAAAAAAGAACACTGGGTACCTTTGTCTGTTTGTTTCCTTCCCCTACTTTTCTACACATCCATCCATAAACTAGACAAAGTGGTGTTTGGTCCTTATGGCTTTCCCAATCCCATTGTCACCCCTCATAAGCTACATTTTTATACAACTGTCTTCGAGATTCATGGGTTCTGGGTTGTAGTTTGATAGTTTCAGGTATCCACCACCAGCTACCCCAATTCTTTAGAACCTAAAAAGGGTTGTCTAAAGTGTGCATAAGAGTGCCCACCAGAGTGACCTCTCGGCTCCTTTTGGAATCTCTCTGCCACTGAAGCTTATTTCATTTCCTTTCACATCCCCCTTTTGGTCAAGAAGATGTTCTCCGTCCCACGGTGCCAGGTCTACATTCCTCCCTGGGAGTCATATTCCACGTTGCCAGGGAGATTCACTTCCCTGGGTGTCTGATCCCACGTAGGGGGGAGGGCAGTGATTTCACCTTTCAAGTTGGCTTAGCCAGAGAGAGAGGGCCACATCTGAGCAACAAAGAGGCATTCAGGAGGAGACTCTTAGGCACAAATACAGGGAGGCCTAGCCTCTCCTTTGCAGCAACCGTCTTCCCAAGGGTAAAACCTATGGCAGAGGGCTCAACCCATCAAACCACCAGTCCCCCATGTCTGTGGTCATGCCAGCAACCATGGAGGTGGGGTAGGCGAATACTCCTGCATTCTCCACAGGCTCCTCAAGGGGGCACTACATCTTTTTTTTTTTTTTTTTTTTACCCTTGTTTGTCTTTTTTCTTTTTTTTTTTTTTTTTTTTTTTTTTTTAACTTTCCCTTCTTTTTTCAAATCACCTGTATGAAAAAAAAAGGTAAAAAGAAAACAAACATACAATAAAAGAGCATTTCAAAGAGACCATAGCAAGGGAGTAAGAAAAAGACAACTAACCTAAGATAACTGCTTAACTTCCAACATGTTCCTACTTTACCCCAAGAAAGTTACATAATATAGCAACATTTCAGTGAACTTGTTCCTACTACAACCATCAGAAATTAACAGACCATAGTCATTTCTGGGCATCCCCAGAACGTTAAATAGCTTATCTGTTCTTCCTGGATTATTGTTCCCCCTTCCTTAATTGCTCTCTACTGCTAGTTCCCCTACATTCTACATTATAAACCATTTGTTTTACATTTTTCAAAGTTCACATTAGGGGTAGCATATAATATTTCTCTTTTTGTGCCTGGCTTATTTCGCTCAGCATTATGTCTTCAAGGTTCATCCATGTTGTCATATGTTTCACCAGATCGTTCCTTCTTACTGCCGCGTAGTATTCCATCGTGTGTATATACCACATTTTATTTATCCACTCATCTGTTGAAGGACATTTGGGTTGTTTCCATCTCTTGGCAATTGTGAATAATGCTGCTATGAACATTGGCGTGCAGATATCTGTTCGTGTCACTGCTTTCCGATCTTCCGGGTATATACCGAGGAGTGCAATCGCTGGATCGAATGGTAGCTCTATATCTAGTTTTCTAAGGAACTTCCAGACTGACTTCCAGAGTGGCTGAACCATTATACAGTCCCACCAACAATGAATAAGAGTTCCAATTTCTCCACATCCCCTCCAGCATTTGTAGTTTCCTGTTTGTTTAATGGCAGCCATTCTAACCGGTGTTAGATGGTATCTCATTGTGGTCTTAATTTGCATCTCTCTAATAGCTAGTGAAGCTGAACATTTTTTCATGTGTTTCTTGGTCATTTGTATTTCCTCTTCAGAGAACTGTCTTTTCATATCTTTTGCCCATTTTATAATTGGGCTGTCTGTACTATTGTCATTGAGTTGTAGGATTTCTTTGTATATGCAAGATATCAGTCTTTTGTCAGATACATGGTTTCCAAAAATTTTTTCCCATTGAGTTGGCTGCCTCTTTACCTTTTTGAGAAATTCCTTTGAGGTGCAGAAACTTCTAAGCTTGAGGAGTTCCCATTTATCTATTTTCTCTTTTGTTGCTTGTGCTTTGGGTGTAAAGTCTAGGAAGTGGCCTCCTAATACAAGGTCTTGAAGATGTTTTCCTACATTATCTTCTAGGAGTTTTATGGTACTTTCTTTTATATTGAGATCTTTGGTCCATTTTGAGTTAATTTTTGTGTAGGGGGTGAGGTAGGGGTCCTCTTTCATTCTTTTGGATATGGATATCCAACTCTCCCAGCCCCATTTGTTGAAAAGACCATTATGGCTCAGTTCAGTGACTTTGGGGGCCTTATCAAAGATCAGTCGGCCATAGATCTGAGGGTCTATCTCTGAATTCTCAATTCGATTCCATTGATCTATATGTCTATCTTTGTGCCAGTACCATGCTGTTTTGGCAACTGTGGCTTTATAATAAGCTTCAAAGTCAGGGAGTGTAAGTCCTCCCACTTCGTTTTTCTTTTTTAGAGTGTCTTTAGCAATTCGAGGCATCTTCCCTTTCCAAATAAATTTGATAACTAGCTTTTCCAAGTCTGCAAAGTAGGTTGTTGGAATTTTGATTGGGATTGCATTGAATCTGTAGATGAGTTTGGGTAGAATTGACATCTTAATGACATTTAGCCTTCCTATCCATGAACATGGAATATTTTTCCATCTTTTAAGGTCCCCTTCTATTTCTTTTAGTAGAGTTATGTAGTTTTCTTTGTATAGGTCTTTTACATCTTTGGTTAAGTTGATTCCTAGGTACTTGATTTTTTTAGTTGCTATTGAAAATGGTATCTTTTTCTTGAGTGTCTCTTCAGTTTGTTCATTTCTAGCATATAGAAACATTACTGACTTATGTGCATTAATCTTGTATCCCGCTACTTTGCTAAATTTGTTTATTAGCTCTAGTAGGTGTATCGTTGATTTCTCAGGGTTTTCTAGATATAAGATCATATCATCTGCAAACAATGACAGTTTTACTTCTTCTTTTCCAATTTGGATGCCTTTTATTTCTTTGTCTTGCCGGATTGCCCTGGCTAGCACTTCCAGCACAATGTTGAATAACAGTGGTGACAGCGGGCATCCTTGTCTTGTTCCTGATCTTAGAGGGAAGGCTTTCAGTCTCTCACCATTGAGTACTATGCTGGCTGTGGGTTTTTCATATATGCTCTTTATCATGTTGAGGAAGTTTCCTTCAATTCCTACCTTTTGAAGTGTTTTTATCAAAAAGGGATGTTGGATTTTGTCAAATGCTTTTTCAGCATCTATTGAGATGATCAATTGATTTTTCCCTTTCGAGTTTTTAATGTGTTGTAATACATTGATTGTTTTTCTGATGTTGAACCATCCTTGCATGCCTGGAATGAACCCCACTTGGTCATGGTGTATGATTTTTTTAATGTGTCTTTGGATTCGATTTGCAAGTATTTTGTTGAGGATTTTGCATCTATATTCATTAGGGAGATTGGCCGGTAGTTTTCCTTTTTTGTAGCATCTTTGCCTGGTTTTGGTATTAGATTGATGTTAGCTTCATAAAATGAGTTAGGTAGTGTTCCATTTTTTTCAATGTTTTGAAAGAGTTTGAGTAAGATTGGTGTCAGTTCTTTCTGGAAAGTTTGGTAGAATTCCCGTGTGAAGCCATCTGGCCCTGGGCATTTATTTGTGGGAAGATTTTTGATGACTGATTGGATCTCTTTGCTTGTGATGGGTTGGTTGAGGTCTTCTATTTCTTCTCTGGTCAGTCTAGGTTGTTCATATGTTTCCAGGAAATTGTCCATTTCTTCTACATTATCCTGTTTGTTGCCATACAGTTGTTCATAATATCCTCTTATAATTTTTTTAATTTCTTCAGGATCTGCAGTTATGTCACCTTTTTCATTCATTATTTTGTTTATATGGGTCTTCTCTCTTTTTGATTTTGTCAGTCTAGCTAGGGGCTTGTCAATCTTGTTGATCTTCTCAAAGAACCAACTTTTGGTGATATTTATCCTTTCTATTGTTTTTTTGTTCTCTATGTCATTTATTTCTGCTTTAATCCTTGTTATTTCTTTTCTTCTACTTGGTTTAGGATTGGTTTGCTGTTCATTTTCTAGCTTCTTCAGTTGATCCATTAGTTCTTTGATTTTGGCTCTTTCTTCCTTTTTAATATATGCGTTTAGTGCTATAAATTTCCCCCTTAGCACTGCTTTTGCTGCATCCCATAGGTTTTGGTATGTTGTGTTCTCATTTTCATTCGTCTCTATATATTTAGCAATTTCTCTTGCTATTTCTTCTTTAACCACTGATTGTTTAGGAGTGTGTTGTTTAACCTCCAGGTATTTGTGAATTTTCTAAGTCTCTGATGGTTATTGACTTCTAATTGTATTCCATTGTGGTCAGAGAATGTGCTTTGAATAATTTCAATCTTTTTAAATTTATTGAGGCTTGTTTTATGTCCCAGCATATGATCTATTCTGGAGAAAGTTCCGTGAGCACTAGAAAAGTATGTGTATCCTGGTGATTTGGGATGTAATGTCCTGTAGATGTCTGTTTGTATCTAATTCATTTATCAGATTGTTTAGGTTTTCAATTTCCTTATTGGTCTTCTGTCTGGTTGATCTATCTATAGGAGAGAGTGATGTGTTGAAGTCTCCCACAATTATTGTGGAAACATCAATTGCTTCCTTTAGTTTTGCCAATGTTTCTCTCATGTATTTTGTGGCACCTTGATTGGGTGCATAGACATTTACGATTGTTATTTCTTCTTGCTGAATTGCCCCTTTTATTAGTATGTAGTGGCCTTCTTTGTCTCTCAAAACATCCCTGCATTTGAAGTCTATTTTATCTGAGATTAATATTGCTACACCTGCTTTCTTTTGGCTGTAGCTTGCATGAAATATTTTTTTTCCATCCTTTCACTTTCAATTTCTTTGTGTCCCTGTGTCTAAGATGAGTCTCTTGTATGCAGCATATTGATGGTTCATTTTTTTTGATCCATTCTGCAAATCTATATCTTTTAATTGGGGAGTTTAATCCATTTACATTCAACGTTAAAACCGTGAAGGCATTTCTTGAATCGGCCATCTTATCCTTTGGATTATGTTTGCCATATTTTTCCCTCTCTCTATTAATATCCTTTATTGTACCCATACCGAATCTCTTTAGTACTGAACCTTTCTCCAAGTCTCTCTGTCCTGTCTTTGTTTCTCTGTCTGTAGGGCTCCCTTTAGTATCTCCAGTAGGGCAGGTCTCTTGTTAGCAAATTCTCTCAGCATTTGTTTGTCTGTGAAAAATTTAAGCTCTCCCTCAAATTTGAAGGAGAGCTTTGCTGGATAAAGTATTCTTGGCTGGAAATTCCTCTCTCTCAGAATTTTAAATATATCGTGCCATTGCCTTCTCGCCTCCATGGTGGCTGCTGAGTAGTCACTACTTAGTCTTATGCTGTTTCCTTTGTATGTGGTGAATTGCTTTTCTCTTGCTGCTTTCAGAACTTGCTCCTTCTCTTCTATGTTTGACAGTGTGATCAGTATATGTCTCGGAGTGGGTTTTTTTGGATTTATTCTATTTGGAGTTCGCTGAGCATTTATGATTTGTGTATTTATGTTGTTTAGAAGATTTGGGAAGTTTTCCCCAACCATTTCTTTGAATACTCTTCCTAGACCTTTACCCTTTTCTTCCCCTTCTGGGACACCAATGAGTCTTATATTCGGACGTTTCATATTATCTATCATATCCCTGAGGTCCATTTCGAGTTTTTCAATTTTTTTCCCCATTCTTTCTTTTATGCTTTCATTTTCCATTCTGTCATCTTCCAGGTCACTGATTCGTTGTTCAACTTCCTCTAGTCTTGTACTATGAGTGTCCAGAATCTTTTTAATTTGGTCAACAGTTTCTTTAATTTCCATAAGATCATCCATTTTTTTATTTAGTCTTGCAATGTCTTCTTTATGCTCTTCTAGGGTCTTCTTGATTTCCTTCATATCCCGTACTAGGGTCTCATTGTTCATCTTTAGTTCTTTGAGTAGCTGCTCTAGGTGTGTCTCTTCTGGTCTTTTGATTTGGGTGCTTGGGCTTGGGTTATCCATATCGTCTGGTTTTTTCATATGCTTTATAATTTTCTGTTGTTTTTGGCCTCGTGGCATTTGCTGTCCTTGATAGGGTTCTTTTAGGGTTTGTAGACCAGTTGAAGTCCTTATCTCTAATTTATCAGATCTACAGCTTCGTGGAGTACACTTTCTCTAACTAACCAGCAGGTGGCGTCCACGAGCCACCTGTTCTCCACAAGCCAGATCTCCCCTGCTTAGCCTTTTTGGTGAGTGGGGGAGTGAGTCTTGTGGGGCCCAATTGGTGTCCCAAGCTTGCGTGTGTATTTGGTGTTGCCTGCCCTGTATGTGGGGCGTGTTTCTGGGCAGTCGGGGAGGGGGGGTGGCCCTAACAATCAAATCTCCCTGATGATCCTAGAGTTTTAAAGCTACTGCAGTAGTCTAATCCTTCAGTTCAGTCCTGCCACAGTTTGTCTCTGCCACTGACCCACAAGTCTTTGGTATTGGCGTATGGCTCCTGAGACTTGCAAGTGGGCCCCTCTTCCAGGCTGTGCACCCCGGGTCCTCTGTTGAGGGATGACTGTGCTATGTCACAGGTGAGTGCCGTCCCCCCAGGGCAGTTCTGGGCTGCTGGGCTGTGTTGGGAGGCTCCCAGTCTGCTCAAATGATGGCTGAATGGGGCTCTGTTAATTCACACTGCTCCCCCTTCCCAGCTCTGGGACATTCAGCTGAGGTTGCAGGGAAGGCTAATGTCCACGCCCAGTTTTGTGGTGTGTGCCTGTTATTTGAAGCACTTCCGTCACACTGGGTTGTCTGGGGCAGCTCTGGGCTATGGGGCTGGCGATGGGCAGGAGTGTTTCCTGTCCACCAGGATGGTGGCTGTGAGCGGACACCCCCCTTTTCTTGGGAAGTTGTGTTGTTTAGTGAATTTTCTCAGCCACTGGATTATTGCCTTTTGTCTCAGAGCTCTCTTAGTTCTGCTCTTGACTTGACGTGCCCAAATTTCAATTCTTTGAAGCTTTCTGTATTGAGCTTCTTAGAGTAATTGTTTTAGAAAAAGCAAAAAGGATTTAAAAAAAAAAAAAAAAAAAAAAAAACGGCCCCTCCTCAGAGATCTAATGGGTTATTGAAATGCTAATAGACAAAGCAACCAGGGCCATTAAGGAAAGGTGCCCTGGGCAGAGAGATCAGCCTTGCTTCGGGATTTGCATATGCGCCTCAAGGCCTGATCTCCACCCTTCCCCTTTCTGTGTTCACCAGAACTCCAAAAATCCTCTGCTTTTACTTTGGAGCTTCTCGTGTTGTTTTCCTTCTATGCCCGTCTCCTCTCTGCTGGGCTGGCTGCTCTCAGAGTTTCTGGTGTCTGGCCTCAGTCTATCTATGGTTGGAGTTTGAATCAGTAGAATGAGTTTCTGATGAGAGCAGCCACTGCAATTCTCCCTTCTCCTTCCTGGAGCTGACAGCCCCTCCTCCCCCGGGACTGAGCCTGGCAGGGAGGGGCGCGGGTCCCCTGGCCGCAAAAACTTACAGATTTCGCTGATCTCAGCAGTTCCACGTTTTCATGAGTGTTGTATGAAGTATGCCCAAAGACAGATTGCTCTGTGGTGTCCAGTCCACGCAGTTCCTGGCTTTTTACCTACTTTCCTGGAGGAGTAACTAAAACATACAGCTCACCAGTCTGCCATCTTGCCCCGCCTCCCAAAATATTTTATAATTTCTATTACTGCTTATTTGATCAAGGGTTCTTAAGAAGTGCTTCCTAATTTTTTCCTAGTTATCTAATTAATGATCTCTAGCATAATTTTATCATAATCAGAAGATATGAACTATTTGTTTCATTCCTTTAAAATTTGTTGTAACTTGTTTTATGCCCAAGTATATAGTTAATTTTTAAACAGTGTTCTGATTTGCTTGATAAGGAAATGAATTAGCACATGGTGAATGTCCATTAGTCAGATTTGCTTATCATGTTTAAATGTCCCATGTCTGTGCTGATTTTTACCTTTTTTTTTTTTTTTTTTTTAACTACTGAGAAAGGTATGTTAAAATTCCCCACTTTGATTATGGGTTTTTCTTTTCCCCTAAGTAGTTCCCTCAAATTTTCCTATATATATATATATATATTTTTTTTTTTATTAAATTCAGTTTTATTGAAATACATTCACACACCATACAATCATCCATGGTATACAATCCACTGTCCACAGTATGATAACATAGTTATGTGTTCATCACCACAATCTATCTCTGAACATTCTCCTTACATCAGAAAGAACCAGAACAAGAATGAAAAATAAAAGTGAAAAAAGAACACCCAAATCATCCCCCCATCCCACCCCATTTGTCCTTTAGTTTTTATCCCCATATTTCTACTCATCCATACACCAGATAAAGGGGGTGTGATCCACAAGGTCTTCACAATCACACTGTCACCCCTTGTAATCTACATTATTATATAATTGTCTTCAGGAGTCCAGACTGCTGGGTTGGAGTTTGGTAGTTTCAGGTATTTACTTCTAGCTATTCCAATACATTAAAACCTAAGACGTGTTATCTATATAGTGCATAAGACTGTCCACCAGAGTGACCTCTCAACTCCATTTGAAATCTCTCAGCCACTGAAAGTATTTCATCTCATTTTGCATCTCCCTTTTGGTCAAGAAGATACTCTCAGTCCCACGATGCAGGGTCCACATTCATCCCCGGGAGTCATATTCTGCATTGCCAGGGAGATTTACAACCCTGGGAGTCAGGTCCCATGTAGGGGGGAAGGCAGCGAGTTCACCTGTCGAGATGGCTCAGTTAGAGAGAGGGCCACATCTGAGCAACAAAGAGGTACTCAGGGGGAGACTCTTAGGCACAATTACATGCAAGTTTAGACTGTCCTTTGCAGTAACGAGCTTCATAAGGGCAAGTCCCATGATCGAGGGCTCGGCACATCAAACCGCCAGTCCCAATGTTTGTGACAATATCAACACCAGTCCGGGTGAGGTTGTACAACACATCCGCACCTTCCCCCAGATCCTCGGGGCTGGGGAGGGGAGGCTGTAAATATATTTTTTATTATCTGCCCAAATCACTCTGGGATGTGTCACTATTTCACTCTAGCCTATACTAACCTACCATATCTCACTTCCTATTCAAAGTTCCATGCAATTGTGGTGTTTGAACAAATTGACTGTAGAGTTGTACCGTTTAGAAAATTTAGATCCTGTACCAAATAGATATCTATTCCCTTGGTCTCATATGGAAGTTGAAGTTTTAAAACACAATCAGTTTCAGCCTTTACCCTTTGGCTTGGCTTGCCCTGGTCTTAACCAGACCTGCTTCATTCATATCACTTATTGAAGTCTGGGCTCTTTTTCAGCTTTTTTTTTTTTTTTTTTTTGACAGTGGCTGTATGCACTAATACTGACATTCCTATCTGCGGAGCTCCAGCTCTGAGTTTCAGGTGTCTCAGAGATATGCATTGTTCCAGAGACCAATCAGGTTATACGCTAGGGGATCAGCATCTCAAAGTTTAGAGATAGGCATTACAATTCAGGGATAGAGTTAACTGCTGTAAGAGCTTACAATCTAGGGACTATTACAATTATTATGTCCACGTTAGGCTATGTTCTAAGATTCAATTCTGAGTTTACACATTGTAGTTAGTCCATATTGGTGAGGCATCGTCCCTCTCACCATGTTTTCTCCAACACTTTTACTCCTATCTATATATTTCCCTACAATTTTATAGAGTTATATTCACATACCATACATTTATCCACAGTGTACAATCAGTTGTTCATGGTATCATCATAAAGTTGTACATTTATCACCACAATCAGCACTTGAACATATTGATTACTACAAGAAAAATTGTGTTTTTTTTTTTTAGCAATAAGAAAAAAATGATAGAAAGAAAAATAATGTCATACAATACAATATACTAGTAAGGACAGCAAATAACACCACTACCAAGAATCCCATATTCCTCCCCTATATCCCCCTCTCATATACATTAAGCATTGGCATATTGCCTTTGTTACATTTAATGGAGGTATATTACAATGTTACTGTTGACCATAGACTCCAGTTTGCTTTGATTATGTTTTTTCCTGTATACTATCCCCTTTTCAACTCTCTACATGGTTGACATTCATTTGCTTTCCCACATGCAAAAACCTTTTTATATTTGCATATTTAGTAACAGTCATTGGCCACTCCAGTTTTTGCCATGTTATACAGTCCCAGTCTTTATCATCTATCTTTACCTCTGGTGTCATACATTCTCCTATCCCACCTCTTTCAGCTTTACTCACAGACATCTTTGTTCAGTGTACTTACAATACTGTGCTACCATCACACAGTATTATGCTATCTATTTCTGGATCTACGCAATCAGTCCTAAACATTCTGTAGTCCTTCAGCATCAAATGGCTGGTCTCTGCCCTCTTTCTATCTCCTGGTCACCTGTGTTGTCATCTTTTAACTCCCAAAGTTTGTTCATTAATGTCTGTTCATATTAGTGAGACCATACAGAACCTGTTCTTTTGTTTCTGGCTAACTTCACTCAACATAATGTCCTCAAGGTTCATCCACATTATTACATGATCCATGTCTTTGTTCTGTCTTACAGCTGCATAATATTCCATCATGTGTATATACCACAGTTTGTTAATCCACTCGTCCTTTGATGGACATTTGGGCTGTTTCTTTCTCTTGGCAGTTGTGAATAATGCTGCAATAAACATCGGTTTACAAATGTCTGTGTCTTAAGTTTCAGTTCCTCTGAGTATATACCTAGCAATGGAATAGCTGGGTCATATGACAAATCTATATTTAGCTTCCTGAGGAACCTCCACACTGTCTTCCAGAGTGGTTGCACCATTCTACATTCCCACCAACGATAAATAAGTGTGCCTCTTTCTCCACATCCTCTCCAGCACTTGTCATTTTCTGTTTTTTGGATAATGGCCATTCTGGTAGGTGTGAGATAATATCTCATTGTGGTTTTGATTTGCATTTCCTTAATAGCCAGTGAAGTTGAGCATTTTTTCATATGCTTTTTAGCCATTTGTATTTCCTCTTCAGAAAAATGTCTGTTCATGTCTTTTGCCCATTTTTTAATTGGATTGTTTGTCTTTCTGCTATTGAGATGCAGGATTCCTTTATATATTCGGGATATTAAACCCTTATCTGATATGTGGTTTCCAAATATCATCTCCCATTGTGTAGGTTGCCTTTTTACTTGTATGACAAAGTCCTTTGATATACAAAAGTGTTTAATTTTGAGGAGATCCCATTTGTCTATTTGTTCTTTGGTTGCTCGCGCCTTGGGTGTGAGGTCTAATAAACCACCTCCTATCACAAGATTTTTAAGATATTGCCCTACGTTTTCTTCTATGAGTTTTATGGTCTTGGTGCTAATGTTTAGGTCTTTGATCCACTTTGAGTTAATTTTGGTATAAGGTGTGAGATGGACATCCTCTTTCATTCTTTTGGAAATGGATATCCAGTTCTTCAAACACCATTTATTGAACAGGCTGCTCTTTCCCAGTTGCTTCGGCTTCACTGCCTTATCAAAAATCAGTGGTCCGTAGATGTGAGGGTCTACTTCTGAACACTCAGTTCGATTCTATTGACCAGTATATCTGTCCTTATGCCAGTACCATGCTGTTTTGAGCACTGTAGCTTTGTAATATGCTTCAAAGTCAGGTAGTGTGAGACCTCCTACTTCATTCCTCTTTCTCAAGATATTTTTGGCTATTCGGAGCACCTTACCCTTCCAAATAAATTTGGTTATTGGTTTTTCTATTTCTGTAAAGTAAGTTGTTGGGATTTGAATTGGTATTGCATTGAATCTGTAAATCAGTTTAGGTAAAATTGCCATCTTAACTATATTTAGTCTTCCAATCCATGAACATGGTATGTTCTTCCATTTTTTCAGGTCTTGTTCAATTTCTTTTAGCAGTTTCTTATAGTTTTCTATGTAAAGGTCTTTTGTGTCCTTGGTTAAGTTTATTCCTAAATACTTGATTCTTTTGGTTGCTATTGTAAATGGGATTTTTTTCTTGATTTCCTCCTCTTGTTGCACATTACTTGTGTATAGGAACACTACAGATTTCTGCGTGTTGATCTTGTAGCCTGCTGCTTTGCTGTATTCATTGACTAGTTCTAGTAGCTTTGCTATAGATTTTTCTGGATTTCCTACATATAGAATCATGTCATCTGCAAATAGTGAAAGTTTTACTTCTTCCTCTCCAATTTGGATGCCTTTTATTTCTTTTTCTTGCCTAATTGCTCTAGCTAGAACTTCCAGCACAATGTTGAATAACAATGGTGATAGTGGGCATCCTTGTCTTGTTCCTGATCTTAGAGGAAAAGCTTTCAGTCTCTCCCCATTGAGTGTGATGTTAGCTGTGGGTTTTTTGTATATTGCCTTTCTCATATTGAAAAAGTTCCCTTCTATTCCTATCCTTTGAAGTGTTTTCATCAGGAAAGGATGTTGAATTTTGTCAAATGCCTTTTCTGCATCAATCGAGATGATCATGTGGTTCTTCTGCTTTGATTTATTGATGTGGTGTATTACATTAATTGATTTTCTTGTGTTGAACCAGCCTTGTGTACCTGGAATAAATCCCACCTGGTCGTGGTGTATAATTCTTTTAATGTGCTGCTGGATTCGATTTGTGAGTATTTTGTTGAGGATTTTTGCGTCTATATTCATTAAAGAAATTGGTCTATAATTTTCTTTTTTTGTAGTATCTTTGTCTGGTTTTGGTAGTAGGGTGATGTTGGCTTCATAGAAAGAGTTAGGTAGCTTTCCCTCTTCTTCAATTTTTTTGAAGAGTTTGAGCAGGATTGGTACTAATTCGTTCTTGAATGCTTGGTAGAATTCACATGTGAAACCATCTGGTCCTGGGCTTTTCCTTTTTGGGAGCTTTTTGATGACTGACTCAATCTCTTTACTTGTGATTGGTTTGCTGAGGTCATCTATTTCTTCTTGAGTTAATGTTGGTTGTTTATGCTTTTCTAGGAAATTGTCCATTTCATCTATGTTGTCTAGTTTATTAGCATATAGTTGCTCATAGTATCTTCTGATTATCTCCTTAATTTCTTCAGGGTTGGTAGTTATATTTCCTGTCCCATTTCTGACTGCGTTTATTTGCATCTGCTCTCTCTTTTTTTTTTGTTAGCCTAGCCAGTGGTCCATTGATTTTATTGATTTTGTCAAAGAACCAACTTCTGGTTTTGTTGATTCTCTCTATTGTTTTCCTGTTCTCAATTGCATTTATTTCTGCTTTAATCTTTGTTATTTCTTCCCTTCTGCTTGCTTTGGGGTTAGTTTGCTGTTCTTTCTCTAATTCCTCCAGGTGAGCAGTTAACTCTTCAATTTTTGCTCTCTCTTCTCTTTTAATATAGGCATTTAGGGCAATAAATTTCCCTCTCAGCACCGCCTTTGCTGCATCCCATAAGTTTTGATAAGTTGTGTTTTCATTGTCATTTGCCTCGAGGTATTTACTAATTTCTCTTGTAATTTCTTCATTTACCCACTGGTTTTCTAAGAGGGTGTTGTTTAGCCTCCATATGTTTGTGAATTTTATGACCTTCTGCCTTTTATTTATTTCTAACTTCATTCCATTGTGGTCTGAGAAAGTGTTTTGTATGATATCAGTATTTTTAAATTTGTTGAGACTTGCTTTGTGACCCAACATGTGGTCTATCCTAGAGAATGTTCCATGAGCACTTGAGAAAAGTGTATCCTGCTGTTGTTGGATGTAGTGTTCTATAAATGTCTGTCAAGTCTAGTTCATTTATCATACAATTCAACATCTCTGTTTCTTTAGTGATCCTCTGTCTAGATGTTCTATGCATTGATGAGAGTGGTGTATTGAAGTCTCCAACTGTTATTGTAGAGGTTTCTATTTCTCCTTTCAGTGACCGCAGTGTTTGCCTCACAAATTTTGGGGCATTCTGGCTTGGTGCATAAATATTTATGGTTGTTATGTTTTCTTGATGAATTCCTTTATATATTTTTAAACCATGCTATTAGATCCATAAAATATAAAATTATACTTAATGGTGCACTAAACTCTTTATTTTATGAAGTGATTCCATTTTGTTTAGGACTGGTTTTAACCATATTGTTTTCTTGGTCTAATACTAATATTGTTCTACCTGCAATCTATCGATTTGTATTTTTGTGATGTATTTTGCAAACATTCTTTTTCAGCCTCTCTATATACCTTTGCCTGACGTGTGTTTTATTAACAGCATACAGAAGATTTTAAAAATATCCAGTCTGTGCTTTGTTTTATCTTGATTATTTAGTCCATTTGCACATGTTATAAAATAATGTACAGGTAAACTCATTATATTTAATTTGAGGTATTAAACTTTTTTTTCTTTGAGGTAGTCATTTACAGTTTTCCAATGGTCAAAATTAATGCAGTTTCCAAAAATAGGAAGTATTTTACTTGGTGCTGCTAATATGATGATGAGTGAACATGGTCTCTTCCCTGCTCTTAGTCTGATGGAGTGGGGATGAGTAACATGTAAATGAATATAATACAATGTAATAATGTAATAATGCAATGCAACCATTCCTGATCAGGGAATTAAAGAATAGTTTAAAGCAGAGGAAATAGAGAATGCACGTGGAAAGAAAATGTACAGAGATTGGAGCAAACATTTAGGAAGGGGACCTGTTGTTGGAGATATTTTATAGGTTGAAGAGGATTTGAGCACAGAACAGGGCATCATTAATTGATGCAGTAAGGTGCTGGTGGATTTGGGAGTAGGGGATCAGGTAGAGGTGAAGGGAGTCACTGGGAAAGGAGTCACTGGCAAGGTGGTAACTTTATGAAAGAAAGGGATAATAAACAAAGCCTGCAGTATTATCAAATTTGTTAGGAAGAGTATAAAACTATTATTTGATATGGTGGGATTTTTGTCATTAGCTACATATTCTGATTTTCTTGAATGATAGTGAGGAGTCCAGCTCCTTGTGATCTTGCTTCATGGGGGAAGGCTGTCCCCCCCACGTGAGACATGATGCACAGCCGGCATGCTGTGGTGTCTGAGGGGACTTGCAGCCCAGGATCAGGTCCCTCCTTGCTGGCCATTCTGTCAGGCACACTGCGTTCCTAGCCCAGGTGCTTCCCTGGGAGGGACTCGAAACCAAGGCCTTCCTCTGGTGCCTCTGCTGAGACCTCCTTCGCAGGGAGAAGAAGGGGAGGCCTTGAAGGCATTTTTTTTTCCATTCTGACTCAGTTCTCAGTACTTTTCCATCCTAGACTTCCCCTCCTCCCTTCCCCTGGCCCCAGTTCCATAAGGTAGCTCCCTCTGCTCTAAGACATTTCCCTATGTCCGTGCTGATCCACTTGAACTTCATATGACATGATTCCAAAGGGGGAAAATGGAACAGTGAACGAACCAGTGTGTTCCCTCTTCTCAGTTACAGTATCAAAATAAGTGATTAAAGCCTTGACTGTTACTTTCATTTTGGCTTGTTGTCTTTAATTAACCACTCCAATGCCTAGCAGCTTCACCCATAGCTTAGCTCGGATCTGCAATAGGTAGATAGGTAGATAGCATTTTGTCCTCATGCCTCATTCCTTTATTTCATTGATTTCTTTGGGCCTGCCAAAGCAACAGCTTTCACACCATGACATTCCATTTTTAAATTTTAATTGAATAATAACATACAGACAACATATGAGTGGATAAATAAAATGTGGTTATATACACACAATGGAATACTACACGGCAGTAAGAAGGAATGATGTTGTGAAACATATGACAACATGGATAAACCTTGAAGACATAATGCTGAGCGAAATAAGCCAGGCACAAAAAGACAAATATTATATGCTACCACTATTGTGAACTTTGAAAAATGTAAAACAAACGGTTTATAATGTAGAATGTAGGGAAACTAGCGATAGAGAGTAATTAAGGAAGGGGGAACAATAATCCAATAAGAACAGATAAGCTATCGTTGGTAAATTTAACGTTCTGGGAATGCCCAGGAATCACTGTGGTCTGTTAATTTCTGATGGGTATAGTAGGAACAAGTTCACAGAAATGTTGCTATATTAGGTTACTTTCTTGGGGTAGAGTAGGAATATGTTGGAAGTAAAGTAGTTGTCTTAGGTTAGTTGTCTTTTTTCTTACTCCCTTGTTATGGTCTCTTTGAAATGTTCTTTTATTGTATGTTTTTTAAAAATTTTTTTTAATTTTTTCATACAGTTGATTTAAAAAAAAAGTTAAAAAACAAAAAACAAAAAACAAGAAAAAAAATATGCAGAGCCCCCTTGAGGAGCTGGTGGAGAATGCAGGGGTATTGGCCTGCCCCTGGTGGTTTAATGGATTGAGCCCTCTACCACAGGATTTGCCCTTGGGAAGACTGTTGCTGCAAAGGAGAGGCTAGGCCTGCCTATAATTGTGCCTAAGAGCCTCCTCCCAAATGCCTCTTTGTTGCTCAGATGTGGCCCTCTCTCTCTAGCTAAGCCAACTTGGCAGGTGAAATCACTGCCCTCCCCTCTATGTGGGTATCAGACACCCAGGGGACTGAATCTCCCTGGCAACGTGGAATATGACTCCTGGGGAGGAATGTAGACCCAGCATCGTGAGATGGAGAACATCTTCTTGACCAAAAGGGGGATGTGAATGGAAATGAAATAAACTTCAGTGGCAGAGAGATTCCAAAAGGAGCCGAGAGGTCACTCTGGTGGGCACTCTTACGCACAATATAGACAACCCTTTTTAGGTTCTAATGAATTGGGGTAGCTGGTGGTAGATACCTGAAACTATCAAACTACAACCCAGAACCCATGAATCTTGAAGACAATTGTATAAAAATGTAGCTTATGAGGGGTGACAGTGGGATTGGGAAAGCCATAAGGACCACACTCCCCTTTTGTCTAATTTATGGATGGATGAGTAGAAAAATAGGGGAAGGAAACAAACAAACAAACAAACAAACAGACAAAGGCACCCAGTGTTCTTGGTTACTTTAATTGCTCTTTTTCACTTTAATTATTATTTTTGTTATTTTTGTGTGTGTGCTAATGAAGGTGTCAGGGATTGATTTTGGTGATGAATGTACAACTATGTAATGGTACTGTGAACAATTGAATGTACGATTTGTTTTGTATGACTGCATGGTATGTGAATATATCTCAATAAAATGAATATAAAAAAATAACATACACACAGGAAAGTGCAGTAATTGTAAGTGCAACATTTGATGAATTTTTGCATAGTGAGCACTTTTGTAACTTGTACCCACTTTAAGAAATAGAATATTACCAGCACCCCAGAAACCCTTCCCAGTACCCCCTTCCCACATTATCTCTACACCCTGGGATAACCACTATCCTGACTTCTAAAGGGGTGCAGTCTTTTTGTTAGTTAAATAAAAATCTACGCTTTACATTATGAGATCATTGTAGATTTACATGCTGTGGCAAGAAGTGATAAAGAAAGGTCCTATGTATTTTTTCCCAGTTTCCCCAGTGATAACAGTTTGGAAAACTACAGTAATACAACCAGGATATTAACATTGAAACAGTACAGAAATGAAACATTTCCACCACCAAAAGGATCTCTCATATGGATCTTTTATAGCCATGACTCCTTCTCTCACACCCTTGCTCCTTCCTCAAGTTCTGAGAACTACTAATCTGCTCTCCTTTACTATAATTTTGTCATTTCAAGAATGTTATTTAAATGGAATCATACTGTATGCAACCTTTTGGAATTGCCTATTTTCACACAGCATAATTCTCTGAGATGTATTTATCACTCAAGAGGTGGTTGTGTTTATCAGTAGTATTTCTTTTTATTGATATGTAGTATTCCATGTATGGATTTGCCATAGTTTGTTTAACTCTTCCCTCATTGAAGGGCATCTGGGTTGTATTAGTTTCCTGTTGCTGCTGAAAAATATTACCACTAACTTAGTGGCTTAAATCAACACAAAGGTATTCTGTTACAGTTCTGGAGTTCGGAGGTCTACAATGGATCTCCAGGCCTCCATTCCTTCTGGAGGTTCTGAGGGGAGAATCTGTTGCTCTGTCTTTTCAGTTAGAGTACTCTATCTGATATTAATACAGTTGCTCCTGCTTTTTTAAATTAATGTTTGCGTAAGTCTCTAATCTTAGGTATTACTATTTTAATTTTTAAGATCTTCCTTCATTGTTCTTCATGTCTACTAAGGCTTTTTTTTTTTTTTTTATAATGTCCTGTTCCATACAGATGTTTTACAGTTTTTCTTTTATTTCTTAAACACAGCAAGCATCATTATTTTGTGATATGTGTTTGGTAATTCTAATATTTGAAATTTTTGTGGGTTTTATTTTGCAGTTTTTCACTTAAGTTGCATTGTTTCCTTGTGTTGAGAGTTATCTTTCTCTGTGAGCCAGTCATTTGGGGGGAAATTATTTGTGGAACTTACTTAAGCCAGAAACAAAGATGCCATCCTCTACAGAGAATTACCATTTGCTTCGGTCAAGTATCTTGAGAGCACTACTAGTCAACATTCACTTTAAATGAAATTCACAGCTTGCACTTATTGGATCACCCCAGTGATGTGACGGAGGCACAAATCCATCATGAACTGAATTGTGGTGACCCTGTCTCAGGGATGCCCTCTTTCCCCTCACTGCGTCTCTGCCTTGTGCCGAGGTAGCTTGCCTTGAAGTCCTCTGGAAGAGGGAGTCAGAGCACATTAGCTTCTGGGTCACTTTACATTAATGCTGTAGCCCTTTGGGCTCGGAATTTTACAAACAGCATGGTAACTGGGCTTGTTCATCAGTTCTCCATATCTTATGAATGCATGAGATCTGCAGTTCTGCTTTTCTATGGTCAGCAATATCCTCAGGGTAAAAGCAATTGAGATGTTCAGAGTATCTCTCTGGGTCCAAACCTTCATTTAGATTTTGTTCTGATGATTCTTACACATTTCTCAGAGCTTTCCTGATCATGAGAAAGGTGGAAAACATTATTTACTAGTTCTTTAGCTGCATAGTAGGTCGGAAGAAACCTACCCTGAATTTTTGTCCGAAGTGGAAATCTGAAATAATTTGACACCTAAATAGAATATATTTCAGGATTGCAAGACTCAATTGACATTTTAAAAAATCTAATGACATATTTAAACCGTTAATGGGTTGATTTAGAAAAATATTGAATTATCCACATAGATAATAAAAGGTCATTTAATAAAATGCAACAATTTCTGTCAAAATAAAATATAAAACCCTTGAAGTAGCCTAGGAATAAAAGTACACTTTCCAAATAAGATGAAGAATATATTCCTAAAACCTACCCTTAAACTCATGACTGAAGGGTGTAAAACTAAAGGCAGCTCCCTAAATTTCAAAAGCTAAACAAAAATTCCTGCTCATGCCATTATTATGCAATATTTTTCTAGCTGTTTTAAGGAATGTGACACTATAAAAAGTACTACTTATGAAAAAGATGAGGCAAAATTTTCATTATTAACATAATGCTTTTTTGAAAACCCCCCAAAATCAACTTTAAACATTTTGATATTTATTAATATAGGGAAATGCCTATTTAAAAAACAATGAATACACAAACATTACTTTTACTATACACCAGCAAAAACTAGTTAGAAAATATATAGGAAAAAAACCCAATCAATGTGAAAGAAGGGAGCCGACTCCGTCTCTGTGTTCATGCAAAAGAAACTTTATTCTACTCATTCCTACAGGTTTTTATAGCATACAAGGTAGTCTCCTACGTGACTGTGTTCAGGTTTTTCAGGGAGGGTGCATTTTTTCTAAAGCCATAAGGTCGTGATTGCATGTTTTTGATCTCAAGGGACAATCTCTTCAGGGCGGGATGGGAGACAGGAGCACAGAAGGAGCCCTGCGTCTTTACCCTTATCTAAATTGCCTGCCTTCAGGTACACAATGCTTAGGAGGCAGCCTCCCTGTATAACTTATCAAGCCAGGGAACCTTCCGTGGCTCCACAAATCAAAATAGTAGAAAATATATAAAATACCTAGGAACAAATGTAACAAGAACTCTGTGGGACCCATATGATGAAAACATTAAAATTTTACTGAGGAATGTAAATAAGATGTGAATAAATGTGAATAAGATGTGAATAGGATGGAAACTGTGTATGTGGGTTTGGATATATTACGTCCCCCAGAAAAGGCATATTCTTTAAGGCAATCTTGTGGGGACAGACTGATTAGTCTGTTGATTAGGTTGGAACCTCTTTGATTGAGTGTATCCATGGAGATGTGACTCACCCAACTGTGGGTGATACCTTTGATTAGATATTTCCCTGGAGGTGTGGCCCGGCCTATTCAGGGTGAGTCTTAATTAGATCACTGGAGTCCTTTAACAGACTTGGGAGCCAGAACAGATGCTGACACTTGGAGATGCTTGGAGACTTTTGGAGATGTAGCCCAGAGTTTGCCCCGGAGAAGTAAGAGATGACTCCAGGATGCTTGGAGAGAAATGCCCTGGGAGAACAAGCAAGGACACACAGGAGCTGAGAGAGAGGAGCTAAGACAAAAGCCCAGAGACATTTTGGAGAAAGTAATTTTGAAACACAACCCGGAAGCAAAGTACCAGCAGATGCCAGTCCTGTGCCTTCCCAACTGACAGGTGTTCCGGATGCCATTGGCCACTATTCAGTGAAGGTATTCTCTTGTTGATGCCTTAGTTGGGACACTTTTATGGCCTTAGAACTGTAAATTTGTAACCTAATAAATCCCCTCCATAAAAGCCAATCCATTTCTGGTATTTTGCAGAATGGCAGCATTAGCAAACTGGAACACCATGTTTCCAAATGGGAATATTAAAGTGGTAAAGATTACATTACTCTTCAAATGACGTATAGGGCAGTTCCACACTAAATCATATTGTGTTTAATTTAAAAACTTGACAATATGATTAAAATTTCATATGAAAAAATTAATTGTAAAAATAGAATAATGGAAAAATAAAAAAAGTGAGAGTGACAGCTGGAAAAGACTCCTAGCTGGAAGATCCTTCCTTCCAGTTTACTGATATTACAAGAATCACGTGAATGTGATTATGAAGCTAACAACAATACAGATCAGTGGAGGTGAATTCATGGAAGCATGTAAAATAATTTATGTTCCATCCATATGAATGATCTGTTCTCCAAATTCATAAGGAAAATATGAATGCCACAATAAGTAAGTGGGCAAAGAGAACAAAAAGTAGTCCACCGAAAGAAGTGCAGATGTGCAATTAACAGAGGAAAATGATTCAACTCACTTGTTTCAAATCAAGGCATACTCAGTTACCAGATATACAACTTGTTTTTACATGTGAGACTGATAAAGATTAAAATAAAAATATTAATAACTATTAATTAGTAATATTAGAGAAAAATGCTTTCTTAAGTTTCATGACTGAAATTATATTAACTTGGAATTAAAACTTTATATGCATAAATGTTCAAATGATTGATATTTTTACTTAATGTATTTAAATGATACTTTTATTTTATATATTTAGATGATGCATTATCTATGTAATAAGTAAACTTGGAATTCAAAATATCAAGTTTGGTTGTTTTAAACTTTCAAAAAAAAAATCCCTGTATGAATAAAATATGCAAATTCTGGAAGAAAGAAATGCCAAGGCAAGACTTTTTTTTCAAGTCTGTTTGCAAAATATAGTCTTCTCTTGCACTGAGAGCAATATGTTTAGTTAAAGTGCAAGACCTTAGAAATTTAGTTAGTGCCTTTGAAATTGTATGCAAGAATTTTATTAGGCATTTATCCTTAAGGGAGAAGTGTCAGAAAATATTACCAAAAGCAAATTTAAAATTCTGTTGGTAGTAAAAATGATGAAAAATTTAAAGTACTATATGTGCCAGTTCGGTGTATTATGTCCCCCAGAATGCCATTATCTTTGATGCAGTCTTGTGTGGGCAGACATATTAATGTTGATTAGATTTTGGAATCCTTTGGGTGCTTCTATGGAGATGCACCTCTCCCAGCTGTCGGTGATGACTCTGATTGGATAATTTCCATGGAGGTGTTACCCCACCTGTTCAGGGTAGGTCTAAATTAAATCACTGGAGCCATATAAATGAGCTGACAAACAGAAGGAACTCAGTGCAGCTGAGAGTGACATTTTGAAAAGGAGCTACAGCCAAGAGGGACACTTTGAAGAATGCAGAGAAGCTGAGAGAGTAGCTGCAAATGAGAGACAGTTTGAAGACGACTGTTGAAAGCAGACTTTTGCTCCAGAGAAGCTAAGAGAGGACAAACGCCACAAGAGCAACTGAGAGTGACATTTTTGAGGAACTGCAGCCTAGAGAGGAACGTCCTGGGAGAAAGCCATTTTGAACCCAGAACTTTGGAGCAGATGCCAGCCACATGCCTTCCCAGCTAACAGAGCTTTTCGGGACACCATTGGCCATCCTCCAGTGAAGGTACCCTATTGTTGATGTGTTACCTTGGACACTTTATGGCCTTAAGACTGTAACTGTGTAACCAAATAAACCCCCTTTATAAAAGCTGATCCATTTCTGGTGTTTTGCTTTCCAGAAGCATTAACAAACTACAACAGGGTATTTTAAGATGTGGGAGCACTTAAAGAATACAATTGACAGACCTGTTCTCAGAAAAATACTCAAGGATGTGCAGCAATGAAAAATAAATTGGTATAGAGAACTGTAAAAAGCAGAAGACATCATATGCAAAACACAGTGATGATAATTTAAACCTATAAAACCAATAGTTGCGTTTTGAACCCATAATAAGAGATCTGTCATATTTCACTGTAGCAATGCAGTAAACTATGAGATATTGTATTGAGTTATAAGCTGTTTAGTTGAGAGTGCAACCACAGAAGATCTGTGGCTCCACAGAAGTATGAAACATCCATGAAAAATAAGACTCCCTAGGGACGAGATTGTTCAGTTAGTTGAGTGGTTCACATTCTCTTGGAAGGCTGACACCTAATCCCAGATTAAGATTACTTTTTGACCTTTGACTCCACTCTGGTAGTTAATTTCTAGGAAACCATGTAATAGTTTCCAATTGTAAATATTTGCATAGAATACATCATTAAGTGATCATCCTAATTCCTACCATGCTTTGATATCAGTATATTGGCAACTTGTGCTGTGAATGATATATTCATATTTATGTCACAAAAAGCAAAGAGCCTACACATTTAAGATAAATTGTTGCTTTAAAAATGAGCTGTTGAGATTACCTAGTTTATAAATACGTGTAACGTATGTACCACACATTTAATAAACATTTGAAGTGTCATTAAAAATTATGAACTCAGGTCCGTCTTTAAGGAATGCTCATCTGGAGAAAGACTGTATACAGTGATTGGCAGAAATTTTCTTATTATTTTAACCTAGTTTGAAAATATTGACAGTAAATTAGAGCTTCACCAGAGGACCTATGGAAAGCTCTTAGGATTTTCAAATAAAAACATCCAAATTAAAAAAGACCTTAACCTGAAATGGTGTTTCTTTTTGTATCAAGGTTTATTAAATCCTTAATTTATTCAGAGGTGACCTTAAGATATATGAGCCTATTGTATATTCAAATACTTAAATCCTAGGCATGGAGTAATATCCATGAGAATAATTGCTGTTAAACGGTTTCTTAATTTGTCAGCTGTAAGTCGTATTTTAAATTTAAGCAGCAGGCTTCTTATTTTGTGATAGTCATTATGTAAGAGACAATGCCTCAAATTTCACAAGCGTGTTCAAAATTCAGATTTTTTTTTCCTCAGCAAGAACTTGTCTTGGTTAATATTTTTTGGGAAATAGTGTTCTGAGGTAAGCATAATGTTTAATTTAAGGTAATAAGTGATAAGCTTCACAATAGAACTACAAATTGAATCCTGATTTGTGAATTTGATGATAAATGGCCCCGTGCTGTTGAGAACTTGAGCAGACACATTTATAGAACAACTCAACAGGGAACCAGATTCAAGGAGAGAAGAGAGACACTAACACAGTTATAAGGATCCCATTCACAGTCTTATTATGGGAAAGTGTTAGCAGTTGGCTTCAGATCCTCTGTCTTAATTCAGACAGCCCTGCTGTAAACCATGCAGGAAGCTGGGGCCCCCGCCAAGAAACACACCATGTGAAATGTGCACATCTTTGTAGAAATTCAAGTGTATATTCCTAATTTATAGACATGTATTATTAAATGAACTAAGATCTACTAGTACAAAAGGAAAAAAATATTTGCAATTGACGTGACATGACATCACATTAATTACTTTTCTGGAAGTTCTTTAAGTGGGGGTATGTATATGTATATATTTGTATTATATCTACTGTTGAGTTTGTCTTACAGATCTTACAAGTGTCTGCGTAAATGACTGAAATAGAGGTGATGCCCAAGCCTTTAGCCTAAACAGTATTCCCTTAACCCCCACCATTAAGCATTTGTTACTTTAAATTGAGTTTGTGATCCCTGTTGAAATGCCAACATGTCTGAAGGGAGTTACATATATTATTATTATTATTACTATTATTATTATTATTCATTATTTGATATGTTTCAAATCCACTGAAAATAGGTTTTGGTGGTCTTATGGGAGAAGGAAACGTCTGGACTCTGTCTCAAATCAGTCCAGGTGGGAGGTTTAGGTAACAGGAAGATATTCAAAAGATCAAGGAGGGGAAGAGGGGCAAATGGTCGATCAGCATAGAAACCAACTGTTTCTAATTCATATTCTAACTTTTTTCCCAGTGAGCTCTACCTGACAGAATCAAGTATTCCATCAACTCCCAGATAATTTTGGTATGCATTGTCCCAAACTTAGAAATTAATTTCCAAAACTAATATTCCAGTTGTTTAGAATCCCAGAAAATATTTTCCCATCAAAACAGTGCTTTAAATCATGGATAAGATACTGGCTCAGCACCAAAATTCTATTTAAACCATGATAGATACTGAATACCACTAGTTGTCTGTTACTTTGTAAAAATCCACTCTGATATTTAGTAAGAACAACCACCTTTTCAATACTTCTCACAATTCTATGAGTTGCCTGGTATGGTAGTTTGAGGTTGTATGTATCCCAGAAAAAACATGTTCCTAAATTTAATCCATTCCTGTGGGTGTAAACCCATTGTACTTTTGATGAGGTTACTTTTGTTAAGGTGTGCCTCAGCCCAATCAGGATGGGTCTTAATCCTCTTACTGGAGTCCTTTATAAGTAGAATGAAACTCAGACTTGGAAGAGAAAGACACAGAAGCCAGAAGTTGAAATTCAGTAGAAACCAGAAGAGAACTGAGAGGCCAGGAGAGGCTGTGGTGTGCATTGCCATGTGACAGAGGAGCTTTGCCACTTACCCATTATGTAACTTTGGGAAAGGACCAAGGATCACTGGCAGCCAGCCCCAGAACACCAGTCTTCAGGAAGAAAGCATTACCTCGATGATAACTTGATTTGGACTTTCTTTGGCCTCAAAATCTTTAGTAAATAAATTCCCATAGTTTAAGTCAACCCATTTCATGGTATTTACTTGAGCAGCAAAACAAACTAAAGCACCTGGCTTTTCTGGTTCATGTATCTTGGGCTGTAATCACCTGCGGTCTGGGTGGGTGGGAATGTCCAGAATGACTTGCTTGCATGGCTTGTAGTTGATGCTGCTGTTGATGGAGGCTTCGCTGGCTAGCAACTGAAGCACCTACTTGCGACTTCTCAGGAGACTTGGGCTTCTTATAACATGACTATTGTTTCCATGGGGAGTGTCCCAAGAACAAGAGGTCAAGAGGAAGAAATAAGAAGCTTCTAGCCTATTTTTTTTTCAGTCAAAGAAGTCACAGAGTCCACCAAGTTTCTAGGGGGTAGAGAAATAAATTCCATCTTTTAATGGCAGAAGACCATCGCATTTCGGAAGAGCATGTGGGATTGGAGTCATTGGTATGGCCATTTTTGGAAAATGCAATCTGTGACAACTACTATCTTCTAATATAAGTGAATTTGCCGTTATATAAGGAAATAGCCATGATACACTGTACATAAGATTGTGAACATTGGGGCTTCATATCCCAGCTCTACTTAACCTCTCTAAATCTTGGTAACCTTTTCTAAAACTGAGATACAACAATAATAAACACCATTTATGTAGCTCTTACTATGTGCCAGATTCCTTGGAAGTGATTTATGCACATTGATTTATGTAATCCTAATAAGAGCTCAATGAGGTAAATTCTATTATTATTCCTATGAGACAGGAAACTGAGATGGAATTAAGGAACTTTCCCAAAGTTACATAATGGGTAAGTGTCAAAGCTGGGAATTTCCAGTATTCTCATAAGGATGAATTGGGTAATATGTGTAACTGTAGAATGAAAAATCGTATCATGATCATTATAGTTAGCCATCTAATTCATAATACTGTTTTAAATCAAACACATTTTAGTTATGAGCTATTTCAAACATGCAGAAGAATTTAGATAATGTAACAAAGATCCATAAAGAACTACAATATATGTATCATTTAGTAACTGGTCTAACAAATGGTAGGTGCTCAATAAGTTGTAGCTATCATTGTTATTATTATAGTCGCCTATTTACATAAAAATTATAGCCATTAATACACAAAGCAGCTGAGTTAATCATGGTAGAATTACATATGAAAATTTCTCCAATATCTTATCACCTTTTTCCACCACATTCCCTGCCACGTAAAGCCTGAGAAAGTGTGACTGAGAGGTGAACTTTTCCCATAATTACACAATGTCTGCTATGTAAATGTTCATCAGTACAGTTAATTTGGGGGGTCAGGTTAAGAAAACAATTCTTTGGGTATCCCCAAAAGGTACCAGGAAATATGCAAGCAGAGTGAAACCTAGACTCAAGTGGCATAGGTGGGAGAGAGAAAGTTTAGGCTGAGTGACGAATATCACAACTCAGGTACACTAGACATTTCTGAATGTGGTGCTTGCCAATCGAAAGGAGGTAGACCTTTACACAAGAGGGTTTTTTTGTGTCTTTTTTCTTTACATTTAGGAGATGCTAGAATATACATCTTAATATACCAGGAACTGGTTTTGTGCACGTGTATTTAAATTTCACATATATGAAATTCTCCTAAAAATCTCATTTGGTTTCTAATTATCCCACTAGTCACTTTTTCTTAGTGATTGCTGCAAAATAGTCTATCCTAGACAGAATCACATTTTGCTTTTCTATTTCTCTGGGGATGGATGCCTGGATTGCCTCCAGCTTCTTGGAATCACATCTTCATTCCCATACGGGCACAAGTGAGAGTCTCTCAGGGTTGCATGTCCAGAAATGGACTTGCTGGGTGATTGGGTAGTCACAGATTTAATTTCACCAAGCACCATCACATTTATCTCCAGAAATACTACACTAGTTTACCATTCCATCAGAAGAAGCACATGAAGACTGTTATTTCCCTGGATTTTTCCCTGCCGTTAGTATTAAACAACATCCTAACTTTTGCCTTTCTACTGGTTTTAAAGGCTATCATATTGAGGTAAACTAACCTGATTACTAGTGAAGTGATTATTTTTCTTATTCTTTGCTCAGTATTCTTTGGGGGTATTTTGTCTATTTCTTATTGTTTTTTGGAAGGTTGCTGTGTATTCTAGATTTTAAACCATGGCTGGTTTTGTTGTCATAACATAAAAACGTGTTGATTCTGACCTCTCTATTCTGTTCGATGGGTCAGTTCCTGTGCCAAGACCACAGAGTTTTAATTGCTGTGGCTTTGTGTCTTGTCAATAAGTGATAGGAAAAGGCCCCCATTCTTGGTTTACTTTTTTCCAAAATTGCCTGGGAACTTTATTCATTCACATACATTTTAGAATTAGTTTTCAAGTTTCAAAAACAAACATACAGATTCTGCAGGAATTTGATTATAGTGCACATATACAGTAATTTGGAAAAAAACAGCATTTGGTATGTCCTGTAATAGAGATTTAAAATTTTTATAATAGAACTCTTGTGAATTATTTTAGGCTTATCCCTAGACATTTCTTCTTCTTTTTTCTTTTCTTGGTATTCTTCCTTTTGTGACTTACATCTTGTTTTCTACTATACTTTCTACTGCTTCTTGCTGAAGTTAATACATGCTATTGATTTTTATTTGTTGATCTAGCAACATTGCTGGACTCTTATTCTCACTGTAGCAAGTCATGTGTTCTGCAGGACAACTAAGGCTAATTCCAGAACATAAACACCCAAGGAAAGAGAATATATTAAATTTGTTACACTGTAACTCACATGAAACATGCCTTCCATAGGGGAAAGAGAAGAGGTATCACAAATGCCAAAACTTTCTCCCCAAACTTACTTACAAATATTTTTTTTCAATAGCAGTATTTTAGATACTATAATAAAATGCACTTAATGCATTTTTCTATGACTCAAGGCTTATGACCCTGTGTGTATGTATGTTTACTTTTTGTACAATTACTTTATAACTGGATTATAGTATATATAGTTCTCCAGATTTTTCACTTATAATTTGAAAATTTCCACTTTGTTCACAAAAATATGGCTTTCAAGTGTTCAATCATTTTCTTTTAACCATTACATTTTATCACATATTGTATGCATACAAAACAGTAAAGTCATTATTCTACAGTTTGATAAATGTTCCTGAAGTAAAAACACTGTTATAACCAGCAGTCAGACCAAGAAAAGAAAAAAAAAGTCATGCTTTTGAATGTTTAGTTTGTTTCCAACTTTACAACACATAAAACTTTATTTACAATTCTGACTTTCTTTTTGAAAGATTCCTAGCAATTGATTTACTTGGTAAATGACGTAAGGATTTTTAAAGTTCTTTGTACAGATTGGTAAATGCCTTTAGGAAAGACTGAATCGTTGCATAGATCTACAAAAGGAGCCCATGGAAGAGCATCTGCACTATTTTGTTAATATTTTCCAGTGTGATGAATTTTTAAAAATCTCATTATTTCAATTCTTATTGCTAAAAAAGCTTATACTTCTGACATCTCTTACTTTGTGAATTATTTCTCCTCTGGCCATTTTTTTTTCCTACCAGAGTGTTACTGATTTTAAAAATTAAATTTATAATCATAAATATTAATAATATCAAAACTAATGATGTAAATATTATAATAATATTACTTTGGTCAGTATTTAGTATGTACATTAGCATGACTATGTAATGGTGTTCATAGCTGAACCATGTACATATTCTCTGATTACTTTTATTCTTCAATACAGCTTTTTGTTTCCCCTGGAGCTAAGAACTTGCTTTTTGTGTACATTGTTTTCTATGTATTCATATCTAATTCATTCCCAAACTCTCTCTATAGTGTGTTTCTTCCTAATATGTTAAAAAAAAAAGATAGATATACTGTCAATTTAACCTGCCAAGAGACATCTGTCCCAGAACCTTCCTGCTGCACAGATTCCATCCTCACATGATGCTGTCTCACCGTCCTCTGGAGAAATCCCCCACCTCTCTCATACATTTAAACCATGCTCTTCTGGTTTCTGTGCTTATCCTTTCTTTATTTAATCCCTTGCTTTGATTGAGAATTACCTTTAAAAGGTACATATGTTTTTGAGACCTTGCAATCCTAGGTCTTCATTCTTCCCTCCCATTTAATTGAGAGTCTGACTATATGAAGAATTTTTAATAGACATAATGAATGTTGAGATACCTCCACACATACAGTTATTTCCTGGAGTCAAATCACAAAATTCTGGCTACCAGGTTATACCCACCAAGAAGGAGATTAAAAATTCTTTTCTGTGGAATCTTTTTTTTTTTTTTTTCATTTTTGATTCTGTTAATTTTTTTTTTTAACGTTTTATTTTGGAATAAATTCAAAGTTATAGGAACACTTGCAAAAACCATACAAACCCCATGCACAGAACTCCAGCATTCCCTGACCCCCCCGATACCCCCGATCCACAAACTTTAACATGCTGTCCCACTGCTATTTCTTTCCCTCACTCCCTCTCTCTCTCTCTCCCTATCTATCATCCATCATCTATTGCTCTGTCTTCTGAACATATGAGCGCTAGCTGCACACATCCTTGAACAAACACTATAATTCTCACATACAATTCCCATGAACAATAACATTCTTTTATGCAATCCCATTAAGTGCAGCTAAGAAGTACAAGAGATTCAACAGTGACACAAAGCTTACATTCTATATTTCCTTTTCCTTATGTCTCAACTATGTCCCTTTGAGCCTCCTGTCCTCCATCGTCCGATCCTATCCAGGGTCATCCTTGGCATTCAATTGTTGTCTATTTAGACTGTTTTTTTGTTTTTTCCTCAACTGTGGAAACATATATACAGCCTAAATCTTCCCATTCCACCCCCTCCCTAGCATTCTATTAGTGGGATTAATCACATTTAGAATGTTGTAATGCTGTCGCCTTCCCACCCTCCATTGCTAGAAATTTCCCTTCACCTCAAACAGCAACCTTACACTCATTTCTTAACTCCCCATTGCCCCTTCCCCCATATCTCTTTGATACCAGCTTAACTTCTGTAGGACACATAGACTATGTTCCTATACTCCTCCATTCCCCCACCTTCATATAGTTCTTGTCAAAAATTACATATTTTACGTTGAGTTCAAAACCACTGATTTGTCCTTAGAGTTTGTGTATTTTATATCATGTAGGAAGTAAATAGTGGAGTTACAATTCAAAAAATTATTGACTTCTATTTGTATACCATTGTAGTTGGAGTATGTGCTTTGAATATATTCAATTTTCTTTTTTCTTCTTAAATTTATTGAGGCTTGTTTTATGTCCCAGTCTATGGTCCCTTCTGGAGAAAGATCCGTGATCACTAGAGAAAAATGAGTGTCCTGGTGATTTGGGATGTAAGGTTCTATAGATGTCTGTTAAAATTCTCTATATCTCTTTCTCCTTTCTTTGTTTCTCTGTTGGTAGGGCTCTCTTTAGTATCTGGAGTAAGGCAGGTCTTTTACTGGCAAAGTCTCTCAGCATTTGTTTGCCTGTGAAAAATTTAAGCTCTCCTTCAAATCTGAAGGAGAGTTTTGCTGGATAAAGTATTCTTGGTTGGAAATTTTTCTCTCTCAGGATTTTAAATATGTCATGTCACTGCCTTCTCGCCTCCATGGTGGCCACTGAGTAGTCACTACTTAGTCTTATGTTGTTTCCGTTGTATGTGGTGAATTGCTTTTCTCTTGCTGCTTTCAGAACTTGCTCCTTCTCTTCAGTATTTGACAGTCTGATCAGAATATGTCTTGGAGTGGGTTTATTTGGATTTATTCTATTTGGAGTTTGCTGGGCATTTATGCTTTGTGTATTTATATTGTGTATAAGGTTTGGGAAGTTTTCCCCAACAATGTCTTTGAATACTCTTTCTAGACCTTTACCCTTCTCTTCCCCTTCTGGGACACAGTGAGTCTTAAGTTTGGACGTTTTATTTTATCTATCATATCTCTGAGATCTATTTCAATTTTTTTGATTTTTTTCTCCATTCTTTCTTTTGTTTTTTCATTTTCTGTTCTGTGGACTTCTAGGACTTTGAGTCTTTGTTCAACTTCCTCTAATCTTGTATTGTGAATATCCAGAATCTTTTTAATTTGGCCAACAGTTTCTTTTATTTCCATAAGATCTTCTATTTTTTTATTTACTCTTGCAATGTCTTCTTTATGCTCTTCTAGGGTCTTCTTTATGTCGCCTATATCCTGGGCCATGGTCTTCTTGATGTCCTTTAAATCCTTTGCCACATTTTCGTTCCTCGATTGTAGTTCTTTGATTAATTGAGCCAAGTACTAGGTGTCTTCTGATATTTTGATATGGGTGTTTGGACTTGGGTTCTCCATATCGTCTGGTTTAATCATATGCATTGAGATTTTCTGTTGTTTTTGGCCTCTTGGCATTTGCTTTGCTTGATAGGGTTCTTTCAAGTTGTTAAAAAAAAAAAATGCCAATCTAATTTTTCAGAAACACAGGTTGGTGGCGTACACTTTCTCTAGCTAACCAGCAGGTGGCATCTGTGAGTCACCTATACCCCTCAAGTCAGCTCTCCGCAACCTTGTCCCCACAGTGTGTGGGGAAATGATTCTTGTGGGGGTTCAGTTGGTGAACTCAGTTTGGGTGTGTCGCTAGAGCCGTCCACCCTGAATGTGGGGCGTGTGTCCGGGTGGCCAGGGAGGCAGGGCAGTTTTAATATTCAATCCCCCCAGGTGTTCCTGGAGATTCAAGGCCATCATAAGAGTCTAAGCCCTCATTTCGGATCCGTCCCAGACCCTCTCTCTCGCTGACCCACAAACCACCGGACTTGGCGCCGCGTCCCTGGGTTTTCCGAGCGGGCCCTCTTTCTCAGCTGTGATCTTCCAGGACCTCTGCTGAGGGAGTGCTGTGCTACGTCACAATTATGCGCCGTCCCTCAAGGGAAGCCCCAGGCTGCCCTCCTCTGCTAGGGCGCTCTCAGCCCGATGCAAAAATGGTTGAACGGGGCATCTCCACAACCCCCTCTCTTTGCACAGTTCCTCCTTCCCAGCTTCAGGACAACTGGCAGGGCTCTGGGCTGTGGGCACGGCTCTGGGCAGGAGTTTATCCAGCCCTCCGGGGAGCCAGATGCGAGCCGCGGGGTTTCTCCCTCCCTCTGGCTCTCCACTGCACTCCCCTGATCCCGAGGGTGTCTGCCGTGAGCTGTCCTCCACGGCTGACACTGAGAGGCCTGCTCAGCTCGCTCCTGTCATGTTTCGCTGCGCAGTTTCTATCATTGGCAACTGTGGCCGCTCCTGGGTTTTTCCCTTTTTTTTTTTTAAAGAACCAGTCTGTCTTCAGCCGCCAACCCCCGGCTTCCCCACACTGCAGCACGGCTGCGGGTCTTCCAGGCGGCTTACTTACTCGTTTTGGAATGCAGACTCCTGGTTACACCATGTATACAGCCCCTGTGGTGCTAGGAGGTGTCATCCAGCTGGTGCATCGCTGAAACTGGTACTCTGGGTCACCTTCTGGTTTTTTTCTAGTATTTTTTCACGGAGATGTTTTTTTTGTCCTGTCTCACCTAGCCAACCATCTTAGGTTCTCTCTTCTGGAATCTTGACCAGCCCAAGAGGAAAACCAAAGATACTGAAATTTGAATTAAATATTATATATTTATAAGAAACTCTAATATTGAAATATAAAGAAACTGACCAGTTATCCCATAGTTGACAAATTCCAGTTTGAATTTTTCTCAGAATTTTGAAGGCATTGTTTCTTTTTCTTTCATCTGTAGGTGATATTGTTCAGAAGTCTGTCTCTATTCCAATTCTTTTATCCTTTGAATATAACCTGATTTTTTTTTTTTTCCTTTCTGGAAACCTTTAGGATTTTCTCTTTGTCTCCAGTGTTCTTGAGGTTTCATGATGTGCCTTGGTGTAGTTCCATATATATCCATTTGTAATGAATACTCAGTGGGCTCTTTCAATATGGAAACTGAAACCCTTTTCTTTCAATTAGGGAAAAATTACTTGAAATATTTTGAGTTAATTTTTCTTCCCTCCATTTTCTTTGTTCTCTCTTTCTCTCTTTCTTCTAGCATTCAGGTATTATACCTCCCGGACTGTCCTCCAATTTTCCCTCTCATGGTCCATCTTTTTGCTTGTCGTCTTTACTGTCTGGAAGATTTCTGCATCTTCATCTTCCTTTTTTTTCATCTTTGCTATTATAGTCATTATTTCCAAGATTTCCTTAAGTAGAATTTTAAAATACAATCCCATTGATATTTCTTGGATACTGTGTTTCTTTTATTCCTTTGAAAATGTTCTAATTTTAGTGTAAATTTATATATCCTTGCATCTTCTCTATTGTCTGTGGGTAATTTTTGTTCTGTTTACCTGTCATATTAGCGTTTCCTCCAGATGTTCAGTTTTCCTTGCCTGTCTGTTAATATGTAAGAGGGGGACACTGATTGAATCTTTCTGTACATTGGCCTATCTAACTGTAGGCTTCACTACAGGGTTATAAACTGGGCAGCTTTTGTTATTTTTGAAGTTGTTATTGTTTCATTGGAGAGCCTATGATGTAAGTTCTTGTAGGGTTCCTCATGTCAGTTCAGTATTCCATGGAAAAGAATCTTCTCATCTCCTGCCTGAGAAGTATAAACCTAGCTCCCAGAATCTTGAGTGCTGAGTCTGGGCAATGACTGAGAGAGGGGGTTCTCAACATTCAGTAGGCATACTGTCACTGAATCTGCCTGTTTTCAGAATAATAATCCAGCCTACAATTGTGCCTGGTGTCCTCCAGTCTAGAAAACATCTGTTTTCCTCCTTTCAGAGAATATACCTCCAGCTTGCTGCCAGGTAAGAAAAGAGGAGTTTCCCAGCTGGTTTTTTAATGGCAGTGTTTGAGAATGGGGGCTACTGCTTCTTAAACAGACCTTCACCCATCCCTTTCTTTACAGTTCCAGCCTTACTCCCATTTCAGAGGGAACCTTGTACCATTTGTTGCTGGGCTTTGGGGACATCAGTACAAATCAGGTTGCTTCTCAGCTTTCTCTGCTACTGGCTTAGAATCCTACTTGCTCAGTTTGCTTAATCAGTTAGCCACAGTTCTTTGATAGCTTCTAAATCTTATGGCTGTCATTTCACTCCTCTTTTCTTTGTCCTTGTGGCTTTACTCTTTCTTTCCCTTTATAAATTTATATCATTTAATGGATCTTGGAAAGAAATGGAAGGAAATGCTTCTGTTCAATCTATCAGACTTAATAGATGTAATGTTGGTTTTTGATATAGAAATATTTCATTTTTTTATAAAGTGGCATTTACGTCTTTCCTTGATGGTTCCTTCCTTTGTTTTTATGCTTACAAGTCTTTCTATACTCCAAAAATAGTTACTTATTCACTTATGTTTCCTTATACATTTTATGGTTTCATTTATATTCAATTTTTATATCCACCTGGACTTGATTTTAATGTATATGTTCTTCAAATATTTAGCCAATTTTCACACACCATTTGTTGAATAATTCATTAATTTCCCATTGTTTGATAATGCTTCATATATTACTGTTCAGTTCTTATAAATCCTAGAGTCTATTTGAGGAATGCCTTTTCTATTTTGCTGATGTGTTGATTTACTCTAATGGCCATACCACAACATCACATCACAGAGGTATCTTAGGGTTTAAAAGAAAAAGAAAAAACAAAATCAAAATTTTGTGATTAATTTTTTCTGGGAGATTAGAAAGGTAATCAGATGCCAAATATGCCCAGTTCTGTTTTTAGAATGCAAAAGTAAACTTTTTCTTTATAATCTTGCTAATATGGGACTAGCTAAACAAAGAAGTGCACTTCTTAAATTTAAATTCAGTGAACACAATTTGTAGTTATTTTATTGAGTAGAAGAACTATGAGTTCAAATAATCAAAGAAACCTTGCTGCTTAGTTCTCTTAATGTTTACTTAACCTTCAGTTGTTACATTTTCATTTAGTTAATTCACATCCAATGCTTTTAATTCTGCTTCCAGTTTTTTAATTTCTTTCTATGTGAATACTGAATCAAATATTTTTCTGCTCAGTGGCAGGGTATACCTGCAGTGCTAGCATTTACATTAAAATTTGTGGGAGTTGAGGGTAAGAACAGACAAGATAGTTAGATGGAAAGGATCTGTATATTTGTTCCTGCAATTTTAGTAGACCCGATTAGGAAAATTGGCATCATTGTACTTTTCTTGATTTAAAAAATTCCTGGTTGCAACCCATAAATTGATTTCCTGACCCACTAATGGATCACAACATATGGTTTGAAGAGCGCAGATTTGTTCCACTGAGTCACTCAGGAGGCCTGCAGTGATGCTCCTGGAGTGATGACAGGCCAGCCACAAGTGCATTTTGTGGACACTAATGAATGCCTGGGTTTCATTCTAGTGAATTCAGGAGCTAGGACAGGAGGTAGACAACTTGGAGGGTTGTTATGGGAAGGGGCAGCTGGTCTAGGCACAGTTGACATCTAGGCTACAATGCTGTGTCTTCCCCATATGTTGCAAATATTGTTCCGGATTTTCAATTGACTCTGTCATCTTTTTTTAATTTTTTTAATGAATAAATCAGGTGCTTTTGCATTTTCCCTTATGTGATTTCACTTGCCCCTTTTGCCTCTTCCTCTGGAGGCCCATCTGACTTTCAGTTTTGCCAGCATGGCCAATGCTAGGCAAAAATTTCTTTTCCCCTCCAAGCCTGTGCTTCCACAACTGCAAAATGAAGGATTTGGGCAAAAGTGTCTCTGAGATCTCTATTTCTAGTGAAACTTGTGCTTTCTATGTGCAATACCACTAAATGTATTTTAATTCCTCGAGAGTGGGCTGTTTATTTAATTTCTTCATAGTCTTTATAGTACCTAATGCTTCAGCCCATTTCCCCTGACACTTCTTACACTATTAATTGCCTACTATTAGCCAGACCTGATGTAAGTGATCCATAAATATCTGCTGAATAATTAAAGTCAAATTATTCCACTTAAGTAATAACTCTAACTTTTAGATTCTACATGTTGTAGCTCGTTCTTGGAGGGTTTTGTTTGTGTATCCATTTCTGCGTTTATAGCAGGAATGTTGCAAATTAAAATGCTTCCAAGCACAGAATGGATGATACTATAAATAACTCTTATGAATTATACTTTTCTAAAGATATATTTGGTTGACTTGGTTATTATAATACTTGAGTAATCTTGGCCAAAAAAAATCTCTACAAAACCATTTCTATACATAGTCAACCTGTTTTTCAGCAAAAGCAATATGGTTGCTTAAAATAACAATGTCATAACCAGTCCTGAGACGAATACACATTGAATGCACCTGTGTTCTGGGCCTCTGAAAAAGAGCAAACTTAACTTTAAAGTTAAACATGTTAAACCTTGACTGTATTTTTTCAGAATTAATGGAAATGCAAACTTCATATTGAGCCAAATCTGTGGGTTTGAGTCTGCCAAGGAAAATAGATCTTTGAAGGGTAAAAGCAGGTGGGAAACAAATGTGTTTCTGAAAATCCTTCAATCAAAGCCTACTTAATGAAGCAAAAGTACCAGTGTAATTCAATTGCTCCAACTCAGCAATTACATTTTAATACCAACGATATGGAATATTCTACCATATGAAGTTTTATTCTGCTAGCCCCTTAACAATCCAACCAACTTCATTGTCTTTCATTTTATTCGTCTAACAAGTGTTTAAATGATAAATGCTTTATTGTAAGTACTAAGTCAGTGGTGGCTTCAAAGAAGAGGTGATTTTTCACCTGAGTTTTGAAGGCTCCATAATGAGTTCACTAGATAAGTTATCAGGATGAGTTCATTCCAGCCCAAGAATAGCGTGTGTGCTCATAGGGTATTTTATGACAACAAGGCCTTTCATGATCTGACCATACTCAATTATTAGCTGTTTACGTTCATGATGTGCACATACAACTTCCTGTGTTTGCTTGAAAACCATATTCAACTTTTAAGAGTAAATTAAACCATCAGTTCATCATTGAATCTTTTCTTGTTCCTGTCCTCCAACCTGAATATAAGACCTTTCCTTTCCTTGTGCCCCAAATACTCCATCAAACTTATTTGTTTATGTGTGAGTCTTCCCTCCAAACCCCTTGACTATAGGGCTTCTTCAATAGTCAGGGATCTCTGAAGTATAAAACAATGCCCAGCACATGTGAAAATCAATAAATGTGTCTTTAATAAATAGGATGTATGTATGCATGTGTTTGTTTATTTAATTACTTATTGGAAAACTATGTCAGATGCCTGCAGGCACCCAATCCTTCCCTATAATTTGAAAGATTTAAAAATGATTAAAATGAAAATATGCTATTGAAACACTTCTCTCAGGCTAGACTGTGAGAAAAAATTTCAGTGCAGAGTAATTTGGCTTCATGACCTCATCTATGCATTATTTACTCAAGAAAAGTGTTGACACATATTATATCAGATTCCAAAAGGGAATGGAGCACTACCTTTATTTGGGAATGGAGAGCCCACTGTCTATTCCTTGTTCTATGTTTAATCTAAAACTAAAGACAGTGTCTGTCAGAGTAGGTGAAAATTATGTGTTTTATCCTGGCTTGAAATTTGGGAATGACTCAAAAGTCTTTGGGCAGTAAGATAGTTATGTGACACCAGATTTTATATCATATCATCTTGTCTCATTTCATCTCATCTCATTTTGTGGTTATAACTTTATATCACTTTATATACAGGTCCATATCTATAAGCTATATAATTCCATTTTGAAGGATCTTTAAAGAATAATTGCTTTTTCTGAGCAAATTTTTTTAAATTAAAAAAATTAACCATTTTCTATAAAATCAAATTCAAGTAGTATCCAAAAAAGTATAAAGAAGAAAGTTTAAATTTTCCACCATACTCCCTTTCATATATCAGAAATAATCACTGTTAATATGAACATCCTTCCTGATATCTGTCTACTGTCTATGCTTTCTCTCATTTATCTATCTATCCATCCATCATCTATCTATTTCTCTATCTATCCATCTATTCAGTTAGAAAATACGATGGAAAAGAAGAAGGGGATAAAATTTAAAATAGTAACCAAGATAATCATATTGTAAGCCAGTATAGAGAGATGGAAATGCCCTCTTCTTTCTGATTGCATTAATCCTTCCAACGTAATGTGGGTTTCCTTGTGTCTGATGTTTCCACATTATGTAAAATGCTAGTTAAGATGTATATTTAATGTTATATATGTATTTAATGTTATACCCACACACACACACATGCATACATACTTAATGGTAAGGAAGTATCTAATGATATTTCAGGAATATCCTTGAATGTCTTCTCATTGTCTACAGAATTGATATGTAGTTTTTCTTCACAGCTCTATTGATGTGATGACTGAAGCCAATGGATTTCATAGTGTTGAACATACTTGCAATCTTGAAATAATTTGTCATGATGTACCATTTTTAAATGTTCTATTGGATTTCATTTGCTATTATTTTATTCTAGAGTTTTTGCATTGATAAACATAAATAGGATGAATCTATGATATTCATTTTGCACAATCTTTTTCCAATTTTAGGACCAGTAGACAAGAAGTTATTGTTTTAAATGGAAAAATGCCTAATTTATCAATATAAATAACAGAGAATGGCTAACAGTAATGATATTCAATAATTGCATGGATGACCGAGTGAAAGTGGAAATACTTTTCTGAAGTTCCTTCAAAAGTAAGATATTTATCTATCAAGAATAATGTGTGTTCTGTTTCACAAAACTTGGATCCTCACTGAAAATACTTTCCAAGGATTTTCTCTTATGTAAACTCCAGAATTTTGCATATGACACGATTTATTTGCATCTATCAAGTTAAGTTTCATCATTGATTAAAGTAAAAAAAAAAAAAAAGCTATATCCAGTGAAGATATAAATATACTCACAGGCCACAGAATTAGTAAAACAAGCAAAATACTTAAACACTTTACGATTCCCCTTGTCACTCATGAAGCACAACATAAAAGTTGAATTCTCATTTTACTTGGCTCCAATATTAACATTGTCATTGTATTGAATTCCATTGTTTATTGCAAAGTTGAACCTCAATATGTAGGATTATATGGCCATAAATCAGAATTATTTGACATATGTCAATAAAATAACATTGCCAGGTACTAAAACACTTTGGCTCCAAGTCAAGTCTGAGGTCAGAATTTCTAAGAATGACATAGCCCTTTTTCTTGCCTGCTTATTGCTAGGGCCCTGAGGCTGAAGCAACCAGATGTCTGGCACTATGTACTTAAAGGTCTCATAGTTTTCACAGATAAAGCTACAGTTTTTCCTCATTTAATTCATAGTTACACTGTTTCCATTATGTGATCCATTTTGTTAATCTGATTTTTCTATAAACAATCATTACCAAATGAATATTAAGAAACTTGTAACTTGTACATTTAAATTACTCTTTTCTCTAAAGGGTCAAAAGAATAAATTTACTTAATTTTCCCTCATGCTGCTTCAACTGTGATGTGTAAATCTTAGGAACCATTTGAAAGTTAATCTTTCTGTATAATTTCAGCAATTCGAGGATAAGCTGTGAATCTTATTCATCTCAGAATTGCCAAAATTCATCTCAGAACCCTCCTATAAAGTTCCTAGCAGTTAAGGGGTGTTCAGCAAACATATTGAAAGAATAAATAAATGATTGAGTCTGGGGATAACATCATTTGGAACCAAGACTTTCTTAAGACTATCTCAGCATCTTACTAAGGAAAAAAAAAAGCTGGTCTGCACTAGTTTTCTCTTATGTAAACTCCAGAATTTTGCATATGACACGTTTTATTTGCATCTATCAAGTTAAGTTTCATCATTGATTAAAGTAAAAAAAAAAAAAAGCTATATCCAGTGAAGATATAAATATTCTCACAGGCCACAGAATTAGTAAAACAACCAAAATACTTAAACACTTTACGGTTCCCCTCGTCACTCATGAAACACAACATAGAAGTTGAATTCTCATTTTACTTGGCTCCAATATTAACATTATCATTGTATTGAATTCCATTGTAAACTCCAGAATTTTGCATATGACACGTTTTATTTGCATCTATCAAGTTAAGTTTCATCATTGATTAAAGATATAAATATACTCACAGGCCACAGAATTAGTAAAACAACCAAAATACTTGAAAGATTTCTGTTTTGGATGATGGTGTGGAGAATTTACAGTTGGACCTACTGTTACAGCTAAAGACAATTGAATCATATAGATTCTCAGCTATACTTGTAGTGGTATAACTTGGGAAATGAGGATCCAAAATGTACCCTTAGGAAGCATAACAACTTCATCATTCAGTTCCCTTTGTTAAATTCTAGAATTTAACTTTATTATGACCAACTATATGGGGTTTATCTGAGCAAGTTAAAGACTTTGAAGGGTCTGCTGCTTCTACAGTAATTCTAATTTCAGGAGAAAAAAATGCCCTTCATAAAATATAGGAAGAGGCTGAAAACACTATTGAATGACTGTTGACTCCCAGAACTGTCAAAAGACAAAGGCCCTAAAAGTACCAGGGCTCCTTGGAGACCTGTCTGATTCCATGTCTGGCACAAGAGATATACAAAATGAACCTGGTACATCTTGTTGGGCCAGAAACCAGAGAATCTATTAAAAACCACTTGAGAGTATATCAAAAGGCCGAGGAGCCAAGGTGGAGCCCAGGCCCATTGTCCAAAAATGGGACAATTTGATCGTCCATCAAAAGAATAAGTGTAATGTATAGAAACAATATGTTTAAATCCATAGGGTCATCATATACATGCACACCATTACCCTCATGGTCACCACTGGAGGATTCTAAATAACTAATTCAATATTTTGAAAGCTGATAATACACGGAAATAAACGAGCCTTCATATTGCCATCCCTTCATGAGCTATACCTCAGAGTAACCCACTAGTTGAAAAAGGGAAGTTTTTCAATATAGAAGCATCCCTATAGTTAATGAAGGGGGTGATGGAATAAGACTATTATGATTTTGGCACCACTTATGAAATAATAAAGCTAAGAAAAAATTATCAGTTGACAGGTAGTTTCACACCAAGGGAAACCACCAGACATTTGAGCCTACTGCTGGAAGTACACAATGCCACCTAGGAAGTAGTCTTGCCAAAAAAATTAATTCTGAACCTTATCAAGGTGCTAGAAGGACTACAGTATACAGGAACTGCAGGGGCCAAAAGAACATGTTAAATGACTTTCTGGGAATGCAGTGAGCAAAACACAGACAGTGGTATACTCGAGAGCAGTGTTACAAAGTGTGGTTCCCAGAGCAAAAGGTTTGGGAACTGATTGTTACCAGTCCATGATGAGAAAAGGAGCTTGTGTCAGAATGTAATTCAACTGTATCGCTGTGATGTTTAAGTCCATGTGTCAGTTTGGCCAGGTTATGGTGTACAGTTGTTTGGTCAAGCCAGCACTGGCCTGATTGAGGACATTTTGTGGAGTTAAATCATCAGTCAGTTGATTGCATATATGGCTGATTACATCTACAATCAATAAAGGAGATTGCCTTCAGTAATGGGAAGAGTCTCATCTAGTGAGGCCTTAAAGAGAGAACTGAGGATTTCAGCAGTCAGATAAAAGAATTGCTATCTCTACTTGGACCAGCCTCTTCTCAAGGGGAAATTCATGAAAACCTTCATCAGAGTTACCAACTTAAGGCCTTCCCCTATGGAATTTGGATCTGCCAATTCCTGCATATAGTAAATCACTGTTATCTTGGAGAACCCTGACTGATACAATCACCAACACCCTCCATAGTTCAGGTGAGGGAAGCTGTGTGTAATCGTCATTCTGGGGCAAATGCCTTGTCTCATTTCAGAACAGCATGTTGAGTAGCACAGCACTGCTGCACAAATGACCTGATCTCTTTAAAAGTTATATATAAAAGAAAACAAAACAAAACAAAGGAATGAAGCCTATAGATCAAAAGAGACATAATAGACATGTTAACTATTGCAATGTATAGCTTGATACTGATTTAAACAAACTGTAATGAAATGTGTAAGAAAATCAGGAAAATTTGAACACTGGATATTTAATAATACTAATGAATTGTTAGATTTTTAGGTGGGATAAGGGCATTGTGTCTGTTTAACATGTAGACGTACATACTGGAGTATTATAAATAAAATGATTTGCTGTCTGGGATTTGCTTCAAAATGATCTGGAAGGATGGGAAAAATGGTTGAGCAAGTATCAAAGTAACAAGGTTAGCTGTGTGTTGATGTTGTTTGAGTGATAGATACATGCACTTTCATTATATTATTTTATCTACTCTCCATGTTGACATTTTACAAAATAAAAAGTTTAAAAACAAAAGAAAGAAAAAAAGAAACAGTAAATGAACCTCACCTCTATAGAAATTCATAAAGGAAAGAAAGAACAAGCAAATGGAAAAAAGGGAGAGAGGGAAGGAAGGAAAGTAAAGAGGGAAGGAAGGGAGGAAGGAAGGAAGGAAAAAAGATTATGGGTTGGCTTCTTAGTGGATAGACTTGATGTCTTACATCTGTAGTACATTGCCCTGCTCAGTTAGTGATAGGAAGTTAGTTCTGTGATCCAGCTAGGACCGAAATAAAATAGATCCTGTTCCTAAAGAAATGATAGTACAAGAAAAAGAAAACGAATTCCTATCAGTCCTGAGGAAATTTTCCTAGATTTCCTAGAACAGGATGTCAGGGAATTCATCAACCTACAATAAGTTTATCTGAGGTCCACACCCGTAGGTCTTGTTAGCAGTTCTTAACTCTTGGCACCATTTAAAGTTTCATCAATAGCTAGACAACTCAGTGCTATCCTTTCAGCACCTCTCCTTAGTGCAATTTGTGGTACTTTCCTGCAGCCTTGTAGCAGTTGCTGTCATGCTCCCAAGGAAATCTGCCAAGTTCTTCAGTTGCTCCCAAGGGGGTCTGCCAAGTTCTTCAGAGTTCCATGGAGGAAATAAGCCTAGGAATGACACACACTGTCACCCTCTTGGATGCTTCCCAACCTTTTAATACCAGAGAACTAAAGTTTAGTCCCACAGTATTCTGAAATATTCTATGGGTAGAGAGTATCCAAGATCACTCACTCAAGAGCAGGAGGGGAGTGGGTGTGGGTTTGGGGAGTGAAAAGTGTGTGTGCTGAAGACACATGTAAAGAAGTGTCTTGATTTAGAAAATGTTATTTCGTAAGTGTAAAGCATTTCAGCTCAAACAGTTTTCAAAATAATATGAGATGATAAAGTTTTTTTCAAAAATATACATGTGGATAACTTCAGTTTCCTGTTGTTGTGTTGCTTTCCAGTTAAAGTTGGAGAATAGATGAGATTGTTTGGAAGGGGAGGCAAAAGAATTGAGTGGCCAAGAAAGATGAAATAGAGAGGAGAGGAAGAAAGTAAGAGCGGATACAGAAATTGAGTTTTTAAAAAGGAGAACAATGAGAAAAGTATCAACTTACTAAAATTGAGGGGAATGTCAGTTGATTTATTCCTGGAGTTATCTGATCTTTAGCAATGTTCATGAGCTGATTAGCCATTGTCCACAGCTTTTACTTCTTAAACTTAAATCCAAGACTGTCCGTCATGAGTACACATTGTAACCACCTGGAACCTTAAAAAACACTGATACCGGGTTGCAACCCAGGACCATCTGTTTTATCTGATCTGGGTACAGCCTGCGCAGTAGAGTTTTTAAAAGCTCCCTAGATAGCAAGGTTGAAAGTACTGCCATGACTGACAAAACCAGAGCACCCTCTTCAAAGTAAGAAATTGCTTCCTCCCCCAGAACTGTGGAAGCACCCATACTTGAGACCAGTGGCTCTCAAAGCAAGTGTGCATCAGTGTCACCGATGGAGCGTTCACAGAGTATCAGTTTCTGATCCCTACACCAGGGATTCTGATTCAGTGGATTTTGAGGTGTTGCCTAAAAAATGTTCACAGGGGATTCTGATGTAAGACAAAGGTCTATAGATTCACCAATTTAGATGTTTAAACGTCAATCCACTCAGGGTTCCAGAATCAAGAAAGTATGAGGAAAAGAAATGGTCTTTGTCCAATGTCTCAGTTTCTCCAAAAATACATTTAATTGTAATAACCCAAAATAAAGAACCCTTTTCCTATATTTTTCACTTAGAGATTCAAGAACCCCAAATTGAGCCATTTAGTCCTTGACTAATGTGTTTATCTAGGATATATTTATGATTAGAAGTAGTTATTACATTTCCTGAAAGAAAGGTGGGGTTTTCTAATAGACCATTCTACAGGTAATTCCTGCATTGCCAGTTTGATTTAGGATTAGAATTCCATAAAATGAAAATGACTCGAATTGTTCTGAACTTAATTCTTATTTGAAATCTTAAAGTATTTAGAGAGAAGAAATTGGGTTCTGTAGTTTATCTTTTGACAGCTCTGATCAGATAAGCCTGCATTAAAGACATTTCACAATTGACATTATAACGTGCTAAATTTTTTAAATGCATTGGCTTAGAGAAAGTTTTAAACTAAGATGGATGGTGATAGAACGGTGTTATCTTATTCTAAAAATATCAAGCTTTTCTGTAATAAAATGTTTTTATTGCCACTCTTGATGCCTTTTAGTTCTTTTCTGGCCTTAAGATAAGTTTTATAGAGAAATTCTTAACTCTGAGAGTAACAGATATTCTTTGTGATTTTTTTCAATTATCAAACTCATTTTGGCTCCTATTCTCCTTATTGCCCCAGATTTTTGTAACTGCTCAAGAGCAAGTCATGTGTCAAATAGGGTTATCTGAGATGGTGAGATTTGGCCTAGAAAAATAAGCAAACCATTTAAACCATTGATTAAATGGACCTCTGAAAATACAGAACATTCTCTTTCCACCTTGCAATTTCTAACTAGAAACTTGTGTTTTGCAAAAATTGAGAAACTGTCAAATAGTCTAATTTGTATAAAGTCTGAATAAAGTCATTCAAAACTTTTTCAGGATACCAATGTTTCATGACTTTTCTGGGGAAAATAGGAAAATAGCTTCATATTCTGGGATAGTTCCACCATGTTCAAATGTAGACAAAGCAATTTAAATTTGAGAATTAAATAAATGAAGAAACACTGAAAGCTTCTTTTACTTTGGGTCTGGGAAGGTGCTAAGGGAGAAATAATGGATGGAATTTAGATAAGAAATATTTCCATGGCAGTTTCACCAAGAACTGTCATCATTTACACATGTGAATAAGATTGTTACTGCAAAAACCTTAGAAATTGAAAAAATAAAACAGATTTGAGCCAAAACACTAAACTGAGGTTTCTGTTTGTTCTGGATTTTCATTTTCTCTCTGGGGACTTTGTTTTAACGTAGAGTTCTGTCCTAAATACTAAACATTCTGCCCTTAAGTGTTTCTATATTTTCTAAAGTAGGGAACAAGGTGTGTGTGTGTGTGTGTGTGTGTGTGTGTGTGCACATGCGTGCATGAGTGTGTTGTGTGTCAATTTTGGATTGTGTGAAAGTTGCCTTTTCAGCATAGTTTATATGCACATATTTTTCATCTAGAGAGAAATGAACCAAGAATTGAGTGGACATTTTGGCTGAGAGCCTCTGTGGGGATGTGGAAAGCAAACAGAGTAAGGTTAGCTGAAGGTTAAGCTGTGTTGCATTGATGTAGTAATGTTGTCTTTAGAACAAATTAGCTCACTGGGACTTGGTGACACAGTGGAGTATTAAACCTTTCTTTACAGAAAGAACACGTGCAGGTTGTTTCTAGCTTGAAAAATGCCAGTGAAAAATTACACAAAGATCAAGCCTGCAAACTGTTTACTTTGCAGAAAATCATTTAAAAATGGAATCTCAATTTTGTTGGTAGCTCAGTTTTTTAAATGGGCTGTTTATTCTAGACTCTTGCAGCATATGGTTTATTGCCCTTTATATGGTGTATTGAAACTGCCTGAGCTTGGGCACCTTCGGGAATGTTTGTTTTTTATTTTTTTACAAGTGGTTGGACTGAAATTCGGTATGAATCATATAAGAGACATTTAGAAGTACGTGAAGAGAAATGTTTCCCGTGTGACAGAGAGCAGCACATCTGGAAGGGGATCCAATATAAATAAATACCTGAAAAGACCATAGGTTTCACAGATAGCAATAGAGAGTATGATTGCTTTTTGCCCTGAAAAAGGAACTACAGTTTTATGTTTAAAAAGAATAGTATCTTCTCATGAAAATTTCTGGAGCCCTCACTAGTGGAGAAATAGGCCTATGATATGTCCTTTCACTCATTAATTCACTCCCTCATTTGCTTAACAAACATTATTGATCATCTACTATTACAGCTGTTATTCTACCAGGCTTCTTGTCTTAGAATATTTCTTAAGTTAGTCATCAGTAAGTTTATTTTGGAAACACATAACAATCTATGGAGGCCAACTGATGTCCTTGAACATAATTATGTGTAACAAGATCCCACTATGATATAAAACATCATTCCTTTCCTCTACTCAGTCTTCTAGAGAATTTTTTAAAATCTTTTTGCATCATTTCACTTTTTCCTACTTTTGCCAAGATTTCTATACCAATTGGTAATTCTTCAAATATAATCTTCAAATATATTCTTCAAATATATCTTCAAATTCTTCAAATATATTTTTCAAATATATTCTTCAAATATATCTTCAAATACATTCTTCAAATATATTTTTTCTCTTGCTGTAAATAGAAAATGTTAATCAAATATAGGTTCAGTTCAGGTTTGAATCAAAGACTCTTCGAGTTTTTTTCCTTTTTAATCATTTCAGAATATGATAGATATGGTTCTGGTTTTGGTTCAGGACAGATACCTCAGTTTTGTTGTTGTTGTCTGTTGTTTTATTTTAAATATCAAATAAATATTGGGCTTTCAGTTCAGTGAAAAATAACACTTTTGTTTCATTATATTATTGTCAAATAAATGTAATTTAACCATGTAAATGTTTCAAATTTCAAGCACTTTTTTTAAAGTATGATATTCAGTGCTTCCCAATACACAATTTTCTCAGTCTGGCAGAGAATGTTTGAAAGACATAGCACCCTCAGAAAGTGCAATGGGGAATCAAAATTAAGGAAACTGGTTTGTAGCCTTCTTTCTATTTGAATAAAATGATATTAAATTCAGTTGATATAATAGCCAGATAATCAATTGTATTTGCAGTTTTTGACTGCTAGTAGGTAATCTGTGTCTCAGTCCCTCCCGGACTCATTATTTCAGTCACTGCACAATAACTACTATCTAGTGGTAGGTATGAAATAACAATTTTTGGATAAATGAATGACTAGATGGATTGATGAATATATGATAATAAAATATGCATGTTTTGCAATTGTTATTTCTTCAATATTTGTTACTGATGGATGTAATATTTATGAAAATGAAAACTTACTCTTTTTAAAGAGCTTGACAGAATAAACTTCTTGATCCTGTACTTATAAAAGACAAATATTTGTTTAAAGCAAAAATGCATAAGTAGAATTAACTCAAAGAAAAGGACAGTTTCTATAATAAAGAAACTACACTTTCTCTTCATAAAATATATGTTAACATCCTCACCCTGTCTTTTTCTCTGGGAGTCTATCAGAGTTATTGAAGCTTCCAGAATTTTAAGCCCCACTCTCCTCCACAGGACTTTTCTCCTATTTCCTTACCTATTTTTTTAAATACCAGCAGGAGAAGGAAAAAAAAAACCTGCCTCTTTATCCACCCCAAGAACGCCAGTAACATAATTAATTAACACAGAATATCTCTTTTAAATAAGTGAAATTACATCTGAAAGCCTGTTACAGATTCTTTTCTAATGATTCTATGTTTGAGAATACTGTAGAGAGAAGTCTTTTATTGTATGCCATTACTTTTCATATTTTTGTTTTGGAAAATCAGAATTAATATAGTTAGCCTACTATTCTTGATATTTGATGGAAGAGCTTGTTAAAGGGAAGTTACTTGTTTAATAAGCAGTATGATTCCTTAGATGATAGTATCTCATTGTTGTAAGAAAATTTTCATAGTAAAGGCTTCGAATTTTACATCTATATTGGTGAGAGGAAGCTAGGTTGATTACTAAAGAAGTGAATTTAGCTGATTTCATAACAGATTTCCTATTAATTTCTCCAGGAGCTTGACTATAATCTAATACATTAACAAAGAGTATGGCACTTACTAAATTTTAATTTTATTTATTTTCATCTGTTGACATGGTATTTTGTAATTTTCCCCAAAGTTTGATCATTAAGGAAACGATATTCCACTTTTTCATTTTAATTGCATATAAGAAACTGATTTTCTATAACTTCGAGGTCTATAGAATGAATCTTAGTTGGATCCTTTCCAAAAAAGCATTTCTCTAATTAATTAGGGAAATTTATGTTTTTCTGATAAACTACAACCATTCTTTTGCTTATCTGCCATGGTCTTTATTTCAATAATTATTGCACCTACTGTTTCTTATCTTGTATGCCCGTTTTGTCATCAGTAGAACAGTTAGTTCATAGTTCATAGTTCATAGTGTTGGAGCAGTAAACACAAGCATACACAGTATCTGGCACAAAGTAAATCATATTATTATTTTAAATAAGAAATTCACAATATGTTTCCATCTCCCAGGTGTTGTTCCCAAGATCCAGAAATGAAAAGAAAGGAAATTTTTGGATTTTTAGCTTCTGTGCTGTTGTAGTAAAGGTTATCTTTGTTTAATCTTAACCTTGACACTTTATGGTAGTTGTACTTGTCAGGAGAAGCTGGTTGCTGTAACTAGCCCACCCCAGTATCTAAATGACTTATTATAATATGTGTTTCCCTTTAATTCATCCACAGTCCAATGTAGACGAGTGGGGAGACTATATTCCACTCAGTCATTCAGGGAACCAGGCTCTTTCTGTCTAGTGGCTCCAACATAGGGCTTCAGCATCATCAAATTGACTCTGTTTCCAGGGAGCAGACAGAGAAGAGAGACCAGAGTAAAGGAAAGTGTGGGATTTGAACCTATGTTCAAAGTTTAAAACCTGTCTCTATGACTCCATAACCCCTGCTCTTTCTTAAATGATACTACTTATTCTTCTCTGCCTTCCCACCATTTCATTAGGCATTTGTTCATTGAATTATTCCTTCAAAAATATTTATAGTAAACTATTCCCTCATGGTTCACACAATACATGTGAACTGAACAAATTAAATATTAGATCTACTGACATAGGTAAGTCACTGCTTGCTTACAGATATTGCCCAGAAATAAGAGTTTAAAACAGATTGTTTGTTGGCATCTTCCTCCTTATTAGTTTTACTCTTACGGTTCTATAAATTTAGTGTCATAAAACAATTTAACTATGCTAACATTTATTTATTACATGAAATTATGATTATTTCTAATGAAAGGGAAAAATAATGGAATGTTATTTTCTGTCGGGTTTTTTAATGAAGCAAAGGAGAGAAAAGTTAGCCTCCATTTAGATTTAAACCTTAAAAAACAAAAAATTTCTGTTCAAATTTCTTTTGTCACCTAGAAAATATTTAAAAGGCAAGATACCTGATTCATAATGCTAACTATGAAATCCAGAAAATGTCTTCCTTAAAAACATGGAGCTGTTATAGTAGGATGTTGGCTACAAAGTATAGGAGCATGAGTGGACTAAGGATCTCTATAATTTATGGTGGTAGAAGAAAACTTTATTTTAGAACAATGAAAGCAGCAACAAAAGTTGAAGGGGCTTCCACTGAAATTGTTAAAGATATAATAAACATCATGGAATCTTTTTAGATGCAACGTTAGAACAAGGTAAAACTATCGTTACGTCTTTCACACTGTTATAATTTTATACATAAAGGTGCACTGCGCGTGGAATTCTAAATGTCTCCTACACTCACAATATACTTCTGAGAACATAAACTCAGTAGGACTGGGTAATTGATTAGCTACCATTGATGCAAAAGAGAGAATAATCTACAATAACTCAAGTTTTTGGTGTAGGGGACTTGATATTTGAAGATGCAATTAAATGAGATCTTCCTGAAAGAGGTACTAATTTGAAGAAGGTAATGTATTCTGCTTTAGCTATGATGAGCTTAAGGTATATGGTATACATTGGGGTGAAACTGCTAGTGTAGGCAGCTAGAGATAGCATATAGGAAAGAGGTCAGAATGGAAATGAAAATTGGGGATTATAAACTTAGGAATTATTTCTAAAACCGTGAAATCAGGTTCTCTCCACCTACAAAAAGATTTGGAATAAGAAACCTGCGTGGGTAGATGTTTTCTGAACTAACCTGACTTTAAATGAATGCTAAAATTTTATGACTATTTTGCATCCCTAGTTCCCTTGTCTAAAGGGCCTAATGCCCTAAAATTTCTATTATTTCAAAAATGTTCACTTAGAACTTAATTTGTCTTCATTTTTCAATTATCAGAGCAGAGTTGTGAGATCCCCAAAGTCTCACTCTCACTCTCTCTCATTTATATAGCTTGTTAGAAAATCACAAGCAATTTGGTTTTTACATTACTAATAGCCTACTTTAAAAACTGTTGATATTTTGTTGATTTTGGAATTGTTCTAAATGATTTGCAAAACCTAGGCAGCTGTATAACCCACCTAGGACATAATTGATATAGGAATGAATGGCCTTCCAAGCCAGTCCTGCTTTTGAGAAAGCATTCCCACACAGAATGTGTTTCACTGAATTCAATTACCAAAGAAGAGAATTACACTAGTAGTAGAGGAGAGAGTTTAATTATCAAGGTTAACATAAACATTGTAAAATCACTGAGCCAAAGCAGAGAACAATAAATAAAATAACTAGTTTTGTACACATTGCTCAGGAATGTATCTTTTATTTACATATTGTTTTCCAATTTGAAAAACAGGGAGTACTTGCCACGAGGAAGGGACAGATAAATATTAGTTGTCCTTGTTACAGTTTGTTAAACTATTTGCATGTCATCTTACAGAGGAGGAATGAAAACTAAGAAAAGTTGAAACAATATTCCTGTATTCATACAGCTAGTACTAGACTTGCAGGGGATTCTTTCAAGTCTTGCCACTCCAGGTTTCTTTTTTACAGGCTATCTGTAATAACCATAATCTTTTAAGGGGTTCTCTTTTCTCATATATAGGCATGGGACAAAATTCAATCCTAGGCAAACACAGAATTTATGGAATAGTCATGACAGTGGATGGGCTATAGGATGTATCTCTTCGGAGATGATTATGTCTTTATAGGAAGTTATAAAGTAAGTAATGTGTGAAATGTGTGGAGTATCGGTTTTTCTTAGCATCCAATAAGTAGAAGGTTTAAAATCCACAAAGGGATTGCTTGGATTCCAATTATTTTTTTTTTTTTTTTTGAGAAATAATATGTCCCAGATTTTAATGCTCATTCAGATTAAATTTAGCCCTTCCTATAATTGTATTTCAACTAATGATATATGAAATCAGTTCCTGTTACAGCACTCATTTCTGTAAATCAATATTTATGTTTCCAGTATATAAAAAAACTCAAATCCTCTTAGTCCTATGTACTCAAAGTCAGCACCAGGTTGCCAGATGAACCCCTGAAATAGCACCTGGCCACCTACCTTAATTTGTAGACCAATAAAATCTAGAGCCTTAAAAATGCCATCACCTTGCTTGACTGCGCTGAACTGTGACACCGGGGAGAATGTAGAAACCAGAACAGGCTGCTAAGATGAAGTCATCTTGCCAGGGGGACAATTTGTAATGGGGCATTGTGTTGAAAGGTCTGCAAGCCTAGTTTGAAGTCAGAGTGTAGATTTGAGCTCATAATAGATCCTGTGTGTGACAAAAACAGCATTATTCTCAGCAGTTGAAGAAATCTGATGGATGTTCCTTCTCCAAAAGCTGGAAAAATGAAAATTGAGGCCCCATGGAAAAGTCTATTCACGCAGCATGTCCTATTTTCTTAAAAGAGTGATAATGTAGAAAGAAAGAGTGGTCTGTACATGCTGATGATTTCATGCTATCTCTGATTTGATTTTCCAAATTAAAATGCGTGCGCGCATGCACACACACACACACACACACACACACACACATCATTGAAAAAGGCTTCTCTCTAAACTCTAAAACACATCTGAAAATGCATTGCCTTTGGGGAAAAGATTGCAATTGGATTAAATAGTCCTGTCCTGGAAAATCTGGGGAGAATTGTTTATCTAGAACATGACAGTTTATTGACAGATAAAGCATAATGTATTGAGCACTCTCGGGAGGTGTAAGGATTTCTTCCTTTCTTATGCATACTCTATGCTCTTATGTGTAATCTGTATGATCAAGTTTAGCTGGATTCTCAGGTTTGATTCTGATTGTCAAGTAGAAAGATATAAGTGCAGAAAAAAGAAAGAAACTCATTCTCAAAGATTTGTCTATTTTTAGTTTCCAGATGCTTCAATATCAGATATGTTTCATTTTAATGTATAGATCAGACTTCTTCACTTTTAGTAATAGCAGAGTTTATTTTCCTTCCTAGGAATTATTTGCCCCTGTTGTCTTTGGAAGCGCTTGAGTGGGATGCGAATCAGCAACTAAGAACTGTTATCTTAGCTCTGCTGAGACAGTTGATCCCTGGGGATCTCAGATTCCTCATCTGTAGGATGAAGAGTTAGAACTCTCTAGCAATAGTTAATATTTACTGAGTCCTCTTCATGTGTCAGACACTGTTCTAAATACTTCACATCTTAACTCAGTTATCTTTCTTGACAGCTCCCCAAGGTTGCTCCTAATATTAGCCCCATTTTATATTTGAAGAAATTGAAATGCAGAAAGATTAAGTAATTTATCTAAAGCCCTCACAGGTAATAAGTAGTAAAGCCTGAATTTGAACCAAGGTATTGGCTCCGGAGTCCATGCATAAGGACTACTCGTTCTGCCTCCCCAAAATGCTTTCTACATACAGAAAATATATGGTTCTACATCTTGCCTTTACTGTAACTTGTTGTTTAAATCTTTGTGCTTAAATTAGGAGTATGTCTTTCCATGTCCTATTCTAGTAAATCACTTAAAAAGTGGGCATGTAAAGCAGGATCAAATTAAATGATCACTCGGTCAAAGTAAAGAGAGTGAGCAAAATAGAAATCATTTTGCTTTTGAAACCAAGTACTGACCTAGTTTCTATACTTACATCTACGCAAAAAGAAAGACTTGACAGTTTTAACAAAGGAAAATTTCTAAAATAAAAAGGAGGAGTAAAATGGCCTATTTCCTATTAATTAGTCACTTCTCAGCAGTAAGCTTATTAGATAATAAATCACTTTCTTTCAATTTCTCTCTTTTAACTTTCTTTCAATTAGTCCAGCATAGTGAGCTACAGAACCCAAACTTTCTGCTAATTTTCAAAGTTGTATCTAACAGATGCAGATTATAGCTGAATTAAACATATATAATTACTTTTATGGACTAAAGTCATGTGGGATAGATGAATAGTTTGTAATTTAGATGACTCCAAGAGCTTTGATGTACCCTGTTCCAGTTAGCTAATACTGCCATTATGCATAATACCAGAAATGGATCAGCTTTTATAAAAGGGGTGTATTTGGTTATAAAATGTCCAAGGTGAGGCATCAACAATTGGGTATCTTCACTAGAGGATGGCCAATGGCAACCGGAAAACCTCTGTTAGCTGGAAAGGCATGTAGCTGATGTCTGATCTGGAGTTCTGGTTTCAAAAGGGCTTTCTCCCAGGACATTCCTCTTTAGGCTGCAGCTCCTCTCCAAAATGTCACTCACAGCTGCTCTGAGGTCCTTCTGTCTGTTAATTGCTTTATACAACTCCAGGATCCAATTAGCACCCACCCTGAATGGGCGGGGTGACACCTCCATGGAAATTATCCAATCAAATGTTTCACTCATAGTTGATTGAATCCATCTCCATGGAAACACTCAATCAAAGGAATCCAATTTAATCAACACTAATACATCTGCCCACACAAGATTACATTGAAGAACATGGAGTTTTGGGGGGACATAATGTATCCAAACCAGCACATACCCAAAATCACACACTGAATTAGAAACACTACTTTTGTTGAAATGGAAAGATATTGGCTGGACCTAATTTCATCCTAACTAAAACCAGATTATTCTGGACTCTAGTCCTGAAAAGCAAAATTATTAGCTGTTATCTTGTTTTTAAAAGTTTTCAAATGTGACCAAATTAACATATATAACATATGTTCCTGCCTCTTGCCATTTTGCTACCTCTCATGGAGAACCCCAGCCCATTTCATTGGATGTTTGATTTCTGCCCACAAATAGAGCTCATCTATCCCATGGCATCCACCTACTTCTACCCATTCTCTTGCTTTGACTCTCTGGTCATACTACCAGGCCCAGCAAACATTACTGTCCTGTCCCTTCCTCTTATCACCACTGCCTCTGCCAGGAAGCACTGCCTGTTGTGACAAACACCGACCTGTCACCGACCCCTCTGCTCTACTGGGTGCTCTAGATCCCGCCACGTCAGTGAGTGCCAGGGCGAGGAAAATGACTCCCCCTTGTTTTTTATTGTTTGGTGACTCCAGCATTTTTTATTTGGGGGTACAAAATCCACTTCCTCTTATTTTCAGATATGAGTCCCTGAAAGGCTAGGCTAGTGCCACCTGGAGCAGACTTGAGGCGATTACAAATTTAAGCTCCCTTAACAAAGGTCTTAGACCTCTTTCCAAGACTACGCCTCAGTCCTTCAGCCCAACACACTGACATACACGGAGGGAGTTAAATCTCAGTGGTGGACCCAATGAGTACCTTACATATATTTCAAAAAGTGAAATTGCATCAGTAAAGGAAGAGCTCTAGTTTAGTCTATTATATATGCCCTTAATTATGGGACCTTTCTGATCAGACAGCAGAGCATAGGGTTTAACAGTGAGGGATCTGGAGTCAGTCTGCCAAAACTGGGCTCTGCATGCCAGTTCTCCATTTATAAGCTGTGTAACTGTGAATTCAATGCTTTACCCCTCTGTTCCCTAGTTTCCTTACCTGCAAAATGGGATTGCAATAATGCCTAGTTCATAGAGATGTTATATAAGAAAAAATTGAAAAAATATTGTACTCTATCTGACACACATTACTCAACAAATGATAGCGTTTTTATTTTTATTATTATTATGTCTTATGAATTTAAGTTTTCCATAAAAACATCAAAGAAGGACCAATAATTTTTAATTACTCAGTATATGCCACAGTTCTGTGATTGATATATTGATCTAAATTGTCGGTTTTAAAAGTTACTCTTCACATGAATGTAAAGGTAAGTGTTACCATCCTGATGCTATAGAAAAGGAAAATAAGGCTCAAAGAAGCAAATTAATCTCCCTTTGGACATATAACTTCTACATGATGGAATCCAGGTAGATGCAAAATCAGGTTTGTTTTATTCCAAAGCCAATCCCTTTAGTGAACTAAGTACATATTTATAATTACTTTATTTTATGTCCTTTTTGTTAAAAGACAAATGAAATGAAATCAAGTTTCAGAATTCATGTGTTGATTAATTATTAAAGGGCTTTCTTAACTCCCTTCTAGTTGAGCACTTGTGCTTCTCCCACTATTTTATCTTCAGTACCCTCTAGCCTTGGCACAGTACACTGTAGTCTATTAAAGATCAATGCCATTTTTTAAAGGAAGAAAAATAAATGTTAGTCTTGTCTCTGTCATCAGTCTGGCATTAAGTTATCCTATGGAGGAATCGAGATTGCTTGACATTAGAAATAGCTGAACTGTTGCAGTGAGATCTTTGTTGACAAGGCAAGTGTGAAAGAAAAGAGGTAAGTCCTCTGGTTGAGTGGGAATAGTGACCATATCAGAAATTCCAAGGCAGAAAAGTCAGTAAGAAAGTAGCATCAGATCATGGAAACCAACATACATGAAGGTAATTCTAGAGTCTGAAGAAAGGAAAGATTATTTAATAAAGATAATGGCATGGTTTGTTAACTATTTGCAGGAAAAATATTAAGTTATACCTTTGTCTCTATTACATAACCAAATAGATTCCACATGGATTAAATAATTAAATGTAAAAGCTAAACCCAAACCAACTATTTTTTTAAAAGCTAGAAAAAAATATTCATAAAAATTTATTGAATTTCTGAATGGCTTAGTTCAATAAAATAGAAGAATTCACAAAGGATAACTATTATAGTTATTTTTCCAGAGACTTTTAAAGTTATGTGGCTTAAAAAAAAACACCGTAAATAAAATTGTCAAATAAAAAATTTCAGAAAAATATTTGCACATGTAAGACAAAGGAACTAATAATTTTTATGCACAAAATCTTCTTCAAACAAATTAAACAAATTGACATCTCAGGAGAAAATAATAATTAAATAATAAAATAGTAGTAAATAATATAAATAAAAAATTTAATGCCGAGCCTGGGGTGACTTCCACTTCTGGGGAGATGAAGTTGATGCACTTGACCGTATTTCTCCAGTTAAGTACAACAAAAGCCCTGGACATTGTATATAAAACAAACATAAGTCCCTGAAATGTGAGGAGAAGGCAGATCAACTAGAGACCTTGAGACACTGGGAACATGTTTAACATGGTGGTGACTTACCTGGTTTTTCTCTTTTCCCTTGTATATCCCAGACTTGGAGTTTAAATGCCAGCAACCCAGAAATGACAATGATGATAGGCGAAAAGAGGCCCAACCAAAGATTGTTCTCTCTGACCAAAGGGGCAGCCTATCGGGACAGAAAGTGTTTAGACAATAACAGCTCTACTCCAGCCAAACACCAGAGGAAAAAAACGCCCCATGGCAACCCATGCCAGCAAATGCTGCATGGGGGGCTAGACCTCCACCCTCACAAGACTCTAGTGAGATGTCCCAGCCCCTCTGCAGAGGACTCAAAGAAGGGAGCAGGACTTTCATAACTTCGAGCTAATCACTAGGCACCCTGACAGTGTCAGTGGGGATCATGTGGGGAGCCTAAATTTCTGACCCACTGGCTGTAACAAGGCAGCCTTCTTGCTCCCCAGTGGGTGGTACCAGAGGAGGCCTAGTGGAGAGTGAGGACTTTTGGCATTACTCTGCAAGAATGAGGCCACTCCATAGTGAGTCAGTGGAGACCACGTGAGCAGGCAGAACAAATATTCATGTTCAGCAGTAGTGAAGAGCCCGTTCCCTTTCTTAGGGTCTGTGGAAGCAAGTGGGGAAACTGGAGTTTCACCTTTATGTGGCAGTAATGAGGCAGCATTCACCTTTGCTTGCCAGATCAGTGTTAAACAGAGCCAGCTAAAGAGGCTGGCTTACAAAGATCCAGAGACTCTTAAAATAATGCAAACATGGCCAGGTTTCAATCAAAAATTGAAGATCCAGGAATATCTCAAAGGCAGTGAAAACAGAGAGTTAACAGATACCAACAGCAAGATGACAGGGATGTTAGAATAACCTGACAGATTTTAAAGCAGCCATAATAAAATTTCTTCAATGCACAATTACAAATACGTGGAACCAAATGAAAAGTTAGAAAGCCTCAGCAAAGAAACAGAAGATAAAAAATGTGAGTGAAAAATTCAAAACTGAACGTTTCAACACCCAAAATGCACAATGGATGGGCTCAACAGCACAGTAGAGGTGACAAAGAATCAGTGAACTGTAAAATACAAAAAGAGAAACTACCTAACCTGAACAACTGAGAGAAAACAAACTGAAAAAAATGAACAGAGCCCCAGGAGCCTGTGGAACTATAATGAAAGATCTAACATTTGTGTCATCAGAGACCTGGAAGGAGAGGAGAAAGAGGGTGAAGCTAAAAATATACTCAAAGAAATAACTTAAAAATGCCCAAATTTGGCAAAAGACATAAATCAACACATTTAAGAAGCTGAGCAAACCCCAAATAGGATAAACCCAAAGAAATCCAGGCTAAAGACACATTGTAATTAAACTTCCAAAAAGTAAAGCCAAAATAAAAGCAGCCAGAGAAAAATGACATTTTACCTATGATGGAAAAAAATTAGAATGACAGACTTGCATTATAAATCATAGAGACAAAAGGAATTGGCACAATATTTTTCAAGTGCTGAAGAATAAAAAACTGTCAACATAGAAGCTATTCTCTGAAAAATATGCTTTCGCAATGAAGGGGAAATCAAGACATTCTCAAAAGGAAATACATATAGAAATGAAAAGATATAAATAAGAGAAATTTTCACCAGCAGACCTAGCATAAAAGAATGACTAAAGATAGTTCTCTAGTGGGAGAGAGGCCTCTGTAGCATCTCCCCAAACAGGAGAAAAGCTATCCCTTATGAGAGAAAGGAGAGCCACTTCCACAGCTTCTTGTGGGAGACATTTTAGGGACTGGGGCTGGAGTGGCATACATCGATTCTACCAATAGTTCATTGACCAGAACTTGTCATTTTTTATGAACACATATGCTGTCTCTGCATTATGAACACATGGGGAACCCTAAAAGTCACCTAGTGTTGCCTAGCTCTGATTACCCACATCTCTAAACACTCAGGCTGTGCTCTGAGTACCAGCTGCTGTGCACTCTGTTGTTTTTCCACATCATATTTGCTAACTGGGTAACACCTGATCTCCTCATGCTATAACTCACTTCCATTCAAGCCTAGGTGTGGATCTGATAAGCAATCATTGAGTAATTAATGAAGGTGAAAGGGATTATATCGAATTTAAGCAGCAAACAACTTAAAATGAAATGTTAAATATCCAAATTCTTTAATCTTTCAATCAACTGAAAGTGCCCTGCCGCTCATCACTATATCTTCATCATTGAGCACAGGAATTCTGCCTTGCATTGCCACCATCCTAGCTGCTTTCCACTCCTGTTCTTAATTTATTAAACATAGTAGAAGAGAGCATACAACTGCTCTGTGGCCTTTCCTCTAGCCTCAGATTTCTGAAAGCTTGAATCTTGACCACATTCTGCTTACAACACAAGATGAAAGAATATTTGCTGGATCCAAAATGAGTCCTGCTGTGGCTGCTATGCACTGAAAGCACCTGCACTTGGTTGCGGGGCTTGTTTATTGAGTAATGTGTAACTGATAAGCAAACTGTGATTAATGAGACACAACTGCATCAGATAATGGGGCTACGGGGCCAGTAAGGTATGAAAGCTGAGGAGATCCCAGAGTGGATGGCTTCCATGAGCCGTGATCCACCCCCAATCAACCTGGCCTCTCATGACCACAAGCAGCCCAGGTCCGGAGGGATTTGAGGAAGCCAGAAGCGATGCCTGGGGCGTCTGAGAGCTCTGCTGTGTCATTGCCATCCGGGCTGCCTTGTTTGGTCTGCATCTGTTCTTAAAGTCAAGTAAACATGGTGCTGGTGAAGTCTATTGTGTCTCATGAGTTTTCCTGTCAATTTGAACCTTTGACCAGCACTGCTTTATAGAATAATTTAGTCTTCTTTGCCTCCATCCTAATCCATACTCTCTGTATCCTATGGGCCCTCTTCTGAAATTAAAACTAGCCATCCTCATGTTTTATAAGAAAGAAAGTTCTTTAGGAGCAATTCTGCCTCCAGTTACCATACCAGCAGGTTTGCTTTCTCTCCAGTGTATGCGCATATATTTAAGGGAAATGGTCTGGAACAGTATTCTCTAACTTTAGACTTATCTAGGCATTAAGCATTTAACTATTTTGTCTGCATATCCATATTTTCTTAATTAGACATACTTCTTTCATAATGATAACTGAGAATTCTGTCTTTAAAAAGAAAAAATAATACTTGCAAGGCTTTGAGTTTCAATGATGGTATTTCAACTTCTGTTTAAATTGTATAATGACATTCAAGAGGACATAAATTTACAGTAATTTGAAAAACAGAAGCAAGGATATAGTTGAACAGAATCTGAAAGGAGTTTGTTCACTTTATCATGAATGCAAATAAATTAAGAAATAAAATTTGTGATATGAAATAATACAAAGCAGCCAGTCAAGTAAAATATAGGAAGAAATACTGAAGCATCCTGAGTACCTGCCAAAAGTTCTGAAAAGTAGGGAATGCACCAACTATAAAACCACGTAAAGTCATGCCTCCCTCTGTCCCTTGCCTATACAAACTTTTTTAGAAGGGTGACAAATCTATTGCCTCTACCCAGTCTTCCACATTAGTACATCTCTTTTTAAAATTTAATCCATTTTGAGACTCAACTACATGGAAAAATAAGAATTGAAGTAGACTGAAAAGGTTGAAGTTTATAGTATCCTAGAAGATATAGCTTCCCATGAAAGTTGTTATTGATGGAGTAAAAATAAGAAAAGTCTGTATGCTGAGGAATAGAGTTTTTAATAAAACACATAGTTGTAAATAATATCTATTAGTACCCTATAATGGTTTGAAGCTGTATGGACCCCAGAAAAGTATGGTATTGAAGTTAATGCATTCCTGTGTGTGTGAACCCATTGTAAGTAAGATCGTTTGGTGAGTAGGATCTTAAGTTAAGATATGACCCATCTCGTTCAGGGTGGGTCTTAATCCTCTTACTGGAGTCCTTTATAAGAGAATAAAATTCAGACAGGGAGAAGTCCACAGAAGCAAGAAGCTGAAAGCAAGGAAACCTGGAAAGAAGAGAGAGACCAGCAGATGCTGCTATGTGCCTTGTCATGTGACAGTGCTGTCCAGGATCACTGGCAGCCAATCTTCGGGGAGGGAGTATTGCCCGAGGATGCCTTGATTTGAACGTATTTCTCAGCCTTGAAACTGTAAGCTTGTAAACTTTTAAATTCCCCCTATTAAAAGCCAACCCATTTTATGGTATCTGCTTTTGGCACCCGAGCAGACTAGAACATGCCCCTTGAATTCTCCTGCAAAGAGCAATGTGACTTGTAGCAGTGCTCACATGAATGATGAAGCAGACTGGAGGCAACCAACATACCTATGTTTTTGTAAATTTGACACCTGGCTAGTTATATTTACTTCATCATGGGGCAGTCTATTAGTTAGGGCTCTCTAGGGAAACAGAATCAATGAGAGTTATCTATGAATATAAGATTTATAAAAGTGACTCATGCAACTGTGGGTATGCACGAGTCCAAATTCCGTAGGGCAGTCAGCAAACTGGCAAATCCAAAGATGTTTGATGAACTCCTCAGGAAACGCTTCGCTGATCAGCCAAAGAAGAAATGAAGGTCCTCTGTCTGTCTCACTTAAAAGTCTTCAACTGATTGATTGGATTAAATCCAGCCAACTGCATTCTCTCATTGTGAGAGACACGCCCTTCATTGAGTCATCAGTCACAGCTGCAGCCAATTGACTGATGATTTAATAAACCAGCCTGTTGGTTTATTAACCAGCCACAAACGTCCTTGCAGCAATGGTTAGGCCAGTGCTTGCTTGACCAGACAGCTGGGTACCATCACCTGGCCAAGTTGGCACATGAACCTAACCATCACAGGCAGTATCAGTCAGGGTTCAATTGGAGAAGCAGGACCCCTGGGAGATGATAGATATAATAAATTTGTTGTAGGAAGTTGACTTTACACAATTGTGGGAAGTAAAGTAGTCTTTGTAAGAATGTTACCTGCACAACTGATGCTGGAGCTTGAAGTCTATGAGACAGGCAGAATAGAAGGGAAGAAGGATGCAAAATGGCGGGGCTCAAACACAAGCTGGAGCCCCACAAGGATAAACTGAAACACATACCAGTCCTTTTGCCTCCAACCTTATAGATGTGGGGGATACTGCTGAATCCAGAGTCTATCATCATGGAACTGAATTCAGACATGGATTCCAGGAGTCAGAGACACTGAAGGAAGATCCAGGGGGAAGACAGAACAGTTGCAGACCCAGATGCTACCTCACACCAGTGAGGTGAGTTAGCAGATAAGCAGCAATATTTGGGAACTACAAAATGGCTGCAGCTTCATTCCACTCTAGAAGTCTCCCATAAGCATCTCTCATGTGACCCACCTTCTCCGGAAACCTATAGGAAAGAGAATTTGGGGAAATGTAATTCAGTCTAGTCACGTTGACACACTACAAAGCCACCACAGCCAATTAGCAATTTATTGTCTCTTAGCACCATAGCCATCCTTTCTTGCCCTACTTTGTGATATTGGAAATGGACCCTATAAATATTACTCATTTTCCAACTGAGGAATGCTAGTCACATCAACAGAGGGCACCGGATGGACACTAGGGGCAAAGGTGGCAGTAAGGCTCGTCCATTCGGCTTCTGTCCTCTGTAATTATTACTCAGCATGGAAGCCAAGGGCCTGTGTGGAGGAGTTCCAGCTGCTCCCTCAGGCCACGCTTTCCCCACTAGCAGCTGCTTCCAAACAGCTCTGGCCAGCCCACACCCACGGGCAGCAGTCAGCTGTTTCTCCAGTGCACATCCTCTCACGGTTTCCTCCCTGTGGAAGCCACACCCTCCAGGAAGTCTGACCCTCATTCTTGGGAAGGGCCTTTCCTAATCCATTGTCCCTCACCCTAGAGGTTGTAGCTGCTTTTATGCATCTGCCACTTCTGGATCTGTGTGAGTCCTCTTTTACCCCATTTATTATTTAACAACCTCCTTCTAGTTAACAATATTTTATATTAAATTTTCCCTGTTTGAATAACTGGTGTGGTCTGTCTCCTGACTGAATCCTGGTTGACTTAAGAGGTTTCTTTCAAGGATGGATGAAAAGAAAAATATAATCATTACACTAAAATACATAGATGAATAATTAAATATGTATAGATACGCAGACCTCTGTGCATGTAAATAAGTTTCTATAACATAAGGAAAATTTACAACAAAAAAAAGAGTAGAAATTCACTGAGTAATTGGGGAGGAGAAACACTTGTGTTTGAATGGTGTAATTTAGTAAAGAAGAAAAAAATTAGAAAATCAGAGAATAGAGAAGCACATTACTCAGGAAATAAGACATGGTGCCAAAAGAAAAAGAACAGGCTAGGGTTCAAAGAAAGTGAGTGAGATGAAGAAACAGCAGGCTTAGAAGAAAGTGTAGCAAACTGAATATGAGTACGAACACACAGAGAGGAAGAGGAATCTGGCCAATATAAGAAAAAGAAGGTCAAGGTTTTTTTTTTAAAAAAGTGGCAGAATTAAAATCCATATGTATACAGACTAAATTGACTCTGAAGAAACGTTCTTTGAAAAGAAGCAATAAGGGACATAATAACAGAGGTAATAGGAGTTTGGAGATAAAAACAATTGCTGTTCCTAATAAACAAACCAAAAGAAATGAAGCCAAATAATCAGAGATGTGAAAGAAACCTTATTGAGCTAAAAATTGTAAGGTTCTATAATGTTCCAGAAAAAAAAATTGTGAAAAAGTAATAACTAGATTCATCTTAGAACTAAATGCTAGATATAAAGGAAATGATGTTCACAAAGATTTGAAGAGAAAATTCTTATAATCCAAGACACATGAATTCAGAGAAATTATTACTCATCTGGAAAAATCTCAGCAATGCAAGTGTTTAAAAATATAAAACACATTTACCTTTCCTTTAAAAAGTACTTAAAGATATATTTTAGCTAATAAAAGAGTAATCCAAATAAAAACTCAAGAATAGGGAAAGGAGAATATGAAAAGAACGAATGTTAAAATTGACACCAAAGAAACAAGGAGTTGTTGGAATAATTAGTGAAAATTTGAATATAAATTTGAAAATAAAACTACTTACAAAAAACGTAGTTTTGGAAAATGTTATCATCCTCATCATCCTCTCCCTCCTCATCAGGGTAAAACATCAGGTTAAAGTAGCATACCTAAGAAAGTGTAAGTATGAAGGGATATAAAGTGTAAAGGAAATGAAAGCAAGCTAAGTTAAATCATTCCCTTACATAGAGGAGATTAAAAATACAAGATTTTTTTTCACTTTGATAATTAGATAAAAATATAGTCCAAGTTTGCTTTTGAAACACTCAGTAGTAAAAAACTAAAAGTAAAACATAAAATGTCTTCTTTTCAAATGACGACAAAGTAAAAGCAAAACAAAAACACGCACACAGTTACCATGGCAAAAGAGATAAAACTAAATTTAACAAAGAAGAGTACAATAAACTTATAGACATTAAAGGAGATGCTTCCATTATGAAATTAAATGTCTCTGGTTACAACATCTAAATAAAAGGCAAAGGAAATTGGCTTAATTTTTTTTAAAGTCCAAATTGATGCTTCTCAAGAGTGATACATACAGTACAATGACAAAAATGGTTGAAATAAAAATATAGAAACTACCTACTACACAGGTTTAAAAAATTGTTAATATAAACATCTCACAGTACAAGAATTACAGAAAAGTAGACTTGATGCTTTTCTTGGGAAAAACAGTGGAGTAAAATTAAGAATACGAGAAATTATTAACAAAATTTGTAAATTTAAAATATTTAATATTTCAAAAAAATCTTAAATTTAAAATACCTATTTTAAACTATCAATAAAAAGAAAAAATTCTGGAAAAATATAATTTTTAAGCAGAATCAAAGGTAAGTAGAAATCCAAAAGATTTGAAATATAATTTTAAAACTATTTAAGTAGCATATGATAGTTAAGAGTCCAGGCAATTTAATTGCTATTAAAAAAAAAAAAAAAACAAAACACTAGAAATATATTTTATTTAAAATAATCCATGTGTAGGAAATGTTTTTAAATGCTTCAGTAAAAGAAAGCTATAAGCCATTTTCACATACGAATTTAAATAAAACAGTAATAAATACAATACTCATTTAAGAGTGAATGAAAACAGAGCCACCTTAAATAGGTTTTCTTTGTAAATACAGTAATGATGTAATATTAGAAGAATCTATTCATATACTAAGTCTTAGTTTGCCAGGGCTGCTTTAACAAATACCACAAACTGGTTTAAACTATAAGAATTGGTTATCTCACAGTTCTGTAAGTGAAGAGTCCAAAATCAAAGTATCAACAGGACTTGCTTTCTATTAAGTCTGTTACTGCATAGTTACACTCGGTCCTATTAAATGTTTTTTTCATGCAGAATCATATTTAATCAATTATTAATATTGCCATTCATAGTATTTTTTATGGTGTATTTTTGTCCATTCTTTTTTGGTAGTTTGTCTATGATACGTCTTTAATAATTTAAAAAAATGTACCTGACTTTAAAAATTGAATCTTAAAGTTTGTGACATTTTTACCTGAGGATTTAGCTCATTCATAGCTATTACACTTACTGATATGTTTTAATCTTGCCTGTTATCTTACTGTGTACTTTTTATATGTATTTTTCATTTTGCTATCAGCAGTTTAGTCAATTTGTTTTATTCTGTCTGCTTTCTCGTAGGTTGGAAAGTACCTGCAATATTTTTTTTCCAGATGGTAAATAGAATTTTTTTTCATGGGTATGGTTCTTGTCTCCCTCTTTTCCCCCACACTCTACATCCAGTCCTTCGCAAGTTCTACTACTTTTGATTCTCCAACCTATCTTCTTTTCTCCATTCCTTCTATTAAGAGATTCTCATCTGAACCCTTGCAGTAGCTTCCTAGTTAAATTGAAACCACTTCTGCTTTTTCCCCCTTTAAATTTACCCTACTTGTTTCCAATTTGATCTAAGATGCAAATCATAGCAAGTTGTTCTCTTGCTTAAAATTCCTCCCATTTCCCTACATGGGGTTTATTCTCCAATGCTTACAGGATCTAAGCACATAATTTAAACATGGTGTGCTGGTTTGAATCTATTATGTCCCCCACAAAAGCCATGTTCTTTTAAGCTAATCTTGTGGGGACAGACCTATTGTGGGTGGGACCTTTTCATTAGATTGTTTCCATGGAGATGTGACCCCACCCATTCAAGGTGAGTCTTAATTAGTTTACTGGTATCCTCTATGAGAGGATAAAAGGCAAAGGCATTTTGAAGAGAGCTCAGAGACACGTAGAGAGAAAACACCCAGAGACATTTTGGAAACAGCCATTGAGTCAAGAACCAGGAGAGAAGCTAAGAGATGAAATCCAAAGTTTGCCCCGGAGAAGCTAAGAGAGGCCACCCAGATGCTTAGAGAGAAAAACCTGGGACCTGTAGGAGCTGAGACAGAAGCCCAGAGACATTTTGGAGAGAGCCACTGAAACCAGAAGCTAAACCCAGGAGAGAAGGTTCAGCAGAGCCAGCTATTTACCTTCCCATGTGATAGAGGAACCCCAAATGTCATGGGCCTTTCCTCAGAGAAGCCATCTGCCTTTTGATGCCTTAATTCGGATATTTCCATGGCCTCAGAACTGTAAATTTGCAATCTAATAAATCCCCATTGAAAAAGCCAATGCATTTCTGGTGTTCTGCATTTTGGCAGCATTAGCAAACCAGAACCCAAGGGTTTTGGGCCTAGAGTAAGACGCTGTGCAGTCAGATGAACACAAGGGTACTATTTCTATCTAACCCAGCCTTAAAATCAGAATCAAAGTCTCTCTTTAGCATGTCCTTCTTTGCAATACCCCAAATTTTTAACAAATGCATTTCAATTTGTCTTTCAATATCAAAGATTAAAGTACATCTACACTCTTCCCTATAGAAACAAGAAGTTTATCATCTTATTGCCCACCTTCCCTACTATGTTTTGTTGAAATTATTTTGAAATTTAGTTTCAGACTGTTTGTATTTGTTTACATTCATCTCTACTTTTTTGGGAATCTTTTTTTACAGTTGAATTGTATTTCAGTTATATTAGCAGAAATTATTCAGATTTTCCCACAAGTTTTGTTTTTCTTTGCTCACTACCCCCCCTTTTTAATATTCTATGTCCTCCTCTTTCTTTTATTAATTTTCTTTCCACTGAAGTCTATTATTGAGTAATTTTTTTCAGAGCCTGAATATGTATTTTCTAAGTACTAGTATGTCTACTTAGTATCACTTTGCCTTGAACTTTGAAGACATGTTTTCTTCATCTTCCAGCATTGAATTTCATGTGAGACATCTGATGAAAGTTTGTGTCATTCCATTGTAGAGAATTTGTTGTTTGGTCATTCCTTTTATTCTCCAAACTCAGAAGTTTCAGGAGATCTGCTTGGCACTTGGCGGAACCTAAAATATGAGTCTTTATTAACCTTTGTGCAGTTTTTTGCATCTTATCTTTGATTATTTCTTTTCCCTAATCTCTTTTATCTTGTTTTGAAGCTCCTATTCGACTGATAATAGATGTGGTTTTCATGTATCAGTACTTGGTGATATTACCATTTCTCTAGTTCTCATCCTCTGATGTTTTGCTCCCCCTTCTGGGAGAGATCCTGAACTATCTTTGAGATTTCTAACTCAGTCTTCAACCATAACCTGGTAGTATTCAGCCCATCTATTAAATTTTACCGTGTAGGAAATATTTTGTAGTTATTGATGCCTTTTTTCATAGCAGTCTATTCATATTTTGTGTATGTATAATCCTTTTATTCTCCCAGAAAGTACAAATTAGATTTTGTATTCTTTTTTTTTGAATTTTCTTTCTTTGTTTCTTTTACCATTATCTCTATTTCTTCTAAATGTCTGTTGTTCTGATTTCACCTTTGTTCCTTTTTTGTGTGTTGTTGACCTTCCAGGGCCCTTCTGGTTGCTTTACTTCTCTATTTGCTAGGCTCTCTTCTTCCCCACCTTCCACCAGTAGCCCCATGTGTAATTAATCTGTTAGAAGCCCCTTTGGAATTGTAGTCTCCAAGCTCAGAATTTTCTGGAGCTTTGTTAGAAAGTACTAATCTCATCTCTGCAGTGGTCCTTTCCTTTCTGTCTTCCTCTCTCTCTCTCTCTCTGTCTTGAAATTTTTACATTCATTTGCCTTCTATCTCCCAGGAATATCTCAACATTTCTGACCCAATGATGGTAATATTTCTTATTTTCTTCCACTATGCCACTAATATGATTAATTTCTTTAATAAATATATATTTTATGTTTACTTTTTAATGGGATTTTGGCTGAGAGATGGGAGGTAAAAATATGTGAATTTAATTGGCCACATTGACCAACCTGAATTGCCTTTTCTGAGAAAAATCTAATCTACATATCACTTTTAGAATAATATATGATTAACTGAAGTATTGTTGCTGCATTTCCTGGGAAAGAAAGTGTTTCTTTGGCTGATTAGTCTTGAGGACTTAAGAAACAAAGCTAGGGATATAAGACGTAGTATACTCAACTTTATCTTTGGAGTACAGGCAACTTTTACAAGAAAACAATGGAAGGTTTAAAAACTGGCTCCCTATGGGGACTTAGAAGGCAAAAGTCATTTTTGTTTGTTTGTTTTGTGTGTTTTCCTTTGTGTTGCCAGCATTTAGTAGTGTATAAATTGATGGATTTTTTTTGGGGGGGGGACAATATCTTTAAAATCAATAAATTTTATGTAAAAATAATCTAGAATATGAATAGAAAAATATTCCTACTGGAATATTTACTATGTTCATTTTGTTTTTTTTTCCTCTTTGCTTGCGTTACTCTATTTTCCAATATTTTTGATGCAATAAGCTCCATTTTAAAAAAAGATTGCAGCTTTCTGTAAATGTCAAATAACATTACTGGTGACATATTGCTGTTAGAGATCTTAAGCATCAATGCTATAGATTTCATTGTCATTCACGATGATAATCTTGTGCAATGATAGTTATGTCTGGTTTCATCAATACAGGTAAAATGATTTGGAAACCTGGGCAGATTATCATTTGAATTTTGTACAGTTGATTAATGAATGACAATAAGTCTAGATTTAAGAGAAAGCATCAGCAAGGAATCACTGCTGCTGATGTCCATCTCATGACCACATCATGCAACCCTGTGTTAAGCCACCTGACAGCCATTACCTCTGTGAGAGGATTTAAGTAGGGGAAAGATGCTGCCACAGGCCAGGCTGGTTACTCACACAGTACTATTCACATTTTCAATTCACAGCCACCTTTGAGGAAAAGAGTGAGATGGAGTTTTAGGCAGTAGCACACTCTAACAACCATGCCACAATTTTTCCTCATTCAAGACTGTGGCATTTCAGTTTTTCATTGTTTGTATCTTTTTAGCACTTTTGCCTAAAAGTTACAAAAGTGTGATTTTTTTTTAAGGAAATGGAATGCTACATTGGTGATTAAAAATGCTATAAATATTAATAATCATGAGCTAATATTTCAAAGACGAAATGTAATGGTCTTCACAGCCCTGTGGTGATATATGACCACATATGCTGTTTCCAAGGGAGCATTAACCACTGGCCCTGAGATTTTCCACAACATTCTCTATGAAGTTCCATCAGCATTTGCTTTATACTCTTCTAGTTATTTGTCTTTTCATCTAGTAATTTTTTATGTTTAACTTTTTTTTGTCTTTATTTTATTCTTCTTCTGCCCATACACTGGATAAAGGGAATGTCAGTCACAAGGTATTCACAAACAGTCACCTCATAAAAGCTATAGAGTTTTACAATCATCATCAGGAATCAAGGCTACTGGATTACAGTTCAGCTGTCTCAGGTATTTCCATCTATCTATTCTAATACATTCAAAACTAAAAAGGAATATCGATACAATGCATAAGAATAACCTCTAGAATGACCTCTTGACTCCATTTGAAATCTCTCAGCCACTGAAACTTTATTCCATTTCTCTTCTCCCTTTTGGCCGAGGAGGCATTCTCAATCCTATGATGCCATGTCCCTGTCCCTCATAGCCAGAGAGACTTTCACCCCTGGGAGTCGTGTCCACGTAGGGGGGGAATGGTAGTGAGTTTATTTGCAGAGTTGGCTTAGAGAGAGAGGCCACATCTGAGCAACAAAAGAGGTTTTCTAGGAGTGACTATTTCGCATACCCGTAAGTAGGCTTACCTTCTCCTTTGCAGGAATAAGTTTCATAAGGACAAGATTGAGGGCTTTGCTTATTAAATTGGGAGTTCCTAATGCTTGAGGAAGTATCAGGAATTCCCCTAGTGGGGAAGTTTAATATTTCCACATTTTCCCCCAGTCCCTCAAGGGGACTTTGCAAATACTTTTTTTTTTCTGCCCAAATACTCTGGAATGTGTTGGGGTATTACATAAACCTGTACAGAATAACAAGATCACATTCCCTATTACAGGTTCCATGTAATTATGTTGTCTAAGTAAACTGACTGTACAGGTTAAATTAGATAGTGTGCTACAGAAAAGTTTAATTTTATACCAAGTAAGTTCCCCTAGTATTTTGTGTAAGGAAATTTTCCAGGATATTTGCAGCTTGATAGAGTACTTGATTAACTTCTACTTAGTGTGTTGAGTAACTTACTGGATATTTCCAGACTGCTTTCTTCCTTCCTTCCTTCCTTCCTTTCTCTCTCTCTCTCTTTCTTTCTTTCTTTCTTTCTTTTTCCTTCCTTCCTTCCTTCCTTCCTTCCTTCCTTCCTTCCTTCTTTCTTTCTCTTTCGCTTAGTTTTAATGAAGAGAGAACATGATCTAAGTATTAATATTTGGGAAATGAAACGTAATTTACGATAATTCTTTGGCATCAAACCAACTATCAAAAATCTCACGTTATAGAAAACTTATGTTCAATATTTCACTGTTTCACTCTATTTCAGTTCTTCACTATTTAAACAGAGAATACCAAAAAATTCTGCCACTGCATTATTTGTTATTAGCATCTCTCTTTGAACTTTATCAAGAAGCGTAACATTTGCCACTGGTGTGCTTATGCTGACAAAAAGTATAAGCTATATTACAAGAACAAATTTATATTGAGTGAAAAAAGGACCTAATGATTTTTTTCATTCAGTGTCACTATTGCAAGTGATGAGAGAGCACATGTGGTATACACACATGCTTGATTGATGGTCTTCATCTTTTGTTTTTTCTTCATGTAGTACACAAAGCCTCATCATTTGCATCCAGATAATTGTTCTCATGGTTTCTATCCTATGTTTAGTGCTTTTCTTCTTTGCAGTAGTTGAAAGGGCTTTGTAGGTTATACTCTCTTAATTTGTATGGGAAAGGAAACTCCTTGCTCTTCATTTCCATTTGCACAAAAGAAATAATACAGTAACAATAAAAAAAACAAAAACAAAAACAAATCAGCACTTGTGTGTTAAAATGCAGCTAATTTTGTATTTATCTTTTACTGGAGAGCACAACATATTCTGCTCTGGCTTCAGTTAAAAAAATAAATACCTGGTTTCAGCAGAGATGTACTTTCAGTGTTCCTGCCCTAAAAATACAACTTTTGAAATTGTTGTCAATGATGTTTCATTCAGTACAATATGCAGAAGAGTTTAGCTCAAAAATATAGAAGGATTTCTTAACAGTTAGTGCTTACCATAATCATATGGCCTGCCTCCATAATTCATGAATTCTATGTTGCCAGGAGTGTTCAGCAACCTTGTGTGGGGAAAATTGTACAAAGGTGGAAAAGATGACCACTATGTGTCTTTTAAGTCTTATTTCTATTAGATATTCATCATGTGTGCAGTGAGAGGGGGAGAAGGTAAGGATGTGAAAAACACATTTAACAGTCTTATTTCATGAATTCAAAGAATTTACCCTCTAGTCAGGTAGACAGAATATCTAAAAGAATCAGTCCAATGCTGATATCATTGGTTCTGACCAATGTTCTAAGATTTGAGGAAACCAAGGATAATAAGAAGTGAGGCTATCTGACTAGGCTTTAAGTAGAAGCTAGAACAATAGTGGGTACATCAAAAATGGTTATGGATTAGGTGGGGAGAATGGAAGGAACAGTCTTCCAGGTGGAACAACACAGATAACCAAGACAACAGGAGAGTCTGAGCACTGTGTTCCAGAAAACCTGTTGGGGTATATTGGGATTCCAGGTTTCATACATTCATTTTACTATCATTCATCTCATTCTAACAACAGAGGCTGTGAGACTGATACCATTCTGATGTAGCTGAATTTGGGAGCAGATGAATGGATACTAGGACACTAATGGATACGCAAAATGTGGTGTGTATGTACAATGGAGAATTAGACAGCCATAAATAGGAATGAAGTTCTGATACTTGTGTCCATGTGGATGAACCTGGAAGAGTCATGTGGAGTGAAATAAGTCAGACACAAAAGAACAAATATTATGTGACTTCACTGATATAAAATAATTAGAATAAGCAAATTCATAGACTAAGAAACTAGAATACAGGTTATCAGCGGCTGGGGTGGCATAAGAAGTAGAAAGTTAATGGTTAATTAGTACAAAGATTCTCTTTTGGATGACGGAAAGTTTTGGTAATGGATGGTGGTGATGTTAGCACAATATTGTGAATTTAATTAATACCACTGAATTGTGTATTTGAGAGTGGATAAAAAGGAAAATTTTAAGTTGTTTATGTTATTAGAATAAAATTTTTTGAAAAACATAGGGCTATACAATACAGTGAACCCTAATGTAAACATAGACTATATTTAATAGTATGATTATATTAATATTGTTTCATCAATTGTAGCAAAGGTAACACACTAATGTGAAGTGTAATAATAGGGAAAGTTCTGTGCGTGAAGGGGAGTATATGGGAGCTCTGCATTTTCTGCATGACTTTTCTGTAAACCTACAACTCCTCCAATAAAAAAATAAAATAATAAAAAACATAACAGTAATCATCTGCTCTGATTCTTTTATTTGAACAATTCATTAGCTGTAAAATGGTACATTGCTATTTTAAATACAGGAAAAATTCTGCACATCCGATTATGGTTTGCAGTGTTCTTTCCCAGTGTAAAAAATCGCCTTTCCTTTAAGTAACTAGTCTTTGGCTTCACATGTTGCAGGCCACAAATTGGTGTTAGTTTACATATAAACCAGACGTCCAATGCTGACTTCAGAGGTTAACTATCGACTGGCGAGTCAATAGAAGCTTACATATGAGAACACTATAATAAAAAGCAAGTCTCAGAGATCATATTCTCATTAGGAAAACCTCCGTCTCTTTTTAATTTCTGTGAAACATTGTCTGAGTAACCTTTGAAATCCTAATAGGGAAAAAACAAACCAGACTTTGGCTGACATTTACAGAAAAATCGGATCCTTCGTCTCAACTGGAGTGTGTGTAATGAGGGGGTGTTTCAGGGCAGACAAAAGAAGGAGCCCTTCAAGTCTGTTTTACATCAGTTAATGTTGGCAGGTAATGCACTTATTCCTGCCACTGTTTTGCTAAGAAGGAGGAATGTGGTGTAAATCCCCTTAAAATTAAAAATAAGGCACCAACCCTCCCACCCCCAACATTTAGTCATTCCACTTAAAATGACTTCTTTTAGAATAGTTGCAGAAGGCCTCGGACCCACACCTTTCTCCACCCAGTTACTGGAAGTATGATCCCCCCTCCTCTGTGGGCTTCATGGTGACAGCTCTGGAGTGGAATGTGGGTGTCTTTGCTATAATCTAAGTAATGAATCACACCAGATCTGTGAATAATGCCTGGGTGCAATGTGAGGCAGAGGCAAACAGGTCAGAGAAACCAGTATGAAGAGAACTTTGACTGAATCAGATGACATTATTTACTGTCAACTCTTCAAATGAAATGCAGCCAGATATCTGAGGTGAAACATACTGCCCCAAAGATTACAGTTAGACACGGAATCAAAACCAATTCCTTTTATTTCTGAGTCAATGTAGTTGTTGTGTGACCTCTTTGATTTTAGCAAGTCGTCAGCTAGTTCCAATTAGGACATCACAGAATTGTACTGAAAAGAAGAGACAATAATCGATAGCTTTTGGAGTGAAGAAGGAAATCCTCCATATAGCAAGCTGCCATGCTGAAGCCACTCCTAAAGAATAATTCCAAGGACACCATAAAGAAAAGCAACTGCTTTTCAGAACAAATGCAATAAATTTAAACAGATTTTTAAAGGGCTAAAAAAATTCAAAAATGGTCTTTGCAGTAATTCAAATTTTACAAACTTTAGGCAAGAATATTTTGATGCTAATGTATAATGGTTTATTTCCTTCCAAAATTTATGGAACAAAACCAGAGATATGTGCATTCATGCCTTCATTTGGAATGAACCCTCATAAAAAGATAACTCTAGCTTTAGATACTTAGCATACAACTTTCTACCATGATACAATTAAAAAGTGAGTGTACGGATGTGAACACTAATTTATCTCTGGTTTCTAATGTTTGTCTTTTTCATATCTTGATGGATCAATTCATTATTGAGCACTCATAATGATAAGTTGTATAAAGAACATGTAGAAGTGGTTCAGAAGCCAAAGAAAGGAACATAATCTCCTCCCCCCCCGCCACTCCATCCCTGTGGGCACTTTTATTATCCTGAAGGGGATATTTGTATGGTAGTTTGTCTTAGGGATCCTCAAACTATCTCTTAATAAAATCAGAAATGCTCTAGAACAATCAGAGATAATAATGACCATCATTTGTTGGACCTTTAATATATTCCAGGAAGTCTAAGCAGTTCACACAGAATGTTGCATTTATTTCACACAAGAATCTTTAAGAGGCAGATCTTGTCATTATCCTCCATTTATGCTAAGTAAACAAGGTTAGAAATGCTAAACAAATTATCCAAGATGATAAAACTAACAAGCAGGTCATAAAGTGAGGATTCAAACTCAGTTTCTTCTGATTGAAGAGCCACAGTTTTACCTACTGCAATATATTATCTGTATACAGCTACATTTTTGATTGGGATGAGCACAAAAGTTATAAAGGGAGTCTACTCTAGCACAAGGCTATGTTTGGGAAGGTAAAGATAATCCGATTTCCAAGAATGAAAGTAATATATAGGAGGAAGAGAAACAAACAAAAGATTTGGGTATCTAAAGTAGAAAATGATTAATTTAATGCCTAGGACTGTGAATAGGTCATAATGTCATCTATCCATTTGTTTTCACCCACAAATAATTGAGTGTTTACTGACTACTCCGTACTGTAAGTCACCATAGGGGGCATGAAGATGAATCTAACCTAGTCACTGCCTATAAGGACCAGACTAGGGGGAATGGTTTTGCTAATGCCTTTAGAGAGGTGAGGAGCAGAGGGCCGGGGAGAAACTACTTTCACATGTGAAAGGTGATAGAAGTTGACTCCATGACAAAGATTCTCGATAGGAGAGAAAAAACTGAAAGCAATGATTTCAGGCATGAATGGAGTTGAGGACCTTGGCACAGGTCTAGACCTGGAGGAGAGCAATTTAAAATGGAAATGATATATATGCCAAGTAGACAAATAGCAGAACTCCGAGAAATCAAGTAAAGGATGAGTAAGGAATTGATATTTAGTAGTCCTATAAAGGTTCAAGAGCAGCTCTAAAGATTAGATGAGAGTAATTTCATTGCCTTTTAAATTAACTCCTTATTCATAAGAACCCAAATAAATAAGGAGGCAGATTGGAATTAGTTCTCGAAACACTTCTCGAGTGGACACATTTCCGGGCACTGCAGGCTGGACAAAAATGAATGGGTCAGAGCTTCTGCCTTAAAAAGGTTTCCTCTCCAGTAAGAAAGATAAGGCCAAATACACAGATCACTTCAAAGCATAATGAGGAAATCGCCACAGGCAATAGAGAGTGTAATGGTTGCTCAGATGTACTTGCCAAGGTGAAAGGAAGATAACATTAAAGGGCTGATACTTGAGCTGTGCTTGAAGGAGAGGGTAGGCTGAAGGAGATGGAAATGATGAGACAGCTTCCAGGTGGAAGAAATCAATAAAGGCAGAACAGGTATTTGGGGGAAATGGAGATTCTGAGAACATGAAATACACGCTGGGAAAAGGGAGGAGTCAAGGTCGGAAGAGTAGTGTGAGAACTGACCTTGGAGAGCCTTAAATGCTAACCTAAGGAAATTGGACTTCCTCTGGCGTATAATAGCCTGCCATTTCCTTACATCCTTAAAACCTGATAGAGAAGGAGCTAGTTTCTCAGAGAACAAGAAAAATGCAAATCCTGCTCACAACTAATTAAAGAACCAAGACTTGTGCTTTTCAACCAAAGGCACAATTTTCAGTATTTTGATCTGTGCGAATGTGGGAAATTTAAATGAATCCCAGTATGTGACAAGTAGGTAAAGCTAGTCCACAACTAGGTTAAGTTTTTAAGAAATTTAAGTGTGAGAAATATGTTTATGAAACCTGAAGTGTATGAATTAAAACATGAAATTCAATGGCAGGTAATGTGAAGATACAGGGAATGATGAAAAAATATTTGGTTATAGATGAACTCCTATATAAAATGTGAAGGAAAAATTTTTTTCAGTCTAGTTCTAGGAAAGTTAGATATGCTATTGAATGGCAGGAATGTCAAAGAAAACACAAGCAAAGTTGTAATCCAAATTGAATTTCATGTATATGTGAAGAAAAAGCAAGCAGCTGTTTTAGAAGTGTGTGTGAGTATATGGGGTGTTTATATGTATATGTGAATATACACATTACACAAGGAGTATTCCCCTATATGCCAGGATTATTTTATTATGTAGTGATCATTTTGCTGCTGACAAACAGCAAGGGGAGCATGGGAGCCAGTTGTTTACATTAAGTCCAACCAAGGGAAGAGATCCACAACCATTTTCACTGTATATACGTAAGAAAATATTACTTGCCCCCTGTGAGATAGGGATGAAAGTTAATTGATTTTTAAAAAGTCTGCCCATACAATTCAAGACTCTAAGCTGATATTTTTTTTTATTGTCGACTAATGGAACTATTGGCAGCATTATAATTTTAAATTTTATGTAAAATAATTGCTAACAAACATTTTAACATTTATATTCCAAATATAATGTGGACTTTGCAACAATCATTCTGGAATATAAAACAGAAGATCTTATAATCGAAATTAAACCTGAATCTGCCAGTCTTCCAATTGAAGTTCAAACCTTGCAAATGCTTAATTCAGAAATATTCCAATTTTCTTCTTCAGATGTGTTATAAATGTAAAAGATGACAGTATGTATAGATTCTCACCGCCAGTCCA